>NC_064417.1:38796197-40196197 GCF_023375975.1 Astyanax mexicanus | reverse complement strand
CATTCTCGCTTGTATTGTTTTTTCCCAATAAGAAACTGCTTTTACTGTTAGCCTGTGGAATTCAGTCAGTCATTAATTCTTAATTGCTTTAACAGAGCTGGTAAACTAATCAAAACCATAAAGCCTCTCTGTGGTATTATTCAGATTTTGCTCAAGCACTAACTTGTAATGAAAAGATTATGTTTATAACAGTTTTGCGTCCAAAAAGACCCTGTTTTGTGTTGCTTGTATGCCTCAGTGATTGCATTAGGGCTTGACGAATTGACTGTTGTCATTCACCTACTAATTATGGTACTTCAGTGAATTCTTAATAACCAAGAATTACACAGCATTCCTCACAGCATCTGAGGCGTTTTCCCAGTTCCAAAGCTTTGTTCTTCTATCTGTGATACATCTGCACTGTAAACCCACAATTACCCACAATTCCAACCCTAATAAATGGAGTCTATGTTATGTAAAATTAGATATTTTCAACATCAAAACTTAACTATTTTGTAGTACATTTGTGTGGCCATGTATAGAATACATTCAAATGAAATTGCAATTAACTTGAATCAATGAATCAATGTATAATAATTGAGTTTAGTTTTGTATCAGTATTTGCATACTGGGTGTGTTCCCCATACACTGACACTCACTGTCAGTGTGTAGTCACCCCCCCCCCCCCCCTCCCCAGTCTACCCTAGGTACACTTACAGGAAAGGACATACACTATATCATGATTAACTGCCTGAACTCAATCTTGTAGGCTTTAAAACCAACTATAATTTCCTGAGCTGTTGACTCAGCTAGTCAGCTATGTGCTGTAATTTTGACTCACAATACTGTATAGAGTATTTCAGAGCTTTAGCTCTTTCTTTATATAACAGAGCTTAGCATGCTAATACAACATTTTCTGAATGATTCAACGTTTAATTCTTAGAGTGTTCAATCTGTCAAGGCTTCTAAATGTTCTGAGAATTCTGAGAATTCTGATTCTGAGAATGTTTAACCTATTGTCAAATTCATTAAATATTTTATTAAAATAGTTTCAATGCTTTATCATTGGGAGTATATAAAAAATATTGTATATCAATGTTTTATTTTTTAGTTTTGGTAATGCAATGTTTTAACACTTCCATAACAGGAATGTGCATATGTCTAGCTGGGAACGTTGTTTGAGAATCATTTAAAATAACAAGTTTTATGTCACAAAATGTTTTCAGAACATTCCAAGAATGTATTTTCTTCTTACATTTTTCCATAACATTACAGACTAACTTTCCAGGAACCTTTTAAAAATTTGTTGAACATCCTAGTAATAGATTCAAGATCATCCAACGTTTCTAAGAAACCCCTAGTGGATCTCACATGGCATCGCCAATCGTCCTCAACAGCGGAACCGGAACCCATTCTCTTTCCCTTGGTTAGTGTCATCTCCAAGGCTTTTTGTGGACAAAAAGGCTTAGCCTGTCTTCCAAAGTGGGATCAGCTATTCAGATCCAGCACGTCGCTGTGGCAACCGCACGGCCTAATGGTTGGCTGTTTACCCATTAAAACAGAAGCCGGGTTGATGGACAAATTAATGTAATCTCACGTCTCCTGAAGTCATCTGCCCATGTCTGTCATATCTCCTTCCTCATATACTTAAGACCCTTTCTCTTTTTTTGTGTGATGTGTCACAGCAATGTATGATTTCATGCCAGAGACGCGAGCCTCTAATGGAGAAAGCCGCAGCACGACTGCATCCAGATTCCAGGCCCGGCTTAGTTCATGAAGCCACAGGCCATTTCTGGGGCGATCTGTCCTCTGGAGTTTAATATGCGCTTCGTTCTGCATGCAGACACACAGAAACGGCCGGTAGACCCAGGAGAGACGAGTCTAAACATACGAGTCATGCCGCCGCATAACAATTGCTTCAAAGATTCCTAAAAAGTAACGTTAATGGAATAACATAATTAGTTCCTCGCTGCTGCTTACTCAACTCGATGATAAGGACGGAGGAGTGTTAACTAGACAGCTAAGGGTTAGCTAGACAGCTAATTATTCTCGCTAACCCTCAGCTGTCTGATGAGGTTCCTCCAGGCTATATTTTCAAGGTTAAGGGTAAATGACAGAGGTTGGCATGACATTGTACGTATTTCATTATCAATGATATTATGACATCCCAAACCCATTACGCTGTCTAGACGTTTCAGCTTCGACGCAAACTGAATTGTACCTCAATTACCTCTGACATATTAAACTACAATAAGAATAGCGCTAACAATAGTATGTTTCCTTATTATTCCGCAAGTGCTGCAGAAGGGCATGTCTCCATCCAAATATCAGCCACTACAGCCTTTTTTCCTACGGACCTTTTTAAAGCCAAAGCACTTTTCTTCCTGCTAAATGTCACTGTCAGGCCCTGACATGAAAACAGAGCTAAACAGTATCTAACCTGTCAGTCTGTGTTTGTAAACAACTTCCATTTTATTCAGCGTAGGAGAAGGGGGTGATTCCTTTCACTTTTTTTTTTAAACTTTAAATGCACTCATACATCATTTAAACCGAGTCCCAACTCGCGGATGCGAGATATTGATGTGCATTTAACTGCCATTTGAAATACTGCCTTTAAAACCTCCAGTACGTTTCAATGTGAGATTTATTTGCGCAGCTCGGTGAGTTAGGAGAGTCTTCTCAGTTGTTTCCTTCCGTATGATGAGGTAGGACAGTAGGACAAAGCACTGTAAAAAAAAAAAAAAATTCAAGTCAAGTCAAACTAGAATTGTACTCTTGTCTATATTTTCTTTCAGCGCCACAAAACATATTCTGCCCGTATGGAAGTTTTTGCCTTTAAAAATTCAATCGAATGAAAGGTTAAATGAAACACATAAAAGTGGCAGTTATTGAAGAATCTGGGAAAATCATACATTACCATTATTTACGCTGTTATTATATGGATTGATAATGCGTAATCACACAGTTATAAGAGATGATAAGTTATATAATGCTAGGAATCTAATAACAGAAAAACTGACTTTTTAAAGAAACTGTAAATGTTGGGCAAAATTGCACATTATTCTGTTTTTTTTTTGTGTGTGTGACCAATAGACTGCTCAAACTAAGTTAAACTACTGTTTCTTCAATTCTTCTTCGAGAACATGGTAGACAGATTATTTGAATTTGCTGCCAGTAGATGGGAGTTTTAGTGTAAATCTTACAATATATACAGTAAACACCTTCATAAAATTACCACTATTGAAGGGAGCTATTTTAGTGAATCATAAAATATGCACAAAATGTAGAATCTTTGCATAAATATTACACACTTCATACACTAACATATAGTCATACTATATATTCACCAGTTTTATGAACTCTTATTGAGCTGATATTTCCTTAAAGATTCTGTGTTCTTTTCTGAGGAATAAATAAATATTCACTGCTTTGCTCCTGTTGCTGGAAAATGAATGGAAAATGAACTCATGGCTGTTTTGACTGGAAATGAAATCAAATCACTAAAGGGTAGCTTCTGACTTTTGCACAGAACTCTACTTCTTAAGACTGATACAAAACGATAAAAAACAGCTAAATGAAATTATGTCATGAATGTTGCTAACATTTACAGCAATTCCAGGAAGTTCTTCCCAGATAGAAATCTAATAAGAGTGAAACAGGCTTTTTAAAGAATAAATGTTGGGCAAAATTGCATTATTGGTCTTACCATAAGTCTAGTGCTTTTATAATACCAGCTAATGCCTTGCATCAGCCATAAACTCCAGCTCACAGATTAGCTAGCCCAGCTGGCACTCTCTGATCTGGACAAACCGACACTGGGGGTTTGTTTCCCAGACAGAGATTAAGTCCAGCTGTAGACAAGACTTTCATTTACGACTTTTAAGGACTGCTGTGAGGATTTGATTGCATTCAGAAACAGGAGAGTAAGTGAGGAAAAATGTTGGATGATACCGATTCACCCACAACACATCCCCAACTTCACCCAGCTCATCCTAAAAGCTTTGGCTGGAGCACCATCATTCTAGAAAACACAACTCCACTGCTAAACAGCTCAGTGCTGGGGGCTATATACCTCATGAGTCCATGCCTGGCATTAGGGATAGTACAAATAGTATCATGTTTATCTGCTGATTTATCAGATAATCCTAGTCTTCTACTTATCTACAGGGACTGGATGAGCTGTAAAGTTCGGTCCTATTTTATAATGATAAGTGTCTCTAATAACTGTGTAGTTACAGATTGACAATCTATGTAATAACAGTGTAACTAATGGTGAATTAACCATTATTATGGATTTATTACAGTTCACTTGTGTGTTTTTGGGTGAGTGTTCTTTCACATGGATCTTAGTGTGTGTGTGTGTGTGTGTGTGTGTGTTGTGTATAAACTACTATATCTCCAACAGCTCTTGTCTGATATGTAATTAGGGCTTTAATTGTCTGATATGTAATTAGGTACTCTGCCTCTACAACTGTAATAAATCTGTATCAATGCATACTTTGCCATTAGTTACACTGATACGACATGGATTGTGTAATTAACACAGTTATACGAGATTGTAGGTTATATGATGCTAAATATTTAATGATTAATGATCTAATGATCATTTTTTTAAACAATAAATGTTTGGCAAAAAAAAATCACATTCCTGGTTTTACCTCTACAAGTCTACTGCTTGTAAAATAGCAGCTAATAACGCCTCGCGTCGGCCGTAAACCACAGCCGACAGATTAGCTAGCCTGATCTGCCCTCTCTGTTCAGGACAAACTGACACTATAAGCGATCCAGTGCTGGCGGCTTTCAAAAGCACAGTTCAGTCTTTTCCAAGCATGACAAATCCCTCACGAAATCATGTGTGAGGAGAAGGGGGAGGAGCAGCTGACAGTGATTGATAGGTGAGATAAATCTTCCTGCCAATGGGGAAAGAGGGCAGGTAGGAAGAATGATGACCTTCTGTCTCTCTCTCTTTGGTGTCTGCCCTGGTTAGTGGGATAGGCTCACATCCTCGCTATAAACCCCAGTCTGAAGTCAGTGGATCCAGGCAGCTGGAGTGATATTTCTTCTCTCCGTGGCTGTCGCTGCCCGTCAGCGTGGCCGGGGCCTGGTGGCATCCTGATTGTTATTTCTGTTTTGCCGTAAATGCTTCTTGTAGGGCCTAATGGCTGTTTAGAGCACTGCTATTTCCTCAATTGGTGTAATTAATCTGGTCCAAACACAGCAGAATTCCTGTCATCGCACGCTGATGCTGAGCTGTCTGCGGCGCACGTCAGCATTTTGCTGCAGTTTCTTTGGGTTCATGGAATCTGGGTGACTGAGTGAGTGTGTGTGTGTGTGTGTGTGTGTGTGTGTGTGTGTGTGTGTGTGTGTGTGTGTGTGTGTGTGTTGTACGTGAGAGGGAGATAGAGAGAGAGATAGAAAGCGAGAAAGAGAAAGTGAAGGATTTCTGCATCAAGCTGTGCATGTGTATTTATATACATGTTCATGCACATGATTGCACATGTATGTGTTCAGGACTGTGTGCATATGTTTGAATATTAAATATGTATGTGTGTGTGAGTGTATGTATGTATGTATGTATGTGTGTGTGGTGCATGCATGTGTGTACAGTATGTGCCATGTTTGCTGTGGTTTCAGGGTTATTATTGATTTTTATGAAATTTACACTTTACAATAAGAGTCACAAATCAAAGAACTTGTGACATATATAATAAAGTTATAAACATTGACTGAGTATAAATTGTTAAGTAATATCTCAACTAATTATTAATTAACACTAGTTAGATCATTAATAAACATTACTAAATGTTAATGCTTAAGAATATTTAAACGTTTGATTGATATGAAACAAAATTAGTTAAAACATTCGTAATTGTTAATACTAATGTCTTAACTAGTGTCGATTAATAACTGTCGTAAGGACTGTTAATTAATGCACACTTATTTTAGTGTGTTATCGGTAATTTTAATAATTTCTAGATACACTAAATACATGTCTTTTAGATACACAATATAAATGTATTCAGACATGTACTGACTTATTCATTGTTTCTTCTAAAATCAAGCGTATTAAAAATGTTTCATCCTGCTTTTGTTGAAATAACTGTCTGTCGTGCCCAGGAAAAGAAAATCTACTAGATTTTGGAGCATTGCTGTGAGGAGTTGATTGCATTCAGTGACAAGAGCATTAGTGAGGTCAGGATGTTCCATGATTTGTATCCCAACTCTTCCCCAAATCTGCAGCTCATCCCTTTCCAAAATCAAGGGTATTAAAATAAAGCTTACCCTACTCTACCTTTTTGTTGGGGAAATTGTCTCTACTGTCCTTTATGCTTTCTAGCTTTCTACTGGATTATGGAGGTCAGGATGCTGGATGATCACCACCCTTACTAATCCATAACTCCCAACTCAACAAATCCCAAATTTGCAGGATGGAGCACCAACCCTCATTCCAGAGAACACAGTTCCACTGTTCTACAGCTCAGTGCTGGAGGACTTTATTTGATTGTGGTGAATTGGAGTTGAATTGAGATGAATGTCCTTGTCAGACTCAACATTTAATGCTTATTCTGATAAATTTATGGCCATAGAAATCAAGCTCTACATGTGTGAAAAGTATTAAAACGTATAAAAAGTATTTCTCTGTATTTATTTTTTTCAGTTGTGTCTTTTGTCTTATATTTTATCATTCAGTGCAAGTTGCTTTTCACTTTGTGTGAACATTTCCTGATACATTTTTAAGAAAACACATTTATTTATTTTTTTACTATGGCAGTTTCAGCGGATCCTACATTTGTGTTTTAACAACAATATAGGGGTTTAATTGAGTTTTAATTGAAACACATTCATAATTCTGATTCATAATTTCCCTTTCTGATATTAGATCCAGAATTTTCTTCTGGTATCCACCCAATACACAATTTCAAATGCACAATTTCTAGTGTTCCTACAGGATTTTACATACACCCAGGGGATGTTTTGTGGGCTTTGTACTCAAGCATGTACGGTTGGTTGCATGTCTATGTGTCATGCATGTGTGTATGCATATCTGTGTTCACACACACACATATACATAGGCATACACATACACACACACAGACTCTGGAAGTTCCAGGTCGGGGCTCTCTCACCTTAGGAAAGGAAAAACTTCAGCAGATGGCAGGCCTTTAGGGTCTGCAGCACATTGTGGCTGAATTACAGTCCAGAGGGAGATGGAATGCCTGATAACCTCCATCCCCTGGTTCCATCTGCTGAATCCTAAGCAAGGACACTGTACTCAGAGATGCGCTCACTATTTCACATTCCTGATGAGCAATTATTTGCTGCGTCAAGCAGGAGATCCTAGATTAGAAACACATTGCTCTGGCCTGCTGTTATCTCACATGCTTTTGTTTCCGTTGCCCTGTAGAGTTTATTTGGTGTGCATGTGTTTATTTGCCGACATATACTGCGTGTGGGCGATTAAGGGTGGGCGATTAAGGGTGGGTGATATGATGAAATGTTTTTTTTATTGCATTAAATTACATCACGGTATGCTCTCCTGAACATTCAGTATCTTTTGCAAAAACTATTCAAGCTATTTGCATGCTTGAATAATAAGAATAAAAACAGAACATAGACCAGTTGTTGAGGCAGACCTTATTGTTCTGGAGAGAAGCATTATGCAACACTGAAAATCTGTTTGAATATCTACATCCTAGTGAAGCTTAGTAAGATGACATTTTTAACAAAACAGTAATATTAGAATTTTAACAAAAAAAAGCATGGTTTTTGTATCTATTTTTTAAGTTTTTTTTTTTTTTTTTTGCTATTTTTCCCCAAAAAAAATATTTAAACCATTTCCAACATTGGCACAGTTGCTACCAAAGACAGCATTTGGGAATGGTGGAGATGGTTTATTTCTTATTTTTATTTCCTTTTCAAAAGATTAAAGTTTGTAGAAAGCTCAGATAAACTGATTAAAGTATGGACAAACACATTGAGACTCCTGCTCATTTTTTTTTTTTCTTCCAAAATCAAGGTTACTAAAATAAAGTTTATCCCGCTTTTGTTTTAGTAACTTGTCTCTTTTTCAGTATGTTGGATCACCACTGTCTTATTCCAAAACCTATTGGATAGAGACCCATAATTCCAGGAAACACAAATATACGAGATTTATACTCCTCTATCCCATACCTGGTATTACAGTTTTTCTCCATTGGTTTGGCTCATTTCTTGAAACTGAGATGACATTCTCAAAATAACATGGACAAATTCCCAAACTAACTTGCAGTTTCTCATAACAGAATGGCATTTCTCATTGCTTTCATCACATTTCAAATGCTTTGTACATGTCTCAAGCACTTAGTACATCTTTGCAAATGGTTTTGTACAAGTAGCCTACACTTAACACAATCATCCTACATTTAGTACATTTTCCAAAAGAATGCATCTTGTTGATCTATCTTAATTGGTTGGTTCTCAGTGTAATGGTTGTTCTCTTCAAAACATGTCAGCACAATTTCATCATATAAGTCATCATCTGCAGAATAGTCTGCTCAATTCTCAAAATCAATTAAGAAATTGTAATACAATACAGAACACATATTTTGGAACATTTCATAAATTCATTACAATCAGGTGAGTAGGTAACAGGTGAAAGCAGGTTTTGACGAAAATGAGTGTCCCACATTACTGGTGACCAATCCATCAGTTTGTTGTCTATTATTTTTAATGCTGGCATTGCTCTATATACAGTGGATATAAAAAGTCGACACACCCCTGTTCAAATGCCAGGTTTTTGTGTTGTAAAAAAATTAAAGCAAGACAAATAATTTCATAACTTTTTTCACATTTAATGTGACCTATAACCTGTACAATGCAATTGAAAAACAAACATAAATCTTTACAGCGAAAAAATATAAAACCAAAAACTTAAAATCACCTGGTTAAATACATATAACTAATACTTTGTTGCAACATCTTTTGCATTTATTACAGCACTCAGTCTTTTTGGGTAGGAACCTATCAGCGTGACACATCTTGATGTGGCAAAATTTGCCCACTCTTCTTTGCATAACTGCTCAAAATCTGACAAAATGTGAGGGCATCTCCTGTGCCCAGCCCTCTTCAGATTACCCCACAGATGTTCAATGGGATTCAGGTCTGGATTCAGGCTGGGCCATTCCAAAGCCTTAATCTTATACCGCTGAAGCCATTCTTTTGTTGATTTAGATGTGTCCTTTGTGTCATTGTTGTGCTGAAAGATGAAGTTCCTTTTCATCTTCAGTTTTCTACCAGAGGCCGAAGGTTTTTGCCAATACTGACTGGTATTTGGAACTGTTCAAAATCCTGTCCACCCTGAATAAAGCCCCAGTTCCAGCTGAAGAAAAACAGCCCCAAAGTATGATGCTGCCACCACCATGCTTCACTGTAGGTATGCTGTTCTTTTGGTGACGAGCAGTGTTGCTTTTGCGCCTAATATACCTTTTGGAATTATGTCCAAAACGTTTAACCTTGGTTTCATTAAACCATAACACATTTTCCCACATGCGTTTGGTAGATATCAGATGAATTTTTGGAAAATTAAGTAGAGCTTAGATGTTTTCTGGATGTTTGTTTTGCACAGACATATGAAGAAGTCGGCAGATTGTTGTCACATGTACTACACAGCCAGTACTTGCCAGAAATTCTTGCAGCTCCTTCAGTGCTGCTGTCGGCCTCTTGGCAGCCTCCTTGACCAATTTTCTTCTTGTCTTATCATCAATTTTTGTCAAATGTCTTGTTCTTGGTAATGTCTTGTTGTGCCATGTTTTCTCCACTTGATGATGACAGTCTTCAAAGTGTTCCATGGTATATTTAATGACTTTTGTAGCCTTCACTTGACTGATATCTATGAATAATGAGATACCTCTGATGCTCTGGCATCTCTTTGTGGACCATGGCTTGTGCTGAAAGATGTGGCTACAAAAATATCAGGACAAGCCTACTAGAACAGTTAAACTTTATTTGGAGTTGATCAGAGGCACTTTAATTGTTGACAGGTGTGTGCTGACTCCAATTTAAAGTGAGTTCGAAGGTTATTGGTTAAATTTGAACACAGCAACACCCCTAGTTATAAAAGGGTGTGCACACTTATGCAACCTCAATATCTCAGTTGTTTATTTTTACTTCACCTCCCTGAAAGATTTCTGTTTGTTTTTCAATTGCATTGTACAGGTTATAGGTCACATTATAGGTAGAAATTATTTGTCTTATTGTAATTTTTTTTACATCACAAAAACCTACCATTTGAACAGGGGTGTGTAGACTTTTTCTATCCACTGTATACATCTAGGCCTGGTGCTAGTTCTTTGATGCTAGTCCTGTGTTTATATAACGATGATATAGTCCTGTGATGATATAATGATTATATAGTCCTGTGGCGATCAGTGTAGAGGATGGCTCAGGCATTCTTCCCACAGTGCATTGCTAAAGAACATATCAGATGCAATGTTGATGAGAATTTATGGCCAAACAGACTGCAGCGGATGGATGGCCAGGAAGGTGATGGAGAGAGGGGAGTGACATAGAGTAGTCAGAATGTTACTGTATTGCATTTGTGATGCTTGACTATTTTTTACCTACTGTAATGTATTTTGTTTTGTTTTTGCAGGTTTTTGTAATTTGTATACATAGTATATTTGATACATTTTCCTTCATACATTTTCTTTCTACCTACAGTAATGTGTAAAAATGTACTTGTAAATAAAAATAGTTACAATTTCCTCAGCAGAAAGAGTGCAGTGTGTGTGGTGTGAACATTGTATTCCTTTAGCTAGACCTCTGCCATAAAGACAAAACATCTAAGCATTTTGACTTGCAGTACTTACACAATGCCAAAGGGACAATGCATTTTGGGGGCACTGATGATTTGTGTGAGAAAGGAAATCAGTTTTGACACGTGGGTAAACTGTTTTTGGAGCGATATGAGCAGTGATGAGGATCCATGTAGTTTTGCTGCACCGTCCAGTTTATTTTGACAGATGGACAAAATTAATGAAAATGTGCCAAAGCAATTGAGAAGGATCTATGCCATTTTTATGGTACTGACTATTTATATGGGAGAAAGACTTCATTTTGAAGCAAGAATGAACGTTTTGGGAGACATATGACATTTTGCTGGTTATCTGAAGTGTTGTGAAGAACTGTAAGTCTGTTTGGCCAATTTACCTTTTAGTTATAGGAATGTCATCTCAGTTTCAAGAAATGAGCCAAACCAATTGAGAAAAACTGTAAAAATGATGTCAATTTCTTAATGTTCATCTGCTACAGAGAATCCTGTTCTCCTGGTACTAAGTGCATCTCTTCAGGAATTAGACATTGGCTGCAACCTAAAGTAACTAAATGCATTAATGCATTTATCAGATGGCTTGTTTAAAAACAACTAAACATATAGTAAATGTAGAACACCATACCCACAGGTCAGTGTGCAAAGCATTAAATGCTAGATATTAATAGATTCTAGCTGCTGGATTGCATAATTACAGCATTATTTACAAAGCTAACATACAAAAACATGGAGATCAGGTAAATTGGATATGCTAAATTGTCCAGAAGAAATCTAATACTCTAAATTGATCTGGTAAATAGAATACTCTAAATTGATCCAGTGTGTATGTGTAAAGTGTGTGGGATGTATGTAAGTTTGTGTGTATGCAAGTGTGTGTGTAAATGTATGTATGACTCTGCCCAGATATGAATTGGCACTCTGTCCTGGGTAAATGCTGTAGTGCACAATGCAGTCCTCCAGGTGGGTGGTCGTTTCTGGTTAAGAGAACACTGTGCTGTGCTGTGTGTGTTGGCCACCTTAAATACCTTTTTCTCATGATTGGATACACCTGGCTATGAATTTCAAAGCTCAATGAGGTTACCAAAACAATTTTGTGCTTCAGTAAGTCAGTAAAAAGCAGTTAGGAGTATTCAAATCAATAAAATTATAAGGGTGCCCATACTTTTTGGTTACTTAAATTTTGGTTTAATGTATATTGCACATTTTCTGTTAGTACAATAAACCTAATTTCAATCCTGAAATATTACTGAGTCCATCAGTTATTAGATATATCAAACTGAAATGGCTGTTGTAAATATTTAGAACTAAAAATGACTAAGATTAATAGGGGTGCCCAAACTTTTTCATATGACTGTATAATAGATAGGTCTTTAAACCCCCTTTCTTTCCCTCTGATACACATATGGACTGTTGCTTTTAATACTAAAGAAATTGTTTAGTGTGATGTTAATTTACACCTTTCAAGGATCACCTTTAAGCTGAAATGCTTTTCTGAAAGCCAGTCAGCCAATTTAGTTTCATTTAGTTTAATTTCCTTTTTTTTCACTGATGAAAAAGGAGCTGAATAGTGCATTCATTCTTTTATTTGTAGTTAAATATGTATAAAAGACCTTATGTATAAAAGATACAATTTCCTCCTACTGTTAGCTGTAATGTACACTTTGCGCTTGTTCATCTCATCTGAATGGGCAGTCTTCTTAGCTCAGACCTCATTAGACAACCTGCTGTTTCAATTTCCAGTCGCTAAAATTATACATATAAACACGATTTCCAGCATTTATATTACTCATTATTTAAACTAACCTACATTTGCATTGAACCTATTCTCAAACCTGTACGTCTCCAGTGAACTGCACGTGAAGCTAGTTTGTTTTGAATAATAGCATGTTTTCAGAGGTTCTCCTCTGTGAGCTATTAGTTTCCTTTGTGCTGCTGAGCTGTTTAGTCTGTTAGCTGCAGAGACTACAGAGACTACCAGGAGGCCTGAGCTGAAAGTTGGACATAATGGATATAGCAACAGTAACCAAGGCAGGTGAGAGTTTTACAAAGAGTCAATTGAAGAGGTAGAGTCCACAAAAAAATCCATTCGAGTATATTGTTGCTATCAAATATATCCATTTGTGTCGATATTTAGTTTGCTACATAATTTGAAGACATTAACTGTCCTTTACACTGTGCCAAAATTTCTTGATGAATGGACCAATAGAAATACTTCAATATGACCTTAAATAAACCCTTTTTACCTATACTTCTATTGAAAGTTTAGAAGTTGTTTTTTTCTCTCGCCTGTAAATTTGCAGTATTGTAAAGTTGCAGTATTGTATAGTTGCAGTATTGTAAAGTTGCAGTATTGTAAAGTTGCAGTATTGTATAGTTGCAGTATTGTAATGTTGCAGTATTGTAAAGTTGCAGTATTGTATAGTTGCAGTATTGTAAAGTTGCAGTATCGTAAAGTTGCAGTATCGTAAAGTTGCAGTATCGTAAAGTTGCAGTATCATAAAGTTGCAGTATCATAAAGTTGCAGTATTGCAAAGTTGCAGTATCATATAGTTGCAGTATCGTAAATTTGCAGTATCTTAAAGTTGCAGTATTGTAAAGTTGCAGTATTGTAAAGTTGCAGTATTGTAAAGTTGCAGTATCGTAAATTTGCAGTATCGTAAAGTTGCAGTATCGTAAAGTTGCAGTATCGTAAAGTTGCAGTATTGTAAAGTTGCAGTATTGCAAAGTTGCAGTATCGTATAGTTGTGCAG
Source organism: Astyanax mexicanus (assembly GCF_023375975.1). Lineage (NCBI taxonomy): Eukaryota > Metazoa > Chordata > Actinopteri > Characiformes > Acestrorhamphidae > Astyanax > Astyanax mexicanus. The sequence goes on along the minus strand of NC_064417.1, from coordinate 40,182,661 downwards.
TATCGTAAATTTGCAGTATCGTAAAGTTGCAGTATCGTAAAGTTGCAGTATCGTAAAGTTGCAGTATCGTAAAGTTGCAGTATTGTAAAGTTGCAGTATTGTAAAGTTGCAGTATCGTATAGTTGCAGTATCGTAAAGTTGCAGTATCGTAAAGTTGCAGTATCGTAAAGTTGCAGTATTGTAAAGTTGCAGTATCGTAAAGTTGCAGTATTGTAAAGTTGCAGTATCGTATAGTTGCAGTATCGTAAAGTTGCAGTATCGTAAAGTTGCAGTATCGTAAAGTTGCAGTATTGTAAAGTTGCAGTATCGTATAGTTGCAGTATCGTAAAGTTGCAGTATCGTAAAGTTGCAGTATCGTAAAGTTGCAGTATCGTAAAGTTGCAGTATCGTAAAGTTGCAGTATTGTAAAGTTGCTGTATTGTATTTTTTTTTTTTTTTTATTGAACAGCAACGATATACAATGGCATGTACTGTATGTAACAGGAACTAGTTGCATGTCTGTTGGCATGGACAGTTCTAGCCAGACACCACCGGTCACGATCAGTGTGTCATGTGATGTATTCACAGTTCACTTGTGACACAGTGTGCATTAAAGTACGTTAAATATCTGCACAGCTTTGGAACATCGTATCCATTTACAGTAACACCCACTATCAGAATTGACTCTGAGTTGAACTTGTTCAATCAACCTTACAAGATAACAAGATAACAGCTCACATGGTAATTTTTTTATATCTCCAAAATGTCAACTAGGTACTAGAAGGAAGGACTACAAGCCTTCTTCTCTTTTGCTACAAGACTATTTCTATTGGTGCACTTCAATTGGCTTTGGACATTGTAAGTGTTTGTTTATTAAAAGTGTTTATTTTCTAAATCATATCAATTAAAAAATTAATTGATGTTGAAAAAATGTATAATAGTCAAAAAACATAAATCATAGAAGACAGAACAAGAAAACAAGTGGCAAGGAAAAATATCCTTATAGAGCCGTAGGAAGAACCCTTGGGAGAAAACAAGAGTCATTATAGAGCCATATCGTTTTTTTGTTTTTTTTTTTATTTGTGCTGATGTAATTATAATATTAATGATATAAGTTAGGAAAGTAATAAGTATGGCAGTAACAGCAATTGAAGCCATTATGAAATTGCTAGTTACAGGCCTGCTAAACTTTATTATAGTGGGTAATGCAAGGCATTCAAGGCAGCTAGTAGAAACTGGACAGTGGGTATCTGGTCTGTGGAGGGTGATTGGGAGGGAAGCACGACATTCGAAAACTTCTAGTGTCTTAAAAAAAAAAAGCCTGTTGAACTTACTGCGTATCCTGCGGAACTCCCAAGTATCTCAATATTAACTCTTCCCCCTGGTGTGCATGTGTCACTTCTTCTCCAGCAGTATAAGCTCCCAGTCTCTCCAGCGGTCTGTCTCTGCTGTAGATTGCTTTGTAGAGCTCTATGTTCTCAACTCAAGCAGACCGATGAGAAAACCCACTCGTTCCCCTGAAAAAAAGTGGCTTGAATGAGGAGCAATCATTACAGCGCTCCGTTGTTCATCCTTCCCTAAAAATAGGGCTTGTGGCTTCTCTCGCAAGCTTTGGCTCCTCCTCGCATGAATGACCCAGGCATAAGGAGCCTGTAATACGCCGTCGGCAGCAAACAAGTCCCATTGTCTTTTTCTTTGGACAAGAAGGTATTTTGTTACAGTGTTTGCATTAAGCGTCAAAGCAGGAGCGCGTCACAATAGAGCGTCTTTCTCCGGGCGCGTCGCATCAAAGCTGCTTGCTGTTGTTTTGCTTGAATGGCGAGAAAAGATGGTGTATCTAATTGCAGCTGGTGCATCTTTCTGTTCTCTGGTATAATCTTGCATCCTTGCATTGTTGCATTCGCAGAATCCTTTAGAAACACAATTAATTTTATCACAGTTACACAGTAGTCTGCACAAATAATCACATGAGCTCACATCGCCGGTGTGGGCACGATAATGAGGCGTCTTCTTTTCACATTCTTGGGCGTATTGTCTGGATGAAAATACCAAAACATTGTTAAAAGAAAGATTCCTCCAAATATAGAGAGCAGGCTGCGACAGACACATTCAAAAAGGAAGTCCTGCAATATGCATGCTTCTGTTTTTATCCTGGATGTGTTTTTTTTTTCATTTTTTTTTCTTTTTCTTTTTTATCGCTTCTGTGTTTTTTTCTCCACGTTTCGGAGGACGGAGGGGCCGGGATTCTTTCCCTGCCTGTTGAGGACCTTAACCAGCCGTAGCCTCTCCAGAAATAACAGCTGTTTCCACTTACATAATGGCAGCAAGATGTCACTTCATATTCTGGCTGGTGAGACTGTCACAAGTCGTTAATCCAGGTCCGTCCGTGGGCCACGCTGTCACGTCCAGCACTGGAGCGCAGCGGAGTCAGGCCTGCAGTGAGGACACACGCAGAAGCACACACACACACACACACGCAGACACACACACACACACAGACACACACACAGAACCCTGTTTACTGTGGCCCGGGATGCACTTTAAACAGGTGTCTTACAAGCTCACAGCTTCACGGCACCTTTATCACACCTGTTAGTGACACTGCGTCCTTCGCCACCCTGTCCTCTTTTTGTTAGCCTTTCCGTCTGCATGAGTGAAAGGGACTCGGGCAAGGTCTGCCACGTGTACCCGGTGCATCTGTGGCTACAGGTATTTCAGCAAAGTCATGTCAGGAGCTGATAATGAACTCACTCTCCCAAACGAACCTGTTCAACTCTTATTTAAAAAAAAAGAAAATGAAGGGGATACAAAAAAGAAAGAGTTCATTTGAGCAGTGCTGTAGAAGAAAGCATCGTCATTTCTGAAGGACCTTCCAGTGTATTATTATTTAAATATTATTATTATTATTATTATTATTATTATTATTATTATTATTATTATTTAATCATCATCATACAGATAAAGATAATCTATATCAAGCGCTAAAAGTGTATACAGCTCTAAAATAAAAAAAAATAAAAACTCTGGAATATAATCAAGAGGAAGATGGATGATCACAAGCCATCAAACCAAGCTGATCTGGTGAAACCAAGCTGAACTTTTTCCACCAGGAGTGGCATAAAGTTATTCAAAAGCAATGTGTAAGACTGGTGGAGGAGAAAATGCCAAAATGCATGAAAACTGCAGTTAAAAATCAGGGTTATTCCACCAAATATGGATTTCTGAACTCTTAAAACTTTATGAATATGATCTTTTTTATAGCTAAGTATCTTTTTGTGTTACTTCAGCCATTTCTCATCTTCTGCAAATAGATAGATAGATAGATAGATAGATAGATAGATAGATAGATAGATAGATAGATAGATAGATAGATAGATAGATAGATAGATAGATAGATAGATAGATAGATAGATAGATAGACAAATAGATAGATATATAGATAGATGGTAATAATGTAATAAGGTAAAGTGATAAGGTAATAGTAATAAAAAAGTTCTTTTGAGTAATGCTGAACAAGAATCTACTTTGAAATCTCAAGGACCCTCCAGTAAATGGTTCTTTAAACACGTTAACACTGCATTTTATTATTATATAGATTAAACAAATCCATTGTGCTCTATGCTGTTTACACACTCAGTGCATGGTATGTGCTGTGTTCACTGCACAGATATACGTGCTGGAACACACATTTTTCTCACAATATTTACTTTCTTGATCCTGCGCCAGAGAGCTCTGACCAATCAGAGGAGACAATGTGCTTGCGTGTTTTTTTGATGTGCATTTTAGTGCGTTTAGGTTTATGCCTGTGTGAAACCAAACCAAACAGAGAGAGAAAACGCTTCAAATAAACAAACTCATCTACTGATCCGAACCATAGCAAATTAAGTTTTAATTCATAAATCCTTACAACCAAGCTGAGATGTTTGCAATAAAGTACAAAAAAAAAGTTTTTTTTTTCTGTTCAATTTATCATGCATTCCTTATTCCAGGGACCCAGGTTGGCTTTATTTGTATTTTAATTAACACCACTAATACTAAAACTGCTGATGTATTTACTGTTATAGATGCAGTACAAATGTACATCTGTAACAGCGAGGAAGTTGTTGCATATTCGAGTGTATCAAATACTGATATACTTACATTTACATAATTGTGATTCTGATTACTGTAGTGATGCTCCATAAGGCTGTAATATAAGCTATTTTTATAAGTTAAGAACATTATTTTTATATGTTTTGAGCATTTTGACCAATTAGTTCCCAAAATATATCAAAATAATGCAGATCAATCTTCATCCATCTCTCTTCATTGATTCACCATTGCGTTTTTAGTAATATATAATTCAATATGGTGTAATCCTTTGCAACACTTAATCACACAGCCCTATTATTTAGTTATTAATCCTATTTAATGTATTATTAATCCTACTGAATGTATTATTAACCTTGTTTAATTTATTATTTAGTGTGTTATATTATTATAATACCGCTAACTACTGTGGACTGACTCCCAGTCACTACTCCGAAACTAATTTGTAACGCCTCAGATATGAAAATAGAGATTTTTCAGCATATCAGTATATCGAGTGGGTAGATAATGGTGTATATATATATATATATATATATATATATATATATATATATATATATAGATATATATAACAGTCTATAATGGGCTTCAGGCTGTATCAGGGAGTATGGGTATGGATATCAGGCCAGAACCAGCGGAAAATGCCAGATCGTGTATCAGAGGGGGGAAAAAGAATGAGTCAGATCTGATTCTGCAACAAAACACTGGATGATGTCATGCTGTTGACTGGGAATTTTGTACACTAGAATAGTTGAAGTATGATAGTCCTACGTGCTCACACTCATTACCGCTCAAAAGTTCTAGAACCCCTATTTTTTTTGTTAATCATTAGCAGTGCTGTATGGCCCAGACAAGCTGTATTGTTTTTTTTTTCTTCTAATAATTAACAATGACTTTATTACTGCACTACTTTACCTATCAGACTTCTAACTCTTCTCTTCACTGCTGAAACTCAGACTTTAGCTCCATCTGAACGAGATTAGTTTCTCAGGGGGACGTTTGTGAAAAAAATATTTCACACTTTTACTTACACTAGTGATATAACTCTTGCATCCGGACTGCAATTGAAAAAAAAAAAAACAGGAGGACCAGTGAGTTTTTTTTTGCTTTCTCTGTCACATGGCATTGCGTTCAGGAGCTCCTCCATTTCCACTCGCTGTTGTGTTTACATTGATCTCCGCGGAAACACGCGCCCAAAGTGTAACTAAGGTGCGCGGCAGTGGACAAATAGCTTTTTTATTAAATGTGAGGTGACGAAACTCAGAGACGTGGATCCGGACAGGAATAAAATTACAGAAGGACCACAAAGGTAAATGAAAAAAGTAGGTAATTTAGCCTATAATTTTCTCTGAGGATGTCTAAGAAAAACACATATATGGTCATTCCGGACGGGAATAAAATCACAGAAGACCCCTCATAAAAGAGAAAATTAGCCCAGGTCCACTTGAGAAACTAATCCCTTCCAGATAGGGCTTTAGTCCAATGTTAAGCTGAACTAAAGATGTTGCCATGTGGGTCAGCCAGACGTGACTCTTCCCGTACAGGTTTTCTACCATTTCCAAGAGTTACAGAGTCATCTGTGTTTGAAAAGTCTGAATGTGCTGCATGTTGTGTAAATGCTGCAGTAGAAAGTGCAATCAACTGTGCAGTCACAACACATTTTTTTTTTTCATTTTTAGTTCATTTGTTTTTCTTAAAAGCCCTTACAGTTTACTGCACATTTGTATACGCTGGATTTTGTACCATTTCCAGTTAGCGACTAGATTTGAAGAGCTTAGATAGCAAAAATAATAGGGGAAAAGAATGAGTGTGTTCTAAAACGTTTGACCATTATTGCACATACAGAAACGTATACGTATAGTTCTGCATTAACAGATTAATAGATGCAATAATTAGGACATAATAATAAGAAGTGTACCTCACTCATACATTATAAACATTACACATAACTGTAACCTCATGTCTATCTATCTATCTATCTATCTATCTATCTATCTATCTATCTATCTATCTATCTATGTGAGATACACAACTGGAACTCATATATTTATATTATATAGATGTATTAAACATTTTAAGTGTATTTTAGGCGACTATTTATTTTATTTTTGATGATTATTGTTGATTTACAACCATTGATAACCTACAAATCAGTGTCTCAGAAAATTAGAATATTATATACAGTAAGACCAATTGGCAATGTGGACAGTGTGCCAAGTCCTGCTGGAAAATGAAATCCGACTCTTCATTAAAGTTGGCAGCAGAGGGAAGCATGAAGTGCAGCAAAATCTCCTGGTAGAAGCTGAGTTGACTTTGGGCTTAGTGTAACAATATTTGAGTTCCGCATTTTTAACTGAATTAAATGAAGTAAAATAAATGTCAAAGATACTCCAGTTATTTTTTAAGATGCACCTAAAAAGGTCTGCACTGCTACAACTGCACATGTACTATAATTTACAAGTATCTGCTACTCTAAAAAACATCAGCAGTTGTAAGAGCACTGCTCTTGCATGTATTTTTACATGCAAGTCAGTAAATATACAATTAGATTTTTGAACCAAAATCTCAAATCAGTATCAGTATTAGCATAAATTCAGTATTAGAATCTTCTCTAGTATAGAAAGCTGTATCTCTCCATCTTTAAAGCAGGATTAAAGCAGTTTGTTTGTACGAACAGCACTTCCAGCAACATCTACAGTGCTGAATGTGAATCAGTGCTGTCAGAACTGGCCTGTGTTCTCCAGCTGTTGACCAGGCGAAGAGAGGTGAAAGTATCACACGGAATGCTGGAGGGAGTAGATATTATTTTCTTTTTTTTATAAATAAATAAATATATATTTTTTTCTGTTCTGATAATGCTGGCTGTCTTACATATTCAGTAAAACATAGTGATGTGAGGAAGCTTTTGCTGCTGCTGATGATGATTTTTTTTTTTCTTTCTGAAGAGATAACATATGCCCTCTACTGGCTGCTGAGAAAGTCAAGAGATTTTGTGCTTCACACAAACTTTGTGCACGTCCTCTCTCTCTCTCTCTCCGGGTACTGCATCAAATCGCCGCGGCTGAACTCTGCGGCGCTGCTGAAATGAGACGGCGCTGAATAGTCGCCAGGGCGATCGCGTTTGAAGGCCTCGCTGATAAAGAATGATTCGTGTTTACTGTACAATGAGTCATCTGCCCATTGATCAAGGGAATACGGTTTCATCTGTTGTGCAGCATCCCTGCAGACGCCGCCTTCACGGCCCAGGTTTCATTCTCCCGGCCTCAGATAAGCAGCTCTCCTGCATTAAGGCCCGCTCAGCGTGCACCGTCCTCCGACCACCGTGCATGCTTTGTGCAGCCGGGACCCTATTACAGCGTGAAGCACCCTGCCTTCTGAAAGCTCTGGAACCTACTAGATGATACAGACGGACGAAAGGTCATAGGATATGACGGTGCGCTGCTGGATGCGTCGGACTGAAGGCTCCTCAGAAGTGCGGCGCGGCACCGGCGCCTCCGCGGCTTGAGACATATTCCTTAGAAGTGCAGAATGATCCCTCGCGCGACGTGCCAGACGTTGCACGTGGAGGGACGTGGAGGGGTGTCTGCACCGTGATGGATAAGCATTGCATCAGATAGCGAAGGAACGAAAGCAAGAAAGGGGGGGGGGGGGGGGGGGCGTAAAATTCGCCGTGACGACTCGCCGTTCTGTAACAAGATGTAGTGTGCTGCTGGATACAAAACTTCGAAGCCGCTCTGCCGGGGGACAGGGATCGTTCCCTTTTCTTCCCTACGTGTCGTAATCTTTCTTTCATACGGCATTCAAATATTAATGGCAAGAAGAATAGAGAGGGGGGGAAAAAAAGGAAAAAAGAAAAAGAAAGAAATCCATGAATCGCCCAAGCCAGCACTCGCAGCCCCTTATGAGTGTTAAGTGTAGAGTGTGGGCATTATTTACAGGCACAGGCAGCAATTCGTAATATTTTTCCTTGAATTACACTTGCTCGTAAGAGTGCGGAGGCATGCAGGCTGGAGATTTGATTTGGTCACGGAGCATTAATCACTTGTGGAAGTGTTTTTTTTTTTTGAATGAGCTGTAGCAAGCATAATTAGCTCACTTTTAAATATGTAAAAATGAAATGAAATGAAGAGAGAATAAAGAAATACATTATTTTTCCTCTTTTAAGAAAGTGCATTAACTGTACACACTGTAAACTAAAATGTTATTGCTTTTTATAACATAGGCCAGAAAGCAAGCAAGTAAGACGGCAAAAAACTCTAAAGAAATCGTATGAAGGTATAACCAGCTCTAGAAAAAATTAAGAGACCACTTAAAAATTATGAGTTTATTTGATTTTACCAAATCAAAGGAAGATGGACGATCACAAGTTATAAAACCAAGCTGAACTGCTTGAATGTTAGCACCAGGAGTGGCATAAAGTTATCCAAAAGCAGTGTGTAAGACTGGTGGAGGAGAACATGCCAGGATGCATGAAATTGTGATTATAAACCAGGGTTATTCCATCAAAAATTTTGATTTCTGAGCTCTAAAAAGTTTATGAATATGAACTTTTTTTGTTTGTATTATTTGAGGTCTGAAAGCTCTGCATTTTTTTGTTATTTCAGCCATTTCTAATTTTCTGCAAATAAATGTTTTAAATTACAGCATTTTTATTTGGAATTTGGGAGAAATGTTGTCTGTAGTTTATAGAGTAAAACAGCAATGCTTATTTTACTCACACATATACAGATCATATATGGCTGTGACATTAATGGCATTAAACCTTATGATCTTAAAACTTGACCTTATCCCTTGTCAAGCAGGCAGTTAGACAGTCACTCTGCTTTAACACTGTGGGGTTATCTACATTTTCGTGTCCAAGAAATACTGGAAATATAAATTTACTCAGAACTGTTGTTTTATACAGTGTAATATCACAGCTCTTGGGTGGCCCTACAGTCTAACTGCTACTTATCACATGTAAAAAAAGATCATACATTCATATCCCCTCCATAATATATATATATATATATATATATATATATATATATATATATATATAATGAAGATGCACTATAAAATACATAGTAGTAATAATAAGCTAAAAGAGCTAATAGAGATGGAAATAGCTGTATACTTTAAAAGGTATGAATGCTACATAACCATATGGATCCTGAGAAGAGAAGATGGTTATAAGCATATTTTCATAAGCATTATTATAAGCATTATAGGTTATAAGCATTATTTCATGCAGAAGAAAGCCGCATAAGAAAGCTCCATACAGCTGTGAAAATAGGCATATTGCAACAGAGCAACATATAGCAGTATTGTTATCATTTAAATGCAATTCAAATCAGTTTAGTTCAGTTCATTGAAGTAGTCTGGAGGCAGTCTGACATTGTCTGACTTAATATGTATCGGAGGAGGCGTGTGCTTGTCTTGAGTCATCCTGGGGTTGAGAGTATTGCAAGTGATAGAGGGAGTCCTAGAGATTGGATTTGTTAATTAGCTTTGCTAAAACTGGGGTGGATGACTTGATTAGTTCATGGGTCAAGCTAAATTAACCTAGTGATTTTCTGACCCGGGCTACTTTCAGGCTGTATTAAGTTATTGACCTAATTGAAAGCGAAGGCATAACTTTTCATAGAGTGGCTCGTGTCAGACCTGGTGTAAAGTAATGTAAACTCATTACAGTCCCTGTTTTTTTTTTTTTTGCTTTTTTTTTTCTTCCCTGCAGCAGAAGAAAAAAGAAGGCTCTTTATGGCCTGACCTTTCATGGTGGTCATTGACAAACCCATGATCCGGCACGGATTTCATTAGGGAGAGAAACTCATCTTCATTGATCAAACTGAGAACTGGATGGAAGGGCTCAGCGGGAGGAGTCGCTGCGCGCTGATCAAAGAGGTCCGGCTGCACTGTCCACACACTTTGCACTTGCCTTTCCACGGGCTGCGGTACATAGGGAAGGTGGGGGTTGTGGTGGTGGAGGGGGTTCCACCTCGTTTCCTCCTCCGTTTCCGCCTTCGTTTCCGCCTTCGTTTCCGCCCTCGTCACGCCAGTCTCTCCGGCAGAATTCACCGATCCTTATCCACGGGTCTTTCTGAATTTCTACACAGGTCTTTAGTTAGAAGAGGGAAAAAGCATTGATAGATAGATAGATAGATAGATAGATAGATAGATAGATAGATAGATAGATAGATAGATAGATAGATAGATAGATAGATAGATAGATAGATAGATAGATAGATAGATAGATAGATAGATAGATAGCATCAACAACACAATACAATAAGAAACATTTAAACATAAATTAAAACACAGAAGAATAGAAAATATAGAAAAAAAAGGTTATAAAAAACTTACTATACAAGGTAAAGATCTATCTGTAAATCATCATAAAATAAGCAAAGTGCAAGGTGCAATGACATTGATTATAAAAGTGACTGATGTGCAATAAGAATAAAAATAGAAATATTAATACGTTACAAAATAGTTCTGAGAAGTAAATATGTGAATACCCAATCATGAGTAAATGTATTTGAATGTAAGTGAGGTTGGGGAAGTGATTGTGTAAAGAATTAAGAATTAAAGTGGTTGAATAATAATGTCCATATGGTGTGACTGGGTTAAACTCGGGGACGGCAGCAGCATTCCGATTCCGATGGAAGGAGTTAAAGAGTCTGAAGGCTCTCGGATATATGAAGCTGTAGATATATGAGGATTAAATTTAGAACCATATTTACTTATGTTTTCCGCATTCTTTCTCACTTTCTTTCTTCTTTCTGCTGAACATGTTCCCTTTCATTTCTAAGGGACACTTTTTATTTATTTACTTCATTTCATTAATTGATGCTCTGTCCACAAATCCGCAGGCGGCGTCTTCTTGCATTGTTCGGCACATTTTGGATTCACTACAACGGAAGAAGGGATGGGGAAGAGGGGAAAGAAAAAAAACATCAAAGGCAAATTGAGGAGGACATGAATTAATTTACAATATGGAGTAAACGTGTGTACACACACTGCTGTGGTGAATTACTATTCATTCGGAATAAGACACTTATCACAGCTGTGCAGACAGCAAGGCACACCTCGCAAGAAGTTGTATTGACACGAGGAGGCAGAACATTTTCTCCCACTGAAAGGAGAATTATCCACTTCAGAGGCTTCTTTAGTTCTCAAAGGGAGACAGACATGCTGCTAAAATATTCAACAAAAATTAATAATACTGTAAGTGTTCCTGCCTCTTGCTTTTATACCTCTCAACCCTGTTGTTTAAAAGAACAATAAGAGGTGAGGTTCTTCCCTGCTCACCCGTGACCTTCAGTTCAGAGGTTTTGTCTTTTGGCTGCCTTGATTTTTATTCCTGATTTTCAGATTTTTTGTGCTTATTTTTTTACACCAGTAATATTATTTTAGCTTGTTATGTTCACTGTGATTTTTTTGTGTTTATATACCAGGCTGGCTGCCTTAAATATAGAGATACAGAGAGAGTGAAGAGCTTTTAAAAACATAGAAAAAGTATTTTCTATTTTTAGGCTCTGTTCCTTCTCAATTTTGTTTTATATTATTTTTATCCTATTTTCTCCCCAATATACAAGGCCAATTACCTAACCCACTGATTAGGACTACCCTTATCACCAGTGATGCCTGAACACAGGAGGCAAACATGTAAAGTCAGCCACCACCTCTTTTTGATCTGCTGCTGATGCAGCATTGCTGAGTAGAATCACAGCGTGCTCGGAGGAAAGCACAGCGACTCGGTTCTGATACATCAGCTCACAGACGCCTTGTGCTGATCTACATCACCCTTGTAGTGATGTGGAGAAAGCGAACCATCCACTGTACCCGCCCAGAGAGAGCAAGGCCAACTGTGCTTCCTCATGGCTCTGGCAGCCGATGGCAAGCTGCATGACCCGGATTTTAATCAGCAATCTCTCAATAATAGTAGCAGCGCTTGGCCTGCTGGACCACTCAGAGCCCCATTCCTTCTCAATTTGACAACTATTTTCTAATTTTCATTTATATCACATGAAGGGGTGTCTTCCTACAGTCATGGGATTCAAACAAGCAGGCAGCAGTTAGGCAGTTGCTCCACTCCAGATCTTTGAAGCCATGAACAGCCCTGTGTCCATACAAAAATAACAGAAATGTAAACCATTTCTATGAACCTCAGCTCTCAAGCGACACAACATTCTAACTTCCTGCTTGCCAAGTGAATAGATATTGAAGTTCAATTCCCAGCAAAGGCTCAGTCCTAAATTGTTTAAAGCAGAGGTGTCCGGTTGAAGAAACGTTTAACAAATGTTATCAGTTGTTTGAAGACTGACCGACTGATTGAACAAGTGGAATCAGGTTTTGCTGCTGGTTGTATATAATGAAAAACTTGCAGCCACACTGGACTTCTTGTAGATAAGCTTGGACACCAAAGCCTCTCAGTCTGTACAGGAGAGGCAGTTCTAATCCACAGATGCGAACAAGCTCCAAACAAGTTTCAGCTGCTGTTTATTTTTTGAGTTGTTTTAACTCAATAAACTTTATATTGCTAAGCAAACTGAGATTGAAAGCTTTTGTCTAAACTGAATTAACTGAGTTAACTCAAGTTACTTTATCAATTTAAGCCAGGCAGCCTTTAAATCTCTTACAGAGTGTCGTGATCGATGACGTTGCAGATGTTCCATAAATCAGCGTGGAGCTCTGGAACACGGTGTAAACTCTGAGCCCTGGCCATCGTTTAAAAGACGAGCAGTGGCTTTCGATATAAATGAAGATGAAACTCTGGTTGGAGCAGTTTTTAATGACTTTGTTTTACTTTGCTCTCGTTTTATAAGGAGTTGACAGTTGAAGCATTGGAGCAATCTGTGCCCATTTACAAAGTTCAATACTCCCAACACCGTCCCTTCCCAGTGTGCCCTCACTCAATATGTTAGGTAATGGCAGAACGTATAGTATTTTTCATATAAAAAGGCAAGTGGTGGTGGGGGGGACGGGGAAGGGGGGGGTTGGGTGCTGGGGGGGAGTTGCTGCGAAAGGGTGTGCAACCACTATAAATGGTAATTGTCCTACACTACTGTGCCTTGTATGAAAAGCAGTCCAGTTTATAAATGAGACCTTTCGCGAGATCCTCTCCCTGCGTGCTCCTGCCAGCCAGGCTCATGTAAAATTATTCAGGGTCCACTTTTAGCTTTAAAGGGTGCCTGTCACCGCCTCTTCCTCCTTCAAAAAACGTCCGGGCAGAGTGCGGGCTTTCTCCGGCGCCTGGCTATACATAATTCTCCATCATTCTCTTAACGTGGGGTTTGATGTCTGAATATATTTCACTAATGGATCATAAATAAAAATGACCCAGGTCACCCACAAGCAAATTAGTAAATTACTTTGCAGCTTGCCAGGGAGATGGATAGGGCTTAGCCAACCTACACAAGTCATGCTGGAGAGTGTCAGGATGAATGCCTTCCAACAAGTAAATAAATAACGGGAGATTAAAACAAAGGAAGGATGCAACAATGTGGGGCGAATCAAGAGCGGTGATCCTGGCAAGCACAGCAATGAACCGGGCATCTGCAGATCCTTAAAAAGTCTTAAATTGTACTTTTTCTTTTTCTGTTTTCCAAAATTCCAAATTTATTATGGATAGTGGAGGTGTTATATTTAACTTAGAGAGGCACTATTTCCAGATACATTCATTTCTTGCTTTTAGCTGAAGGTAACAGTATTATATGCATGAAGTATATATTTACCAAAAAAAATTACAAACTGCATTTTTATTTGTGCAAAACTGATAATTTTTTTATTTGTTTGTTTGATGTATTGCTTCAACAGAGTCTACAAAAATCGCAAGCTTAATGTAAAGTTCGTAAACTCAATACAGGTCTTGTATGCTTTTTTATGTTTTTGTTCTGGTAAAGTGGTGTTAATTTAGGTGTGAATTCAGTTAATTGAGTTTTAAAGAAGGCTTAAGTTAAGCGGAATCGAAAACATAAGTAAATATGCTGTGTTTCTCCCTTTTGATTGAATTACTGTTTATGCTCATATCAGTGTCAGGACTCTGCATCACATTTAATAAGGACTGTTATATTGATGGGATTCAAACTCATGATCTTCTGTTTATAGCCAACCAGGCAGTTAGACAATTGTTTCATTCTGGAGTTGTGAAGCAATGTGCACTTTTTTGTCCATGCTCTTTTTCAAGAAAGAACTGTTTTTTTATGCATTGTAATCTCACAGCTCTAGGGTGGCACACCTGTCTAACTGCCTGCTCATCAATAGTTCAAATCCCAGTACGACATTAGCATTCCATGCAATTGAAGAAGTTCTAACCTACAGACAGGAACAAACAGGAAACAGATTAAAGGGGAAAACTGATTATCCTTCAACATATTTGTTTTAGCTGCAGCTCATTTAGCTACTAGAGTATTTGAGACTTTACCCTAAACCACTGTAGAGCAAGATGAGATGCATAGTTAAAAAGTGCAACTCAAAAAAAAAAAAACCCTATACCATTTAAAGTTTCCTGGCTTTAAATATTTAACAGTGGTCCTTTTGCCCATTAGAACATTAGAACTTTTCTCTTCTAAACGTGTAATTATTGTCCTTGACATTTCGCTGCCAGTTGGTGATAGTTTATTTCCTGACAGTCTGAGCCAAGACATTTCCGTTATTAAAATAAGGGAACTCACACAGGGCCTGTATTATGCTAGGGCAGGAAATCTGTGTTTTGTCGTAACTGTCCTCTCCGTGCTTGACATTTCTGTGGGAGCGAACGCCTATTATGACTCTAGCCGGCTCTGCCTCACATGAATTCACATTAACACGTTTCCGCAGAAACGATCATTTGTACTTGTAGCGAGTGATCACACTCCATTATTCTGGTCGTGAACCAGCCGTTGCAGGTTTAAGACACCGACAATGTCGTGATGGGGAAGGGAAATAAGACGGAAGAAGTAAAAATGTCAAACTCAATGAATTCATCTTGAGTTTCATAAGAACAGTGAACAGAGCAGAAACAGCCTCGCCGAGGAGGCCAGGCATTTAATGGCCGATGTATTTGATTACGCGATCGGGCTACGCGGTAAGACGGAATCGTATTATTCTGGTTGGGACAGAGACAGACTACAAAGCGCAGTGTTCTAGCATATATTAAGGTGCATGCAGTGACCACAGAGAGAGGCCTGGAGAAATTAATGTCACAATCAGTTTGCAGGCGCATCATTTCACGTTATTGCTAAACTGAGGGATCGAAAATGAAGCCTCTTATCTGTGAGAGTCGTATCGATTGAAGGTGGTAAAGTAAGGATTTTCAGATAGTCAATTATTGCATTTAGATAATACTCCCCCTGCCATTTGTCCTATCTGCCCAGACCAATCAGCAGAGAAAAAAGAACAGTTAAATGACGCTGTCATACTGCAGCTCTCAAAAAAACATTTTCATATCTCTGCTCTGTTCTGCTCAGCCCAAACCCAAACTCAACACAGCTCCAGACTTACTTTCTAGTCATTGCAGGGCTTTAAAGATAAAGGCAACTTTATCTTAATCCAGGCCTGTCTCTATCTATAGGATTTTTATTGCATTATTGATGTTTAAAATAAATATATAGTGTTTTTTTTTTTTTTTTTTTTTTTTTTTTTCATGTGGTGGCATGTAGGCTGACTGCTTTAGCGGACAGATATATTTGGATGTAGCTCAAGCTCTGGCTTACAGCGCATTCCCCACACAGCAGCTGAGTAGAATCAGCGCAAATCAACTTTTTTTTCCCTTCCCTCTCTCTCTCTCTCTCTCTCTCTCTCTCTTTCTATTTTCCATCAGCTCAGAGCTATTGACTGATGATTCACTGCAGCATCTCTGCTGATTTCCAAAATGAAAAGCAGCGGCTGGCTGAATAAACATTCATCTGATTGGCACCTCTGTCGGAGGCCACTTTGATTGCACAGCATTTTTATATTAGCAATTTGCAACATTACTCCCAACTTTATTTATATTAGAGGAAATATTAGAACCGCGCCATTGCTACGGCGGCGGAGTAATACGCTGCTTTTGTTTATGGCTCCTTGCTTAATATGAAACAAAGACTCGTGAACTATTTTTGGACTGGATTTCTCTTTTCAGGAGTAAAATCTGATTGAATCTGAGGCACAGGGATAAACAGCAACAGCATTACAGTTAGTGGTATTAGTGGGGATGTTGAGATATTGCTCTTTTTTTACTTTACTGATCTGATTATCTCGAACATTTATTTAATCTTCCGCCAGCTGTGCCTGTATTTCCAAACACACTTACTTCTTCCAGGGCTTGTTTAGCCTGCCCGCTACTGCCGCACCTTTCAAAACCAGCTACCGCACAGCTCTATCAGCTTATTCCCAGAGAATGCTAATCAACCGAGGCAGCCACATGACCAATTAGACTCCTCATTGGTCGGTTCATTTTGTTAACGATGGCGGGGACCCTGCTGCACTCCCCTCCTAATGGGAACACGGCCTATTGAGTTCTTGAGGCCCCCATGGCTACAGATGGCAAAGGCGGAAGGGAACGAGCCAGAAGAGTCTCAGCGGAAGGGTACTCACATACACTGGATGCAGTCCTTTTGAGCTGCAGTGCTGTAGGGCAGAACTAAATTCATGCAGTGATCTCACTGGGTCTGCTTTGAGCCAATACCGAGCAACGTTCTCAATCAAAGTTCTCAATTCCAGTAATAAGCAAGCCAGGGAATACATTTGTTGATTGCACTTTGGGTTAGACACATAAAAAAAGTAACATGGGTTTCTTTTTAAGTCATTTACGACTTTAAGAAGCGAGAATGTTCTGAGAACTTTGAGTGTCAGTGTAGTGATAGAGTGATAGGGTGAAAGAATGATAGAGTGATAGAGTTAGGGCTAGATTAAAAGTGCCTACAGCCACTAGAACATCATAATAATGGTGCCCTATATGTGTATACACTCCTCAAATTGATTTTTTTTTAATTATTGCACACTGTATCTTATCCAAATTAAAGCAAAAGTACAAGAATTATGTGATGTTTTTCCCTAATTCTGCTATTTCTAATAAGCTATAAAACATATCAGATATTTGATAAATTTGGCATCATTTGATGAAGAGAAAAATATCAAACAAAGACCAAACTGTACAACACAAGTCAGAAAAAGCCCGATCTACTCATTACAGTGTTGTAGTGCTAGGATGCTGCAGGGATTCAATGGTGCACTCCCATATTTAAAAAAAAAAAAAACCTGGAGAGTAGAGCCCTGGCCCAAAAACAGAAATCATTAGACAACACAACTTTCATTGAGTAGTATTTGTTGTATTCATTCTTCACAGAATATGTATTTGAACTGAAGAAACATTAGCTCCTCAGCTAAATTTCAAATTGAAAGTTGACTCATCTGTTGAACAACCCATTCTTATGATAATAGGCTAATACAATCTCTAAAATAATATTTTTACATTGTGACTTTTATATTGTGTATCTAAGAAAAAGCCTTTGGCACCAAGGTTGTACATATGGATAGGGTGTAGTAGTGGCAGTACAATATTTATATATTGCCTAAATCCATCTTTAAATGCATGTATATCATGTTAAAGGATGAGCAAAACAGGAGGCACATTAACATGTAGGAATGCGCCAAAATTGGTACAAAACCTGTTATTTTTTTTTTCATTTTTTCATTGCTAATGAGTGATGATAGCTTGCCTTCAATTCCAAGCAGTTGGTTTGGTTTAAAAACTGGTATGAGATCCATCTGAACTGAACCATAGTCCAGACCACCTCTTTTGGACAGACCACTGTTTGGTTCTATGGTCTAGATCAAAACAGGTTGATGTAAAAAGGTTTAGACAAGACTAATAATAGAGACATACCGTTTTTTAAATGTTTTTATTTAACTAATAATTGGGGTGTAAGCTTTCATTACTTGTTATCTAGTCCAGTGCAAAAATAAGAAGCTTAAATTCTTATACACTTTTCACCATTTTTGAATTTTCACCACTTCGAATTAGATTAGTCACCAGTTTTTTTTTATTTAATTAATTGTAAAAAGGTGTCTTAATCACCTCTCTAAGTGCTACCTGAGTGCTACCCTGCATTAATATTACTGAATTCTCAACATTACTGGCTCATCAGCAGACCTTACCTTGGGAGTCTGCAGAGTTTTGCGACGAGTGTTTGCAAAACAGCGGCGCAAATACGAGGCCACAAATGTGTCATTCGCACGGTGTCCAGTCATATCTGCGAGGTTAATTGGGTCAGTCGGAATAATTACATTAACATTTCTCTTCGCGTCCCGGGCCGTACCCCTGCAGTCCCCATGAAGGTGAACGTGCATTAAGATTAGATGCTGAGGGGTTCAGCTTAAATTAAAATGTATTTTTAAATGGCACCTGAAATGTCCATGCTAAGCACTGGTCTATATAGAGCGTTCCCCTGTTATTCTCAAGGTCACGAGGGGAGAGGAGTTTTAATTGAAAATGAAATTGTCTACCTGATGGGTTCACCTAATTATCAAATATTAGAGTGGAAAGCAGAGGGTCTGGAAAGTGAGAAATTATGAAAGGATCACCTTGAATATTATGGGCTGGAGAGCCCTCTCAGCCCTTCACTCTGACCATTGGCTAACTAATCTGAGTTCTAATTTAAAGGCTGAGCTTCTTGTCCTCAGACCGCGAATACAAATCCCACGAAATAATGAACCTAATGGAAAAGCAGCCACCTGCCCAGATTTGCATTCCTATTCCACCGCTAAGGAGGGTCCTTGCATTTAGCATATTGTCTCGGCTTCCCGATACGGGCGGGACAGTATTATTATCATACATATAGTTTCAGTATCATCGGTTGTGGATTCTGTGCAGACCTTGAGCAGACTGGGGACGGAAGCGACAGAATAGGCTTTGACAACAAACAGGGTCTCTGAGCCAGAAGTCTGGCTGCACAACACGATGACAAAAGTCTCTGACATTTGGTCTGTGGAGTTTCTGTCTTTTCCGTGCCATCAGCATGCCGCGCTAATGGGTCCTGACATTACAGCTGTAAGAGATGCCAACCATGAAATGTGACAGACAGAGGGTTATGGGAGAAGGGGAAAAATAAGCCCGGGCTGGATGACACCTCCAGCCTCCACCTCCCTGAATCCTTTGGCCGAAGCAGAAGCAGAGGCAGAGGCAGCGGCTAGGGCCTGCTTTAAGCCGGGATATATGTACACAAATCTGCTACCGTATGTCGTTAATGTTTGATAGCGCTCGCCTCGGGCGAGGCGCAAAAAATTCAAGGCAATGAGGTCAATAGGTTTTGGGCAGTCTATCGAGCGCAGCCCTGTGGCTATTTCCAATTCTTCTCACTCTCTGGATGTCCTGGCCTTTGGAGCTCGCTGCATCACGGCTGTTTGTCTTTTCCTGGATCCCGGTGCGTCTGCTGCTTTGGAGATCGCTCATCTATTGATTTTTCATGCCATATTTATGTAATGCTTCTACTTCTCAAAGCACGCACCTTGGCTGCTATACAGCTTACTGCTGATGAGCAATCACTGTAAGGACTTATAAAATCACGGGCGAAAGCCAGCTAATGCGTATCCCCCGCTCCCATTGACTTAAGCCCTAAAAAAGAAACAAAGGGCTATTTAAGGTTAGTCTTTGAGACTTAGAGCCGCTTACCAGCATCAATACAAACTGCACTGTGCTGTTTTTTTTTTTTTCTTCTTTTTTTTCTGAAAGATACAGGATAATAATAATTTGGTTTTTGCAAGGAAAGGTGTTGTTGCAGCCGAAAATAAAAAACAAAAACGAAAAGAAAAAAGTGTAAGATTCAAATATCCTTTATTTATAATGGCGGTGCAGAGCTGCTTCCTCCAGCTTCCCCTGTTGTCCTTGGTGTAGAACCCAAACAAGAGAAAAACATCAAACAGCAGTCTTCCCATTGTTACTTCTAGCCGGGGTTTGCACTACACTGCCTCGCAGCATCCTCTTTCCATTACCTATTATGTTGTTTTTTATTGTGTACTCAATGACAACTACTAGCATGGACAAAGTGATACTTGCACCAACACTCTTTAATACTGTAGCATTAAAACCACCTGCATAATATGGTTCAGGTTCTCCTCCAGTGACCAAAAAAGAATAGCTCTAAATCATCAAAGCATGAAATTCATAATAATTCATAATAATTCATAGTAATTTGTTCTGCATTAGTTCTTATGTCCATCAATAAGAGTTGGCGCCATTGACCCTATCATTGGTTCACTGGTTCGCTGGTGTTTTTTTGTTGTATTTAAGCACTGCATACAGGGAATGCTCCTCAAGACCTAACCATTACAATTTGGTCATTGTCGAATGTTGCCTATTTTGGCCAATTTGACCCATTTTTTCCCCTCTTCCAATAAATCAACACATCAAGAACCGACGGTTTACCTGCTGTCTGTGTGTCTGTAACTGTTGACATGTGCCGTCTGTATGTCTCACCACTTGACAGGTACCACTGTAATAAGACAACCAATTTCCCACTATTTACTTCATTTTACCAGCTTAGTGTTAAAAGTTTTAATGTTATGTTTAGTCATTGTTCTGTTCATGCCCTATTGGAACCTTCAATTCATCCTTCTGTCCCATAACTCTTGGGATTGTATTAGTTAGATAGTAGTTAATGAATCATTTATAGCAATCATAGAACAATTAGTATTAACACATTAATAATCTGAGCAATACGTTCAATAAGAAAAGTTTTTAAATGGTCTGACAGTGGTCTCATAATTCTATAGTGAGTGACCTTCTGTAATTGGCTCAACCTGCAGCCTCTTCAGTAATCTGTGCCCTGTTCAGATTGACCTCAACAGCTGTACAATAACAAATCCAGCAAATTGACATGGCCAGGCATTGTGCTGTTATCATCATTGGATACTGGCTGTGTCTGAAATGGATCCCTACTCTCTCATTAGTGTTGTGCTATATAGGGATAGACTATGTAGTTCATTAAGTAGCGCTAGAAACAAAAAAAATGTATTCAGAATCTTCCTCATTATCATCCTCATATTTCAGCATCGGCCACACGAACAAGCACTTGAGTGGTTATGCTGTCTTTATTAAAACTTTATAAACAAATAACCTGAATTCTGAATTATAGTTAGTGCTGTTAGGAATAACCTTTGGCATAACTTAGCATACTAAGCATAATAAGGCAATAAACTTTCAACTTATAGCTGCAAAAACAGCAAAAGCAAGCAACCTGGCCTCTTTCTTTTTTCTCCTCCTCGACCTGAGCATGTGCTCATGCTCTTCAGAAAAGCTGTTTACTCTCCACCCTAGCAAAATATGCTCCACATGTGAGCTGCTAATACATATAAAGCTTTATAAAGCTACGAGTCGTCTCTCAAATATGGCGTTTTTTGTTGGTGGTGAAGAAGAAGACATTTATACACGTATTGTATCAATGTGCACATGTGATATGGCGTTTCAGGGACAGATTCATTCACATTGCACACAGATACAGATCACTTACATTTGTGAATGTGAACTGTCAAGATAGCATGGACACAACCCTCATCTCAGCAGATACACTCTCAGAGATGCCCTTTTACAATTACATTCTTTTGCACTAGTAGTTTTTGCACAAGCTTGCACTGCAAATTTAAATTATTATATAACTGTATTTGCAATTTTGTATGGCGAGCATCATATACCCTCATCTATCTATCTATCTATCTATCTATCTATCTATCTATCTATCTATCTATCTATCTATCTATCTATCTATCTATCTATCTATCTATCTATCTATCTATCTATCTATCTATCTGTCATTTATTAGAATGGGGATACACAAACATTTGAATATGTAGTGTATGGGATTTCACACAAATTACGCACTCAGATTTCTTTATAAACTAAATTCCAAATGTTTTTTTTATTGCTGTTAATCAAACTGATCCAACAGTAGAGTGCAATACTAACTATGTACTTATGAAATGAGAATATGAACCGAACAAAATCATTTGATCATTTTAAATAATTCGTGTTTGACTTTTTTTTATAGTAACTGTCAGAGGTTTCTAGACTGCCTATTAGTTTCTGTTGTTACTGTGGTCCTATAAAAAGCCATTTCACTCTCTACTGCTGAAATTCTTCAACATCTCTCAGTAAGTGCCCCTGGCACCGCTCTCGCATTGATTGCTCATATGAGGATGAAAAAAAAAAAGCCCTGGAAAATGTTTTTTTTTTTTCTTCTTCTTCTTCTTCTTCTTCTTCTTCTTCTTCTTCTTCTTCTTTTTTTTCTCCTGCTGCATTTGTTGCCCTGCTTGTAGAGAGAGAGAGAGAGTGTGTGGATGAGTGTATGTGGGCTTGAGTTGTGAAGGATAAGTGTGTATGTGTGCAAACAGTACACTTATAGGGCCCTCAGAAGGATGGGTCTTACGTAGGTTGCATATTGCATGATTACCTTCGAGAAATCAGAATCTGTTTTTTTTTTTTTTGGTTTGTTTTTTTTTTGTTTTTTTTTTTCCTTCTCCTAACCTACAGTATGTATTTATTTTAAGCCTAACGTCTCAGAGTTGAAGCGGCAGCGGTGACAGGCTCCTGGCAGGAAGACAGTGGAGAGTTGAAGAGATAGTGGAGGGAAAAAAAAAAAAAAAAAAACTCTATGGGGACAGAAGTTTGCAGCTGTCTGCAGTGTGGGCACAAATACATTCAAACGGAAATATACAGTAGCTCAGCTCTGTCAGAGATACCCAGAATTCTGCTCTTTTTTATGAGCTGTGATCACTATTATGCACTCCTCAAGGTGCCATGAAGAGTTCTTTGCAGCAGTGCCGTAGAAGAACCACTTTGGCTTCAATAAAGAAGGTTTTTGTGAAGGTAAATGGGGCAAGATTTGAGAGCGTGGGGAAAAAAATATATATACACATATTTCACATAATACTGTACATACTATAAACCAGGATGTTTCTCTGGAACTCTACATTCAAGGATTCACACCTTTGATTTTTAGGTTTATGTGATAAACAATAAAAACATATAATTCCCAATTAGATCTATTTAACACCCAAGCAATAGAATTTCTGTTTCACACAATTTCTTTCCACAAAAGTGTGTAAATTGAAAGTACTTGTCTTTTTAGCTCCTTATAATATACAGAAAAAAGTATGTGAACCCATTGGGATTACTTGAATTTCTGCATAAATTGGTCATTGAATGTGTTCTGATCTTCATCTAAGTCACAACAATAGACAAACACAGTCACCTTAAACTAATACCACACAAAAAAATATATATGTGGAGTCCAGGTTGGCTGACTCCTGGCTCCAACTAGCTCTTAAAAAAATCATTGGTCCCACTTTATAATGTGTCCCTAAGTACTATGTAGTTACATGGTAACGATCCATGTAACTACAGTGTAACTACTGATGAAGTACACATTGTTACAGATTAACAACAGAGGTACAGGTTATGTAATTACACATGTGTATTAAGGTTAATTTTGACTTGTGTAAGAACACATGTGTACCAGGGTGAGTGTACTTACACAAATGATAGAGTAAGTGTACTTACACGTGTAACAAAGTGTGTGTACTTACACATGTGTAATAGTGTGTGTGATAAGTGAGTATACACTTATCCAACAGCTATTGTCTGTGTACTTACACAAGTTAAAATGAACCTTAATACACATGTGTAATTACATAACCTGTACCTCTGTAGTTAATCTGTAACAATGTGTACTTCATCAGTAGTTACACTGTAGTTATATGGATTGTTACCGTGTAACTACAAAGTACTTAGGGACACTTATTATAAAGTGGGACCAAATCATTACCCTAGGAGTTCACATACTTTTTTCACCCTGCACTGAGAATGTTAACATGTTGTGTTCAATAAAACCATGCAAACATTTTTTTTTTTTTTTTGTGGCATTAGTTTAAACAGAACTTTGCCTATGGTAACACTTCATAATAAACATATATACTCATATTCCATAACTACCGGCATGTAAATGTAGCATTTTACAAAATAATACAAATATATGACTTCATAAACTCAGATGCCATAAGTCCTAACAAACAATACATTCAGTGGTTGCATTATTTCATTGCAAGCACTATTGCAGTAATACTGTACATTATGGTGGTTCTGGTAAATGTAACACAGCTGACCTTTTACATGTAATTGCATTACATGGCTACTTTGGAGTTTTGGAATTTGGAGCTACCATAACTCCTTTTTTTTCACCAGTTTCCATTACATGTACTAAAGACACTAAAATTCTTGGAACACTAAAAGACAATTATTTTATATCAGCTAATATAGACTCACACTGGCTAGTATCTTGTGGAAATATGGAGAGGAAGGCCAGTTATATTCTATTATTGTGGCATCACCAGGGATTAAACTCACTACCTCTCAATATAATACCTCCCAGGGACAGAGCTTAGGCAGTAGCACCACTTGGGAACTAATTAGTCAATTAGACAATAATTATCGAAAATATTGACAATCAGAGATTCAGCGCAATGAGAGAGAGAAAGAGAGAGAGAGAGAGAGAGAGAGAGAGAGAGAGAGAGAGAGAGAGAGAGAGAGAGAGAGAGAGAGCTTACTTCATTTTTGACCTCCTGCAGTATTAATTATTTGCTGGATCTTATGAAAACTAGAGAACTAGTTAGCTATTGGTCAGGAAGCACCCAGCACACAATAAAACCATTAGTAAATGATGCTCTGAGACTCATGTGTATATAGTAAACTTCTGAAACATCAGTTTTAGCTTTATTAGAACAATATCTATGGAGTTATAATTTATTCAGACACGCAGTCTGACAGAATTTGTATTCTCCTGAGCTCCGAGAGTGATCCGCAATCAAATCCTTAGGTTGACAGCGCGATAAGGAATGCCTTCCCTTTTATATATAATAAGGTGAGAACACGGATGCTCTCTTTGAGCTTGAGCAGCAGCAATGCTAATGTTTTATGACAGTTTTACAACGTCTGTGAAAAAAATGTCCTTTTCTTTTGCCATGATGTGATTTATAGGGTTTTTTTCTGTTTTTTTTTTTTTTTTTTTTCCCAGAGAGATACCCTGAACTACCTTCCATAATTCAGTGCATTGACTGTGACTGCCACATGGCATGTAAAGCCATCGTAGGAGATCTACTCCTCAATCTTGTTTGCGACAAGAGTGCGTCCAAATGATTTGCGCATCAATCCAGCTTTAATTCTCACCTTAAAAAAAAAAAGAAAAACAGTGCGTCTGGTAAAACTGGCGCAATCTTCATCAAGGTCATGCCTGTGACTGCATGAAGCAAATTCCAGTGAAAAGCTTCAAAAGGAGCTTACATTATTCTTAGCTCTTAGAAGGTACATTGGCCTCAAGTATATATATATCACAGGTACAAAGAAGCCAATCACATTTTTTAACAGTCAATTAGCAGACTGCTTCTCACTTCATTCGCGTTGCTAAAGAATCAGCTCTATTTCTTTTTGTTGTTTTTTTTTTCTCAAAGACATTCGTTTTTCTAAGACAATGAATAGACCGCGGCCACTGGCTTTCTGTACTGCCAGTAAAGGCTTGAAAGATTGCCTCCTTTGAGGCCCTGTACTCACTATCTGCCTGACCACAGGAGTAGTTACCAAAATATATGGCTATGGGAACAAGAACAAATCACAGGTGACTAACAGATATATTGTATATCCAGAGGCATAGTTTATTCCTTCAGTTTGCCCCTGAGGAATTTGCCGGGGATGGCTGTAGACTTGCCCCGGGAGTTGTGTTCTGAGGTGGATAGCAGATGCTCCATTGGAGCATTTCTTGGAGGATGATTTGAGAAGACGTACTATACTATATACTATATG
Source organism: Astyanax mexicanus (assembly GCF_023375975.1). Classification (NCBI taxonomy): domain Eukaryota; kingdom Metazoa; phylum Chordata; class Actinopteri; order Characiformes; family Acestrorhamphidae; genus Astyanax; species Astyanax mexicanus. The sequence continues at coordinate 40,156,806 of NC_064417.1, read as the reverse complement.
TTCAGATATATACTGCATATATATATTTTTTTAAGATTTTTCCATCCGTTTTCTTCCCAATCAAAAATGTAAAACTCCAGTTAGCACAGCACAGGAAAGCACAGCGACTCGATCTCAAGATACTGTACTTTAGGTAACTTTAGGTCACGCAAGGTCAACTGTGCATCTCTCTCTGACTTCGGCTGCTGATGCCAAGCAGCATGATCCAGGAATACAATCCATTATGGTTTGCTGTACCATACAGAATCCACATATCCACATTTATTTTAAAGTATATCAAAATAATGGTACATGTGTTTTTTCTCACACTGAAGATTCTTTCTGAATTCCTTCTGTTGTTGTTTTTTTATTATTATTTTCTCTCTGGAATCTCTTGATATTTCTTTTTGTATCAAAGGCCGCACAGACTAGCCTCTGCAAACAGTACAGTAATAAAATATCGCATAGTCTTTTCACCTGTCTTCAAGAGCGTTTCTGTGCTTTGCATTTGGCGCGAGCTCCCTTTGCTGACCGAGTTAAAACCGGCCACCGCATCCCGAGAACATCACAGCTTTTTTTTTTTTTTTTTTTTTACAAACAGCTGATATGAATGGTGAGTGGGTTTGAGAACAGGCAGTGCATGGCTCTGTCAGTGCCCTTGCCTTCACAGCTCCCCCTTAATCTCTCACACATATTGCTCCATCCATCTTTGTTATCTCTTCATAAGAGCACCCTCTCAGTATACAAGGTGGATATTTTGCCCCCCCCAAGAAATTGTTTCCTTCCTTTTAGATTTCAAAAAGCATTATCCCCGGAATGGTTCACTTGGCTGTCAAATTTCCACCTGCATATGGAACTGCGTTTTACTTTTAAGGCAAGATGTCTGCTTGTCTGTTGTCTGGTTAGCCCCCTCCATCTCCATCTCCATCTCCACCATCTCCCCCAGTCCTTCACTTTCTTTCTTTTTTTACCTCTCAAATTATGGCTGAATTTATTACTTCTCTTCACATGCCAACCTATCAACACAATAACTGCTCTTGGCAAGCTGGGAGAGCGCAGCATGGATCTTGTAGCACTCTCTGTGTTATTATCATGATCAGTGCTGATTGCTGATTGTTATGGTGTTTGCACCTCTCCTCCATTCAGCGCATGCTGTGTGTTTGGGCAGTGCTGATTGTGTTGATGCTGCCGCCCCCTCCTCCGGGCCCCTAATGGAGGAGAGGCCTAAGCGGAGGAGAGGAGAGAGGAGAAGCAGGGGCCATCAGACATAATGAACACGCCGCAATCAGGCCCATCAGCCCACGGGAGCTGGTTGGGGGGGGAGAAAAAAAAAAGAGAGTGAGTGGAAGAAAAAAAAAACAGTCAAGTAGTCAGAAGACAGAGACAGAGTGCAACGGTGTGGCCATTTTTCCTCCACTCAGAAAAAAAAATATATATAAAAAAAAACAAGCGAAAGATACATTTCATTTACTTTTCATTCCCGTCCAATATGCATAGAGAGGTGTACGCGTGGAAAGACAATATATCATCGGCTTATTATTCGAGTGGCAGCTCTGCTGCTGCTGCTGCTATTGCTGCTGCTGCTGCTGCAGGAGAAAGAAGAAGAAGAGAAGGAGGAGGAGGAGGAGGATATATTTATTTATATGCAGGTGAGAAATCAAATCTGTTAGCTGGTGCGTGTTTTTAATCAACGCTAACAAAAGGGAAGGCAGAAGAGAGCGGTTGACCCGTCGTGTTCTGGGACGCTTTCTTCCTCCTGCACTTTGTCCTTGATTCTGTTCCGTTATTTGTTTTGGTGTTTTAATCTCAGCCGAGTCAATAATATTCTTTGTTGTGCCAGAATGGCGAGGCGGCGGAAAAAAAAAGAGAAAAAGAGAGAGAGAGAGAGAGAGAGAGAGAGAGAGAGAGAGAGAGAAAGAGGAAAAAAAAAAAAAGTCAACTTCTTTTGTTGGAAGTGCCCGCCTGTGACTTCTCTCTTTTTGCACTCAGATAAAGTAATCATTAAATGTTGTTTTCGGCCTGCAATTACTTTTGGCTGCGTCGGGTCAAGCACGACACGGACAGAGAGGAGAGAAAGAGAAAGAGAGTGTGATGGAGGAGGAGGTGGGTTGGGTGGGTGAGTGGGGAAGGAAGGGAGGGATTGAGGGAGGGAAGGATTGAAGGAGTGTATGCGTGAGAGTGAGAGAAAAAAAAGAGAAAAAGGTGTTAGAGCAAGACGCATACAGAGAGAGAAAGAGAAAAAGAGAGAGAGCAAGAGATAGAGAGAGAGATAGCGAGGTGTGAGGCTAAGACTCAGGCACTTGATATACACCCAGACCTGCAGCTGATATATGCGCAACATGCGCCGACTCACTTTCCACTGTTAATCCGTCATTGTAGCCGCAGCAAATTAAAGCGTGTCCTCCTCTGTGGAATGAATCACCTTTTCTCTTCTCCGCTCTGGAAATATGTCCTTTTATTTCTGCCATACTGAAAAGCCATGGAGACACTCGACCCGATGCGCAGCCATGTCCATACATCATGTCCACCAGATTATGAAATTTACTGCTGTCATTATTGCACTCTGGAGGCTTATTACAGTCTGTTTTGTGCAAAAAAAAAAAAAAAAAACATGCAGTTACGTGGCTTAACTGTATTTGGCATTATCTGTCTAATGTGAGGTACTGTAAATCTCTGTCGGTTGAAAAACGCATCTGTAATCTTTAATATCCCGCCGTCTAAGCCCACATAAACCTCGCATATGTTAACAAGCGTCGTCGAGCGAATTGGCTTTTAAGCATCAGCCGCAAAGGAGAGATAATGAAAGAGTCTAATGATTAAGGATATCACAACAGCAGGAATTGACTGCAATATCGATATTTAGTTGAGTATTGTATCACTGTTTTCAATACCAAAGCAATACAAGTTCAGTCTATGGATTCTTTGGAGTGCCTTTTGCGCATTTAGCTCATGCAGTGGCAGATTGACTATACAGTATAGTTTCAATAGGTGGCAAACCTTGAGTAGAGTACAGCAGTTTAGTTAGGTTTAATACAGATTTATAGCTTTAATAGACAAGATAAGGACATACAGGACAGTACAGCAGAGTAAAGCCTTTCATTTCATTCATTACACTTGTTAGTATTTACAGGAGTATAAAGTAAAAGTTTCATACAGTACTGTTCATTTTCCAGGTTTGGAAATATGATTTTATTCATCGTGGGCATTACCACCCACAGTGGACAGTGCAGTGGGTGGTAATCCCAATGTGACTAGAAGAGTCTGACTAGAATTCTCTATGCGAACAGAGAAAGTGATTGTCGGGCAGAAGTCACATATAGCTGTTTTGACACTTTATTGTTTTCTCAGTTCTTCTTCAAGTACATAGCGTAACATAGACATTGCCTTTAGCGGAGTGGACTGGGGCTTTCTCTGATGCAGTCTTAAGAGTAACTTTCTCTGACAAAATCGATGTGTTACAGAGGCTACCTTGGCAAGACACATGGTTAGAGATTGTGTCGATAGCTATGAGGATTAATAACATTTTAAAATGTTTAGTAAAACAGCACCACCAGTGGACAGGAGTTGTAGTGTGAACATATTTGGGTAAGTGTCCTTGGGCAAGAACATGCTGTAACATGATTTCAATTATAAATCACCTGGATAAGAGCATCTGCCAAATGCTGTACAGTACAGTACATGTGAATGTAAATGTAAATTGCTTGCATGCCTCTGATTATCTAATTATCACATAGGCACATGCAATCTGATGCACTTACAGACAATCAGTTTATAGTAAGTTTAAAAACAGTCCCGCAGTGTAAGCACTGGCAACATATTCTAAAAGTATTCTTCCTTTTTTGACACAATGCAGTGCAGTGATCTTTTCACATCTCGCCAGCTTAGAAAGCTGAGGTCAGACCGCAGGGTCGACCATGTTGCATCACCCCTGGAGAAGAGAGGGTTAAGTGCCTCGCTCAGGGGCTTAACCAAGGCAGCTTTAAGCAGACAGGGGTATTGAACCCACAACCTTGTGATCAATAACCCAGTTCTCTAACCACAGACTGTTCCTGGAAATGAAAAAAAAAAAACGCACAAGTACAGTGTGCCACGCTAGCTGTGTAGACGTGGATTGGGCACATGCAGGTGTAAAAGATGGGAAATAATTGGGAACCTCGAGGGCCGGTTTAATCTGAACAGTTTCCAGGAGTCTGATATTGTTCTTGCCTTTGTAAGCCTTTCCCTCTCGTAGGGAGACATTCTGTCAACAGATTTGGTGACAGATTTCGACTATTCATTCAAGTACAGAAACCACACATGTATTGCCCTGCTGTTTTTGCCTTGGCCTTTCTTCACTAAACAGTAACAGATGGTGGGATGTGTATGTGTGTGGAGGAGCATTATTCAAAACTGTGCTGCGTTCCCCAGGACTGCAAAGTGTATCCCTGCTTCACTGAACTGCACATGGGCACAGATAGCAAGCAAAAAAAAAAAGGCAAAATCATCACGTTTTTACTCATTTAGCCTCCGATATCAAACCAGATTCTTCTCACGTTTCAGAACACAGCACTCTCACTTTCTTCAACAGCTCTTCAATTTCTTAGCCTTTTAACAGTTTTCAAAAAAAAAAAGAAAAACATTTCAAAATGTTATTAATCCTCAGAGCTATCACCACAATCTCTCACCATGTGTCTTGCCAAAGGTAGCCTCTGTAACATATCGATTTTGTCAGAGAAAGTTACTCTTAAGACTGCATCAGAGAAAGCCCCAGTCCACTCCAAAAAGGCAATGACTTCACTCACGACTCTGAAGCAGCAGCAAAGGCTGTTGAAATTCTCCTACAACTGTGTGAAATCTGTTGTCAACCTCATGAAGCAATAACCCTATTTCAGTAATATATTTCAGCTGCTGCTGTGCTTTGTGCCCTTGGCCTGCAATCGTAATTTATATTTGTAACACGTGTCGTGTTTTAGATGCTACTGTACATTTATACATTTGAGACTTCATGAATACCTAATGGCGGAAAATGCAGCACGAAATCATGTGAATATCCCCACCCCAAAGTAAAAAGTATAAATCTCCCGTAAGCACTGATGAAATACGGCAGCAGAACAGCGGCGCAGGATCGTGATAAAAGGCGCCGGGCCTGCAGTGAGTGGCCTTTCTCTGCTTCGCCGGAATGAAAAGTAGGCCTCTTCTTCCACCTGATGGTCATGTCCAACCTTTTGAGTGAAAAATGGCATCTTTCCCCTTGTAAAAGGCCCATGGGGTTAAATGGCTTCATTATTATTAATGATCATCCATTTGCCAATCCAGATGTAGAGGAAGAGTGGGGGGTGTAATAAAACGACACTCCGTGTAATTACAAACTCAATTATTTCCTTTCAGATTTCACTGGTTGACAGCATGGCATCATCCTTTATGAGCGCATCCTTTTTTCACGCTGGCCCCGTTCACATATGATCACAGCTGCTCGGGCACATGTGTAAACATGCTTGGATGCCCGCATGCAGCGCTTCTCCAAACTTCTCCCATCTTGGCTTTTTTTTGCCCACACGCCAGCCTGCTGTAGCCTTGAACTCATTGTTTCGAGGACACACACTCCAGCTGTTTGGAGATTAAACTGTGGAAGATAAAACTGTCATTGTCTGAGCTCTGGCATGAGAAATGTTATTATTCTATTCACCCACCCAAACCCCCACATACCTACCCAACTACCCCATCTATCTATCTATCTATCTATCTATCTATCTATCTATCTATCTATCTATCTATCTATCTATCTATCTATCTATCTATCTCAATGTCTGTCCATCCATCCATCCATCCATCCATCCATCCATTCACCCATCCATTCCATTCATCAGTTCATCTATAGACTGTATTTCTCACTGACTGTCCATTTATCTATCCATCAGTTCATCTATATATCTATACATCTCACTGTACATCCATCCATTCATCCATCTGTCACTCCATCCATTTATCAGTCCATCTATACATTGATCTATCTCACTGACTGTCTGTCCATCCATCCATCAGTTACTCTATATTTCTATATATCTATCTCACTGTACATCCATCCATCCATCAGTTCATCTATATACCTAAATATCTATCTATCTTACTATCTGTCCATTTATCCATCCATACATCCATGAATCAGTACATCAATATATCTATCTTATTGTCCATCCATCCATCCATTCATCCATCCATCCGTCCACCCATCCATCTCAATGTCTGTCTATCCATCCGTCCATTCATTCCATTCATCAGTTCATCTATATACTGTATCCCTCACTGACTGTCTGTCCATCTATCTACCCATCAGTTCATCTCACTGTACATCTATCCATTCATCCATCTGTCACTCTATCCATCCATTCATCAGTTCATCTATACATCGATCTATCTCACTGATTGTCTGTCCATCCATCCATCCATGCATCCATCCATCCATCCATCAGTTACTCTATATATCTATATATCTATCTCACTGCCTGTCCATCCATCTATCCATCCATCCATCCATCCATCCATCAGTTCATCTATATATCTATCTTGCTGCCTATCCATCCATCCATCCATCCATCCAGCCATCCATTTTTTAGTTCATCTAGATACCTAAATATCTTACTCTCAGTCCTTTATCTATTTTTCAGTTAATCTATCTATCTATCTATCTATCTATCTATCTGTCTGTCTGTCTGTCTGTCTGTCTGTCTGTCTGTCTGTCTGTCTGTCTGTCTGTCTGTCTGTCTGTCTGTCTGTCTGTACTTGTTATATATAGATATGAATAGGGCTGATTAAAATGTAGAACACTGGTACATTCGGCTGAATGGTCTGAATTTGCGAGTTCCCTGAACTGTCAACAGCTCCAGTATTTTAATGGAAAGGGGAAACAGCAAAATATGCCCACACACACACCACTGGAGTCTTTTAGCTTCATAAATTTTATGAAGAGTAATTTCTAGCTCATTTGCATCTTAAAAGCGGTGTCCTTGAAAATATGTCAAGCAATGCAGCAACCTGTTAAAATGCTCACAAGTTATTTTCAAAGATCATTTGTTGAAACCTCAGACCTGTACGCCACCATGCTATGATTAAAGTGATTTCCGGAATTTATTACGCTAATATCATTTTCCCTTGTCTTGCTCAGCTGACATTCACTAGGAGACACATGTCCAAGTGCGTGAGGAAAATAAATAGACAGCACACCCCATTAAAATTCACATATGCCACATCATGTGTGCTCCTTTATACCTTAATGTACAGTGTTACAGCACTCCTTATGCCGTGCAAGCTTCTATCCAGCCGGATAATGTTCAGAGAAATAAATAATGTTCTATATTTATGCAATTAGCCTTCTAATTGGTGGTAATGGGTATGCACATGCTGTCATAATGACTTGAGCAATCATCCCTGTCCTATCCGTCATGTACATCCTATCGAGAGGCGTCCAGGTCGTGCCGCTCTGCCGAACGGCCCTGTCGCACATCATCCGTGTTTATGATCTGACTTTAGCCTGCCTTTTGTGTCCAAACACTGTGTCTTCCTCCCTCATCACTGTTCAGCTAGGAGTGGCCCTACTGTCAGGTAACATATTTATTGCCATTTCCTGTGACACAAATGCCAACATAAGCTCTTGCTGCATCTCAGGCGATGCAATTGTGGATGCATTTTGTTTTCCTTTTTCCACCCACTGTATTCCTGGGCAGCTCTGTTTACTGTGCAGTCTTATTTAATGCAGTCAAGCTGGTTTCAGTGCTGGATAAAATTACATTCTTTCCCCAGGTAGGCTACAAGGGGTTTACAGTGATGCTTCAGCTGAAAACAAAAGTGATGCAGTTTTGCCTTCACTCAAAATGTAATGTTTAAATTGTCTGTACTTTTAAAATAAGTGATTACGTATGCATAAACTTTTTTTTCCAGAAGATTTTTAATGAAGAGATTCATTATAACTGGCAATATGAATTTGCTGAGGGAAACATAAGTCGTTCCCACTTTTAGGCAGTTGTCAAGCTGTTGCTGTGTGGTTGCTAGGTGGTTTAAATGGTGTTGTTAAGTGCTAGAATGGTGCTATATTGTTGTTTTATGGTGAGCTATGATGTTGGTGTTGCTTGGTGGTTGCCAAAGCAGATGCTATGGTGCTTCCTATAATGTCTTGGGTAGTTCTTAAGGTGTTGCCAATTGGTTGCTGTGGTACTTGTGAAACTGTTTTGTTGTTTTAGCAAGAGTTTAGACAGGAGAAAAGTATATAAACTTTTCCAGCCCATTAATTCCTGTTGGAAATGCAATTTTACCCCAACTTAACCATGCCCAAACTCAGAAATCTGAAATAAGAATGATGCTGAAATCGAGGAAACTGCGGTAAAATGTACCCATCAAAAATACATCAAAACGTAATAAAAAAGAGTATATTATACATTAGATAACAATATATATATATATAGGTAGGAAGGAGAAAGTCAAAGGAAAATAAGTCCAATAAATGATTCACAGCTACAGAGAAATATTTGGGATTTCTTGGACGGTGAGAAGCAGAAAATGTTCCAACTTGTAAGACTGAAGGTTTGGAGGTACGGTGGATTATTCTCCCTGCAGGTTTCTGTAGAAAAACTGAAGGCGAGAATGAGGCTGGATTGAAGATGTACTTTCGGTTGGATGCACTGAACACTGAGATAAATCTTTTAGCATTAATTTTAGGAAATGCACTTTTCTATATTAGATATAAAGTTAAACTCCTAGGTATGCTTGTTATCTATATTAGCCTTCTTGCATGAGCACAAAATCTTTGCTTCTTTGTTCAACTGAAGGAAAAGGTGATTTAGAGTGATTTAGCTTTTAGCTGTGTATCTTCAGATTTATTTTTTTATTTTTTACTTTGCTTGTAGCTACAGATAGATAGATAGATAGATAGATAGATAGATAGATAGATAGATAGATAGATAGATAGATAGATAGATAGATAGATAGATAGATAGATAGATAGATTATTTTGTCTTAGTGATTTTGCGTTCTTCTATTTAAATATATTTGGTTTAACAAACATGAATAAATGCTGTGGAGGCTGGAGGGAGCAGGATTCTCATTCTAAGTTGGAATGAGAAACAAACACCAAACACCAAAAAATGAGTTGTGCTTTGTTAGTAAAACGTATATGAAAGTCTCTCAAAGTATTTTGGAAGCTTATTTTGGCTGCTTCATTGTTGCTTACCCAGTAGGGTTTCTTTTTTTTTTTTTTCTTTCGACTTAACATGTCGACAGAAAACCGTAATCTTCATTCAATGACTATAAAATGTTGCATAGTAAAAATGCTGCAGCTGATGGCACAACTTATTTTTTGTTTGTTTTGTTTTGTTCTTAGGTAACTATTTTTTTTATTTTTATGCTGTGCCTATGTTTATTATTACTGTATATTCACATGTATGTTGTTTTTCCCCGCACTGGTATACCGCAGAGTAGGAACAGCTCAGCTAGTTTGCTGCCTTGATTTTAGCATATGGTTACTGATTAGTAATCCTGTGCTTGTAACAATTGTCAGGGAGCATAAAGGGTCATCTTGCTATTTAGACTGGATACAACTAAAAGACAGGACCTGCAGAGTAGAGCTTTGCAGCAGTTGGGCCGCCTGATTACGGGAATGTAAGTTCACCTCTGGAGGAGTGGAGGAGCTGAGAAATGTTTGAGGAAAGGAGGAGGAGTTGAAAAACATCTCGGAGCATTTGTGCTGCTGTAATTACGAGTCTGAATCGGCCAAGGTCTCAATCAATAACAACCGGTCATTTTACAAAATGTCGCAATCTACTACACTTCAGTCTGCACAATGTAGCTGAGCCGACTATTTTTGTCTAAATACAGGCTGCTCTAATGCTCGGCGTGCCCGGAGTAAATAATCCTGACATTTCCAGACTGTGTTGTGCTGTGCTATAGATTATATGTATTGTACACAATATCCAGGTTTTCAAATCATCAGCAGGAGGTCTTTGCATTGAGGAGAGTAGAAGAGAGACAGAACGAGAGAGACAGAGAGAGAGAGAGAGAGAGAGAGAGAAGAAAGAAAAAAAACAGAAAATCACAGAAAATATTGGGTTCTTGGAGGGAACCGGTTTCAAATATGGGTCTGGAATGTGCGTGTGGTATGATTCTTTTTTTTTTTTTTTTTTTTTCTGAAAAAGCTCTGCAGGAGAGCAGCGATTCCCCCTGAATACAAAAGGCACTTAAACAGCATCAGAGTGAGCCGCATGCCTCTGGCTGACGAAAGCATTCAGCTCTGTCACCCACATCACTCAAGCAATGCTAGTCCCCGTGGAGTGGAAACCGATACCGACTACATCTTTTGGAGCTGTTTAATGTGAAATATCACATGCAAAAAATAGTAGCACTCCTGGCTGTTGACACAGTGTCAGTGACAGCTCGCACTGCGCCTCCATTCAGATCCCCCGATCGTGCGGGAAAAGCACCGCGGCGGCACCAAAAAAAAAAAAAAGAAAAGAAAAACACCTTTCATGCATTATATAATTACACATGAGCTCGTGTGCTCTTTGTGCTGATCGCTGGTGTCTCCGTGCGCGAGGGCGCTCAAGCTCACGGGCAAATGCACAAAAAGGTGTCTGCAGAGTGGCGTGGCGAGCCAAGCCGAGAGCTTGTTGTGTGTGTGTGGGTGTGAGAGTGTGTGAGCGTGTGAGCGTGTGTGAGCATGCGTGTTTGTTTTCATACATTTTCATGGTCTACGTAGGAAGACCACAGAAAAGCAGGGGTAAGCTAAGGTGATACATCTACAGTATATATATATACGTATATATATATATATATACGTATATATATATATATATATATATATATATATATATATACGTATATATATATATATATATACGTATATATATATATATATATATATATATATATATATATATATATACGTATCTCACATATAGGTGAAATAAGGTTATATGATATATATGCATACATACATACAAAAATAATGTGAATATAGGAGTTTTTCTTTACATACATAATACCTTTAGTTTGTATACAAATAGTATGGTGTATTATGAATGGACCAATAGAAAAGCTTCATTTATTAAGACATTTTGTATGCTGTGTGTAGAGAGAAGACCACATAAAAGTAGGGGTAAAATAGGGTAAAGATTGATGTTTTACCTTAAAGAAAACCAATCATATACAGTAGATACTTTATATATATATAAATATGTTGTTACGACCCCTGGTCGTATTGGTTTTTCTTTGTGTGTCCTGTAATGTTTTTTACCCTGATTGAAGAAAGCTTATTAGCAATGAGCATTGTTTCAGACCTCAAATAATGCAAAGAAAACAAGTTGATATTCATAGAGTTCTGAAATCTATATTTGCTGGAAAAACCCTGGTTTTTAATCACAGTTTTCATGCATCTTGGCATGTTCTCCTCCACCAGTCTTACACACTGCTTTTGGATAACTTTGTGCCACTCCTGGTACAAAAATCCAGCAAGCAGCTTGGGTTGATGGTTTGTGATCATTCATCTTCCTCTTGATTATATTCCAGAGATTTTCAATTTGGTAAAATCAAAGAATCTCATCACTTCTAATTGGTCTCTTTTTTATTTATTTATTTATTTTCCCAGAGCTTTATAAAATGTCAAACAAAAAGTTTGAGGTCTGACCATCACAAAATTCGTATTTTATTTTTAATAGTGTTATTATGCACATTACTCACAATTTGATTTTAAATCACACTGTATATTTGAAGTAATATACTTATACAATAAGGAACATTTGAAAAAAAATGACATATATAAATTAATTAATGTCTTATCTTCAGTTTTAACAAAGATTACATTATGAAGCACAAGAAAAAGAGCTATTAAAATATGTGATTTGTTCAACAAGAGCTATTTAATGTTAATTAAATAGTGTCACTTCTACTGTTTTCTATTATAAACTAATGATGATACTCGTAAGAGTATCATATAGCCTTTAAAATCATAGCACTACCTCTGGTAGCCACATGGTACACATATAGAGCAAGAACAATACACTGATTGGTTTCTTCCTACATCCTCAGTTAGCCCCACCTCCCCAGGTTTGTTATTGATTTATCTGGATTTTTCAGCTGTGCTGAGAGATGGGAGACCCCCTGATATTGAGGATTATTTTGTTTTCTTCCACACACGTTCCCTAAGCTAACACTGCAGTCAAAATACAATGATGCAATACGACACAATACCAGGCGTTTCACCTCTCCTGCAACTTGCGGGATTCACCTGCATATTGATATAGAATACCTCTTCAAGAAATCGGAACATTGTATACCGGGTACATTACAGGGAACAGGGAACATATGAAAGCACTAAGGCCTATGCCTGTATTGCTCATAGTGGGTAAATCGCTGTATGTTTACAGGTGTCATTTTTCATTGGCATACAATAGTATACAGCTCTGGAAAAAAATAAGATTATTGAAAACCTCTTGAATATAATCAAGAGGAAGATGGATGATCACAAGCCATCAAACCAAGCTGAACTGCTTGATTTTTTTGCACCAGGAGTGGCAAAAAAGTTATCCAAAAGCAGTGTCTAAGACTGGTGCAGGAGAACATGCCAAGATGCATGAAAAATGTGATTAAAAACCAGGGTTATTCAACCAAATATTGATTTCTTGATTTCTATTTTTTGTTCTTTCAGCTAATGCTCATTTACTGCAAAGAAATGCTCCAAATGATAATATTTTTTTATTTACTCAAACAAATACCTATAAATAGCAAAATCAATTTTAGAAAAAACTGTTTTAGAAACTGAAGTGGTCTCCTAATTTTTTCAGAGCTGTATATTGTGTGCACATTATGTAGCATACTCTCACTTACATGACATGAATTTTGCAGAGGGTATTCTTTAATACAATATGGCAGTTAGTAGATAAAACACTGGCCTTCCTGCGGTAGACTAGAGTTCGATTTTACAGCTGGGTAAGCACCCCATGCTATACCTTGGATGTGGCTACTAGCATAACATTCACCCACCTGTGTATAGTGACCTGGATAAGAGCATCAGCCAAATGCTAGAAATACTGTACTGTATACCGTACAGTATGTCATCAGAGTCACACCCCATTTTTGTATCTTTTTTTTTATAGTTGGCTTTTTGGATATTTTTGCATTATTTATATGATTGCCATCTCGCTGGTGGCTTTACAAGAGAATAAAAAAACCTTCTTGAAATGAAATGGAAGTTAATGCAAAAAATATATATATACAGCTCTAGAAAAAATTAAGAGTTTGAGTGAAATTAACATTGTTGTTTTATTCTACAAACTACGGACAACATTGTTCCCCATTCCAAATAAAAATATTGTCATTTAGAGCATTTATTTGCAGAAAATTAGAAAAGGCTGGAATAACCAAAAAAGATGCAGAGCTTTCAGATCTCAAACAATGCAAAGAAGACAACTTTATATTCGTTAAGTTTTGTAGAGTCCAGTAATCAATATTTGGTGGAATAATCCTGGTTTTTAATCTAATCACAGTTGTCATGCATCTTGGTATGATGTTCTCCACCAGTCTTACACGCTGCTTTTGGATAACTTTATGCCACTGCTGGTGAAAAAAAAATTCAAGCAGTTTAGTTTGGTTTGATGGCTTGTGATCATCTATCTTCCTCTTGATTATTACTGTATATTCCAGAGGTTTTCAATTCGGTAAAATCAAGGAAACTCATCATTTTTAAGTGGTCTCTTATTTTTTTCCAGAGCTGTATATATATATATATATATATATATGTGTGTATATATATATGTGTGTGTATATATGTGTTATTTTGAAGCATACTTACTGGAGCATTCTTCATACATTTCTTGGAAACATTCATATAAAAATAGAAAAGAACAAATCAGTTTCTTGTAATGCGTTTGCCACCTCACACACACACACACACACACACACACACACACACACATCTAGAATTGACCTCACATCCTGGGAAGTCATAAAAACAAACATGTGTGTGTGTGTATTTTTCTGTTTGCCTGTGTGGATGGAGTGTGTCCACTGTGGCGTGATGTGTTTGCTTCTGAAAAGAACAATGGCTCGGAAAGACACCTCCAATTTCCAAAAGCAGCTCAGAGGTGATTTACAGCCGACTCCGCCGGCGATCTGGCCGGGCCTTTATTCTGCTTGCTCAGAAGAGTGAGTGAGCAGCATCATTTTTCCTTAATGAAGTTACTGACCCTCTGAAAGGTGACACGTTTACCGCTCGGCTGATTTATGCACTGATTCTCTGAGGCAGCCTGGAAACAGTGCAGGACCAGGGGGATCCAGCCAGCCACATGTCTGCTGTATCTCTCTCTTTCTCTCTTTCTCTCTCTCTCTCTCGCTCACTCACTCACTCACACTCTCTCTCTCCAGCTCTCTCTGTCTATCTATCTCTCTCTCTCTCGCTCACTCACACACACACTCTCTTACTCTCTCTCTCTCTCTCTCTCTCTCTCTCTCTCTCTCGCTCACTCACTCACTCACACTGTCTCTCTACAGCTCTCTCTGTCTATCTATCTCTCTCTCTCTCTCTCTCGCTAACTCACTCACACACACACTCTCTTACTCTCTCTCTCTCTCTCTTTCTGTCTCTTTCTTTCTCTATTTATCTCCACCCCTCCTCTCTTTCTCACTCACTCACTGTCTCTCTTTTTTTTTCAACACACACACACACACACACACTCACACACACACCACCCCCTCCTCCATCTCTCGCCCATCTGTACATTCCAAAGCCGCTCAGCCCGGCTGTCAGGAGAAATGCCTTTTTATAGATCATATCAAGCTTCTGGAGGATCATTCTGACTGACAATACACAGGGCAAGCGGAATACTTATGGATTTAGGAAAATTATGATGTCATCCCGCGTGCATAAACCCTCTCTCCCCCCACACCACCTCCACCACCTCCACCACTACTACTATCACTATCACTGTACTGAATGTATATGGATAGTATAGACTGTAAGGAAAACGTAGGACATGATTAAATCTCTAAGCATGCGGGCTAGCCGGCCGGCGGTTGGAAATAAAACTCACCAGAGCGTGCGAAACACAGCACAGTGGGGGAAATCAGAGATCCGCTTGTGTTCAATTATTGATAGCATTCTTACTCATGCAAATATGATAAATTATTTCTGCATGACAGCTTGATGCGAAAGGCCTTACAGGACTGATGTGACATCCAGGCCTTGCTTTCCTTAGCAGGTTAGGAAACATACAACTGGCACAGAGGGGGGGGGTGTTGGGTGGTGGTGTGGGTGGTGTTTGGTGTTGGTGGGGCTTAGGTGTGTGTGAGCTCATGGTCCTCTTTGAAAATACTGTTTTACATTCTAATTATCTGAGCTGACAGGCTTTATCGCTGGGCCTCAATACCAAGGCCTTTTTTCCTAGACACATGTACAGAGTCGGGCCAGGCTTAATGAGGGCGGATGTAGGAAACAACCGTCTGCTTCCACTTCCTTTTCCCCTTTTTACGTGCAAATCAAGTCACCATGTTCATCCCTCACATGCGCGTCCTCCTCGTCGCTCTGTTCACTGTGCCTTACATGTTGTCAAATATGCTAACAAGCAGCCAAAGAGGCCAGAACTGAGGCGGCTTTTCCGCTGAAGAGCTCCGTGTTTGATTTATCTTAATTGGCCAAATTCATCAAATGTGGGAATGATCAGAAGATGTAAGGTGTGCCACAATGACAGTGATTAAAATAAACAATAGGTTTGCGGAGCTGTTCATTAATTCTTTAATACGGCAAAGCCAATCTCGCACACAAACAACTGAGACTCTCTGCTTTTTTTTTTTTTTTTTAGAATTTAATTAAGCTACTGGGAATTCGCTGCATATTGCAGGTAAACACTGATGACCATGGGAATACAGTGCAAATTAAATGTACTGATGGTGTTTTTCTCATTACGAGATGAATTAAACATTTATTGCTGCCTTTCATTTCTCTAAAAGGCTGACATTTACAGGTCAGCGTTGGATAGCTACAACTTTATTCTATTAGCTCTTCATTCAGTCTGAGCGGATACGCTCGCTCTTTCTGGTACCGAGGAGCCAGTAATAGGATTCGTTTGTTTATGTGTTTGTTAGGGTTTGTTTTTTTCTTGGTTGATTAGCACTTGGCTGAGCGTCTGTAGAGTAGCTCTGCTGTGGTGAAAACTTTGTACTGTATCTCCAGGATGGTAATAGATTGAAGAGGAACTTGTTTATGAAATAGCTTTTCTCAGTTATATTAGTACAGTTTTGAGTGCAAATTACTCAGAATATCCACACTTGAGTCAGTAGAATAATATATTTTTTTATATAAAAACTGAACAAACATACTGTATTTATACATGTTTATATCTTTTTTTATTATTTTTAGAATTTGTTTTTAGAATTGCTCTTACAGTTATGAAAAATGTTAAGGGAAATTCAAGAAATTCACCAAATTAAGCAAATATTTTACATGAATATATATCAATAACACATTATGGCTCAAGGGATACAAGTTTGAATCCTTGATCTTGCTAGTTCGCCATCAGCAGCCGGAGTCAGAGAGAGCACAATTGGCTATGCTCTGTCTGGGTGGGTCAATTGATCAACTCTCCCGATATCACTCCTTTTCTGATGCTGATTGGCCCAAGCTTTTGTTGGCTGAGTGATCCGGTGCTTCCCTTAGAGTACATTGGCTGCCTATGTAGTGATGTTGCCTTGGTGGCAGTGCAAAAAAATGAATAAATAAAACGCGGCAACAGGCACTTTTCCTGAATCCTCCAGTTGATGGAAGTTTAGCAAGGATAGGAAAGTCTTAATGAGTTGAGGGTTTATTGGCTTTACTTAATTCAGAAAATTAGGTGAAATAAATACTGTAATAATTTATGAATTATCATGTTTTTGCCTTATTGTGACGTCACAAAAAAACATACAGTGCATACATCACTGAAATAAGCTGCTTTTTCTTTTGATATATGTATATAAAACATTATAAAACACTGTAATCTCTTGTTTTGACATCAGCAATATTCCTCATGCTCTGTTTATTTCTCTTCCCTCTCCACAGCCACTGAAGTGAACCTGCAGAAGGCACTGGCCGAGGCCTCTGAGACCTGTACCCAGGAATGTCTGATCCTTGGCCATTCCGACAGCTGCTGGATGCCCCCGGCGGTGACCCAGTTCCAAACGTCCGGCACCGCCACCCTGCCCTCCTTCAGCTTTCAGCAGAGCTGGGCGGCGCGCGGGGCCAAGGCGGACGGCCGCCACACCCTGGGCAGGTCGGTGCCCAAAGATGACCTGGACAAAGGAGGCAACCGTCCCCAGTTCTACAACACGCTGGACAGACACTGTAGCAAGAAAGAGGACCCTGTGAAGGTCATCCCTCTAGCCAGCTTCTCTGCAACGTCCAGCCCGCAGAGCTCCGCCACCGGCGGCTCGTCTGCCTTTTTACATGAGCATCAGCTGTAGGAGAAGAGCTGGACGAGCCTCCCTCGTCCAACAGCGAGCGCCCGCCGTCCAGCCGCGGCCGAGCCCGTTGACCAGTGAGCCGGCAAGGCAAAAACAGTGAGCGAGTGAAAACGAGAACATTGTAGTGAAGGTCGATTAGCATCACATCTGTAAAGGGCAGTGCTTATAAAGGGAACTCCATGGATCTATTTTGTTTCGTTCATTTGTTTGTTTTTTTTGATAGAGAAGGCTACGTATGTGAACTGACAGAAGTTTCATAATCCTCTCTCAACACCACAGTACTGTAACTGTATAAACTAGGAAACCAGTAGATCTGAACCAAAGTAGCTTCTCAACTATGAAAAAAAAAGAAAACCACTAAAACAACAACAACAAAAAAACAAGTAAAGGTATGTGTGTGTGTGTGTGTGTGTGAATGTGTGTGTGTGTTCGGTAGGTAGCATCTAATGAGTCAAGCTTCAGAGGATTGCTGTTTATCTCAAAAAATGAAAAAAAAAAAAAAGAAAAAAACGATGAAGATGATGATGTCGATGTTTTCAAGCCTTTTTAAATATGAATAGTACTTACTAAACACACGCAAGTATCCACTGTTGAATAAAGTCAGTGAGGTTCCGTGTCGTCTGTGAGGGTGACTGCAATATGTTAGCTTTGGTGCGGTAGTGCGTGCGTCGTTTCTAGCAGAACTTTTCTCAGCCGGCTTTTACAATTCAGGCGAGCCGAGACACTCTTCTCCTTCTCCTCCTCCTCCTCTTCTTCTTTATCTTCGTCTGAGTTCGCCGTGTGGACTTTCGTCAAATAAAAAAAAAAAAACATTATTAAAAGCCTCGCTGCAAAAATAGCTCTCACGCCATGTTAACACATGGAAAGTTTTCAGAAGCCCTTCTTCTGTTTTTTTTTTATCTTCTTTTTCTCCTTCCTAAAATCAGCTACTTTTTTTTTTCTTCTCCTCCTCTTGAACTGAGAAAAGCCTTCCTCTGATGTTTCGGCGTGTCGGTGGTTTCTACGCATCTGACACCCTTTCCCTCCCATTATTAGGAACCTACTCATTTCCAACATTATCTCATTAGCCAAGCCTGGGAAGGCACCGACAGATGTGCTAAAGAGCCGTCCTTTGTTTTCTTCCTCTCTCCACATCAAGTTTCCCTCTTGAAATATACAATTTATGCACCATAACAAGTGCTATGGAACCAATTATGAGAATGTCCCGATAGTATCATTACTTTGATCTGTAATCACCATAGCAGCCATAGCTGTGGAAGACTGCTCTGTAATAGTATAATTGGCTTACTTTTTTTTGTGCATTACCTTCATGACACATCATTGTTTTAAATTTTAAAACTTGAGAGAGAAAAAAAGAATGCTATTTTTATTTTTTTAAGCTTTTGATTTTTGATACATTGCTCGTACGTAGTTCATATTTTATTTTTTATTTCTTTTTTACTTAATCGCATCAAAGAATCCACAGCCTTAACTCTTTGGAGCACTGTATGCTCGTGACCCCTCGAGACTGCTAATGTCTTTCTGCTTGCTTTCTTTTGCTGTTTTTTCTTTTCTTTTCTTTTTTTTTTTTTTTTCTTGTAATCAGTTCACTCACTGTGTGCTGTGATTGGTAGGATGAAGCTGCATTGATTGGGTTTGAGAAAAGCTCTATAAAAACAAAGCAAACAAAGATATCAACAGCAATGCTATAATTACAAATGCTACAGTGTAGTTTTAGATTACCCATGTTGCTGTGCTTTTCTTGTGCAAATTAGGGATCACTGTTGTCTGTGAGAAACAGATAGATGAGATCAATGGTTCTTATATTGTGGTACATGTCATGTGCCATTGATGATGGCATGTGAAGCATCCTGAGGTGGTACATCAGATGACGCCAGATGGTTTTGCTGCATCACAAAAATGTCCAAGACTGAAATTTATAAGGTTTTAACCTGTAATTTTCATGACATCAGTTTGCATCAAGTGCTTAACCCATTAGATCTTGTATGTAAGCCCACAGTTCAGTTCTTTAGAATCCTAAGTTCATAGGCCCTACAATAGCCCCTGTGGAACTCAACAATTCCCAACAGTTGGCATATAAACACAGGGTTCAAGAAGGTGCCATGTAGACACCATGGGTCCTCACACAGTAACCTTAGTACCTGATACTTGGAAGTTTTAGCTTGGTATTGGTTGGTAGATGATCTAAGAGGTTTAAGAGGTTTAACCACTGGATTAGATTACGAACTAGTTGATTTAAAGCTAATTATAGCATCAAATTTGAAGCTGAACCTTCCTTTGACCAAGGACCAACCCCTTCAAAATTCACTGGTGGTCCTGTCCTTGCAAAAGGGTTAAACTACAAAAAGAAACAAAAAAAAAGTGTCATGCACTGTTTAAGTTCCTACACCGCCTACATTTGGAATTAAGCAATTCCCCCAAAGAGACAGAAGCTGTAATTTTGCAGCCACTTGCGTGAAGCATACTTTCTTAATTTCAGCAATTCTGATTAGTATATACTGACGACACCCCGAGTATTTGGGTCAGTGATCCAAAAAATTACTTTGTTATAAATGAGACGAAGTGGATGCAAAGGAATGCATGCCAGGAGAGCGTTATGATGAGTCTGGGCCCGGCGTTTTGCTCATTGATCTGCGAGAAAGCACAGTCGCATTGGCAAAGTCCCTGAACCACAGCAAAAAATAAATAAATAAAAGAAAGAAAGAAAGAAAGAAAAAAGAAAAAAAAAATCCCTGTTAATGCTGTTAATCAAGGAGAATAATTACAGGCTGGTTCAGTGTCAGAGAAGGCTGACACGCACTGGATTTACAGTAAAAGATTTTGTTTCCTGCTTACTGTGACAGTATCATTGGAAGGGTAAAAAAACATGGAGTAATAGGGAATGGATGCTGAACAAACAAGTGTTACCGATCCTACGCAACGCATCAGTAAACCTGGAACGCCAGAGCTTTAAAGCACTAACGCCGGCACTATTTCATGGTATTGGCATCGCAGACCGCAAGTAGAATTTCTCCCCTATCGTCATCAATCACAGCACATAACACCCCGTACATTCACCAGCTCTGAGTTGAGCAAGAATACGAGCGTGTAATTAAAAGTCTATTGTCTAATGGCTTTCAAACTTCCTCGCAGCTCCCCATTAGCTGGAAGAAAAGGTCTTTGAAGAACGTGGCCTCAGGGGTTTCAGAGAAATTGACATGAATATACTGGTAAAATACTGTACTTTCAAAATCACAGCATTTGCATTTTCCTTTAGAATTGCATCCATATCCACAATGGTAGTTTTTAAAAAATTAATAAAATTAAGATTTCTTTCCAAAAGTCAAAAAAACGTCCCTCAGTGTTCTGCAGTGATTGACTGTACTTGAACATAAACTTTTTTTTTTGTCATTTTCAAATAAAAAGCTTGTATCTCTAAAATTTTATCTCAAACTTTTAGGCAGAGAAAAAGAGGACGTTGCTAACTTTCAATGGCAGTCAGTACGCAGATTGTTTTTAGTTCCAAAATTTGGAGCATTTCGTTTTTTTGTTCTAATCACAATAAGAAAATAAAAAAAAACAACGCGAAACAATATAAAGAAGTGCCAGATTCATTCATATTATGTCAAAAAGTAAGGGAAACAATTCATAAAAAATAAAGATACAAACTTTTTGAGTGATTTTAGAAATTTAATCAATCAATCAATGGAGAAGTTCTTAAAATTTCTTAATAAAAAAAGAAAGAAAAATGAAAAAAAAGGAAGGAATTTTAGAATGAGATAATCAATGTTAATGTTGTTACACTTGGTGCCAAAGCTCCTGCAAGTGGATTAAATGAGAAAAATAAATACAAAAAAAATTATATATATAAAAAAAATAATAATAATTGAGTGGAAAAGCAGGAAGCAGTAAGTTAAACGACCCCGGTTAGAAATGTATATTATGTGCATGACTATTCATTCTGCTCTCCTCCCCTGTCCAACACTTTTGATACTTTTTTATAACCCCTGCTGCCCAAATGCATTGTGAAAGAACCCCGTGTAACATTAGACAGAGCTGTTCCGTGTGTTTTTTTTTTTGTTTTTTTTTTGCAGTTGGTTTTATAGTAAAACAGTATTTTTTCAACGCATTTTTATTTGACTTTATTGAACTTTTTTTTTTTTTTTCCGCCGGAACGTGTCGTGGAAGTCGTAGCTCTTCTCCGTAATCATTTTCCGCATCTCCATCTGCATGTAGTACTACTTGATCTCCGGTAGCTGGCTGTGATCTTTTCACCACTCTCTGATGGTGATCAGGTGCTCTGTATAGTCATGTGCCCCCCCCTCCCCTCCTTCCCATCATCCTCCAGCAGCAGCTTCTGTTACAGTTCTGATCCTGCAGCAGCGGGAAATGAATGATAGTAATGGGAGCTGTCCTTCAGATCCGCCCACGCCGGAATTGTGGTACACGACACAAATCAACGTTCATTATTGTGGAATAAAAAAATAAATAAAAAGACTTAAAATAAAGAAAACCAAATAAAATCAAATAAAAACAAACAAAAAAGTGAAAAAAAAAATGCTGAATGAAGAAAAAAAAATACATAATAAAGTGTACATATATCCCTAGCAGTAACTAATGATAACTGGTGATCTATTCTGACTTATGAAATTACCATACCAACCATAAAATGTTGGGAAATGGGAAGCGTAGTTGTTGTGTCAATAAATTGAATCTATAAAACACTGAATCTATTCATACTCAGTGGCAAAAAGCAACAATGAAAACCTGAATATCTTACAAGAGGACAATCTCCGCTGTAATGTACAAGTTCATTATGCATATATCAATCTACGTATGTGAGAGACAGAGTGTGTGTGTGTGTGTGTGTGTGTATGTATGTATGTATGTGTGTGTGTGTGCGTGTGCATGTATGTAAACTGGCACAGAGGCAGAGGTCAGAACAATGTACGTACACACACCATGTATCTTGTATAAAATTTGAAATACAATATGGAACTACTGCTATACTATACCTGCTTGTAATTTATTCCTCATTTGTTGTATTTCACACTCGCTTTGGAAGACAACAGCTTTGATACGTGCCAGCAGTACAACTACTGAACGATACAAAAAACAAAACAAACAAAAAAAAAAGATATAAAAAGTTATATACTGTATATTGTCATGCCCCTGTAAGATATCCCGGTAGAATCTATGAGAAAAAGGAGAAAAAAAAGTACACATTCATATACATTTGGTGTGATGATCTTTTCTTGTCTTGGAATTTTACTTGAATTATTAAATATTGTGTATCTTTAGACATTCCTTGTTGGTGTCATCATTTGTGTTTTAATTTTTTTTATTAATCTACAGTATCTTACACCCTGCGCAAGGCACATCACGATGCTCATTGCTATCTTACACCCTGCCAACAGTCTATTTTCACACCTAGTGCCTACGTTATTTAAAGAGCAACAAAGCTTGTAAATACAGCTCTGGAAAAATGATAATAATAATAATAATAATAATAATAATAATAAGAGACCAATTAAAAATGATTAGTTTCTTTGATTTTACTCTCTGGAAGCTCTGGAATTTAATCAAGAGGATGATGGATGATAACAAGCCAACAAACCAAGCTGAACTGCTTGAATTTTTGCACCAGGAGTGGCAAAAAGTTATACAAAAGCAGTGTGTAAGACTGGTGGAGGAGAACATGCAAAGATGAATAAAATATGTGATTAAAACCCAGGGTTATTCCACCAAATATGGATTTCTGAACTCTTAAAACTTTAGGAATATAAACTTGTTTTCTTTGCATTATTCAAGGTCTGAAAGTTCTGCGTCTTTGTTATTTCAGCCATTTCTCATTTTCTGTAAATAAATGCTCTAAATTACAATATTTTTATTTGGAATTTGAGAGAAATGTTGTTTGTAGTTTATAGAATAAAACAACATTATTCTTTTTTTTTTCAAACATATACCTATAAATAGTAACATCAAAGAAACTGATTCAGAAACTAAACTGGTCTATGTTTCAGTCAGTATTCAGTCAGTGCTGCACCTGTGTTTTCTATTGACAAGATAGCAATACGCCAGAAATGTACCTGAACACAACTCACTTCAAGACCACTATGCCCATTATTTGACACCACCATTACCCCGAAAACACATCCATGATTAATTAAAAGAATTAGTACATGCTTTTTGCATACTTTTCCCGTAGTTATGATAGCAAAGCCACACTGACATGCCCTAAATTAATGGCCGACAGCTCACCTATATATTGCTAGAATATAGGGGCCTTGCACTTAAAAATACATCAACTTCAGCAATAATTAAAAAAAAAAATCTGGGTAAACAAATACTGCTGCATTAGTGTAAATCAAAAATTGTTTCCAAGTATCAGGATATCCCAATATTGGCGAAGTGGTTGCAACTTATTGGCAAAACTGATGTAGAACACAAAATGTAAAACAATGTTTGGACATAGAAACTGGGACCCCGTATTATTCACCTTTTCTTTTAAAATCAAATGTATTTAAAAAGTGTTGCATGATCAATATATTGCCTGATCCCAATGTCATCCCAAAGGTATTAAACAAAACGGTATATTTCCAGAGAACACACTTGCACTGCTCCACAAGTCAATGCTGGGGGTCTTAAAGCCCTCTAGCCCACGCCTGATATCAGGCACAGTGCCAATAGGTCCATGTTTACACTTCTGTTCTATTGGAAACACTTTTCCACAGGGAATAGACAAGATGTGGTATGCAAACACATGTTAACGATTTAAAATATATCATTTACAGCACATTTTTTTAAATGGAAATTCTACGGAAATTAAGAAACACATTTTTGTCACGTCACATCACACATGACCATACATATAAACATTAATAAACAATAAATAATTACCATTTTTCATTTAAATGTTCAGAATACTAATTAAGCCAAATTAAGGCAATGCTTAGTGTGTCATGCTTTAAAAGAATATTACAAATATATATATATATATATTTTTTTTTTTTCCTGTATTTTTAAACCTTAAAATTTGGTAAAAGTTTAGGGGCAACATCACATAAGGTTTAAAGAGTCAAACTTATCATAACAGTTTCTTTTTAAACTGCTCTTAATAAATGACCTAAAACAGAAAATCTAGCATCTGTCATTCAACAATTGCAGATAAAAAGGAAACCACAGAATGATCTGGGGATGAGAGTAGAAACATGAAAAACAACAGATACCAAAGACCAAAGGTCACAGACATCAGAGAGAGGATGAGCAGTAAAGCAGAAAATGTAGTCATCCAACTGTGCCACACCTAGAATACCTTTCTAAATGAAGATGTCACCCATCTCATTCTATCTATGGTAATGTCCAGTGTAGATTACCAACTGGCAGCATGATCTCAAGGTTTCGAATAATGAAAAAACCTGTAGAAGTTAAATTATTTAATACAATATTTATTTATTTATACACTCATGATGCAGGTGCATCTTAAAAAAAATTAGAATATCATTGAAAAGTTACTTTATTTCAATAATTTAGTCCAAAATGTGAAACTCCTATTATATAGATGTATTACACACAGAGTGATCTATTTTAAGACATTATTGACTTTATTGTTTATGATTATGGCTTAAACCCAAAAATCAGTATCTCAGAAAATTAGAATATTATATGAGACCAATTGATACTTTCTGCACTGTGGGCAAGTGTGTCAAGTTCCTGCTGGAAAATGAAATCCGTATCTTCATTAAAGTTGTCAGCAGAGGGAAGCTTGAGGTGCTGTAAGATGTTGCGGGTAAACACTGCACTGACGTTGGACTTGCTACAATATAACACAGTGGATCAACACCAGCAGATGACATGTCTCTCCAAACCATCACTGATCATCAGTAAATTTTGCATTTCATCATTGGTGTTATATAATATTCAAATTTTCTGACTTAATTCTGACTTAACTGGGTACCACTTTAAAATAAGACTACCTTTATAAAGGGTTTATAAATGGTTTAGTTTATTAATGGTTACAAATTAGGTTGTAAATGCCTTAAAAATGATTAATATTCAGTTATAACACATACGTAGAAATGTACAAAGACATGTTGTTTGCCAAATAGTGAACCCACAGCCACATAACTGATTATTAATGATTTTAAGGCATTTAAAACCTAATTAGTAACCATTAATAAACTAATTGTAAACCATTTATAAACCCTTTATAAAGGTAGTCTTATTTTAAAGTGGTACCCTTAACTGTAAAGCATTATCAACAATATAATAAATACACACTCAAATAGATCACTCTGTGTGCAATAAATCTATATAATATATATGAGTCTCACATTTTGAACTGAATTACTGGAATAAAGTAGTTTTAATGTCAGAATGATGTTACACATCAAATGTCCAAGAGGTTTGGTGTCATGGTGTGTGGTGCAATACTTGGTCTTCATTAGAGGCTTTTTCACAGCCCAACATTACTGTATGTTAATGAGCTGTTGCACCAGTGGCTTTAGCTTTTCTGAACACACACACACACACACACACACACACACTGTGGTGCGCTGTTCCAACAGGACAATGCTCGTCCACACACTGCTGCAATCCCAAGAGCCTACCTTGAAGACACGGATGCTATGCCATGACCAGCCAATTTGCCAGACCAAACCCCATTAAAAATAAAAAAATAAAAAAATGTGGGATGCTATTGGACACATTACAATCCAACAACACTCCACCACCCACTGCAAGCAAGCCAACTGAGAATATTGAAGCTTTATAACTCATGCCCAAGACATCATGATGGCATTATGTTGCTTTACACACTACTGCTGTATGTGTAGCTCAAAAAATATGACCAAGAGTTGCTCACATCAGTCTTCAGTTATAATGTTTAATGTTTTTTTTCTGGCTAAAATATGTTTCTGACTAAGTAAATACTGTATTTTGTTAATGGTGGCAACATAGCATATCTTGAGCTGACTGATGGGGAAAAACAAAATAACTAAAGAAATCTAACCAGCAGGTTTGAGGAACATAGGCTCATTATTTGACAATTATATTGCTGTTTGGTCATATTAACTTTGTTGAAGGTGTTGTAAATTTATACTCAGTGTTGACAGTCTTGAAAAAGCAATGTTGATGAATGTTATAACTCTAAAGAAAAAGCTGGGGTGATTCCTTTGAATAAGTGAGCTCTGTGTGACTGGGCTGTTAGAGACATTGATTTAAGAAGAGCTGGGTTTCAGTATAACTCACCTGAGGGACCTTACTAGAAGCAGGAGAGGACACCTGGGTGGCCCCCGGAATGATTTGTGAGTCCAGGCATATCACCACCATAATGTCCTCTGTGTCACCAGCACTGCCCGGTACAGTGAGGCGAGGATAATAGGAGGCCTTGAGAAAGGAAATGTATAAAGATAACCTGAGAAAACGCTTTGGTTTGGTGCAAGTAAGCAGCAAACACAATATAAATATAGATATATATGTGACAGAACCAACAAATTAGTTTCCAGTCCTGTTCAGTTCCTGCTCTACTAGCTCAGTCCATACACATTTACTCAGCCATTTTCTCAGTTAATACTAATCCCCCCTTAAAAAGGTGGTGAATATTTTGTTAGCCTGGAACATTTATTACATTTTACAGTTTACATACAGTTACATTTCTTTTTAATAGCTGCAGGAACAATATTTACACTTACATGCTCACCTGTGCTTCTGTGTTCTCTTCCTGGTCTGCCAAAAGGCCCAATCCCAGTTTTAGCTGCCCTTAAATAGGGCCTGAGCAAAATGAGGCATGCCTAGAGGGCCCCATTTTGGACCATGCAATTTAGAGGGGAGTTTTTTGGAGTTTTTAAAAATTTAATGATCATTTTCTTTGCTTTTGTCTATGTTTATTTTATGGGGTTGTGTCCTATGTTGTATACAATAACTATTTTGATTTTTGTTTCCTTTATTTTTTCTTTCCCCTTTTCCTTTTTTTTTAATAGAAGTTTTGACTTGTTTTGCTTTTATTTGTATTGTTTTATTTTTTTTTATATTTTATATTTTTGTTTTCTCTCTCCCCCTTCTTTTCTTTTCTTTCTTTTTTTGTCTTTTCTCCTTTTTTGGTGAATAGATTTAGCTTTTTTTAGTTGTATTTTTTAGTTGTTTTAATTGTTTTGTTTTCATTTGTATTGTTTTATGTTTTTATTTTTATTTATTTTTTTCTGCACCTTCGCTTAATAAAAACGCTTGTACTGGATGTGCCACTGCATTTTGCCCTCATTATGTTTTTTTCTACAACCCACTACCTTTTTGAGGCACTACTACCCCCACCTGTAAGCAAGGCGTGACAGTATATATTTGTTCAGTACAGTGTATTTTACCTGTTAGTGGGGATCTCTTTGTCTGTATATGGTTGAATGCATGCTGCATGGGTACATTAATGCAGGACAGAGCCTGGAAAGCTCTGCAGCTTAAAACCTTCCCTTTCCTGGAAGTCACTTGAGATCCAGCTAGAAGCACAGTGCATACATAATAACTAATCACTCTGAATACAATTAATCATAAATACAGTTGCGTAGCTATAGAAAACTTGGATTCTGACAATGATGCAGTGAAATTAAAACATTTGGCCAAAACTGAAGCTGAACTAAATTAAACAGCTGGCGTAAAGCCAAAAGGCGAAAGACAAATGCTGAATATGTTTTTTTTTTTTTTTTTTTTTTTTTCACAGGTTTTAATTAATTTGCCAATATTTATTTTTGCCATTTTCACCACCAAAATAAACTGGCCATCAGGTACCTTGAGGCTGTTCAGTCAACAGCGGGATGTTAATTACTATAAGATGACTTTTGGAATAATATCTGGTGAATAATTCATAATTAAAAAGATATCTATCACCTTTGTTCACAGGTATCTATTTATTTTGCCTCTTTTTTCCAAACTGCATAAATTAAATATCTTAATTATAAATTAGAATAAAAATTACACTAGTACCATTCTAAGTATATTGAACATTGAACATTTTGAACATTGAACATCTCATCAAACATACCAACAAAGCATAATACAGTGTTTTTACTACATATATTTGAAAGTGATAGCCCACTGGTGAAAAAGCATTGCAGCCATTGTTTTCAGATTTTTATGAAATGCCATGAAATTAGGATTACAAACCCAACAGAGGGCTTTTAATTTTAAGTAAGGGATGCAGACACAGCAGACAGCCTCCACTGAGCTGGAGCAGTTTCGCCACAGTTGCTAGGAGCCAATGTTAACAGCTGGGCAACATTGGTCTAGCTAACTGTTTTTCCAAGCTGGATTACTCCCTGACTTGATGACAGACTAAAATTCCTGTGTGAGCTCAGTCTTTACATTGCCCTGTCTCTATATGGAGACCTTCTATCTGTTGATAGCTTTAAGATAACTCGCCACTAAAAGAAATACTGAAATATGACGTAAAAAAATGATCATTGTTAGGTATTCAAAATTTGCTCCCTTTTTTACTTATTTTGGTGGCTAAATATTTTATGCATCTCCAGATCCTAGTGTGAATATCTAGCCTGATGTATCCACACGATCAGTTCCACGCATGCCAAGTTAGAGATATGCTGTCGGAGAGAGCATCAGTAGACACTGATTGACTGAGACAATGGCCTAATATGCATGGAGGCAAAGGCAGAGAGTTAATGGGCGAAAGGCCTTGGACAGTGTTTGTCAGATTCTCGCTTGTAGGCATTGCGCTCAAAGAGCGAGACATGAATGTTCGGTTCTCCTTAACCAGAGAACAGAGCTAATCAACTGGGTTTCGCGATATCAGTTCGGAAAGGAGATCTTGACGGCTCTACCAGCAGCTTTCAGCTCACATCACTGTAATGGGCAACCGCTCTGTTCTCCACCTGAAGACGCCGAGGTTCCACGCTAAGTCCGCGGGAGTTTCCGCCAGATCGCAGCGAGCGTTCCCCGCGGACGCAGTGATCTGAGAAGAGAAGCTAAATGAATTGCTCAGTGTGAGGTCAGTATGTGGTGACACCACACCTGCTGAGAGGAGCTTGTGTGTACAGGGAGAGTAGCTCATCAAGCACTTCTAGATGGGGTCATCACATCAGCACTGCAGAGCTCCTACTCGAAGAGTTTTTTTTTTCTCTCTCTTTTTTCTCTCTCTCTAGCGCTCGAGTCGGCTGCCCCAGGCATCGGAGAGTTTGGTGGGTATCCGATTGCATTGCCGTTTTGGCCCCGCGCTCACATCTAGCTGGTGGAATTCAACACATCTGCGTTTCTTGAACTACGTGATAAGAAATGAGGGAAGATAGCAGTCTGGATCAATGGTGGAGGTATATGGTGACAGTATGATAACATCGTTTACGTCTGAATCGCACCTCAAGCTGTTTGCAATTTGTCGTTTCAAAGCTATGGAAATACAGTACAGAGTTTTCCAACCCCAGTGATGCACTCCAGGCAAGCCAATATGAATGCTGAACAATCTGTCTGGGTGTTGTGAATAGTCAATTGATTGAGGTCTTCATTTGCAAGCGCGAGACATACTTTCTCATTTTCCGTCCCCAGCGAGCAACAAGAGCTGTTGTTAACTTTGTAAATATGGTTCTTCGGCGGAGGCCCGCTGCCTTTCCAGAGTGCCATCAGTGAAAGGCAAAGCTTGAACATATAGAGAGTGTCAAACAGCACGCTCATTTTAAATTGTAATTAAACTGGCCATCGGGTACCTTGAGGCTGTTTGGTCAACAGCAGGATACTAATTACTATAAGATGACCTTTGGAATAATATCTGGTGAATAATTCATAATTGAGAAGATTGCTTCTGAGACATTCATTCTATATCCAAGGGAACTTTGTATGCTCAGAACAATCTGACAATGAATTTCAAAATTGAGCCCGACTATTAAGGGACCACATAATGGAATATGTGAGAGGATAGCGTTAAAGCCACTGGTGCGAACACAGGTAGGTACTGATTGCATTTGCACTTGTTGATTATAAGTGAATCGTCTCAATTCTCAATCAGATTGCAACATGTAATATAGTATAACCATGTACCAACACACCTTTACAGATTTACAGTCTTAGACAGATTTAGACGGTGTTAGCACTTCCAAATCTGGGCACTTAGGATCGTGGCGCCACCATGCAATAGTTTCTTTTAGCCTTGCTTGGTAAACACACAGCTCTCCCATCAGTCTAATTGGGTTTTCTTCTCTTTTTTTGCTGACAGCAGTTTTAAAATGTGTTCAAAGCAGGTCAGGCTAATTCAATCATTATCTTCAGTCCACCCACATTGGCTCATGCCCTGATACTGTAATAGCGTTATGTTGTCCACTTTCCCTTACTTCACACACAGGATTCAATTTTCCCAGTCTAGCCATAGGCCAATTCATTTTCCAATGGAACGGGAGTGCAAAGAGGGGAGGGGGGGTACTGAGACTTGGGAGTGGTGACCGTCTGTTATAATCTGTAATTGCAATACTGGAGGTTAGGACATGTGGCACCGGCCGGACAAGCTCCGCGCGCCCATTGCGGCGCCATTTAAAAACAAGTGACATCTATAATCCATAACTCTGCTGCAATCACCCCCAACGCTCAATTATCCCAAATTACCGTCCAGTCAATCACACTGCTTACAAATTAAGCCATGATTTCTCTCATAATGACACACAAAATATAAGCTGAAACACCCCCACACTCGGTCATTCGCCACACTGCATGAGACCCAAGCAGAAACACAGCGCAAGGGCTGGAGAGAGTTTTTAAAGAGGGGGGGAAATCAATTGCAATTATGTGCTTTGATAATGGACATGAAGACATGAAGGTGTTATTTTGGAACGGGAAAAAAACCTAGTTGACATAAAACCAATGCAAAGGGCACAAACATTTGCACGCCTCTAATTTGGTGCTTCTTTCTTTCTTTCCTTTTTTTTTTTTTGATTTCATGTCCTCAAGACAAAGAGAAAGAAAAAAAATGTTAGATTTTTTTTCTCCTCTGAGATCAGAGACAAGAAAAAAGAGAAGAAGACAAAGAAAGATTTGGCTGTTGGAGTTTCAGTATTCTGCATACAAATGTTCACGATTGCCAGCCATTAGCAACAGTTGGCGCAGTGGAAACAAAAGCTCTTTCTTCGAAAAACTACCAACAGAATGGATTGAAACAATGAAAAATGATTCCCCCCCCCCCCCCCCAGCTCCTCCCACCCTCCCCCAGCCATTCAGAAAGGGAATCACCTCTGGCCCGGGTCAGGTGAGAGTGAGATGCGGAAGATAAGAGACACCAAATCAGTCCGTAATGAGCTGACAGCCTCGACAGCTCTCCGACAACCTTCATTGAGCACTGATTAATGACTGACAACTGCGATGGCTGATTTAAATAATGCAAATCGGGCAACGGGATAATGATCCTTACATTTGCTCTAATTGGAGGCGGGATGTTGCAGGGGGAAGAATGGGAGGCCGCATGCTATCAAACAAGCGCTCGTCACGCAGCAGCTGCTGAGCGCTCTGTTGTAGCGCTGTTTATGACTCAGTATGGGCCACAGGTAAACCTACAACAATCACACCGGGTCACCCAGAGCTGTTTTAAACAGCGCCTCAGCGGAGCCGACTTCGGATCTGTTTGAAGGTTAATGCCAGGACGCTTGAAACATCTCGAACCATCTGATGGTTGAAAGTTTGGCTCCGAAATTACGATAGGAGATGATAAATTGAGGTGGTATTTTATATGTCATTTTAAGTCGAGAGGTTTTTTTGAACTTCTTGTCCTTTTACAGTAAATGTTGCATTTGCATACAAGTAGTGAAGCGTGTTGCATTCGTGGCATATTTTTTTGGGCAATCATGCAGACATACACTGCTTGAAAATACACAAAAAAAGTTTTATTTGTATATTAGTTGGGGTTTTTGAGACAGAGAGAAAAATTTCATTTTTGCAGATTATTCTTTAGAGAGTAGTTTTGTAGTTTAGCAGTTTTGTAACTAAACTTTTATACCAATGAGAGCAAGACACAAAGGCTGGTTTATTAGAACTCTACTGCAGATATCAAAAGAAATCCTTGCCTATTAATTACAGACTCCCTTGCAAGGACAGAAAATACATGAATGGGAATGTTTTATGCACTGTATATTTGTGTGTAGACATATTTGAATTGATAACTTTGCAAGAAAAATGAAAAACTGTCAATAAAAGAGTCAATGCAGAACGATTTTAGGAACATTTTTAATGGATAATTTGTTGTAAACGTTGGATTCAATGTAAGGAATAACTGCCAGATTCACAATACAACAAAAACTAAAAAAAAAAAACGTACTTTTTGTAAAGTCTGTAAGTCTGACAGTTATTTATTACAGTATATTGTGTCCAAAATGAATTGAAATAACTTTTTTTTGCACTGACATATTGAGAAGCTTTTTTTTTCTGTTACCAAATTACCATTTCAGAGATACAAGATATAGATATCTCCAACAGTCATGATGATACACAATGGTTACAGTTTAGGAGAATACACCGTACACATTGTTCTACACCCAAAAGACTGACAAAATGATTGAAGATGAGGATCCCAAACTGTCATTTGTTTCTCTTGAAACATACAGTACTAAAATCCAGGAAGTATTTATATTGAAAGGAACCTTTATTCGCAATGCACCTTTAATTCAAGTGAAAAAAGATAGAAAAAAATATATAACCAAACAGACTGAATGTCTCCAGCGCTGCATTTATAGCATTTATATATGTCCACAGCACATCTTCTTCTTTTTCTTCTTCTCTTACTTTTTTTTTTTCTTTTCCTTCAAGGACACAGCCTGAAAGCACACGTTCTGGTTCTCCCGGCAGCTCGGTCAAACCTGTTTAGCTTGCGGTGGATGCGGCGGTATTTATCCCCGGCACACGAGCCAAAAACCAAGAACCTATGAAATCATTATAGCCGTATTTTCCTAGCGGAGTACACAAGCGGGCACATCAGGAATGCACGTCGTCTTAAGCACATAATCTCATTATGTGATCCTAACACTCCTTTCCTCACAAGGTAGGAGAGCCACAATACACTCCTGACCTCTAAAAGTATTACCGCTGTCGTGCTCAACCCGAGTATCACTTATTTAACAGAAAGTTCGGGGAGGGGGGAGGGGGGGAGGAAAAGTAAGAGAAGAAAGGCGGACAGCTCGGATATTGCGGCTCTGTCTCCATGGCCCTAAAGGAGGATGAACCTCTTGAATAACCTTTGTGGAGCACATAACTTGCCGTGCAGGCCCGTGGCTTGTTGCCATGGCACTATGTAGACTATGCTCCCTCTGAAAGACAGGCTCATTGTATTCTGCTGAGAAAATAGCATCAGCCCTTAGAATATAATTCATCTTCCAAGACCATGGAGAGGTGTACACAGAAAAACAAGCTAGTTAGAGCAGCGAGGCTCTGCCCTCTGCATCGAGCAGCGCGGGAGAAAAAAAAAAAAAAAAGCTAAACAGTTCACGAGCAATTATGTAGCAATACATTATGCCCCCTTTTTCTTCATTGAACGTGTGTTTGTCCAGTTGATCTCGTTGATCATGTACTTGGAAATGCAGCACTCCTCGCTGCTCTCGTTAATGGAATGAACAAACCCTTAATAAAGAAGAAAGAGAACGACAGAGAAAAAAAAAAAAAACTAAAAGTGAATTATGAAAAGAAAACTAAAAGACCTAAGAACCAAAGAGCCACAGACGTGGTGATTAAAAAGGCTAATTACATTTCCATTCTCTTTTCAAACAGAGAGGGCTTTCGCTTCAGATCACCGCGAAGAAAACACATCAATAAACTGTGGCATAAATAAAAGGTAATAAAATCGAATATTAGATTGTATCCTAATAAATATGGACAGACAATTAGTTTTCAATTGTTCGTCTGTAATGAGTATTAATTGTATGATCTGTTGCACAATAGGAACTAATTCAAGGGTGTGAGGAGATCATTACCTTTGACATTAATCATGCTAAAACATCATTCTCCATACAGTAGTTTATGCATGGCACATTAGATACTGTAGATGTGTCATAATCCATAACCCATGGCTTTGTTAAAATATTCAGGATTGATTAGCTCACGCTCAGATTATTTTTTTTGAGGGGCTCCTTTCTCAGAACTCTTCAAACCGTTTATCAGACTAACCCCAACCCTAACCCTAGAAGAAAGAGAAAAAGCATCAACAACATGAATACAGGATCTGGGAGACCTACATAAACCACGGAGAGGGAGAACCAATGGATTGTCCAACAACAACCATGATTAAGAACCTATACAATTTCACTCTGGGATGTCTGGCATGTTCTCTAAGCAAACATGGTGGCTTAATTATTGTTCCTACTGATCTTTATCTTCAATCTAAAAAGTAGTATAGTGTAATATTAGAGATTTAAAAAAAATGACCAGGTTCAGATCATTACAGAGAAAAGCAATAAATCGTAAAGCAGTGCAAGCTAATGAAATAAATTATTATCAGATAGCGTGTTAATAAATAAGAATGGAAAGTTATTTCTCAGTTGTTGATCTATAATGAGTATTAATTGTATGATCTGTTGCACAATAGGAACTAATTTAAGGGTGTGAGGAAATAATTAACTTTGACATTAATCATGCTAAAACATCATTCACCATACAGTAGTTTATGCATGGCACATTAGATACTGTAGATGTGTCATAATCCATAACCCATGGCTTTGTTAAAATATTCAGGATTGATTAGCTCACGCTCAGATTATTTTTTTTTTAAGGGCCCCTTTCTCAGAACTCTTCAAACCGTTTATCTGACTAACCCCAACCCTAACCCTAGAAGAAAGAAAAAATACATCAACAGCACGAAGGCAGGATCTTGCACAATCAACAGAGAGGGAACCAATGGATTGTCCAACAACAACCATATATCCAAGCTGTGACATCTGGCATGTTCTCTTAGCAAACATGGTGGCTTGAACCCAAACTGTAAGACACACTACTTCTCTATACGTAGCTCAATAAATATTGCCTTTATCTATCTAAATTATCATTCATCACAATTATTCATTGCTCTTGTTGATCTTTATCTTCCATCTAAAAAGTAGGTTAGTGTAATATTAGAGTTTAAAAAAAAATGACCAGGTTCAGATCATTACAGAGAAAAGCAATAAATCGTAAAGCAATGCAAGCTAATGAAATGAATGAATATCTGATTAATAGTGTGTTAATAAATAAGAATGGAAAATTATTTCTGTTAATTTATAATGATTATTAATTGTATGATCTGTTGCACAATAGGAACTAATTCAAGGGTGTGAGGAGATCATTACCTTCGACATTAATCACACTAAAACATCAATTCAATTCAATTCAATTCAATTTTATTTATATAGCGCTTTTTACAACAAAGGTTGTCACAAAGCAGCTTTACAGGAAAAACAGGTCCACGCCTCTTATGAGCAGCACCACAGAGATGCCAATTTTATGGTGACACAGTGGCAAGGAAAAACTCCCTTTAAGAGGAAGAAACCTTGGAAGGAACCAAGACTCAGTCAGAGGAACCCATCCTACTCGGGTTGACCCGCTCAGTACAAACAAATAACAAACAACAAACAAATAACAGAACAAAAACAGTACAGAGAATTAATGTGAACTATGGCTAATATAACAGGTACTAATTTATGAATATAAGAATGTGATGGGCACAAACTATAGAGCTATGGCTAATACAGAAACAGATACTGAGTGTGTTAATGGTAATCAGTGCAGGGTTGCAGAGCCGGAGAACGACACAGCGGGCAGTGGAGAGCCAGGCTGGGAACATCAGGAACAGGGCATCTCCATACATGTAAAAGAGATAGATAGAGAAAACAGAAAGGAAAGAAAGAGAAACAAAAAGCAGAAGTTAGAAGGGCTGTGTGATAATTCTGAGTAGAAGGACAGGGCTGATTCCTGAAAGCTGGAACCACAGACGGACGCATCCAGGAAGACCGGCCGGCCAGGCGTCTCAGCACATGTGAGAAAGATAGAGAGAGAGAACAGAGAGGGGAGGGAAGAAAAAGGGGTTAGAATGGTTTTATAAAACTCTGCTGGAGTGGGATGGGCACTGGTAGCAGCAGCTCAGGACATGGGGAGAGAAAAAGAAAGCAGATGATTAGGACAGGGTTTATATTTGCTGGATAAGCTGTAAGAGGAAGAAAATTGTAATGAGACATTACTCAAAAGCTTGAGCAAATAGAAATGTTTTGAGTCTAGATTTAAAGATTGAGAGTGTGTCTGAGTCCCGTATATTAATAGGGAGGCTATTCCAAAGTTGGGGAGCTTTGTAAAAGAACGCTCTTCCTCCTGTATAGTTTTTTCTAATACGCGGGACTAATAACAGGCCAGCGTCTTGGGAGCGGAGTGAACGCGGCGGATTGTAAGGAGTAAGGAGTTCCTGTAGATAATGCGGGGCCAGACCATTAAGGGATTTATACGTCAGGAGAAGTATTTTATAATCTATACGAAATCTAACAGGTAGCCAATGTAGGGATGAAAGAATAGGTGTAATGTGATCGAACTTTCTAGCTCTGGTAAGCACTCTTGCGGCTGCATTCTGAACTAGCTGGAGTTTATGGAGTAATTTATGTGGACTTCCAGCCAACAACGCGTTGCAGTAGTCCAGCCTGGAGGTTATGAATGCATGTACCAGCTTCTCAGCATCTTCGAGAGAGAGTATACTGCGGATTTTAGCTATATTTCTTAAGTGGAAGAATGCAGTTTTGACTATGCTACATATGTGAGCATCAAACGAAAGAATTGGGTCAAAGATGACCCCAAGGTTTCTCACAGTTTTACCAGGTATAATTAAGTGACCGTCTATGTCTACAGTATTAACATTTATGTTTTTATCAATATTAGGACCTAATAGAAGGACCTCAGTTTTATCAGAATTAAGTAAGAGAAAGTTGTGTGTCATCCAATTTTTAATGGCTTTAATACCGTCTGTTATTTGATTTATACAGAGCTCCTCGTTGGGTTTAGCAGATATGTAAAGTTGCGTGTCATCAGCATAGCAGTGAAAGTTAATACCATGCCTACGGATAATTTTACCCAGTGGTAGCATATAAAGAGTAAAGAGTAATGGACCCAGTATTGATCCTTGAGGGACACCATATTTTACTCTAGACTGATAAGAGCATTCGTTATTTAAGTAAACACACTGGAATCGATCTCTCAGATAAGATCTGAACCAGGTGAGGGCTGATCCTTTAATTCCTATAAGATTTTCTAACCTATCAAGTAGAATAGCGTGATCTATGGTGTCAAAGGCAGCACTTAGATCTAGCAGTACAAGGATGGCATTACTGCCCCTATCAAGAGCTGAAAGTAAATCATTAGTTACTCTAAGTAGAGCTGTTTCAGTACTATGGTTTTGTCTAAATCCAGATTGAAAAACCTCATGCATACTATTACTTTGTAGATACAAGCGCAGCTGGTTAAACACAATTTTTTCTAGGATTTTGGCTATAAAGGAAAGATTAGAAATTGGTCTATAATTAGCAAGCTCGCGGGGGTCCAGATTTGGCTTTTTGATAATGGGCTTAATGACCGCCAATTTAAGAGAATTGGGTACGTAGCCCATGCTAAGGGATGAATTTACTATTTCTAGTAATGATTTTCCCACCTTTGGCAGTGCCTGTTTCAATAATTGTGTGGGTACTGGATCTAATATACATGATGTTGATTTTGATGAGTTAATTACACTAAGTAAATCTTTTTCTGTAACCGGGCTGAAACACTCTAGGTGTGTCTCAGAGCTGGAGCAGCATTCATCAATATCTATAAGTAAATTTTGGGGGTGATACTGAATTTTTTGTCTAATGCTATTAATTTTATCATCAAAGAACTTCATGAAATCATTACTATTAATGTCGACAGGGATAACGGAGCTAGTTTGTTTTTGACTGCCGGTGAGTTTAGCCACAGTAGTGAAAAGGAATCTAGGATTGTCTCTATTTTTCTCAATAAGCGATGAAATATACTGGGATTTTGTTTTAATTAGGGCTTTTTTGTAGTCTGTGAGACTATGCTGCCATGCTAGCCGGAAAAATTCTAGTTTTGTGTGTCGCCATTTACGTTCAAAGTTACGAGCGGTTTGTTTTAATGTACGTGTGTGGTCATTATACCACGGTGCTAGCTTTTTATCCCTGATTTGTTTTATTTTTGTCGGCGCTACGCAGTCAAGGTTAGAGCGGAGCACAGTTTGTAGATTTTCTGTTTTGTGCTCGAGATCATGCTCATAGGACGGAAGGGAGATAGTTAAGTCTGGGAGTTTATTTACAAATTCATTAGCAATTGCGGTTGTTATTTTACGCTTGCTGATATAGCGGGGCGGGAGGAGGATATTTTGATTAAAAACTATTTCAAACATAATTAGATAATGATCGGATATTGAGTCATGTTGAGAAAGAGTAACTATATTCTCAGCCTCAATACCCAGTGTCAAAACTAAGTCTAATGTATGACTACATCGGTGAGTGGGGCCAATTACATTTTGTTTAAAGCCTAGAGCATCTAAAACTGATTTAAATGCAATTTTTAGTGGATCCTGGTCCTTTTCAAAGTGGATATTAAAGTCTCCGACAATTATGATCTTATCAGAAAGAAGAATTACTGCTGCTAGAAAGTCAGCAAATTCACTAATAAAATTTGAGTATGGTCCAGGAGGACGATACAGTGTTATAAGCAGGAACGAATACTGCGTTTTGGAAGCAGGAGACGGGCCTGCTACTTTAAGACTAAGAACTTCAAACGACTTAGCATCCAATTGTGAGTTTTGAGATATACCTAACATTGAGTCATAGATTGTGGCAACACCACCGCCACGACCAGAGCTGCGTGGGTAACTAAAATAGCTAAAACCTGGGGGGGTAGACTCATTTAAAGCGATATATTCATCAGGTTTAATCCAGGTTTCACACAGGCATAGTGCATTAAGGTGATTATCAGTAATAATATCATTAACAATAACTGATTTTGGTGCTAGCGATCTTATATTTAATAGCCCTAGTTTCATACGGACGCTGCTGGTACTCTGAGAGACGGATGCTGTTGTTTTAATTTTAATAAGATTATTAAAACAGATTTTCTGAGTTTTTCGGTTTCGAGCGACACGGGGGACAGACACAGTCTCAATCCTACAAGGTAAAAATGCACTTGTATCTGAAAAAGGCACATAATTAAAACTCACAGCCTTATGCACAGGAAAGTGGCAAGATAACTCATTAGAACAATGTATATTACTAAACTGCCCATTACTTAGACCACTAACCTGGCCGGTATGACTGGTTAGAGCCAGTCAGTCCCGGCGTAGCACCGCCTCAATGTTACCAGAGAGGACGGTGGATCCCAGGCGGCTGGGGTGAAGCCCGTCTCGGTGGAAGAGGGCTGGACGTTCCCGAAAACTCTCCCAGTTGTCCACGTAGCCAACTCCACTAGCAGAGCACCAGTCCCGCAGCCAGCAGTGGAGAGCGTAGAGGCGGCTGAACGGCTGGCTCCCGCGGCGGTAGGTGGGCATCGGACCAGAGATGAGGAGGCGGGCGCGGGTCAGTCTGCGAGCGGTGTCCAGAAGAGTGCGAAAGTGCTCCTTCAGGACCTCACTGCGCCGGGCGGACGTGTCGTTGGTACCCACATGCAGGATGACGGTGCCGGGGTCCCCGCGATGCCGAAGCACCGTAGGAAGCCGCCGGGCGACGTCCAGGACCCGAGCTCCTGGAAAACACGACACTGCAGCATTACACTTAGCGTTAGACACCTTTAAATGCCTAACAATGGAATCTCCGACAATGAGGGTACTGCCCTTATCTGTTTTCCTCGGGGCTGGGGGAGGTGAAGGAGGCGACGGCGACGAGCTGAGGACCTCAAACCGGTTAGCGGAGGCAAAATCCGGCTGAGAAGGTAGGGGGGAAACCCGCTTTCCTCGGCCGCGCTGCCGCTCCCAGGCCCCTCCCGGAGCGGGGGTGAAGCAAACGACCGCCGGGGTCCGCCGCGCCGGCAGCACCGGGGTGGAGACGGCCGCGAAGGCGGCGTCGCGGGATTCCTCCAGCCTCGTCCTCTGCCTGTGGAGCTCCGACTGCCTCTCGAGCAGGCGGTGGATCTGCTGATCCAGACGGACGAGCTCCTCGCTGAGTGTCAGGAGAGCACGATCCTCCGCACACGCCATTACCTCGAAGTAAGCACAAAACACACAAAAAAAACGGCAAAAATCGATAAATAACACAAAAATAAT
Organism: Astyanax mexicanus; assembly: GCF_023375975.1. Lineage (NCBI taxonomy): Eukaryota > Metazoa > Chordata > Actinopteri > Characiformes > Acestrorhamphidae > Astyanax > Astyanax mexicanus. Next base: position 40,116,179 of record NC_064417.1, on the reverse strand, counting down.
GGCTACCTGAGGGATTTTATAAGTTTAGGAGGGTTATAAGACGGTTAAAAGTTAATAAGTAGTAGAAAACGTAAACAAATAGCTAAAACAGAGAGGAGCTAAACAAACAGCAAGCAGGTTCGCAGGCCGGAAGTTGCGTCACTCACCGCGTCACTGAGGAGAGCTGGGGGACACTAAAACATCATTCTCCACAGCTTATGTATGGCACATGACTAGCACATGCCTCCTCCGATACATGTGAAGTCAGCCACCATCTCTTTTTGAACTGCTGCTGATGCAGCATTGCCGAGTAGCATCACAGCGCACTTGGAGGAAAGCACAGCGACTCGATTCTGATACATCAGCTCACAGACGCCTTGTGCTGATCGACATCACCCTTTGGAGTGATGTGGGGAGAGAGCGCCATCTACCCACCCAGAGAGATCCAGGCCAGTTGTGCACTTTTAGGACTCCGGTAGCTGATGGCAAGCTACATGAACAGGATTCGAACCAGCAATCTCCCGATCATTGTGGTAATGTTTCTAGTCTGCTGGACCACTTAGAACCCATCCGCAGCATTGTTGAAATCTTTAGATTTGATTAACTCAAGTTCATATTTTTATGGTTTGTTTTCTTGAATTCTTCATTCTGTGACTAATTTCAATCCTTACCATAGAACCCAACTAAAGGTAAGATCTGGGTGGCCTACACAAACCACGGAGATGGAGAACCAATAGATAGTCTGACATACATAAAGTTACCCAACAACCATGGTAAGGAACCTCTACAAATCCACAAATCCTCACCTCAGGCGACTCTGTTTGTGGCGTGCTTGCAGAAATGGCTTCTTTCGCATCACTCTCCCATACATCTTCTCCTTGTACAAAGTGCGCTGTTTTGTTGACCGATGCACAGTGACACCATCTGCAGCAAGATGATGCTGCAGCTCTTTGGAGGTGGTCTGTGGATTGTCCTTGACTGTTCTCACCATTCTTCTTCTCTGCCTTTCTGATATTTTTCTTGGCCTGTCACTTCTGGGCTTAACAAAACTGTCCCTGTGGTCTTCCATTTCCTTCCATTTCCTGTGGTCTTCCATTTCCTGTGGTCTTCCATTTTCCTCACAGTGGAAACTGACAGGTTAAATCTCTGAGACAACTTTTTGTATCCTTCCCCTGAACAACTATGTTGAACAATCTTTGTTTTTAGATCATTTGAGAGTTGTTTTGATGAGCCCATGATGCCACTCTTCAGAGGAGATTCAAATATAAGAACAACTTGCAATTGGCCACCTTAAATACCTTTTCTCATGATTGGATACACCTGGCTAGTATCCAAGTTCAAAGCTCAATAAGGTTAACAAACCAATTTTGTGCTTCAGTAAAAAGTAGTAAGGAGTATTCAAATCAATAAAATGATAAGGGTGCCCATACTTTTGCACCGGTCAAATTTTGGGTTTAATGCATATTGCACATTTTCTGTTAGTACAATAAACCTCATTTCAATCCTGAAATATTACTGTGTCCATCAGTTATTAGATATATCAAACTGAAATGGCTGTTGCAAACACTCAAATATTTAGAACTAAAAATGATTAAGATTAATTGGGGTGCCCAAACTTTTTCATATGACTGTATTCCCCATATGAGTCTAAATTATCGTTTATTAAAGTCACTCCTGGTATTGTTCCTGGTGATCTTTACCTTTTTTTCTGAAAAGCATACATACTACTGTAAGTACTATAGTGTAATATTAAAGATAAAAAAAAATCAGCCAGCTTCAGATCAGCACAGAGAAAAGTAATAAATCGTGAGGCAATACAAGCTAATAAAATGAATGAATATCAGATAGCGTGTTAATAAATATGGCCAGAAAATTAGTTTTCAATTGTTCGTCTATAATGAGTATTAATTGTAAGATCTGTTGCACAATAGGGACTAATTCAAGGGTGTGAGGAGCTCATTACCTGTGACATTAATCACACTAAATATTATTCTCCTTAGCTTAGGTATGGCACATTAGATAGATATGTCATAATTCACAGCATTGTTAAAATATTCAGGATTGATTAGCTCACGCTCAGAATCTTTTTTTTTTTTTTTTTTGCACGGCTCCTTTCTCAGAATTCTTCAAGCCCGTCAGACGGATGAATGCAGATGGAGTGTGAACTCTCAGTCTCAGCCTTCGTGGAAAACCAATGATGAAGAAGCGACCAGGAATCGTCTCAGCTGCTCAAAGCAAAGAATAAATCATGCTCATCCTCTGTATTAACGGCACTGGCGCCCACTGTACTGTTAATATGCTAATAGGCTTGTTGATTAGATCTCTCAGTTCTTCGAGTTCCCACAGTGCTTCGTTTTATTTAGTAGCCTGGAAAAGGTAGCCTGCTCAGAGTTTGCGAACAGGGATGGAGGGATAAGAGCTAAAACACAGACAGTTCCTCCCCAGAGAGCTTCATTTACAACTGCAGCATCGCAAAGAAGCCCAAGGACGCTGATTCAAAAGCAAAAGCATTGTGAGGAAGTGAGATCCAGGTGTCATAACCGGGTTAACTGAAAACTATTACTGTTAATAGGAAATAATGTGGTTTTAAAAAAACACAATCAAAGTGAATAAGAAGTGTGACAAAGCCTGGAATAAATAGTCTTCCATATGGCCAGAACTGGATTTAACTAACAAAAAAATATAATTTGAATTGACATTTCATGCTGTGGTGTGTATGCGCAGAACAAATCACGGTCCCACTTTATAATGTGTCCCTAAGTACTATGTAGTTACACTACACATTGTTACACATTTACTACAGAGGAACAGGTTATGTAATTACACATGTGTATTAAGGTTAATTTTGTCTTGTGTAAGTACACATGTGTACCAGTGTGAGTGCACTTACACAAGTACACTTACACATGTGTAACAACGTGTGTGTACTCAATCAGCCCTAATTACATACTAGACAGTAGCTGTTGGATAAGTTTATACTCAACTTATCACACACATTATTACATATATGTAAGTTACACATGTGTAAGTACACTTACTCTATCACTTGTGTAAGTACACTCACCCTGGTACACATGTGTACTTACACAACTCAAAATTAACCTTAATACACATGTGTACCAGGGTGAGTGTACTTACACAAGTGATAGAGTAAGTGTACTTACACATGTGTAACAGTGTGTGTGCACTTACATATATGTAATAATGTGTGTGATAAGTTGAGTATAAACTTATCCAACAGCTACTGTCTAGTATGTAATTAGGGCTGATTGAGTACACACGTTGTTACACATGTGTAAGTGTACTTGTGTAAGTGCACTCACACTGGTACACATGTGTACTTACACAAGACAAAATTAACCTTAATACACATGTGTAATTACATAACCTGTTCCTCTGTAGTTAATGTGTAACAATGTGTAGTTCATCAGTAGTTACACTGTAGTTACATGGATTGTTACCGTACTTAGGGACACTTATTATAAAGTGGGACTCAAATCACAAATCAAGTCCTTCAAATACAACAGTCTGCTTCAGTAATTGTGATCTTAGCAATGGAATCTTCATCACAATAACTTTAGTATGTGGAATGATTTAGTATGCAATGCAGTGGGGTATAAATACAATATACTCTATCTATTGTTGTGTGCTGTATTGTAAAACCAATAGTTAATATGTTTTACAGTAAATATCAACTAAAATGTGTTGGTGAAACTTGGTTTATTGACCGTACAGCAGTAGGAAAAAAAAACAGTTTGTTGAGTCTGACTGATTTAGTTGGTATAGGGATCTGCAGTGTCTACCAGAAGGCATGAGTGTGATCGATGTGAATGATGTGCAGGGTGAGATGGGTCAGAGGTGATTTTTTACTGTCTGGTGCGTGATGAATTTATGATGCAATGTGTCAATGGATGGATGGGTGTGGCCTGTGATTTTGGATAATTTGCCTATTATACGTTGTAGTGTTTTGCGTGAATGAGTGTCCAAATTTCCATACCAGACTATCATGGTGTTATAATGGTATTATTAGGGTGAACAATACTATCAATGTATGTACAATAGATCCTTATGTATAAACACAACTGTGTTGTTACATTATGGTGCACAGTTTGTGTGTGTGTGTAAATGTGTGTGTGTATGACTGTGCCCAGATATGAATTGGAACTCTGTCGTGGGTAACTGCTCTAGTGCTTGATGCAGTCCTCCAGGTGGACGGTCGTTTCCGGTTGAGAGTACGCTGTGCACTATTGGCTGCCGCTTCTCACCGGTGTGTGGATGAGTGTTAATGTGTAATATGCTTGTGTGTAAAACGTGTTCATTGTAAAGCGTCCTTGGGATTCTAGAAAGGCGCTATATAAGTTGTACTTCATTCATTTATTAATTCATTTATTCATTCACAGTAACATATACAGTATTTAATGTATGTAGCATGGTTCATTATACGATATATCCAATACATTTTCTATTTATCTACTGCAGATGGGTACAGTGGCCCTAAAAAAGGGTAAAAGTACAAATAGAAAAATAAAATATCAAAAACATCTTTTAATCTAAATTAGCATTATCTTACTGGTGTTTCCTCTTTTTGTAATATACTGTATTTACTTTGATGTATATGTATTTGCTATCAGCTCCAGTACAAATGTATAGATGTATTTACTATATTGTGGTTTTGTTCATTGATTTATGAAGCCAGTGTCTGAACCAGAACACTAAAAACAATCATGTGTTTGTTTGGAGCCTTTCCTCAAGAGAAGAGTCGAATAGAGACCAAGAAAAAAACTTCTGATTACTAGAAGAGCCCAGTGCTGTAGGCGCTGTCAGTCCACGAAATGTTTCACAAGATCTCCAAACGGTCTGTAGTCTTCTAGCAAACTGCTACACCAAACTTGGGGGCGCTTTGAACTCAGAATAGAGTTTGCTGTTGTTGTTCCCGGGCAACACATGTGTCTTTGTGCCACACTCTCCCAAAGCTGAGTGTTTGGATCAGTGGGGAGAAGCAGCTATTCCAAAGAGGACAAAACAGCAGATCCAGACAGCGCTCAGTTCTGATGCTGGGAGATGTGTCGTTGGAGACGGCTTGGAAAAAGACAGTGAGCCGCACTCGGAGGAAAGCCTTTGAAATGTCAAAGAAATCCTCATAAGAGACAGACGAGAGGGTTTAATGTTTCTGCAGAGATGAAACCGAGCGTGTCAGAAAGTCCCATTATAGCACTGATCAGCCTGATTATTGGAGGTAGCAGCCCTTAATTTCCCGTCAACACTTTTGTGAATTTATTTGTGAAGAGAAATAAATTGTCTGGGTAGAAATTTCAGTCTTTTTTTTTGATCTGATTAATGATCATTATTGATCATGTTCAAATAAAGATAAATTCAATTATTCATTTTATTCATTTTATTTTTTTTTTTACATTTTGATTGAACAGGATCTGAGACAGGGACGAAGAGATATTAATAGAAATGTTAATCTTCGGTTGGAAAGACTAACAAAATACAAAATAATACTTTTTTTTTAATCCTCGTTGGTGAAGTGATAGGACGCTTTGCATCTGGTATTTATGCAAATCCAAGTCATGCACAAAACAAAGAAATGACTAATATGGGGGTTTATTTTTGTCCTGTACTGATGTGATATTTGTTGTTTGTTGCATCTTCACTTGCTGGGTCTGTGAAAATGTGCTGTTGTTTCAAGTGAAAGTGAAAAATATACAGGCGAATAAACAAGAGATATATAAACTCATACACCTAAGATTAATTTACAGTGTTATTCTGTTTATTCTGTTTTTTTTTTTTTTATAGAACCACTCACTGTATCTGAAATGCAAAAGTCGGACAAAAGAAGAAAAACAACAAATAGAGCAATTTCTCTTTTTTTTTCTTTGAAAGTGAACAAAGACATCACCTGCTTCTGCACAGACTGAAAGCGGTGCTATTCAACCCCCCACCCCACCTTTCTCTTCGCCCGGCTGTTTGATGGCTCTTCCTGAAATTAATATCAGTGATGTCATTTGATGTCATTCATCATGCATGTCTGCTTTGCACATCCCCTCTCGCGAATGCATAATCACGCAGGCCTGCGCTTGGCGGTCCCTGGGCCTCTAAGAAAGCGCAGATTGGTTCCAGCTCAACGGGTTCCTCCCCATTATTTAATGTATTCCAGTCTATTACTACTGCTTGCAGCGACACCTCATTCTTTCCCACCAATATATGAGAGGTCATTCAATAAGTGACACCTCCCTTCCATGCCACAGTCACATTTCTGTAACTGTTTTGGCATGTGTCACAGCTGCGAAACACAAATTCAAAGATATATCAGCTGACAGAGGTTTCCCCTCACGAGGGCCGCAGCAAATGCAATTCTCGGGGATGCCAGACAGATCTGTCGAACGCTATTGATCACGACCATAACCAGCCGCAGAGGCGACTTCCAGCCCGGTGGAAAACCAGCTCGGAACAAATGAGGTAAAGATTATGAATATGCAGACGGCTTTTAACTGCAGCGTCGCGTTCAACTGAGATTTCCTGTTCGCTGATTGCGTTGACTGAAAATGGCCTAAGGTTGGAAGTCTCTTTGTGTTTATCAAGCAGACTGACAGAGTACTTTGTCTAATATATTCATATATCAAATAGCCTCTGCAGTCCTTGAAATATACTCATGATATAGCAAATTACAGACCCATTATCCTGAACACGCACTATTAAGATGTCAAAAACGACTTCATACTACAGAGCAGGGGCTCAGAAATTGAGAGGGAATGGCTGGAGCATGTGCTGCCCAACAGACCCGTTGCAACAAGGCAAGCAAACCAATCAATTGCCTGGGGACCTGAGCTATGACTGGTTATGAACAGAATCCAACAAAAAACTGTGTGGGTGCCCCTTTAAATTCTGTGAAGGTCAATGGAGGAAAGAACACCCCCTAAAAAGGGGGTCTCCCACTAATTGGTGACAGTAGCCAGCCAGCCAACCAAGTTTGTGATTCCTGCAGCTGGCAAAATATGAAACTTCTGCAGTCATAAATCTCAGAGTTATCCACCAGGAAGCCAGAAACAAGTAAGAGACAGAAAAAGGATGAAAAGCAGTATTTGCACTGTTAGCAAATATTTTATTGCTATGAAGTGTAGTTGAACTTAAACAGTGTGTCTATGCTGTGGTTCCTGTAGAATTTGGGCATTAGTCTATTTTGCTTAGGGCCCCCTAAGCAATGCCCTGAGACGTCTATGCTACTCAATGTTCAAATAAACCACATGCAGCTTCTCAAATAACCAATGACAGTTTTGAACTAATATTTGTAATGAAAAAAACTAAACATGTTTGTTATTAAATAATACGACAGTGGAAATTGCATCCTCATTGGTTATGTTTCGAATAGGCCTACATGCTACAATTGTATCCTTTGTGGAAGTTTGGGGTTTGTGTTTTTGCTAACAAGCTGAATTGATGGAAATTTAAATCATTTTATAATAAAGTACAGCTCTGGAAAAAATTAAGAGACCACTTCAGTTTCTGAATTTTTCTCAAATTCCCAAATAAAAATATGTTTTCACTTAAAACATTGATTTGCAGAAAGAAGTTCATATTCATAAATGTTTAAGGGTTCAGAAATCAATATTTGGTGGAATAACCCTGTTTTTTAATCACAGTTTTCATGCATCTTGGCATCATGTTCTCCTCCGCCAGTCTTACGCACTGCTTTTGGATAACTTTATGCCTTTACTCCTGGTGCAGACATTCATGCTGTTCAGCTTGGTTTGATGACTTTGATAATCCATCTCCTACTTGATGATATTCAACTGGTTTTTAATTTAGTAAAATCAAGGAAAAGCGTCTTTATGTGGTCTCATTTTTTTCCCCCAGAGCTGTAAAGGATTTACTGGACAAACTTGGCATCCAGTGTAAAAATCTTCTTGGTTTCTGGTCTTTTGGACTTTGCTCTGATCCTGAGTCTGGCTCCACCTCTAGTTTCTACTGTATTTTGACTGTGGTTTTATCTTGATACTAACATTAGCCTCATGTTTTTTAGAACATAAGGGGAATGGAGCCATTGCATCTGTGTTATTTACAGTATGGGTCATTGGATTAATAATTTCCCAAGCTCTCCATGCGGCAGATTAGCGTTACTTATACTAAGGGTGTACTCGCACTAGGAAAGCTGTGCTTCATTCAACACCTTGCAACACTTTCCTGAGTAAAAAAAATAATTATATTTGTGTTTTAAATGTTTTAAATGTTAAGCGTAGGTGTGTTGCTATGCTCTACTGTAGTAATATATTTGACCGTCTCGTCCTTTTATAGCATCTATTTATATCTGTTAGGTTTATTTTTCTTTTACAGTTCTCTCAAACTTTTACGTGGATGACTGTTTAAAGAAATGCCTCTGACACGCCAGTGCAAGTGTGAGGAACCTTGGCAAAGTCTGAAAGAGTTTCAAAGTAGAGGTTGGAGGTGTTTCAAAAGAACTGTACATTTTACCCAAGAGCTATTTAGACATCTTTTTTTTAATTTTTCAAGACGCTACTTCTGCTGTGATGTACATTCACATTACAGTCTTGTTGTGCTGAATTCGTTCGCCGTGTTGTTTCTATACTCGGTGTCGCTGCTTTATTTTAAGATGCACGGCAACCTGCTCGCCCGCCGAAGCCTGGCAACACACAAGACAGCTTCCTCCAGTTGGATGGGAGGCGCCTAACTGTCATCAAGCAGGTGTTTAGGGAGTTGGGCTCTATTCCTCTGACTGCAAACAACTGTAACTGTGGGACCTTACATATGCCACTTAGCATTCGCACAGTTCAAAATTCATTAGGGGCCTGCCAGTCTGGACCAGGGCTCCAGCATCTGCTGCAAGGTTCTAATCTTCGTGTCGCCAGCGGGGATGATCAAACGCTGCAGGTGTTTGTCCTTCTTCACAAATAGGACAGCGCTTTAGGATCCCTTTTATTTATTTTTTTTTTTTTCTTTTCCTTCTTTTTCTTCTCCTTCTTCTTCGTCTTTGTCTTCTTCTTCTTTGTCACCTTCTTCTTCTTCTCTGGCTCCCTCCCCTTCCAGAGGTTGTGTCTGTCTGTGTGTCTAAAGATAGAGGCGGTCCAAAATAAACCAGGCTCTATGGAGATGATTGAAAATTGATGGCTGAGGATAAAGTGAAGATGTGATTGCCGAGCTGATACGAGCCACCATAAGAGCTGGAGTGCCGCGCTCGCTCACTCGCTCACTTGCTCGTTCACTCGCTCGGATTGTGGGGGGGTTTCCTGCAGAAGTGTGCACATCTCCTGCTTTCTCCTGGGGCGTGCGGTTGCAGGCAGCGGCTGTCAGCAGAGCTGGAGAGAGATAGACACGTTGGGGAAAAGGGGGAAGCATGGCTGAGAGGCTGCCTACCTTTTATACACTCGAGCCGTATATATTTCCCGCATTCAAGCGCCGCCGCACCTGAATATAAAAGGCCGTTTTTTTGGTTTGTGTTCCATTCATTATCTGGGCTATTCGTACCAAAGCCCCCATTTTCTCCAGCTAGATTCCTTCCCTTCATTTGTTTCATTTTGTCCCACTTTGAGACTCGTCGCATGGGCCGCCTGTCAATGCACAGCGTATGCGGAAAACGTACGACGCAGGCGAACAAACATATGCAGCAGAGTTAACACGCAGACAAGTTTATTGACACACAACATGTTAGGAGCACGCACACCAAACGTGTGGGAGAGACTTTACAGATGGAACGCCTGCGCCTTCACCATCACCTCTGCAGATGCTTTCTGTAAAGATGCCAATTTACAAAGACGGAGAAAGTATGAGAAACATAAAGCTGATGAATATAAATTACAGTACAGAAACACAGAAGCAAAAGCAGAAGCAAAAGCAAAAGCAGAAGCGTACTCCAGCACACCCCGACTGGTACAAATTAGGCCTTTATTTGAGGCCTTTGACAATACACCACAACGATTTGTTGAAGAAGGCGACAATTTCACCGTTTTTTTTTTTTTTTTTCAACTTAAGAGGATACTCCATTTTTCAGTCATGTCGGCCTTTATCTCTGCAAACATAAAAATCCCTATACAAAAAAGCAGAAAATTAGCTATTGATTTTCCGCCCTCGCTCCCCCCCCACCCACCACTTTACCCACCACAGCATTGTCATTCTGGAGTCTAATTGAAGGTCAGTGTAGGTTTCCTTGTAAAAGTCTGCTTACTGCCAGTCAACTCAGCATTCAGCACAACAAATTACCTCAGTTTAAGCACTCCACCGCTCTATAAACACACTATTTCAGAGAGTGATACAGCTCTTTTTCTGGGAGAGGAATCAAAAATAATTCCCACTCCTTTCATTTCGCAGCTGTGCATCATTTCTGGTAAAACTGACTTTTTTCTGTTGTTATTTTATTTTTATTTTTTTTCACTCTTGAATCCAGACTGTGAACAGTCAGTGAACAGGTTTCAGAAACTGTCAGGAAGCTTCCATATCATGTCATGTGTCAGGAGCAGGAAGAGCTGCATGTCTGGATGGAGACTTCTCCAACATGACCTTTCTCAGAGTAGAGATTGTGTGTCTGTGTGTGTGTGTTTTTTTTTTATTTTACAGTTGACATATTTTCTATTATTGGATTGAAAAATCCAATCCAATGTCTTTTAATAGCCTTTTTTTGTTTTGTTTTTGTTTGTTATTTTGTCTGATGAGAATGTCCTCTTTGAATTCTGCATTTTGTGTTTTGAATAATACTTTTTGATTATTTGAGAAAGAGTGTCACTCAACCATAGGTTGGTAGTAAAAAGCTACATTTTGGGAAATCAATGCAAAATGTTTGAATTACTTCTGTACCCAAGTAAAATTCTGATTAATCTTTATTTATTGTGGTATTAACCACAAACCCAAACCAGTAAGAGTTTGCGACAGTAATGAAATGCAAATATATGAGCTGCATTTTTTCTTCTTTTCTCTTATTTCTTATAACTTTTATTTCTTTTTTTTTTTTTTTTTGAAAATATTTGATTTTGTTTAGAAGAATCAACATTCCAGAACTTTTTTAGATGAAATGAACACTGTGTGCTTTAGATCAAAGATAAAAAATGTAGACTGTCATCAGCAAAATATCCAAAAGCCAGAGTCTGTCATAGTATAGGGTTGCCTCAGTCCACTTATGAAGTTGATTGATATCTTAGAGCAACATATACTGCCTTCAAGTTATCAGTTAAAAATGAGATTTCTTTGGGTTCATACTGTTCATAATCAAATAAAAACCTAAATAAATATAATATATTGCATCAGGACAACATTGCATTTGGACACTATTAAAAACTCAACAATTAAAGCTGGGCTAATTGGAGTATTTTTGTAGAAACCCGGAACTGTAAGCCAGAAACTTTCTTCACTCACTTCCAAAGACACTCCCCCATCCACATGAACATTCACAGACAGTCACATGCTGTATTCTATTTGAACTCTTTAAGTAGGAATAGTAGAACATTTTAATTTTATTGCCCCCAAACCCAGAAGAATACTTATCATCAACTTGGACTAATTAAGGATTTTTTTATATATATATATCAGTGTTCTGAGAGGGTTCTGTTAATTAATGGCTACTGACTCATAAGGGAAAAAGTATTCACAGTATTCTCTTTTTTTCTGTAGCTGTAAATCTGGTGGTGAATTACAAGTTTGTGCACTGATTTTAAACAGTGATTAATAGTAACATCTTTATTTAGTAGCCCTGTAATGATGATTCTGATAATGATCATACTTTGCATCCAAACACTGTGTATCAACACACATTTCAAGATTTACTCTAAATGAACACATTCTTTTAAAAAAGTTAACCTTCAGATTATGCATTTTTTAAACAAAACAAAAAGGGAAGTAATGTTTATACCAATATCAGTTATATCACTGAATGTTGTTTAGCAAATACAAATATTAATTTCACCTAGTATATATATATAAATTAACTTATCTTTATACCTGAGGTTAAGATTAAGTTGTCCACACTGCTGCGATAAAATGTCAGTAAAATAATCATAAATCATCTAAAGTATATTTACAACAGAACAAGGTCAACATGAACATTTGAAAATGTTTGCAACTCAAGGTCATTAAGTGCCACTTTCTTATAAATATGACGTCTTATAAATAAAAAGATATATATTTTTGAGAGCCAAAATAAGCAGTATTTTGATAGTGACCCATAACAACCTATAACAACTGGTCATATCACCTTTAATGTTCTTTGATTTTTTTTTTTTTTAAGTTTGTCTCTAATAACTATGTAGTTACACATTAACAATCCATTCATTAATAACAGGGCAATTACTGGTGAAGTATGAATTGTTACAGATTAGTTACAGTTACACAGGGTTATAGAATTACAAATTAAAATTAAATATTAAAATTTTAAAGAAAACCTCAAAAATGAAAACTAGAGTTTTATTTGACAAAATCATATAACGCAAACTTAACAGACTGGTTTCTCTCACACATTGATTCTATGGGAAATAGAAATAAGAATAAAAAAATAATAAAACTTTTCTAGGTCTTATATAGTGCAAACCACAACCAGTCATATTAAGCCTATGGTTTGTGTTATTTTCTCCTAAATCTCTTGTAATTTAACTATGCATAGCCATAACCAGTCATATTAAGACTTTGCTTGAAGTGCAAACAGAGACCGATTTTTTTTTTTTTAAATACAGTACAGAGCTAAGGGATTAATACAGCTGCCTATGAAGCAGTCACGTGTAGGATTTATTTACAGTATTTACATATGGTTTGTCTCTTGTTGGTCACTCTGTTACCATTTATTGTTTCCACTGGAGCCAAAATGCAGCCAGACATTCAACTTAAAAGTAGCAGAAGCATCTTTTATGCAAATGCCTGAATTTTCCTCTTCTGCTGAGAGCGGCTCTCACTGCTCAGCCATCATACTCTATCGCTATCGCTACTGGGTTGGCAAATCTCTCTTAAAAAGTCCACACTTAACTGTTTTTTTGCCCCGCGAGACGAGAAATATCGTCCGTTTTAATCTCGCGAGATCTCGTGCCACGGGATCTCGTCACACCCCTACTAATAGTTACACTGTTATTACAAGTGTGGTTAATCTGTAACTACACAGTTATTAGAGACACTTATTACAAAGTGGGACCTAAATAAATAAATAAAAAATCTAGTAGAACTTGGATACACTGAGATGTTTCTACCTTTTCCAGTAGTGTTTGCAATGTTTGCTTACAGTTGTGCTTTTATTTAAACTGTTTTTGAAAAGGTACATAAACGATGTGCCTACTTAAGTATATTGTTAACAAGATAAATAAGATAAATAATAATGCATATTTTATGTTTTTTTATAGACTTAGGCAACACTAATGTAACTCTAGATGTAACTCCTGTAGAATTTACTGCATAAAATGTCAAAGTGGTACATTTTACATGACTTAGACATCTAAAAATAAACAGCGAGAAAATAAAGTGAGCTTTGTTTATACACATCACACGTGACTGCATACAATTTAAAGTGCGCTTCAGATGTACAGAGAACAGGAAATCGTATGACTTTGCCATGCACTCAAAAGCACTCCTCCTATTACTTATCTATTAGTCTTATCATTACATTCATTTTTATGAACTTGAAGCTTTTGACGAGAGTGTGCATTAGACTCAATTCTGTCACATCACTCACTGCCAAGAAAACACTGTTTAAGGATATTATATGGCATAATGCAGCATCTGGCAGCCGCACCAAGAGACTATGCCAAGCTCCTCCTTGTAAAGTGGAGCTGTATTTTTCATTACAAAGTACTCTACGGAGGACGGGCAGATGTGTTCCATGCCCTGCGAGACCGCTGCTAATACCAAGAAGCGAGCAATCAATGGAGGAGAGTAGCCACTGCGTGACAGTGCCAAGCAGGCTGGGGAGCAGGCGTGAGTGCAAGTGGGCTTTCCACAGGGGGGAATCTGGTGAAGCAGACAAGAACAGGCGAAGCAGTTGGTGTAGAGCTGAGAGAGGAAGGGGTGGAGGGGGGGGTGGAGGGGGGGTTGATGTCCAGAAGTACTGGCACCCAAGCTTCAAGCATAACTGTCAGGGTTTTGAGCTGCTCTCCAGCACAGCGCCTTAAAATTCATAGCTGAGCCTCTGGGACAGTACCTGCAGTATATAGGAAAAAGGCCAAAAAAAAGCACAGCTATGTACTGCAAAGCACCTGCTCCTGCACTATTTCCCTAAGCAATTATTTTTGTTTTCTAACAACACACACACATGCACTGCCGTTCTCCTTAACCCTTCTATTGTGTTCGGGTCAAAATTGACCCGTTTTCAAGTTTAAATGTGTAAAAATTACCATTTGCTTTTTTGTTCTGGAATGAGGCTTCATCTAATCCTCAGACACACCTGATTGAATGTAGAAATATACATTTTTACCATTTTAGTAAATTCTAAAGGTCTCAAAAAAAAAAAGTTACATCTGTGGTGTTACGGGTCAAAAATGACCCGGCAGAGACTACTGGCTGTTTTATGCATCACCTTAAAGCTATGGGTTGCTCTGAGGATCAATTGTGGCCCAATATGCCCAATTATGGCCCACACACACACACACAGGCTTCTTTCACATGCACAGACACAGAGACATATAGAAAATGCATACAGGCACACACACACACACCACCCCCCACGTGAACTAAGACTTTCTCACAGCATATTGATACATTGTTTATAAACATTGGCCCACATACACACACACACAAACACCACCCCCCACGTGAACTAAAACTTTCTCACAGCATATTGATACATTGTTTATAAACAAACATTGGCACATATAAAGAGGGTTTGGGTGGGATATTATTAGTTGAATTCTGTAGGAGTATCAGTCAACATGAGCAAAAGGTATTCTGTTCATGAGGTGCTAGATCATATCTTTGGTAATGATGGTGATCTTGAGGAGAGAGAGGGAAGTGAAGCTGAGGAGGATGTGTCTGAGGAGGAGGATGATGTTCAGTATGACCCTGAACAAGACCAAACATCTGATGAGGAGGACCCAGATGTCACAGATGCTCAAGGAGAGGTCTTCAAGTCAAAAAAAGGTGACATTTCATGGTTATCAAGCCCTCCTCAAACCCAAGCCAGGGCACCGATGGAAAACATCCTCAGAATGACTCCAGGGCCTACTAGATACGCTGTGTCACACGCCCAAGACATCAAGTCAACGTTTGAACTGTTCTTTCCACGACCTATTCAGAGTATCCTACTTGAGATGACCAACATGGAAGGGAGAAGAGTGTTTGGTGATAGCTGGACGGAGATGGACAAAACACAGCTAGATGCGCACATGGGACTGTTGCTTCTTGCGGGGGTGTACAGATCCTGTAATGAAGCTACGGCCAGCTTATGGGATAGTGAGTCAGGACGCCCTATTTTTCGTGCCACAATGTCCCTTCAAGCCTTTCATGTGTTATCAAGAGTGCTACGTTTTGACAACAGGGAGACCAGAGTTGCTCGTCGTGAGAATGACAAGCTTGCTCCCATCAGGGAGGTTTGGGACAAATGGGTGGAAAATTTACCCTTTGTGTACAATCCTGGGCCAGAGGTGACAGTGGATGAACGGCTAGTCCCTTTCAGAGGCCGCTGTCCCTTCAGGCAGTACATGCCAAGCAAGCCTGGAAAATATGGGATCAAAATATGGGCAGCTTGTGATGCAAAAACTGCCTATGCATGGAATATGCAAATATATACCGGAAAATCTGCCACCGGAGTGCCAGAGAAGAACCAGGGCAAGCGGGTCGTCCTGGACATGACCAAGGGTCTTCGGGGGCACAACATAACTTGTGATAATTTTTTTACCTCCTATGACCTTGCGCAAGAGCTTCTAAAGAGGAAGCTGACGATGGTGGGAACAGTCAGGAAGAACAAACCTGAGCTTCCCTTAGCTCTTCTTGGAACGAAAGACAGGGCTCCTCTCTCATCCAAGTTTGCATTCTCATAAAGAACCACAGTTGTCTCCTACTGTCCCAAAAAGAACAAAAATGTCATTCTGATGTCAACTCTCCACAGGGATGCTGGTGTGAGCAGTAGGGAGGACAAGAAGCCAGACATGATCCTGGATTACAACAAGAACAAAGGTGGTGTTGACAACCTGGACAAGGTCACCGGCACATACACATGCAAGCGGGGGACAAAAAGGTGGCCAATGGTTGTGTTCTACAACATGCTGGACGTTTCGGCATACAACGCATATGTAGTGTGGACTGAAATAGATCCAGGATGGAATGGAGAAAAACCTTTCAAGAGGAGGCTTTTTCTGGAGGAGTTGGGCAAGTCTCTGGTTTCTCCCTATATCGAAAGACGAAAGAGGCTGCCCCGAACCGAAGCGTCTGTTCGTTTGGTGAAAGGGCTTCAGCCAACACTCACATCATCATCCTGTGATACAAACCAGGGAGGAGATTCCAGGAGCAGCAAGAGGAAGAGGTGCCAGTCCTGCCCCGCCAACAAGGACAGGAAGTCCAACACCACTTGCCACACATGCAAGAAATTCATTTGCGCGGAGCACACAGTAACCATCAAATACTGTGATTCATGCATTTGAACACACACACACACACAAACACACACACACACACAGTTAAAGTTTCTGATGCTAAGTTTCATGGTTCATAAGTTCATAAGTTCATTCAGAGTGACTCACCTGCACTAACATCATATTATTTTTCAATGTTCAGTTTATGGTTAATGCAGGCGCACACACACACACACACTGTTGTTGGTCATTGTTCATTTGTTAAAGTTAAATTGCTTGGTTAATTGGTATGGTTAAATAAAAGTTGGTTTTATGGAAAGAAATTTGAACACTTGTTGTCTTTATCCTACTATTTATCTATGCGGGTCAGTTTTGACCCGAAACACCAAAGATGTCACTATTGTTAATAATTTTAAATAATATTATTTTTTTCTTTGGTAGGTGTACTCTAATATAGGTCTATAACACATTTACAGTTTCTAATTACTCAGTCTATAAGTATGACAAATATTTTTTGTGAATTTAAATAGTTTTTGCATTCAAAAACGAGTGGTACTTTTTAAAACACTGTGTCTGTGGAGCCAACTAAAGAAATTTCCCACACTGGTTCCATTTATATGAATGTATACTAAGCCAACAATGAGTTGAAAAACAATATTGGAAGAAAACTGGTGATTTTAAGCATTTTCAAGCATTTTCAAATCACGGGTCAAAATTGACCCGCAAACACCACAGGTGTAAACAGCTTTCTAACACAATATAAGGGTTAATATTTATGCAGCTATATATATATACAGCTATATATATATATATATATATATATATATACAATATGTTTTTCAAGATTTAGAGCCCTACTTTACCAATCTATAGCACACCAGTCAGTTGCGTATCATACACCTTGATTTGGAGCTTGTATGTGTGCATTTGGTATCTTGAGGGCACAAAAATAAAAAATGCCCTGCCTGGCTCAAAATGCGTAAAAAAAAGTATGTACTAATTCTCCTAATTAATCATGGGTGTGTTTTGGCCGTAACATGAAATAAACATCAGTGTGCCAGTCATCAATATCTTTAAGAGTCAGATGTGCTCTGACTTTGGCAAATTCGTATCTTAACAGCGCTGTGCTTTGTGCATCTCAGAAGAGAAAAAATACAGGAATGGACGTCTGATCATTGACTGTTGTCTAGGTAAATTTCAGTCAGTAGCGCACCTGTGTTTTCTGGCGCCAAAAATAGCAAAACACCAGAATATTACCTGAACACACACCTCACTTCCAGACCACCACGCCGAACAGTGTAGATTTATTCCTAAACTCTGACACTGTTTTAATGGTGGGCGCAAGGTGTGCAAACAGACTGTTGACGGGGTGTAAGATAGCAACGAGCAGGTTGTACAATAGGGCTCTTATTCTAAATGGACGCATTATTAACAATATATAGGTTTTTTTTTTGCCCTGTCTGCAGTGCTGCCTGTTTAAGTTGAATTGCTCTTTTAAGTGGTTAAATAACATTTTTAAGCGTTTTTAGTTACAACAAAGCATTTCATGTATTCATTCAGTTTATTTTTTGCTTCATATGTTCAAATAATCTTGTTCAGTTCAGCAAAGGGATTTTTTTAGATGGATTCCACCACTCTAACATGGCCTTTCTGTTCTTGAGTATTACCAGCTGTATGCATCTTAAAGTAATTCTGCACTGTATAAAGCACAAGCTGAACACTATTGAAATGCTAATCAAGTCTAAGACCTTGTCAAAACAAATCT
The DNA here is from genome assembly GCF_023375975.1 of Astyanax mexicanus. NCBI lineage: Eukaryota > Metazoa > Chordata > Actinopteri > Characiformes > Acestrorhamphidae > Astyanax > Astyanax mexicanus. The sequence continues at coordinate 40,097,951 of NC_064417.1, read as the reverse complement.
GAGCCTTAGCAATGCTTAGAGCACTCAAACTTTCGCACAGACAACACTGATTATTTTTATTTTATTTAAGATAGTCAGAGTAAATGAAATGAACTGAAATTAAATTATGAATTGTACATTTTTTTTTATTTATGACTAGCTACAGGGGCTAGGTTTACTGCTTCTCATTAAAAAAAATAAGAACAAAATGTATTATTCAGCCAAGGACACCCAAACCTTTGCCTGAGCATGTATACACTAGATAGAGTGTACAGTATAAAGATAAAAGTATTGTGGCACCCACATATTACATTTAACGAAATCTTTTTTAAATCCCAATATCAATCCATATTCTTTTATGTGTAGTCGTTCCCTCTTTGCAGCTCTAACAACAGCAAAGTGATCATTTTGGTGATTTTTCTGCATTTTTATGCAGTATGTTTGTGTTCCATATGACCTTCATGACCCTCAGATACCCACAATTCTTTGTACACTGACAACAAAATTTCAGAAAAAAAGAATAAAAGCATCTTTAATTTTAATATTATAATGCACACCAGTTTTGGGCACAATATCGCCTAGTGACATTTAATTATGATGTCATCACATAAGCATCACATGTAAAACAGTTACATAGGTACAACAGTCCTTAGTACTTAGGACCTAATTTACTTTCTCGGCAACCTAGGCTTTGGAACACAGCTATGTTTCTCCACACTTATTATACAGCTCTGGAAAAAAAAATATATATTATATTAAATATTAAGAGATCACCTCAGTTTCTAAAACAGTTTATCTGTTTTTGCTATTTATAGGTATATGTTTGAGTAAAATGAACATTGTTGTTTTATTCTATAAACTATGGACAACATTTCTTTCAAATTCCAAATATAAATATTGTAATTTAGAGCATTTATTTGCAGAAAATGAGAAATGGCTGAAATAACTAAACAAGATGCAGAGCTTTCAGACCTTAAATAATGAAAAAAGTCATAAAGTTTCAAGAGTTCAGAAATCAATATTTGGTGGAATAAATCATGGCATGTTCTACTCCACCAGTCCTACACACTGCTTTTGGATAACTTTATACTCTCTCTCCTGGTGCAACAGTTCAAGCAGTTCAGCTTGGTTTGATGGCTTGTGTTCATCCATCTTCCTCTTGATTATATTCCAGAGGTTTTCAATTTGGTACAATCAAAGAACTCATCACTTTTAGCTGCATATTGGTTATTTTTTGCCACGCTAATGACATTCCTCAGTAATGATTTTCTATGCCTTGTAACCAGTGACATCTAAAGCCCCACCAGCACTCCTCAGCAACTCAAGGTGAGTCTAAACAATATAACAATATGCTTCCCCTCAAAAGTCTTTGCATACTCTCCCGGCCTATTTATACTTGTTTATGGTTTATTGAGCAGGTCACTTCCCCGCTTGCTTGAACAGCTGCTGCAAACCTGACCCTTTCAAAAAACAAGGTTTTGAGGACAAGCCTTGCACCACTTGCTGTCAATTCTCTCATTGCTTATGAAGCTTTATGTTGACCCACTCAGTAGCCTTTGCCTGGGTCACATGAATAATTTATCTGGGTTTTAGCCGGGCTGTAACATGTAAATTCCGGATGCCCAGGGGCCTCCACTCGACGCTGTTCGTGCCCCTCAGTGTATCCTCAGACCAAGACAATAGCCTCAGTCTGTATGAAATTACTTGAAGCCCATTCGCTGCATTATATTTTCCAAGTGTCTCCAGGCTCACTTTTCCCGGCTCTTGCAGCCATATAGATCTATCTCAGAATGTGAAGAGAATTGGATCCATAGCGCCTCTTTGTCTGTGCCTTTTCACCCCGTCTGTTTTTTTCATAATATCTAAATACGTTTCTGAGCTTGACAGATAAAAGATTGCTTAATTTCACCTGTAACAAAAAAGGAACAAGAAAGTTACAATCTTGCACATATGGTATGGTAAACATCACTGGATTATGTTTTCACCAACATTCCGCAGTTAAACTAGGCTAAGAGCTGCCACTGTGAACGGGAGATTGCTGTTGGTTCGAATCCCGGTCATGCAGCTTGCCATCAGCTGCCAGTGCCCTGAAAGAGCACAGTTGGCCTTGCTCTCTCTGGGAGGGTAGATGACACCGCTCTTTACCTTCATCACTCTTAGGGTGATGTTGATCAGCACAAAGCATCTGTGAGCTGATGTATTGGAACCAAGTCGCTGCACTTTCCTCCGAGTGCGCTGTGATGCTACTCAGCAATGCTGCATCAACAGCAGTTTGAAAAGAGGCGGTGGCTGGCTTCACATGTATCAGAGGAGGCATGTGCTAGTCTTCACCCTCCTTGTTTTGTGGCATCACTTGTGATCGGGGATACTGTATACAGCTAGACTAGCAGACTAGCAGCTGAATGGGTAGACAATTTGCCTAGCTGAATTGAGGGGAAAATGGAAGGAAATAAGAAATTAATAATAAAATAAAAAATATTCACAGTATATATTTGTGAAACATGTTTGAGATACTAAAGAGAAAACCTGTGTAATAAAACATTTTTTTTATATATGTGGGCCTTCACAATCCATTGACTTAAACCTGAACAACTAAGATGGTGATTTGGGATTAACGCTTTACAGCGTGAAGGAAAAGCAGCAACTATTGTTAAGCACCTCCAGGAACTCCTTCAAGACGCTGAGAAAACTATTCCAGGTGACTCTACCTCATGAAGACACTAAGATTAAAATATCAAGAGAGATAAATGTGCTACTTAGAAGAATCTAAAGTATAAAATATAATCTTTGTTTTTTTTTTTTACAAAATAGTTATGTATATGTTCATGTATAACTTATATAATATAGTCTTTAATATCACATTTACAAGTGTGGACTGGTGGGACTGGTGCTGCATTTTTCACCACACAATTGAGCCATGTCATGAAAGCATCCATATGGGACATATACTGTAGTTTAATCTATCTTCCTGGCACTTGAGGGTATGAGGCAACCGCATCTTAAACTTAAGCACCTAACGCTTTAGCTTTCGTTAAATGGTGAAAACTGCTGTATCAGAGAGTCGGCTTTAATGAGCGGAGATGAAACTATCCTTACTGAAAGGGAGCAATTCAATAATTTTGACTTAAGCGACATTGTCAGGGTGCAGCAGCCTCTCCGTCCCCTCAGAGCTGGCAGCCTTTATTGTCTCTGGCCCTCCTTTAGATTGTTCTTTTGAAGAAGCTTCAGGGGAAAGTGTTTTACCTTAGCAGGTTTCTGATTTGACTTTTTTTTCCTTTCCTTTCCTTTTTTTTTTTTTTTGTTCTTCAAGGACGTTCCACCTGCTGCCAAGAACTGTCAAACAGAAGCATCTCAGTATAAAGAGGTGAGAGGACACCAATTAGAAAGCCGTCGCTGGCCAGAAAAGCCAGCGGCACAGCTTGCCACAGGAAGTGGGATGCCTGACTTCCTGCATGGGGTCACAGCTGTTTATAGAGGCGTAGGTATGGCCGGCCGAGGCGGCGGCCGTTTAGCATTAAAAGGAGCGCAGCTCATTTGAATGGCAAAGTAACCACTTCAATGTCACCAATGAATTTCCATTGTCTTAAACATCTGCCATGGGAACAAGGACTTTAGTGAAATTAGACGAGCATGTGGGTGTCAAAAGACTTTATGTGGAACAAGAGGTGGACCGCTGCGAACAGGGTGTTAAATCTTCCTGAGAGAGAAATCTTGGGTGAGAAATTTCAGCAGCATCTCCTCTCTGACAAATGCAGCTTCATTACTGCAGATGTAATTTTTTAACTGTTTCTGAGTTTCAGAGCTATTACAGACTAAAAAGGTAAAGGTAACACTTTATAATAACTTTCATTAATATAGTTTTAACTAATGATCAGCAGATGTGAACAAAGCATTATTTTATCAGAATTTAAATATTAACAAATGTTCCCACATGATTTATCAGCATGGATATTTACAGCACAGGCCAAAAGTTTGGACACACCTTCTCTTTTTCGATGCATTTTCTTCATTTTCACGATTATTTACATTGTAAATGCATGTATGAATGAACACACGTGGAGTGTTTAAAAAAAATATATATATATATATATATATATATATATACACATTCTTGGCATCATTCTCTCAATGAGCTTCAAGAGGTGGTCACCTGAAATGATGGTTTTCCAACAGTCTTGAAGGAAGGAGTTCCCAGAGGTGTTTAGCTCTTGTTGGTCCCTTTGCCTTCCTTCTGCAGTCCAGCTCACCCCATTGGGTTCAGGTCCGGTGACTGTTGAGGCCAGGTCATTGTTTTGTTAAGTACATAAAACTCCACATGTGTTCATTCATAGTTTTGATGCCTTCAGTGAGAATCTACAATGTAAATAATCATAAAAACAAAGAAAACGCATTGAAAAAGAGAAGGTGTGTCCAAACATTTGGCCTGTACTGTATATAAAAAATGTTAGCAAAGCATTAGCCAATCAGAATTTGGACATTAATAAATCGCTAGTAAATGCGAATTTTAAACTAGACAAATGTTCATCAATTGCAGTCCATGTTGCCAATGGGTTCATTAGTATTTACAAATGTGACAGCAACTTTTTAGTTTCTTAAAATGTGAAAAATAACAGTTATTAATCATTACTTAATGGTATATTAATATAAGTTATAATTAAAGTGTTACCAGTGTTTCCGATTAAAAACAAAGCAGCAGCATCATTTCTACAAAAGATTTTTCCCGCTGTAATGTGTCTCAGGCTTTATAGGGGCAGTTGAATACAGTTAAGCTCTTAACTACTGCTTGGCGTGCAATGTGCCACTCGCACTCGCAGCAGCGGCATATTCACTTTAATATTGAGAGCTTTGATTTAGCAAATGTAATATTTAAAAGTTCTGCTCATAGCCGCCCAAGAGCCGCGCTCGTGACTGTAGCGTCAGCCGAGGTAAGCAGCGCAGGCATACGGAGGTTCCCACAATAACCTGACATATGGCTCTGACTCCGAAAAGTAAACGCTTTCATCACGACGGAGAGATGCTAAACCGCTGCAGTCATTTAAAATGCATACTCTGGCAACTCATCACGACCTGGAAAGGGGCTGCACTTACCTTGGGTGAACAACTGGAGGCATGGCGGGGATGACAGAGTGTGATTGGCTCCTGCTATGAGCAGCTGTCCATGCCCATACTTGGCCCAGGCCAATTATACTTTCCCATCCCTGGCCGCTCGGCTGCCGTGTAGTCAGACCCATTAATCTCCCTGGCTGAGTGTTGTGCCATGTGTTAACAGGGAGGTCCCTTCTCACTCTGCACCTGGCCAGGGCAGTCAGGCCCTTGCCAGTCATCCTGACACCTGCCTCTCCTTGGGCCAGATGTGATGTGCCCTCTGATTGCGGTTAACAGTTCAGCTTTAATAACACCGGAGCTTCATCAAATATGGCTTACCCTTAAATTAAATCACTTTAAATCAGAGCATTTATCATGAATGCTGCGGTGGACCTGGATTAATCTGTTCACAAATGAGTTCTAATTTATAGCTCTGACATAATCATGTACTGTATATCATGTCATGTTATTGGAGATTGCTAGTGTCAGTAGCAGTTGTAGGTAGTGCTTTTGTATTAGGTAACATTAAGGATAACACATATTGTAGGATAAGCAGTAAACAGAAAGTCAGTAGGTCCATTTTCAGCTGTTTTAGGGAGCTTGCTTGCACATCCACGTTTTTTTTTTTTGGTGTGGACTTTCAGTGTGGCACCTACAGAGGTTAGACAATGAAACTGAAACACCTGGTTTTAGACCACAGTAATTTATTGTCCCGACAGATAGTTCTGGTGGAAACAGGAGAGTTGAGGCACACATTGAATTCTGCCGTGATTTGGGCAGCTGTGGTTTAATGTTTTTTTTTTTTTCAGACAGCTTTCTCTTGCGTCCACAGTTAATCCTGTTGGATGTGGTTTGTTCTTCTTGGTGGTATGCTGGCATTACCCTGGATACCGTGGTTCTTGATACATCAAAAAGACTTGCTGTCTTGGTTGAAGAATGCGCCAGCAAGACATGCACCATCAATTTGTCCTCTTTTGAACTGTGCGTTCCTTTGTATGCATTTTAAGATTCACATGATCTACTGTTGCTTTCTCTGCTCTCGATTTTTATTTTTTTTTTATGTAGTAAATGTCTGGAGTAGCAGCAGCTGGAATAACAAATGTGGTGGAAACACTGGAGTGCTGAACAGACCTAGAGCTACAGTTTCCTGTTAAGCAGAATGAGATTTTTGCCAATATTTTGTAAAACTTGGCCAACCTCACAGCAGTTCCTGGTAAAAGAGAACATTTGTAGTATGGGCACTGATAGGAGATGTATTTTTATGTCTTTACTGTATGCAGTTTGTTCTGACAAGATAACATGCAATAATTAACAATATCATATTTTATTTTTTTTTTTTTTGGAAAAGACATGTTTAACAGTTAACTTCTTCAGCAGTGGCACAACCACTAAATGAATTCACATTTATGCACGTTTTCATTCCTTGCGATTTCTCCCATTTTTTTTTCAATTATTGTTCACTGATTGGCTGGTTAACACGGTGTGATTAACACTGATAAAACTGAGAATTAATAGAGATCCAGTCTAATGTTAATTTAGGAGCACTGGTTTAATCACGGCCTGAATAACAAGGTCCCAAAGTTACAGTTTAGCGAGGCTTTTTTGTTCAGGGAGATTAAGGGAGGGTCAGACAGTGCTCCATTGTTCAACTGGGAACAGAAACTCATTTGCTAAAATGAAGCATGTCTTGCTAGCATAAATCATGTTCCCTAATCCCTTCACTAATGCCACATAATGCAAATTGTCTCCTGCTCAAAGATCATACAATAGAGCAGAGAATTGAGAATTAAGTTCACAGTGTTTCTCTCTCTCTTTGCTGAGTGATGAATGCGGTTCTGAAGTTCACCTGTTGGGAGAAGAAAATGACGGAATATTTCTTGAGGATAGATAAATGAAATGTAAAACTTTACACGGTAGGCCTTCCCTTATACGCCTCCTCGACACTGACTGCACATTTCAGGAAGATAATGATTGTCATTTATTTTTTGCCATAGATTTTTTTTTTATCAGGTTAGCCTTCCCCGTGTTGCTGTTTCCAATATTGGCTGTAGCTTCAGCAGCCTAAGAGTCTGAAGCCTGAACACAATTCCTCTGCTGTCTGTTTCAAAACTACTAGACTAACAGCCCTGTCAAGTGCCTCAGTGAACTCAGTAAAGACAACAATACTAAGTGCTCTGTATTGCCTTATATCTGTGTAACAACTATACAATACAAATGGGTGAATGGAGAATATTAAGAGGGTGCATCTGCCATCCTTTAAACAGAGGATTGACAGTTAGTTGCAGTTTGTGGGCTGGGGCAATTCATTTAGTGAGATTTTCACAAACCCAGACATCTGCATTCAATCATATGTTTTCCTCTATCTTTTATGCAATTACAGTTAGTTGCAGAAATTTTCTTTATAAAATAAAACAAGATGTTTTAAAAGACATTATGTAGAAAATCAAATTGAATCTTGACCTTTTAATAAAAAGACAGAAATCTTGTAATATGCAATATCTTGTTTTATTCTTATATTAATCAAATTGTGAAGATAAAAAGAAAAATAGTGGTTTCCAGGAGCAATAACAGGAGCAAAAAAAAATCTGACTGATATGGAAAACTCTTTAAAACTATTAATTGAGCTACATATAGAGAAGTAGTGTGTTACAAATGTTGTAGAGGTTCCTAATGGCGTCCCATGCAGATTGAATATTATCACACAGTTCCTGCAGATTTTGTGATAAAGGTGGATCACTGATCACATTCAATATCATGCCATATATTTTTTTAGTCCGGAATAGGTCTGGTAATGTGGTTAGTCATTGCATGATATCTGTGTCTTCAAAGTAAGCTCTTGAGATGGCAGCAATTGTAATTAGAGTGTAATTATACTATATAATACTATGATAATTACTACTACAATTCAAACAAGTATAATGTTTTGTAATGATAGTTTGATATTAGATTTACAAGGCCAATTACCCAACCCACTTATTAGAACTCGCCCTATCACTAGTGATGCCCCAACACACCAGGAGGGTGGAGACTAGCACATGCTTCCTCCTATACATGTGAAGTCAGACTCCACCCTTTTTTCAAACTGCTGCTGATGCAGCATTGCAGAGTAGCATTACAGTGCTAAAGCTCTGAGGAAAGCGCAGCGACTCGGTTCCGATACATCAGCTCACAGACGCCTCGTGCTGACTGACATTACCCTAGGAGTAATTTGGGGAGAGAGCGCCATCTACTGTACCCACCCAGAGAGAGCAAGGCCAATTGTGCTCTCTCAGGGCTCTGGCAGCTGATGGCATGCTACATGAATGGGATTCGAACTAGAGATCTCCTGATCATAGTGGCATCGCCTTAGTCTGCTGGACCACTAAGAGCCCAAAATCAGTCTTTTTAATATCCTTGATGTCTAATAAAGTGATAAATGAGCAAGTGTCAATGCATGACTGAGGAGTAAAAAAGAGGACTGTTGAATGGATCCAAATGTGGGTGGGTCCTAATCTACCATAAATTAAGGTTTAATACAAGATGCAAAGAAGTTCTAAGCCTCAGATACATCCCAGCTTGCATTTCAACATCGATTAAGGTTGATTTTGAAAAGTGAATCAACGTTGATATGGCAACGTTGTTTCAACGTCATACATTCAACCTTGAATAAACCATAGCTCACTAAAACTAGAAAATCCTATGGTGAACAGAGTGTTAACGATAAATTTACATCACTGTCGTAAATCTAAATTACCCACCACTACCAATCTGATTATTTAACATCTGGTCTCAAAAACACTAAAACAGTAAAACAAATGAAACATGAACATGGTGTTAAATTAACGAAAGGAGTTACTGCAAATTGAGGTAAAACAAGGTCTAATTTCCTCCATCTAACCGTTTTTAGAAATTATATGGTGATAAAATTTAAAATGCTGATTCAAAAGGCAAAAGATTGAGGATATTATGTTGATTCAATGTTAACATTTCAACTTTAGCACAACCATTTAGCATTAAATGTTGAGTCAATTAGGTTACAGTTTGTTAAGAAAGTGTATGAAAGCTTACAGAGATCTATGGGAAAGTGTTATGGACAGATGAGAAGATGATTAACCTCTGCCGGAGTGATGAAATGAGGAAAGTGGAGAATAAAAGAACTGCCCATGAGCTAGAACAGCACCTCATCTGTGAAACATGGTGGTAAAAGGTTTGCATGACTGCCAGCAGAAATGACTCACTTGTCTCTTATTTGATGATGTGAAAGCTGATAGGCAGCAGAAGGAAGACATGGTGGAGTGTATAGAATCATCTGCATGCTTAGATCCAATCAAATCCGTCAAAGGTAAATAGGCAGTGAATGACCTTCAGGTAGATAATGACCTTTCCTTCTTTTTTACGTTTTCAGGACTAATTTTTTTTTTTTTTTTTTTTTTTAACTTGACTTCTACCATTTAAACACAAAGCGCTTTAAAACCGAGCTGTGAGGAGTGACCATGATCCTGAATGGGATCATATTAATGATTAGATTTTCAGATTATCTCAAGTTTGGCACCATGTCCCTGCAATTATAAAACTTGCATAACTGATGATGTCTTTCATATCAATCTTGGGTTTTCAAACGGTAAAAAAAATGTGTCATTATTTAATTTGCCCTCTGTTAGATTTTTCAAAGGATGGTATGAACTCACTCGACCCTCCCCTGTTGTCTCTAATGTTGGCATGGAGACAACTAAGACGAGGAATTGGATTGGCTGTGTCCCAGCAACTGCTTCATCATGTCCATCGTGTTTAAAATCAAGTCAAAGAGGAATAAAGGGATCTGAGTTTCTGAAAGAGCTGATTTTTCTTTTTGCTTTTTTTTTTTATATAAAGGACTGAGTCCAAGGTCAGACATGATTATATATATATGGTTCACTTCTTTTTTTTTATTCATCATGTGTCTTTGTGTGACAACATTCTGTCCATTTTTTCACAATCTAAGAAAATAAAATGATATTTATTTAATCTAGGTATGTCAACTGGTCCATTATTACCAAATCTTATCAAACTCTGTGAATGTCTTTAGTTGACTGACAACACGTTAAAATAGCTTGACATGATTAAGTTCATTTTACATAACAAACTTTTGTAAAAACCAACATGACTGTTTTATGGTTAGCTTGGATTTAATTCATTTAGATTCATTAGTGTAAGTCTGTTATCAAATCAAATCCTATTTATTTGTATAGTGCTTTTTACAACTGGAGTTTTTTTAGAAGCATGATCACAGGACAAAGAATTGGGCAAAACATTATTCATAGAAAATACAGAATACAGAACCCCCAGTTATCTAAACTGACCCACAGAAACTCAACAAAATACTTTTTTTTTTAATTTTGCTTTATTTAAACATGTTGATTGATGACCAAAAATACTATACTGACTTAAATCACCATTGTAGACATATATCTCCGGAAAAAAAGCCTTCAAACCAAGCTGAACTGCTTGAGTTTTTGCATCAGGAGTGGCATAAAGTTATCCAAAAGCAGTGTGTAAGACTGGTGGAGGAGAACATGCCAAGATGCATGAAAACTGTGATTAAACACCAGGGTTATTCCTCCAAATATTGATTTCTGAACTCTTAAAACTTTATGAATATGAACTTGATTCCTTTGCATGATTTGAGGTCTGAAAGTTCTGCATCTTTTTTTGTTATTTCAGCCATTTCTCATTTCTTGCAAATAAATGCTTTAAATGACAATATTATACTTTTATTTGCAATTTGGGAAAATGTATGTCTGTAGTTTATAGAATAAAACAACAATGGTAATTTTACTCAACATATACCTAAAAATAGAAAAATCAGATAAACTGATTCAGTAAGTGGTCTCTGTTTTTTTTTTTTTTTTTTTTTTTTTTGAATTGTAAAGAGTAATAAAAACTAATAAAAAACTTGAATTATAAAAATAAAGGCTACCGTATTTTTCGGACTATAAGGCGCACCGTATTTTCTGCTATTTTTCCATACATAGGGCGCATTGCATTATAAGGCGCGTTAAGTGACACTAGAAAGGGTGCCTATATCAAAGTGAACAGGGGTGGCGCCATGTTTCCCTTCCCCCACCGGGGGTGGTCGCTTGCCGGTGGAGCGTCTCAGTATACAAATCTAGCTATTTCAAAGTCAAACGAGTGCTGGATATTAATCTACACAGATTCCTCTCCTGAAAACTGTTTATTTGGGTGAGTAACGTGCTTCAGTTTATTTACAGTAAGCTTAGATTTCCAGATGTCCACTAAGGCTTGCTGCACCAGCGTTAGCATAGCTATCCGCTAGCACGCTAGCTAGTCACCTAAACTAGTAAAGTTAACCCAAACTTAAACGACAGCGTTACACTGAGTAATCCTGCGTGTTCTGGTAAGACAGTGAGATATTAGCTAGCGATTCGTCCCCCGTAGCTTGTTTTAACACGGTAAACAAGCAGATTACAGGCTGATAAAACTCACCTCTGAGAGAGTTAGCGCTTAGCATCTAGCTAATGCTAGCCAGGCAAAGCAGCACAGACTTACAGGCCGATAACTCACCTCTGAACGGTGAACGCTTAGCGATTAGCATCTAACTCTAATAATACTGCTCCAGCAGTATTAAAAGTGCTAAATTTAGAAAATACTGATCTCTGAACAGTGAAAAAGCTAGCTAGCTAAGCGGTTAGCATCTAGCTAATGCTATTGCTGCTCCAGCCTCGGAGCGGCACGGCTCTGCACGGAGTGTGTGTTTACTGCTCCTTACACCTGACGGGTAAAATTTAGATAATACTGATCTCTGAACAGTGAATAAGCTAGCTAATGCTATTTGCTGCTCCAGCCTCGGAGCTGCACGGCTCTGGACTCTGTATAGCACTGAAACTCTGTATAACGCTGCACGGAGTGTGTGTTTACTGCTACTTACAACCTGACGAGTAAAATTTAGATAATACTGATCTCAGTGAATAAGCTAGCTAGCTTAGCGGTTAGCATCTAGCTAATGCTATTGCTGCTCAGCCTCGGAGCTGCACGGCTCTGGACTCTGTATAGCACTGAAACTCTCTATAACGCTGCACGGAGTGTGTGTTTACTGCTCCTTACAACCTGACGAGTAAAATCCATACAAAAGGCGCACCGTATTATAAGACGCACTGTCAATTTTTGTGAAAATTAAAAGTTTTTAAGTGCGCCTTATAGTCCGAAAAATACGGTATATACTTAAGGCAAGATAGTCTTATGGGAATGGCTATACACTGATGGTGGCTGAGTGGAGAAAAAACATGCTCAATATGTAAATAGATGATGCCAGGAGCCAATAAAAACATGTGAGTTTTACTCATTAGGGGTGCACAGGCCAAAAAGCAGTTTTAACCCCTAAACTGACAGTTTTCAGTGAAATTAGTTGCAGGCGTGACCATAAATGGTCCGGATGAAGAGAGTAATGAGGCATGTTGAGTTTATTTCATACTGTTACATTGACCACACATGCACTCATTAAGTAAATCAACATGACTGATTCAAGTTTTACTCACTAACACAAATGTAATCAAAGATTTCAATGAAAGAAGCGTTTTATTACAATGGCATTTTCACACCGTTATTTATTACATTTAGTGTGTTACAGCCATCACTGTTATGACTTATCACAGACACAGCTGGCTACCATTAGCTCACGCTTACCTCACGTCAATCAGATTCGTTGCTGGGTTATGTGTCACTGCTGATTGTGTTGATAGAACTGTAGGCTGTAGAGTGTTTATTTCTGATACATGTCAGAATTGAACTGAAACTGAGAGTCTGTTTAATTATTTATTATAAAGAACTGTACACCTACTCATGCATGCAATTATTTAACCAGTCAATCGTATGGCTGCATTACAATGCATACAATTATTAGCAGCTATAGCTTAGCAGCATCGGGTAATGTTTATAATCTGAGTGAAAGTTGAGTGTAGCATGATTGCTGGTGACAGTTATGCTGGTTTGAGTATTAAGGATATTCAGCATATCAGTCTTTAGAGTTTATTAAAACAAATACAATCAAATTTAAATATTTATGTAGTGCTTTTTTTTACCTTGTATCCTGTAAATATCATTTATTGATACTTCTTTATGTGACACACAATGGCAAAAATAGCAAGGGAAAAAAACAGGACAGTGGAAAGCCAGACCAGATAGCACCATGACTTTACCCCCATATGATGGACAGCTGTTGTTTAATATTATGCATTTATGCATGCAAATGAGAGTATAACTGAACACAAACAACCAAACAAACCAAAAAATCAAAAACTGAAGAAACAGGGAAACACTAAGCACATAGAGAAATAGATAACAAAAGTAATGAAGGGAACTATTTATACACACAGAAGGGGACAGGAAACAGAAAACACCTGAAAACAGGTAACAAGGGGGAGGAGCTTCAAATGAACAGGTAAGTACACAGATGAAGAATGTGTAGGAATACGGGACTGGGGCGGAGCTACAAATGAACACAGAAGGAGCACATACAGTAGACACAGAGACAGATAGAGAATGGGGCAAGGACGTCGCACAATTCATACAATGTATTTGTGTTTATATCTTAAAAAAAAAAAAAAAAAAAAAAAAAAATATATATATATATATATATATATATATATATATATATATATATATATATATATATATATATATATATATATATATTATGCATTGATATTTCTTCATGTGATGGGAAAAGTAGTAAACATTAATTAAAGATGTTTTTATTTATTTGATTGTTTTTCAAATGTCTCTATCATCCAGGTTATTAAACAGAAAAGCAACTACAGCCATTTGATTATACCAGTTGTACTGTTGTACTATATTGTACTATATATTTTTCCATCCAGTACCTGAGTAGAAGTAGAGTATTAAGGATCTGTTACCACTGCTTCCATCTTTGCTTGCTCTATTCCTTTTGTTAGTGGATAGATATGAGTTATATATAAGTCATATATTTCTTTTACTTAATTAATGCATGCTGCTATGAGGCATTTTCTCTGAATAGTTGTGTTTTTAACTAAAAAATATTTGTAATGTTGACAAATATTTAACATTATATATTTTTTTTTTCCTAGGAGCCTTACTCTTAACCCTCCTATTATGTTCAAATTTACTAACATCTTTTATGTTTGGGGTCAGTTTGACCCCAGCTATTTTAAAGTACAGGAAATTATTATATAATATTAAGATTTTTACACTAGTTTATGTCACATGCTATATGTGTTTGTTGACTACTTTAATATCCATTTTAAAAAATGATACCCCCATCCATCCCCCTTATACAACCAGAATACATGTTATGTGACTATGGAGAAATATGCAAATCACTATAAAATCTCATTGCTTTAACTAAAATTGAAAATAGAGATCGTATTGTTTTTTTAATGTCTTCTTATTATTTCTAAGTAAAGCTTTTTGTAATATAAAACCTTTAGAATTTAAAATATTTTATGTTATCCACAATAGTAATAATTTTAATCTATTGTGTTTGGGGTCAAAATTGATTTTATAAAAAAAATTATATCTCTGCATTACCGCTATATTGTGTAAACTATCAATATATTTGTAGGAACAATATATATTCCTTCACTGAATGTAAAATATCAAAGTTCTCATGAGAATTATGTTTTCTCCGCCCCCCTGTCAAATGAACTATCAGTGTTTTTTTTTTTTTGTTTTGTTTTTTTGCACTAATACAGATATAATTATGTAATTTAAGGGTTCTAAAGTTTTTTAAAGATTATAAAAAAAACATATTAACGTGACCTTCACATCATTTTACACAAATGTATGTAAACATTTTTAAAAATGTTTTATACAGCTAAAACAGCCTGGGGTCAAATTGACCCCAAACAACACAGATGTATACAAAATGTGTACAGGACACAGAAAACATACCATCACATAAATTTTATGTTTATCCAGTTGTCCCCAATAAATTAGGAAAATTCACCAAATATGAAGTAAATAAAATGATATTCACTGCTTATTTAAAGGCGTTAAACATGGAATACATAATAGGAGGGTTAAACCCAAGCACTTTAAAGCTTAGGAACCCTTTCTTCAATAAATACATCTCCAGTGATGCCCGAATTGCTGACCATGTGCATCCCTTCATGGCTACAACTTACTGTATGCTATATTTTGGTTACTTCCAGCATGATATTTCACAAAACTACACAAAGAAAAGGCCTATAATACAGGTTTCACGAGTTCCATGTCCTTCAGTGACCTTACGTCATTAGTTTTTAGATTTTTCCCTAATAATTGGTTGGTGAGTGCATGTCTTCCAGTATTATAATTGTTTTAGAATTGTTTTAGTGAAGATTTGTTTCTTACACTTCTTACACTTCTTGTTCTCATAACCGGGTTGGGGTTGCTTACATGGGTATCATTAACCCCATCGATGTAGACTCAAAAGTCATATTCCACCATGACAAATCTTAAAACAACAAAATGTTGGGTTTTTTTTGCCCATTTGTGAAAGAGAAAAAAGGCTTTTGCTGGAGAGGGTTTTATGCATGTTGATGAATGCTCAAGAGGATGGTTTATTCAGAGTATAAATGCTGTGTGTAACCACTGAAGCTGTGTTCATTTAATGCTCACAGGTTTTATTTGTGTCATAAATGTCTTTTTAATTAGCCAGTTTAACAAATGAGGTTAAGACTGTCAAGGGGCTCATTACGCCGAGTTAGTTCTCAAAATCCCAGTTGTGTATATAGGTAGATGCATACTGTTGTGATGTCATGCACACAAGAGTCGTTGGAGGACAGAGACTTCAGAGACGTGTATTTTTCGGAAGTGCACTCGTATGGTTTGGAGTGTAATTAAACATGCTTACATGCACCTGAGCCTCGGCTCTCGTGGGCGCCGGACATTAGACATTAGTCGTAGACATTAGAAACTGGTAACCTGCCTTTTTCTCTGGTACTTCCAGTGTTTTTTTCTCACTGACATCCATGAAATATTTAATGCTTATTTTAAATCAGTATAGTTTTGCCATATATTGTCCAGACTCGTCTGTTTTTTAAGGCTTTTGTCCACATGTATCCACATTTCTAAAAAATGCATTTTCCTCACCTCTCTGTGTGAAAACGATTTGAAGAGATTCACAGAGTGTGCCAGCCCAGGAAAAAGCAATATCATGCCATAAAATTTTATGTTAAACGCCTTGAGATGAATACTATGAGAATGTATGGAGCATGTAACAAGCAACTACTGTATAGAGCATACAGTTATACACAGGGCTGACACTGCGTTGAAAATAAAATACAGTTCAGTACAGTGACTACAGCATGTCTGGCTGAATAATAAATGTATATAAATGTATATCAATGCATTCAGTGACATGTTCTACTACTGTAAAATACATATAATACAAAACACATAATACATAATCATAAGACATGTGGGGAAAATATTTGCTGTAATGGTTAAAATAGTTTAAATCACCAAACTAGCTCAATAACACAAAATAAATAACTGATCAGTACATTGACTTGTGCATCTATTCACACATTGCAGAGGTGAAAACAACAGTAAGATAAATAATTAATCATCACCTTTATTTATCAGTCTGCTCATGCTTTAGTAGAGTTCAGAATCAGTAAAGAAAATGTATTAATAAATATAATGATTTACTAGTCTACTTAGGCTTTAGTAGAGTTAATTAACACTGAGAAAAATAACTGATCCGTACACTGATTTATCAGACTACTCATGCTTTAGCAGTGCTCAGTAACACTGAGATAAATAAGTGATCAGTACAGTGATTTATCAGTCTACTCATGCTTTAGTAGAGTCCAGTAAGACTAGGATACATAACTGATCAACAGAGTGATTTATCATGCTGTAGTAGCACTCAGAAATATTGAGATAAATAACTGATCATCATTCTACCCATGTTTTAGTAAATAAATGTTCAGTTACACTGATATATTTATATAACTGATTAACAATGATTTTCCTTTTTTCCATTCCGTTGATACGTGTTGATACAAATTAAAAATGAATTCTAAATAATTTAAAATAGAATATGGACTAAATATAGATGCTTAATTTCTGGATACTGAGATTGTGGATTAAAAAAGTCACCACCAAAAAACTCAAATCTTTTGTTAGACCTTTTTAGCTGTCACGAATGAGGATGGAGGGATGGACGTAAGTGCACAATATATTTTATTTAAACAAACTAGATTATAAAAACAGAAAACAAAACACGGGTAACGCAATAACTCAAAAAAACAAGATAAGGATATAAATCTAACTAAGACAAAGACTAGAAAAACTGAGGAAACATGAAACTCTAAATATAACTCTAAACATAAAATAACCTGAGAACACAAAGATTACAACCTGAACAAACTTGGAACACTTACATACAGAGGACAAGGATACAAAGATACAACGGATACAAAGATACTAAGGATACAAAGATACTAAGGATACAAAGATACTAAGGATACAAAGATACTAAGGATACAAAGATACTAAGGATACAAAGATACTAAGGATACAAAATACAAAAGACAAAATACAAAAGACTCGACACTGAACATTCTAACAGAGGGGCTTAAATACAAGAGGAGAGTGAGAAACACCTGGGCTAGGAAGACGAGGGGGCGGGGTTACAAACAGGACACAGGTGAGAACACTGATGCTACAGGGCAGGGCTGGGGCGGAGCTAGGGTGGAGACAAATACTAACAACAACAATAGCACATGGCTGTGAACACTGACAGAAAAACAGAGGGGCAGGAGCACAAGAGACCAAACGAGGGAGAAACAGAAGACAGACAAAGGCTAAACTGTGACATTACCCCCCCTCAACGGCGCCACTACCAGAGGCGCCGAGAGAGAGGGAACAGGGACTGGACAGGGGACACGAACGGAGACTGGACAGAGGACTGGACATTAGACTGGGACAGAGACTGGACTGTGGAGGAGAACATAGACTGGGCTAGGGGCTTAGACTGGACAGAGGGTAGGGACTGGACTGTGGACGGAAACAGAGACTGGACAGGGGACCGAACAGGAGACGGAGACTGGACAGGGAACGGAGACTGAGACTGGACAGGGGACAGGACACAGGGCTGGACAGGAGGCTGGACACGGGGCTGAGACTGGACAGGGGGCTGGACAAAACTGGACCGGGGAACTGGAACAAATACCTGGACAGGGACGGACACAAACACAGTGACAGGGACGGGAACAGGAAAACCACCGGGGACAGGAATGGGAACAAACACAGACACCGGGACCAGGACAGGGAGAGACACGGGAACAAACATTGGTGGGTGCCCAGGACTGGCGAAAGTCTGTACGGAAGTCCAAGGAGCCAGCCTGGGCACAGTTCTGGGGGCAAAGACAGGGGGCCTTGGGGCAGGCCTGGGGGTATACAAAGTTCTGGGAGTGGGCACAGGGTCAGAGGCGGCCGGAGCCGCGGGCACAGGGTCAGAGGCGGCCGGAGCCGCGGGCACAGGGTCAGAGGCGGCCGGAGCCGCGGGCACAGGGTCAGAGGCAGTGGGTACCACATGAGCGGCAGGCACTGCAGACACAGGAGCTGAGGCTGTAGCAGCGGGAGCTGCTGGTGCTGGAGCTGAGGCTGTAGCAGCGGGAGCTGCTGGTGCTGGAGCTGAGGCTGTAGCAGCGGGAGCTGCTGGTGCTGGAGCTGAGGCTGTAGCAGCGGGAGCTGCTGGTGCTGGAGCTGAGGCTGTAGCAGCGGGAGCTGCTGGTGCTGGAGCTGAGGCTGTAGCAGCGGGAGCTGCTGGTGCTGGAGCTGAGGCTGTAGCAGCGGGAGCTGCTGGAGCTGGAGCTGTGGCAGCAGGTGCTGGAGCTGGAGCTGTGGCAGCAGGTGCTGGAGCTGGAGCTGTGGCAGCAGGTGCTGGAGCTGGAGCTGTGGCAGCAGGTGCTGGAGCTGGAGCTGTGGCAGCAGGTGCTGGAGCTGGAGCTGTGGCAGCAGGTGCTGGAGCCGGAGCTGTGGCAGCAGGTGCTGGAGCCGGAGCTGTGGCAGCAGGTGCTGGAGCTGGAGCTGTGGCAGCAGGTGCTGGAGCTGGAGCTGTGGCAGCAGGTGCTGGAGCTGGAGCTGTGGCAGCAGGTGCTGGAGCTGGAGCTGTGGCAGCAGGTGCTGGAGCTGGAGCTGTGGCTGGAGCAGCGGTAGCTGCTGGTGCTTGAGCTGGAGCTGAGGCTGGAGCAGCGGGTGCTGCTGGTGCTTGAGCTGGAGCTGAGGCTGGAGCAGCGGGTGCTGCTGGTGCTTGAGCTGGAGCTGGAGCGGCGGGTGCAGCTTGAGCAGGCGCGGCGGGTGCAGCTTGAGCAGGCGCGGCGGGTGCAGCTTGAGCAGGCGCGGCGGGTGCAGCTTGAGCAGGCGCGGCGGGTGCAGCTTGAGCAGGCGCGGCGGGTGCAGCTTGAGCAGGCGCGGCGGGTGCAGCTTGAGCAGGCGCGGCGGGTCTAGGAGCTCGTGACCTAGGAGTAGGCACAGGAGCAGAGGCTGGACCCCCATGCACCTGAACTGGGGTAACAGCGGGCACAGAGTCAGAGGCGGCCGGGGCCGCGGGAACTGGGTCAAAGGCGGCCGGGGCCGCGGGAACTGGGTCAGAGGCGGCCGGGGCCGCGGGAACTGGGTCAGAGGCGGCCGGGGCCGCGGGAACTGGGTCAGAGGCGGCCGGGGCCGCGGGAACTGGGTCAGAGGCGGCCGGAGCCGCGAGCAGCGCTGATCCAGAGGCGGCCGGAGCCGCGAGCAGCGCTGAAACAGAGGCGGTGGGTCCTGCTGGCGTGAGCGCGGCAGGCACCGCGGGTACAAAGTCAGAGACGGCCGGAGCCGCGAGCAGCGCTGATCCAGAGGCGGCCGGAGCCGCGAGCAGCGCTGAAACAGAGGCGGTGGGTCCTGCTGGCGAAGAAGCCGCTTCAGCGGGAGCCGAGAGTGCGGCTGCCGCCAAGATCCGGACTGGAACCGCAGACTCAGCAGTGGGCGTGGCTGAAAACACCGGACCGGAGCTTGCTTCCGGAGCAGGAGTCGAAAACCCGGAATCCAGCCGGGCTGTACAGCTGGGATCCGGCCGAGCTTGAGAGCTGGGAGTCGGCCGGGCTTGAGAGCTGGAAGGCGGCCGGGCTTGAGAGCTGGAAGGCGGCCGGGCTTGAGAGCTGGAATGCGGCCGGGCTTGAGAGCTGGAAGGCGGCCGGGCTTGAGAGCTGGAAGGCGGCCGGGCTTGAGAGCGCGGTGGAGTTAGCAGGCTAGCTAGCTTAGCTGGAGCTGGGCTGACGAGCTCCAAGCCAAGGAGAGGCGCCGGGAGCGGTTCATCTCCCCGAATTTGCTCGGCGAGGAACCGCAGATATTCGAGGTCCGCCTTCCTCGTAGCCTGCCACCTTGCTACGTCCATATTTTGGTCGAGTCTTATGTCACGAAGGAAGGATGGAGGGATGGACGTAAGTGCACAATATATTTTATTTAAACAAACTAGATTATAAAAACAGAAAACAAAACACGGGTAACGCAATAACTCAAAAAAACAAGATAAGGATATAAATCTAACTAAGACAAAGACTAGAAAAACTGAGGAAACATGAAACTCTAAATATAACTCTAAACATAAAATAACCTGAGAACACAAAGATTACAACCTGAACAAACTTGGAACACTTACATACAGAGGACAAGGATACAAAGATACAACGGATACAAAGATACTAAGGATACAAAGATACTAAGGATACAAAGATACTAAGGATACAAAGATACTAAGGATACAAAGATACTAAGGATACAAAGATACTAAGGATACAAAGATACTAAGGATACAAAATACAAAAGACAAAATACAAAAGACTCGACACTGAACATTCTAACAGAGGGGCTTAAATACAAGAGGAGAGTGAGAAACACCTGGGCTAGGAAGACGAGGGGGCGGGGTTACAAACAGGACACAGGTGAGAACACTGATGCTACAGGGCAGGGCTGGGGCGGAGCTAGGGTGGAGACAAATACTAACAACAACAATAGCACATGGCTGTGAACACTGACAGAAAAACAGAGGGGCAGGAGCACAAGAGACCAAACGAGGGAGAAACAGAAGACAGACAAAGGCTAAACTGTGACATTAGCTTTGATTGTGACACACATTCACTGTAGCATTGTTTTGATAAGCTTCTGCAATGTCACAAGATTTATTTACATCCAGTGTTGCATTATTATTATTATTTTTTTTTTTTTTCAAAAAGATCTTGCAGCATTGATGATGGTAGAGTCTGACCACTGCTCAAAGCCTCCCCCAGCCCATCCCAAAGATTCTCAATGAGGTTAAGGTCCGGACTCTGTGGTGAACAATCCATGAACAATCCACTCTTTCGCAATTCCAGACCCATGAATCCTGACATTGTCATCTTAGAATATGTCCGTGTTCATCAGGAAAAAAAAAATCTTCATTGATGGAATTACCTGGTCTATATTCAGTATATTCAGGTAGTCAGCTGATCTCATTCTTTCAGCACATACTGTTGTTGAACCTAAACCTGCAGACCAACTGCAGCATCAACCCCACATCATTTACTTACTTAAATCCAGGTGGTGACTTTTTACTTTTTTTGTTGGCCAGGCAGTGTATATCGTTGCTGTCTAATGAAAAACACTTATCTCCAAAACAGCAACTTTACAGGAGAGAGAAAAAACTTTGTAAACCTTCAATGGAAGTCAATGTAAAAATAGTATATTCCAGGTAATTTTGAAGCGTTTCTATTGGTCCGTTCATCAAGAAATTTTGGCACAGTGTAAGATACAGTATGTCTGTTCAAATTATGTAGTAAACTAAAAATCGACAACAAAAATGGAGATAAGTGTTTTTTTTTGTTTGTTTGTTTTTTCCTAGAACAGCGAAGGTATACTGTATATAATGTGTAGAGTTGGTATCATAAGTCTCTTTTTTTTCTTATTTATTTTTTACACTTGCTGTAAAAATCAGATACTCAAATGCAGAAAGCAAAAAAAAAAAAAAAAATCCTGGTATGACTTAAATTAATTTAGGCTCAGTCAACATCTGCTATAATCCACAAAACGTTAGGTGCAGAAAGAAATGAGCAGCCATGGTAAACAGCACCTAATTAATTTGCCCTTCTTTATTGACAAAGTTATAAACTGCTGATGAAGATGGAAAAATGCTTAGCCACTTCTTTTACCTTATTGCCCTGCGGCCTGATGAAACAATAGAGTTGAGGACAGAGCCGAGGTCACATTCAGCAGGGCCGCGCTCACAGTGTCTGATCGCATGCGAACGGCCGCTGATAAACAAGCCAAACAGAAATATAAAAAAAAAAATCCACTGAGCACATTCACTCTCAGAGGTATGGACAAGACCACGGAAAAAAAACAGGACTAGCACGAACACACACACACACACATTAACACACACACACTACTGAGATCATTTCCCCACAGATCCTTTGAAATTAAGGCCAGCTCTGCTAGCTCTTTAGATGGGCATCCACAGGTGTTTGTGTGCGCTCGCCATCTAATTACTTTGGTGGATGTGCCGAATTAGAGATCTCTGACTTAATCCTCCATCACCTGGCCTGCTTAAATTCCTCATCACTTGTGGTTTCACTTAAGGGCCTTTGCTCAGCCACAGCGACTCCGTGTGTGCGCTGCCGAGCCAAACAAGAGGAGAACCCCCTGATGAAAATCTGCTTTGTGTTTGCTTTGGTTGGTCCTGGAGGATCACACTGCTTCAGAAGACCCTGTCGCTGTCGGCAACAACATCTGCCTGGTGAGCGCGGGGCAAGTCTCTTTGGAGCCACGATGCCATTTAACAAGACATGAGGGATTTGAGTCAATGAGTTCTCAATGTGGTGAACTTCATCACAGCAATGAATCTCTCCAAATACGCCGGCTGCCTTTTCCAGTCAAGGCCTATATATTTTTCAAAAACGCTGCCCTACATTCGTACCGCTGAACGTTCATTGTTCTTTTCAGCTTAAGTGGAGCACTCTTCAAAAGTCAAAACAAGCCGCCGTCTTTTTTTCTTCACTCTTCTGCCTTTCTGTCGTCATTAACCCTCAAAAGCCGCGCAAACGAAACACAAGCCCAGTAAATCACCATTAATTCTCTTCAGCTGTAGCTGATACAAGTAGTTGAAACAAGTGATAAAAAAAAAAATTAAATTATGAAAATCTGTCAGAAGTGCAGATTCAAATGATTCAATTGGATACCAGTCTGTGTGTGTTCATAAGAGAGGGAAATGGGACAATTAGTTACTGGTGTGGGAAAAAAAAGCAAAATAAAATCAAGGTTAGTACAGTACATGCTTTCTACATCTTTTGTACCATTTTAAGGCAATAAAACGAATCAAATAAAGCAACACAGAAACTTTGGTCTTGATCCAGATTTGCTGTAGAATATTGATCAAACGAATGAGCGTATGTATGCGTCTATTTTTGGCTGTGGAGGAAAGCTACCCCACCAACTTTTACAAATACATTTATCATGACTTTATATTTTGTACATATATTTTTATCGGTTGTATATTTTTTTGCTAATTTTGCTAACTTGTACTCGATTTAATGTGTCAAATCTGGATTTGTGCTGGATTTAAAAAGATTTTCAGCAAAAATTGCCAATGAATGGAACATCTTCTAACCTATGCCATTCCAAGAAGAAAAAGTATTGCTACAGAAAAAAAAAGTTATTTAAAGTGACAGTTCACTATTTTCTAAGGATTTAGAGATATATCAGGTGTGAATGTGTCATTGCACTGCACCGAGCATGTGGAAACCTTTTTAGTAATAGTTGTTTTTTTTTTTTTTTTTTTTTGCAAGAATTCTGCTGTGTTCTCTTCTAGCATACCAGCTCTCTTCGGGTCTAATTATGTGTTTCTTTGGGTAAACTATACATGAATAAGCAGATAAAGATCACAGGAGTTTTCTGTTCAGATTTCCATGTTCACAGTAGCTCTTGTATCAGCTCCATTAGCAGAGCCTTGGTTGCTCAGGTAACCAGTAAAAGCTGTCATGACCAGGGAAACATCTGGAAAAACTGACTAGACCAGACTTGTTTGTTTTTAGAATGAATATATTTGTTTTTGCAGGGATGGTTGCAGAAGCACAGTGATGCTATTTAATGTATTAGGATATTTTGTCCCCAGCTACTCAGAAACACTACTGCCTTGTATAAAAGAAATATGTTCAAAATAAATATATTTGCTGAAATCCTAGTCTCCATAAAAGTTGTCAGTAGCAGAGGGAAGCATGAAGGGCTGTAAGATTTTGTGGGAAAACAAAACTGCACTGACTTTAGACTTGATAATAAAACACAGTGGATCAACACCAGCAGATGACACGTCTCTACAAACCATCACTGATTGGTGGAAACTTCACACTAGACCTCCAGCAGTTTGGGCTGTGTGTCTCTCCACTCTTCCTACAGACTCTGCTCACTCGATTTATAAATTAAATGTAAAATTTACTGATGATCAGTGATGGTTTGAAGAGACATGTCATCTGCTGGTGTTGCTCCACTGTGTTTTATCAAGTCCAAAGTCAGTGCAGTGTTTTCCCGAAAAATCATTCAGCTTTCATTTTCCAGCAGGACTTCCAGGCACACTTCCCATACAGTGTCTGAGATACTGATTTAGGGGTTCTCATTGGCCGTAAGCCACAACAATAAAATAAATAAATACTTAAAATAGATCACTCTCTGTGTAATATGTCTATATAATATATGCACTTCACATTTTGAACTGAATTACTGGAATAAAGCAACTTTTCCATGATATTATAATTTTTTGAGATGGCTCTTTAGTTTTTGTGTTATGAAAGTGACCTACAGTACAAATGTATTGCATACACTCAACTGTATATACTTTATTTTGCACAAAGAACAAAAAATAAAAACTTACATTCTTAAAACATGTCTGTAATGTTGCTGTTATATAACAGTGTTAAATCTCCAAAATGGGAAGTTTATAAGAAAAAAAAAAAGTAAACTTCCTAATGAAAGCCAATGTAAAACATATTTTGTTCCAAGTGCTTTTAACATTTAGCATTTCAGTCGTTCGAATCATCCTTAAATTTGCACACATTCTATATAACAACTGACTCAAATTCAACTAATTTCAAGCTTAAAAATCAGCAAAAAAGTTCATTGCGTTATACAGACAATACATAGCCTGTACATAAACCTCACCCTAAAATGCCTTTAATGCTTTAAATGCACTAACTTTTATACATCACTTTTATGCCCTTGATCAAATGCAGAATCATAAATCATCTTCTTAGGATTCAATGTAACATTACGTTTGAATAATTTAGCAAAACTTGCAACAAACAACTTTCAACTTCAGAACAATCACAAGCAAATAGTTCATGTTTATGCATGATCACTAAGCCCAGGATAATAAAGTAATGTAAATGAAGACTTTTACCAAGTTTTCTTACAGGATTCTGACTCTAGATGCCCCCTGGCTCTGCAAAACGCAACTCCTTGCCTGAAGCAAATACACTAACAAGCAGGACAATCCAAGTAATTACACTGTGATGCAACTCATGCATCATGTAATGAGACTGGGATATACAAAAGTTGTCTTTTTAAAAGGACTCTGATAGAGATTTTTTTGTGTGTCCAGATATATGAGTGTGTATGTTTAATGGGCAGCACTAAACTTTGATGTAATTGATAAAAAAGAAGCTGTTCCTCTCACCCTAATGACACAATTCCGTATGATCCTTTATGCAGAGGCTTGCTGAGGATCAAAGTAACTGAGTGTTGCCCAAGGCGATAAAATATGTAATAAAATTGAGTTTGCCTTGAACGATTTATTAACTGGGTGAAAAATCATCAAATTTATTCATTGATAGGCGATGCCTTTGGTTTGCTGAGCACATTCATCATTCACAAGTAAAACTGCTCTAATATCTTCTAAAGTGTCAACCGCAGAGGCAAAACCAAGCAAGAAAAAAAAATGATAGACAAAATGGGTAGTTCTCAAAATAACACCAAAGCTACAGCTAAAGGGACACATCATCATGCTTGATGTGACGGGAAGGGGGGAGTTGCGGAGGCATTTTGCAAACCGGAAGCTTTAATTGCTGAAGTCCTTTATAAATAAGGAACTGAAATGCAAACTAGTATGTCGGCATCAACTGATGCCATTGCCTGCTCATTGATCCTAATCACAAAGACTGCTCTCTCTATAGAGGTCTGCTGCAATTTGCTGTAGCATGGACAGCGCTCCAACAAGGTAGTTTTTTATTCCATCTTTAGTGACTCACCGCTGCTTTAATATCATTTCGGTCTGGACTTTACAATATGAACTCAGGAAAAAATCCTCAAAAGGGAACTATCCAATAAAACAACATGATGATTTCAGACACTACATTTGCGATATGTCCTGTTAGTAACCTAGCAACTGACATCCCCTGACTGAGTGCAGTGCGTCAGCGTTAGTGTACAAAAAATATAAATATCTCCTAGCTAGAAAAGTATTGATGCTCTTAAATTGAAGCGTTTCAATAGTATTCAGTAGTATTCAGTTTGAGATGGATGAATGCTTAATGTTTTTAATTATATAAAAACTATATAATTGGCTGTGGAAAAGTGGGATGTAAAATGATTCTACTCTGAATAATACGCTATCAATTATATAATTAAAGAAATTAAGAATTGAGAAAAAGAGATTTAGAATACAAAATTGTTGTGCAGAATGTTATAAAAAAGGATTGAAAAACATGTAATAAAATCTAGATACAGTAACTGTACCTGAATTATTTTTTAGTTATAAAAGTTTCAGTTATAGAAGTGGAGACCATATTACAAGGTCAAACATTCAAAATGCATATTTTGTGTATATAAATAGAAAAGTACACTACATTCACTGTCACGCTGCATGCTGCAATGCTGCGTATGGGATGTGGCAAAAGTCATGGAACATGAAACTGGACCTTGTTCCATGATTGTTTCCACATTACAAAAATAAAAGAAATGTAAAAACATTAAATGACATATAAATTGACAGTATAACCATAGTAGCACTTACAGGAAATTTATACTTGTCAATGCATCCTTCAACATAAAGGCCAGGCATCCAACCTTAATTGACAACACTCAATCATATTTCTAAGAAGAAGCAGAAGATGAAGAAGAAGAAGAAGAAGAAGAAGAAGAAGAAGAAGAAGAAGAAGAAGAAGAAGAAGGAAAAAATAAACAAATAAAAATAACAATAATAATAAGAAGACGAAGAAGAAGAAGAAGAAGAAGAAGAAGAAATAGAAGAAGAAGAAGAAGAAGAAGAAGATGAAGAAGAAGAAGAAGAAGAAGAAGAAGAAGAAGAAGAAGAAGAAGAAGAAGAAGAAGAAAAAGAAGGAAAAAATAAACAAATAAAAATAACAATAATAATAATAATAAGAAGAAGAAGACGAAGAAGAAGAAGAAATAGAAGAAGAAGAAGAAGAAGATGAAGAAGAAGAAAAGAAGAAAAAGGAAAAGAAGAAGAACAAGAAGAAGAACAAGAAGAAGAAGAAATAAAAAAAAGAAGAAGGAAAAGAAGAAGAAGA
Organism: Astyanax mexicanus; assembly: GCF_023375975.1. Lineage (NCBI taxonomy): Eukaryota > Metazoa > Chordata > Actinopteri > Characiformes > Acestrorhamphidae > Astyanax > Astyanax mexicanus. The sequence goes on along the minus strand of NC_064417.1, from coordinate 40,070,352 downwards.
AGAAGAAGAAGAAGAAGAAGAAGAAGAAGAAGAAGGAAAATATGAACAAGAAGAAAAATAATAATATAATAATAATAATAATAATAATAATAATGAGAAGAAGAAGAAAAAGAAGAAGGAAAAGAAGAAGAAGAAGAAGAAGAAGAAGAAGAAGAAGAAGAAGGAAAATAATAATAATAATAATAATAATAATAATAATAATAATAAGAAGAAGAAGAAGAAGAAGAAGAAGAAGAAGAAGAAGAAGAAGAAGAAGAAGAAGAAGAACCAAATCTACATTGCCATGGACCCTTCTGGCTAGTACAGGATAGGGAACTGTCAAGGCTGACAGTCCTCTGAACTGAGTGTTGCCCAAGGCGATAAAAGATGTAATAAAATTGAGTTTGCCTTGAACGATTTATTAACTGGGTGAAAAATCATCACATTTATTCATTGATAGGCGATGCCTTTGGTTTACCCTTCTCAGGTAAGTATCTCCATGTGTTTGTTAAAACAATTGACTTCACAGCGTTTTAAGTGTCCCAGCAACAGCATTGAGCTGATGAGGGAGATGTCTTACTTCATCACAGTGACTTTTTTTTTTAAGATCTTCTGAAGTGGAAGGTGGGCAAAATCTTCAAGTTGTCTGAATTGGACATGACTTTTTTTCTATCCAGAAAATACATTTCTTGATGGTACTTGTAAGGCATGCACTAAACTTATCAGAGAAAGGCACTGATGAGTCACAACAGATTGTGGCCCACCAATTTCTATCTAAATAAATAAAGTAAAACACTCTCAGCAACAAATGGACAGTAAAGAGGCAACTCAGGTCATCCCACTCAGCTTTTGAGGCCTTGTTGAGTGCGGTGACTTTTTCCAGCCTCCACAGCACTCTCACCGAATACAGCCGGAGCTCGGCGTGCGCTCTTAAAGCTCTACCAGCACAGCTTAGTGTCGAGAGAATTAATGAGTGGTTGGAGAAATCTTTTCAGAGTCTTCGGCTCTTAGGAGGAGCAGCACCTTCAAGTTACTTAAAAGTGGATTGTGGTCAGAGATGGTCAAAAAGAAACTAATTGGTTTCTTGGGATTAATGTGAACCAGCATCTTAAAATGACAGTTTTTGAATTACAGTATAAGGTAACACTTTATAATAACTTTCATTAATATATTTTTAACTAATGATCAGTAGATGTGAACAAAGCAGTAGTAGTCACATGACACTTATTTATTAGCATGGATATCCATATTAAAAATATTAGCAAATCATTAGCTCATCAGAACTTGAACATTAATAAATTAAATTTTTAAACTAGGCTAATATATATATCAGTTGTAGTCTATGTTTCCAATGCATTCATTAGTTTTTACAAATGTGATAGCATCTTTTAAGTTTCTTAAAATGTGAAAAATAACAGTTAATAATGATTAGTTAATGGTATATTAATAAAAGGTATTATAAAGTGTTACCCAGTATAATATAAATTTTAAATTTTAAAACAATTTAGTTGTGTATACTTTAAAATATACAGTCAATGGCAGAATTATTTATAAATTGGTTGTTAGATAAAAGAACTACAAATTAGGCAGTTCTTGGTAAGTTAAAGTAATACCTCTTTTATAGAACATACAATTCACGACTCAAACTGAACAGCCCATAAATGCACAATAAACTTTCAAAAACAGCCTGTTTTGAACACTATGTTCAAAACATATATATGTTCAAAAAAAAAAATAAATAAATAAATAAAAAAATAAAAAAAAATATATATATATATATATATATATATATATATATATATATATATATATATATATATATATATATATATATATATATATATACAGTATCTGTCCATTAAGTCTATCCTAGCTACCTTAACTCCACCCATTTATGCTTGAGTTCTAATTAGTGATTCTGCCAGAACCAGGCTTTAAATAAGGTACAATACAGAACAGCCAGACACAACAGATTTCACTTTAATATACAGTTGCGATTGGAACATCATAGCCAATTTGAACTTTTAATGATTTCATTCAAATGTTCTTGTTGTATTGAAACATTTTTAAATTACAAAAAAATCATAATTTGGTGCACACGTTTACATTTTTAGGGCTTTTCCGAAGTTTCACCAAAGTCAAAAAATAATATATACTTGCAGGGTGAAAAATACACATACACCTAATTTAATTTAAATAATTTATTGTTTTTTAATGTTTGACAGCAGCTATTGGCTTGACCAACAAACAGTACAATAGAAAAGTTCAAGGATCTTAGTGCCTCTCTGAACCATTTCAGCCAAAGGAGAACATTACATAGCATAAGATATTATAAACTGTATTATAATATTCATACACAATCAGTGTCACACCCTAATGCCTCTAGAGACTTTTCCACCTTCACAAACTCCAACTCCCAGAATGCACCTCTAAGTCATATGTCTCAACCAGCCAAACAGAACCTGATTTCTAGATCAGCTTCACCTGGGTTCTGATTAATTTCTGTTGTTGTGTTTTTTTTTGTTTTTTTTTTTTTCATGTATATATACTGGTCTGTTTTTCCAGCTTGTTGCATACTGAGCGTTATTTCCTTGATTGTCCGTTTCTGTGAATGATCTATTTTCTGGCTTTTGTCTCTGATTTTGTCTTGTCCTTTTTGCTAGTTCACCTGGATGTTTTTTGATCTGGTTTTGACCCTTATTTTTCGTCTGTCTAAATCAGAGACTGTAAAAAAAGATGGACGTCGTGTCGCCGTTCCCATTCATTTAATGAAAATGAAGCCAAAATCTTCCTCCACGTTTGCAATCCTGAAACCCGAGTCTGCACAGTGGAGAACAGAGGAGGGAGAAAGACTGTGGAGAGACCGCCTACTCATTTAAATAACCCCGCCCCCTGATTGCTGCCTCGCAGTCACAGGCTGCGGAGCAGAGTGGAGAGGAGCTGACGGTCTGTTATTGGTCCCGCCCATAACCAGCCCTTTTATAATAATCACACCTTTTTTGAATAGAACTGAATAACGTTTTTAAAAATGAATTCTGTAGGGATATAAAAAATTAACAATACAAGCAGAGGTTACACTAGCTGTTGCATTTAAATGAAGGAGGAAGAATTACAGTATATTAGAAAAAAATGTGATTGAAAGTTGTCTGTTTTGCCATTGAAACCTATGGGGATGGGTGGGGTTACACAGCTTTCTGCAACCGAACAGCAGGGGGCGCCCGACCTGTGGTGGCTTTACTTTTGAGAGACGATGCTCTGTCCAGCTAAACACAGTCTATGGTCTAAATCATCTAAATCAATGAAAGCAAACTTAAAACTTAAAAAGTATGTTCAGCTTCATTAAACCAGCAAAAAGTTCCTCTTCCTCTATAGGATTCGTTGAAGCTTGTTATGCTCAAGTTACCTGTTGTGTTTCAAGCTACTGCAAGTGATACTATCTTAATGCAGCCAATTACATCTGTCAGTAACGCTCAAAGCTAATGAGCTTCCCTAAATAGCAGATATTATTCTTGACATATTGAGAAATATAGGCCTATGCAGTTCATTTCACTGAATTTCTTTAAGTTTTCTAATGAATGTCACCAGTTTCTTAGTAACCATCACTGCGTTAGATTCCAGTCCTGTGGTTACCTGCTCAAACTGAAGTCTTCTGTTTAGCATTATTGTCCCAGTGTGTACAGATATTTCTCCACATGCTCTCAAAAAGAATTTTGATGATGTTATATACTGCAGGTGATGGTTCAGTTATTATTTTACTTTTACGTTAAAATTATACGTTATTTTAGATGTAGTTTTTCAGATGGGTGATCCTCTGCCTATTTTTGCTTCTGAGAGACTTTGCTTCTATAAAATGTTCTTTTTTATATGCAGTCATGTGGGTTAGATAGAAATTTCTCTTTGTGCTGTTGTTTTATATTAGTATCATTTACATTTCCAACCTTTTGTTGGCCTCTTGTTTATTTCCTTGTATATATTTATCCCTGCCCTGTTTAGTTTAGTTTTTATTCTGGTTCTCGTTTAGTTCTTTGTTTTGTTTTCCTCATGGTTTGTTTATATCATTAGTACTTCTTGTTTGTTTAGTTTATGTTCTCTAGTTTCTCTTGTTTGTTTTGGTTTACTTTATTATTCCGTGTTCTTTGTTATTTGTTAATCTTTGTTATTTATTTATATATATTTATTAAATTTCCCCTTTACCTGCACTTGCATCCGTCTCCTCATCTCCCTGCCTGGGTCCACCCTGACAGCTGCCATCAAATTTATCATGTTTATCATGAAATAAGAAAATGTCTAATTTTCAACATCAGATATGTGTTCTGTGTTCTACTGTGAATAAAATTGTCACATCCTTGCCCATTTCCCTGTCATCTCCTGTCTGTCTCCATGTCCTGTGTGTTCTTCCTGTGTCTCTGCCTGAAGTGTTTTCACCTGTGTTTCATTTGTAGCTCCGCCCCCTCGTTACCTGGTGTCAGGTGTTTCCTGTTTCCTGTCCTCTTCTGTGTGTATTTATAGTTCCCTTCGTTCCTGTCTCACTCGTCCGTGCTTGTACGTTTATCGTCAGTCAGGTTTTGTGATTCCTTTGTTATCTATTTCTCTATGTACTTAGTGTTTCCCTGTTTCTTCAGTTTTGGGTTTGTTGGTTAGTTTATTTGTGTTTATTTCAATAAATACTCGCATTTGTGTCCACTCTCCACATCTCCTTCCTGCTCCTACTGACAAAAATATGTGTCCCTGACATTTGCTAATCATTGCATTCTGCTTTTATTTAAATGCATGTTTTCTTTCACACAATGTTTGGGCTGTAGATAAATAGTGAAATGTATTAAAACTGTCAATTTTCACATCTTCATTGCATTCTGTGCCTCAGAGTCACCAGCTGCCATGATCTCTTTTGATCTAAAGCCACAGTTGTGCACAAAAACACTGTAAAGTTTTAGATTGTTCTGGTGACCTGTTTTTATTTTATTATTTTTATATCTGCGCAAACCCTGTAGTGTGAGATCTCCCACAATTACAGCACTGGTTGGGGTTTTAGGTTTTTATAAATCCTGTACTGTGAGCATTAAGCAACAAAGTCATCTGTCTTTTCTTGGATTTTTCCATTTTTAGATGTTGTCCACTCCTTTAGATCCTATTAGTTTTCTTCATGTTTTCTTGTAAAGGTAGTAAAGCGGTTGCACAATAAAAGCTGTGTGGGCATTTTATTGCTGGGTGGTGACAGTAAATGAGAATATCGCCAGAGAGGCACAATGCACGTGCAATAAAACAAAATGAGATCATAAAGGGTAAGCAGTGATGCGTCACTGTGGCAGATTAAATGAAAATCAAGGCGCCAATAAGGCATGTAATAATATGCTCTGACATATTAGGGTGACTGTAAGGAATTCTGTATTAAATTACCTAGATTAAGATTTTTTTTTTTTAGAAAAAAAAGAGACCCTGTGTTTAGAATTATTACAAGTAAAACATGATATTATGAATGTACACCTCTTTTTTTAATAATAGTTGCATCCAGAAGGAAGTAAGGAAGTAATATTATTTAGTAATATTATTTAAAATAAGACTACCTTTAAACTGCTTTAAAAATAATTGATTAACAGTTACAACACATCAATTAAGAAAGGCAACAGTGATCTGTTGTTATTGTTGTCATTTAATTCAACTTAATCATTTAATAGTAGATTAAATTAAACATACTTACAAATATATTAATATGATAGGTTTATGGAAATCACAAAGTAAGATAAGTATTTAGGAAGATCTGATGTTTGACAGTATAAACGAGTGTGGAATCAAATGTGCAAATTTTCAGCTCACTCTTGACATTTCTATTTATGTGTTGCCTATATTTATTAACTGCTTATTAATGTTTTTAAGTATTTGCAACCCAATGAATAACCATTAATAAACACATTGAAAAACACAAACCCTACATAAGGGTAGTCTTATTTTCAAATTTTCAGAAGTGGTACCAAATTTTTTATTGGTCATATTTAATAAGCTACACATACAGAAGTAGAATGTAATGCAGGTGCAATGCGTATTTAATGTAAATGTAACACAACATGCCAAACACTGGAATCGGAATATTCAAACAGTTGCTGCAGATTTTCACAAAATTTCACAATGCATCCCAGACTAATCAATTCTAATCAGGGTTGGTCTGGCAATATGGCTGACCATGGCATGCATAGCATCTGTGTCTTCAAGATGGCAGCATTATGTGGATAAGCATTGTTCTGTTGGAATAGACCAATGAAATTTGAAAGAGTTGACAATCGGTAGGGACACTGGTTAAAGAACATCATTAGCGTTATGTTGGGCTATCAATAGGCTGCATTCACATTACAAGCCACATTGCTTAAATCTGATTTTTGCGCTCAGACTAGAGCAATCTTATTAATTCACATTCACAAATATAAGTGATCTGTATCTATGTGTAATGTGAACAAATCTGTCCCTGAAACGCATCACATGTGCACATTGATACGTGTTTAAACATCAACTTTTTCACCAACAACAAAAAAGCGTCATAAATGAAAAACGACTCGTCGCTTTATAAAGGGAAATGGATGGGTTAGCAGCTCATATGTGTAGCATCTTTTGCTGGAGTGGAGAGAAAACAGCTGGTCTGAGGTACATGCTCAGGTCAAGGAGGAGAAAAAAGGCCAGGCAGCTTGCTTTTGCTGTTTTTAAAATAAAAACTATATAAAGTGCAGGTAGTTTCACACTTTTTTTCTGTGGACACTTTTCAGTCATTTACTGATATTGTTTGGTTTGGAACATCATATAAATATGTTTGAAGCACTAAAGGTAAATAATATTGGTTGGGAAAGGAGATCTCACTTTTTTAGGGTTTTTTTTTTTCAATGGGTTTCTGGTAGATGCTTTACCATATATGGATTATGTTTACTATGTTTATGTGTGAAGGGATTACTGAGTAATTAGGCTGAGATCACAATTTTGGATGATTTTGGATGGAAAATCCGTCCATAAGGTTCTAAGATTCTAAGGTTTATTTGAGAAGTAGGAAAGCCTCTTTTGAATATAGGCTCTTTTGTTTAGGATTGTTACAAGTGTAACTTCATGACTAATGCAGTTTCACCTTTTAAACATTTGCATGGTATTTCATATATATTTTATATACCCATTATTTTCTCCATCTTTAAATCGTGTAGGCAGCTCCGTCGCTGTAATTTAAAGAAAACGACAGTTCCACTGAAGTCCGGGTCAAATTACATAAAGCCTGCTGTCTTTTGTGGTGTTCACAATGTCACACTGCCTTGCCCGCCAGTCATTTGTCTGAACATTGGAGAGCTTGCTGGGGCACTTAATCGCCTATCCTTGACCCTGGTACATTGTTGACCAAAAGACTTCAGAATTCGTTTATCAGCCCCGGCTTTGTGCACGAACATGAAATTCTGTCTGCAGTGGCTATAGGGAACACATTGCGACCCTGCAGAGTCTGCAGGCTTTCTTCTGAGCACACTAAAAAAAAAAAAAGATCTGTAGGATAGGCTATTGAATACATTGAGGCCTACTGTTACTGTTGGGGAAGCTGATAATTCAGATGTTTGCTTATCAAATAGGTGTAACAATGTTACAAGTATCATTTTCGTTCCACTTCACACTTCGGCAATACTTTGTGTTGGTCTATCACTTAAAATCTCAAAAAAAAAAAAAAAAAATATATATATATATATATATATATATATATATATATATATATATATATATATGTTTGTGGTTGTAAGGTCACAAAATGTGGAAAAGTTCAAGGGGTATGAATACTTTTGCAAGCCACTGTATGCAACAGCCATTCAAACATGCGAACCCCGCCCTGATGCGGGACTGAACGTGAGGAAGAAGAAGACAGGATTAACAAATAAAAAATTATAAAAATGACTTTTGTGACAGCACTGGAATGTATTACATCAGTTCCTTCATAAAACATATGGTAACATCTACCAAACACTGACATGGGCATAAAATGTTATGTGATGATATGTAGAACATAAACAATTAATTGAAATAAAGATAAACCCGAAGTAAAAACACAACCTTTCGAAAATGTTAAACGTGTTTTTTAAAAAAAGACGTTTTTTGCCACTTTGCAGACAAATCCCTGTAGAAAAGTTCAATACAAGAGTCAGTACACTTCCTTCAGTGAAACAGTATAGAAGATTACGGATTCCAGGTCTATTTCTCATGCATTGAGGGTTTGAACTGGAATTCTATTGCGCTCGCATAAGGTCATAAGTATTATTTTATTTATCTTCTCATGAATTCGATCAAATCATTCAAAAATACAAAGACAGCCAAGGCCAGCCAGAAAAATAGGTGTACATGTATACAAGAGCTCTCACTGCAAAGCCGTAGGATTTTTCACCTGAAGCAATCAATTTACAAATCCTTTACAGATCCTACCTTTTCTTTTCTATGACAGACACTTGTATCTCGTCTGTTGTTTGCTGCCATGGAAACCTGTTACTCTGGCCGTACTGTATTGTCCCTTACTTGTGCTTCCCAAGAATGTCTTTAAAGTTATTCACAGTCAAACACCGGGCACAAGATGAATTTTAAAGACGGGCAAAGGGTCAGTTTACATCTTGCTTCCAGACATATTCAGATGGTATTCTAATCATTGAAAACTGTGGAAGAATTTGAAGAATTGAAGAATTTGTTTAGAAGTTGTTAAAAGAGTGTAGGTGTAGGATGTATCGCTTTTAAATATTTTGAATATAACTGTTCAGAGGAAACTCTGTATGTGAAACATTGTAGGAGTTGTATGAGTAGTTTATTGTTCTTTTATTTATTTATTTATTTATTTATTTATTTATTTATTTATAAATGCTAATGTTATAAATGCTCGGCAACATTGTAAATAAGGGTCACCCTCAATGTTTTTAAAGGTTGATTGATTGATTTCTGAATGCTGTTTAAGGTTAATTGACAGTAGCAACAAATGCATCATTTTTTTTTTTTTCAAAATATTTCAAATAATAGTTAAACATAGTTTCAATTAAATTCAGATCCTCTTAAGAAGAGGTTTTCCTGAAGAGGAAAATCAATGTATTTAAAATAGTAATACAGATGCACAGCACCTTACTTTACACCTTGTCTAGGTTAAATGATCTAAACGACTTGCGCAAACAACAAATATACTTCACTTATTTTCTGTGTCCTCACTACTTCATAGTGCAATATCTTAATAGATTGGTAGTGAGTGATTAAGTGACTTTTAATTTCTGAATAATAAAAAAAATAAAAACAAAATACTTCTACTTGCTTGTGCAGAACTGCAGTAAAAGGTGTTGATAGTGTTTTTTTAAAGCTTTTCATAAAAAAGTGAATCTCTGTCCAACTGGTTGGCAGATGCCCACTGTGGTGACTAGTGGATTTTTGGTAAGATTGTTGATTAGTCCATCCCCAAACATGTCACAATTTTGATATTGATTTGATAGGTTAGGTTGATTTGTTGGGGAAGGGGGATGTGTAAGTCATTGTGTTATAATTGTCGGTTTAGATTAGGTGTGGTGTTGGGTTAGAGGGTGAATATGGGTCTCCACTGGGGCACCATTACTTGTTTAATGAGAGAACTACTGCTCATTTGGCATTCACACTGAAAAAAATGATAAGTAAAATTAACTTTTTATTTATTTTTAAATCCTTTAAAAAATCCTGAAATTGTAGTTTTTTTTAGTTAAAACACACATTCAAATGTTTGCATAATCTCAAACATCAAAGTTAGTATTCTAAAAAGAATGTATTACATGCCATCCATGTGTTGAGACAGTGAAATATGTGTGTTTTAATTAAAAATATTTAAATTTCAGGAATTATAATATATTATGTATCATAAATTATTTGAGTAATATTGTATAAATGAAGTAATTGTAATTAGGTAATGTTGTATGCAAATATTAAGTAAAGGTTTCTAAAAGAAAGGATTGATTCAGCAAAAATAAATTAAGTAAAGTTTAATAAAAGAAAGGATTGACTGATGTTCAGTGCACTTATTTACTCTATGTAATATTTAAGTCTTGAAACTGAGTTTAAGTTACTTAAATTTATCTAAAATTTAATTTACTTAAAAAAAAAGCAAACGCAGAAAGTTGTGAAACTTTTTTTTAAATAAATTTTACTCATCATTTTTTTAATGCATGCTCTCTCCATTTCCAAGGTCTGGCCTCGTTACTCTGCCTCTGATTATGTTACTCTATTATTTGTCTATTGAACATATTTTACCCTCATTGCAGTTAAACAAACAAAACAATGCTCCTAAATAGTACACAGTACATTGTGCTTTAAACAGCGAATCCTTTAAAGGAAAAGATTAAAGCTATAGCGTGAACCGAAGTTATGAAACAAAGATGGAGAGGCCGGGCACAGTCTACAGCATTATACACCTACATAGAAAAGAGATATACATACATTTACTCCTACAGGCAGACACAACTGTCTCACTCTGGGGATGAAGCACAGGCTGCAGTAGTAGTGATAGATTCACTAGACTGTTGTCATTTTTCTTGCTCAGAAACAGTGAAAAATGGTTCACTGTCAGTTGCTGCTGGATGTCTATATATGTCTTTATCACATTAGGTGTTCTTGGTACATCCCACAAGATTATGGTCTCAAACAGGCTGTTTGTTCATTTGTATCACTTTATTTGAATGCTGCATATGTATGAATTTATATAACACATGCATGCATATTGAAGAATGCTTCTCTGTGCTCACAAGATGATACTGGTATAAAACATTCTCCACAAGTGATGAAAAGGGCTATTTGTCTATTAAAACTTTAATGATTTTTTTATGTTAGTGCATGTTAATTTGTGTGGTACTTAAGTCAGTTTCAAAATAAGTACTTTTGGCCTTAAACTGACTGAGGTAGCTAGGTAGGTAGGTAGGTAGGTAGGTAGGTAGGTAGGTAGGTAGGTAGGTAGGTAGGTTGGTAGGTAGGTAGGTAGGTAGGTGGGTAGGTAGGTAGGTGGGTATGTAGCTAGGTAGGTAGGTGGGTAGGTAGGTAGGTAGGTGGGTAGGTAGCTAGGTAGGTAGGTGGGTAGGTAGGTAGGTAGGTAGGTGGGTAGGTAGGTAGCTAGGTAGGTGGGTAGGTAGGTAGGTGGGTAGGTAGCTAGGTAGGTAGGTAGGTAGGTAGCTAGGTAGGTGGGTAGGTAGGTAGGTGGGTAGGTAGGTAGCTAGGTAGGTAGGTGGGTAGGTAGGTAGGTAGGTGGGTAGGTAGGTAGCTAGGTAGGTGGGTAGGTAGGTAGGTAGGTAGGTAGGTAGGTAGGTGGGTGGGTAGGTAGGTAGCTAGGTAAGTAGGTAGCTAGGTAGCTAGGTAGGTGGGTAGGTAGGTAGGTGGGTAGGTAGGTAGCTAGGTAGGTAGGTGGGTAGGTAGGTAGGTAGGTGGGTAGGTAGGTAGCTAGGTAGGTGGGTAGGTAGGTAGGTGGGTAGGTAGGTAGGTAGGTGGGTAGGTAGGTAGGTGGGTAGGTAGGTAGGTGGGTAGGTAGCTAGGTAGGTAGGTGGGTAGGTAGGTAGGTAGGTAGGTGGGTAGGTAGCTAGGTAGGTAGGTAGGTAGGTGGGTAGCTAGGTAGCTAGGTAGGTAGGTAGCTAGGTAGGTGGGTAGGTAGGTAGGTAGCTAGGTAGGTGGGTAGGTAGGTAGGTAGGTAGGTAGGTAGGTAGGTAGGTAGGTAGGTAGGTAGGTAGGTGGGTAGGTAGGTAGGTAGGTAGGTAGGTGGGTAGGTAGGTAGGTAGGTAGGTAGGTGTTCTTGTCAATACACAGCCCTAACATATAACAAACACTGGCATGGACTTTTTCTAATGCTTTTTAAATACTATTCACTTTGCAAAAGTATCAAAGTATTCACGTGTATTAATTAAGTAGAAGTGAAGAAACTAGGGTTTAAAATACTGTAAACGTTGAAATATCAACTCAAGCTTTTTACTCAAGTTAAAGTGTAAAAGTACTGGTTTCATAACTATTTACAGTATAGAAGTAAAAGTAATGTAATGGGGGAAAAATGCCATTAAGCACATTTTTCTAAAAGCCATAATGACTATAATTGTATACATAAAATGTTAATGTTGATGAATTTAGGATGCACTAGGCTCCCTCTTTCAGATGCATGCAGAATATGCCCATTGAAAATGAATATATTTTAGTACAATGCAAATATTTTATTAAATAAGCCTAGTTGGGACATTTTAAGAGTTCGAGTTCTGTTGAATCTCTGCACTGATCACGTTCATACTAGACTACATATATCTGTTGTGCTATATGATGTAGTGTGATGGGACATATGTCCAGGTGTGATGGGTAAGGTATAAACCAATAAGGTGTCGGAATGGTATATGTTTATACTTCTCTTCCAACCACAATCAAATTCACTCTATCTGGAGGAAGAGATTTATCTGGATAGTTTTTTTTTTTTTTGTACTATGAGAAGCACAAATGAAAACAAGCTGAACTAAAATAGTAAAGTAGAGTAACAAGGCTATTTTATTTTTATGTAAGGAGTAGAAAGTTCAGATACGGTTATTGTGTGGAAATGTAAGAAGTAGATATGAAAAAATAAGATAGATATAGATAACCAAACTTTCTACTTATGTAAAACCTTCTTAAATACTGGGTTTCATGTCATACTGTATATCTTAATTCATCATCATTTTACCTTTAATTGTCACTAATCGTCCCTAAGAGTGGTCAGAGGAAGGGAAACTGCTTTTTAAATAAGAGCATTGTTAATTATTTGTCAGTAACTTTGATAGAATGATTTCACCTAATTTACTTTAACTTCCTATTGGATTTGCTCTGACCACAAATACAGTATGTTCCAATAATATTAACATATAATATTCCCATTTTCTCCCCAATTTACACGACCAGTTACCCAACCCACTCATTAGGACTCCCCCCATCACTAGTAATGCCCCAACACACCAGTAGGGTGAAGACTAACACATGCTTCCTCTGATACATGTGAAGTCAGCCACCGCTTCTTTTCGAGCTGCTGCTGATGCAGTATTACCGTGCAACATCACAGCACGCTTAGAGGAAAGCGCAGCGGCTCGGTTTTGATACATCAGCTCACAGATGCCCTGTACTGTGGACATCACCCTAGGAGTGATGAGGGCAGAGAGCACCATCTACCCACCCAGAGGGAGCAGGGCCAAATTTGCTCCCTCCGGGTGGGTAGATGGCAAAGCTGCATGAGCAGGGGTTCAAACCTGCAACCTCCTGCTCATAGTGGCAGCGCTTTAGACCGCTGGACCACTCGGCGCCCCCAATAAAAATAGTTTTTGACATAACTGTAGAAAGAAATTGCAGCACTTCAAATAGATACAGTGTATCACTGTTTAGACATTAATGGCTGTATATTATAGAGGTATTTTGAGGGAAGAATAAATTGACACTGTTATATAAGCTGCACACAGACTACTTTTCATTGTGTTAAAGTGTATTTTTTTTTCAGTGTTGTTCCGTGAAAAGATATACTTAAACATCTGCAGAAATGTGAGGGGTGTACTCACTTTTGTGAAACACTGTAATTATTTATATTAGACTCACTTCTACAGGGTTTGTGAAACAAGTCTCCAGCAGAACTGGACTGTGTTGTTGTGGCTAACTGAGACTTAACAATGTAGAAATAAAAATGAGTTTCCGTGCAGCTCAAATACACGACAGAGAAAATAACAACCAGTTTTCTCCTGACTGGATGTTTGCCAACATGCTGTGAAACAAGTCCGATCCAGCAACGGCAGATACAGATAAAAGCATTTGTAGATGGAGCAAAGAAACTGCAGATCAATTCTTTTTCAGCACAAAAATCCTGCCTGTTGTCCAGTGGTCCAAGTAAATGCAATTGTGCAATCTTAGTAATCTGCCTCCCCAATTTCTGCCAAGTGTTTCGCTTGATGTTGCAAAGTTAATAACTAATCTGTGCACAGGCTCTTAAGAAATTGGTAGAACTGTTAATATGGGACTCCAAATTAGCCTTGTGAATTTTGACTCTGTGGGCGCTGCATGAGTGAGTAACTCCCAATCACAGTGGCTCCTGACAGCAAAAATGTATTATTTGTCTTCATTTGATGGCACTCTTCACACTGATTGCGGAGTGACTCATCATTTTGAAGAAAACGGAGCTTCTACGGCAATCTTTTCTCCCTCAAACAGTCTCGCCTCCAAGTACAGCAACGAGAAGAAAGGGCTCAAAAAAAGACATGCAGTGTTTAACATTTTGTTGCTTGCTTGTATGTTTCTGGAAAAAACAAATGAGTTCATCTGGGAATTTATCAGTCACTGGATTCATTATTTCAGTAACACTTCCTATGAACCCTGTATTCGTAATGCCTTATATGCCATGCATAATACCTTATAATGGCTGTAATAAGCCTGTATAATCGTTTATAAGTACTTACACCAACATTCCTAACACATTATACACTACAAGTATAAGGAATTAAAAAGATACATATACGTATAATGCCTTATAATTTCTGTTCATATGAACATTGTACAATGTAGTGTTGTAATGCACTATAACACAGATTTGGTATATTTTGGTATAATGCATTATAATATACAGCTATGATTTCTCATATTCTCAATTAGGCTTTTATAAAAGTGTGTAACACATTATAAAGCCTTATATACAGTCATTACTGACTTTAAGTGAAGTGAGTTTTCATATGCATTTTAAACGCAACGTAAAGTATGTCTTATAGAGCACTATGAGTGCTCTTTACTGGCTTTAAGTGAAAAAATGCAAAAAAAAAAACATTTTGGTTGCTTGCTTGTATGTTTCTGGAAAAACAAATGAGTTCATCTGGGAATTTATCAGTCACTGGATATATTATTTTGGTAACACTTCCTATGAACCCTGTATTCATAATGCATTATAAATGCATTCATAATGCATTAAAAATGCATTCATAATGCTTTATAATCACTGTAATAAGCCTGTATAATTGCTCATAAGTACTTTCATCCATAAGACTGACATTCATAACACATTATGAACTACAAGTATAAGGGTTTATAAAGAAACGGCGTATAATGCCTTATAATATCTGTTCACATGAACATTGTACAATGTAGTGTTGTAATGCACTATAACAAAGATTTGGTATATTTTTTTGTATAATGCATTATAATGTGCAGCTATGATTTCTCAAATTAGGCTTTTATAAAAGTGTGTTACACATTATAACGCCTTATATAAAGCCGTTACTGACTTTAAGTGAAGTGAGTTTTCATATGCATTTTAAATGTGAAGTAAATTTTACTATGCCTCACTGAAATGTCTTATAGAGCATTATGAGTGCTCTTTACTGGCTTTAAGCAAAGTGTGTTTTCAGATGCCTTTTAAAATGCCTAAAGGCATAATATTGTTTACTTGTATTAAAAAAAAACACACTTCACTTAAACCCAATAAAGAGCACTCATAATGCTCTATAAGACATCACAGTGAGGCGTAATAACATTTAATTCACATTTAAAAAGCATATGAAAACACTAATGCGTTATACCAAAATATAACAAATCTGTGTTATAGTGCATTACATCACTACATTGTACAATGCTCTTATCAACAGAGATTATAAGGCATTATAAGCTATTTCTTTATAAATCCTTAAACTTGTGTTGTGAATGTCGCTGTAAGTACTTATGAGCAATTATACAGGATTACTGCAGTCATTATAAGGTATTTTGCATGTCATATTATGCATTATAAATGTATTCATAAGACATTATGAATACAGGGTTTATAGGAAGTGTTACAATTATTTCACATCAGACGCCTAAGTTTTATTAAACAATATTCTGGGACTTGTTCAATATCATACTGTAATTGTGCACATGGTAGCTTTAAAATAGCATTTCTAACTCTTATATCAAAACAAGCCGTGCAGGAAGGAACAAAGATGCTCATTAATAGGGAAGACGCAGGATCAGTTTGTTTGTTTTTCTACAGAAAGTATTGCATTTATTTTGAATATACCAATGGATCTTATATTCCGTTGATGCCGTTTTTATTTCTTGCACTCCAGTTAAGAAGATTTATTATTAACTTGCATGTTTGGGGTAAAAAAATAAAAAATAAACATGGCAATCCATGCCTGAAGAAAGAGCTTTTTATATTCCAACCATTTATATATATATAATACATAAATATATATTACATTTGGCAGATGCTTTTGTTCAAAGCGACTTACAATAGTGAAGTACAAAAGTAATAGAAGTTAAAGGTAAAAACATCTTTAGATAGGTCCTAAAGGAGGGTTAAGTAGTGGGATAGATGAGTGAAGGAGGGGAGAAGGAAATGGGGTTAGAAGTAGTTAGAATGTTAGAGGTGTTAGGAGAGTAAGTGCTCTTTGAAGAGCTCTGTCTTCAGGAGTTTCTTAAAGATAGCGAGAGATTCTCCTGATCTGGTAGTGGAAGGTAGTTTGTTCCACCATTGGGGAACTCTGTATGAGAACAGTCTGGATTGCTTTGTGTGAATGTTTGTTTGGTAAAGCGAGGCGACGTTCATTGGAGGAGCACAGCGGCCGGAAGGTAGTATAAGCCTTCAGGAGTGAATGCAGGTAGGAAGGAGCTGTTCTGTCATCACCTTGTAGGCGATTGTAAGAGTTTTGAATTTGATGCGAGCAGCAACTGGTAGCCAATGGAGCTCAATGAGCAGCGGGGTGACATGAGCCCGTTTTGGCTGGTTGAAGATCAGACGTGCTGCTGCATTCTGGATCATTTGGAGTGGTTTTACTAAACAGGCCGGGAGGCCAGTTAGCAGGGCATTGCAGTAGTCGAGGCGTGAGATGACGAAAAACTTAAATCTCAGATTTAGACTAATATCTAATAAAGAAATGTTGCAGTTTATACGTTTATAAGAACCTGTAATATTAAATCAGAAACAAGTGGACAGAAATGTACAGTACAGTAAGCGTTTGAGTGGAGATTACCTTTCCGGATGGTGTTTTATCTGGTAAGATTTCAGAGCATTATCTTGGATGTTTTCAGTGCATATTTAACTGCGGTAGTAGCAGCAATTGGCAACATTTTGAAAGTGTGAATAGTTGTAATATCTTACATCTTATGCTCAGTGGTAAATGGGTTTTGAAGAGGTTAGGCAGAGTTAGAATGATTTCTAAACAGGTCCTTTAGGCTGTGGACACCAGGGATTTCTCAGTCTGGCTGAGGAGAAAACTCTTTCTGGTCTATAAGAGGGGTGGATTTTTACTTTCTGGACCTGGACCACCCACCTCCATGTGTTTACATCGGTTTACATAGGATCTCCGGTGGATTTTTCGCGTTTTACAGAGACTCTAAGACTATGTCAGTGGCTCAACTGCAACTGCAAAGTAACATATTACATTGCAAAGACTGATTTTAATGCAAAATTGTCTTTATTTTAAAATGTTATGAAAATGTTTAAAATGTAAAACTGTTGTTCATCTCACTGGTGTCGGAACGGAATGCTGTCAGCCAATCAGAGATGATATGTTGGCATGTATAAATAGGAGAAAGCTCTTTCTGGTCTTTAAGAGGCTTTAAGTGACAGCTTTAAATTTTGTCTTTAATCAAATCTAAAATATCCAAAGAATGCATGTATTGAGTATGTCAAATTATCATTTATTGTATACATAATACATTTCTGGCACAAGAAAGCTCAGATTTTATATTGCCAGCCCAATACAGTCCTTACATTATTTGATATATTACAGTAGATATAAAGATGGGGGAATACTGTAAATGTTAAATTATTAGTGCACACTGACAGTAAGAAACAGTTCTTAGAAGCTTGGATTATGGTCAGAAGTCCACACACTGAACATCCTGTGTTTGGAGTGAAAGAGTGATGCAGTGCAATAGATAAAAGTGATGAATATGTGTGAAGTACAGTACTGAAACGGTTGAGTGAGACTGGAAATGAGACAAATCTTGCAGATCTGTTCAGCAGTCTGGCTGCCTGGGGGAAGAAACTGTTTATGAGTCATACGGACTTAATAGTAGGGCTACAAACTGTTTTGTGATTCCTGAGGCTCCCAGAGGAAGAGTTGTTGATGCACATCATGTTGAAAATAGTTATAAAACATATTTCATAGTTTGGACTCCACCAATACATAATCAGACAGATTGTGTACATACAGTATCAGGTAAAGTAAAGACCATGACTACTCTCCTTTGGAGTTTTAACCAACAAAGATGATAAGAACTAGGCATGCAAATGTCCAGCAAGGTCACAAAGTATCTCAATGTAACTTCTAAGCAACTGACAGTGAGTCCTGATTTTAATCCAATAGAAATGTTGTGAAAGGACATGAAGCAGTAGATCATGGGAGGATCCCCCTTTCCCAACATAAAATAGATGAAGAGATGTTTTGTGCAGGACCAATCGAGACTTATGGAAAATGTTTTATTGTAGTTATTGATGGTCCCATCAGATACTAAAAACAAAGATTTATATACAGGGTTTGGACAATGAAACTGAAACACCTGTCATTTTAGTGTGGGAGGTTTCATGGCTAAATTGGAGCAGCCTGGTGGCCAATCTTCATTAATTGCACATTATTGCACCAGTAAGAGCAGAACACAGAGTGTGAAGGTTCAATTAGCAGGGTAGGAGCACAGTTTTGCTCAAAATATTGTAATGCACACAACATTATGGGTGACATATCAGAGTTCAAAAGAGGACAAATTGCACGTCTTACTGGCGCATCTGTGACCAAGACAGCAAGTCTTTGTGATGTATCAAGAGCCACGGTATCCAGGGTAATGTGAGCACACCACCAAGAAGAACGAACCACATCCAACAGGATTAACTGTGGATGCAGGAAGAAGCTGACTGAAAGGGATGTTCGGGAGCTAACCCTGATTGTATCCAAAAAACAAGATGTGGTTGTTCTTATCTACATTTAGGATAAAGCTTTGGGTTAAATGCCTGCAGAAATATAGAAAATTCTAAAGTGTTCCCAAACCTGCAAGCACCACTGTAGGTGTCTGTGGATCAGGAGAGGTTGTTAGTCATATGCACTCCCCTAAACTCCCTTAAAGCTGTGCACTGTTTCTACTGTCATCCCACTGATTTTTTGGGGTGGAAGTTGCCTGTGTTCACAATCAGTGCCTTTGTCTTGCTAACATTTAAGGAAAAACTGTTGTCCATGCACCAGACCTCAAACTGCCTCACCTCCTCTCTGTATGTTCTATTATTGTCACTGGAAAATGAACCCTACCGTTGTGTTGTGATCACCAAACCTGATTGCTGATTGCTGATGTCTGCAGACGCAATCGTGGGTGAGCGAACAGAGTGTACAGCAGAGGGCTAAGTACACAGCCCTGGGGGGCTCCTGTATTTAAAGGGGCACTAGACCTCCTGATTTTTGCAGACTCCACCCTCAGCTCAAATTTTAATAAGGCTAAAACAATGGGAGGGGTAGTTTGGAAGTGGCAATGGGTGATGTATGGGTTTAGAGGCGGGGAAGGAGGAAAGCTGATTGGCTGAGCTGCTGCAGCAGCAGGGTGCCTTTGATAGCAGTGAGATGAGAAGCAAATGGCTGAATGTCAGCAGGGGGGGTGGAATTATTGACTGAATGATCTGTATACTGTGATATTGTGTCTGCGTATTAAAGTAGACAGGGACATTACCCACACCTTTAGTAGCACAGGTGAACCTGAGAGGGCGATGCAGAGGCAGAAAATACCAAAATAAAAGCATTTATTTATTTATTATTTTTTATAAGCAGGACTGGTATGCTTCATAACTCCAAAAAAAAAAAAAAAACACATTTTAGCTATTAATGGAAAAAAAATATATGGGTTGAGTTTTTTTTGGTCTTTAACCATTTTAGACCTGAATTATCTCTAACGATTGAAAAAAAAGTAAGAATGTTGTTTTCTGTCTGTAATGCACAGAAAAGAAGACTCTAATATTGTACAATAAAATCTATATAGCAAATAAATATTTGATACTTTTTCATATTTCATTGTCCATTGCATTGAAAGCTTGTGTGTAATATTTTATATTTTATATTGATCTTTTCATTTTATAAACCATCTCTAAACAGTTAAAAAAAAAACATGATTAAAAAATGTTTTAAATCACAATAAATTAGTAAAAATGAAATGTTATTTTGCCTTAAAGGCTCTGGTACTAATGTTTTTTTCCAGTGCATTGGGTGGGGCCAAGCTACTGTTTTATTGGTTTATAAACTTGGTCATTGGCTGGTTCATGGTCTATTGTGATGAACAGCTCTCAAATAGTGTTATGTGCAACAAAACATTAAAAAAATAAATAAAATTCATGATGTCCATTGTAATGGATGCAGGGTGTGAAAGGGACATGGTAAATCAGCAACATGTCATATTTTGGGGGCTTATTATGCAGTCTTTGAGCCAATGGTTTTGTGATGAGCTTAGTCCAAGTAAAGGAAATTACTTTGAATAAGTTTTGAGATACGATGGTGTTGATGATGGTGTTCCATATGATGCTAAAATGAAGACCTAGTGTCATAGAGACGGGTGCATTTTCTTTCGATGCTAGATCATCTTTGGTCTTCATTACAGACCCCATGAAAGCCCACCATTACATAAATGAGATTCTACAACAAGTGCTTGCCTTGCAGACACAGATACTATGCTATGACAAGCAGCATTGCCAGACCTGTCATTGACTGAAAATGTGTGGGATGCTTATTGGACACCCCTACCTATCTACTGCAAAATCTGCAGAAATTGCGTGAATATTCAGGCTGCGTAAGATGAGTTATAGCAGGGCTCCATTTAAATCTTAAAAAACTTCATACTGAGACATCTGGCATGTTTTGTTACATGTGCATTACACCTGTTCCACACTTCTACTGTATATGTAGCTTAATAACCCTTTGAACCCTAGGCTGTTTTAGTGTGTTTTTTTACTTCATTTTTGTCTGTTCCTCTTTCAGGTCTTATAACACAGTAATTGTATCAGACAGATACACGCCCTGAACTCCTTTACTTCAGAAGCCATACGGCTGCTCTAAAATGTAATAATTTAAAATGTAAAAGGAAGCAGAATTGTTATATTTTCCTGGAACTGATCATGTTTTGATCAAAAATTTACCAAGCGCCTTTTTTTTTCTTTATACTAATTTTTGAATGTATAGACTTTAAATATATTCACACCAAAGATGTATTTTAAAAATGGTTAGACTAGAATGTATATGAGTTAAAAGCATAAGAATATTGATGGTAGTTCATTACTTGATAGCTTATTACTTTGACAAAATACATGGAGAGCATCAGGCGGATTTATTTTTCACACCGGTGGGATACATTACTAAAAACCTGACACTCAGAGCAGAAAGAAAGCTATACACACTTTTATTTAGATTTTTTAGTCTAAATAAATAAAAATGTTTAGTGCAAAATAACTACTTAGTAAAGAAGTGCAAGTAAAATAAAAGCTATATAAAGTAGTGCGCAGCATACCTAGCTTTAGTTTGAGTGCAGGTAGTTTCACACTTTTCGGTGGACACTTTTGAGTCATTTAGGGGGGAAGGAGATATTACTTTTTTAGGTGTATTTCTCAATGGGTTTCTTGCAGATGATTTACCGCACTGGGATGTCATTGCTATTTTTTAAAGAGTTCTGCCCTTTCTAACCATATATGAATTATGTTTATGTGTGAAGAGATTCCTGAGAAATTAAGCTGAGAACACAAGGTGCGATTTTGGACGGGAAATCCGTCCGTATGGTTCTAAGGGTTAATAAACAAGAGTTTTCATATCAGTACAAAGTTTTTAAACATGTATTGTTCCTGGTAACCTTTTTTTTTAATCATCCTTTTGTATAACATTGCCTCTGACACTCTGACACTCCCTTCAAGGTGCGACTACTTTTTTCAACTATTTCTTTGACGAAAAGTGTATTACGAATTAGTAGTATAGAATGGAATGGAGTGCTTCATCTGAGCCGTGGATGACTGTTCCTAGCACTTCCCGACAGATTGGTAAGTGCAAGAGGACGGTAGTCATTAAGGCCAGTGACTGCTGAATTCTTTAGCGCTGGAAAGACGGTGGCTAATTTGCAGCAGATCAGTACAGCAGCCTGTGCTAAGTAGATGTTGAAGATGTCAATATGTCAATGAAGTCGTCAGCCAGTGAACGGGTGCACCAACTACTCATAGCAGGCAGCTTTGCGTGGGTTCAACTCCTCGCTGGGTTCTCCTGCATCAGCTGGAGTCACAGATAGCACTTTGTCACCGGAGGGAGGTGTGATCCTCACTGCTGCCTCTGTGCCGGATGCTTCAGATCAGCGGAGAAGTTGGTGGGGCATCTGGAACGAGTGGCTTTGATGCTGGAGGAGAGCTCATCCAGTACAAAACTAAAGAAGAAGCTAACTCCAGACACTTAACATGACTGAGCTCATCAAATTTATTTGCAGTATAGAATGAGAAAACAATGTGAATTAGAATTATAATGTGAATTATTATTTGGCTCAAGAAATCCCTGCATTTAACCATACAGTTTGTCTGATATTTGAAAATATCTAACTAACATAAATAATCTAGATTTAATCTAGAACAGTGTTGTTTAATCTGTTGGCTGTGGGTCCCCAGTGGACTGTATGTAGTTTTTCTTTTCTTTTTTTCTGTTTTTGCTAAGTAAAATTGTTTACTTGTATTTATATGTGACAGATATTCTTTAAATTATTAGCAAAACTGAAAAATGCACGTCATGCAGGCCAGACGTGAGATAGACATGCATATCGTCGCTGACCAATGCCAAAATTTCTTGATGAACGGACCAATAGAAACTCTTCAAAATGACCTGAAATAAACTCTTTTAACATTGACTTCCAGTCAAGTTTACAAGGTTTTTTCTCTCTCCTGTAAAGTTGCTCTTTTAGAGATAAGTGTTTTTCATTGGACAGCAAAAATATACTTTACATAAACCTTATTAACCAAGTGTTTAAGATTACATGAGTTAAGAGGAACAGGCATGGTTAATATCAGGAAGACAGCAAGAGTAAACAACATACTACAGTAAGCAGGCAAAAAGGGTCATACACTGGGAATCCAACAGAATATGGACAAGTAAAAAAAAATGTCAATAAAACAAAAATATGTCAGCAACAGAAACAAACAATAAAGGGAGCAAGGCAAAAGAGTAGTCCACAAACACTAAATGGGTCGGTAACAAAGGAAAACAAACAAAAGCAAATGCTTAGTAGAAAAGCTAGCAAGCTAGATTCAATACCCGACAAAGAGAAACAGAAACATGGGGGTATTTATACAAACCCAGACAGGTGTGGGCAATCAGAAGCTCGGAGAGAGTGAACGCCGTTGTGTCACGTGGTTGTCAGAGTCCGGAAGGTCCGGTGTGAGTGCACGCTGGGAGTTGGAGTCTTTAATGTGTGGATCAAAGTTCAGAGCAGACAGACTGATTTGGATATATCTAGGAATATGTTACATGAACCAATAGATTTTTTATTTATTGATTTTATTTATTGAGCTGTACTTAAAGAAACAGTGTGCATGTGTAATGCATGTATTTTACCTATCCCTAATTGAAAATCTGTGGGTTGCTATTTGACGCTACATCAATACTCCACTCTACCACAAATTTTGTGTAAATTGTAGAGCTGCATGCAATGAAATATCACTGGAGTGCATTAAGAACCTCTACAACTCCATGCCAAGTCGGTCTATATTTTAATCGTTTATTGTTTTGCTTTATCTTTCTTTTGTATACCTTTATCTTTCTTTTATTGCGATCCAACACTTTTTGCAGTGTGCAGCTATTTATTGTTGTTGTTGTTAATGAGGATGCATTTATTTAGGTTGACCTCGTTGATTGGTCTGGCATAGTACAGTCACATGATCATCACAGTTAATAGATTAGTATTAGGATTAATTAGTTAATATAAGAGTATCATGTGTGCAATAATCGTAATCTCTTTTTTATTGTAAATTTGACACCTTATGCATAAAACAGGGTTTCTTAATACAACAAAAAAAGTCAATTCAAGTCAATCAATTTGTTGGGCTACATTAAATTGCTGCATTTGTTTGGATTAAAATTGGTTGATTACATTTCCGTGCGGGCCATGTAATACTATGTGGTGGGTTAAGTGCTCTGTGAGTTGCTGGTAGCAGGTTTTACACACCAGTTGCTTGTTAAACAGGAACAGGCAGTAACATTATTGAGGATTAATGTGTCTGTGTGTACAGTAGATAAATATTTGCGATAAGACTGAACTTAATTACACGCATAATAAATATCCTGTTGTATCGCAGCACTACACTTCACAGATGCTTTCTACTGTGAGAATTAGTATCAGCCTCACTATCAGCTCACCAGAAAGATCCTCATTATTCAGAGTAGCTTTTTGTTTCATCCAGGCATCTAACCCTAGTACGTCATGCTTGGCGATATTTCTATGAATATATTTCCTCCATCCTAAAATGTGTACTAATCGACTTTGACAGCTGTGTGGTTATTATTGATTGCCCTGTGAAACATAATGAAACTGGAATTACTCTGGAACAAAAGGTGGCATTTAACTGGTAAAAATATGCACTCAATATGACAGGTTAACAAGCATCAAAAAATTAGCTGCCACTTCTTGACGGTTACATTGAAGGCTCCCCACACCCCTCTTTGAAGCACCAGCACTTCATATAAGCTGGAGAGGATCTCAGAGACTGTATCGACAGACTTCCTGACGGGATCTATAAAGCCTTCACACACAAACATAATAAACAACAATGAATTCGGGTTTTATTTACTCTCCTAAGATATCATTAAATGCTACTACAGAAAAAAATGACTTATTAAAACTTTAGATTATTTGTAGACTTTTTAAACTTTTCTTTAAACTTGTTATACACAGTCACAAGTCACATTTATATAAACAAATGATGAATTTTGCACTGATAGGAAACACTAGTTATTCTTCTGTACGAGGTGTCAATGATAAGCATTGCCGGGGCTCTGGGTGGTCCAACTATGATTGGGAGATCACTGGTTCGAATCCCGATCATACAGCTTGCCATCAGCTGCCAGAGCCCTGAGAGAGCAACATTGGCCTTGCTATCTCTGGGTGGGTAAATGGTGCTCTCTCTTTATATCATTCCAAAGGGAGTCACAGACAAGGCATCTGTGAGCTGATGTATCGAAACCAAGTCGCTGCGCTTTCCTCCAAGTGCGCTGGTTATTCAGCAATCCTAGCTTGTACAAGAGCCCAGTTTTGATAGTTATTAGTGTTCTATAATATTTGTGATTTTTAGTCAGGCAGGTGTGAATTACCCACCTATGTGAATTAGTTGAAGCCCCTCTAGGCCCCCTGATTGCCAGTTCAGCAAGGGGCAAGTAAAAGCTGAGACTGAGCAGCAGACTGCATGCATCTAAGGGAGAGTTTAATCACTAGAAGTGGACTTTTGTTGTGTGAAATGGCTGGATTACTAGATGCATATCAATGCTAAACACAATTATCATGCTAATACAGTATTTAGCTTATTGTTAGCACTATTGCTGCTTATTATTGTCAGATTTAGGCTTAATTTGTGTTCTACATTCATTATTTTATTACAGGAATACTGTTGTTTTCAATATACTAAAAAAATGCAAAATGCAAAAAAAAAAAAATATCCTAAGGACTGCTGCTTTAGCAAGATTAAAAAAGAAAATGAAACATTTTCCCAAAAGAGATGCGTGAGCTTGAGAAATCTTTTAAAGTGAATCTTCATATTAAAGTTGTAACACAACTGTTATATTGTTATAGGTATCACTTTAAAATAGGACTACCTTTATAATGGGTTTATAAATGGTTTACAATTGGTTTGTTAATGGTTACTAATTAGGTTGTAAATGCCTTAAAAATAATTAATAATCAGTTATAACACATACGTAGAAAGGGCAACAATGACCTGTTGTTTGCCAAATAGTGAACCCACAGCCATCTATATTGTTGCCCTTTCTACGTATGTGTTATAACTGATTATTAATGACTTTTAAGGCATTTACAACCTAATTAATAACCATTAATAAACTAATAGTAAACCATTTTTAAACCCTTTATAAAGGTAGTCTTATTTTAAAGTGGTACCTTGTTATAGAACATTTACATAATGTTGGTGTTCTTTAAAAAAAAAAAAAGTTCTTTACACGTTTCTCACGTTTTTTTTTTTTAATCATTGCTTTTTAAGGAAGGACAGAGATTATTATGCAGCATCACTCATGGAATAATTTGTGGCACTATGTGAAGTGAGTGAAAGCAAATAATAGTTTATTAAAATTTTAAAGCAATTTGGAACAGGCAGCCTTCCAACCCACAAAACACCATCCATACATCATTCTTTAAAAATCCATATGTTGTGAGTCAATAGTCAATTTAATGCCTACTTCATTTGTATGTAGTGAAAAGATTCTCAAAGAATTAACCGTTTTGAAAACACTTTCTATAAATGTCATCTCTATAAGACTCTATAAACATAATCACAGCACATTATAATGCATTCATAAGGGATTCTAAACATGGCTATACATATTTATAAAAATGTATTATTCATCATAGCTATGTTTATTGTCCATCGTGAACTGTGATTATAATGCATTAATAGCTGTGTTTATAACATGTTATACGTTAATACCAAGAAACTCACTCTCAGCTTGCAAACCCTTATTATGACTAAAAAGCTTCCAACTTATAAACACACCCCTTAATAATCCTATAAATATTTTTTTTAACCACTCATAAATTATTCTTGTCTTGAATATACTATTAGTTATAGGGAATTATTATGTATTATAACAGGTCTTTGTGCAATCCAAGTAAAGTGCCAGGCTTTCATTATGGGACTAGATTATTAATGATAGATATATAATATTTTAACGTATATATTATAAGAACAGCTTATAATATATTTTGATCACAATTCATGATGCTTAATAAACATGGCTATATCGGGTTATGCATTTTTATAAATATTTATAGGCATGTTTATAATGCCTTATGAATGCATTATAATATGTCATAAATGATTCATATAAAGTGTTACCACAGGTTTTATTACTACCATTTATTTTAGCACCATTTTAGAACATTTAAAGAAATCTATATAGTGCCACGTCCATAGTGAAACCCTTTTTTGTTGCTTAATGCAATATGTTTTATTTTGTTAACTTTTAAACTGTTAATTTTTAAACCCTTCTTAAGAAGTCTGACATTCCTCTGTTGCAATCAGACCTTTCAAGATCATCTGTTCATTTTTCTCTTGGAATGAATGACATCCTCATCTATGGGTAAATCCCTACTCTGACTGAACATTGCCATTCTGCTAAGTTGTCCGCTTTGGTCATCATTAATTAAGACTGCTTTGCCTTGGCTTGTTGACCTCAGTGGCACTGGAGATTTTAAAGGGTTGTGAGGAGCTCATGGAGTCTGGCCCAGTGCCCGTTTTTCTCCCCCCGTTCGGTCGTCCGCAGTGTTTGATGCATGGCAATTTAAATCCCCTCTTCTAATTAAATGTGATCTGCTCTTGAGCTAAATGACATTTTTACAGAAGGCTATCAGGTACCTTGAAGACAAGGTGACATTCCACTTTCCATTATGTGGGATTATAACAGGTGAAGGGACCGGCACGTTCCGGCCCCTTCAGCAGAGTCCTCTTCTTTTTTTAACTTTGCAAAATCAGTAATGGCGATGTGCAGTCAGCTTAGGGGAATCAAAAGGATTTGGGGCTTAATTCACAGCTTAGCCGCAACATCCCCGGTGTCAGCACAATGCAAAGTTCAGCAGTAAATCATTAATAAAATAATGTCATCAATTCCAGCTTGCAGGGTTAGGTGAGCACGAAGAATTCTAATTTGTGGTCAGTGGCCGAGCTTTTCATGCTGTATTTTTCAGAGTACCTGAGTAAAACCTGGGAACAGGAAAATCCATCCAACTCTGTAACAGAGCCATGTATATAGAGTTTATTACACAATAGGGACTTTGGATGAACTGTATCAGTCATTTCTATCATTTCTATCATTCATCATCTGCAGCTTCCATCAGCATTCCATCACCTCTCAAAATTTGCAATGAAAGCAGTGAATAACTTCCTGAGACCCAGACTTTTGCTAGGTGTGCATTTTTGGTATTGGATTAGTAGGACCAAAATTGTGTATTTGTAAAGGAAGTTGTTTTTGCAAAATACAGCTCTGAAAATAAATAAATAAATAAATAAGATTCAGTTTCTGAATCAGTTTCTCTGATTTTCCTACTTATAGGTATATGTTTGAGTAAATGAACATTGTTGTTTTATTCTATTTCTCAAATTCCAAATAAAAATATTGTAATTTAGAGCATTTATTTGCAGAAAATGAGAAATGGCTGAAATAACAAAAAAAGATGCAGAGCTTTCAGACCTCAAATAATGCAAAAAAAAAAAAAAAAAACAAGTTCATATTCATTAAGTTTTAAGAGTCAATCAATTGTCAGAAATATCCAGAATAATCCTGGTTTTAAAGCTTTCATGCATCTTGGCATGTTCTCCTCCACCAGTCTTGCACACTGCTTTTTGGATAACTTTATGCCACTCCTGGTTCAAAAATTCAAGCAGTTCAGTTTGGTTTGATGGCTTGTGATCATCCATCTTCCTCTTGATTATATTCCAGAGGTTTTCAATTTGGTAAAATCAACATTTTATCTTATTTTATTTATTTTTTTTCCAGAACTGTACAACGTCTTTATAAGTGGACATATAGTCCATTCAAAAACAGTTAAAAAACAACCTTTTAGCTTTTTAAAATATGAAATATGATGAGAATTTTTACCTGGCCATTATGTCTGTCTGGCTGTATAAACTTTGGACTGGGATCCCCACCATCTTGTTTTCAATCAATTGAGTGCATTGTTGTTATATGACCACTTGTATGGTATGGACAATGACTCCATATGAGGCAGAAGGTTCAACATTTAAAAAAAAGGTATCATGGTGCAGAGAAGCAGACATGTATGTAATTTCCTCATATGAGGATGCAGTGTCTCAAGAGGATAAGGAAATGAGTTGCTATTGATGAAAGGATATATGTATTTATGGAAATGTTTTAGCATCTCTATGCTTTGTAGGAAACAGTCCTTTTGTAAATTTGCACTTTGCAGAAAAAATACATATTGAATATATTGTCACTGTCCTATGAAAAACATCTGTCTGCATTTTTGTCTATTTTCTTTCAATTGACCAATAGAAATGTTCCAAAATTAACTGATATATTTTTAGATGTTTTTTCCCTCTTAATAAGAAATTACTATCTTGGGGATGTTTCTTTTTAGATGAGGTTGTTACTGCATGCATACCTGTCAAGTTTTAGATTTAAAAATAAGGGATATTTTCCTCTGTCTGCTTAAAGCCGTCCCACCAGCCCAACTGAGGTTCAGTATCCCTTACATTTTAAAACAAGTTTACAAAAAAATCTAAAATAACCACCTGTGAACCACAAACTACAATTCGATTATCAGAATCTGAACATGTTGTGGACATTCCTACATATGTCATTCTTTTAATACAGCCAAATGAAAAAACCCTTTTTTTTATTTAAGATTTCATGTCTTTTTTGTAATAAATGCACTCTTTTATATGATATATTTTTTATTTATTTAATAGATTTAAATTGAACAAAGGGTGCACAAATTCTGCAAAATGACTGTTGGTGACCTAAAAATGGTATTATGAGCTTTTACTAAAAGGACATGGACCAGATATATTCCATCAGTAAAAATTAGTCCTAAGGGGCCTACACAATTAATAATTTTTAATTAATACTTCTTCCTTTTGATCACTTCACTCCTGATCAGTTCAGTTAATGTTGGTCCTCTCCACATTTCTAGTTAAACTGAGTCACAAGCTGTAATTTTTTTTATTTTTTTTTAAAGGTTTAATCTGTGTGTTTTATTTCGGAGGATTTTTAAGCAGCTATCAGAAAAATCTCATCACAGTTTCCATGATTAGACTACCGTTACCTTTTAGAAAAATCGCTGCATGTATGTTTTAACATCAGCAGCTCCAACTAGCTGCCTGAACTCACAGCGAGGAGGGCGGGGCTTCCCCACACTGACCCTCCTTGCAAGCTGATTGGCTGTTTCTCCTGAAAGGCGGGACTTTCTCCTTGAACCGGCTCCACGATTGGTTAAGAGACACAGAGCGGTCAGTGCCCTGTATCCTCAATAATATATATATATTTTATTTTAATAAAATACGGGAAATTTACGGGAAAATACTAATACGGGAGGACGGCGGGAAAGAGGAGTAAAATACGGTAGTTTCCCGGCCAAAACGGGAGACTTGACAGGTATGACTGCATGTAATGAAGATCGCACATGTATGAGAAAACAGACAGAATAGTGTATGATTATATATTTTTTCTGATTAGTCCTCTTTGTTCAGGATTATGGGACAAAAAAAAAACTATTGCTATTTCCTCTGCTATCCTCATAATACAGATTGTGCAAACTGTTTGACAAACACACTAAACTTAAATCAGTCTGATATTTGGCAGAAAGTATAGGGTACAGCTATAATAATGAATATTATGGGTACATCTTGCTACAATTGGCTCAATTTCAGTGCAATGTCCAGTTCAGGCAGCTGTTCACTAGAATCTATCCAGAAAACATAATGCTGAGGAGAGTAAATCAGAATGTAACTGAAAAACTCATTGTGATCATTATAGCAGTTTAACTTGCAACAAGTATCCCTCACTCTCTCTTTTTTTACATGTAAGCTTCTGAGACACCTACATTTTTATAAAAAAACAAATATAAAAAAATGAAGAAAATCCTTCCTATAAGGATGCAACTAATATCATTCATGAGCCTTAGTTCACCATGCATCACAAAGGAATAAAAAAATAAATAAATTGATGTACAATCTAAGGTTCAAACTATTCAATGCTATGAAAGAACCATCTTTGTGTTTAAAAGGATTTTAAATTGGTAAAGACATTTTGCTAAGCTATATTTTGTAGCACCCTTATGTTTAAGACAGTCCACAGAAAATTCAGAAACCTTTTAATACATTTAAGCTTCTGTAAAAAATGGTTAAGTAAATTTAGCTTAACCCACTAGACTTCAGTTCTTCAGTAATACACTGCTTTTATATTTATTTTAAAAAAAAAAGCTTTATAGGCCCCAAAATAGAACCCTGAGGGACTCCACAAGAAAAACTAAACTGAACAATTATCAAATAATAATTTACAACAGTTTTTGCATTAGGATACAAAAGTGAGGGTTTTAGAGGGATAAACATTTGCTTCCTATAAGGATGCAACTAATATCATTCATGAGCTTCAGTTCACCATGCACTACAAAGGAATAAAAAAATAAATAAATTGAAGCATCTTTTTTTTTATATTTCCATGAAGAAATGAAAAAGCACACTACAAAGCATCCCCTTCCCATTTTTCTTCACAATTCACAATTAATGCATTTCATTGGTTATCTGGTGGCTATTTGATGGGGTGTGGTAATTAGGTGATTGCCTGCTGTGGGCAAGTTGATAGACAGCCAGTATTGACCATCCAATATCGTGGACATGCAGGCAGACTTCAGTCTTGACATGCAGTTATTTGTAGTCACGGTGTGGTAATCACGTTTTCTGGTTAAGTGGATTTGCGATCTCCTGGTTTAGAGGCAGGTGGAGGGTGTGCCACTAAGAAATATGCTTTTGACATGTTCTTGCCTTCTGTCTCTACTGCACATGCTCTGGTTTCAAATGTCCTCTACTGCGCAAGAGCAATATACAATTTTCTGTACAATCCAAGGTTCAAACTATTCAATGCTATGCTATTGTGTTTAAAGGGATTTTAAATTGGTAAAGACGTTTCACAAAGCTACATATTGTAGCATCTTTATGTTTAAGACAGTCCAATGAAAACCCAGAAACGTTTAGTACATTTAGGCTTCTGTAATAAATGGTTAAGTAAATTTAACTTAACCAACTAGACTTCAGTTATTCAGTCATACACTGCTTTTATATTTATTTAAAAAAAAATAGAATCTTTATAGGCCCCAAAATAGAACCCTGAGGGACTCCACAAGAAAAAACTAAACTGAACAATTACCAAATAATAATTTACAACAGTTTCTGAAGTAGGATAAAAAAGAGAGGGTTTTAGAGGGATAAACTTTTATTTTTGGTGAAATAGTTTATAACTTTTGTAAGCTTCAGTTAAACAAATAAAATACAGTTTTAGAGGTCCTTTATTCCAGTTTTTAGCCAGAATTAAGTCACACAAACAAACATCATTAAATAGCCCAGTAACTTTAAAGTTTTAAGTTCGTGTCACTCTTGAGGCAGAGTTTTTATGCTGATCTCAGCTGACTGGTCAATCAGTCCAATGTGGGCCAGCTGGGGCAGACAGGGGCTGCGCATCATGGCATGGGATGGACCCACGGCCCCCCGCCTTCGCACATCACAACTGCTATACCAATAAAGTTTGTCAGTAAAAGTACTGTTCGGGTTTGCGGTGAACAGATATTCTTCAGCTTCTTCAGAAACTTCCGGAAAAGAAAAGATAATGTACTGTATAAAGGTTCACCATACCCAATACCTGCAAATTCAAATATACTGTATATATCAC
The DNA here is from genome assembly GCF_023375975.1 of Astyanax mexicanus. Classification (NCBI taxonomy): domain Eukaryota; kingdom Metazoa; phylum Chordata; class Actinopteri; order Characiformes; family Acestrorhamphidae; genus Astyanax; species Astyanax mexicanus. The sequence goes on along the minus strand of NC_064417.1, from coordinate 40,037,779 downwards.
AGAGATTTAACATGGCATAAGTGCACCATCATTGTCCGTTTAAAAAAGCTCAAAAAAGAGAATTGTCTTCAGTCTACATTTGAAGACAGTAAGAGACACAGCTCTTCGAACACTTAAAGGAAGTTGAATCCACTATCTGGCTGCCAGCAGAGAGAGAAGAGTGCTGATGCTTCCATGTGTCTTGACGGATGACGAGCCAAGATGAGCTGTACTTAAAAGCTTGAAGGGCCCTTAGACCACTGCCATCAGGTGGAGAGAAGCTGGTCCATTTCTGGCTTTATAAGCAAACATCAGGGTTTAAAGCTGATGCGGGCAGCTCTGGAAAGCCACTGAAGGGAATGCAGCAGCAGAGTGACATTGGTGAACTTAACAAGGATGAAGACGAGTTGTACCGCTGTATTCTGGATTGACGGCACACGCTGAAATAGCAGGTTGTCAAGGGAGAAAGAGAGAGAGAGAGCCTGTGTCTTCATTTAGAGACATGCTTTCATTTCAATGAAAGCATGAGGTGAAGATGCATTAGGTGGAAACACTTGCATCATTTTTATCCTGTAAAGATAATATTTAAAAAAGACATAACACGTACACAACGAAACATATACAACAAATTCAAAATTACCCAATACAGATATTGCTTCTGTCTTTTATGGTCCAAAGATAACAGGAATCAATGGTTTATGTTCAGATTATTTAAAATTGTTACATTTTAAACCAATATTGGCCTTGACTTTTTTTTTTTTACTTTAGTGAATTTTTTGCAAAATGCACATTTTACTTGCATTTGTAGATTCCAAAGTGAACTGTGTTCACAGACAATGATTTCTGGAAGTGTTACTGAGCTCATGTAGTGATTTCCAGTACAAAAAAACAATACCTGTTTCACTGTAGTGCCACCTGAGGCACCTGTCCTCTGCAAAAGGAGGAACTGAAAAATAAAATAAAACAAAAGCTAATTAAAGCTAGTTTTAGCTCCTCATCACAGAGGAATTAAGGAATGGACAATAATAATTAATTTCTACCTCCCCCCTTTCTGAAGACATACAATAAAATATGCCCTAAAGTTAACTATTGTTAACCAGCAGCAGCAGCAGCAGCTAGGTTACTGAACTTTAGCGCTCTTGATGACGTATCGGGTGCTTGAAGGCTTGTCCCAATTTATAGGGGGAGGATTTCACCCCTTCCCCTTGTACACTCGACAATAAGGGGTAGGGGTAAGGGGTAGTGGCTAAAGGGTGAAATAGGATTGGGCCTAAGCCTAGTCTAGACTGAACTACACAGCATTTGGAATAAGGAAAACATATATAGTCTATAGCTACACTGTAAGCCCAAGTAAAAATTTGAGGACACCGGTTGCCTTAAAAAGTTAAGCAATGGGTAATAAAAACTTAAGTTAACATAACTTAGAACATCAAGTTATTACAACTAAAGGGGAAGTTGATTTAACTTTTTTTATTTTTGTTATACTGTAGGAGCGGATAAGTTGAGTTTACTTAACTTTTTTAAGGGAGCCGGTTTGCTCAAATTCTTTAAGTAATAGGGAATAAAAACATGATTTAGCATAAATTAAAACATCAAATTATTACAACTAAAGGGGAACTTTTTTAGGGTAGCCCAGGGGGAATCACTACACACTGATGGTGAGTGTTAGTCAGAAACTGTTGGACACACCCAGTATGCAAATAAATTGTCACAGAAGCCAATGGAAAAAAATCTGCCCATGGCAACAGACAGAACTCAGTTATTATAAGTTGGTTCAACTCAAAGATCTCAGTTTGAATGTATATATGTGTCCACAAATGTTCCTCTAACTCAAAATAATTGAATATTGTTTAGAAATATCCAATTTTATGTAAAACAGACTTAAATCAGTTAAAATTGAGTTCAAACAACATTTGGGTTTAAAGTGTAGGCTTAAACCCTGTCTTGGTAACTGATACATGGGGCATTAAGGGTTAAAACCCTGTTTTTTTTCCTAAATAACTGTATACTGGGTGGATAACTGCTCAATTCCAGATACCCAATGGTGATTTGCCACCAATCCATCCAATCAGCTGCCTTTAATAATAGCTCGATCACACATTCATTGCAACATGCATGCATATGGCAGGGAATTTCAGATGCTGTGAAAATGTCTATTTTCATGTTTCTTACACCCTTTCACATCGTGTGCAACCTCTGTGAAGCTGTAGCAAGAATTATTGCCTAACATGGTGGCACATTCACAGTCATTGCTGATTTAGGGGTGGCAATACCATTAGCACATTTGCCAGCCTTGGAACAGAGAAAAGCAGCAGTGAGCCGCCAGCGCAGGCAGCAGGGAAGATCAATGAAGGACAAGGCCCTTTAGTGGCATGAGGCTGTGAAGCACATTCCCTCTTGCATCACTTGTTATATGAGCTCTACTCTGTTAGCTGTGGGGGTATAAGGATAACATTTAGCCATACACTGTATACCAACCGGGGCTGATCAGAGCGCTTCATGCAGCGCTGGAGACCGTTTCTGAAGCCTGCTATCTTTCTAGGGGGACCATCTCCCATGGTCTGGAGTTTACAAGGGTCAAGGCTCAGCCGGAATGTGATGTGCTCCCCATTGAAACAGGCTTGCATTTAGACCTTTTATTTATTTATTTATTTATTCAGTTTTATTGCAACTCATTTCTGCAGCTGTAGCTGAGATATTTTCTGAGAGCTTGCTGCACGTAAGCAGGCTGTTGGCTGCTGGTGTGTAGGAGCTACAGTATATATACCAGTGCATCTCTATAAAAAAATAATATTATTGATAAGTTACTTTATTTCAGTATTTCAGATGTATTACACACAGAGTGATCTAAAAAATATTATTTTATTTTATTTTATTATTGATGATTATGGCTTGGAAACCATAACAGGCAATGAAAACCAATCAAAAATCTTAGAAAAATATAATATTAAATAAGACCTATTATTACTTTTGGCAGAGTGAAAATGAAATCCACATCCCCAAATCCAAGTTGTCAGTAGAGGGAAGCATGAAGTGCTGTAAGATTTTCCGGGAAAAAAGCACTGTACTGACTTTGGACTTGATATAACTCAGTGGACCAACACCAGCAGATGACATGTCTCTCCAAACCATCACTGTCAATGATGGTTTTACTAAATCGCATGTCCTAACAAACACCTGTCCATAAATACAGTATCATATTTTCTCCTTTTCTGATACTTTTAATTCAGTTGTTCTTCAATGTTTTTATTTTTATGTTAATTTTAATTTTAGTTCCTACTTTGTAAATTAATATTAAAGTAATCCAGACTATGAAGAAACATATAAGGACTTATGTAGTAACTTAAAAGTGTTAAACAAGCCAAAAAAATACTGTTTTTAGCATTTAGGTGCTGGTTTTAACTTGCGGTTTCTGAGGCTGGTAACTCTGATTAACTTATCCTGTACAACAGACTAAACTCTTACTCTTCCTTACCTGGGGAAGTCCTGATGAGAGCCCATTCCATCAGAACATCTTTGATGGCCTTTGCGACTACACTTGAGAAAACCTTTAACATTCTGGAAATGTTTCAGAGTGACTGACCTTCATTTCTTCAAACAGTTTTTTCCTGAGTAGAGCTTGCCATAATATGAATAAGAACATTACTCAAGTAAGGCTATTCACTGCATACCAACTCTACCTCTTCACAACTTCTCTACCTCTTTACAACGGATGCTCTCAAACACATTAAGAGGCAAGAAATGCAAGTAGTTGAACTGAACTCTTGATGAGTTCAGCACAGCTGTTAACTGAAAGCCTGAATTCCAGGCGACTGAGAAAATCAAACGCCAAGATGTGGAAAACTGTCATCTAAGCCTAGTAGAAAAAGAATCTAAAATATAAAACATATTTTGGTTTGTTTAACACTATCTTTGTTTATTACATAATTCCATATGTTTTGAGCAAATAAATTGAGTTATAGAAGAATAAAGAATATATAAAGAATAAAACAAGGAACTTTGAAGGAGACCTTACATTTTACGTATTTTCTCAAAAAAGTTTTATTTCAGATGCTTTACTGCACTGGGATGTAACCACTATTTTTTTAGAAAGAGTAAGTTCTACCCTATCTAACCATATATGAATTATGTTTATATGTGAAGGGATTCTTGAGTAATTAAGCTGAGATCACAAGGTGCGATTTTGGACGTAACATCCGTCCATACGGCTCTGAGGGTTAAACAGTTTGGTTGACTTTAGTAGCCTATTAATCTACAATGCAGAACATTTTAAAATACAAAAAAAAAAACCACTGAATTTAAAGTGTGCCCAAACTTTTCACTGGTACTGCATATTATGGCCACATCCTTGGAACAATAAATCAGAAATCATTTCTGCAAACTGAGATTTTATTATTCATTCAAGCACCACACAAAGACATTGTGCAAATAGGCATATGTTTAAAATCTGAACCTGCTCTTCTTCTTTTCACACTTTCTTTAGTTGGTAGTCAGTAAGTCTGAATTTAATCAGTCACACACACCCACACCCACACACACACACACACACTGGACAAGGATGACTGGGTTTTGGGTATGAATGGCCACTGCAGATCCCCTTCCAGCAGGGGCACTGAGTTCGCAGAGCGAGTTCAAGGTGTGGTGCTGTCTGGTTCATGAGAAAACCTAACGAGTAACCGGTAGAGAGGAGAGGAGGATTATGCTTTACATACTAACCTTGGCAACCGGGCCTGTCCTTTTAATGACAGCATAATTCAGCGTTCACCTTGGGAGGCTGCCATAGATTTTAGTTTATGAGGTCACTGGAGTAACCTCAATCATTCAAGTGCACACTCTGTCTTTCCCTCATCTCATTCCCACTGTTGCTGAAATGTTGGTGTCACTGATGCTCTGATGATGTTCAGCAGTCTTCTCTCTGTCTCTGAGCTCCTGCTGCACAGAGATTTGCTCGCATGTAGTTTCATACATGAACTGGAAATGCTACTGTATAAACAGGGCTGTGTAGTAGCAGAGTTAATGTAATGGCATTACTAATTTAACTAGCATACTAGGAAAAAAATAATAAATACAATAATAAAAACAGTAATTCTTGTTACATTTACAGTTATAAAAGCTAATAATAAGATTAGATTCCCATTTGAAAAATAGGTTGATTACTAGCGAGGATTATATTAACAACAACAACAAAAAAAACACTATACTTACTGTGTTTGTTTCTAATCAAGTGAGAATGCTTGTATTTTTGTAAAATGCCACGAATGTTGATGTCCTTTGTGAGTTTTTTGCATTTTCAATATCTCACGCAAGCTAGCTGAGTACAAATTTTAAACTTGCAAATGGCATTCCAGCACAGCATGCAATTTAAAATGCAATAAAAAAAAAAATTAAATAAAAAAGGTAATACTTTACTATAAGGGTACATCATTTGCAATAATAAACGTTGTAAAATAGTTAATTAATGTCTCACAACTAATTACACTAAACTTATGCTCCTTCATTATTTTGACACATTATTATACATCCCTAAATTGTTATTCTTAAGCATGCTATAACAATGTAATAATAATTGAATTGAGACATAAGTTTAAAAATAATGATAAACAATGTCTTAACTAGTGTCAATTAATGATTAGTTTAGACATTTACTCATAAGTACTTACTGTTAATTAATGTACCCTTGTTGTAAAGTGTTACCTTTAAAAGACATACCTTTGAAAAGTGAAAGGATTATTACTGATTACCTATTACCTTGATAGAGGAAATTAACTGCATACACCAACTAACTAGACTGGACCAGACGAGCCTAAACCAGTATAGACCACTGCAGATGTAAATGGAAATCATACTGGTTTCACCTTTTTTTAAGGCAGAAGCATTAACATTCCATGATGAATGGGCCAATATATATATATATATATATATATATATATATATATATATATATATATATATATATATATATATATATATATATATATATACTTAAACTTATTCAACTTGTAATGTTAAATTAAATTTAAATGTTTGTTTTCTTTCTTTTCCATTTAAAGCTCCAATTTTGGAGATAGGGTTTTGCGCCAGCATTGATGTATAATGAATCAGGCAGGGGATTTGTTTTTTGAGGACACAAGACTGATGTCTACATGAGATTTATTTAAAAAATGTTTTTAAAAAGACAAGTAACCCAAATATAATGGAAAATCATTGGATTTCACTACTTTAATAATGTAATCAATTGTATTATATTACAATAGTATTTGAACTGCTAATCAGTAATCTTTCATCTTTAACATATTTTAAAGAAACCCTCCCAACTTTGTCTATAACTGGCTGATTGGCTATATAAGTTATACTAGATGCTACTGCCTCTAAACTCACCCCCTTGCTTTAATCCTGGTTGTTTGGAACTTTCAGTTGTGCTGTTACATAATGTTTTAATTTGTGGGCGACTTCCCAATTGGCTTTGTTGTGATTTTGTAAGGATTTAATGCTCTGCTGCTGATAATGCAGGAGTGCGCTAGCTCAGTCATGCTTTACTTTGCTTATCATTTCGCATTTAGCCTTAAGGTAGGAAGTCATGGTTGGAAAATTTGTACCAATTTGAAAGGAACCGCACATGCAGGATGCTTATAAAAAAAAAAAAAAAACATAACAGAAACAACAGAGAGGAAATGCAGTTGTTTAGTCATGTTTTTAAATGGCCATATTCAGAAAATCTTAGAAAGACTTGACTTAGTAACCGGTTCATGTAAATGAGCTCTGTTCTGATTGGCAGTCCAGACTCACTACAGGAGAACAAAGAGAACAGCCATGTATTTGGGATGTCTAAAGGGATATGCAATGACATAGCAAGTTGTATTTATCTCTTAATTTGATACACTTTCCAACTTTTTCCAACTTGATAACTAAACTATAGAGTAACTGAAAGTAACTGTTTTCCATTTAAATGTTGGGAGTAACTTGTTAAATTAAAATATTGTTTTGTTTTACTACTGTATATATTAAATCACAATACTAAAGATGCATAGTGTTCCTACATCAGGTATCTTTATATGTTGAATTCAATACTACAATATCTTTGCCGATAAACTTTGTTTTTATTATTTTGTATACTTAGTCATATTTATTTTACAGTGGTAGTGGAAGGAACAAGGGGGCAGGATGTTAAGATAAACTCATTTTGCTTGCTATTCAAAAACAGCCAGTGAATTAATTCTTAATCTGTGTACATGTGTATAGTGCAAGTATCTCTACACTGTAAATGGCTTGCAAATGTGATATAATCAATTTACACTAGTTAACACAAATCTTAGTCAAGTTCTTAGTCAACTGTCATTGGAATGCTTTCATTAAAATTCCACCAAAAAATCAAGCACCTGGTTTATAACAACTGTTCATCTCTTTTTGTACCTCTTCTCCCTTTCAAATAACATTGTTCGACTTTACCAAAAATAATATGATCTGTCCACTAGCTCTATATGGTCTACTTTAGCTTAGGTTCAATTAATTTATCTCTTTTATCTCTGTTCCACCTGTTTTTCTCTAGATTTTCAGCATAATACCCGTTTTTGCTGCCTTTTACAACTTTGCTTAAACAAGATCACAAAAGTTTCACAAGAAAGCGGTTTAAGCTGCTGAGATTCGGATGATACAACTTATCACTTGTCAAAAAATAAGTTTTGAGTGCCATCTTGAAAGCTACGTGGTGACTCAGTGGTTAAATCAATGGGTTATGCATGACGGTGCTTGTGAATATAATATCTACACTGATGGGTGTGTTGGTCTAGAAGTGAGGTATGTATAGGGAAATTTCTGGTGTATTGCTATCTTGGCAACAGAAAACACAGGTGAACCACTGACTGAAAAAAAAAACTAGACAGACACAACAGCCAGATGTTCTTTGTTATCTTGTTTGTGAATTGTTAACTGCACTATTGAAGTTACACCAAAAAAAAACACACATATGATTAATTAAGCAAATTAGTACGTGCCTTTTGCAAGCCACTCAAGATGTACTTTTCTCGTCGTTATGATAGCAAAGACACACTGACGCCCTAAATCAGGGCATGGTTGATGGCTTGTCTATGTTGTCTATCAATCAACATCTGAGTTTTGCCACAGATTTAAAAAACTCAAGGTATCTGCACCATGCAATGAAACAAAACTTCTCCACAAGCCTCTCTACTTCATAAAATTCACAAAATCCATTCATCTTAAGCATGTTATAACAATGTAATAATAATGAATTGAGACATAAGTTTAAAAATAATGATAAATAATGTCTAAACTAGTGTCAATTAATGATTAGTTTAGACATTTACTCATAAGTACTGTTAATTAATTTAACTTGATAGAGGAAATTAACTGCATACACCAACTAACTAGACTGGACCAGACGAGCATAAACCAGTATAAACCACTGTAGATGTACATGGAAATCATACTGGTTTCACATTTTTTTTAAGGCAGAAACACTAACATTCCATGATGAATGGGCCAATAAAGACACACTGACACCCTAAATCAGGGCATGGTTGATGGCTTGTCTATGTTGTATATCAATTAACCCCTGAGTTTTGCCACAGATTAAAAAAAAACTCAAGGTATCTGCACCATGCAAAGAAACTAAATTTCTCCACAAGCCTCTCTACTTCATAAAATTCACAAAACCCAGTTTTTGATTAAATATTTACCCACATTTAACCTCACATTTGCAAGTGATTTATATAATGTGAGGTTATTTTTAGAGATTGTTTTACAGAATGTAAAAAAAAACTCCAGACATGACTTCCCTTTACCCCACCTCCCCAAGCAAAAACTGCAAAAATCCTGTCCAAACAGGATTTTTGACTTATTCTTCAGTGTATCAGTTTGGCAGCCCCCCAGACACCCAAATATATGTGTACAAGCTTAGAAACTGTGAGGTTTCATAATGTGTTCCCTTTTAAAAAATACATGTAAGACCGGAACATATCAAAGGACTATCAGACAGCATATTTATGACCATTTTATGTGATAACTTTCTGTGATGTAGTTTTTAGAGCCTTTAATGTCTTCAGATATCTGCTTCCTATCAGCGCCAGTGTGAACGTTTCTCACTGTGTATGGGTGTGTATGTACTTCTAATGACACTGTTAATGACACTGTATACATCCTTATGCTTTAATTATGAAATGGGGTAACATTTTACATTAAGTGTTGACTAACTAACATGAATGAATGCATTAGTTATTATGTATAAGACATGAGGTAATACATTAACAATGCTTAGGTAATGTTAATTAAACACGAAACTACAGCATTAATTAATGTTAATTTCACATTACAAGTGAATCATTTGTTAAGATGAACAATTAATCATATACTTTATTATCATATACTTTACTAATGTTAGGTAAACAAGTGACAACTGCTTTAGTTAATCTTCTTGTCATTTGCTTGTGTACTGCAGTTATGCATACGATAATTGTCAAAATATTTATATTTACGTAAATATTAGTCTGGACGGTGCTTATGCTTCATTTCATCATATATCATCATGTCTCTATACATATATGTGTGAGTGCTTGTTGGAATTCAACTTACATGAAGATATTGTAAATATAAACCATGATTAACCAATAATGCCTTTGTTAAGCATTATTAACATCTGTTAAACATTACTAAGCACTTATACAGACAGCTCTGTTCAGTAAAATAAATTTCCTGGTGTAAATTGAAATTTAAATAATTCTAATCCATGTAGAGAGGTATTTCCAATAGAAGTAAAAATGTAAAATATATAATATTATATTAGTTAACTCAGTAAATTAAATAAGTAACTTGCTACCACTGCATAAGTGTTATCACAGTGTTATTAATATTTATTTAAGAAATATTTAACAATTACTGTATGCATAGCATTATTAATGAAGTATATGATTTATTGTTCATCTTAACAAATGCTTTACATCTAACGGTAATATGGTAATGTGTTAATAAGTTAATGCCATAGACTGTGTATAGCTGGACAGAGCTTCGTCTCTCAAAAGTGAAGCCACCACAGGTCGGGCGCCCCCTGCTGTTCGGCTGCAGAAAGCTGTGTAACTCCACCCATCCCCATAGGTTTCAATGGCAAAACAGACAACATTCAATCACGTTTTTTCTAATATAGTGTAAATCTACGTCCATTATTTAAATGCAACAGCTAGTGTAACCTCTGCTTATATTGTCAAATTTTTATATCCCTACAGAATTCGGTTTTTAAAACGTTATTCAGCTCTATTCAAAAAAGGTGTGGTTATTGTAAAAGGGCTGCTTATGGGCGGGGCCAATAACAGACCGTCAGCTCCGCTCTGCAGTCTGTGACCGCGAGGCAGCTCTCAGGGGCGGGGTTATTCAAATGAGTAGGTTGCTATCCACAGTCTTTCTCCCTCCTCTGGTCTCTACTGCGCAGATTCGGGTGTCAGGATCGCCAACATGGCGGAAGATTTTGGCTTCATTTTCATTGAATGAATGGGAACGGAGACACGGTGTCCATCTTTTTTTACAGTCTCTGGTTAATGCAAAAATAGCATTAATTAATGCTGTAGTTCCGTGTTTAATTAAAAAACATTACCTATAAGCATTTTTTTATGTATTACCTCATGTCTTATTCATAGTAATTAATACATTAATTCATGTTAGTTAGGCAACACTTTTTTTTTATTTTTAGAGTGTTACCAAAAATGCGGTAGTTCCCCTTTCATTATCTCACAAAAAAAAAAAAGAAACTGCATGGCCAAAAAAACACAAATAGCATATTTTGATAAGTGAAATAATAGTGATTATATCAATTACTGACCTTTTAATGGAATGAGCGTTTTATTTTATTTACTGTAGTATGAGTCCGTAGAGGAACCAACAAACGCTAACCCCGTTTCTGAAGAGCTCTCTTTTTCTGTGTGTGGGACAAAGTGTCCCGAGGGATTTGCATTATTAAAGTGCTTAGATGTGTTTTACTTGTTTTGAGTCTACACAATGTATTATCCCTCTGTGTGAGAGGAGGTAAAGCAGCACAGGCCCGCTAAAAGCTACTGCCAGCTCCCGAGCAAAGCTCTGAACACCACTCTCCAAACATCACAGAGGTGCCATCTGCAGAGCAGGACATGAGCCCAGGCCTTCATGTAAGTGATCCCAAGGATTGGGGGAGTATTTCTGTTAAGCTCCTCGAGCTCCTCCTTTTGTTTTATGCCAAATCTTTTATGATAGTTCCCAGCTTGCATATCCCTTTAGGGAGAGGATTTTTGGCCTGTGTTCCTTGTCGACATTGACATTTACATACAAAGAGCACAAAAAGCTGTAATAAATGTGGAAGGAGTGTACATAGCTCAATGACATTGCTGACATTGTGACTTTATGGCCAAGTGTATGCATTGCATGTGTGTGCATGTGTGAACATTAACCCATTAACCCTTAACAGGTCTTGTTTATTCTTGTATTTATTTATTTTTTCTCTAGAAAAAAAATCCATTCTTAGTTTGAGTGATCCTTTCCAATGATATTATTCATGTTACAGACTACAGGGCTAGTCAATATACTGTATAGTGAATTCCAATATATTGCTTTAGATTTAATTCTAAAAACAGGGGCTATAATTCAGGGGCTCTGGTTCGAATCCTGTTCATGTAGCTTGCCAACGGTTACCAGAGCCCTGAGAGAGCACCATTGGTATTGCTCTCTCTCTGGGTGGGTACAGTAGATAGCACTCTTTTCTCACGTCACTCACATCAAAGGGTGATGTCGATCAGCACAAGGCTGTGAGCTGATGTATCGGAACTGAGTCGCTGCGCTTTCCTCCGAGTACTTATCTTAATTAACTATGGGGGTGTCATTGTGCCAGGTGTCATTCCCTTTAAGATGCAGGTGCGCTCTCTGACTTTGGCGCATTTGTATCTTAACAGCACAGGACTTTGTACATCTCAGCAGAGGATACTCACTTGCATGTTCATGCTGGTTTATTCTTTATTCTGTTTATTGTTAAGTTAAAAGTCGGGTCTGTGCTCTGCAGCGTTTGTGTATCTTTTGTCCATATAGTGTATATATGTTTGATTTACTTCTGGAGATTCTTGAGAAGTACCTTTTGTCTTTTATTTTAATAAGTTTATTTATGCATATTTATATCATTGAATTGTAGCTAAATTATATTTTGGATATATTTGATTATATATTTTTTGTGCTGCGGAACTGCAGTCTAAATATGTTGCAGTTCTACTTTTTTCTTTGGACATCATTTTATTACATAATTAAGTATTATTTAAAGTAATATTACTTCTAATTGAGTTCAGTTTTAGCTACTCTACACATTCCCCAGAAAAATAGACTGAGAATAAAAGATTTATAAAAAAAAAAAAAAAAACTAAAGTGGTTCTATAACGGCATTTTTCTTAATGGTTCATAAGAATATGAAATATATTATTAGGTACAGTACAGGCCAAAAGTTTGGACACACCTTCTCTTTTTCAATGCCTTTTCTTTATTTTTTATGACTATTTACATTGTAGATTGTCACTGAAGGCATCAAAACTATAAATGAACACTATGAATGTGGAGTTACGTACTCAACAAAAAAAAAGGTGAAATAACTAAAAAAAACATTTTATATTCTGGTTTCTTCAATTAGTCACCCTTACCTCTGATTCCTTCTTTGCACACTCTTGGCATCATTCTCTTAATGAGCTTCAAGAGGTGGTCACCTGAAATGGTTTTCCAACAGTCTTGAAGGAAGGAGTTCCCAGAGGTGTTTAGCACTTGTTACCCCTTTGCCTTCAATCTGTGCTCCAGCTCACCCCAAACCATCTGGATTGGGTTCAGGTCTGGTGAGTGTGGAGGCCAGCTCAGTTTTTGTTAAGTACATAAAACTCCACATGGGTTCGTTCAAAGTTTTGAGGCCTTCAGTGAAAATCTACAATGTAAATAGTCGTGAAAATAAAGAAAACGCATTGAATGAGAAGGTGTGTCCAAACTTTTGGCCTGTACTGTATATTTTTAAATTACTACTTTTACTTGTACTGAGTTATTAAGTATTAAGTAATATTTAAAGTAATATTACTTCTAATAGAGTTCTAATAGAGAAAAAATAAAATAGTAGCTAATTAGCAGAGAAGTTTTACATAGTGAACTTTTATCTTTACAAAACTCACACATTTTCAAGAAAAATAGACTGTGCATTCTAAATGTTTAGTAGTTCAGCACTTTATTCTTCAGAAGCTGTTTTGTTAGATATTTTATTTCCTCCATACATTTTTTAAATAATTATTTTTATTTTTACTTTACTTGAGTAATTACAGAAGGTATTATTTAAAGTAATAATACTTCTAATGTAGTTCAGTTTTAGCTACTCTACACACTTTTGGAAAAAAAAATATACATAGTAGCTAATTAGCATAGAAGCTTAACATAATGATTTTTATCTTTACAAAACTCACACTTTTCTAAGACAAATAGACTGAGAATGAAATATTTATGAAACAAAAAAAACTAAAGTGGTTCTATAACGGGATTCTTCTAAATGGTTTAGTGGAATATTAAATCTATTGCTATGTATTTTCAGTATGATCATATACAATATGTTATGAGTTCTTCCCTCAAGAGTCTCGTTTGGCCCTTACTCAAATCTTTGCATTGTCCCGGTTTGCATTTGTACACAAATCAAATGATAATAACCTTCAAACTGTTGAGAGCAGGTTCTGAGAACGTGGGCCTAAAAAGCGTTTGATTGCCCATCTTTCAATATGCCTATTTGTAGCTCCCTCGCTGTGAAAGAGTGCTTTAATGCTAATGTACAAGAGCTCTCCCCGAAATCACTGCAAGAGCTGACATGCATTGCTAGTTCAACTCCCTTACCGGGACCTGTCACTACTCCTGCCTCTGCAGACAGGAGAGGAGCTCTGCGAGATATTGGAAAGCTCTGTGTTTTAGACAATCATGCATGTCTCTGTCTGCTGCTCTCAGGGAGTAACAGTGGCCAGCCGCGTGTGGGAACGGAGCCGTTTTTGGTCTCGGTTTAAAAATAAAGGGCATTTATTATGAGTGGGCTATTGTTGCAGGATAGCAGAGCAATAAAAGAAATATGAAAGATATTAATCTTGAGGAGAGGATGCTAAAATTACGTAGGTATAAGAGTTATGTCCTAGATTCATAGCCATATGGTGTATAATTGACTCATACTGTATATAAAATGTATGTATAAATTAATAAATTAAGTGTCTGCATTCAAAAATGTAAAAAAATGCATTGACTGTAGTGGTTTTAAATTAAAAATGCTTCTATAAAAAAGCTTTTAATCATTTAACAACCTACCCTACATTTATTTACAGTTTTTTTTTATTATTATTATTTTTCTAAATGCCAACAAGTCTAATGAATGCTGAGTTTATAAATTCATAAGGCATTAATAAGGCATTTTTTTTTTAATGGGCATTATAAGCTTGTTTAAATAGTCTTAAGGACTTATAACAACAAAACTAGCATGCTATAAAGTATATTGGGAATATATACAGTATATACAGCTCTGGAAAAAAAAAGAGACCACTTACAAATGTTGAGTTTCTTTGATTTTACCTAATTGAAAACCTCTGGAATATATAATTAAGAGGAGATGGATGATCACAAGCCACCAAACCAAACAGAACTGTTTGAATTTTTGCACCAGGAGAGAGAGAGCAAGAAGTGATCCAAAAGCAGTGCGTAAGATTGGTGGAGGAGGGAGAACATGCCAAGATGCATGAAAACTCTGATTAAAAACCAGGGTTTTTTTTTTTTTTTTACCAAATATGGATTTCTGAACTCTTAAAACTTTATGAATATAAACTTGTTTTCTTTGCATTATTTGAGGTCTGAAAAGTCTGCACCTTTTTTTGTTATTTCAGCCATTTCTCATTTTCTGCAAATAAATGCTCAAATAAATGAAAATATTTTTTATTTGGAATTTGGGAGAAATGTTGTCTGTAGTTTATAGAATAAAAAACAATGTTCATTTTACTCAAACATATACCTATACATAGCAAAATATGTGAAGTGGTTTCTTTTTTTTTCAGAGTTGTATACAGTATTTTCTAACACATACTAATTAAAGGCATTTTGTAACCCATGTTTATAAAGTCACATACTTAAAAAAAAAACAAGCTTTTTACAAGCTTATGCTGGTCATTATATTGTATTATGCACGCTCTACAATATAATGCATTAATAATACAGGATTCATAGGAACTTTTTAGTCCCTTAAAATTAACATTCAGAGGTTAGTGTCCTTAAACAGTAAAGTACATATACCTCAAATATACCTTCTACATTTTATATGCTAAGAACAATGTCACTATGTCATTTAATGATTTAGATTTGATGTAAAAATATACATAAAAATAGCATAGACTTTGGTGCACCCCACCAATACTGCTGTAGAGGTGCACTGCACTGGATTGCAGGCTGCCCACAAGCCTGTTCACTTTCCGATGTTGCTACATTGCCACCTAGTGATAACCTCACACTCTTCTCCCTCTGTCTCTCAGCTCTGTCCTCCAGCAACAAACCTGTGAAGAAAACGTCCTATCTGTGAAACATGGCTTAAAGGATTTGCCATCTTGCATTACTTTGGCTTTTCCGCGGGAAGTGTAGAAATGTAAGACGTAAAAAAGGTAAAAGAGGTCCGTGCAGACAGTTTATTTCAAATTCCAGACAGCAGGAGATTCACAGTGTCTGTGAGAAAGGCATTACTTGTAGTAATTAAAATTAAAATACTCAATACCCAGGTCTGTTGAATATTGCATTAGGTTCATTTCTGTAATAAACAGCCCTGATAGCTCTTTAGTTTTTTTCCGCAGCGCACAGTTCATCTCACGGAGTCTATAGTTGGATCGTGATAAATATTTAATCCGCAGATTGTATATTGCTTGACAAAGAGGATTATTACTTGACAAAGTGTATTAATCTCCAAAACTGATTATTGATACAACAATAACAGAAGGCTGTTATTAATAATGCATTAAATACGGGACTCTGCGTGGGAGATGAGATTGTTCATGGCACTCCCTTTCTTCTCACAAGCTCCTCGAGAGACTGGGGGAAACTTGGATAGAGCTCATTTGAATCTGATTTTCTGTTATTTCAGATAAGCTGTCATACTTATTTCACCAGATAACTGGCGGAACATCAAATGAGCCTCATGGAGTTGAGATTCGGTTGAGATATTCTGTTGAGAGATTCAGTTGGGAGATTTTTATACTAATGTTTTGGATTTTTCTTTCTTTTCTGAACTGTAGGCAGGTAGTGAAAATATGTAAGTTGCATAAGAATTAAATGCACAGCATTATTTACTAAATTTTATTATAGGCAAGAAAATGTTTTTTATATTCCATTTAGAAAAATGTTATTACATTATTGAACTTATATGCCTATGCATATCGTCGCTGTCCTATGAAAAACACTTATCTCCATTTTTAGCGATTTTCAGTTTAGTACATAATTTGAAGAGACAAACTGTCTTTTACACTGTGTCAAAAACGGACCAATAGAAACTCTTCAAAATTACCTGAAATAAACTGTTTTTACATTGACTTCCAATGAAAGTTTACAAGGTTTTTTCCCTCTCCTGTAAAGTTGCTGTTTTGGAGATAAGTGTTTTTCATTGGACAGCGACGATATGTATATTAATTTCTTTTGTACTGAGTGCCACAACACCACCAGAAATACAGGTATTTCTGTAGTATTGACACTTCTGTCCAGTTGACTTAACCCTCAATCCTCATTCATACATTTACTTTACTATTGTTTTTACTAATAAAATGTACTATATTGTCGCTGTCCAATAATATATATATATATATATATATATATATATATATGTGTGTGTGTGTGTGTGAAATGGCATCAACAATACGACACCTTTCCATTCACATCCACAATCGAAGCTGTAGTATTAATTTCAATGTTCACTATGTATTGCCATCAGGATGTGCCTTATCACAAAAGAATTTTAATTGTGTGTTGTCATATATAGATAAGAAACCCTGTTTTAGTATTCTACTAATTGCTCAGGGTTACTCTTAGCTGTACTCGGAACACACATTTTTATTTACACTATGTTCTTACACAAGTGTCGTCACAAAAAAACATCAAAAACGTTCTGATAAAACTGTCCGAAAAGAAGAAGTCATCTCTGTTGCACAGCATTCATTAAGTTTCTTGAGAGTTACCAGCTTTAGAAACCACAAGTTAACAGCACCCAAGATAAGAGCCACCTAAATGTTTCACAGAGTATTTTGGTTTGTTTAACACGTATAAGTTACTACATGATTCCTTATGTGTTCCATTATATTCTGTATGACTTCAGGATTCATTTGCAATGTAGAAAAAAATGAAACATTGAATGAGAAGAGGTGACCTAACCAGTACTGTACTAGTACTGTATATCAATGGACATGGTCTAAAGTCTGGCACAATTACATCAAATTACATAGAGATTTAGAATATCAGGATTAGTGGACAGCAATTATAATAAAATATAATTATAAATAATAAAGAACCAGTGGGTGCCACTTGGTATTTTGTCAGTGGCATATGTAAACCAAAAACATCTTCTGAAGTGATGTAGCTCATTATATTTAGGAATTAGTATGAAAATGCAATGGATTGACATGAAGAATGAGAAGAGCAAACATTTGCCTGGCCTGATGAAAAATTAGGATGAAGACTAGCTTCTGCTATAGCTGGTTTTGGATTGCCGAGCTGGTCTTTGATGGTCAATGTGTAAAAATATAGCTCATGATGGTTTCATACTTTGTTCTGGGGATCTTCCTTCCCTTTTCTAATATCTTACACCTGACCCAGATTATTAAGACCTTCAGGTACATGTGAACATGTGAACCAGGAGTTAGGCTAGTCTACTAGCTTGTTCAGCATTGCAAATATCTATTTTCTATATATTTTTAACAAACACAAACTAAAATAAATCACACTGTAAGTCACCATATTGGATTTGAAACGAAACAGTGACTGGAGTTGAACTGCAAAATGTCAGCTTTAATTAAAGAGTATTCACATCTATATTGGATGAAACACAGGAATCACTGAGAGTTTTAGACAGTTTGAGTTTCTCTTGTGAATCATCACATGAATGCCTCATAAGCAGTGATTAGATCTTCATCTAGAACAAAAGCAAAGTGTTTCAACCGACAATAAGTGAAGTGACTCATTATACAGTGCATTATACTTTCTTCAAGCCTTTTTTTCGTATTGCACGTTTGACTAAGGCCTTTCATGTGAGGCGAAAAAATCTGGATTTAGCTGCTTAATGTGATGATAATATAGATATGAATGCTAGTTACAACATTTTTCAAATTGATCATAACTATAACACACAAAATGTTCAAGATATTCAAGAATTTTGATGAAAAAGAATGCACACAATTAATAACAGTTAGTTATTATTGGACCCTCTTTTATTAGCAGTAACATCAGCTCTTTCTGTAGCCGCTAGTCAGCCCTGCAGCAGTTGGTATGTATTTTGTCCCGTTTCTCCATGTAAAACTCTTTTAGTTCCTGTACATATCTGAGATGTTCTGCCTGAATGGCTGTTTGAATCACTGTGACATCCTGATATTTTGCTGTGAGATTCTTTGATACAACATGAATGCTATTGGTCAATAAGAGAAAAAAACAACAGCACCACATTGTCATAGCTGATAGTGTGCAATTCCTGTAACAATGATTAAGATAATTATCTACTTATCATTCACTAAATGAACAGGACCTTCCTCATTTTTTCTAAAACCTCCATATTTTCCATTGTGTTGATTTTTAAGCAGTCATACTGTTCTGTTCTCTCTTCTGCTCTCTGTCAGAGACAAGGATGAGTCTGTGATCAGACAGTGACATCTATAAAAGATCTATAGCTATAAACCTCTATGATATTAAAGTGACCTTAAGCATTAATAATGCCGCCTCTTTGTGCATGAAAACTAGAAAACTCTAACTATATTATTGAGGAATACAGTTTTACTGCTTTGTAGTCTTTCACACTGTTTAATAAAGCCATACACATGACTTCTGTTCCAACGCAAATAATGCAAATACAGCTCTGGAAAAAATTAAGAGACCACTTCAGTTTCTGAATCAGATTTTGCTATTAATAGGTATATGTTTGAATAGAACATAAAATGAGAAATGGTTAAAATAACAACAAAAAGATGCAGAGCTTCCAGATCTCAAATAATGCAAAGAAAACAAGTCTATATTCATAAAGTTTTAAGAGTTCAGAAATCAATATTAGGTGGAATAATACAGTTTTAATCACAGTTTCATGCATCTTGGCATGTTCTCTTCCACTAGTCTTACACGTTGCTTTTGGATAACTTTATGCCTTTACTCCTGGTGCAAAAATTCAAGCAGTTCAGCTTGGTTTGATGGCTTGTGATAATCCACCTTCTTCTTGATTATATTCCAGAGGTTTTCAATTTAGTAAAATCAAAGAAACTCATGATTTTCCAGAGCTGCAGTAACTTCTTATACTTTTTGTATATGTCATGACTGAAACTCAGCAAGAGCTACTAAAAATAAATGTGTAAAAGTAACGAGCCTTGTGGGGAAGCAGAGTAAAGATATAATACCCATAATGTGATGCACACTGAGAATCCATAATTCCAAAAAAAACAGCTCTATATCAGCACATAAGGCAATTTTTCATATATTTGTTTTCGCCTTTATGGAAAATTGTCCAATTCATAATTCCAAAACCAGGATTTTTTCTGAACCCTGAGATGTATGATCTTTGGAGAGCTCAGTAACATGATTGAGCTTGTAAGTTGACAATGTTTTCAAATTATTAAATATATATGTATATATATATATTTTTTTTGACAGGTCTATGTGCCACATTTTATTAACTCCCTCAAAGTAATGGACATTTACCAAAACCAAGACTTTACACTCAGCTACTCACAGGACATTCCTGAGTAAAATACAGATCTCTATTAAGCTTGAAAGGGACAGTAGAGTTGTTTAATTTGTTTTCTTTTGGGAAAGTGGTGTTTTCCAGTGTGGTGACCTCGTTTGAATAGTACTCTTGTTGAGTGTTTTTCTCATGATAGTCTGGTGAACAGAGATGTTATCAAGAGATCAAGAGCCTGAAGGCTTTTTGGTCACCCTTGGGTTATTTATCATGTATTTGGAGGGTTGCATGATATGCCCTTGAACTGATCTTCATAGGCCGCCCACTCTTAGGCAGAGCAGCAGTGTTGCCAAATTTCTTCATTTTCCTCCATTTCCACCAGCTTACTTACTATACAGTGATGAAAGTTCATGTCTTAACAGATCCCATTGTGACCCTTTGCCTTGTGAGCTTTTCTTCTAAAAGAATATGTACCGTACTGTTAAGCATCATGTTCAATCAGTTAAAATATTTAAACAAGCAGCAATTTCTACATATTCACATGTTACCAGTTTGTCAATAGTTTTTGGCTTGGAAATATAGGTGAATTGAATGACTATACCGGAATACTGGAATATAATCAAGACATGTCATCAAACCAAGCTGAACTGCATGAATTTTTGCACCAGGAGAGAGAGCATAAAGTTACCCAAAAGCAGTGTGCAAGACTGGTGGAGGAAAGGAGAACATGCCAAGATGCACAAAAACTGTGATTAAAAACCTCGGTTATTCCACCAAATATTGATTTCTAAATTAATTTTCTTTGCATTATTTGAGGTCTGAAAGCTTTGCATCTTTTTTTGTTATTTCAGCCATTTCTCATTTTCTGCAAATGACTATTTTCGTTTGGAATTTGTAAGAAATGCTGTCCACAGTTTATAGACTAAAACACACATATACCTATAAATAGCTAAATAAAAAAAATGATTCAGAAACTGAAGTTTTTAGCTGCGCAATGTATAGTTTTTGTGTCCTCACAATACCAAAGACACACCAACACGCCCTAAATCCAGCTGTGCAATCTGTAATGGACCAGTACACTGGAGATCACTAAAATAAGTGCCCAAAAATCTCAAACCTGATGTCAATAAAACAATAGATTTCAGCCATAACAGCTTAATTTTTGGAGAGTCTGTGCCCTCAAACTCCTGCTACTTAGACCTATATAAACTCTCATTCTCACTTCTGAATCATCATGTTGTACCCTCCAACTCCATGTTTTCTCCCATCTTCACCTTTATCTCATTTTGCAACTCCAGACTTGTGAGAAATTATCTTGTGAGTGAGGTTGAACATGGGTTACTGAATATGAGTGGCTGGTGGAGCAATGGAGACTTCAGAAGTGGAAACTCAGAGCTCAGTAGCTCTTTCACCCATAGTAAAAACAAAGAAATGAAGGAGTGAAATTTCTGACTGAGCACACTCTTCCTCTGACTGAGCATAACCTAGAAGCGGATTCATCCACTCTGAAGGGAGACCGCATCACACCTTCCCAGTTTAAAATGATTCTTCCGCATGCTAGATGGAGGGACATTTAATATCTGCGAGTGAAAAGAAAAAAGTAAATAAAAATGTAAGTTTTTAAAAACACTTTCTATGAATGTCATCCCTATTAGACTCTATGAACACAGTCATAGCATATTATAATGCATTAAAAGGCATTATAAACATGGCTATAAATATGATGGACTATAGTTTTTTTTTTTCATAAATATGTATAGCCATGTTTATAATGGCTTATAAATGCATTATAATATGTTATTAGTATGTTTATAGAGTCTTATAGGAATGACATTCATAGAAAGTGTTACCTTTGTTTTTGTCTGCACTTTTTCCATTTTATAGAGAAATTTGTGGATATATATGTTACAAATAAAATTTAAACCAGCCAAATCTCAGCTGCTTTATATCTATTATTTTACTTATATGGAATTCCATGTCCTTGGCTATGTTTAAAAAAATGTTTCAAAGATATTTTTTAATTATATGTGGTATTAAAATGTACAACTTATCCAACACACTGTATTGCATCCCACTCTGAACAGCCACTTCAAAACACGTTACTTTTTTACGTAAAACACA
Organism: Astyanax mexicanus; assembly: GCF_023375975.1. Taxonomy (NCBI): domain Eukaryota; kingdom Metazoa; phylum Chordata; class Actinopteri; order Characiformes; family Acestrorhamphidae; genus Astyanax; species Astyanax mexicanus. Next base: position 40,015,776 of record NC_064417.1, on the reverse strand, counting down.
GCAATCAACCACAGAAGTGAGGAATGTTTTCAATAGCAGTAACAGATGCCATAATTATTCGATGGGATGTGATGACTCTATTCAAACTAAATAACTACAGATCAACATCCCTCTTTGTTTGAAGAACTTTCTGAAGAAATGGTCGATCGAAGAGAGAGGAGGACGTGGCTGCAGTGTCAAAGCAAAATAAAAGCCTTAAAGACGGAGTTTAAAGAAACCAAGGACACATCCAAGAGTGTGAACCAAAGAAGATGATATATGGTGTAGGTTGGTATGTGACATGCCAGTTGCTAAGTAGCAGCTAAAACTGAATCTTCTGTCTGAAGTGCTTGGACTCGTTGGACACCTCTATAAAGTATCTTACTGTACTTTTAAATGAAATGCTTTTTTGCTTTTTGTAAAGCTGTTGGTTATTTTGGGAATTGCATGAAGGTTAAATCATTTCACAGTGTAAAAGTTACTAGTTTGATAGAAGTGCTTTAAAGAATGACATTAAACAGTAGCCTATATAGATATGTACAGCTCTGGAAAAAAAAATAAGAGACCACTTAAAAATGATGTGTTTATTTGATTTTATTAAATTGAAAACCTCTGGAATATAATCAACAGAAAAATAGATGATCACAAGCCATCAAACCAAGCTGAACTCTGAATTTTTGCACCAGAAGTGGCATAAAGTTATCCAAAAGCAGTGTGTAAGACTGATGGAGGAGAACATTCCAAGATTTAAATAGCAAAATAAGGCTATTTAAGTTGCATGAATATGTTTTAATGTATGGCAATGGAATTTCTATATGCAGTTGATAATTCAATCACTGATTCAAACATCCAAATAATTCAGGCACATTGTGCTTGTTCAGTGGTGTACATGCACTTTAGACCCTCAACTCAGGAAGCGACTATAAGCTGCACTTCTGTATGAAGGAAATGGAAACACAGCCATTATGCTGCTCTAAAAGCAATTGTTATATATATACAGAAGTCGCCAATTCATTCAAGTTGAATGCGGTGTTGGATAGGGAACGAGGCTATTGTTAGGCCTTAACCTTAAGGCAGAAAAACTGAAATTACTCAGTCTGGCTTTTAGAAGAGGAAAGAAGCTGTGTGAGTCGGACTCCCTGTGTGTTCGACACAGAATAATAACACAGTTGTCAATGATGAGCACCAAGGCACCGAGTCAGAGGCAGGAATGTGAGGGAGGAACGAAGGGAGGGAGGGAGGGAGGGAGGAAAAGAGAGAGAGAGAGAGTAGAGTGCAGAAATAGAATGCTTCCAAGATCTGTGCTGCATGCAAATGAATCAATAATGAATCTTTAGCGCCACAGTGAAGCAGCTCATCTTATCTAGTCAAAAAAAAAAAAAAAGCAGATTTTATTAATAACCACAGGACGGTTGGCAGACTATAGCAGCGCTGCTTTCCCCGGAGAGATGTCTATATTGCATAATGTGAGTTTACAGGTATAGCGGTGGGGTGGGTCCAAATATGATAAGTGGGTATCATGTTAAAGGTGAGTATTGAATATAATATATATATATATATATATATATATATATATATATATATATATATATATATATATATATATATATATATTTTTTTTTTTAAGGTGATCTTATTAATCACACACTCACATAAACGCAATCAGACCACGGAGTCATATGTCCAGGTCGGTTTTCTCGACTTTTAACATAAGGGTTAATATCAATATAACATATTGTCGCTGTCCAATGAAAAACAAGTATCTCCAAAACCGCAACTTTATAGGAGAGAGAAAAAAACTTCTCAACTTTTAATGTCAATGTAAAAAAAAAACTTTATTTTAGGTAATTTTTAAGTACTTCTATTGGTCGGTTCAATTTCCGGAGAAATGTTGTGTATTGGACAATTTGTCTGTTTAAATTTTGTAGTGAACTAAAAATCAACGAAAGATTTTATCTTGAATGAACAGATTATATCACCTATAGAGGCATTTTAGAAGTTCTTTTAAACAGAGATAAGATTAGCATTAGGTTTTGAGGACATTGCATTTTTTAAGTTTGTCATCTTGTTATCGTACATTCCTCTATCTACAGTGTCACATGTCTACCAGCAATAATTCATAGAAGGTATTACCACCCACAGTGGACAGTGCAGTGAGTGGTAATGATCATGACTGGTGACATCTGGCCTAAACTTGACATTTTACACATTTTACTTTTATTATAGATATTTTTTTGCCATGTCCAGAAGATGCTGTTTGGGTATCTTTGTGTTTAAAATGTCTATTATAGACACCTCATATATGATAACTGATATTTAACATTTAACTATTGTCTATTAACTATTAACATGTATATTAAATACAACTGAGCTATAGGGTAAATGATTCTCTAATAAATGTTCTCCTACACCTGACTCTCACCTGCAGCCAAATGTTAAAGGTTGCAAAATTAGGGACTAAAACATATATTTGAAACAGAACAAGTTCACCATGAACAATTCAAGCATGTGGAGGAAGTGGATCCCATATACATCACCCTTACAACTAAGCTAAGATGTTTACAATAAAAGTAAAAAGTAAAAAAAGTTTCCTTTATCCAATTCATCATGCATTCTTTATTTCAGCACCCTTAAGAAGAACAAATTTGATTAATCACAGTTAATTATATATTTTTATAATTGTATATTATAATTTCCCACTAGGCTATTGGGATAACAAGGTTATTTTTTAATTGATTGACACTACTAATAAAAAGTGAAAATAAAAAGTGGTTAAGCTTTAAAAATGCAATTGCTTTTTATCTAAAGACTTATACATATGATAAATAGTCAAGAGAATGATTTTTTTTAGTCATTATGTTTTGAGAGCTGAAAGCACAATATACTAAAAATACCTGTATAGTTTAATATCCATTAGGCAGGGGAGCTGCAAATAGACTTTTGATGAATTATATATATTTATATATATATATATATATACTCTGACATTAAAGAGCAAGATATTACACACTTTACCTGTGCTAAAATATAATGCATGATATACTGAAAAGCAAGTATAATGAATTCCCTTCTATAACTGGATCAATTCCCTGAAGTCCAGCCCAAAGTCTAGCAGGAACTTACCTATAAACAAGTCCTTGAAATCTCTTTGAAGTTCCAGTTTAACATGTCCTATAAACAATTACCTGACACAAAAGGCTCAGCTACAGAAATTAATGGTAGTCGGGCTCCCAAAGGATTGCAGCCGTCTGAGCGTCGGCCCGATCTTTAAGAGATCGCCGGGTTTGATGGCACAGGCCGGGAAGGAGCCTTGCATAATTGACTTCTCTCTCTGTGGATGAGGAGAGTGACCCTCCATGTCCCCCATCACTCAACATGCCTATTAGCTGACGTAAAGGAATTGGCAGAATTGGTTGGTGTTCTCTTCCAAACATGCTGAGCTGGCCAATCATGGTATGTTAGCCACAGTTTTGAAAAAAAAAAAAAAAGTTGGTTGGCTGGCTTTACGTGTCTCGGTGGCACTGCGTGAGAGGAAGTGTCCAAGCTAGTGGGAGGAAATTGGCAATAAAATTAATTTGTGTGAGGAAATTGAAAAACAACAGAAAAACAATAACTGTAGTAGTGCTTGCTGGTAGAGCTGATTTGAGCTGGCATAAGGCTTTCCAGAATCATGTCTTGAGGTTAAGTTCAGGAGATACAGTAGAGTAATATACTCTGACATGCCAACAGCGGGGGACTGGGACAGGAACTGGCTTTGCCACCCATGACTTTTGCCATGTTCCATTGATGTTAAAAAATGTTGGACTGGCTTGCAGACCTCCTGCATTGAATGTAGATGTGATGGTAACACTTTCTTTGAATGTCATCTCTATAAGACTCTATAAACATACTCATAACACATAATGCATTCATAAGGCATTATAAACATGGCTATACATATTTATAAAAATATATAATTCATTATAGCCATGTTTATTATGCATCATGAACTGTGATTATAATGCATTAATAGCTGTGTTTATAACATGTTAAACATCAATAACAAGAAACTCAGTCCCTGCTTGTAGACTTTATCATGACTAAAAAAGCATCCAACTTATAAACACACCCTCAATAATCCAATAAATATATTTTTAACTACTCATAAATTATTCTTGTCTTGAATATAATATTAATTATAGTCAATTATAATGTATTATAACAGGTCTTTGTACGCTCTAAGTAAAGTGCCAGACTTTCATTGTGGGACTAGATTATTAATGATAGATATATACTATTTTAACATATATATTATAAGCACAGCTTATAATGTATTATGATCACAGGTCATAATGCTTAACAAACATGGCTATAATGGGTTATACATTTTTATAAACATTTATAGCCATGTTTCAGACAATGCTGACTGCGATGTCCACTGTGGATGGTAATGCCTTCTATGACGTCCCCCCCAAAAGAAAAACACATTTTACTGTAGATTGAGAATTGGATTGATCTTCCACCTACTATAATGCCTTTGCATGAACTCAGATTCCCTCTAATTCCAGAATGAACAGTGTTCAATCTCACTCACAAGATAACTCCTCACAATGTATACAGGTGTGATGTAACTGATCAATTCGATTTATTCAATCTATCAATTTACAGACTGCTGCCATATGTCTTTTGGCATGTCAGTGTAAAACTACAAATCCCATGAAAATAAGGACCCTATCGTACACCCTGCGCAAGGCATGTCACAATGTTCATTCCTATTCCTTGTACCTTGTGCCTGTGCCGTTAAAATAGCGACAGTATTCTCTGCTGAGACGGGCAAAAGCATCGCTGTTAAGATACGAACGTGCCAAAGTCATAGCACGCCTGGTTCTTAAAGGGAATGACAACTGGCACAATGATTTATTCATAGTTTATTCCACATTACGCCCAAAACACACCCGTGATTAAATAATAGAATTAGTACACAAGCAAGGCATAATTTTTTTATGTATTTTATGCACCTTTACAATGCCAAAGACACACAGACATGCCCTAAATACAAATTCGCAATACACAATTGACTGGTTTGCTATAGATCACTAAAATAGGTCCTTAAAAAATGTTTAAAAGTTATTTCCAAGTGGGGAATAACTGCATAACTGTTTTCAGAAGGTTGCAAGTTCAAATCCCAGCAACACATTGAGTTGAATGCACCATGCACTTTCCCAAAAGTATCCAGACCTTCTGCGCCTTCTAATTAATGAATTTAGCTGCATTAAGGTGAACACAGTGCTGACATAGGCGTTCAATTGTGCACACACAGCTTGTTTAATCTCCATAGAAAATCCTTGCTTATAGAATGGGATGCTCTGGGGGTAGAATGCCTGCAGCGTTGGGCTGTGGAGCAGAGAAATTGCATTCTCTGGAGTGAACAAGCACCACTGAATACTTTTTTTTTTTCAGAATGAGTTAAAGTGGTGGTTGTGATTAGGGCCTGACCTCACAAGTGCTCTATTCAGAAGACAAACTGTCGAATAAATCTGATTTTAGAAGAAGCAATGGGTGAGCAGGTGTCCAAAAATTTGGATTTTGGATATGGAGAGTACAAGACAGTGTTAATCTGAAGAGCAGTTAGAAGTTAGAGTATCAAGAATGTATCAAAGAATTGTGAGGTGTTATCTTGTGAGTGAGGTTGAACACTAGCCAGCTTGCTCATGCCACATCAATGGGATCAATTGAATTATTACATCCAAGGTAGGTCTAATAGTAGGTATCAGATGGATGTTACATTCTATTTCTATTACTATCTAACAAATCTAATAAATAGATGTCTAATAAATAGAACTTTCCTCAATCCACAGTGTCATGTGGGTACCTGGAATACACTGCATTAAGGCATAGTGGTAATGATCATGACCAGCAGCATCTGGCTAGAATTGTACATGCCGAATGACAGGCAACTCTGGCAGAAATCATGTTCGTATTTGTTGCATATCCCGCAATTGTCAATGCAGCCTTCTGTACCTACCATGGAATATGGCAAAAGTCATCATGGGACATGATGCTAGTAAAAAGTCCTATGACATGACATTTGTCATGTAAGTGAAAACTGTGCATACTGAATCCCATTTTACTGGTCAAGGTTCAAATTTGGGCTGTTTTAATGCATGATTATAAATTGAACAGCAGGTGCTAATTGAGCAAGGAAAACACTTACCCTTAATTATTAACCTCCTGCTGAGGCTCGAATGTCTCCGGACAGAGCATGATGACCCCATCTTTTTAGTAAATCAAGTCAAATGGTGATACGTTTATTCCAGCAAAAAGGCAACGTACTGTAAGTACATAACTCTTGAAAATAGACAAGAAATCTCAAGCCAAGCATGACGCAGAGAGTCCTGACACTATAATTTATGTGGTAGCGTTGCTTCCTCTGTCCTAAGTTAATTGCAAATTGCGGAAGCAAACGTTCCTATGCATTTAGCCATACGCCGGTCTACGTACGCTATCTATTGTGCTATGTTGTCCATGTAAAGTGATTTAACGAACATCTGGTTTTTCAAGTATGCCTAATGATTTTACATTCATCTTACTCTAAATGGCTTAAGTGCATGTAATTACATTTTTAATTAACTGTGAATCTGTTTCTGACAATTTCAGCAATTTGTCATTCTGCCACACAGCATAAAGTGGCGTGCCAGACAGGATACATTCATTCAAATTAGATATCATGTCTGTTTCCTTTGCCGTTAATGTTGGGTTAAAATATTCTTTTTTTTTTTTTTCTTTTTTGTCAATGACAGTGAAATATGTAATCTCTCATCTGTCTGAGGTGCTTCAACTTTCCAGGTTGGCAAATTTGTGGCAATTTGATTACCGCAGAGTAATTCGCCCCTGTTCCTTGCAATCATATTCAAAATGCAAAACCAACTGGAATACATTAGGGGGAAATGTGGAGATCCACTTAATTCACATGACCTTTTTCATCCCATCTTTTATTCTATTGTGGTACGCTATCTTTTACTTAAATGACTGCCATGTGACACTTATCTGTCTCAGAGTCTCTCTCTCTCTCTCTCTCTCTTCACTGCACTACTTCTTTCTTCTTTCTTTCTTTTTTTTCTCTCTTAACCACATGGATCTCTAATTCCTCATTAAGAATGATGAGCTTCTTCATCACCTTGCCTTTGAAAAGGTTAGTCCTCGGCCCTAAGGAGCTGCTCGTAGTCCTCTGCCTGGACCTGACAGATTTCTCCCAGGTCTGCTTATATTGATTAGGGACTTCAGGTTGCCTTTCCTCCATTTGAACCCAATGCGGAGACTGCAGTGCGGCATACTAAAGTGATGTATAATCAATGATTCATAGCACAGTCCTGGCTTGTATAAGCCATCAAAATTACACGGCGCTGCAACTGAATTTTTGACTTTTCTTTCTTTCTATTGCTGTAAAAAGCTACTTCCACTTGAGAATATTGTTTGAGATGTCTTTCAAATGGTTAACTTTAAGAGTTGCATTCAGTGAGAGTATAAATGTGAAATGGCTTGGTTTTATTCCTCGATATAAATCACTATCAAGCAAAATGATGCCACACTGTTATACGTACCAAACGTACCATTTAAACCAGCAAGTTTCAGACCGAAGAGTCTTTCAATAACTTAATACCAGGTTTATAACCACCACATCCGTAGTGCAAATATGAAGAAAATGCTTTTCATTGGAGTTTTTTATTATTATTTTTTTTTACATCCTTCGTTGTACACTTCAGCTTGTGCAACGTGTGAAGACATTCTCAGTTCTCTTAGAGTTCTTGTTAATGCTCTCCATTCAAGCATTATGAATGTGCAAACATATGCCTTTTCTCTTGTTTTCTCAAGGTCTGATACTTTTTATTTATTTATTTTTTTCACTGTGTTAAATTCAGTGGGAATCAACCATATTTGAAATAGATACATTCTTGACTCTTGATAAACTACTCTATGTTTATTTTGCAGAATGTTTGGACTCAGAAGAGACAGATGATACTGTACTGATATTTATATCATTTTAAAAATAGGCATGTCCTTGGAAGTGTTAACAAAAAAAAAAAAGCTTTCTGTAAGAGTTTTGAGTGTAATTTGAGCTGTAATGTGTAATTTGTAACTTGGGCGTTTGTGGGGAGAGGGGTAGACTGCTGCTGCGAACGAGTTAGAGAAAGAGAAAGAGAATGAATGAAAGAAAGAATGAGAGAGAGAAATCAAGAAAACAAAGAATAAGCATTTAGTCTTTTTTTAAATTTATGTATTTAATCAGGTTAAAGATACCCTTTATACCGATTTCTTGAACATACAGTATTAGAACACAAAGCAGTGCAGCACAGAAGCTTACTGAGAGTGAGACAAAGAGACAAGAGTAAAGGCTGGTGATGTCAAGGCTGTGTAGTGTAGAAGTGTAGCAAGCAAAAAAAAAAAAAGAAAAAAAAAAAGATGGAAAGGTATGTTGAACACGATTCCAAACATGAGAGGAAATAGCACGCTACAAATAGATATAATTCCTCCCTTACCTCTTTAATCATTTCGCCTCGTTTTCGCAAGGAAAAAAAAAATCCATTAATAATGTCATGAGTATTTAGTGTGTGCTTTGATAAATGAGATCCTGCCCCCTCTGTCTGCTGGGATTCCCCCCTCTTCCACGCCAGCCCTGAATTAATAGAATATTTGAGGCCGCTCGGAAAATGACTTCACATCCTCTAGTATTAATTACAAATGGGAGAAGACTTTGTTCATCAATCAAACAATTTCCCCAGACTTGTCAGAAGCAATGCAGTCGCACAATACATGAAGCCCCCTCTCCTTTGTTAGCAGCCTCGCTGTTATGACAGACAGAGAATGGAAAGCAGCTGCCGCGTTTTCGCTCCGTCATCACCGAGCCCTGCGCAGCCACTCCGCCGAGGCGAGGTCCGCAAAAAAAAAGAAGGGGGAAAAAAAAAAAACACAAATTATCATGTCAAGGTAGATTAATAGCATGTATTACACTGCGATCATTAGTACTTTAAACACATAAGACATCAGGGACAAACGCCTGCCCGGACCATAGCACTGCTGCCTGCCGCATAAGCACAGAGACAGCACGGGTGAGGAGACATTAAAAAAAAAAAAGAGCGGAAATGACTATTAATAAAGACGAAAATTACTACCCTCATCAAAAGCATTATGCTTTGTACTAAAGATCAGACAGCATGCCACACTACCGGCTCCGACGCTATAGGAAGGAGCTGGTTCTACACACCCCAGCTGCCTTTAAATATTCATTGTGATGTGCATGCGCAGACCGCTCCTCATATGTTGTTTAATGAGAAGAGTAAAGGAGCGACAGAGAGAGAGAGAGTAGTTAAGGCAGGAGTGCTTTCATCCTCAGAGCTGGAATGAATATTCTGTTCATTGTAGATCGGGAGGAGTATCGTGCCAAGCCCATCCCAGAACTCCCCAACCAGAGATCCTAATCCAAGCTGGTCAGTGTAAGTGGAACTCGTTAATATTTTGACCCATTTTTATGGTAAAACTGATGATATAGAGGTTCTACTTCCTCTTCAGTCTAGCAGGCCTCAATTAACGAGGATAATAATTGGTTGGCTGGTACTCATACTTTCATAAGGAAGCTTAAAATGGATTGTAATGGTTCTATACTACTCTCAAGTCAAAAAAAAAAATAAGGAACCAAAGAGGACACTTTATGAGGATAAGCTGGTTCATAAAGGAAGTAAGTAAGGAAGGCATAATTTCTAACTAAAACACCTGTCATTTTATTGTGGGAGGATTCATGGCTAAATTGGAGCAGCCTGGTGGCCAATCTTTATTAATTGCACATTGCACCAGTAAAAGCAGAGTGTGAAGGTTCAATTAGCAGGGTAAGAGCACAGTTTTGCTCAAAATATTGCAATACACACAACATTATGGGTGACATGCCAAGTTCAAAAGAGGACAAATTGTTGGTGCACGTCTTGCTGGTGCATCTGTGATCAAGACAGCAAGTCTTTATGATGCACCAAGAGGCAAGGTATCCAGGGTAACGTCAGCATACCACCAAGAAGGACGAACCACATCCAACAGGATTAACTGTGGACGCTGTAAGAGGAAGCTGTCTGAAAGGGATGTTCGGGTGCTAACCCGGATTGTATCCAAAAAACATAAAACCGCGGCTGATCAAATCACTGCAGAATTCAATGTGCACCTCAACTCTCCTGTTTCCACCAGAACTGTCCGTCGAGACAATACATTATTGTGGTCTAAAACCAGGTGTTTCAGTTTCATTGTCCAACACCCGTGTTTTAACCCCAGTGCATGTGCACTAATGACTATGTATGCAACATAGACCAGCAGTAATCTAATGATTGAACACAGAATGTTAAAAAGCAACCTTTTAAATTTTACTACCAGAATCTACACCTCCACCTACATTTAAACCTAATTCTAACATTATCCTAACACTAAACATAACCATCAGAGAAAATACGAAATTCTTACCTTTTCTGCATGAGTTTTTCCATTTCTCTATTCCACTGATTATTTTCCACTGAGACATTTGTAAAAACAAGCACCACCAGTGGACAGAAGCTCCATTCTGTGAATTGTAAAATTTGTTCAAAATATCTATGGGTACACTTTCAGTCAGATGTTCAAATTATATAAGATCTTATTGAAGCTGAAGATAAGAAATCTCAGTGTAGAGATTTAAACTCTCACAACAGCCGCCAGAAGCAGGACCCCTCTCAGATAGCCTGAGCGCGAAATCTGCAATTCCATTTAAAGGTTGTATCTCACAGCGATCGAGGCTCTCCACATTTTCCACAGACTTGAACAACCAGCTTACTCTGTACCAACTTAAACGCCCATCCAAGCTCCTCTGCACTGCAGACTGCCAGCTTGCTTGGAATTAATGTGTCCTGGTTTTACTTTATGGCTCATTTTATAGAAGATAAAAAGTGCTGGAATATTTACTGACATGAGAATAACCAGTCCATTAAAAAATACTGACTGAGCAGATTCAGATAGGACTGATAATTATGTTACATTTCCTTGCCATGTAAAACTAATCCCACATAAAGGAAATAAAAAGAAAGAACATTTTTCGTCACAGCCCTTTCTAGAGACGTGAGAGTCCAAGTCAAGAAACTTTAAGGAAACTTTACTTCCAAGACGGCAGTCTTATGGACAGAAAGAAAGAAAGAAAGAAAGAAAGAAAGAAAGAAAGAAAGAAAGAATATATTTGTCATGATAGGGACTTTATACTTCCGCTTAGCAAATAACATATATATATATATATACTTTCACTTCCAAGATAGAAAGAAAGAAAGAAAGAAAGAAAGAAAGAGAGAAAGAAAGAAAGAAGATATTTGCCATGATATGGAGTGTCTACTTCCTTTTAGGAAATTAACATATGAACCTTTATGTCAAAGAAATTAAGAAAGATGATGACTTTATACTTCCTCTTAGCAAATTAACAGATAAATACTTTTACTTCCAAGAAAGAAAGAAAGAAAAAAAGAAAGAAAGAAGATATTTGCCATGATATGGAGTGTTTACTTCCTTTTAGGAAATTAACATATGAACCTTTACGTCAAAGAAAGAAAGAAAGAATATATTTGTCATGATAGGGACTTTATACTTCCTCTTAGCAAATTAACATATATACTTTTACTTTCAAGAAAGAAAGAAAGAAAGAAAGAAGGAAAGAAAGAAAGAAAGAAAGGAAGAAAGAAAGAAGAGGAAAAAAGGAATAAGACAGAGAGAGATAAAGAGGGAGCTTGATAGAGAGAGAGAAAAGAGAGATAGAGAGAGGGTGGGAAAGAAAGTATAATACTTCCTCTTAGCAAACAGATATATACTTTTACTTCCAAGAAAGCAAGCAAGCAAGAAAGAAAGAAAGAAAGAAAGAAGAGGAAAAAAAATAAGAGAGAGAGAGAGATAAAGAGGGAGCTTGATAGAGAGAGAGAAAAGAGAGAGAGATAGAGAGAGAGAGGGAAAGAAAGGCAATGAGCTGCTCTGGCTGGAAAAGGCAGAGTAAGACACACTCCTGTGGATTTGATCAAATTGACACAGATTATTGATCTTGCTGCTGAAAATGTACAGTGTCGAGTCTGAAATGTCAGTTTGGATGGAAAAGAGATTCAGTATGAACTCATGGATTACTGAGTCTGTTCTCTCAGGAAGAACACGGCCGCTCTACCTTCTCACAATGCAGCCGCTGTTTCCTTACTTTTGCCGGGAGCAAAGACTGATATTGGGGCATTTGCATATACATGCATTTGTAAAGATCCAATCAGACATCAAGGCACAAACACAATTCCAGAATTCAAAGGTTGGAGACAGCGTGGTGAAACAAATGCACACAGCCTGGGGAGGGAGCAGATAAGGCAGCTCACTGTATCTGGATGATAGGGCTGAGTGAATATTAGCCTCTTTTTTTTTAGGAAAGGAGACTGGTAGACTGGTAGGGTTTTAGGTAAACACTGGCCACATCTTCCTCGCTGCGCCGTGCCGCTTATCGCACACTTGCATCTATCCTTTCACAGAACATGTGGCATGACAGAGATTAGCGGAGTGATTCGGACTTCTAATGATAGACGTTTTGCGGAGTTATTGGCCGGTAGATGTTCGTATCTCGGTATCTGGGAATCTCAGGCTTTGTAGGAGTGCGGTTCTGTCTGTACAGCATCTCGACATTATTTTGTCATATTTGCTTCCTGGGGAGCTGTGAAGTCAGCTTTGTTCTCCCTATACAAGCGTGACGGAAATTGAATTGCTTTCTCAAGATTTATTCCAAAACCACGCACCAATGTAGCGTCTCAAGGTTGAAGGCAAATCATGATGTTTTCAAAGGCTTCTTTATAAGTTAACCTGCAGAGTAATTACTATATATCGTCGCTGTACAGTGAAAAACACTTATCTCCATTTTTGCCGATTTTTAGTTTACTACATTATTTAAACAGACAAACTGTTCCTTACACTGTGCCAATTTATTTTTTGAGGAACGGACCAATAGAAACTCTTTAAAATGACCTGAAATAAACTCTTTTTACATTGACTTCCATTGAAAGTTTACAAGTTTATTTTTTCTCTCTCTCCTGTAAAGTTGCTGTTTTGGAGATAAGTGTTTTCCATTGGACAGCGACAATATACTGTATAAGGTACTGGTTAACGAACAGGTCTAGGCATCTGTGAAAATGACCATTTTAAAGCTTACTTTCTTTAAGCACTGGTTAAAGATATATATTTTTTTTACTCAGTAAAACCATAATAAAAAAAGGATACAAAAAGTAGTGTTTTGCATCTCTGTGTTGATCGAAGCATCTCGAATGTTCTCCTTATGTATGATTATTTATAATTATTATTATTCTTATAATTTTAACACCTGTATTGATTAATCAGTGTTTAATCATGTTAAATCAGGTTAGCTGCCGATGGAATATATTGAACATATTCACATATTGGATGATGGTGTCTCAGAGAAATCTGATATAAACCACTTTATACACATTGAATTAATAATAAATGTTCCTTTTTGCTCTATTTATTTATTTGTATGTATGTGTTTAAACACATTTGTGGCCCTATTTTATTGATCTATATGTGATCCATCAGCCGACACACCGTGCAGCTTTAGGGATTTAGGGCGTGTCAGTGTGTCTTTGCTATCATAACAATGGGAAAAGTATGCCTTGTGTGTCTCGAAATGAGCAAAAGGCATGTACTAATTCTTTTAATTAATCACAGTGTGTGTTTAGACATAATGTGAAATAAATCAGTGCACCAATGTCCAATTCAGTTTAAGAGCCAGGGGTTCTCTGACTTTGGCAGATTGATATATTGTAAGCTCTGCTGCTATTTAAATGATGCAGGTGCAAGATGTGATAATAGGCTGTTGGCAGGTTGTAAGATAGCTATGAGCTTTGTGACACATCGAATTATTGATTGTGATTAAAACTTTACGCACAGTAGTGTATTTATATATAAAAATGTGAACTTGTATCTTTGAGTTCAATTAAACTCAATAAGAGTCTGCTGTCTAAAACAAAACAAAAAAACAGAGGAGATTGTAAAGCGGAAAAGAAGTAAGACAAGAACCTTGGAATATATTAAACTCTGTAATTGAAGATAGAGAAATATTCATCATCCTAAGACTTCAGAATGCATTATGAGGGAACAATTTCAACAAGCTCTTAGTACCTCTCATTAGACAGTGTATCAAACCAGAACAAAACTCTCTTCTCCTAACTATGTGGAGGAAGTGGCTTGGAAAATTAAATGGAAGAGACGGCACAGCCTTTGCCATGCTTGTGTCACCAGGCCTCGCTCGCACTAACAAGTCCGCTCGGCTTAGAGTGCCGATAATTCACATGCTCTTTAATTTCACATCATTGGCTGCCGTTTAATGCCTCGAATGTACCAGAAAACACATAAAGATAATCTCTTTAAGACCAAATGTCTGAAGTTCCCATTACGATGGCCAAGCAGTTCAAGTGCGGCGTGTTTTCATTATGAATTTGAAGCACTTAAATAAAACTCCCTTTTCTAAGACCCGGCAAGACCTAAGACCTGCTCTCTAACGGTAATTCTTCATTTTTCTGTTATGAAAGTGTTTTGCAATGTATGGGAGATGCAATCTTGCATCTATAGAGGCAAACTAATGATGATTATCTTGCTCTATCGTTTTTTTATATATATTTATTTATTCATTTCTTTTCTGTGGCCTGCTTTCTATATTTTATCATCTTGGATACCTTGGTGAGATCTCTGAGCTGTTGTGCATTTGCATTTATATTACGATACGACAAACGTATATACAGTTCCAATTTAATTTGGAATAGCCCTTTATACACCCCTTTTTTAAAAGAGATTTTTCAAGGGTTTTTAGAAAAGACTGTCTAGGAACAATTTGAATAAACATTCATGCCTGATTAAGTTGTGCTTCATATTGTTGATGTACAATGAAAAACAAGCATCTCTATGTTGGACGATGTTTAGTTTACTACATAATTTGAAGACACAAACTGTCACTATGTATACACCAATAGGAAACTTTCCAAAAATTTAACGAAGTTAAGAAGGTTTCATCCTTCTCGAGACTGACGATGTACAATGAAGAACATCTCTTCCATGACAGTGTTGCAATCTGGTAGAGTCATTCTTAGAAAACTCATGCTGTGTCTGGATGAGCATTATCCTGCTGGAAAATGACAGTTGGAAGCCCTGCCATGAGAGGCAATACATGATGCCACATATTGCGTTGATGAGCTGTTAGTGACACCTACATACTTAATTACATCCATAATCAGATCCCAAACACAACCTGGTTTTATCATTAAGGACATCACTGCAAATTAAGGCAAAATGTAAATGGCGGCTGACTGACTGATAGTCTAAACGATGGTCTACACAATTTGTCTGCTTTTCTCAGTCCAGTCATGTGCCCCCTTTCAAAGTCAGACAACTGTCTAAGACCACCTCATAATTATTTAAATGTCTGCCTGAGACATGCCTGACCGCATGTTCAGTTTTGCACCAATATCTTGTGTGTTATTTTCTTTTTTGGTCATTTTGACATTTGTCTATATACACAGGTGTATAAAAAAAAATAAGTATCATTGAAAAGTGACTTTATTTCAGTAATTTAGTTCAAAATGTGAAACTCATATATTATATAGATGTATTACACACAAAATGATCTATTTTAAGCGTTTATTTATTTTATTGTTGCTGATTATAATTTACAGCTAATGAAAACCTTAGTTAGAAAATTGGAATATTATATAAGACCAATTGGTACTTTTGGCAGTGTGGGCAGTGTGCCAAGTCCTGCTGGAAAATGAAATCCGCATCTTTACACAAATTGTCAGCAGAGGGAAACATGAAGTGCTGTAAGATTTTCTGGGACCAATACGTGTAGATGACATCACTTTTCAAACCATGTGACACAGATCTCTTGATTTCCAAATGAAAAAAATGTGAAATGTATTGATGATCAGTGATGGTTTGGAGAGACATGTCATCTGCTGGTGTTGATCCACTGTGTTATACTGTATCAAGTGCAAAGTCAGTGCAGTGTTTTCCCACAAAATCCTAAACTTTTATGGAGATGAAGATTTTATTTTCCAGCAGGACTTGGCGCACTGCCCACACTGCCACAAGGACCAATCGGTCTTATTTAATATTCTAATTTTTAATAATCTGAGATATTGATTTTTGGGTTTTTTATTTGCTGTAAGCCATAATCATCAACAATAAAAGAAATAAACACTTTTAAATAGATCATTTTGTGTGTAGTACATTTTTATACGAGTTTCACATTTTGAACTGAACTACTGCAATAAATAACTGTAACTTTTCAATAATATTCAAACCTTTTGATATGCAACTGTACTATTTCTTTCTGTTTTAAGACATAGATATATTTGTTGATGCTTGTATTAGCATTAAGATGCCAGCACTAAGACATTTTAATGAAATTTTACCTTGAGTGGTAGAAAGGCTATGCTTTACACTTGAAATTGGTATGCAACCCATTCTATAGAACTTTTTTCAATTTTCTGCTTTCATATAAAAATCACAGTATTTGCTGCTACTTAAAATACAGTATATAGCATATTTAAAATTTCAACACCCTAACTCAAAACACTTTCCCACATCGCGGGGAAATAATGACTCCTGCGTGAACAAAGGAGAAAAAAAATCACTTTCTCATTGAATACATGTCAGGCTTTTCCCTGCGCTGTGGTGACTAACACTCTGGTTGGTGGTGAATACCTCTTGAGTAATGTTCAGTCGGACTGGCATCCAGCTGCACCCGCTGCCCCTCCTCCGCGCCTTCTTATGCACTGCTGGCAATTCTCAAATGAGTCTGGTCTCTCCTCTCCGTCTGCTACAGGGAAGCATATAAAAGCCTCTTCAGAGCGACCTGTTCCTTTCCATAAGCACTACAGCCAAATCAAACAGCCACTTCTTTCACCGTCTCCTCACACAATCTGACAAGGTTGCACTCTGGTTCTGTTCCGCTGGGGTAATGGTGGCATCATGCAACATCAAGGGAACTTTTCAACACCAGGAGAAAGGTTCTGCATGTTAATCCCCAGCATGGTATTTATTATTGTATTATTATTATTATTTCACAAGTCCATTTACCAGATAATATACAGTAATTAGAATTTCAATTCACTTTTAGAATAAAAAAATGGTTTATATTAATGTATTGCATTTAAATGTATTTTATTTAATGTATTTTTTATCATTTTATAGATCCAAGATTCTGTTCAACAGAGACCAATTTGGCATCTTATTTTAGTGTCTGCTTTTATGATAAAGCAGCTGTTAATATCATTCAACAAACAGTTATTTTAAAACTTTATTTGTTTATTGCAACTTGTGATACTTATACTTCTGGCAGTGTGTAATTTCCAATCACATTCAGGCAGTTCTGCGCTGACACTTTTGACGCAGCAAATTAATTATACGATACCATATTAATTATACGTTACCAAAGATGTCATTAAGTCCAGACAGCTGTTAACAACTTCAAAATGAATAGTAGAAAGGGAAAAACAAGAAAAATGTATTGCTTATTCAAAATGTCTTCACAGTTTGGGTACAAAAACAACTTAATTTTAGAACGTAATGGAAATCTTGTTTTAGCTGCTTATAAGAAGCTCCTGACACTTATGTAAGTGATACGAAATGAATTCAACAATATATATATATATATATATATATATATATATATATATATATATATATATATATATATATATATATATATATATATATAATATATATATATAAAACAGTTATATTATTTTGGTTAGTAGAAAGAGTAGAATGTAATGTGAAAATATTTGTAAATGTTACAACTTTTGGTTCTTAGAATGTTTAAAACGTCAAGCATAAGAATGTATATCTCATTAAATAATTCTTAAATTAATATGGACTTTTCCTGTTTAATAAGCATATTTAAAAAAAAAAAAACGTGACATCAGAAAATATTCTATTACATTCACGCTCCATTTTTTACTTTTGGAAAATGAATTTTGACACATTGATTAAATAATATAGAGCTTTTATATATTAACTTTTCTGTTTGAACCGTAGTGTACTGTTTTTTTTTTTTTTTTTGTATTTTTAACCATAGGAAAGTTTCCTTCATGTTTTTTTTTTTTTTTTTTGTTGAATTTTGTGCAATAACTTTGTAATAACTTTGGAATAACTTTGGGTTGCAAACCATCATCATATGACACTTTTTTGTAAAGTTCCTGCTTTATTATTTCTGTAATGTTTAAGTTATAATCATTTATCATTTACTGCTGAACATTCTTTTTATTTTCTCTCTGTGAGTGGGAGCTGTTCTTAATGCTGCATGATACCTAATGCAATATTAATTACAATTTTATTGGGTCTAGTCTTCAAAGAAACACCACATACAGCAGTCTACATTAGAGTAATGTTTATAGAGCCTTCCAGATGATTCTTTAGGGAACCTATTGAGTAAATGAGAATGAAAGGTGTAAATTAATAAACTTCCATGTCCCACAGTAAATAACGGCTTAAATACCAATTAAATGTAAAATGTTTTTTTAAATCAATACACCCAAATCAAGAAGCATTATATAAATGAATCTAGTGTACATTATCTGCTTATAGTTACAGCTTGTCTTTATTCGAGCTCCAGCAAACCCTGGTAGGCCTATAATCAAACAATGCTGGAGTTCCACTCTGACCCCTCTGAGGCATATTAATTATATGATATGGAGGATGTGATTAAGTTCAGGCAACTGCTGTTTGCTTCAAAATTAAAAATAACCAGCAAAAAAAAGGAAAAAAATAATGAATTAACTTCATTCCATTTCTTGCCCCAGTTTGATTTTAATGATGCTATGCAAAAATACATTGCTTTTAGGAACTGAGACCTTTTTGTACCTTCCTGTAAAAAAAAGGATTTACATTTACATTTGTACTGATATACGGTTGTGTGATTAACTTAGAATTTTATAAACCTAGATGGCTACATAACGAAAAAACTCTAAATTGAGTATCTATTGGAGTCACTTTCCAAGCACTGTTTTGTGACAGAGTTGTAGATACTCTTAAAAATAAAGTTGGTAAAGTAGCAGCAACTTGTAATTAAAGCTGTAAAAAGTATTTACATTCATTACTCAGGTATAGGTATAGATGTATATATAGGTATATAGAGGTATAGATACTATGGTTTAAAATACTTCTGTAGAAGTTGAAGTATAAAAAAAAAATAATCAAAAAGCCATAGAAACTATAATGTTATATTCAAATTTAAGATGCACCAGGCACTGGACTACGATACCCAAAATGCACTACACACACACAATGACATCACTCCCTCATATGATTACAAGTCACTGCACACGGCACCACCAAGGAGACAATCACCGGAATATTGATCACACCTGTTCACACCACTATATGTACACCTTTACTCCAAACACTCTTTGTAGAGTATTATTTGATCCACAAGCCACTTAGCAAAGCATTTATCCAATTACATGTGTTACCCTGTAATGTATAATTTTGTTTTGTTTTTCCAGCCTCAATTTTTGCCTACTTCCTAATATCTCCTGCCTGAATCTCATTTATAGTATGCTTGTTACCATCTATCTATCTATCTATCTATCTATCTATCTATCTATCTATCTATCTATCTATCTATCTATCTATCTATCTATCTACAGAAGAGCTTATGTCTCTGACTTTATTGTATTTCAGTAAGTCCACTTTAATTATAATGATCCTGATCACAATCATATTTTGAACCACATGGCATTCTCACTATTTAGCTTAAATGCATTTTTGTTAATATAATTAAATTTAATGACTGATTTTACCCTGTGTGTGTAAAATATGTATAAGTAAAATGAGAACCCAAATGTAATTAACATTTGACATTAGAGACTTTTAAGACCAAATACGGATCTGTATAATAATTTGTATAATACAATGTGCTGTTCAGTCATATAGAATGTATTTACATTAATTATATTATTGGCTGTACTGAGTGCTGTGGTGCTGTATGCTGTAGGGAGGTCATTTAATAGGAATAGCAAACAGATGCATTCCTATGCACTCTAAATATACAGCAATTGGGATGTGAAAACTGCATGAGTCCTTTTGAAAGTCTGTATCTGCTGGATGCAACTTGCAGATTTAGTTAATTTTACATGGTTAGCAAGTGCTATTATTTACAAACAGCAGTCAGAAATTAAAAAGGAACAGGCAATGGGGCATGCATTGGATCTCAAGAGGATATTATATATGTTGCAAATTGATTAAAGGTTCACTTAAGAATTTAGAACATGTTTTCTGAATGAGCTATTGGCTTCTATTCATTGCATTTTTTAGTTCAAGTTCTGTAAATTGGACCTTAAATTTCACATAATGTAAAAATAATGCAAAGATTAAAGTGTTTTAAAGTGTTTTTTATATATTATTTCTAATTTTACTCCATTTTATCTCTCATTTGGGAGGCCAGTTACCCAATCCCTGTTCATATGAAGTACCCTCATTAGCTACTAATGCCCCCAACACTAGGAGGGTGAAGACTAGCAAATGACTCTTCCTACACATGTGAAGCGAGCCAACGTCCTTTTTGAAATTTCCCTGATTTCCCTGATACAGCATCGCTTAGCAGCCAACATACTTGAAGGAAAGCACCAGATCCCCAGCTCCAATACAACCCCTAACAGATGACTGTAACAGCCAGCCTCACACTATAAGAGAACATTTGAAAACTCAGGTAGAATGTATTAAAGATTGTTGCAGTCCTACGTTGAAATCCGTGAGTGGAAAAAAAAAAAAATGTTTTTTTTTTTCGTCTGTGACAATCTGCTGCAAATAAGAATAAGGCTACAACAGCGAAGAGAAGAAATAACCATCCAATTCCCTCAACAGTCTTTGCAATCACATATTGAAATGGAAATTACACCCTCTCGGAAGTGCGTTGCTGTTTCATGAATTACTTTTGCATTGATTGTGTACTTTGCATGTGCTCTAACAACTTTTCACTCTTCGCAATTGCTTTTAACAGTTAGAGTATTGTAATTTAAAGCCAATTGTGTGTTTCTGTGCTTGAAAGAGACACAATTCATTTTCTGATCCTTTTCGCCAGTTTTTATTTTACTACCACAAACCAGTGTGCCTATTTGCTACCAAGAGGAGGAAAATGCATTAGAAATTATAGCACTGCAGTGCTGCAGAGAATTATGCTGAAAAAAAAAAAAAAATCATACCTCCTTTTCAAGAAAGCTTCATGACATGTTTAGAAACACTGTCACCTTAGTCTCTCATGGAGTAGCATTACATGGAAGGTGTTTTTTTTTCTCTCTATTAGGCACCATTTGTTTTTAGCTCTGGTATTTATTTATTTATTTCACAGGTATTTTTGGCATTATGAATGTGGACTAGATTTATATTGCAATATTGTTACTGCAGAAAACAAAGCAGCTGCTGTCGTACATGTTAAGTGTGCCCTTTTTTCCCTTATACAATCCATTAGATGAAAATTGCTGTAGCTTTTCCAGCCATTTAACTAGCCCGCCAGCAAGCCCGGATTTTAAAGTAGGCACCTTTCATTTGACCTCATTTCTGTTCCAATATTGGTCCTCTTATGTACACTGGGTGACATGGCTGTTTCTAGCAGATAGTGCATCTCGCCCCAAGTCATTGTGATTTTTAGATATTGTGTTTGGCTTTGCCAGCTGATCAATATTCTATGAATTTTTGAAGCTCATTAAGTGGCGGAGAGAGATCATTCAAACATGTGTTGGGGCACCTTCGGACCGAGCACAAGGGGGAAAAAAAAATGCCGGCTGAGAAAAGTTGTTCAGCCTCAGTGGTTTTTCAGTTCTAATGGATGGTTCCTCATATCTGCACACATTAGATTAATTCCTGTCAATATTTAGAATGTCTTGGTGAACTGACAGAAAAGGTACTGAGGGTAACAGGGGCTTTGATTTTCCTTATTATTGCAATAGGTTTTTAATAATGCCACCGTTTTAGAGCAAACAATCTTTCACACTATAAGACAAACTGGATTATAATGCACATTATAAATAAACGTCAATTTTCTGGTCTATTTTCTGATCTATCAGGCACATTTGCGTAACTAGTAAGGAACAGGGGGTTTGCCATATTTTCCTTCTAATTCAGCAGGTCTTGCCGCTGGGTGGTGGGGGGGGGGGGGGGGGGGGGACTAAGGTAAGAAAAGTTAAGCTAAGTAAACAAAACTGAAATTCTTTTAAAAAATGTTTTTTTTTTTTCAAACGAGCACTGGTTGTTAATCTACATGGATTTCTCTCCTGAAAACTGTGTATTTGGGTGAGTAAAGCACTTCCGTTTATTTACAGTGAGCTTCGGTTTCCAGATTTCCACTAAGGCTGGGTGCAGCAGCATTATCATTAGCGGCTAAAACTAGCACTAGTCACGGTTAGCGCTAGTAAATGCCACCTGACAGCACTACAGTGAGGAACCCTAAGTGTTCAAACAAGCCACGGCGCTTATATCAGCTAGCGGTTTGTCCCACGTAACTTGTTTTATCATGGTAAACGTGTAGGTTACAGTCCAATATACTTACCCCTGAATGGCGAAAGAACTAGCGTTTAGCAACTAATGCTGCTCCAGCAGTGCTAGCCGGGTTATCAGCAGGCTACAGGGCAATAATACTCGCCTCTGAATGGCAAAAGAGCTGCTTCTTAAAACCTGACTGGTAAAATTCATACATAAGGTGCACTGTATTATAAGGCACACTGACGATTTTTGGGAAAATTAAAGGATTTTAAGATGACATTACAGTGCAAAATATACGATAAGTATAATTGCTTTCTCCACCATTTAAGAGTTATTTCTTGTTAAGATGATTTTAGAAAACCCAGACTGATCTCTAATAGCTTTGTATATTATACAGTGTCATTCCACTTGTCTTTATGTCTACTGTAAAATGTACAAAGGTAAACAAAGGTAAAAAAAAAAACAAGGCAAACTTTAAACTGACATTTTTTAATGTAATTTTGAGTATGTAATTAAATTTTAGCTTAATAATAGTATAATTTGGATGTCTTTTTCAACTTTGTCTGTTTGTTTAATTGACGGTTATAATAGGTAAGCTCTAAAGCATGCTACTTTTGACCCATGTTAAAGAATTTAGGACTAAACATGTGCACCGGCACATCAAACATAAGCTCTTGCACATCCTTTCATCAGAATGAGTTTCTGTAAACCAGTCTGTGGTCTTGTGTATCATCAGAAATGCTTGTCAGAATCACAGGCTGCCCATGCTAAGACTAAATTGGTCAGTCATTAAAATGTATCTTGCTTGCACACGTTCTTGCACTGTCCAGCGCCGCACAATTATGGCAGTACTCCTGCGAAAGTTCGCATTTTGATGGGATCTGTGTGCAAGGTATTCTGTACCAGGGATACAGTCTGGACACAGTGTCCGTATCCAGCAGAGACATCATCCATCAAAAACAATTTACTCATTTAAATATGCTGCTAGGGGGAAAGGCATTTGAATGCAGATGCTCTGGCTGGGCTGAAATGGACTGATGAACTGTGTTTTGAGCAGCGAGTGAATCAGTCACTGTGACTGGCATGCAGTGTTCAGGCATTAATGTCTAAGCACATAGGCTTGGTATAGACTGGGCCTTAGCAGCTTTTTTGATAAACATTGTGTGGATGTACTGGGACTGTATGTTTCCTGTGCTGTGGCTAACTTACAACTGGACAACAAAAACACTTGTCTTCATAAAAATAGTTGCAAAATGGCAGATATCTTGGCATGGAGTTTCTAATGGTTGCAATAATCCATTCCATGCATTAACATGAGGATAGGACTAGCAATGCAGCTGTCTTCAAGGCAATCTCATGAGAAGGTAGGCGTATGTGGACGAGCAGAAAAGTTCAGAAAAGGTAGGGTCACTGGTTGCAGGACCATGTCAGCGCAGTGTTTGGCTATTATTGTGCTGGTAATACACGTACTATTATACAAAAGTACACCCCACACTATGACCTGACCATGGTGAATACACACAGATTCTTTGGTCACTCAATGGCAGACTGGCATGACTACCCTCCAAGTTTCTTCCTGTCAGTCGTTTCCTTGTAGGTGCAATATTTTTTTTTTTACGATTAGTGTATTTAAAAGTGTTAAAAAGGAGTTACGTTTTTAAAAAAAAGTGCTGTATTGAAAAGGTGATGTCATAGATGTATATGGATATTTGGTTCCCCAAAGAATGATGTCTTAAAAAAAAAAATCTCTGATTCTCTGAATGTTTTCTGATTGTGTAAAGAATTTTCGCATTATCTTTTTCACCAGTGTAAGGATTCCTTATGGTAAATTTATAATAGGTAGAAACTCGTTAAAATATATTTTAGTAGAAAAAAAAAAGTTAATAAATTTTGTAGATTAAGATGTAGGTTAAAGTGGCAGTCTGTAGTAGAAGCATTTCTAAATGGAGAAGGGATACAATTTTGTGCTTAATGGTAACAGTGTGCTGGAACGGCCATCCCTTCCCTGCTTAATATATAATAAGCCTAATATATTCATTCTAAAAACTGGGGTGTCGAGTCGCTTTTTGCGGGAGTTCTTCCGGCAACATCATGCGTCTTTATGTACTTACATCACAAGTACAACCTCTTAAAGAGGATCTGGATCAAGTTTATTGAATGCAAGCGGCTGGTGGAGCATTGGAGACTTCAGAAGGGGAAATTCAGACCTCAGTAGCTCTTTTACCCATAGTAGAAGCAAAGAAACAAAAGAGTGAATTTCTGACTAAGTGCTAGCTCTCTCTTTCCGACTAAACATAACCAGCAATCAAATTTATCCACTCTGAAAGGAGACCACATCACACACGCCCAGTTCAAAATGATTCTTCCGCATGCTCTGTGCAATTATCCATTCTCACCAGAGAGGGCCCTAAATTCCAAACCTTATGGACATCAGCTTTAATTATGTTTTACAAAAGAGCATTTACTATGTAGCAATAAGCCTGTTACACAGGCAGCCAGTATTTTGGCTGTACTAAATACAGAAAGGCAGCTAGTATTTTGACTGTACTAAATACAGAAAGGCAGACAGTATTTTGACTGTACTAAATACAGAAAGGCAGCCAGTATTTTGACTGTACTAAATACAGAAAGGCAGCTAGTATTTTGACTGTACGAAATACAGAAAGGCAGCCAGTATTTTGACTGTACTAAATACAGAAAGGCAGCCAGTATTTTGACTGTACTAAATACAGAAAGGCAGCCAGTATTTTGGTAAATTAAGTATGTTAACATTTGTTACCTCAGCTAAAGTTGCTGTACGAGCTCTCTACAGATCTAATATTTTATCTGGAAAACAGACAGTTTGTAAAGAGATAGCAAACTGAGTTAAATGATAGCAAATGAAAAAAGATATGCACAATGCATAATTTCATTTAATGTATGTGAGTATAACATTAAAATGAGCTTGAACCTGCTCCCTCCCACACTCCCTGCCAGCATTATATGTAGCAGCACTCTTTCCACATGACTCCTAAATGAAAAACTGCAGTATGGCTTGAAATGAAAAAAAAAAATAAATAAAAAAAATTGACATTGTTTTATTCAGTCAAACACTGAAAGTATTTATTATTATTATTATTTTTTTTTGGCCATTTTTAGGTGAAAACTTCTGTTTGTCAAACATTCTGTGCATCCCAAGCAGCAAAAACATGCCTTGCATATATGTTCTTGTTTTGACTTTCTTCTAAAACTGAATTTGTGATATGTTTTAAACTTTAAACCAAGTGTTTCGATATTGCTAATATCTGTCCCTACATTGCATCACAGAAGGACCTCGCCACACATGTAAGCTGCGGATATCTCAGGATCGATTGGAGGGTCTGGTCTTCTCAGTGACATTGCCACGACAGTGACAGAACATGGAAGACCCCTAGGTGATCAACACTGAAAGCTCGGGGAGCTCGGCAGTGTTGTGGCGTAGGTGTTTTTTTATGATCTACTAGCTGACTGGTAGCTTTCCTCCCAGTAGTGTTCTCCTGATTGCCCTGCCTTCAGAAGTTCCTACACTCCCACTGGTGATGGAAAGCTCACACTGAAGAGTTTGATGGTACAGCTTCTAAATGCACGAGTTTTTCCTTGGCAATGCTCATTGTATTCCGCCCACGATTATTCAGCTCCTGTTGCCGATTCTACCCACATAGCCACATGATCATCTCCTTTCTTACAG
This sequence comes from Astyanax mexicanus, assembly GCF_023375975.1. NCBI lineage: Eukaryota > Metazoa > Chordata > Actinopteri > Characiformes > Acestrorhamphidae > Astyanax > Astyanax mexicanus. Next base: position 39,989,561 of record NC_064417.1, on the reverse strand, counting down.
CCTGTGCTCTTAAATGGGCCCTGGTCATTTGGGAGCACAAGGGCAAAGAGAATTCATCCTATAAGGGATTCATTAGCCTGTTCAAAGTCATCACCCTAACAACAGCAAAGTGGGAGGTGAGAAGCCTTTAATGATTAAACTTTGGACTGTGGCTGCTGCTAGAAGGTGGAATAAACCTACTCTTCTCACCTTATTTTGTAAGGTCTTAGGAGGAGAAATTTAGTCCAAACTAACTTGATTTAATGACAAAGTTGGACTGGATGCTTCTTATAACTGAACAACAGGGTAATAATTGACCTAAAGTTAAGAACATTTCTGCCTTTACCTGTAAAGTCATCATTTTGGCAACAAAATACTGTAGTTTTTGATAATACTTTACCATATTTATTCAAGAGTCACTTTATTAAACAGATACAAATGTGAGAATATTGACACATCTGATTATGTATAGGTGACGGAAATCTAATTAGCAGATAATTATTGGAATGAACACATAATAGTAGTAATTAACACATAATACAAGTATTCTCTCAGGTGGAATTAACCTGCTCTTGCGAGGTAAAACCAGCAGAATCCAGTTCAAACTAATTTGATGCAGTGACGCATTTGAACTAGATCTTCTCAACATGTCGAACCTTCTTAAAAACTTGCTTAACCCTTAGAACCCTAGGTTGTTTTGGTGTGTTTTTCCTCTGTTTTTTGTCAGTTCCTCTTTCAGATCTTATAACATAGTAATTATACCAGACAGCAACATGCCATGAGCTCTTTTACTCCAGAAGCCATACGTCTGCTCAAAAATGTAATCATTTAAAATGTAAAAGGAAGCAGAATTGTTGTTATATTTTCCTGGAACTGGTCATGTTTTGGTCAAAATTTTACCAAGCGCCTGTTTTTTTTTTTTTTTTATTCACACCTAAGACATCTTTTCAAAAATGCTTAGACTAGAGTGTATATGAGTTAAAAGCATAAGAATATTGATGATAGTTCATTACGTGTTTTATTACTTTGATAAAATACATGAAGAGCATCAGCAAAGTTATTTTTCTTGATAATCACACCTCTAGGATACATGTAGATTACTTAAAACCTGACACACAGAGCAGCTTATGCATTTGAGTATTTTAACCAGGACCAATATGGCCATTATTCCAACTAATAACAAAACTGATTTACTATACTAGATATTTATTTTCATCTGCTTAAAATAACAACAAATATTATAATAGAGAGTTATTCCACAAAATGATAATAAAAACACTTTTATTTTGGACACACAATGAAAATATACAAAAATGTAAACTCTTTAGCCTAAATAAATAAAAATGTTTAGTGCAAAATAACTACTTAGCAAAAATGTAAAATGTAAATAAATATAATGTATATTATAATGTAAAATAAAATAAAAAACTATATAAAGTAGTGCGCACACCATACCTAGCTTTAGTTTGAGTGCAGGTTGTTTCACACTTTTTCTGTGGACACTTTTGTGTCATTTACTGAAAATATTTGGTTTGAAACATCATATAAATATGTTTGAAGCACTAGAAGTAAATAATATTGTTTGGGGAAAAGCAAATTGCTCGTATTTTGTTGTTTTTTCAACACTTTGAGGAATCAGTGGCAATGTGGACGTCATGTGATTTACTCAGAGACCCAAAAGTTAATGTAAATACAACTGATTATGTGTATTGAGCAAATAAATGAGTATATGTTATAATGAGTTATAATGGAAGAACAAAACAAGGAATCTTATTTTTAGGTGTTTTTCCAGTGTTTTTTTTTTTTTTTTGTAGTTGCTTTACTGCACTGGGATTTATATATATATATATATATATATATATATATATATATATATATATATATATATATATATATATATATATATATATATATATATATAGCTGCATATATGCTGATTTGTGAAAGGGATTCCTGAGTAATTAAGCTGAGAACACAAGGTGCGATTTTGGACGTAAATCCGTCCATAGGGTTCTAAGGGTTAATCTTGTGAAAACTGGGTGGCACCCAATTGCATGTGCGGCTGTCTGCCACAGAGCCCATGCAATTGGATGCCACCCAGTTTTCACAAGATTAAGCATGTTTTAAGATGGCTTGCCACGTTGAGAACATCCATTTTCCCAAACATAAGAAACAATGGCACCCTTAGATATGTCTCTAAATATACTGTTTTTTAGGTCACATTTTCTCACCCAGTATCTCACTACACCAAGTAAGCTTTGTTCTCTGGACTGGCAATTGGTGGATGAAGGTACCATTAGCCCTGTTACCACCCCGTCACTCTTATTGTTAGTGTGACCCACAATGAATAACTCAATCTTTTTATTGCAAAATCTCCTGTCACAGGATTGTTTTGAGATTGCCTTGGCTAAAAAAAAAAAAAACCCCTTGAAACCATGCCCCCCTCACCTTATCACAGCCTGATCCCCAAGTGTTTTTTCTAATGCATTAGTTTGACATTTGCTTCCACCTCCATTGAAAGTCAACCAGTTTCTGCACCAGCCATAATAACCCCTGCATATCAGGAATTCACATATCAGGAAGTCTCTGACAATGCCAAGTCTACAACTCTGCCCCCTTATCAACCAATGAATGTGCCATCGACCTCCTGGCTGGAGCCATGCCCCCCAGAGCCAAAATCTATTCCTTTTCAGTAGCAGGAATCTAAGGCCATGGAGGAATATATTGACGAGGCACTCAAGCAGGGTTTCATCAGACCGTCCACATCCCCCGCATGCTCTATTTTTCTTCTTTGTTACAACCATAGATAGTGGCTGTTTAAGAACTGGCAAGGACTGTTGTAACTTGAGCAACTTAACTATCGTTACTTGATCAAATATCATTACCCTCTCCTTCCTCCTTGTGTCCTGTGCTTTTGGCAACTCACAAATATCTAATACTTCACCAATTTTGACCTTTAATAAAGAATCAGGAAGGGAGACAATTGTAAAATGGCATTTCTCACCATCATTTACAGCTTTTGTTCATGAATTTATGTGTCTCTGTCATCAGAACATGATACACCGGTTTGTCAAAAGTCCTGATCTGTTCTTTTTTTATTCATCTTTTATGTTGTTTGGTCAATCATCAAGACAAATAAAAAGTGTGGGGCACAATGCCAAAATTCTCAAGGTAAAACATCCTTTGCTTTAAGGAATCTATCTGTACCACTTTCTGAAAAACATCAGAACTCCTGCTGAGATTCCTTTTACCTGTCTGACTGTTGCTTCTTAGCTTTGCTTTGTTGCTGTGCTAATAGCTACGCACTTTATGGTTTGGAAGAGGGCTATCCAGTTAGCGGTGTTAAAAGTCTTACACTTTCTATAAGTCAAAAGGGAGCAAAAAAAAGGAACACCAAACTGACCAAGCCAAGCATGCTTGCATAGTGACAAGTACAACAATGGCTGTTAAGCAGTATATCCATAGTTATGTGCATCTAGCAGTTGACCAAGGAAATACAGCTTTTTGTGACCAATGGGTCCCTACAATTTACTCCTAAATTTGATGAAATATGCTTGCAGGTTTGGTTACATTTTATTAGCTGATCAATCCTTCCATTTCTAGCATGTACTGAAAACATCTTCAGCTATTATTCCAATGGAAAAACTCATGTTATCCATGTATAGCTGCTTCTGAGATTCTTACAACTCTGTGGATTGTTAGAATACTAGAATTCCAGTCCAGAAAAGGTTTATATTGATGCTGTCAAGGCAAAGGCAACCCAATCCTGACACATGCCTTTTTCCATTAAAGGCCTAGAGAGATACTTTGGGTTTCTAGCATCTATCGCAGACCTCCTGTAAACCACCATCACAACCTAACCTCGTCTCACTCTTGAAGAGACAAGTCAGCTAACTTTAATGCAGTGTCAAAGCAAAAAAATGCATTTCAGTCAGTAAAGAACTGTGTCATAAACTGTAGGTCTCACTTCAGGAACACCTTCAGCGCACCAAACAGTTTGTAGTGGAAGAGATATATATGATATAGGATTACTTCCATATATCTATTACTACTATCTACCAGTGTTGTGTCCGTTCACTTCACTTAAATTTAAAAAAATCATGTTCATAGTCATTTTAATACATTTTTAACTAAGGGTGTACTCACACAAGGCATAGTTCCATTGAATTGTGCCAAACCCCAGATCTATCCCCTCCCCCGGTTCTACTCCCCCGCTTACCTGCACTCCTATTGTGTTTAAACAATCTGTGCCCAAGCCCGCTTACATCAATACTTACTGCTCAGTGGGCTTGTCGGTGTTGTGCCAAATTAAACACCCCCACCATGAAAAGCACCCTCTCTCTGGAGCATGTCTTCTTGATAAAAGTGGAGATAATTTGTTTGAACTTACTTAGAAATATGTGCCAAAAGTCACGGTTATCTCAGTCATGGCACAGGTTGCCTAGTGTGCAACCTAAGTTTACAGTTTGATAAAACAAACTAGTTCATATTAAGTGTTCTTTTTTCTCTTAGTAAAATACAATGCTTTTTTTTTATTTCAGTTATAAACTTTTTAAACCTACTCAGCTCACCAAACAGCCAGCTCACACTAGCAGTAATGCTAGAGTCTCTACTGCACAAAACCTGCTTACTGCAGAAAAAACTAAAATGAATAGTTACTTTTTTTTTTTTACTTTTTTACTAAATACATCATTCTACCTAATATCTAATATTCTGGACGAGTGTATAGTTATTATTTTTTATTTGTGTTTTTACCAATTTAGATTGTTCACTCCTATTCTTTTTGCACTCCCTATCTGCTATATCCCTCTATATCTGCTGTTTGCAGTCATTTTCTGACATACTGTAACTGTGGAGATAGCAAGTGGGTTGGCTCCCCATAAACCTGGCTCTGAATTGGCTGTGCCTTCAGTTGTCCTTCAGAGTTGTTCACTTCACAACAAATATAAACATTTTCAAGAAACTCAGTTCACTGAACCAATGATGCACAACACTCATGTCTTCTTACTTTGCCGACTAAAAAAAGAAAATTTTGCATCTGATGGCAACCATAATATTTATAACCCTTGCTGTCAGTCAACTCGAGAACTCTAGGTGTGGAGGCATTGGTTGGATGGCACCCATCAAACATATCTGGTCTATACCTGCTTTAAGAATCTTAAATACAATCACACCCCTGCTAAAAAAATCCAGACCAAAACTATCTGGACATCCAGAAAAAAAAAAAAAAAAAAAAAGCTCATTGTCTAGATCATTTTTAAGCAGAGGCGGTCTCCCTGATCACATGATCTCACTGGTTTGGTCACCTATGATTGATTTAATATGGCTGTAGATAAACTTAATCATTAGATATGCATCCAGCTCCAAGAGAAAAAAAAAATAAAATATATAATAATATATAATAATCACATCATCTAGCATCATTAGCAGTCCTTCTCCCAGAGGGGCGAAGATTGTGGCACTGTGTGGAAAAGAAATTAATTCCCAGACCTAATCACAACTGCTATCCAAGATTTGGGTTTGATTTTCTATTGCCCTGCAACAGAATTCATTAGAGAATCCCTCTTCAATTTGGACTCCGTAATTATGATTACAGCCAAGCAATTAGGCTCCATCCAGTAGATATTCTGCAATGTACTGAAACATATACAAATACAGGCCATTCAGTGACTAAACACAGTGAAGGCAGAGCAGTTCTAATCAGACTTTTTGATTTATGTTAATGCTGTTCCAATCACATTCCTATATGTAGGAGTGATTACACATTTGGGAAGGATTATTTTTGACATTTTGACCTTGATTAGATCTTGTGAAACTATGCAGGCAGGGTATGTTCATTATTGCAGTCTAGAATTCATGTTAACACTTCCCATGAATGCAGTTCATATTGCATTATGAATGCATGTGTAATGCATACATAATACCTTATAATGACAGCCTTAAGCTTGAGTAATAACTGTAAACTCTGTAACACTTTATTTTAAGGAACACAAATTAGGCGCTTATTAATGTCTTATTATTTGCTTAATAAAGCCAAAATTAGACATTTATAAATGATTTATTCACTACTTATTTGGTTTTATTCTGTGTAAGTGTTATTGGTGCTTAATTAGTGGTCTGTTATGTGGAAATGATTAATAATGGCTGTATTAGTTCTTATAGTTCAGAATAATTTGTTTACTTTCTGGTGCTATATAACTAATATCCCTTACAAAACAATAATAAATGGCAATATATTGGAAAATATAGTGCAATATATTAAATAATAAGTTTTCATGTATGGAAAAAAGGACATCTATTGTTTAATATATGACAATTTATGCATGGACCATTTATGTCTATATATTGGTAAATATAAAAACATACCACAATAAAGACAAAATCTCTAAACTGCTAAACTGCAATATTTTTATAGACCAAATGCTTTTTTTGTATTTATTAGTGTCTTTCTTTGTTAAGCATTTCACAAAAGAGACAAAAGCGTACCATGGTTTAAAATACATCCTGAATGTGCCAATAAAGGTCCACAGTTACAAACCCAATAAACAAAATACATTTACATTTACATCATCTACAATTACTTAAATAAAGTGGTCATATTCATGTTTGCATATTAAAAATTTTAATGTAACAAAGATTGACAAGTTATTACATTTTTTTTTTTTGCCCAAATGCTACATACATTACACAGACCTAGCCTAAAATCTTATATTTAGGTGTATTACACTTATCCAGTCTATTAATTTTACTTTGTGATTTTATTATTAATTTTGTGTATAAGGGCATACAAATATTATTATATTATATTATATTATATTATATTATATTATATTATATTTGATTTTTATTATATTGCTAATAATGTATTACATTTTTAAAATCATTAGCTATTAGCTAGAAAAAAAAGCATTAGCTATGGTCAGTGTGAGTGAATCATCACATGCAACAGTTCCTGTAAATGTGCTGTGTCTCAGTTGTAACCTGCTGAAAATACCCTCCCTCTCCTTAAATCATAATTGTTACATTTTCAGTTTGAAGGGTGAGCAAAAATGTACCTGTGGTTTTCAGACAAGCCAAATTTGGCAGGATAACCGGGAACCTGGCAACTCTGAGGAAAAGCGTTCTGTGATTGGACTGCAAGAGCAGAAGATTTAGACAAACAAGTATCAGCAGATACAGTGCTATAGGGCGGGACTGTGCTTTGGATGATGTTCGGAGAAAAGACGCTAAAATTGGCTCTCAGATTGAATGAAATATACAGGTTATGGTTTGCCCTCCTTTCTTGGACGGAGGGACCAATGCAGTGAGCACTGTGTCAACCAGCTGGATAACTGACTCTGACCCAAAGAAACCTCCACACAATCAGGCAAGGTGAGTCCTTAATTCAAACAGTAGCTCATCATAACACAGTTTAAAGAATCCACATGCTGATAATAAGGCTAAGTGTTTTTTAGCAGTTTAAAAATTATAGTGAGGTGTACATTCTTGCTAAACTGCTTAGTCTACACAATTTAAGTTATGAGTTATAACTAGCTACCTTAGCTATAGTTTAACTAGCCAGTCTACAGTAGCTTTAATGTAACTAGCTAGCTTAGCTTTATTTTAACTAGCCAGCCTAGCTTTAATTTAACTAGCTAGCTTAGCTTTATTTTAACTAGCCAGCCTAACTTTAATTTAACTAGCTAGCTTAGCTTTATTTTAACTAGCTAAACTAACTTTAATTAAACTAGCTAACCAAGCTTTAATTTAACTAGCTAACCTAGCTTTAATTTAACTAGCTAACCAAGCTTTAATTTAACTAGCTAACCAAGCTTTAATTTAACTAGCTAGCCTAGCTTTAATTTAACTAGCTAACATAGGTTTAATTTAACTAGCTAGCCTAGCTTTAATTTAACTAGCTAGCCTAGCTTTAATTGAACTAGCTAACATATGTTTAATTTAACTAGCTAGCCTAGCTTTAATTTAACTAGCTAAGCAAGCTTTAATTAAACTAGCTAACCAAGCTTTAATTTAACTAGATAACCTAGCTTTAATTTAACTAGCTAACCAAGCTAACCTAGCTAGCCTAGCTTTAATTTAACTAGCTAACCAAGCTTTAATTTAACTAGCCAGCCTAGCTTTAATTTAACTAGCTAACCTAGCTTTAATTGAACTAGCTAACATATGTTTAATTTAACTAGATAACCTAGCTTTAATTTAACTAGCTAACCAAGCTAACCTAGCTAGCCTAGCTTTAATTTAACTAGCTAACCAAGCTTTAATTTAACTAGCCAGCCTAGCTTTAATTTAACTAGCTAACCTAGCTTTAATTTAACTAGCTAACCTATCTTTAATTTAATTAGCTAACCCAACTTTAATTTAACTAGCTAACATAGCTTTAATTTAACTATCTAGTCTAGCTTTAATTTAACTAACTAACTAACTAACCAAGCTTTAATTTAACCAGCTAACCTAACTTTAGCTGGTTAAAGACTCCATAACTACATTCATAATATATTATAATGCATTCATAAGACAATATAAAGATGGCTTTAAGTATTTATTAAAAATGCATAACCTACTATAGCCAAGTTTCTTAAACATTATGACTTGTAATTATAATGTATTATAAGCTATGCTTATGATATACATGTTAAAATAGTATATATCTATCGTTAATAATCCAGTCCTGCAATGAAAAATATGTCACTTTACTTAGAGGGCACAAATACCTGTTATAATACATTATAATTGACTATAACTAATATTATATTCAATACAAGTATAATTCATGAGTGGTTAAAAAAATATTTATAGGATTATTGAGGGTGTGTTTATAAGTTGGAAGCTGTTTTAGTCATGATACAAGTCTACAAGCAGGGACTGAGTTTCTTGATATTGACATATAACATGTTATAAACACAGCTAATAATGCATTATAATCACAGATCGTGATGCATAATAAACATGGCTACGATGAATTTGAGTTTTATTAATATGTGTAGCCATGTTTATAATGCCTTATGAATCCATTATAATATGTTATAATTATGTTTATAGAGTCTTATAGATATGACGTTCATAGAAAGTGTTACCATGGACATTTGACACTTTAATTAGAGTGAACAATGACAAGTTATAATGCATTATGTATTAGTATAAACTATTATAATGTTTAATATAAGTATACTGTAATTCATGAGTGGTTTAAATTAATTATGACATACAGCTATATTATGTATAAATGTAATTCATAATAGATCATTAACATGACTATAGTGTGTTATAATTGTTTTATTAATATTTAGAACGTCTTATAATTATAATGTGTTATGAGTATGTATATTAGAGTAGAGTATAATAGACACAAAATTTATAGAATTTCTACTTCTACTACATTGGCATACATATATTTTTAAAAAAGTACAAATAATTGACATACTAAAGTATATCATAATTCATAAGTCCATAAATCATATCAGGACATACATGCATTGGCCTATTATTACAAGTCATTATAAAACTTAATCAGTCATACATATACAAGCTTATGATAATGATTATAAGGTATTTTGTATGCTATATAATGCATTATGAATGTAGGATTCATAGAAAGTGCTAATTAAATTCTTTTGAAGAGAGAAGGATTTGGTCATATACATATTTAACCCATATATGCAGAGTTCTTCAGTCAAGAAGTTCCAATCACTGTAATATGCAATAGTTGTGTCCAGTCAAGAGCCATTTAACCCACATAGAGAGAGAGAGCAAGGCCAATTATCCTCTCTCAGACTCCCTGCACCAGACACTGAGGCATAGCCAGAGACTGACCCTGTGGTCTCCTGATAATATGCCTATTACTTTAAAGTTTCATTAAAAAATGGTACTTATTATTTGGCAACATTTGTAGTAAAGAAAATGATAGATAAAGCTGATTTTCATGTCGTCTGATCCACAATGTATAGTTATTTATTTTATGAAGTATTTTTTTTTTTTACGTTTTATAAACTCTATACTGACTTGTAAAGAGATTTTGTAAAGAGAAATGTTTGTAAAGAGAAATGTTTCTGTCAGAAATCTAAAATTCTGGATTCAAAGTTATTATTTCTTAGTCATATATACATTTTCAGCAAGCTTTAGATACATATATTATATAAAAACTAAGTTTTGAATGTTTGTATTTCTTTAAGTAAATAGAATTCATAAGTAAATATGATTTATGATTTAGTTGTACACTGTAAAACTGATAAGATCACTAAACTCCTATACCTAATGAATTTGAAGTTCATGTAATATAATTTTTAAGAACAATAAACTTAACAAATACATATACATTTAAAATATTATCCTGAACTTGTATTTAGTCTTCTTTCTGGTTTCATTCTACTATTTTTTAAATACTTATAGAAAAGTAGATGAAAGAAAATTACTGTAAAGTAAAGAATTAAAATTACTGAGAGCACAGCGAGAACACAGAGTTACTGTAGCTCAGTAAATGATGCTCGTTCTACAGCCAACAATACAGATACCAAGCATTTAATCTTAATATGTGATCTACAAGTTTACCTAAGGTAGCCCCGGGGGAATCACTACACTACACACTGATGTTGTTGATGTGTTGGTCAGAAACTGTTGGACACACCCAGTATGCAAATAGATTGTGACAGAAGCCAATGGAAAATAAGCTGTTAATGGCAACAGACTAAACTCAGTTATTATAAGTTGATTCAACTCAAAGATCTCAGTTTAAGTGTATTTGTACCCATGAATGTTCAACTAACTAAAAATAGTTGAGCGTTGTTTAGAAACATCCAATTTTGTGTAAAACAGACTTAATTTATTTGAGTTCAAACAACTTCTGGGTTTATAGTGTGGCAGTTTCTCTGGTAGAATTTTGTTCACCTGCTTGGTGTTGGATTGGAGGGTGAATAAGGGTCTCAACCCATGGGCTGGCCTTTATGGAAAAAAAAAAAAAACATGGCTTATCTGATGGGCGTTATGCTCACTCCTTTTCTAAGTAAGGTTACCTTAATGAGACTACACTGGAAAAAAAATGATGAGTAAAATTTAATTTTAGTTTAGTTAAAACACACATATTACACTCTCTCAACACATGAATGGCATGTAAAACATTCTTTTTAGTATACTGAAAATAATGTATTACATGCCATCCATGTGTTGAATAATAAAAATATTAAAATTTCAGGAATTATACTATATTATGTATCATACATTATTTGAGTAATACTGTATAAATTAAGTAATTGAAATTAGGTATTATTGAATGCAGAAATTAAGTAAAGTTGACTAAAAGAAAGGATTGATTCAGCAAAAATAAATTAAATAAAGTTTAATAAAATAAAGGATTGACTGAAGTTTAGTTCACTTATTTACTCTATGTAATATTTAAGTCTTGAAACCGAGTTAAAGTTACTTAAATTTATCTAAAAAATGTATTTAAAAAAAGCAAATGCAGAAAGTTGCAAAACTTTTTTAAAATAAAAATTAAACACATCATTTTTAAATATATTTCATATAAATTATATTATATATATATATATTTAATATTATATATATATTTAATATTTGTTATATAATTTATATATTTTTCTTAATAACTTATAGTACTCTTTGAATTTGTGTTGCTTAATTAGTTAATTTTTAACATTTAATCATGTAAACGTCCACAGTAAATAGCTCAGTAGCACAAGCATGCACGACCCATTTGGATCAATCAATCCAATTAAAATGAATAATTATGTGGTCTCCTGGGTACTCCTTGTGTGGTCCATCAACCAATATAGCTCTTGAGAAATGCCTCTTTAGCACTGCGCTGATGCTAATGCTGCTAACAAGTAGTGAAAGCTAATTTCCAGCAATTAACATGATGCATATCACATGCTGAATATGCATTTATGTCAGCTGATACAGTATGGCTGCTGCTGGCACCCAATGAAACTGTGAATGTATGCCAAAAATACAAGTGCACATAACTTCATAATTACTGAACATGTTTCACTCCTCTGCTAAGTGGAGTGATTTTTGTACAGTCAGCTGGACGGTGGCGGTGTCTTGTGAAGGTAGTCGAGCCAAGTTTAGTTCTAACTCTAAACCCTAGATCTATCAATGTAGCATCATGTACTAGTAAGTGCTATCGGGTTATTCTTTTCTTCGTTTGGACACAATATCAGATGTATTATTATTATTAAAAAATTCTGAATAGCTATAACATCAAAACCGAATAATACTGAGTCCATTATCAGAATACTGAGCTTTCTATTTTCCAAGAAATGTTGTTTTTATTCTATTGAATATTTATTGACTTACACATTTACACATTTGCCTTTCTAACATAAACTTTATGAAATCTTCACAATGCAGTACCACAAGGCACCACTAGCACATGTGATTCCAGCCCAAGAGGCAAAGTCTGCTCTCTTGATTGGTTCGTATCTTAATTTGGCCTCAAGGCTGCAGCTGTCACATACATGAACTTTCCTGCTTGAATGCCTCTTTAGTAGTGACAGCGCACTGTGAAATATGCTTTTAGACATGACCCTATGTGGATTCCGGAGCCGTGGTTTTGCCACAACATGTCACAATTCATTTCAGTCATGTTCGCAGAAAAATGTGCCTTTGTGGCTTTTTTTTCTAATATAATTTCTGTGTCGTTTGTGTGTTACACACTTTGTGGAGTGTATTTGTAACCCAATTAATGTATGCACAATTTAACTGAGGTATTTATTTATTTGTACTATGACAGCCTTTATTAATGTGTATTATGTATTATCTGGATTAAATATTATTCATAATATTTATTATTATTTGTTTATCTATACATAGAAAAATCTAGAATCTTAAAAGCTAAAATGTGGGTGACTGATTACAGTTAGATCTACATTATACTAACATTCCATTCACCAGTATTTTTTTTTTACTTAATCTTATAGTATTTATTTACTTATTTGGTACCACTTTATAATATATTCTGTAATAACTGTGTAGTTACACAATGTTGCCAGTGTTGGGGATAAGTGTAACTAAAATGTTCATTGGAAATCATTGAGTTACTTCAAGAGATGTGGACAGTTTTATAAATCTGTATTATTATTATTATTATTATTATTATTATTATTATTATTATTATTATTATTATTATATTCATTATCAGTTGTGCCGCTGATGTGGTGGGAAATGTAACTAAAAGGCTGATTGGAATTCCTTGAGTAGCTTCACGAGGGAGCTGAACTGAGGCACAATAATTAATTGAGGAGTAATGACCACATCCTGACACGCAAGTCTCAATTTTACATCAACTGGAGTGTTTCAGAACCGAGCTGTAATCTTACTGAGAGCGCAAGGTACACATTATGGCTATTAAACACACTGAGTTATAAGCTATTTATTATTTGTTTTCCTCCTCCAGAGGCACGTATGAGAACTGGATGTAATGAAGTTTCTTATAATACAGCCCAGATATTTTCCCACAGGTAATTTATTGCAAGATATTCATAATTATGTACAGAAAGAATATTTTTATTCTCTTGTTTCTTGAGCAACCATTACTGTACACAACTACATCTACGAGACACACATTATTGTCAAAAACAAACATCTACACATGAATGCATGAATCAAAAAATAACCAACAACCAAAAAATTGTGCTGGAAAACAAGCTGCAAGATCCAAAAAAACCCAACACATTAGGTTTCTAAGTGGTATATACATATTTACATCCCACAATTTACATACATCCAGCCCGCTAGCCCAAAATCTCTATTCAGACAAAACAAAACTGCAAAGTTTGATAAAAATTTGACAGGAGATTTTGATGTTGTTGATACTAGAGAGCAGCATATCACCTCCTATTGCTGTGCTAGTTATAAGAAAAAAAGTTTTTTCATTTTCAAAACTAAGTGGCAACAAACTGTAACTAAAAATTTATCAGAAAGAAAAGTTACAGATCATTTTTATCAGTAAGATTCTAGAAACAAACCAGCAAGAAGCAAGTAGAGGCCATGATAAAAGCTAAATAACCGCTTACTACCTATAACTCCTTCATATCACTGAGAGAAAAACATAAGAAAACAGCAACAATATTCAGTAAAGTTCTGAAATAAATATATATATATATATATTTTTTATTGATTGTGTTTTTTTTTTTACTTTATGGTATAATTCACACATTCTGAAAGATTCTAAAAATGCTTTATGTCTTCATATTTAATGCTTGGTATGCTTTACAGTACAGTATCAGATTCATGGACACATTAAAATAATGTAAATTCTTTTAAACAGATGTCATGAAGTACAGCAGGGGAGTTAGCTAGCTATGCTTAAAGGGGAAATGTCCCCTGCACTTTTTCAAAAGCCAGTTTTGGTCCCCTGCAGTTTTTACGGTTAAAAACAAATGTCACGCTATATTAAATAGAGATGGATCAAGCACTAGGACCAAGCAGAAAACCTCTGGTTCTAGACAACTGTTTTGCAAGTTACTCATCATCAAATAAATCAATTTCTTTTTTTTTTACTCAAAAATGTGGTTATGAGGGGCGTTGAGTGGTCCAGCGGTCTAAAGCGCTGCCACTATGAGCGGGAGGTCGCAGGTTCGAACCCCAGCTCATGCAGCTTTGCCATCAAACTGCTGGTGCTCAGAGGGAACAAAATTGGCCCTGCTCCCTCCGGGTGGGTAGATGGCGCTCTCTCCCCACATCACTCCTAGGGTGATGTCTGCAGCAAAGGGCATCTGTGAGCTGACGTATCGGAACTGAGTCGCTGTGCTTTCCTCCGAGAGCGTTGTAATGCTGCTCGGCAATGCTGCATCAGCAGCAAGTGGCTGACTTCACATGTATGGGAGGAAGCATGTGTTAGTCTTCATCCTCCTGGTTTGTTGGGGCATCACAAGTGATAGGGGGACTCCTAATGAGTGGGTTGGGTAATTGGTCGCGTAAATTGGGGAGAAAATGGGAAAAATTTGAAATAAAATTATAAAAAAAAGTTTTTAAAAAATGTGGTTAAGTAATGTTATGTAAGGTTATGTAATGTTATAATGTTATGTAAATGAGGATGAAAATGAAATCTTCTAGGTTGTAGTTTAGCTGTAATATTGCTTTGAGGTTACAGCTAAACTTGGCCCGAGTTTGGATCAGGCCTCAGTTTGGGTCGGGTTTGGGCAGATAATCTAAGCTGTAATATACAGCCATTTAATATGTTTTATATGCATTTGTTGGCCTTTTTGGCATTTTCATTTGATCAGCTGTGATGTTCACACAAGGTGTCTTTAAAACGTATTTAAGTCAGTGTAGCGCTGGTGACGTAAAATTGCTTTCGGGAAGTTTCAGCATAATCTAGAGTAGATTTGGCACCTGTGTCGCCTTGAACCCGAGCGGCTGTGTTATCGACCGCACAGGGATGAGGATGTCTCTGTTAGTTTAAAGCGGGATTTAAGTAAACTCTGAAACAGTGCTTATTTCTCAGTTATCCACTTTTGCTGTAATGAAAAGCATGTCCTGAATCTGTCATGGGAGATTAGATGAATGTGATTACTGTTGTCCTTTTGCCAAAGGAGATTTTTATCCAGCAGGATTTCAGTCAAACCGCTTGGATTTGTATTATCTTTTTTTTTCTGCCAGTGTGAACATTAAAAGGTGGGGTAGGTGATAAAGAGATGAAATAAACAGGTGTTGTGAAATAACACTTGAGAAGAGGGGGAAAAAAAAGAAATCCAGCAATTGAAGTCAATGATGCTTATCATAGTCACTGCACTGTTCAGGGCTATTTGCTGTGATTTAATCACTGGGTTCATTTGCTTGATATGCTTCAGTTGAACTGTAGTCTTGTAACGTGTTGTTGGGTAGTATGTTTAGAATGCCAGCTCTTGTAGGACTTTAGTGACTCTTAATCATGCTTTATTATGTTGATTTTCAAGCAGATATATTGTGCAATTGCTGGTCATGCTTAATCTTCATGCACAGGTACATACACACTCTTAAAAAGAGGCTGTTTGGGGTTGTTTAGTCAAGGAAAGGATTCTAAATTAAATTGCAATAACCTCTGACCTTCAATTTGTGGATGCTTTTGTGAATATTTTTTACTATTTAACCATGATCAAAATGTCAGATTTCCTGATAGCAGATTTGGGTTGTGATTTTTTTAGGTGGAAGGTCATTTTTGAAGTGGTTTCTCTAAATACACTGAGCCGCTGTGCACAAAGTGGCATTGACTATATTACTTGCATTTTTTTATTTAATAACCAAAGCAGGCTGCAGACTTTTCCTTGCTTGTTTGCCATACAGGTTGATTTATATGCTCAAAAAATATAATCGAAAAATCCACTGGTCTGTTCAAAACATCAGTGTTAGAAGTACCAGACCCAGCTTTGCAGAAAAACTACAGTTCTTACAGCAGTTCATGTGTTCTACATTTTTTAATGTCCACAGAAAACCTTCAGTAAAAATGTAGAGATTTCCTCTGTAAACACAAGTGCAGAAACTGAGAAATGAGGGGGAAATCAAGAAGGTTTCTTACACTGAGCACTATGTATTAAAACGTTAAATTATAGAAAAACCTCTCGTACCTTCTGTACACTGCAATCCTGTGAAGAACACATTAAAATGGTTTTATATATCAACCTATTTTTATAAGAATCCTCTTTTATCTACAACTGTATACAGTATTTACATCAATAGACAATACATCACCTGAATGGACCTAGAAAGCTCTTGTCTCTTGTCTCTCTTAAGGAAACCTAATTTATTTATTTTATTTTTTACCAAACTTTGCCATTTTTACATTCCATCTCTTTTACTAATACAGGTCCTGGCTGATTAGGAAATATTGCAATATTCTACAATTCAATACCAGAAACAGGTCTCAGACACGTGCAGATGCAAATAAAAATATATTTAATTAAATAAAGTCTAAGAGAAAAGGATGGTCAGACAAAGTAAGGTCAATACTGGTAAACAGTAGCAACAAAGAGATAACATATCAAGTTAGATGAACAGTCCAGAAATCAAAAACACAGCAAAGCGATATCAGAGCTTAGGCAAAAATCAAGGTCGGTAATATAAAAGAGAGAATGAGTAACACTCTCTCTCAATGTAAAAACGAGTTGTATGAGGATAAACCAACAATAATCAGCAAAAACTACAGGCAAATAAGCCCCTTTTATAGGGCTAAACCATGTGGCTAGTACTCAGGTGACCTGCTTCCTGGAAGTGTCATGTGCTCTGTCATGTGATCAGGATTCGGTGTGATGTGAGTCAGTGTGTGGTGCATCCTGGGCAATGTAGTCCAAAGGCTGCAGATCACAGGCAGAGCTGAGCCAGGCATGACAGCCACTGGAAACACATTTTATATAATGATTTTATTTTTTTTATCATACTTATATAATGCTAGAATATGATATGTGAAGCATTCAACAAAGTTTAAATAGACACAATCTGCATACTTAAAAACTCTCTAAGAAGTGAGTGGGCGTGGTCATGATGCACGTGACTGACAGCTGTCTATCAGTGGCAATCAAACATTCGTTTACATTTGTTACCATGGCAAAGCACACAGGCTTGAGACAGAGCAGCTGTGTCAGTGTCTGGCTGAGCTTTTTACCTTTCACCTTTAAATTGATGCATCATTTCACACAAAATATGCAATAAAATAACTTGGTACATATTTAGATAGCTTGTAAATTAACTAAGATGGTTGCTAAGCATCAGCTCATCAGCTGACCTTGTGATTGGTCAGGGTTCTCCTAACGCCAGCCTTAACAAAGTATAAATATGTTAATATATCAGTAAAAACAAAACAAAAAAAAAAACATAAAGAATGTACAGCTCTGAAAAAAAATAAGAGATCACTTAAAAATGATGAGTTTTTTTTTAACCAAATTAAAAAAACCTCTGTAATATAATCAATAGGATGATGGATGGTCACAAGCTATCAAACCAAGTTGAACTGCTTCAATTTTTGCACCAGGAGTAAAGGCATGAAGTTATCCAAAAGCAGTGTGTAAGACTGGTGGAGGAGAACATGCCAAGATACATGAAAACTGTGATTGAAAACCAGGGTTCTTCCACCAAATATTGATTTCTGAACTCGATTATTTGAGGTCTGAAAGCTCTGCATCTTTTTTGTTATTTCAGACATTTCTCATTTTCAGCAAATAAATGCTCTAAATGACAAAATTTGTGTCTGGAGAAATTTTGTTCATAGTTTACAGAATAAAACAACAATGTCCATTTTATTCAAACATATATCTATAAATAGCAAAATCACTAATTCAGAAACTGAAGTGGTCTCTTAATATTTTTCAGAGCTGTATTTTTAAATAATAAATTATTGATTCTCAGTTATATTTCACACTCAGTGAACTGTATAGTTTTATCTTTAAGATGAAATAACCTGATGCTACTCGTTTAATTACGATGTTTCTACATTATAATTTGCACAAGACTTTTCTGAGTGTCATCAGCCACACAACCCATACACAGCCCTAAATGGAAAGTTATTTTAGTAAACCAAATGTTTTCTATTTCCTGTTACCTGCTGAGTGATTAGCATGCCAGCCCATGCAGGACAGCAGTGGTGACCATCATCTGAGGGCTATTGAGACCCTGCACACTTTATGTCCTAGAGATGGCCACACAAGCCCCTTGCATGTTTTATGCAACACCATGCCCCTGTGACACATATAAAGAATTGCTTTATTTGATACCAGGGGAAAGGGCAAGTGCACTGTTTGGAGAAAGTGGAATTGTAATGTTAAATGAAATCGTTCTAAAGATAAATGAATGCTAAAGTCTGTTTAGATTAGTTCACATGCTCCTTTACAATAACAAGCACTACTTGACTTTACACTTTACTCTTTAATGATTGGATATTGAATATACAGTGCAAATTGTAAATTAATTGGACGTTTACATTAAAGTTTTTTTTTTTTTTTGGCTGCAGTAATAGTTGAGAGTTTTATTAATGAAACTACTATATTTATCCAATACAGATGAATTAATCAATCAATAAATATATGAGCAATATGAATTATTGTAACATATATACACATTAATAATAAAACAAACAATTTTAACGTTCAGATTTAATGTAAATTCTTTAAAAGGTATATGAGACATTGGTCCAAGAGGCAATATTGGTTTAACACTAAAAACAGTACAGAAAACCTTTTTTTTTTTTTTTTAAATAAACTTTCTGTTCTGTGCAGTAAAATTAAAATTCCATTTATTTTTTCTTTGTTTAGTGTTTTCCACTACACAGTTTTACAGAGTTCACTGTATAAGCCTCCTTTGACCTCCTGCTCAAATAAAGAAGATCATTAAAAGGAATCAAGACTTTAAAATGTAAACAATCCAAAAATGCAGTGATATAAAAGATCAGATAAAGTGAGAAACTCTAGAACTGTAATCCTCTAGTCCAGTAAATTTACAAATAGTACAGTAAATTTACAGATTTTAGTAGAACTTCCCAATAGCTAAACATAAAATAAATATCTCAAAAGGATCAGACAAGAGTAAAATAAATTAGAGCTCATGGCAGGGCTATTTGAGAAAATAATATTTTTGAAAAGTTACAGCCATTACTGTAACAAAGTTATTAATATAATGTATTTCTATTTCTAAGATTTTATTGTAAACGGTTTTTTTTTTTTTACCTTCTACCATGACTTGCTCTCAATAAAGTTATAGTCCACAAGTTCGGGGAGTTTGGAGAGTCTTTGGTGAGAATGTGTAATTGTGTAATTACACAGATTATCAGGAAAAGTACTCTTAATGCATGTTAATGTAAATAAACTTGTGTAAAACTTTTGTGTTTTTAAGTATATTGTTTTGTTCATTTTGAGATCATTTATAAGATACTGTCAATATTTTGTGGGCAATCATATTCAATAAACATTCAATTATTTCAATTATTAATTAATTATTAATTATTTTTTTAATCAGGTTTTCTCGTTCTTGTTTTTCTGATGTTTGTTTTTTGTTTAAAAATTTGAATTTCTCTGGATTAAATGGTGCAAAATGCATGTGCAGCATAAGTAAAGTATATGACAGGTGTTATTTTAAATGTAAAATTATAGTACACTAATTATTTTTATTCATTTTGTTTGGAATGGTAAATGCAAAAAAGCGTTGGTGAAGATCATCTTTATTATCTCATCTCTTATCAGGCTACGTAAGCAACAGTAAAAAATGAAAAAAAAAAACAAAATGTAAAAAATCGACTCTTCTCTGAAGTTGCCCAGTATGATGAATGACTCAGTTTAAGAGCTGACGACAGTTGGATGTGCTTGATGAATAGCCTGATGAAATTTTAATGCAACATCCTCATTAGAGCCATATCTGGTGCATAAAGAGGCTGAGATAATGTCAAAACCTTCATTTCTTTCACCATTTCAGCACACCGGCGTTTGAGAACGCGTTTGTGGGAGTGGCCTCGGCATCAGCCATGTTTGGTGATTGAAAGGGGGATAGAGAGGCGGCTTAATTAGCTTCATTTGAGGAATTATTAAGCGCTAATATAATGGCGTGATTCATCTCTCCCACCATCTGGTCCAGGAGAAGTGCTTCTCCGGTGCTGATTGCTGTGCCTGGTGCAGTGTGGAGGTAATAGGCTGTTCAAAGGCTGTTCTGCCATGGACAGCTGAACAGAGGTGGGGCTGGAGCAGCTGGGGCTCAGGCTCACACCAGCTGCCTGTCATGCTAGCACCCTCACTGGCAAGCCCATCTTGGATTATGTGCTTATGTTAGGGGGATCTAATTATTAAGTCTTTAAAGATCTGTCAAGCGAAAAACATGAAGGAAGGTTGGCAGGATGTATTTTTATTTAAATATTTAGAAAATTAACATGTTGTTTTTTTTCTTTTTCTTTTCTCAAATAGCCTATAAAATATATTTAAGTATTTACAATTAATAAATGCTATTTTGTGTAGGAATTTGAAGAATTTGAAGGTACTTAAACAACAGCATTTTTAAGTCCTGTTAAACCAAAAGACAAATGTGCTATATATATATATATATTAATATTATTATATATATATAGAAAAAATGATGAGTTTCTTTGATTTTACCTAATTAAAAACCTCTGGAATATAATCAAGAGGAAGATGGATGATTACAAGCCCTCAAACCAAACTGAACTGCTTGAATTTTTGCACCAGGAGTAGCATAATTCATCCAAAAGCAGTGTGTAAAACTGGTGGAGGAGAACATGCCAAAATGCATAAAAACTTTGATTAAAAACAGGGTTATTCCACCAAATGTGGTTTTCTAAACCTTTAAAACTTTATGAATATGAACTGTATTTCTTTGCATTATTTGAGGTCTGACAACTCTTTTTTGTTATTTCAGCCATTTCTAGTTTTCTGCAAATAAATGCTCTAAATTACAATAATTGGAATTTGGGAGAAATGTTGTTTCTAGTTCATAAAATGAAACGACAATATTAATTTTATTCAAACATATACCTATCTGATTCAGAAACTGAAGTGGTCTCTTACTTTATTCTTTATTCTTACTATATATTTATTAAGAAAATAAAATGAAGAAAATGTCTCATGCAGTCTTTTCCACCCCTGGTCAAAACTATGATATTGTGTTTATTTTCTAAATGAACATTTATACTTTTTGAATATCCACTATATTGAAAAGATACTTATTTTACCTTGGGTATATTGACAAATATCTTACAATTATGATTACTTATCTTAGTATCTATAATTACATAATCAGTGTGTGAAACCTTGTATTTTATATGCATTAACCAATACTCACATTATATTTGATCATTTTTATTACTCACAGTGTATTTTACACGCATTTATATGGAAGATTAACCAATAATCACAATATATTCTTTACATATATAGTAAAACATTGTTTGATCAGGTATGTGACTAACACAGACTTTATGACAAATTAACCCACACGATACATAAGGCATTTACTAACACATAGGATCTATTGTATGGCGGACTAACCACGCGCTACTAACACATTACCATATAACATATGAAATCTATTGTGTGACTTGCGTAGCTCATGCTTGAAGCATTTCGTTCACTGCATGTCTCTGACTAACGGCCATCAATCATCAGCTAGTGCACTCTGTATGAACTAAATTGATACAAAGGAGGCTTCGAGACGAACAGTGCGGCCTTTCTCTCTGTGCGTGCAAAGTCCTTCACCTACCAAAGCGGGAGGACGCGCGCACATGGGGGGGGCGGGGGAGTTAGCACTGTCTAATTACTGGAAGAATATCACACTGTCTGACTGGACCCAGTCAATTCTTAAAACAATACCACACTGTCCGGCTGGACACAATCAAGGCCAAACACTAGTGGTCCGGTCAGACCTGTGAAACTTGAGCACTAACACGTGAAAATATGCATACTAACATGAGATGATTTTAGCAACGCCTCATCAGCAGGTTTCACGTCATTTGGGGTATAAACATGGAGTCAGATCAGAGGGGGGTCGGAACTTATACTGGGACGGCTGATAACCGTTTCTTTGTATGTTCTCCTGGATCCAGTTCTGTGTAATACATACTTGGTTTGCTTTCAACTTCACTCCACCTCTCTGACTCTCTCTATCAAACGAACACGCAGGGGAGTTGTACCCCGGACGAGAGGTGGGTGTTGACCCACCTTTCATTTTCTTTTCTACAACAATATTATATAAAATAAAAAACAAGATATGCATGTTAAGATGTACAAAAGTGTGTTTCTTCAGAGAACTACTTAATTTGTTTAATTTATTACACTTTTTTATTTTTATTTTTTTACATCAAAATAAATCTACAAAACATGTCATGTGACCCAGGTTGCCAAAGCCCAGCCACAGGATTGGACACACAGTGTGGTCTGTTTGGTGTAAAATTGGAGTTTATTTTGTTTCTTTGCTCTTAATCTGAGAGCTCCACTCTCTATATTAGCAGCAATAGAACATGCACCCTTCTGCTCTATCCACCTAGCAACGGTAACTAGGTGGTGAGGCTTCTTACACGGAATTCTATGACATCATCAGTCCGGTGCATAATAGAACTAACCGAACTTACTGGTCATCATTCCACTGAGAAGCACCAGATAGAGCAGCAGCAGATTTCTTTACTGTACTTCTCAGATCTTACGATGGATCGCAAAACCATGCATGTGAGTAACTAAATAACTAGAATCAGAACTAAACGAGGAGAACAGGAGTTTTAGACGCCTGTAAGAGTGGAACTGAGTTAATTTAATGACCAAGTTTAGAGAAATGCTTGTTAGCTAGCTAGTTGATCAGTATGATATATGCATATATAATTGTGTCAGGGCTCATAGAAAATATGTATTTCCCTCTTGCATTTATACGCACTGGTCTTGTAAATACAACCTTTTGGACATGACTTGAAGACAGCCCAGCACACATTCAGATTTCAGATGACGATTTGCCTAAAAAACAGTCATTTAGACAACTCTTCACTTTCAGTGTGAACATAGCTCTAGGCTACTAGATTAGGAAGAGAGAGAGTAGGTGTATCCCAGTAGTTTCCTGTGAAGTTGACTGACATTTTAAGTGAGATTCCAAACCATAGGGTAAAGGCCTTTACTTCTATGAGAACCTGCAAAACGACTAGTGAATAGTTCAGTCACTGTGTACATCAGGGGTTAAAACAGCTGGAACTCATCACAAAACATCACAAAAACATGACACAAACCTGTTGTATACCCATAAACTCCCATACATCCTTATATTATAGCATTATATATATGTATGGCTGCACTGCAGTTCATTAGTTTGCTAGTTGCTGATAGTAAATTGCTGTCAACATGACAATTTGGGGCATTCTGAATGATGGAATTCAACAAAACTAAAGTTTACAAAGGGTGGTTAATGGATGGTAGTAAAAAAAAAGCCAAAAATGAACAGCTTACTAACAATGCACTCTTTATTCTTTTTAACAGATGAATATTGATAAACCTGGTTGTTCTCCCCATCAGACCTGTTCTGTAGAGGAGAGCTGCACAGCATCTTCTCCTACAGACCCTAAGGCCCTATACAACATCAAGAGTGTTTTTTTCAGCAAAATCCATGATGAAGTTAGGACATTCATGTTGAAGGGACTGCAACAGAGCATAGAGGATGTTGTGTCTTTAACGACCACCAAAACCATTACCACCGATATACTGGATAATGTGATGACTCAGGTAAGGTGCTATAGTTATAGCTTGGTTTCGTTCATTGATTGCTCCTTATTTCCCATTATTCCACATTATTGTCACAGTGAAGACAGTACAACATCAGTGTTCTATGATAAAATAATGAAAGGTTACTATGCTATGCTTACTACTTTGCTATGATCTAAGTAAGTCACATAATGAATAAGTATTTTAATAAAGTAAGCATTCATATTCATACTAAGATGGTTAAAACTTCTGATCTGTGCTTGTATTATTTTTTCTATAGGTCACTTGCATTCTTGCTCACCTGTGTGACTCCACATCATCCTGGAGCAGTACTCCACCCAGAAGTGCCAGCCAGGAATTGGCTACGGAACTAGTTATTTCCACAGCAAACAAAATGCGGGAGTACTGGCATCTATGCACAGTGTCTGACTGGATTGGTGCCTCCCTGGTGTCCCCTGTAGAAATCTTCAGTGCGGTAGACACCTGTTTGTCCCGTATTGTATTGGAGGCTCTGAGCTCCTACTTTGAGACCTTGTTGAGCATCTGCAGTGAGGGGACGTCAGCTGATGCATGCAGAATTGATTTAGATACATCGCAGTGTGACTTCATTCAGGCTGTGGCTGATAAAATTAAGGGTTTCTCAAGTCAGTCCACTAGTGAAACAGGAACCCCAGAAACTAAAGAAGTTGACCTGTCCCTTGAGGATCTCTCTTCTAGTGAAGAACATCCAGGTGAAATTATCCTGGAGACAATTTTCATAAGCTGCCTCAGTAACATCTGCTCGGACAAGGCAAAGATAAAAGACTGTCAACCGTTTGAGCGATTCTGGAAAACTCTTCAGGCCGATGCCTCAGAGTTGATCAGTGATGTCATCTTTAAAGAGACGACAGAATTTGTTGAATCTTGCTCGCCCCTGAGTTTCTCTCCAGAAGCTTGTGCAAAGATAAAATATTGCACACAGTCAGCATCTTTAGAACTGGTGGACCAGCTGACTTGTGAATTAGCCACAGCCCTTTCTGAAGAGATAGCTGACCCCTCTGTTGACCCAGATCTGTACGAATCACAGGTCAAGCTGGTGTCTAAACAATTACAGAGAATTGCTCGAACCATCCTTAAGAAGGCTTTGCAGACAAGCTTCACTGCGAGGTCTGAGCAGAGCTTTTCTGTCGATGAGCTCGCTCATCTGACATCTACCCTCCTGAGCGGCTCCAAACAGGTGGTGAAGAGCATCCTTCGAAGATTCGAAAAGTGCTTGTCCCGCAAATTAGCGAAAGATGTTCAAAGTTCAGATGAAGCGAAAGAATTCCTGGAATCTCTGAGGGAACACCTGGAGTACATGAACAGCCGGACACTCAAAGACACAGCAGGACTGGACAAAGAAATATTTTGTGGCCCCATGAGTGCAGATCCTGAATTTTTCAGGATGTTTGTCTTTGAGTCACTTTACTCAGCAGATCAGATTTCAAAAAAGAAGAAGAAGAAATTCTTCAAAATCAGGATGCCCAAGGTATTTGATGTAAATATATTCTGATACTCAAGCTAGGCTTATTTCTAAGCTAAATTATATATATATTTTTTGTTTTAGTTAATGACAGTTAGCTCTGATGGCTTATTCTGATTGGTGGTGTTGTAGTGCTTGAGTCTGGAGATCATAAACAAATCAATCAAGTCACAGAATCAATCTCGTCTCAATTTTGACCTTATATTAAACTGGCCATGTCTTTGTCTTGGTGTAAGGTGGACACAGAAATTGTTACTATACTGTTATTTATGTATGATAATAGTATTGTTTCTATCAATGTATCTATACACCCCCCCCCCCCCCCCCACGTAGTATTATTGCCTATATCATCCCCCTGACCCATTGATCTCCAGATTATCTCTATTAACGTTAATTTTATAGCAACACCATGATTGTTGGTGATCTTGTAAAATATGTATTGTGTTGTGGTTCACGCGTTTATTCTACATATTTCTGCACTTCATCTTTGAAGACTATTGATGATCTGATATGTTTTACTTAAAGATATTCAAAAGATCCAGAAAGGTGGTACCAGTTTTGGACCCTTCTACAGCCTTCATTGAGGAAAGATCTGTTTCACCTGGTAAGTATATGGTCTATCTAAAGTCTTCCAGAAAAAGATTTTATGTAGAACAAGATCATTGTATCTTGTCTCTTCCTCTGTTGCAGGGTTAATTTCAGCACCTTCCCAGGAAGAGCTGTCCAGACCAATGGATGACTCAACTGACAGCTCTCCACCAAAGAAGAAGTCCATCTGGTCTAGGATTACCAGGGCTTTCTCACATGTCTCTTGCAAACTGATAAAGCCTTTAGATGGCTAATTTTCCATCCATTTAGAGTGTAGAGAATTGCTTCTGATTTTCTCAGCATCTGCCTATTTGTTACTAAATGGTTTCATGTAAAATAAAATAAAGGTATTCTAGAATAGTATGGCAAGCTCCCTCCAGGGTGGTGGTATGTAGCTTGCCAGAGGAAAATTGGAAGTATATTGGGTCTTGTTCAAATTATTAGTAAAAGGATTGGGTAATTGGGTATTGCAGATTATTGTAAAAGACTAAGGATGGCATAGTAGCTTCAAAAAGGTAGTCTGAAGCTCTGCCGAGGAAATGGTTAGGTATGTTGGGATTATCTAATTGATTATAAGTTGGACTGTATCCATTAGTTATTTTAGGGCTCAGAGCATCTATGTACGCTGCAGGATAAATTAGATGAGAGTAGGGAGGATTTGAATGCTGCTGCTGTTGTTTGTTTTGCAATCCGGTGTCGCCCAGAGGAGGATGGGTCCCCCTTTTGAGCCGTGGTTCCTCTTAAGGTTTCTTCCTCTGATTCTAAGGGAGTTTTTCCTTGCCCCTGTTGCCTCTTGCTCGCTCACTAGGGGCTCGGACCCGGATCTTAAGATGCTTGTAACAACAACAGTTGCTAAAAGTGTTTAACGGCAGAAGCAGAGGAAATCAGAGGCAAACACATTTTTTGTGTCAATGATTATTTAAATAAAATTAAAAAAACATAATTGTAATACCTTCAACAGTGTGAGTGGATTTATTATTATTATCTCCAGTGAATGCCAATAATTGTGTAGAGAATACATATTCGACTGTGTGTCGGATGCTGTGCACTTATAACTGAAATAACTGAACCCAATATCCACATACTTTTGGACATGCAGTAATATACTGTAACTTAATAACATAATACAAATATTTATGAACATCAGGATCTTTTTTTATCCAAACTGATAAAAAAATGTTAACATTATCCAAACCACAAATGCTCTTTTTTTTTTAATTAACCATGTGCAAGTTAATTAAATTTTACATTTTAAATCACGAACACTGTGTAAAGACTAGATTTATTAGTAGAACATGTGTTAATGGATACTAGTGCTTCTTAAAAATGGGCTGGGCATACATATTGCATTGCAATCACCGTACAATTAGCATAACCACACCCATGAATTATAAATGAGCATATAAATGTAGCAAAAAGCTAAACAAACATAAGCAATCCGTGCATTTAAATCAACATCTTACATTTTTCTTCTTGTATAGATTTAGTTCCATCACTAGTTCCAGTGTCGTAGTTTTGGAAGTTGGGGCAAAATGAAACCCATGGACAAAATGTTCTGGGTCCCAAGTGAGTGGAGGCATCACACACTAATTGACAAAAGGGGGCATTTCCAATGTCTTATATCAGCCTTCAAAGCACATCATATAAATAATCCTGTATACAGAGATTGTGGTCTTGTAAGAGGTTAAGAAACCATCAGTAGATATTCCATAGTATTACTCCATTACTATAATAACTGTACTACATGTTAAGCAAATTAGCATCTTAAAAATCATCAAATTAAATAAGAGCTCTACATAACTTACATCCAGGTGCAAAATGTTATAACATATTGTTTGCTATAATGAACCCCGCCTACACGATGCGGGGAGGGGAACTGTGATGTTGTTACTTGGGGTACAGTTCAGAACAGCTTGAGACGGTTCTCAAGCCAGGCCCCCCCCCGCAGCTAGATGAGTGATGAAGATGAGGGTGGTGATGGGGTGGAGGCGGGTGCGAGGTCGAAAGTCACGAAGGTGAGGAGCACCTGGGAGGTATATATATATATATATATAGGACCAGGGGGAGGAGCTTTGGAACTTGAGACGTGGTTCATATCCCAAAATTTTGTTAATTCTTAACAACACATAAACATGGATATTTTATGTATTCTCGATTTTAAGATACTAAGATATTAATGTCATTTATTTCAGTCTGTTCGATCAGTGTTTATTCCTTAATGTTAGCTGCTTTCTGATCCAAGTTATCCACCCAGACACATCACCAACCTATAAAGTCTAACCTAGATAATTTTTCACCTTTATTTAAACATTCCATGATGTCTCTACCAACAATGATGATCCAGTGGATCATCTCGGTCTTAAAATATATAAAAAATAATTTTGTAATGAACCGTCTTATATAAAGTTGCCAGCAACAAATGCAGGTAGACTTTAGAGCAAACCTACACAGTTGTTTTATTCATACAGTATTTCAAAACAAGCCGATGCGCGAAGGTTACCGGTACTTTAAAATTGTATTCTGTTCCTGGCTACTGTTTACCTGTTGCGGCTTATGTAATTCATAATCCTATTATGTATTCCCTCATTGCTCAGCCCTTGAAAAATGTGCATGCCCGAGGCATAGAGAATCACAGGCACACAGATACGGCCGATGAAAGTTGCATGAAACAGATCAACGTTTTGTCCACTTTTGACAGGGCTGCATTATTCATCGAATCACTGCCCGTGCCCTCGCCCCCGAAGCCCTCGGAGTGTGACACGAGGATCCGGGGGGTCTAATTCGGTGCAGTGAGTAATTACAGCCACTGGATGTCATCGTGCTGATGAGGCGTGGCTGAGGCCGGTTCTCCTCTTTCGATATTAGCCGGCTCCCCTCACAATTAAATGGCTGGTGGTGCACGAGGGAGGCCTCTTTTCACACAAACAAATTATCTAGAACTATTCTTGTTCCTCAGACTTGTGATGCATGAAGCGCATTACCTATGGTTTCAATCCAAAGGCCCAATTAAAACTGCACAGAGCCTGCACTTCATTACCTGGGCTCCAGGCGATTTTTGGGCCATTAAGCTCCTACTTGTATCACTGGAAATGTTTTAGAGGTGAACATCTGGAGGTTATGAGACAGAGCATGAAATGAAATGTCTCTGCCTTCTCTCGCCGCCTCTCGTCCTGAGAGGGCAAGGATAATGAAATGTAATGCCATAAACAGAGCGCCACGCGATAAAGATCTTGGCAGCACCTCCTGAAATCTAACCTCTGTCATGTATTCGTGTTCGGCAAATACATGACCGTGCCATGAAACCAGAGACTCCAGAAACCAGAAAAAAGGAGTGTTAAAACCCCAAATCACATCAAAGGTTGGGGAAATTAGTAACATAAATTAGAATAAAAATACTTTTATTGACTTTTATTTCATTGCAGAGAGCATGAACCCAAGATATGTGACAAGTATTTGTTAATATACATGAATACCTGCATTTTGCACAAGCAACATATTACAAAAAAAAAAAAAAAAACTTGGAACAGTAAAGCATTCGTAATTCACTTTCGTAAAACTTCATAATGTTACCATTCCTTCTTCTAGCATGTAGAAGACATTCTCTATTGGGATCAGGTCAGAAATTCAGGTAGGTTTTTGTTATAAGCAGCATGTGGTTTTGCATTGTTGTGTTATATGTTCTTGAAGAGCTAACATCCTGGTCCTTTTCATTTTAAATCTGGAATATTAATATATCTAACCACAGCACTCATTTCCTCTGTGTGATAGTCAATCCCAGATGTCTCCAAGCCCAGAGAAGTTAACATCATTTAGACATTTAGGCATGGCACTTTCGCATGCATTTCTATCAGCTATTGCTGAATGTTCTTTTTTATATTTTAATCATATTATCAGCTGTAGAGAGCCCTTCCACACTTTCTTTAAGGAATAATATTTTTGAACTTTTTTATATATATATATTTTTCTTCTGCTAATCTTTGCTCCTCAAAACATTTCGTACAAAATCATGATTATGATCACATGTGGCCATTAGCTGTTTGAAAATAAATAATTATCTAGTTATATTAGTATGTTAACATAATATTACTAGCCCTAAATTGCCCCATTCTGATTCCGATTTTTTGCCATGATTTTCTGGCTTTAAATGCAGAAATAGTATACAACAAATGAAATAAAACAGAAAGAAATACAATCAGAGAAAGCATGAAATATATTGAGTGCATTGTTTTGCAATCAAATAAAGGTAAAAGTAATAGTAAGAAACACTGGAGGAAACAACAAGTAACTGCAAGAAAACATTTTTCTTTTGTATTCTCTATACATTGTAAAATACTGGAGTTCTTGGTTGGGAAATTAAGTGATATAGCATCTCCTAGACCTTTTTCTAATTTTAGATCTACATTTTAGAAGCATTTCTGGAGCAAAATTCACTGCGTTCCAGGTTGTTTTCGGATCATTGATATCTTCACACTCATTAAGGCTACAGGTGTATAGAAATTAGGGGAGTCTTAAAACATCAAAAATAAGCAGTTCCTGTATCTGTTTTCTTTAAAAAAAAATACAAGCATAGTTTTGAGCTTTAAAACTGGCAGAGATAAAATTGAATTAAATAAACTTGCATTTGTATTTCCTATACCGCCAGTCAAAGTGTGCCTTTGACTGGCGGCGCGTTAACACGCAGCGGCCGCTCCGGGTACGTTAAATGGTGCTTTTGTGTTACTATTTGTCGTTTTTTCTGTTTATTTCCTGCAAATATGTGCATCGGAACACCCGTGCACATGTTCTACCACCGCGAGACCCTGCTACAGTGGAGAAACCAGCCAGAAAACACGCTACCGGACGAGGTTCTGCAGACGCTACTTAAGCTTAGCCTGCTTAGAGACCCAGGCCGCCAGCCTGCGGTGTTTCCTGATGCCGGAGCCCAGCGGAAGTGCCATCGCAAGCGGTGCGAGCGTAAGTGGAAGCGCGGAAAGAGAGCCGGGATCCGCGCAAGGCTAAAGGCTAGTCCTAGCCGGCCGGCTATACCATTGCTCTTTCTTGCAAACGTCTGTTCCCTTGACAATAAACTGGACTACATCCGACTCCAGCGAACTACCCAGCGTGAGTTCAGAGACTGCTGTGTTTTGGTTTTTGTGGAATCGTGGCTTAACGACAACATTCTGGACAGCGCCATTCAGCTAGCCGGGCTAACCGCGTTCAGAGCCGATAGAAGCGCGGCTCTAGACGGGAAGACCCGCGGTGGAGGCGTGTATGTTTACATCAACACGGAATGGTGTAACAACGCTGTGACTGTCGCCAAACACTGCTCTCCGCTGGTGGAGTTCCTGATAGTCAAGTGCAGACCTTTTTATTTAGTACGGGAGTTCTCCGCCGTGCTAATAGCTGCTGTCTACATTCCACCCAGCGCTAGCATTGGTGCTCATGCTAAAGAGGCTCTGTGTGAACTCTATCGGACTATCAGCGATCTGCAAAACAAACACCCAGACGGACTGTTTATTATCGCCGGAGATTTCAACCACGCAAATCTCAAGTCAGTGCTCCCTAAATTCCACCAACATGTGAACTTTGCAACGAGAGGAGCGAGCGCGTTGGATCTTGTTTACACAAACATCCCCAGCGCGTACCGGGCGGAGCCCCGCCCCCACCTCACTTTCTCGGATCACATGTGTGTTTGGCTGACACCAACATACACACCACTCATCAGACGCTCCAGACCAGTTCAGAAGCAGGTGAAAACCTGTCCGGCAGGCTCCACCTCTGCCCTTCAGGACTGTTTTGAGTGCACTGCATGGGACATGTTTAGGGAGGCTGCTACTGAAGGCGATTCTGTTGATTTGGAGGAGTATGCAGCATCAGTCACTGGCATCAGCAAGTGTATTGATGATGTCACTGTCTCCAAGACCATCACCACACGCCCAAACCAGAAGCCTTGGATGACCGCTGAGGTACATGCGCTGCTGAGGACCCGCGACTCCGCCTTCAGAGTGGGTGACAAGGTGGCCCTGAGGAAAGCGAGAGCCGACCTGTCAAGAGCTATCAGTGGCAAAGCGCATCATGAAGTGCTTTGAGAGGCTAGTCATGAGGAACATCAAGACACAACTGCCCTCTTCACTGGACCCCCTGCAGTTTGCGTATCGTCCCAATCGCTCCACGGACGATGCCATCACCACCACCCTTCATCTCTCCCTCA
The DNA here is from genome assembly GCF_023375975.1 of Astyanax mexicanus. Classification (NCBI taxonomy): domain Eukaryota; kingdom Metazoa; phylum Chordata; class Actinopteri; order Characiformes; family Acestrorhamphidae; genus Astyanax; species Astyanax mexicanus. The sequence goes on along the minus strand of NC_064417.1, from coordinate 39,957,151 downwards.
CCCACCTGGAGAAGAAGGACACTTACGTCAGAATGCTGTTTATAGACTTCAGTTCAGCATTCAACACCATCATCCCACAGAACCTCACCAGGAAGCTAAGCTCGCTCTGCCTCAACACCCCCCTCTGCAACTGGATCCTGGACTTTCTGAAGGGGGGACCCCAGTCAGTCCGGTTCGGGGGCAGCACCTCCAGCACCATCACACTGAACACGGGGGCCCCCCAGGGCAGTGTCCTGAGTCCTCTGCTGTTCACCCTGCTGACTCATGACTGTGCTGCAAAACACAGCTTAACAGCTTTATCAAGTTCGCCGATGATACAACCGTGCTGGGTCTCATCACCAAAGGCGACGAGTCAGCATACAGAGAGGAGGTGCAGCGGCTGACAGACTGGTGTACAGTCAACAACCTTCACCTGAATGTGGACAAGACAAAGGAAATGGTTGTTGACTTCAGGAGAGCACAACACACCCACTCTCCACTCAACATCGACGGGTCCTCTGTGGAGATTGTTAAGAGCACCAAGTTCCTTGGTGTCCACTTAGCAGATAACCTCACCTGGACCCTGAACACCAGCTCTACAGCCAAGAAAGCCCAGCAGCGTCTCTACTTCCTCCGGAAGCTGAGAAAGGCCAGTCTCCCTCCACCCATCCTCACACTCTTCTATAGAGGGACCATTGAGAGCATCCTGAGCAGCTGCATCACTGCCTGGTTTGGGACCTGCACCGTCTCTGACCGCAAGACCCTCCAGCGCATTGTGAGGACAGCTGAGAGGATCATCGGCGTCTCTCTCCCCTCCATCATGGACATTTACACCACCCGCAGCATCCGCAAAGCAACCAGCATTGTGAATGACCCCACTCATCCCTCACACGAACTGTTCTCCCTCCTGCCTTCGGGAAGAAGGTACCGCAGCATCCGGTCCAGCACGACCAGATTCTGCAAAAGCTTCTACCCCCAAGCCATCAGACTCCTTAACTGCAGAGACTGAACTGATGGTTTTTCTGTACATGCACACACACTCTTACCCCACTTACCCCAGAAAATGGAAAGCACTAAAAACCCTACTACCTCACTGGACTCTATTGCACACTGTGTAATAGAGTAATTACTACCTCACCTGGTCCTTTTTGCACACTGCAAAATTTGCACACTGTCTTGTTATTTATTATTCTTTGTCTGTATGGTGTTGTATTGTCTGTCTGCACTTTTGTACTGTTGCACTATTGTTCTGTCTACACTGTGTTTATGTGCACCATGGTCCCTGGAGGAACGTTGTTTCGTTTCACTGTGTACTCTGTATATAGCTGAAATGACAATAAAAACCACTTTGACTTTGACTTCAACCTTTCCTTATTTGGGGTTGTACTTTCCAGATTATGGATGGTTTAACAGTCTGGTTTAACATGCTGAAAATGAAGACTACCGCATAATTACTATAAGTATTATCAAATCAATTGTTTGTTAAATGTTATAAATTCCTTTTTTTAAAGCTTCAACATCGTTTTAGACTTCAGAAAAAATTATATTTTAATTAAATGAATAAATCTCTCACTCTCACTATATTTATATCTATTCTGATTGTTCTTAAACAGACATTGCAGTGTTTAGGTGTAGGTTATATATGGTAACTGCACAGCACAATGCAGTGCTCTGATGAGGCATCACACAATTCCTCTAGACCTCTAGGGCAGGAACATTTTTCATTGCTTCACTCACTGTCTTCTTTATCTGTGGACTTACTGCCGAGTCGATGGCAGTGAGTCTGACACATCATACAGGGAGTGAAACACCTGAATAACCTCCCTGACTCATTCTCTCACAGCCCCAAAACTTATGGGCTAGTAAGACAGGTCTTCACTGTGAAAACAGGAAGAGGAACTCTTATTTGATGCCCTCTTTCTCCATTCCATCAACATAATGTGCTGGTGTCTCTGCACATTCTCTCCTACAGGCTGCTGATCACTGCTGCACGAACGGTATAAATGTATTTCTTTAATTCATGTTTGCTTTAATAATTCAGCTGTTCATCTATGTTAAATGTCCCATTCCTCAACTCGATTCACACTCTGTAAAAGTTAGCCTTGGGCTGATTTCAAAAAGTCCTGCTTAATCAATATTTTTAAGCAGAGATCCAAAATAAATCTTTCATCAACTATTAACTCAGCACTTTCCAAATGAAAAAGTGGAGGCAGGTTGTGAATTATATATATATATATATATATATATATATATATATATATATATATATATATATATATATATACATATATATATATCAACTTTAGAATACTTACATCCTCACCTGTGAGTTTGAATTTCGACCGTGGAATATGATGCGTATCAATACAACAAGCATTGCAAGTTTTTTAAATCTTTATGCAGACTTTACTTTTTGGACTTCAAATAATTTTCAAATTGTAATTCATTTTCTTGTTTATTTTTCCAATATACAAAAGAGAAAAATAAGCACACAGCACTTTCTCAGATAAGTCAGAGCCACAGATGAAGATGGAATGAATACAATCAATACAGAAAAACACCTATTTTAAACATGTGCCCCTTCTTTAAAGCTGTGCTGACATTTTTACAATAAAAAATAGAGCATATAACATGTTTTTCAGTGGACCACCAGTGTAAAACTCTGCCACCAGCAGCAACATCAGCAGCATATCTCAACGGTCAGTGGAATGTACTGTCAAGGCCTCAATTGTCTGCTGTTAGCCACAGCAGTGACCCAATAACAATATTCATGCTGAACACGATTCAAATACTTGTAGAGAAATTCCACTGATGTTTTGCCCAAAATTCTGATTAATTCAGTGGTTGTAGATAGATGTAAAGAAAGCAATTCAGAGTGGTCTGGTGAGAAATTATTTATTCCAGAGAAACTTACAGTTATAGTTACAGTATAATGTATTTAAAAGTTACAGGACAGAAATGGATTAAAAAGTTAAAAAAGGTTTAAAAATATTGCTTGACACAAGCAGGTACAGACACAGCCAGGTACAATAGGGTATTATTGTAATTTAAAACAATACTGGGGGAAAAAATGTTAAAGTATTTTTTTTTATTTGTCAACATCACATTTAAACGTATGCAGGTTTTGGACATGAAATAATAATAAAGTAAACAAAAGGAAAACAGCTTTGTTACAGACATTACAATCTCTAAAATATTTTTAAACAACAGTAAATTGGAATGTAATGGCAGTAACCGTTTCTTAATATGATCTGAGAATTGGCCCACACCGCTTGTGCCAACACCCCGGTTGCTAAGTATAATACAGCAATTGGCCCGCACTTTTTGTGCCAACACCCCTGTAACTTAATTATAAACCACATTGGATCCAATTCTGCATCGCTGATGACGCTGCCGCCATATGTCTGGTCCATTTCGAAATATAATATGGCAATTGGCCCAAACAGCTTGTGCCAACACCCTGGTTGCTAAGTATAATACGGCAATTGGCCCGTGCCGCTTGTGCCACCACCCCTGTTACTTGATTATAAACCACATTGGGTCCATTTCTGCATTGCTGATGACGAGTCTCAGACGTTGCTGCCATATGTCTGGGCTGTTTCCTTAATGATCTGGGATCTAAGAACAGGTAAAAAACTTTTTTTTCCCCCAAAATCCATTACCTAACTGAACTCACACATGCACTAATCCTTTTGCACTTTCTTTACATTATATTATCATTATAATTTTTTGTATGAGACGTTATGTTATATGTATGTTTGCACTGAAAAAAGAATGGCTTTTAATATCATTGTACATGTGTATAGTGACAATAAAGGTATTCTGTTTTATATTCTGTTCTATCTATGCGGTCTGAGTTCTGAGAGGAGTAGCTCTGGGCTGGATCTAATCAGAGAAATAAAATTAAAAAAATACTTACATTTGGATTGTTCTACTGGTTAAAACAGCGGTTCTCAAACTGGGGATAAATTATTACAGGTTGTGTCTTTTCTATACATAATTTTAACATGCTATATTATCTGATTTGTCTACATCTTAAAAAGTGGTGCCCAGTTAAAAAAAAAATAATAATAATAAAAAACATATGGGGGATGGGGGTGCAGTGGCACTTACCATCCATGAATTTGGCCTTTTAACTATAAAAGTTTAAGAACTCCTGGTTTAAAACTCTACTTAGAATAAAATAGTAGTTAATACAATTGCCCTGCTCACCAACACTATTTCAGTATTTAAAGTATGGCTATTGCCAAACCAGTGTTTACATACATTTAAGCCACCATCCGTCATCTACTGCTGTAAGGCAGAGGAATCTTTTTCTTTTTTTCTTTTTTTTTTTCAACAGCAACATGTTAATGCATCCTAACAGTGCTGACACTTTCTCCAGAGCCAGATATCTGGGTTTGAAAAATGGGCAAATCACCTTCTGATGATGTCTCTCAAAGACGGAAGTAAATTTTGAAGGGATATAAGCGCTGTGGGGCAGACACTTGGCGGAGAAGTTATATGAATTTTTTCCACTGTATCACTAGCTAATACCATTACAGACCAAGCGCCTAGAGCTGCGGCCACACTGGACTTTCGCCTTGTTATTTTCTTCATGCTTGTGAGGAAAAATCAAGCAATTGTGGGTGGTCTTGATTCTACTGAAAAAGTAGAAAATGCTGCTTGCTGTAGCTTTAGTTGCTAATAGTATGTCTTACAGTATATACTGACATGTAAAAAAGGTGTTGGGATGGCAGTATGTAAATTGATCATGAAGTGTTACCTCAAGTGATGTCCTGGGAATGCCCACATCTGTATAAGTTGTGAGGTGTTACCTTGTTAGTGAGGATGAACACTGGCCAGCATGCTCAATTCTAGGTGATGTAAAATATTAATAATATTCTGATTACTGATTACTAGTTCTGATGAGGCCTGGCCTGAATGGGTGCATAATGATAGAGCACTTCCATTCACAGTACAGGGGTGATAGCGTTCCGGCGCCGCGCCGGAAATCCGGCGTAGCGTGGCTCTATAAAAAAAATATATATATATAAATAAAATAAATAAATAAATAAATAGAGCCGGTTCAGGTATTAAGTCCCGCCTCTCAGTAGAAACTGCGGAGGAGCGGGGGAAGCCCCTCCCTTGCTGTGAGATTTAGCAGCGGGATCGGACGCAGCAGCTTCAGCTGATTTAAAAACAGATCTGGATATACGGAGATTTTTCTCAAAAAAAGATAACGGTAGGCTAAACACGTAAACTGTGATGATATGTTTCTGATAGCTGGTTAAAAATACACTTCTTGTATCAGCACACAGATTAAACCCACTGTGATTAATAAACTGCAGCTGTGTTAGTGAGTTAGCTTGATAGGGAGTCAAGGTTTTAGAAAATAAATAAACTATATATGTAATGTTCAACTTGCCCTGTACCTGATCAGCTAATCACTATTTCACATATTTCACTGTCGTTATTAGTTTAGGATTACAGGAGAAAATGAATATAGCTAATTAGCTAGAAGCCAGATGTAGTGGATAGTCAGAATTTAGTACAGTACTTTATGTTTGTAGTTTAAAGCAGTTTCTTAACCCTGATCACTGAACTAAAATTGTGTTTTCCACAATTCCACAATCATTTCACCTAGATTTTCACCTGATCTTGATTTTCACCTAGAGTGACAGCTGTCACAGTGAAAATGAAGCGGAGTTATGAAAGTGGTTCTGCTAAACGAAAGAAACGGGCAGAGAGCAAAAGAATCGCAGATGCACTGCCAAAATTCACCTCCTTTTTTACACCTCCTGAACCGATCAGTGTTTTTGGGGCCGATTCCGATCGCCGGTCGTCTTTCACCACGATGGGCCGATCGCCGATACCGATCTTGGGCGGGGCCAAATGCCACATTAATGCCACACAGGTGCCTGGCAAACCTGGCTGGTACAGATTCCCCTAATTACATCCACACCAAAGCAAACACTGGTAATTTACGCTGCTAGTAAATAAACACGAGTGTTACTGACCAAAATAAACGCTTTTTATGAGAGATATAAGTTCTGTGTAAATATTTATAAGACAATACCTGACAAAATCAGTTTTAATGACGTTAAATAAACATCACTGTGACAGCGCTAGTCGCAGTTTCACCGCAGTAAAGGACGAGGAGGTGAATCACTTATCTAACCAGCCTTTACTGATTTCTGCTCCAATAACCCTTTCAATAACCTCCAATAGCCTTTAATAGTCTTCAGTAGCCTTCAACAGTCTAACCTTGCAGCCGTGGTGTGTCCACTAAACTCCGTAGTTATAAACATCATGAGGTTAGCAGCGCGCTAACTGACCTGTTTATAATGTAATCCGAGCAGTGCCTCCGTGACAACTGCTGCTGTTAGCTGCTTTGGCTGAAAGGTGAACTGTAGAGAGCTGTATTATCCGTTTTTAAAACCTTTTCCTACACAGATGAACTTAAAAAAAACGTGTAAAAAAAACGCTCCAGACTGGCTGAGCTGAGCTCTGTAGCCCGTGGCTGGGCTGTAGCTGTGACTGAGTAAAGACAGCGGGGGCTTGTGCTGCTGCAGCTCCGACTAGTGGTTGGATGAGGAACTGCAGCTTCTTGTAAGTGAGCAGTTTCACCGGTTTCACCAGTTTCATCCACACACAGCTCTGATAAACTGCTTAACCCTAAACTCCTGAATCAGATCGGCTAAAATCATAAGAATATCTGCAGAACAGTGTTAATATGCAGAAGAATATACAGAAGTGTTAATATGCAGAAGAATATACAGAACAGTGTTAATATGCAGAAGAATATACAGAACAGTGTTAATATGCAGTAGAATATGCAGGATCAGGGTTGAGAAACACTGCTGTAATGTGACTTCTGTTCATTTGTAGTTCACAGTAAGACCACATGTCCTGACGTTTATAAAAATCTCTATGAAACATAAAGTTACATTATTTTACACAAGGACACCATCTTAAGAAGAGCTCTCAGTAGAAAAAAAGAGTGGAGAAAATGTAAATATGAAAATGAAAACGTTATCTAAAATGTGTCACTTGACAATAAGGTTATACACAGACTATTAAATGTTTGAATAATGTGTCAACATTTATGCCTATGTTACGTCACATATGCAGTCTGTTGTCCCTCCCCAACAACCCCCCCCCCCCCCTTCCTCACCCTGTTGGAACAGGAAAAAAAAGTTCAGGCTCAGGATTTTTTTTCACTATCACCCCTGACAGTATTTTTGAACTTATATTTATACAACAGACAGCAAATTGGGTGGTTATAATATTTGTAGCGTTTTGCCAGTATTTCTGTCTTTGTAAACAGACAAGTGACGGAAAATCACATGACATAAATCACATACACAAAAAATTCAGTAGGTCCCAGATGCATTTTCCACAGGCCAGTGCAAAATGGAAAAAAATATGAAACACTTTATTAGCAGTGACAGAACTGAAAACTGATGATTTGTTGGGAAATTAAGTGATGTAGCATTAGTCTCCTGGTAGAACTTTTTCTAATGCTTTTCTAAAGCTTTTAGCTTTCATAAGAAGTTCTGGAGCAAAACTCACTCTATTCCTGGCTGTTTTCTGTTCATTGATGTCTTTGTACTCATTAAGGATACAGTTGTATAGAAAGAGGTGGGTGTCTTAAAACAGCAAGAATAAGCAGTTCCTGTATCTTGTTCGTTTTTTTTTTTTTTCCTTTCCCAGACATATACAAGCTCTCTTCTGAGGTTCACAAATTTGCAGGGTTAAAGTTCATTTAAATGAACTCGGTTCAGAGCTAAATTAACTGCTACTGGAAGCAGAAAGCTGATTTTTTTTCTATTCCCATGACACTCTCTATTCAAGTGAACCAGCTACTGTAGGTGGATTTTATTCACGGTCTGTGTGACTGAGGCTTATTAAGGCCGAAAGTGAAAGGAAGCCAGATAACTGAAAATGCAGTTTAAGCTACATTTACTTTACAAGCCTTACGGTTTGCGCAGAACAGATTTGGGTATCTTGACCGTTCACATTTATAAATGTAAGTGACCTGCATTTGTTAGTAATGTGAATAAATCTGTCTGTGATGCAGCTTGCATTGCCACACTGTTTTATACTGTGCAGGTTTGCTATGGTGGTGTGTTGAATTTAGATTTCATGGCAAAGTGTGACTCTTCTTAAGCAACGTTCAGTAGTTGTAAGGTAAAAACTAGTAGTAATAATAATGCGTAAATAAAAACAGGAATTGTGTAAGCTATAACTACATAGGAACACATGCTGATTTTTTTTTTTGTAAGTCTTAAATAATAAATAATAAAACATATTTTTTATTCTTTTTTATCTGCTGATAGCAGCTCTAAATCCCTTATCACTAGTGATGCCTCAACACAAGGAGGGTAAAGACTAGCAAACACCTCCTCCGACACGTGTGAAGCCAATCACTGCCTCATTTTGATGCTGCATCAAAATGCAGAGTAGCATCACAGTGCAACGGCTCAGTTCCATTACATCAGCTCACAGATGTCTTGTGCTGATCAACATCACCCTTCGGAGGGATGAGGGGAAAAAGCGCTATCTACCCACCCATAGAGAGCAAGGCCAATTGTGTTCTGTCAGGGCTCCGGCAGCTGATGGCAGGCTGCATGACCAGGATTCGAACCAGCAATCTTCCAATTATAGTTGCAGCTCATAGCACAGAATGTATTTATACTTTAGACTTAGATTTAGCTTTGAGGACAGATCTGTCTTCATGAGGCAGAGTCACCTGGAGTTATAGTTTTCTCAGCATCTTGAAGGAGTTTCTGGAGGTGCTGAACAATAGTTGCTGCTTTTCCTTCAAGCTGTGAAGTTCAAGTTTATCCCAACCATCATCACCATCTCAGTAAATCAGGTTTAGATCAGGGGATTGTTGTTTACTACATAATTCTATATACGTTCCCTGAATAGTTTTAATGTTTAATGTTTTGATTGTTTGATTTTTTTCTTGAAGGTGTGCCCTAACTTTTGGCTGGTCCACACAGCCCCGAAAAAAATCACATCTGCGTCACTTTACAGCATAACAGTTCATTTAAGTTCAATTTGTAACATTAATGCAGCCTCAGAAACCAGCTATCAAACCAGCTATCATTTGGAGTGCTATCATTTTTTGCAAAACATTTAAGAATTCATTATCGCAGTGGAGGGCACTGATTTCTCAAGCATCAAATATAATACATCAAATGAGGACAAGCTAAGTGCTAACCTAACTTAGATGTTCTCTCAGTTTGGCTTCTGGCTCTCGGCTCTGGCTGAGAAACAACTTGTCTCTGACATCTGTCTTAAGTTGAATAAATATGAAATGTGTTTTCTTAATGAGTCCCAATAGTTGTATGACATATTTGCCAAATGCTTGCTGGGTTTGCAGCGGGAAAACACTAATGAGTGAAAACACGAGACATGCAAAATTCTGAATTCTGTCAGAACTATGAGGCTGAGAGATACAATTATACACTACAGCAATGACAAACAACATGTCAGATGCTTGTTTTATGCCAGAAGCATTTAGATCTTGGATCAGATCTTACAACACAGCCCTTTTTGAGTAAAAAGAGTCATGGAAAGGGAGATAAAGTTGCTAAAGTACACTTCAGATCTAGAGTGAACTTTAGAAACATCTTTAAAATGTCTTCCAATGACACAAACACTGAGAAACAACAAATGAAGCACCAAGAAGAGGTTATTGGAATTAAATTTAACTTTATTTGTGACTTTAATCATGATATATTGTCACTGTTCAGACTTTAGAGCAGAAAGCAAACATGTACCTGAACTTTGATTGAAAGTCAATGTAAAATTTGAGAATATTTCTTGCAATTTTAGAACATTTCCATTGAACTATTCATCCAAATTCATTTACATAATGTATACAGGATCATATACAGATGTATGGCACACATCCTGCACCACATTTGCCCAAAGATGTTGGGCCTGTAGTTCCTAAAAACTCATATGTTGCCAAAACTGTTTTTTTCCAGTGGTTCCCATAAATGCTTGATTGAAGATACATCTAGTGACCAGGCAGGGAAAAGAGTTGAATTGTTGAATTCCTGCAAAAATATTACTGGGAAAGTCTTGCTGTGTGTGGCCGAGCATTATCATGCAGAAAATGCCATACAAAGTCCCTTGTATCACTACTAGGGGTGACCAAATGTCATACAGTATATGATGGCTACTCAGACTATCACACCTGCAGTTAGGGTACTTTGATGCTTCACTGAAAAGGCAGGATTGAAGCATTCGAACCCAACATACATTTAATTTGAACCAGATCTTGGGTTCAACAGTGTCTTGTTGAAGATATCTAGCAGTAAACTCTCACCAATCTCTCACCAAGAGGTACACTACCCAAAGGTGGCAACGGAAAGTCTTTTTATACAATATGACAGTATAGAAAGCAATTTTACACCATCTTGTGGCAAGACCTAGTGTCTAATCAAACCACATAAGTAATCATTTACAGTACAGGCCAAAAGTTTGGACACACCTTCTCATTCAGTGTGTTTTCTTTATTTTCATGACTATTTACATTGTAGATTCTCACTAAAGGCATTAAAACTATGAATGAACACATGTTTTGAGTTTTATGGCCTCCACAGTCACCAGACCTGAACCCAATCCAGATGGTTTGGGGTGAGCTGGACCGCAGAGTGAAGGCAAAGTGGCAACAAGTGCTAAACACCTCTGGGAACTCCTTCCTTTAAGACTGTTGGAAAACCATTATTTCAGGTGACCACCTCTTAAAGCTCATTGAGAGAATGATGCCAAGAGTGTGCAAATTGAATCAGTAATCAGAGCAAAGGGTGGCTGTTTTGAAGAAACTAATATATATATATATATATATATATATATATATATTTTTTTTTTTTAGTTATTTCACCTTTTTTTGGTTAAGTACATGAAACTCCACATGGGTTCATTCATAGTTTTGATGCCTTCAGTGAGAATCTACAATGTAAATAGTCACGAAAATAAAGAAAACTTGTTAAAAAAGAGAAGGTGTGTCCAAACTTTTGGCCTGTACTGTACATATCTTCTTAAGACATAACTACAGGCTGTTATGTCTTATGTTTTCTTTAGACACTATAAACACCATATTTAATGTGAGGTCAAGTTTTTTAGACTATGTCCTCATTGAAAGATCTCATGCTAACACCAACATCAGAGTCATTTGACTCCGGTGATGTGAGGGTAAAAATAATACCAGTTAATACTCTAATAGGCTTTACATTTTTAAATGTGTGCGCATGCTAATATTCTGACTAATTCTTCACTCGTTACATCCTAAAAATCAGTTGTAAGCCGAGTGAACTCGGCTATCGACTGCACAAACATAATCTCCCCTTGATCTTTGCTGAATGCTGCATAATTATGTTCTTTCACAGACTTGCATCTGGTTCATCATTGAATTTGATAAGGGATTCTAATATTTCAAAATATTGCATCTTGAAATATTAGAAGGTCAGAGGATAGGATGCTGTGAGCCTGTTTACAACTAGGAAGGGAAAGAGGTTTTCATAACATATTTATTAGTTTGATTAAAATGATTTTTTTGGCCTTTATTTGCTCAGGTGACAACGGAGTGTAACATTCCCAGTAAGAGAATGTTAAAAAAAATCCCACTGAAATAATTATTTTTATGTGTTGTAGAAATATTATTATTATTATTATTATTATTATTATTATTATTATTATGACCCTTGTGAATAGCTTGCTGTTCTTGAGGTAGTTTCACGCTCAAGTCTTTTTAAATGGGCAACATGCGTTCTAAGGGTAACTACACCCGGAGCATGTTCAAGCCTGAGTTCTATTAACCTATTTTCAGAAAAGAGGTTTCGCTTAGAGCTTAAAATAGTATTAAGTTGTGTTTGTGTATTGTGTTTAGAGAGTGTGCTGTGGTTGATTGTTGTTATAATAGATTCTGGCTGAGCCCTATGCATAACCCCAGTTGTTAGGTGCAGGAATTATCATCTTCCTGTAATATTGTACTTATTATTTGGATTTTTGTCTTCTGGAGGGAGTTGTAATCCTACCAAGGACAAGGAGATGATTCTTTTGTCTTCTGGAAGTGTAAATCAAAACCTATTATTAAACTTATTTTCTGTCTGCTTCAGAGGTTTTGTATTAGAGGTGTGTACTGATTACTGCTTAATCAAAAAGTTGCCACTTCATCCCAGTGGAATCACTGTATTAAGTAGTGTGTGCTTGGTGTGTTTAATTTGGGAATTTGTGAAGATGAATTGTTTTACAGTAGGACTTGCAGAGGTTGTTAATAAGCTCCAAGCTCCGCCTAATGTTGCCAATTCCCACCTTAAATTGCATACCCCAATTTTAAGGCTTTTCACTTTAATGTTAAATAATTCAAAGGCAATTTTATGAATTAATATTAGTTAGAAGCCTTTATAAAATTAGTTGAAAACACCAAATGCTGTGTTATATTATGCTGTGTGTTTTTCTTTTCTTTTCTTTTTTTTTTAAAGATAGCTCTGCCAGCAGGACTGGATTAAATCCCTCCCCCAGTTCTGTCTCCACCTGATTAGCCAACGGACTTGATTCATGTGTCTTTGTTCAGAGAAGACTGATGATTCTGTACATGCATGTTAGTAAGCTATAAACCAAGCCAAACTTTAACTACAGTGGATTGAAATCGATATAAAATTTTTTATTCCTCAAATTTCTTTAAGCACTGCTTGGACATAAATGAGGATTATTGGCGAAAGGATTGATGGATTTACTCATGTTTGGAGCAATTTTAAAGCCATGAGTCATGAGACAGTTTTAATGATGTATAACATGTCCGCACTGGAGAAAATATGAACGTACGAAAAACGCAAATATGCAAATTATGAATAATATTCTTAATAAAAAAGGCATATTTTTCTCTACAGCTAAATACAGCTAAATAGGCTAGACAAATGAAAAGAAGAGATTCTAAGCTTTAATATGGCATAATAGGTGTCTATATTGAGCCTATAAATATTCATAAACACAGCCAGATATGAATTATGCACATGAGACAGGGCGTGTTAAGAGGCTGCCACAGTCTATAATAGCATTGCCCCCCATGTGTCAAGGTGCTTTCAGATCATAGTTTCATAGTATAGCCATACTGCTGTATGCTGACTGTCCCCATTGGGTTTAATTGTTTTCCCAGTGCCAAAGGTAGAACAGTTCAGAAAGTGTTGCGTTATCACGGCCATGACCATTTCTCCATGACCATGCTACCGTTTGCAGTGGTCAAAATTCAGTTTGGTTCAACTTTGACACTAAAACGCATGACGTGAACACTTGACATTGAGGCAGATATATGTGTCTACAGATGCTGTAGCTACACCACACACCAAAACATAGGTTGCAGACATGATGTGTTTAAAAAAAAAAACACCTATTATCAACAGAAGATCCCCAGCATCAGCAGCAGAACATCTCAACCACAGTAGAAAGCAAAGAGGAAAGAAAAATGGCATGCTGACAATGACATGCAAGCCGTGCCAGGCTCCTACCCCAGGCCATGTCCTACTACAGCATTAAAACTCCTTAATCAAGACTTCCAACACTACATTTACCGGCCTCTACAACATGATTACACTGTGAGCATCTGGATAAAAGCATCTGTCAAATATGAATAAAAAAACATATAAACATACAGTTTGGTGAAAATGTTAGAGTGGTGAATTCCCAGCATAAACACTGCCCTGTGCTATAATCATTTCACAAACCACACAGCAATCCACAAAAATATGAACCCAAAAACATGACTCATCATCTATTATTTTTCAAAACTTCCATTTGATTTTGATTCTACGTAATCCAGATGTACGTACCCAATGTGCCTAGCAGCACATTTCCAATGGCCTTAAAAATAAGGAATTTGATATTGTGATTGTGACAATATTTATCTTTTCAAAACAAAAAAAAACTTCACAAACTGCCTAAAAGAATATTAATAAAAAATAAAATTAAACTAAACATTAAAAACATCAATAAAAGCTAAAAAAGGATAAAAAAGGATATATTATTAGTGCTGTTGGCAAATTAATGCATTCAACCACACAATTAACACAATTAATTAAAGTTTTTTATTAAAATTATTCATTAAAACCAAATTTGGCCCACATTTCCTGCTGTAATTCATTCTGGTGATATATTTGTGTTTTTGTGGTAGATTTATTTTAATTCATGTTGAAATATGGATTCAATCTCATAAGCAACTCTTACTCTCTTACACTCTCCTCCTCTCTCCATTGCTCTCTCTCTCTCTCTCTCTCTCTCTCTCTCTCTCTCTCTCTCTCTCTCTCTTTCTCTCGCCAAACTAACAGCTCTCTACAAACCAACTAAAGTGAAGTATAAGAAGACTCCACCCACTTAGTTGATAAAGATGACAGGACATAGGACCGTTCTATGGTCCGCTCACTAAACTGCAGTGAGAAACCATAACTTACTGGACCAAAAGTGTATATAAATTGTAAGAAACACACAAAGCTTGATGGGGACTCTGGTCCAGACTTTTTAGGTGTGAAAATGCCCTTAAGAAGTGTTAAATGTGATTTATCACAGCAGATTGCGTGATTAATAAGTTCATCAACAGCCACAATTAATGCACTGCCTGGCCAACAAAACAAAAATATCTCCACCGAAAAAAAAGGTCACCCTCTCTAATATTTGGTTTGACCACCTTTACCTTTGATTGAGGCATCCATTCGCTGTGGCATTGTTTCAATAAGCTTCTGCAATGAATGTCACAAGATTTATTTCAATCCAGTTTTGTATCAATTTTTCACCAAGATCTTGCAGCAGCATTGGTGATGGTAGAGTCTGACCACTGCACAAAGTCTTCTCCATCCAGCACATCCCAAAGATTCTCAATGAGGTTGTGGTCTGGATACTGTGGTGAACAATCCATGTGTGAAAATGATATTGTCATCCTGGAATATGGCCGTGTCATCAGGGAAGAAAAAATCCATTAGCGGAATAACCTGGTCTATATTCAGGTAGTCAGCTGACCTCATTCTTTCAGCACATACTGATGCTGAACCTAGACCTGCAGACCAACTGCAGCATCAACCCCACATCATTTACTTACTTAAATCCAGGTGGAGACTTTTTGTTTGGTCAAGCAGTGTATTATTATTTTATTAATACTGGATTTGTTCATAACAGTCCAGTTTTTTTTTTATTAAAATCACTGCAAACAACAGCGATGGTGGCTGACTGACAGACAGCCTTATAAAAATGGCTATCCTGCTTCCCTCTCTCCAATTATTTGCTCCTTCTTAAAATCCAACAACTGGACAAAAAGTCATGGAATGCAGTACTACTTTTTTTTCCATGACTTTTGGCATGTTGGTGTATAACCAGGTGCAAAACTGTACAGATTGGAACAGATCCTAAGAGAAACAACTCCTAGGTAAAAGCAGCAATAAATCGTTGAGCCTTGAATCTCTTTGTTAAGATGGCGAGACTGAGTGCATCAATTGATCTCAAATGATCTGGAAGAGAATTCCGCTGCTTTGGGCGATAGAAACACGGAACAGTCCCTTGATTCTATCAAGAAGCAAATCACTTGTGTGGTCTATAAAAATATTTGTGACAAATTTAACATTTTTTAGAGAGAACATCAACTGTTTGCGATTATAATAAATCAAATGAACTCAGATCTATTTAATTAAGTTTTCAGCAATTGAAATTGAAATTTGGTCTTTGCTATATTAAAACAGAATGGGACAGTTGGCCAGAAAGGAGTTTTCCACAAAATATTTTTCAGGAAAAATATAGTCTACAACTAGACTAGACTTAAATTGAATATACTGTATATTTAAGTTTTGGCTAAAGGCTATCTAAATTATTTTGTACAGTTTACCTTCACCAATCGAATGTGCTGAAACACTGCATTTGCTTTTCATGGATTTGGAACATTACACACTATATGCTGTGTCCTGTCCTTGTCTTGAACATTGTGATGTAAGGAAAGAGCAGCATTCTGCAGCTTGTCTTATGATTTGGTTCCTGTTGTTTCTTAAGAAGATTACAGTGCTGAAGCTCAAATTAGCTGCATGCTGAAGAACAATTCTAACTGCATACCTTTTATTCCCTCACAGCATGGGCTGTTTCTGCCTCCTGCCTATACTGGGAAGAAAAGCGTTGTCACAACAGGTACAGGATCAGAATATGAATCAATGTTGCCATCTTGTGGAATGCTAATATCTGGAGACATGGTGCTTTATGGTCAGTGCTTCAAAAGGGTGATGTTCCCTATGAATATCTTTATATCTGTAGTGTGCAATTAGATCATCAACATACTGATGATTCTACATTAGAAAGGATTCTAAGTGAAAACCAGTAGAATGAGTCGTTTTGGTGCAATAAACTAACATTAATTAACAGATGATTCATAAAAAAATAAGTGAAAGGTTTTTCAGAGATGCAAAAAATGTACACTTTTAAAGATTAAGGTGCTAGTACATTGGTGGAACTGGGATTTATGAACAATGCCATGGAAGAAGATATTTTGGTTCCATAAAAGATGGCTTTGATTTTATTTAAAAAAATAATAATAATTGTAAAATGATGATGTTGGTGTAAAGAATCTTTACATCATTAAATATTTGGTTCTTCTATGACATCACTCAAAAAGAACCCATGGTTCCACCTTTGTAAGACAAACTTATGCTCCTCAAGGAATTTCTAATAAAGGTCACATATCAATTTAGAAGCGTGAGAACTCAATAAAATAGTTATTTTTATAGAAATATATCTTTTTATGATGGATCTTTGGTAACACTTCACAATAAAGGTTAACTTATGTCTTAATTTATTATTGTTCATAACATTAAACTAGCAAGCATTAAACTATAGTAATGTTTAATAATGTCTTAACTACTGTCAACTAATAATTAGAAGAGACATTACTTGTCCAATTAACAATGTTTATTACTGTTATAAATGCTGATATATGTGACCCTTTTAGGTCCTTAAAGCACTTAAGAAGTATGCAAATTAATCATGAATGTGTTACCTCAAGGGATGGCTTTAGCATGCCCACATGTGTATAGGTTGTGAGGTGTTATCTTTTGAGTAAGGCTAATCGCTAATCCTGTGTCTGCATGCTCATGGTAAGCTGACATGAATCATCACAAATATTACTTTTTAAAAAGTAACTTAGTTACCTTATTGATTACTTGATTTTAAAAAGGAACTAAGTTAGATTACAAGTTACTTCATTAGCTACATTTAGCAGTTGTCAACAACACCCCTCACCACCTCAACATAAAAAAACAGCCAGGGACAACCAGTTTAGCCAATTCTCACTTTATTGGAAGCTTTAAATGTTTTTTTTTTATTATTATTTGATGTAGTTTTTTGAAGCAAAATAGTACACCCAGAGACTGTACAGCCAACCTTGATATTGTCATCTTTAGCTGATACAAATTTAAAATATTGTCTGTATTTTCAGATACAAAATGTGGATCTCTCTCCTCTCTTCCTTGTTAAGGTTTATGTTGTTGCATGGAGTTACACGTAAGTTCTCCTCATGCTGGAAATGTGACTTAATTGTTGAAAAGGCTGGACATCACTCCACAAGATGCAAAAATAAAGCAAAAATCTATCTTTTTATCTAAAGCACAGTGACTTGAATAAGTAGTTTTTATTTGATTACTGGATTAGAAATCATAATTTTGATTACTGATTACTGACTAAAGTCATCCGATTAGAGTAATTTGTTACTAAGTAACACATTACTAAATATATATTCTAAATTTCCTTCGGGATAAATAAAGTATCTATCTATCATTACTGACATCATTGCATAGCAGGCATTACTTCCCACAGTGGACAGTGCAGTATTTGGTAATGATTGTGACATGCGGCATCTGGCTAAAATTGTCCAAGAAAGGGGGCCCCACATACATATCCCATATTTATTAGCTCAAACTCTAGCATTCTTTCTTTAGCTACCCTGGGATATGGCAAAAATAATGAGATATGATAGACAGCCTGCCCCCTGGCACCGGCTGCTACCCCAATGCAAAGTCTATTTTTATACATATATACATACATACATACATATATGTCTGTTATTTTCAGTTCAGTGATGGCGGCACTTGGAGCTGAAGCTAGCGTTATAGGATGTTTATTAAAAACAGTGTTTTTTAATAAGCTTTTGTGCATTTTTTAAAGTTATTTTTCAGTTATTAATGCCTTGTTTTTAATGTCGGGACTCTCCATTTTTTTGCAAGGAGGTGTGGAGCTACTTTGAGCCTGGATAACTGTGGGAAAAGTGATTTATCAGGGCAAATTATGCTCCCCGTGTCACCCAGTGAAGTCTGAAGGGTGTTTGCACAAACTGTTAAAACTTCTGGATCTCAGAACACTGTGGGAGGGCGGAGGTGTGCTAGTCATCAAATGTAAGTCATTTCTTTCATGTTTTACTACACCAAAAGTCCATTTTACACCATTTTCACAGTTCTCCTTTAACATTATACATACTGTATACTTAAATAGTTAGTGGTCATGATTTCCTCTGCTGACTCTTTAGGGGAAAAACTTAAATCCTAAAAATTTAAACCTCATTAAAAAAAGTCGACACTTAGCAAAGTTGAACAGTGGAAATTTTGTGATGTTTGCTTTGAAGTTTTGAAATTTAAAAGTTGTTCTTAATATGAGAGAGGAGTGGGCAGTGTGCACATGGGAATTCTGTGCACAGTACATACGGTTTCATAGTAAACATTCTTTCAGGCAAAAAGGCAGACTGTACAAAACACTGTGGTTATAATGCAGTAGTAGGTCCATTTAATGATAGCCATGGCATCTCTAGTCTCTAGTTTCAAGAACTTTCCGAGCATCAGATGCTGTGCTGCTGCTGCTTCTTCTGTGCGAGGCTGCTCTGAAGTCCTCTGATCACTTTCAGAGCTATTGTATGTTCGCTGTACAGAGAGGCTGTAAAGCGTCTGTTATCGTAGTCAAACAGTATTTAGAATCTCGCTGGAGATTTGGGTGGTGCGCCTTGTCTTGTGGATGATGCACAGTAATCAGCTCCTTTGAGTCCCTCCTTCTAAGCTGCTGCACAACTTGCTGTGTCTTTATGTTACATCATTCTCCACATGGCACATTATTAAGCTTCTGGGAGAAGGCTGGAAGAAAGCCTCGCCTTCAGATTTGTCTTTGCACTGAGCTAATATTGTTACAAGAGCAGATAAATCACTCACTGACCAGCACAGCGGATGCTAAGAGCAACTAATTTATGCCTAGTTTGGGAGCACGGAGCGCGCTCTTAGCATTGAGCACTGACGAGATTCGCGTGGCTGTGATGTTTCCCCCCTTTTGTATGGGATATTAATGATGCCAGCTTGTTTGGTATGAGGCAGGAGCTTCCAAACAGAACAAAAGCAGAAGGATGGCATCTCGCGCCAAGCCTCCACCATCGCCCGCTCCAACACGGCCATCTGAAATTCCAAACAGGTGCCATGCCACGGTGATGCTTAGTTATGCACATCCGCGGTATTTAGTACATCACACTGCGGCGGATCACGCGGTGAATGTTGCTTAACGTGCCAAACCGCTGTATATAAACATGCTTTTCATAGCCCACCACTGCTCTAGCTGAGTGTGGACCAGATATCACTCCTGTAAATGGTGTGAAGGACAATGTTTAGGGAGGATTGAAGCTTTTATACACAATGAAAGTGGCTTTTGAGTCGCAGAGGCTGCTAGTTGCTATTGCTCTACTCCTTCTGACAGGACTGTGACTTCAAAGCTCTGGCAGAAGGCATGGAGAAAAGAAAGAAAAAAAAAAACCTCCCACTGGCAGTCACAGCATGCTTTTGTCCCGCTCCACAGCATCACATGGAATAGATATGATTGAGACTAATTGCGCCTTCTAATACAACCTTGTTTAAAGCATTCATATTCTTTGGACACATCATATTTTTAAATATTATTTAATACCAGTGGATACCAGTCAAGACCAGTTGTGTTTAGATGGTTGTATGGATATGGGGGGGTTCAATGTCCATAAACACTCAAAAATTTCTAAAGTTTTACTATCAAAACTGAAAGCGACTGCTCTTACCATTTCTTGCCTGAAGTTGTTTGAATATGTATATCAGATCCTGTAACTGTTAATGGGTAAATCAACATATTTAAACACATTATACATATGTATATACAGCTCTGGAAAAAAAAGAGACCACTTAAACTCAAAATGATGAGATTCCATGATTTTACCAACTTGAAAACCTTTGGAATACAATCAAGAGGAAGATGGATGATCACAAGCCACCAAACCAAGCTGAACTGCTTTTTTTTTTTTTGCACCGGGAGTGTAAAGTATAAAGTCATCCAAAAGCAGTGTGTAAGACTGGTGGAAGAGAGCATGCCAAAATGCATTAAAAAAACTGTGATTAAAAACCATAGGTTGTTCCACCAAATATTGAATTCTATACTTTTAAAACTGTATGAATATGAGTTAGATTGTCCTTGCGTTTGAGGAACTCACTGGGGGGTTTCATGTTTTATGTTTTGTCTGATTCTCTGTCTTGCTAGCAAATGTATGTAAAGCTGCTTTGCAACATTAGTTGTAAAAAAAACTCTTCAGAAGTACATTTTTTGTTTTTTATTCATATAAATTTTAAAAACGTTTTTTTTAGATTTGTTAGTGAGAAAAGTCCTAATAGCTCTTATTATGGTGTATCCCACTGTCCCTATACATTAAACAAATCCCACATAAGAAAACAGTAGCGTACAATAAGCCAACACTTTTACTGTTGATTTAACAATATGGGCAAGTTCAACAGACAAACAATACACCATGTTCTTACACAGCATTTTGAATGTAGATTTAGTCTATTACTTAGTCCACGCTTAGTCCACGTCTGAGAAACTAATTCTTATAATATTTAATTAACACTGACAAACTCATTCTGTGTCAGAATTTTTGTGAGACATTTGTAGGTAAGTATTTTCCACTTAATTTCTCTTCTTTTTCATGCAGTATTTTTCTCAGAAAATCTGCAGTAGACCTCTCAGTAAACACCTTCAGAACTATGCTTTTGTTAATGCCAGCCATTTTAACACCACTCTGAAATGTAGTAGCCTAATTATGATTTCAAAGGGTCATGCTTGCTACCCTTGAACAGTTCGCCACGCACTCCGTCATGTTCAGAATGTCCGTTTCAATTTATAGGCTTTGAGAAACCAGAAGTTGTGTTGGGCGAAAGATTAATGTGTACACACGTTTGTTCTTTGCCAAGGGCGATGAGCAGGTTAAGGTCATGGAGACTCAAGCAGCGAGATGTCTTCTGAAGGTTACATGGCAACCACGGTGGAGAGGCAGTTTACGTTCGAGGCCAAGTGTGTTTTCTGTTAAAGGGCTGGACGAGTCTCAGGCTACGTGCCGGTAGCTTGGTGCATTTCAGAGCAGACAGTGAAATAAAGCATGAGTGTCCTGCTGTTGAAGGAGTCTGGTTTTGTACTCTTAGCCCTGAGTTCATCTTGAAATGTATTGGATTTATTTCATTAATAATGTTAGATTTTCAGGGCCACACATTGAAAATTGAACACAATCTGGATTTAAGGTCAAATGAATGTAAGATTCGTGTAAATGGGAGTTTGGGTGCTTTACTGAGTTCTTGGGAGTAAATACAGTATGTCTTTAGAACTGAACTGTACATAATGTTCAGGATGTCAGTGAGTAAATGACACTTATTCTTTAATTACAAAATTGCTGCAGCCTTGTAGACGAAAATGTAGAAAATATGGGCTGTCTGCATCCCATGAAAGCAATGAATGAAGTCAATATTCTCTATTTTATAGTCTAAATTCTAAAACCCCAAAACCTCCTTTCTTCCCAAACGGCACAAAGCTTGTTAAAGAAGAAAGAGTGGTTTTGGAGGGAAGCTGAGAGCTTGATTTTTTTATACTTACAAAGCTGAAGGCTACCGCGTGCCAACTCAGACCAAGCACTGTGGTTCAGCTGTTAAATGCACGGTACGATCAAATTAATCTTCTGACATTGTTAACAGGGATAGGCACAAATCCATACTCGGAAGACCTCTATCAGGATCGCGGAGGCTCAGAGTGGGATGCTTGGGGCAGACCTCCTGGCAGTGTGCAGGGGTTACAGGCTTCCGCTCTGTAAAGCTGTTCCGCATGGCGAAACCACCTACAAAGTGCTCCAAAAGTGATTAAATTAATGCGGGACACTGCAGTACAGATGCCCCCTCGCTGGCAGCTATAGAACATAACCTTGGATTTAAGCATCATCACCTCTGCCCTGGTTTCAGTGTTTACTCTCTGAATATTCTGGGAAAGAGTCGGGCAAAAATAACTGCAAGCTTGAAGCTTTGCAGCATATACAGCACAGCTTATGAGTTTTGTAGTTTGAGTTTCTCACCCTTTGGAAAATTCCATTTGCATTTTTATATGGTGTGCATTGATACGTACATTTAGCAGAGAAATCTATGCACAGTACTTTATTCACAGTTTTGCACAGCCCAATCAGAATATTATGACCACTCGTTGTCCATTTCATCAGCTCCTCTGAGGGAATAGAAACATTTCGTAGTTCTGAAAATGCAGACTGTAGTCCTGTATCTGTTTCTCTGCATACTTTTATTTGTATTATTAGCATCCTTTCACCCTGTTCTTCAATGTTCAGGACTACCACAAAGAGCAGCTACTATTTGGGTGGTGGGTCATTATTCTCAGCACTGCAGTGACTCTAATGTGTGTTGTGTTGGTACAAGTGAATCAGACACAGCAGTGCTGCTGGAGTTTTTAAACACCTCAGTGTCACTTATGGAGAGATGTAATATGAGTGTTTCTATGGTGAGTGGTCATATGATTGTGACTGTTTTTATTCAAATTTACTGTAAAAAAAAAAGAAAAATATTGACTGTTGAATTCAATGGACTGTATTCATCCATTAAATAATGCCTTTCATTATTACAATTTGTTGATGCACATTTGTACCCCTATTCAACATACATGTCAAAATGACTTTGGGTTTGGGGTTTTATTTTTAGGAATACAACTTTAATTGGTACGTAAACCAGATTTTATGTGGAGGTAAACTTAAAAAATATATTTTTTTCATAACTCCAAAAAAAAAAAAATAGTCAAGAAATGGTTCTATAAACCAGTCTATTACTATATGTATATACAATATAGTAATACAAACTTCTTTTATGCTCCAACCAAACTTAAAATCGTTAAGCAATTTGACAGTTTAAAACATGAAATCTGGTTACAGCTATTTAGGAATAGAAAGACGATAGGGGACAAAACTTTGGGCTGGAGTTTAGACAGCCTTAATTTGTTGTATGAAGCAAGTACCCCCTTTACTATAATTCAGAAAGCAGAGATAAGAGAGGGGTTGTGAAAACTTCTCATGACACATTTATAGAATGTTAAAAAGAATGGTCCTCCTCCAACAATTTAGTTATTTTATGACAACACACAGCATATAAAAAAATAATGTATGTGGATGATTGATTCTAAAGACCAGTTCAACCATGCTCAACTCAGCATTATATTTAGCAGTTTTTTAGTAACGTTTTAATTAAGGGTTTATATCACTACTTCACTCCCTCACATTTTTATCACGGTACTATCTTATTGTTCATTCATGTGAACAGACAGCTGTCGAAGCAGTTCACTGCTAGTTGTACCGTGTATGACTATGCATTTGACATATACAAAAACTTGAAGGTAACACTTTATAATAACTTTAATTGATATACTTTTCGCTAATGATACATACATGTGAAAAAAGCATTAGTTTATCAGAATTTGAGTATCAACAAATGTTTACACATGACAATTAGTTATCAGCATTGATATTCACATTTAGTCATTTTAATCAAATCATTAGTTCATCAGAATTTGAACATTAATACATCACTAGTAAAAAGAACTTTAAACCTGACAAATGTTTATCAATTGCAGTTATGTTGCCAATGTGTTTGTTAGTATTTACACATATGTTAGCAGCTTTTTTGTTTCTTATAATGTGAAAATTAATAGTTAGCAATCATTAGTTAATGATATATTAATAAAAGCTATTATAAAGTGTTACCAACTTTAAAACTAGGATCATGAGGGAATTTTGAACACACCATTGCATCTTCAGTGTAATTGCTGTTCCACAGACAGCCCTTTCTTTTTTTAAAGCTTGTTGTTGGAAGAGCTTACACTTGAAAAGAACCCCAATTTCACGAGGAATTGGACAAATGCAGCCAGAGCTTTTTTTTTCTTTCTTTTTTTTTTTAAAGGCGGTTAGGCATTAAGGGTAACCTCTATTCAGGCAGAGTAATGGTCTGGAACTTTAATTGTCATGGGTAGTTCATCTTCACTAACAAAAGCAGCTAACAATAAGGTCTCGGAAGAAAGCCCACCTTTTCGACAACACTAGTGATTAAGCTTTCTTGACTTTTTCCTGCAGGATGTTGTACGGGGCAGACCGATTCCCCAGAGAACTGTACGTGTTAGTCCATCAACTGATACAATTGTCCCAGACTCTATTTACTCTGTGTATCATCTTGGCTCCATTTAACTTTGAGTGCCTTTGATCACTGACTAATTTTGTTGATTTATTAAACAGCACATTATTCACTCTTATAACTCTTATGTTTGGAAATAAAGTAAAAGTAGAACTTCATGAAAGGTTGCCAGAGGTCTGATGTTCTTTTGTAGCACTTGCTTATAAAACTTGTTTGTCTCTTGTTCAAGCTTTTCTATTTTTAGTCATCATAAACATGAGAGGCATTATCTTTTGCGATGCATGTCAGTGTTCTTCAGACCAGACATCAAAAACAGTTAAAGGAAAAAGGTTATTCAATTAATCAAAGCTCCCTTTTTACTGCACTGTCTGCAACCTGCAGGGAAAGTTTGATGTAATTGTATTATTTACCTGCATGAAACACAAAGCTGTCAGTTCTGTGAAGCTGAGCTGTACAATTTTGAATCTTGTAAGACGGGCCTGAGATATCTTTAGATATTCAGACGATGAATTTATCAAGTGCGGATCTTTCTTTGCTGGGTTCTGTATTTTCAATGCACTTCAGAATGTTTTTTGGGCTCGTTTGTGATCTCCTCTGAGAGGACAGAGGATATTTTACCTGACAGACAAATATTTTTAGTAAAACAAAATAATATAATTAGCTTTGGTCCACTTCTCACTTGTCTCTTTGTATATAAAGTACAGACTTCATTTGGTTGAGATCAGACTAATAACTGATGCTTTCCATTTGAAGTAAAAAGCTCTTCAAGTAAGTAGACTTCTGATTAACATGCAAACTGTTCAGCCAGATAGAATCTAATGGAGATTGTGCTGCGAATGATTGCCATTTGTTCCATTACTCTGCCTGTAGAATTCGCTGACATGAATTTGGAGAGACAGCGTAAGCAAGGTGTGTGAAAACGTATGACTGGTAAAGGGTAACAGAGATTAAAAAGGGCCCTAGAATGTCAAATTCAATTTCCCTCGGCTTAGCTGAATATTAAGAGGTGGGAACATGGAGCTGACACTCCATGAACCTCAAACACTGTTGGGTCCTTCTTTAAAAAAATGGGAAACCCAAAACAGGGCTGGAAAACAGTCTTGAATTGTTATGATCATGCCCTCAAAAAATACATAACCCACACAAACAGTGAAAGCTATTGACCGAGATGTTCCCTGTGCCAGTGTTAACAGAGACGAGCTCAAACTTAGCATGTTACAAAGCCTAAGCCTGGGGAGGATAAATGGTTCTGTGCTGGGCTAAATGCTAACACTCGCCAAATGGCATTACTATCTATTCTCTACAATGTCTGCTCCCTCAAAAACAAACTGTACCACCTCAGCTCAGTAAGTAAACAATAAATGTATACAATAAAGGTTTACCAAGTCCTCTGTACAAGAAATAGAAAGCATGTTCTGTTGTAAAGCAAAATAACAGGTTTGAAAGAGGCCTGTTAAATGACATCTCATCATTATTCCCAAGAAAAAGATTTATACTCCTCGCTACATATTTTTAAATTGTGTTGCATTGGTACTGCACTGCTGTAGTTATTGTATTTATTGTAGAGTTCTAGTTCTTTGTTGCACATTTTGCTGCAGAGTTGCATCTTAGCCCCCATTATAAAATTGGTCTCTAATAAATGTGTAGTTACACATTAAAAACCAATGTAATAACAATGTAGTTACTGGTGAAGTACAAATTGATGCAGATATATTACTGTTACATAGATTAAGTAATTGCACAGGTGTCAACATCAGTTTTGTAACAGGATGAGTGTGTCATAGTGTGTGTGAATTTGTTATTAATTGTGAATAAACATCTGTTTCTCAAACAGTCCTTGCCTGGCATGTAAATAGGGCTCTTTACTAAAAAAAAAATCTGATTTTATCATAAGAAGATGATAGATGAAGATAATATTATGCAATATCTAACTGATTTATGCGTAATTACATAAACTACAATCAATCTGCAACAATACAAACTTCACCAGTAATCATCATCGCACTTTCGTGTATAAAAGCATCTTGACTTGACTCGACTTTATGTGTCAAGGACCAATAAATAAATTATTAATTCATTATAAATAATTAATAAATACCTATACTAATAAAATCAATGAATACATTCTTTGGCACCTTTAGGTAGATTATCTAAGCATTTGTAAATTTACTCATTTTAATAATTTGGTGAGGTTCATTTATTTTTATTATTTTCCTCTCTCCAGGCCTCTTCAGGCCTGCAACTGTTTCAGTAATTTAAATGAAACCCAGGCAAATTTTATTCATTCAGAAGCAATGCCTTGCTGCATGTAGTCTTCATATTCCAAAATGTATCCCATGGAATTTGAGGCCCATTAAAATGATAGATTGCATTGTGTCAAAAGTTTACACAGAGGGACAGTTTACACCCACAACGCAGTCTAATTGCGTTCATTCTGGTGAAGAGTCCACAAACGAGTCCACAAACGGGTGACTTGGCAGCAGCCTGCGTGACAAGAGAGGACAGCCTTTGAGGAAGAAGTGTGAACATGTAAATCCAGACAAACAAAAAATAGCAGTGTCCAAATCATCTGTCGCCTGGTGACGGGCCTGCTATGCATATTTTCAAAGGCAGTACCAGCAATCAATGGCTGGGCTCATTTTCATCTTAGAGGCTTGTTGATCCGTGCGTCCCTCGCATCGCATCTTGTTAAAAGTGTGGTAATCAGGGGATAATTTCAGACTGTGAGACTCTGTTGTTAGCCGTGTCGCAAGCTTGGAACATCTAAAGATGCTAGCTCGTAGTCTTCTCTCGGGCTGCATGCCTTGCATGGGTATTGCAGAGAAACGCCTGACTGAGCTACAGTAAATAATCCTTGAAGTGGTGTTGATAGGGCATTGGGAAGTTTCTCTGATTATTCTTCTTCTTCTGTCGCCTGACTCCTTTTTATGTTTTCAGTTTGTGTCAAAATCATTATTTTTTGCTGTAAATGCTGTTGTGGCTTGTTGCTTTGAGCTTCTTTTATGGGAAGGTTTATAATAGGGTGGGTTAAAAATAGACAGGAAGCAAAATCAAAACAAGAAAAACTCAATTTTTTTTTTATTAATGTATAGTTGTTTACAGGATTTGCCAATGATGTGAATAGATTTAGCAGCCTAATTATTTTTTTTTCTGATTCAGTCAAATGCATTTACACTAGCTTAGACTATACACACACTAGCTAGATTGTATATAATCTCATAAAGTATTCATACTGTATACATATTTTATACATAATTAAAATATTTTTTATTAAGGATACATTTATATGTCTAGTCTGGTTTCTGGTTTCTTTGGTTTAGACAGTTTCCCTGGCAGAAACTAAGCCAACATTATTATTTTTTTTTTAATTGAAGAAAAAATATAGTCTGAAACTGGCCTATAAACTGGCCTATAATGTTGAATTCTTATAAATGTATTCTGCAACTTGAAAGATTAACCTATTTGAAAGATGAACTTATTACCAGGGGTTGGCTAGAGGGGTAAAAAGCTCCACACTGAGCTGTGAAGCAGTGGAGCTGTGATTTTTGGGTGACAGAAAATGACAGTTATTTTCTCTTGCATATTTTCTTGCAGCTACAAACTGTGATAACAGTGATAACAATACTATATTTATAAAATTACAGAAAATGATGTTCATATGGATATTTAAATAATTCATGTATTCCACTACAATCCTCACTATTCTCGTAAATCTACACAACACCTTTTAATAAACAGTCTATTCTTGTCATTTTTAAGTGAATTTCCTGAGAAAAAGAACTATAAAATGTACTGGGGAAAATCTGTCAAAACTATTTTTTTATGATGTGAAATGATGGTGCTCCATGCAGTACTTTTGGAATGAGTTGGGAATAAAGTGGGTATCTGTTCATCCAACATCCTCATCTGTCTAATGCTCTTGTTGCTGAATGTTTTTAAATCCACACAGCAACGCTCCATCCTGCGGGGCTCTAAGTTATCAGGAGCTCGGCCGTTCAAATCCTGTTCATGTAGCTTGCCATCGGCTACCGGAGCCCTGAGAGAGCACAATTTGCCTTGCTCTATTTGGTTGAGTAGATGGCGCTCTTTCCACCACGCCACTGCGCGCCGTGAAGCTACTCAGCAATGCTGCACCATGCTGCATCACTACTTCACATGTATCGGAGGAGGCGTGTGCTAGTCTTCACCGTCCTGGTGTTGGGAAATCACTAGTGATGGGAGGGGTCCTAAGGAGTGGCCTTGTAAATTGGGGAGAAAACTGAAAAAAAGAAAACCCATCCTGAGCAGTAGAGACAGTTACTCCATCAAAAGCAGGGTCAACACTTTTTAATAGCCTTGAACTTAGAAGAAATACTGACAGAGTTGGTGTCTCAATACTTCTGGGCATTGAATTAAAAGTTGGTAACAAAAGTTATATGGGCAATAATACATACCTGATTAGGCAGAATGTATGCTGTATATTTAATAATAAATAATACTAAATAAAAATAACTGCTGTAACTTGTAAAAAAAAACTTTCTGCACTAAGCTGCACTCTGTTATAACTGTGCTTGTGTTTTTTTTTTTTTTTTTTTTGTCTTGTGATATTTTAAAGCAGTAAACCACGAGAGGCTGTGTTACCATGGTTTTCCCACAGCGACAGGCATGTGAAATGACTGGCAACACAATCTCAAGTGGATTACTGCTTTTATTAAACAGCAAAATCCTGCTGCATCAGAACAATAAATAACATAGTTTACATGGGTGGTGATATTTTGAAACTGAAACAATTTGTTTTATAATAAATAATTAACAGCTGAATAATAAATAAAACCTTCAGTGTGTCAAAACAGAATCAGAATGCCATCTACAGCATTAATCAGAGATATCTAAATGCTGCAGAGGATAAACAACATTTTATTTTTACTTTAGTAAAGTTTCAACAGCTTTGGCTTTAAGTGGGCACAAGTTGCTGGACTTTGGCAGTTTGTGTAAGCATGTTTACAGGGTCAAGATACAGAGTAAAATACACCTAAAGCCGTGAAATAATTGTATATTAATTTATATTTATAAATAAAAATAGCTTGTGCCACCCAATAACCTCCTTTAGGTTTAGCTTGTGTGTATAATACATATAATACATTTTAAAAGACAAAAATACTTTCGTTTAACCCTCTTTTATGTAACATTTTTATTTTTGTGATGTCATAATTAACAATTATTAATAATTAACAACAGCACAATGGTCTTGTTTTGTCTCCGTGTTATTACTGCCCTCCTGTTTGTTGTTTATTTACCTTCCCCTGCACATGGCCTGTGTGTTTCTCCTTGTCTCTGCCCATGTCTTCAGTGCTCCCACCTGTGTTCATTTGTATATCCGCCCCCTCGTTACCTATCCCCAGGTGCTTCCTCTTTCATGTCTCCTTCCGTGTATATATAGTCCTTTGTTTTCAGTGTTAATTTGTCGGTTCTTGTGCGTGTTTGCCTCAGTTGTCAGCAGAGAAGTTGTCAGCATAAAGGTCTGTAAGATTTTCCAGGAAAACACTGCACTGACTTCGGACTTCATATAGCACAGTGGACCAACACCAGCAGATGACATGTCTCTCCCAACCATTTCCAAACCATGCCTTTCATTTGGAAATTAAGGGACCAAATGTCTGGAGTCTGGAGGAAGAGTGAAGAGACACACAGTCCAAGCTGCTTGAGGTCTAGTGTGAAGTTTCCACAATCAGTAATGGTTTTACTGAAATAACGCAACTTTTCAACGTTATTCAATTTGTTTTTGATGCACCTGTATAGACTGAGTTAGCACTGGCTGAAAAATCTTACTCATCGTCAGATAAGCTTCATTCAGTCAAGGTAGGTGTTTCCTTTGTGGTTCTCAGTTCTTGAAACCTTATTCTTTCTCTCTCTTTCTCTCTTACTTTCCTCTTAATCTTTAAAGGGATGGAAGAAGAAAGCAGTAGAAACTCTATTTTCTCTTTTGAGACGTGGTACTTGCGACTTGTGTGGGTACAGTGGGAGCATCTAATCTTTGACACTGAGTGTTTTGGGACTATCGCTCTGGTGAAGCACTCTTAGCTAGATTTTGATCCTCCGACTCTGTCTGATATTGTAAGATCAGTTCCTTTGCTCTTCAATTTCTCAGGCACTTATTCAGTTCACCTGTTCTGCAGACCAGACTGAGCCGAATCCATGTATAGTTCCAGGACTGCAATACTCAAACACACTGAAAGAAGAGCCCCTTGTGTGGAAGCATAGATTGGCTGTCCAGACGAAAGATTCAGGTCCAGGTCCGGATCCCAGCTGAAGAATGTTCTGATCATGGTCAAGAGTATCTGGAAAGGGAGCCTTATTCTCATCTCAGAGGAATTAATTCGTATTATTATTCTGCTCTGAGGATACTGGGATGTTTTATGAAGCTGCATGGCTCTGAATGTATTGCATTATGATGCAGCAGTGTACTAACATATAAAGCTCATGTAGTTTAATCATGTTAACATACTCATATATTATGTAGATGCATTACACACAGAGTGATCTAAGTTAAGGGTTTTTCTTCTTTTATTTCTTCTTTGGCAGTATGGGCCGTGTGCCAAGTCCTGCTGGAAAATGAAATCCACATCTACATGAAAGTTGGCAGCAGAAAGAAGCATGAAGTATAGTAAGAGTTTCTGGGGAAAAAAAAAAAAACAAAACAAAACACTGCACTGACTTTAGACTTGATGGAACACAGTGGATCAACACCAGCAGATGACATGTCTCTCCAAACCATCACTGATCATCAGTAAATTTTACATTTCATTTGTAAATCAAGTGAGCAGAGTCTTGAGGAAGAGTGGAGAGACACACAGTCCAAGCTGCTTGAGGTCTAGTGTGAAGTTTCCACAATTAGCGATGGTTTGGAGCGTCATGACATCTGCTGGTTATTCAAGTATTTATTTGAGCTGAACAGATTTAAGATCAATTCTGAAAAATATATTTTACAGTGTAGATAGATACACAGACAGTCAGATAGATGGAAAGTTTGGGTCTCAATGAAACATTTGATTATATTAAGGTATTGGTATTGGCATCCACACATTGTGAGCAAACCAAGCCATGGTTGCTGGGAGGCAAAGTGTAGAGCTGACTCTCGAGATTTCAGCCGTGCTGTCTTTGCTCTGCTGCACTCACCTCATTTTGACCTGGCTTTCCTCTCCCAGTAATGATAGCTAGCACAAAATAGTTGTTTATATGAACAGGGCAGCACTGTTTGCGCGGTCATGAACTGGAGAGTGAATACAGAAAAATTACAGCCTGGACCTGAAAGAAACAGAATCCAAAGAAAGTGGCATTTTATCACAGGAGTTAGCACGGGAAATATGGCAGATACCTATTTATCCGTCTTGCACGTGCCGTCTGGCTTCGGAAACCTTTCTTTTCGATGCTATTCAGGTTGATATAAAAAAAAAAATCTGTTAGTTATACAAGGACAAGCTGAAATATAACGTTTTGCCAGTAAAAGAGTGAATAGTTCTTTGGAAAAAATTATTATGCTTATCTGAAAGCTTTTTTTTTTCATGCAGTCAGGCATTTTACAAGATGATATTAAACGCTTTTCAGGAGCCTCAAAATAGAGGTAGATTTGTCTGGTTAACGTTATAAAGCATTGCATCAACACTGTGTCTGTTACAATATGGTCCTTACATGACCAAAATAAGTTGTGGCAAGATCAGACTTTAAGATCAGTGATACTGTAGCTTGTGATCCGTACCTCTGGTAAAATGTCAGCAAGGGAGATTCTTTCTAGATTATTTCCTCAGATTTCATCAGCTTGGCCTGATAATTATGCAGGATTATTAGCTCAATTGTTTGTCCTTGACCCAGTTGATGCTGGTTGACATTTATTGTTCAGAGCAAGAAGAGCTGGCCTTTGATTTTTATTGTGTTTGGGCCGAGAACTGCAGAGACTGCTGCAGTACAACAGCACCATCTGCTGTACAGACTTTGGAGAAAAAAATAATCTAATATTACAAGGTCAGACGTTTAAAAAAACATCTGCATAGAAAAGCAAGCCTTGCTTACTGACTGTCTGTTTAATTTTGTACACAGACTGTTAACTAGACAAAACAGGAGAGAGAAATGAGAAAATAGCTTATTTTGTCTGTTAATTGAACTTATTATTTAGATAGATATTTTACTAGATGTTTTATTTTTGATCAACATGTGTGTGTTGGGGGGGGGGGTTAGGGATGTTTAATATTGTTTCAACATTGTTTACATTAGTCACACTGCAGAATATGCAATGTCATGTAAGGCATGTCATGTAAATCGTAAAACATCATGCGGAAATTTGCATTGTTCTCATTTTAGTTGATAGATTGTCTCTACCAGAAGCAGATTATATTAGCCTACTATTTATTTTTATCTTCAATACACATAATGCATTAATAATATAATGACGTGTTGTACAAGAAAAAAATGTATGGTACCCTTTTTTTAAGAAAGAGAAACATAAAGTGGACAAAACATAATAAATAAAATACACATAGTTTCATATGAACTAAGTTTTTTGTCAGTCTGCAAAACATGTTGTATACCTGGCATTAAATAATATTTTTTATATAATAATAATAATAATAACAGTTTTTAGGCATCTTGGCTTGTTCTCCTCCACCAGTCTTACACACTGCTTTTGGATAACTTTATGCCACTCCTGGTCTGATGGCTTTCTTGAAAATGTTCTGTTCTTGTTTTTGGAATCTTCCCTGAGAGATGTCCAGATTTTTGGATAACACTTTTAATACTGTTTTAATACCATAGTCAATAGGTAACCAAGCATAAACTAAGCAAACACTAATTAATAGTACTACATTAACACACAAATCTGTGCTATTAACTACCAGGTAGTACTGAGTAATTACTTAGTAAGTAGTACTGAACTAATGATTATAGTACTTCACTATAAATAAAATTGATAATCGGAAAACAAAAACAAGTCGGTAACAAGTCGGCTGGCAATTAATCAAAAATAAAGTTAGTATGCAGTAACATTTGTTAAATGAATGTTATTTTTCACTTTTTCTGCCCTGTGGTGTTTTTTTTTGTTGTTGTTTT
Source organism: Astyanax mexicanus (assembly GCF_023375975.1). Classification (NCBI taxonomy): domain Eukaryota; kingdom Metazoa; phylum Chordata; class Actinopteri; order Characiformes; family Acestrorhamphidae; genus Astyanax; species Astyanax mexicanus. Next base: position 39,923,591 of record NC_064417.1, on the reverse strand, counting down.
TTTTTTTTTTTTGGAACATAAACCTACACAAAGCTTAAATGTGGATCTCTGTCAGTTACCGAACAAAACAATACAGGGGGAGACATGCTTGTTTTAGATAGAGACACCTTTGAAGAAGACCTACAAAAACAATGCAGACTTCTGTTCACCAAAGACTCCACTGCATGCTAGAAGGTCTTCCAGACCAAGTGCAATGTGGACTTCAAAACGCTGAATGTTTCCTGTCTGCTTTTCTTGAATAATTGGCTACACTTTTGAGTCTGTCTGGCTACACTTAGACAGACTCGGGGTTCTGCTAGCACTGTCAGACAAAGCAATTCCTGTGTGAAAAAAAGTATAGGAAGAAATAGTTATGTACTTGTGTTATTTTGGAAGCATTAATTGATATTATAGTAGTATTATGCATTGCTTACATGTAATTAGATTAGATTAGATTAGATAATGTAATTAAAGTTACATTAGGTTACACTTAATATGTACTAAGTGTACTAGTCATGTGCTATTTTCACCACTCTTCTAATACATATAAAGTATGGTTGTATAAAATGTCCAATTAAACAATAAAAACAAATGAGCTTAACCCCCTTACAGGCCTTGAAACGTGTACAGGCTACAAGTGTAGGTGATACAAAACCTTTCTCCTCTGCAGTAAAATAACTTATTTAAATTTTTAAAAAATTGAAGGCTGTGAAATCTCCTACAGGACACTTAGAGAAGCTGCCTGTTCATTCTCTACTCCACTTAATAATTCCAGATCAGTAACAAGAATTAACTCAAATTCTGCATGTTTGAAAATAGATGCAAAAACTAGACAAACATAATGAAAGTAAAGGTTTAGAGAACATTAAATGTTTGAAATTGATTCTAAAATGAAGTTTAGGAAAGAGACAATTTTATGATTGTAATTCATTATATTTTATAAGTTGCAGATGTACTTATATTATCTTTTTTGACAATTAGGATTTATAGTAACATTTACTGTCAAACATGAAAGCTTTTTATATAATGCTTGAATAGAAATCTACAAGATTTAGTGGTGTAATGTTTTGTAAAAGTGGTGTAAAATTTACAAGCATGCTGGCCTGTTAAGGGGTTAAATTGTTTTTGTTATACAACTACTGTGCTAATTAATCACATACTTAGTACATGAAGTCAATTTGTGTAATTGCATGATCTACTAAGTATTTGCGGGACCTCATCTCCATTTATGAACCGTCTCGATTTTTTTAGATTACAGTGTATGGGTTTCCTAGTAGTTCCCAGAATTCAGAGACATTTTGCACGGGAAAGAGCTTTCTCTTTTAAAGCCCCCCAATTCTACAATCTCCTTCAGGACAGTCTGTTTCGCTAATTAAGGTTTCCTCTTAGATAAAGGCTGCAGATCCAGGGGTTCATGGACATAAGACTTTTCAACTCCTCTCAGCACAGCAAACTAAAGACTCTGTGACACTTTTTCACTCTGGCAACTCTGGCCACACCATGGCCCCGCCCTCAGCTATGGAGACACTCTCAGACTTGCTGATGCCTATAACACTATTTTTATAGTTCTACCCTATTTTGCACTAGTGGTTCATTCACTAGTAGTTAATTCATCTACTGTTTACGTATCTTTTGCACTGCTAAATTTAAATCATTATATAACTGTGTATTTGCACTTTCTGTATGGCTGGCATCAGTTATCCTCACTTTATGCACATGAACTGTCAAACTGTCTATTGTTCAACTGCACTACCTCCATTCTACATTACACACACACACTAAAGACTGTATTTTTATTTTTACATTGCACATTCTATTTTTTTATTTGATTGTATTTATATGTATCTTTATCTTTATATTTTATATATTTTATTTTGTAACTTTGTGTATTCAGTTTGTAACTTTGTGTATTATACCTGCTGCTGGTTGTGTAGAATTTCCCCTCTGGAATCAATAAAGTATCTATCTATCTATCTATCTATCTATCTATCTATCTATCTATCTATCTATCTATCTATCTATCTATCTATCTATCTATCTATCTATCTATCTATCTATCTATCGATCTATCTATCTAATGAATTGTGGTAATCTGAGATGCTGGTGCTGTTGTCCTGCCCACTGCATGCCAGTGTTTCTGGATGCCTCCATGTCTATGTTACCTTCTGGCTCTCTCCTTTTGCCTAAGCTGTTATAATCAGATCTGTCACTATCCACACCTTGATAATGTTGTTGTTATTGACTGATGATTTCTGGACACCAGGTTTTTCCCATCACCCACCACAGATCCGCTGCTCACCGCCCAGTTTATGAAAATGACCTTAGAGTAGTTGCTCTCTCTCTAATACTGGGTTTAATATCAAGGTTTATATTAACTTTAATTAGGAATTTTCAAACCGCTTCTAGTGCTGGTGTGGCTATTTACCTATAGAGGGGTTGGACAATATAACTGAAACACCTGTCATTTTAGTGTGGGAGGTTTCATGGCTAAACTGGACCAGCCTGGTGGCCAATCTTTATTAAGTTCAATTAGCAGGGTAAGAGCACAGTTTTGCTCAAAATATTGCAATGCACACAACATTATGTGTGACATACCAGAGTTAAAAAGAGGACAAATTGTTGGTTCACGTCTTGCTGGCGCATCTGTGACCAAGACAGCAAATCTTTGTAATGTATCAAGAGCCACGATATCCAGGGTAATGTCAGCATACCACCAAGAAGGACAAACCACATCCAACAGGATTAACTGTGGACACAAGAGGAAGCTGTCCGAAAGGGATGTTCAGTGCTAACCCGGATTGTATCCAAAAAACAGGAAATCACGGCAGAATTCAATGTGCACCTCAACTCTCCTGTTTCCACCAGAACAATAAATGATTGTGGTCTAAAACCAGGTGTTTCAGTTTCATTGTCCAACCCCTGTATATTAGAACTGTATAATGAGTTTTTAAAAGTGTTTTTTTTTCTTTGCCTCTGTCACTGACTTGAAGTTCTATGTTGTCTGTTCAATGTTTTGTCTGATTCTCTTTTCTTCCATAAAAAAGCACTATAGAAATAAATTTGTAGATTTGCACTATAGCAATTTCTATTATTTTTGATATAATTACTATATTATAAAGTGGCAAATGCTTCACATGCTTTTACAGTAAGGTTGTAGTATAATAAATTGTTTATCTTTATTGTGAACTTTAGTGCTCCTAAAAACACACTTAGTACAGTACAACACAAACTACTAAAAGGCGTACTGTAGTACGCATTAGTAAAATGTGTAAATTTTCTAACTTACATGTAAATATACTTTGTAATTTAATATATATCATTACAGTCACAGAAGAAACTGTTAACACATTTCATAGTGTAGTTTAATCATGAAAAAACACCTTTTCAAAATGTATACTTTTAAGAAGAACATCACTAAAATTAAATTAGCTCAAATTAAGTTTACTTTATTAAGCAGGTACTAAATATAAAAATATTAAGATGAGATAATGAGAATAGATAGAAAAAATATATATATATATATATATATATTTTTTTGCTAATATTCCAAGTATTTTGGTTGTATTAAAATACACATTACTTTAGTTTAGGTATTAGGTAGTACTATTTTACCACGGTCAAAGAACAGCCATAAGGACAGCTGACAGTTTTACTCTCTATCCCCTAATTCTGCTGGCTGGTTGCTCCATCTCCACAGATTAAAGCAGAGATATTTAGATGCTTATGGCAACACTGCAGATGGAGCCTGTTGCCTAAACCGTTCTTTATAGTTTATGATTATATTGCTTTGCCATTAGGCAATAAAGCAGATAATAAGAAAGATAACCGACATGTAAATAATTTTTTATACAAAAAACGTGCTGTATAAAAATAAAGTGAATAACATATACATAATTGACTATATATCGATATGTGTGTTTACATGAACTCAATACTGCAGAAATATCTGATATCTATTTTTCTCAGTATCCTGATTAACCTGATTTCATAGTTGGGCTATCAGATCATGGGAAAACTGGCCTTTTTGCTTCAAAGTTTAAGTTTAAACAGTATAGTTTAAGAATTCTACTTTGCTACAAGCCAATAATCTCATAAAGGCATGTGACATAAACTATAGTAACTATACAAATAAATATGGATCTAGTTCTTTTATGGTTCTAATTGGTTTAATTCTTATTCTAGTAATACAAATAGAAAATAAAAGTAAAAATACACATGTGCTGAAATGCTAAATCTAGTTTACTAGTTTAACAGATTTAAAGAATCCCATCTAAGACATTGTTTAAAGTATGCTGTTAACATACTGACTTGAATTGAATAGTCAGATAATTGCGGAAATCAGATTATGATTAGATTTTTTAGTGCATGTTTACACACTCAAAATTTTTTCATCAACTTGTGATGAATATTGTTACATTTATACTGTGCAAGTTGTACAAAATAAAAATGCTTAAAATGAACTGTTAGTGAATAGTGTAAGTGCTCGTGGGTAACAGATGCCTCTGTTAAATACTAGCTTGGTTTCCTGCAGTTCAGCATAATCGTCTTACTACTCTCAGGACCTCTAATGAGACATTTTATGAGAAATGACTGACAGAAACATTGAATAAATAAAACTGTGCAATATGACCTCTGGGTATAGTTTTCACACTGGTTATCACGTGTTAATCATCATATTAATCTCTCTGATCACTTTCTTTCATATGTGTTGTATCTGCTATGAACAATAGATTAAATATATCATTTGTTTTGTCATATATTGTCATTTTCTTTTCTTTTTTTTTGGACGCACAGTGTGCTGACTTGTATTTGCAGTAACCTGTAAGCTTTTATCTACCCTACAGCTCTGCTCATGTTTCATCTGGTGTCTTAGTGAGGATTTTCTGCTCCAGGTGTGGAACAGCCCGACGAGATGAAGCTCTCCATGAGGTCACGAATTGGAGGGCAGGTATCTTCAGAAGGCCCTTTCAAACACGGGCGTCTGCAGCGTCTCCAGGATCCAAAACAACACCTGCACTCTTCCGGCCCTCGTTTGATGTGGTGCAACCATCACTCTTCATTTATAATCAATTTTAATCCCTTTGAAACACCCAATCACTCCTTTTTTCCTTGTTATCTTCGAGAACAAAGGCTGCAACGACTGCAACCCGGCCATCTTATATCTTATCACATGCAATCTCGCGTGCTTTGGTCATCGTTCCAGCTCCTTCGGCAGGTCAGTCACAGCACTTTCATCTGCTGACATTTTAGAAAATCAACAAATAAATCATTCATTTTAAAGGTTAGTGTACAATGGCTTTGTTCTTCATTCTTCTCCACTATTTTCACCCTGAAGTGCAATAAAATCCAGTCTAACAGAAGCACTTTGTGATTACTGGAGCAACATGATGGTCGATATCTGAGCGTATCATCAATTATCCTTTTGCTGCACTATGGACAGTAGTGGAAACAAAAGCGGCGCTGTCTGTTTGCATGACCTTATTGATCCAAAGCCAAAATATACTAGTATATACTGTATGGATATAATCATCAATACAATAATTTGGTCCCCTTGTCAATACTATAAAATGGTGGTGAATTAGACAATACAATGTGTTGCAAATTAATATTACCATGCATTTATCATAAAGTGGTCATGGCTTTAAGAATTGATTTAATTGATTGAATCTCAAAATTAGACTCTCATGCTTTTTTACTAACCAAACCTGCTATACATTAGGTATCCTTTGGAGGGCAGTATTCAGTACTGCTGCACTGCTGCTCACTTTGTTATGTCTCCTATTTATACAGGACACTAAACAACAGTAATGTGCATGGCAGGTCTGCAAGGAGAAAGGAGCAAACCAGGCTTTTGGAAAGTTTAATGTTTTGTGGACAGATTATAGCAAAGTAGATATGTTTTGGGATAAGTGAGAATATGTTTGGTAAAAGGAAAACATTTCATTCTAGCTTGGAAAAAATATCCTATGTGTGAAACATGGTGGTGGTTGTATCATGGTTTAGTCCTGTTTTAATGCATCTGGGCCAGAAAGGCTTGCAATCATTAATTAGACAATGTATTCTGAATGATATCAGCACATTCTGAAGGAAAATGTCATCAGGACATATGTCTATGAGTTGAAGCTAAAGAGAATTTGGCTCATGAAGCAAGACAATGATCCTAAGCACGCATGTTGCTTTACCAAAGAATAGTTGAAGAAGAATACATTTAAAAATAAAATTAATGTTTTAGAATGGCCAAATCAATGTACTGGCCAACATAATCCAATAATATTGTTGTGAAAGGACATAAAGCAGTAGTTCACTGAAAGTAGCAGAGCTGAAGTTGTTTTATATGATGGAATGGGCTCAAATTTATTCAAGCTGATGTGTAGGACTGATCAGCACTTACTGAAAATGTTTAGTTGCAGTTATTTCTGCATAAGAGGTTTGCACCAGATACCGAAAGCAAAGATTTACCTATTTTTGCCACTCACAGAAAGTGTAATATTTTCCTCAATAAATAAATTACCAAATCAATTTTGTGTCTCATTTGTTTAATTTAATTCTCCTTACATTTTTTATTTTTAATTGAGTAAAAAAACTGATGGAGTTTTAAATCAGCTGTGTAGAAATAGAATAGAAAATGGTTCAAAAGTGTTCATTGTAAGTAGACAATTCCGCTTAGTAATTATCTGTGATACCAAAGGTATTGACCATGCCAGCAAAACAGCCCACCTGGATTAATAAATGATCTGAGAAATAAACAAGCAAACACAGAATAAAGAGAAAACAAAAGTTTATTTTATTTATGTTTGCATGCTATACAAAATAATGAAAATTGAAGTATATTGAATTTATGAATCTTACTTTCTACAAAACCTCACTTTGCAAAATTTATTTAATAGATACGTATTAGACTCCCTAAAGTTAAACTCTAATTCAGAAATTTCAGGTCAGTGTTACATGTGAAATGCTCATCTACATGGGCAAGGACAGAAAAAAAATGTATTAAACATCATATGAAAAATGTTAAAATTCTAATAAAATCATCAGTGCTGACCTGTGCTGTAAACAGTTTTATGTTTTGTAGCAGAAGAAAGCATTACAGAACGGCATTCAAATATTGAAGTGGAGTAGCATGCCCAAAAATAACGTGATCATAAATTACATGTAACACAGATTCAGGAAATATATACATGGCTTAAATACAAAAGAAATATACAGTTATGTGAAATATCAATATGATATATTCGTAAAGTCACTATTTTGTAAACGTTGAAAGTCATGACTACTATCACGTGGTAATTACTTTGGTGTTTTTGCAGCTACTTCCAAAAGACAGCTTGTTTAAAAAATGTCCCGTGCTATATCTAATCTGACAATAAAAGTGTATTTTTTTCCCCTTTTTTTAATGACGTCTGTGCATGAATGATCTCCAGAAGGGTTTAGAATAAAACAACTCTAAGGTAAGAGCTTAGCTGGCACGTTTACAACTGGATGTTCTCACAGTGGTCTTTAAAAATGCATTATTCAAGAGTGAAATTACATTTGTTTGTTTAGTTTTTTTTTTCCACAAAAGACTTGAAATGAAAGACAAACAACTAAAGTATGCAGCTGTCGCATTCTTTAAAAATACTGAGAATTTCAATTGTATGTCATTGAAAGTTAGTAACACATGATAATACAGACCTCAAACTGTATGATGAGGTAAACAAAATATGCAGTATATAGTGAGGTAAACAGGAGATGAGAAGTAATAACTCTGACTGGTTCATATATATCTGTATATGAAAAATTCTGATCTGTAAAGTAAGGTATGGAGTGAATGAATAGATCACATTGTTTTTCTCTGTCTACTGTAGCAACTCTCAACTATTAGGCCTCTCACATTCTTGTCATCCAAGCGAGAGAGGAATGAACATGAAGGAACATTCCGAGTGTTGACATCAAGAGTTTTTCTTTCTTTTTTTTTTTTTTTTGTTCTCTACTGCTGGTGTGTCTGCTGTAAGAGCACGGCTCCGAAAGCCTCAGCGCTCAAGGCAATTTCACCACAACCACACAGGCCCCGGCTCTGCCGATATTCAGCTGGACCTCCTAGAGCAGAGCGAGAGAGAGAGAGACAGAGGTTAATGGCCAATGTCCATAAGCCTGACCCCTCAAATGCACTCTTCTACCCCATTCCCACTCAGCATGCAGACGAACACTTCTTGGACAGATTACCCTGCTCTGCTGCAGGTCTTTCTTAGAGAGAGGGAGAGAGAGAGAGAGAAAGAGAAAGAGAGAGAGAGAGTCAGTGTGTGTGTGTGTGTGTGCGTGTGTGGAGAAGGGAATGAAACTGTGATATAAAAAAATGTCCCTAAACATTGTCGATGCAGTCATAAAAAAGTCTCCATTACTAAAAAAGAGAAAACTAAAGTGTATTTATGTTTACAAAATAATGAAACTTGAAGTATATTGAATTTATGAGTCTTACTTTCTATAAAACCTCACTTTGCACTTTTTATTTTATAGATACAATATGTATTAAACTCCCTAAAGTTAAACTCTAATTCCGAAATTTTAGGTCAGATTTATATGTGAAATGTTCATCCACATGGCCAAGGGCAAAACAAATAATTGTGTGTGTGGAGGAGGGAATGGGGCTGTGATACAAGAGAATTTTTTTTTTCCTAAATATTGTCGATGTAGTCATAAGAAAGGCAAGGCTCAATTTATTTTAATAGTTATTATTTTACACCAGTTGCCCATATTAGAGACAATTGGACAAATCAAATATCCACGTTTATGTCAATTCGACTCAAAACTAAAATTGACCAACCTTTATTATAAGCAGAACAGGTTTTTAAACATATTTTAATTCTTTTAAATATAATGATGTCTTACACACCTCTAACCCACTTTTTTATTTGAATCTAATCTATTAGTGTATACTGGTTATTGATGCAAAATGTGTCTTGCCAATAGCCAATAAAATTGTATTGAAAACGTTTAATGTAAATAATGCAATAGCTACATTCTGGCACCAATATCATATGATATGTTTGATACTGTAGCATTATTTGCTATGGTGGGATGGAAATGTGTTAAAGAAGTGATCAAAAATCAATCAAGAACCTCTTCAAGACTGAGCTCTTCAGAGAGCACTTACTCTCCTAACACCTCTAACTAACTACTACCAATATTACCCTTTTGGCCTCCTTCAGGCTGTGCTGAAATGTTTTTTTATTTATTTTTATATCCTCTAGTGGTTATGTACCTCATCATTTTGTAAGGTGTTTTAAATAAAAGTGTCTGCTAAGGGCAATGTAATGTATATTAGTGCATTTCAAAATTTAGTATCATTAAAAAGTTTTTTAAATTTTTTATTTCCGTAATTCAGTTCAGTGTTATATCGAGTAATTCAGTGTTATATTAAGTACAAAATCAGTTAGGTGTTTTCCAGGAAAATCTTACAGCACTTCATGCTTCCCTCTGCTGACAACTTTTATGGAGATGCAGATTTCATTTTCCAGCAGGACTTAGCACACTGCCCACACTGCCAAAATAACCAATTGGTCTTATATAATATTCTAATTTTCTGAGACACTGATTTTTGGGGTTTTATTGGCTGTAAGCCACAATCATCAACAATAAAAGAAATAACCGCTTAAAATAGATCACTCTGTGTGTAATATATGAGTTTCACATTTTGAACTGATTTACTGAAATAAAGTAACTTTTCAATTATATTCTATTTTTTTGAGAGGCAGTGGTGCAAGGTAGCCTCTAACTTACGGTGTGCTATGCACCACCAACTTCCTCTACAGTCTGTACTGACCATGCTGACTCCAGCTTCCCACCCAGGACCTCACTCAAACATGACAAATCTATATTTCCTAGGTTTCACAAGGTTTGCATGTTTTCAACAAGCTAATCATTAAGAAGAAATTATGTAGTGTGTAATACATAGTCTTTTTATGCTTTGCTGTGACTTTAAATGTTGTGTAAAACATACCCAAGGCTTAACACTTCTTGCACAGTACTTTACATCAATAATAATTAAGAATATACTTATTTCTAGTCTTAAAAAGCTGTTTTTCAGAAATATTAAGTTGTTTTTTACAACAGCAAGGATATAGGTGTACGTGCTGGATGAATGAGTGGTTAACACATGCTCGCTACATTGCTAAGGGGTTAACGTGGGAATCGTGTGCTTGCTATTGTGGAAAGTGGAAATAGAGAGATGAATAGCAGGAAAGACATTTACTTCCTCTCCGTGACAGCGAGTAATGTTCATAGAATGTTTTGCTTCACAGCTTTTCACACTGAAAGATCTGAATACCAAGAAGGGCTACTTTCACTGTAATTTAATACTACACTGTAAATTCATATGCTGTTTAAACTCAAATGGATTAAGTCTGTTTTACATAAAATTGGATATTTCTAAAAAATACTCAATACTCTATTTTGAGTTAGTTGCACATTTGTGGGCACAAATACATTCAAACTGAGATGTTTGAGTTGAACCAACTTATAATAACTGTATAATAACTAATTTAGTCTGTTGCCATTAACAGCTTCTTTTCTATTGGCTTCTGTCACAATCTATTTGCATACTAGGTGTGTCCAACAGTTTCTGACCAACACTCACCATCAGTGTGTAGTGATTCCTCTCAAGCTACCTTAGAAATAAATCAACTTCTCCTTTAGTTGCAATAACTTGATGTTTTAACTCAAGTTTTTTTTCCCCATTACTTAAAAAAATTGAGTAAACTCAACTTATCTGGTCTTACAGTTTAACAAAAATAAAAAAGTTAGGTAACACTTTACTTGGATGGTCCATTTGATGGCCTCTCTGATGCTCAACTGACGTTCAACTAACATTCAACTGCATGTCTATTAAATGCAAATGAACTAAAAGGTGAAAGTAAATGATTCTCTATTGAATATAACCCTACATTCAACTCTAACCCAAACACTTATCTTAATATTTTAGCATTGGGTTTAGGGTTCGATTTTAAGTTTAGGTTAAGGTTAGGGTAAGGGTTAGGTGTAGGGTTAGATTTTATGGTTGATTAAGTGTTAAGGTTAGGGTTAGGTGTACAGTTAGGTCCTATTTTTTACATTACATTACATTACATTACATTTGGCAGACGCTTTTGTCCAAAGCCACTTACAATAATGAAGTACAAAAGTAATAGGAATTAAGATAACCCATTTTTAAATAGGGCTTAAAGGAGGTCAAAGGGAAATAAAGGGATAGAGAAGTGAAGGAGAGGAAGAAGAAAATGGGGTTAGAAGTAGTTAGTGTGTTAGAGGTGTTAGGAGAGTAAGTGCTCTTTGAATAGCTCTGTCTTCAGGAGTCTCTTAAAGATAGCGAGAGATTCTCCTGATCTGGTAGTAGAAGGTAGTTAGTTAGAGGTGTTAGGAGTGTAAGTGCTCTTTGAAGAGCTCTGTCTTCAGGAGTTTATTAAAGATAGTGAGGGACGCTCCTGATCTGGTAGTGGAAGGTAGTTAGTTAGAGGTGTTAGGAGAGTAAGTGCTCTTTGAAGAGCTCTGTCTTCAGGAGTTTATTAAAGATAGTGAGAGATTCTCCTGATCTGGTAGTGGAAGGTAGTTTGTTCCACCATTGGGGAACTCTGTATGAGAACAGTCTGGATTGCTTTGTGTGAATGTTTGTTTGGCAAAGCGAGGCGACGTTCATTGGAGGAGCGCAGCGGCCGGGAGGTAGCGTAAGCCTTCAGGAGTGATCAGTGCAGGTAGGAAGGAGCTGTTCTGTCATCACCTTGTAGGCGATTGTAAGAGTTTTGAATTTGATGCGAGCATCAACTGGTAGCCAATGGAGCTCAATGAGCAGCGGGGTGACATGTGCCCGTTTTGGTTGGTTGAAGACCAGACGTGCTGCTGCATCATTTTGAATCATTTACATTCAACATAGGGTTAAGTTAAATTTAATGGACATTCAATTCAGTTTTAGTTGAATGTCAGTTGAGCATCAACAAGGCCATAAAATGGACCATCCAAGTAAAGTGTTACCAAAAGTTAAATCGACTTCCCCTTCAGTTGTAATAACTTGATGTTTTAAGGTATGCTAACATACGTTTTCATTACCCATTACTTAACTTTTTAAGGCAACCGGTTTCCTCAATTTTTTAAAGTAAATTCAACTTATCCGGGCTTACAGTGTATAGGAGGGTTCCATAAAATATGCATAAACAGTTGGTTGTGTAATGTGTGTAATGAACAGACTGATACACTGAATAAATGAATCACCTCTGTCCACTCGTTATTCTGTGCATCGTAGGACTCCACGCTGTTCAGGTAGGACTGGCCATCGTAGCCACCAACCGCATACAGTTTGTCCCCGAGCAAACACACTCCCACTGCATCACGAGGCACGCTGAGGGACGACACCGTGGTCCACGTGTCTGTTTTTGGGTCATACCTGCAAGGACAGCACATGACAGAGAGATGGAAGCTGAATCTCAGCTCAAAGCAGTATTAATACAAGAGCCAATAAAATCCAATACAAACTCAGAATGACTTACTGGAAAACAAACAGATAGGTCAAAGGTGCGCAGGATAACACCACCGCCTGCCAGTGAGCTAGCATGTGGAAGACTGGGGTTTAAGTCCAGGTCTGGGTAACTATACTGTACTATACTAGTAATTGGTGGAGTCATCGGGCAAGACTCTTAATGACACTACAATGACCCAAATCTGTAATAGGAATAACCTTGTAACCTCTGGATAAGAGTGTCAGCTAAAGTGCTGTAAATGTAAATAAAAATGTGGTAGGGGTGGATTTTATGGAACAAAAATAATATCACACTATTTTCTAGGAGTATTTTATAATACTAATAATAATAATAATAATAATAATATGACAAAATATTGACCAATTTTTTAATTAATTTCAAGAATATGCTTCTGCAACAAAATAAATATATAAAAAAATAAATAAATAAAATAAAGTTTTTTAGAATAAAATATTTAGAAATATATTAGGATCAAACATTCAGAAAATACCAAAAATCTGTATATTTTGGTCTGTATAACTGAGGTCTATTTTGTTGTTAACTACAACTCATCATTACTCTATGTGTGTAATATTGTATTGAATAATAATAATAATAATAATAATAATAATAATAATAATAATAATAATAATAATAATAATAATGAAAAAAAAATAAGACACCACTTCAGTTTCTGAATTAGTTTCTCTAATTTTGCTATTTATAGGTATATGTTTGAGTAAAATTAACATTGTAGTTTTATTCTATAAACTACAGACATTTCTCCCAAATCCCAAATAGAAATTCTGTAATTTAGAGCATTTATTTGCAGAAAATGAGAAATGGCTAAAAATATATAAACCTATACATTAGACAGTTCCACTCTTGGTGAAGTCAGCAAACTAAATTGAATTATGTTTTTTTTTTATTAATCATGCTGCTCCTTTAATTACGAATGTACACTGTTGAGTATTTCCACACAAAAACATAATATCTTCTATAACATAGCTTTTATAATATATTTTATATGCATAATATATTGCCCAGCCATAATATATGTAATATAAAAATTATTTATTGTATAACAACCAAAATGTACCACAATACTAAAGTGCTGAATGTTTATTGCATGCTTATAGATAGATAGATAGATAGATAGATAGATAGATAGATAGATAGATAGATAGATAGATAGATAGATAGATAGATAGATAGATAGATAGATAGAACTTTATTGATCCCTTGGGAGGTTCCCTCAGGGAAATTAGGGTATAAATATAAATATGCAGTGAATGTATTTGAATAGAATTTTTATTGCACTTATTCCGTATGTATTATTTTATTGCACTTAGTCCATTTGAGTTGCTACTGCTCCTCCTCATCCTCTGTCCTCCTGTTACTCCTCCTTCCCTCAGGGGAGGAATTGTAAAGTCTGATGGCATGATGGACAAAGGAGTTTCGGAGTCTGTTGGTCCTGCATTTGGGGAGGAGCAGTCTGTCACTGAACAGGCTCTTCTGGTTGCTGATGACGGTGTGCAGAGGGTGACTGGCATCGTCCATGATGTTCAGCAGTTTGTCCATAGTCCTCTTCTCTGCCACCGTCACCAAGGAGTCCAGCTTCATGCCGACCCCAGAACCAGCACGCCTGATCAGTTTGTCCAGCCTGGATGAGTCCTTCTTTGATATGCTGCATCCCCAGCACACCACGGTGTAGAACAGGACACTGGCCACCACAGACTGATAGAACATCCACATGAGTTTCTTGCAGATGTTGAAGGACCGCAGTCTCCTCAGGAAGTACAGCCTGCTCTGACTCTTCCTGTACAGGTGGTCAGAATTACAGGTCCAGTCCAGCTTGCTGTCCAGCCACAGCCCAAGGTACTTGTAGGAGTCCACAGCCTCCACCTCAACCCCCTCAATCAGAACTGGTCGTGACCTTGGTCTGGACCTCCCAAAGTCAATAACCAACTCCTTGGTCTTTGAGGTGTTGAGCTGCAGATTATTCCTGTGGCACCAAACAGCAAAGTCCCTCACCAGAGTTCTATACTCCTCCTCGTTGTCGTCCCTGATACACCCCACGATGGCTGTGTCAACTGCAAACTTCTGAATGTGACACAGCTCGGAGTTGTAGCAGAAGTCTGCGGTGTACAGGGTGAAGAGGAGAGGGGCCAGCACCGTGCCCTGAGGTGCTCCAGTGCTGCTGATCACAGAGCCGCTCCAACGTCTTCATCAGATGTGAAGTGAGTGCCACCGGTCGGAAGTCATTCAGCTCACTGGGCCGGTTCTTTTTCGGAACTGGTACTAAGCATGATGTCTTCCAGAGGGTGGGCACTCTCCCCAGCTGCAGGCTCAGGTTGAAAATCCGTTGTAACGGTTCACCCAGTTCTGCCGCGCAGGTCTTCAGGATTCGGGGGGGACACCTTGTCTGGGCCTGCTGCTTTCCTGGGGTGGAGCCTCCTCAGCTGTTTCCTGACTTGGTCTGCAGTGATGTATGATGGAGTGTGTGTTGGGGTGGGAGAGACTGGGGGGAAGAAACTGCTGGAAAGCCTGGGGGGAGGTGTTGAGGAAACAGGGAGAGATGGCTGCAGTGTGGTAGAGAGTATGGGGGGGGGGTGCTTATAAACATAAGCAAACCTAAGAATTACAAAATAAAGAATATTCTTACAGGTACAGAGTATTTTTTTTGTCTCACAATAACAATAAAGTTTAATCTAATCTGATCTACTCTAATAAATGCTTTACAGTGCATAGCCGAGCAAATACAAACTACAGAGCCTTCCTATCTATTTACTATTTATTATCATTTTATATACTTAGTATAAAGTAAAAAAGTATTAAGATATTATTGTGTACAATATGATATGGCACACTGCTTATTATATTTGTTGGCTGTGTTAAAGTGCTGGAACTGCACAGACTCTTCAGATAGAAGTGGTACAGAGAGGGCAACAGCGGGTCCATTAAACCAATCAAGAGTGTAAGTCCATTAAAACACGCTTGACTGATTGCACAATTATTTTTGAAGTGTGTCACTAAATGGGAGAACCAACTGAGAGGTACCACGCAGGAGCTTTCTTTTTAGTTTATTATTTTATGGCTGTTTTGGATGACCATCTGCTCGGTGTGAATTTGATTAATTTACTGCAGTATTTTATAGCTCCCATAAAGAAACATTGAGCAAAAAAAAAAAAGAAAGTAAAACAAAAAAAAAAAAACAGAAAACGTTGGTTTCCCCCAGGATACTGCGCTGGCTCATTGCTCATTGTTATTCATTCTCGTATCATATATTATTTAAGGAGGTTTAATTCATCCAGCATTCTGTCATGCTGTTTAATTTGAGTCTACCGCTGAGATCAAGATGCTGCAGGTGAAGGATGCTGTTCCCTGCAGCGTCAGCAGGGGGTGTATGAAGCCAAATTATTAGCGGCGCGCTGGAAAACACATTCCAGAGCAGTAAGGTAACTGCGGTTTGACTGAGAAAGGTGTGCCTGGTGGTGCAGACAGAAAAACCTTTCATGAGCAGCAGTCCTCACGGAGCATGAGCCATGAGTATGACTGTGACACAGTAATGAGCTGTTCTGAAGGCGACGTTTTACCTCTAATTCTTACCTCTCCACACAATCGGACAGGCGAGAGCAGTGGTTTGAAGCGGGTGCGTCATGGCCACCGACTGCATAGAGGAAACTGTTGTATGTGGCCACACCTACCCCTCCTCTCCTCTTCGCCATTGGTGCACACATGCTCCATTTGTTTGTATGGGGATCAAAACATTCCATCGACCGCAGGCAGGAGCTCCCATCACGACCACCCACAGCAAACAATCTGAAACAATGCATTGCAGATAGTGCATTGAAAAAAAAAATAAAAAACATAGCAGAGATAAGATTTTCTTCTCAAACACACTACAAATACAATTCACAAATGTACCGATTGTACCGATATCACATTAATCTACTGTACAAACACATTCATTACTGTTAAATGTGTTAAATCCACACAAATGCTTACATTTTTCTTTATTCAAACTGCTTTCTTATCAAAAATAAAAAGAGGCCACTCAATGAATCACTTTAAAAAAAGTAGGACACAGTTCCTGGAAGGTAGTTTGAAGGTTGTGTATTTGACCTGAATACAGAATACAGGCTCCAGGGTGTGTCAGTCAGTGTTCTCTGTGAGACGCACAGCTGGCCTCTGTTTTCCTCAGTTAGGACAAACACCAGCATGACCTCTTGTCAGTCTTTTAAACAACACTGAAGTGACTCTAATGTAAAAGGTTTTGGAGGCTTGCTGGCCTCAGAGCCCATTACTTCTCAGTGCCTGAAGTTCCTCTGCAAAAATGCGTACTGGAGAATATAGAGCAGGAGGAGGAAATAGAGCTGACTTCTCCCTATTATAGCTGCAGAATACACCGCAATTAGGCCTGTCATGATATTTAAATTACTGAAGTATTGCCCAATATAGTTTATGTGCTTTGTAAAAAAAAATTCCAGTGTCTGAATATTCTTAGCAAATATCCTTTTAAGCTAATTGCACTTAAAAGGATGGGTAACACTTTACTTGGATGGTCCATTTGATGGCCTCTTTGATGCTCAACTGACATTCAACTAACATTCAACTGCATATCTATTAAATGCAAATGAACTAAAAGGTGAAAGTAAATGATTCTCTATTGAATATAACCCTACATTCAACTGTAACCCAAACGCTTACCTTAATATTTTAGGAGTGGGTTTAGGGTTAGATTTTAAGCTTAGGTTAAGGTTAGGGTAAGGGTTAGGTGTAGGGTTTGATTTTATGGTTGATTAAGGGTTAAGGTTAGGGTTAGGTGTACAGTTAGGTTCTATTTTGAATCATTTACATTCAACATGTGGTTAAATTCAATTTAATGGACATTCAATTCAGTGTTAGTTGAATGTCAGCTGAGCATCAACAAGGCCATAAGATGGACCATCCAAGTAAAGTGTTACCAAAGGATGTAATTGTATTATATGCTATTACATTATCGTTACATTGGTGACACAAATCTGTAGTTTTTAATGACTGTAATTTTTTTATCACAAACATTTCTAGAACAACATACACTGCCTGGCCAAAAAAAAAAAGGTCACTCACTATATTATTTCAATATTTCATTGGACCGCCTTTAGCTTTTATTGTGTCAAGTATTTGCTGTGGCATTGTTTCAATAAAAGCTTCTGCAATATCACGCAGCCTTCTGCAGCACATTCTATATATTCTCAATGAGGTTAAGGTCTGGACTCTGTGGTGAACTCTCTAAATCCATGTGTGAAAATGATGATCTCATGCTTCCTGAACCCTGAACTCTTTCACAATTCCAGCCCCATGAATCCTGACATTGTCATCATCTTAGAATATGACCGTGTCATCAGGGAAGAAAAAATCATCCATTGATGGAATAATCTGGTCTATATTCAGTATATTCAGATAGTCAGCTGACCTCATTCTTGCAGCACATATTGTTGCTGAACCTAGACCTGCAGACCAACTGCAGCATCAACCCCACATCATTTACTTACTTAAATCCAGGTGCCGATTTTTTGTTTGGCGAGACAGTGTATCATTCAAACAGAAATGGTTATCATTACAGGGCTAATCGCACTAACTGTTGGAAAAAGCATGGATGCTGTGGTTAATTTTTTATCTTTTTATTTAATTTATGTGAAGAAATGAAATGGGCATTCATTTTGCGACACTATGTCACCACGTGTCACACATGGTGTCACCATAAAGTTATTGTTTTATTCCATTCTGGTCTTTCAAGAAATTTAGTTAAACTGTCCGTCATGTTGTCAAACTTGCAACCGTAGTCTGCATTATTTGATTCATTTGTAAGACCTTCCCCCTTCTTTACAGACCACCTTCATTGAGTTTGCAGTGCAGCCCAAAGGCCTTAAAGCAAAATAGATTTTTCCTCTAAGTTAGTCCAGTAAGTGTAATGTTTCAACAGTAATGTGTTGAATAATATGTTTTATTAACAAACAATTTACATTTCCATCAAATTAAAGTGCCATAGCTTTAAGCTCTGCTGAGAATCTCTTTGCCAGTCAGGGTTACACTAAATGGCACATGAAAAATAATATAGGTCATATTTTATACCACAGTATAATACAATTTGTTTCCAAATAAAAACATGTTTTTTATTTGGAAAAAAAATTAATCCCCAAATGTTGCCATGCTATTGATAAATCTATGCAGGCAGTGGCAGACCATTCAAAACTAGGATTGCCTAGGATTGTTTTTCCTTGTTTTTGTGTCAAGCCTACAGTACTTTACTGCAACACTCCAGCTGCCTTTCATTATCAGTCTAATGAAACAAATCAATAGTAAGCCCTTAACAATCTGTATTTCATTCTGGATGTTTACGCACATTCACTAAGAAATTATTACAGTGCACCCAACATTGACGGTACCGTGTTGACTGCAATAACAACTGCAATAGAGCAGCAAATAAACCCAGGTTTTTACAACTGCCTTCAATTTTCGGAGTGATTTTGCCCATGTTTTATCTGCTGCCACAGAAAACCTACATTTCAGGTTTATCTCAGGCAAACAAATCATTAAACGCTTGCAGATCTGTAGCCCGTATCGTAAAGAATGATTCCTTCTTTCTGTACTTTGAGACAAAATGTGTGTGATGTGTGTAGTGTGGGAGGAAAATGTATTGTGTAACTGCGAGGAAAGAGGAAAAGAGAAAATCCCTTACTTTCCATTAAGAGCAGTGACTCCCACAGTGCTGCGAGGAGTGGACATACTAGCCACATAATTCCACTGTCTGGCCTGGGGGTCCCACCTCTCCACTGTGTTCAGATAGCTCCATCCATCATGACCTCCCACCGCATACATAGGCCCTTCCAGCACAGCAATCCCTTATCAAATGAAAGAGGGAGAAAAAAAAGACCATGGGGTTATTTTTTTTGTATATATATATATATATATATATATATATACAGTGAGTCCAAGAAGTATTTGATCCCTTGCTGATTTTCTTCGTTGGCCCACTAATAAAGACATGATCATTCTATACTTTTAATGGTAGATATATTCTTACATGGAGAGACAGAATATTAAAAAGAAAATCCAGAAAATAAATCTAAGGAATATATATTAATTGATTTGTATTTCATGGAGTGAAATAAGTATTTGATCCCTTAGTATTCATTAGCAGTTCTGGCTTTTACAGACCAGTTAGACACTCCCAATCAACTTGTTACCTGACCTGAAGCCACCTGTTCTCACTTATCACTTGTGTGAAAAACACCTGTCCACAGAATCAGACAGATCACACAGATTTCAAGTCTCCAACATGGGTAAAACCAAAGAGCTGTCACAGGACCTCAGAGTCAGAATTGTTGACCTTCACAAAGCTGGAATGGGCTACAAAAAGATTAGTAAGGTGTTGGATGTGAAAGTAACAACTATTGGTGCAATTATCAGAAAGTGTAAAGAGTATAACATGACAATCAACAGACCTCGGCCCGGTGCTCCAAAGAAGATTTTGCCTCGTGGGGTGGCAATGATGCTGAGAACGGTCAGAAATCGTCCTGCAACCACTCGGCAGGAGTTAGCAAATGACCTGAAGGCAGCTGGGACCACAGTTTGCAAGGAAACAATTGGCAACACTTTGCGCAACAATGGATTCACATCCTGCAGTGCCCGAAAGGTACCCCTGCTGAAGAGAGCACATGTGGAGGCGCGCCTCAAGTATGCCAATGATCATTTGAAAGATGAACCAAGTTATTGGGAGAAGTTTTTGTGGTCAGACGAGACCAAAATTGAACTTTTTGGCCTCAACTCCACCCGCCATGTGTGGAGGAAGAAAAATGCTGCCTATGACCCCAAGAACACTGTGCCCACCGTCAAGCATGGAGGTGGAAGCATAATGTTTTGGGGGTGTTTCTCTGCCAAGGGTACAGGGCTACTTCACCGCATCACTGGGAAGATGGATGGAGCCATGTACCGCACAATCCTGAGGGACAACCTCCTCCCCTCTGCCAGGGATCTGAAAATGGGCCGTGGTTGGGTCTTCCAACATGATAACGACCCTAAACATACAGCAAAGGCAACAAAGGATTGGCTCAAGAAAAATCACATTAAGGTCATGGAGTGGCCCAGCCAGTCGCCAGACCTCAATCCGATCGAAAATCTATGGAGGGAGCTGAAGGTCAGAGTTGCCAAGCGACAGCCCACCAACCTTCATGATTTAGAGAGGATCTGCAAAGAAGAGTGGGCCAAAATTCCCCCTGGTGTGTGTGCTAAACTTGTGGTTAACTACAACAAACGTCTCACCGCTGTGCTTGCAAACAATGGCTTTGCCACTAAGTATTGAGTGTGTTTGGCAAGAGGGATCAAATACTTATTTTCCTCATTGAAATACAAATTAATTAAAATATATTCTTTAAAATTATATTCTGGATTTTTGTCTTGATATTCTGTCTCTCCATGTTAGAATATATCTACCATTAAAAGTGCAGAAGGATAGTGTCTTTATTAGTGGGCAAACAAAGAAAATCAGCAAGGGATCAAATACTTCTTGGACTCACTGTATATATATATATATATATTTTTTTTTTTTTTTTTTTTTTTTTTTTTTTGTCCACAGTAATGATATGTATGTGCAAGGGCTTAAAATCTATTCATCTCTCAGGAGATGCCCTTTGTTGTAGACAGATGTGCAAAAAAAAGAAGATCAAATTTAAATAACACTGCCTTTGGTATTAATTGAGATGAAAATCAAAAAGGCTTCCCCTTTAACAAAGCACCAGGAGCTGAATAAATTTCCCAGTGGCCAGACCCTGAGGACAGCGGCGGCACCGAGACACTGGAGCATGCATTATGTATTCATGCTGCATCTTGCCGCCACCTCTGCAGAAAAGGTCCCTCATGCTTATGTTGTAAATCTCAGACTGTTGCGTTTTGGCTCTTGACGTATAAATTGGCCCTTGACCGACATTTTGAAATGACTCTGATATTGCAATGTTGTGCAGACCTCACAGTGCAACCTCTGAAGCGTTGGTTTTATGGAGCTACTGTAAATTATGCCAAAGAACACTGCAGTCAATTTTCCTCATCCTCTGTGTGAAATTGGCTGCCGTGTCACTTTTTTTTTCTTGGTTGTAGAGCACTACATGTGATAAACTGTGCACTGTATTTTAGATCTGGTCCCTGATTTGGTTTGCTTAGAGTAAGTGAGTGATTACACTAGTCATCATTCACAAGATTATGAGTCCATACAAGACAATGGGATGGTCTGAAGTGTGCTCCATTTGTCCCTATAGTGCAATAACTGAGACATAGGTGAGGTATTGATAAGCTTTGGTCTCAATGCACACAGCTATTGTCCAATTTATCATTCTGTGTTTTGTGTCAGGATGAGCCATTAGAGAAGTATTTTGCCATTAGAGAAGTATGGATGGATATATTTCTATTTGTACCCATTGATTGCAGTGATAAATTTGTATTTCAGCTACTATGAGTACATTATCTGCTCTTACTGATACATCTTAATAATCTGGGTTAGAATATAAATGGAAATATTTCAAAATGCTGATTATGCAGAGTTGTTTGCATTTTTGCATTTTGCTAAAGCTATTGTTGTGGGTTAGGGTTTGTAAGGGTTCAACTTAAGGCATTGTTTGCTATAAAGTAATATGCTAATGTTTAGGCTCCCTTGTTAAATTACATGTATTGTAATAAGGTGTAATAAAGTACAAATCCTCAAGACAGTATACTTCTGTAAATGTATACAATTACATGCACAGTTATAATGAAAAACACATAAAAAACATTAACAAGAAATTGTTCTCTAAATGAGGAGAAAATGTCATATATGTAAGGATGTGTTCACTTATTTTTATCTGGAAAAATAACAGAAAAATTTAAAGAAAAAAGTCTAATTGTAATTAGATATAGGAATAGTATTGTCTGATATTAAGCTGATAATTTGAATCAGATGTTTTAGAGCAAGGAAGCACAAAAAACATGGTCTAACTGCACAAGGTCAATCAAAAAAGCCAATAACCAATCAAAAAACACTGTTCTAGTAAATTTACAACACAAAGAATATAGTAAGAACAGTGCTTTGTAAGAATTATTATTATTATTATTATTTTAAGCAGCCAAATATACTTCTTTACATATTCTTGCACATATAAATAACTTTATTTATGTATTTTACCCACTTTTATTGTGCTGGACATACAGTAGAACGTCTGTGTTATATTATATTAAAGATAAAGTAATAAGTAAGTAAGTGAATATTAACTAAGTTAATGAAAAAATAAATAAGGTATGGAATAGTGTGGTACAGAAAGGTACACAAAACATTTTGTTTGTTGCTTGATGGCAAAAAAGGGTTAAAAATAATTCTTTTTTTTTATATATATATATTCTATTTATGCCTCCTCACCCTTTGGACCCTTTGGATTCTTGTTTTCGTGAGCGAACCGTGAGCCAGTTGAGGTCAGAGCTGTTAAATCACATTTCGAATGAGTCATCTGTATTTTGTGGACCAGCTCGAGTGGGCTAACAGGATGGCACATTCACTCACGGGTGATTCCTGGTGTTGCAGAAAAATAAGGGAAAAATACAGTATGTTTCCTGCCCACAAAGGCACTCAGTATTCCCTTTTTAACTGCATATTTTTTCCTTGTGAGTCAGCATCATTATCTTTTTCTTCTTTTTCTTTATGCCCCCAAGAGAGAGGAATCGTGCTCTGAAAGGCTGATATTGAGTGCGGTGAGTAGGAGAGTAAGACTCCCATTACACAAATGATGTGTAGGCAAAGCGTATGCCAAGTTACAATCCATTGTACGTGGAAATATCAGTGGTGGACAGTATGGATTGTAGTACATTTTTAATGTACTTGAGTATGTTTTCATGCATATATAATATGTACTGTAGAGTGTTTACAACTTTGCATTATGTGTAAGTATAAAATATAATGTTATTCACCTTCAAAACTCTAAAGACTCTAAAAAAAAGGGTCTTTGTAATAAAAATATAGAGTTACATTGGTTGGATGTTCACATTGGAGGCCAAATATGTCATGATAATTTGCTTTAACCTAGACTCTGAAAATAGTCCAGCGTGTCATTTGTTTTTCAGATACAGAAAAAAGTTTTTTATATCCTTGGAAAACAGTGAGGATTATGTGCCTTGGTCAAAATCCCACAACCCTATCATCAATGACTCTAGTGCTCTAACCACTCTGTCCTAAACAACTGTCCTAAATATACCCATAACATGGATCAATATTTATCCCTTCTATGTGACCTTTAGAAGAATCTGATTATAGTTGTTTACCATCAATCAACCCTTAAATCTAACCATAACCTTAACCTTAACCTAAACTGTAATTCTAACCCTAAACCCAATGCTAAAATGTTAAGATTAGATTTTGGGTTTGAGTTGGATGTAGGGTTACATTCAATAGAGAATCATATACGTTCAGCTTTCAGTTTAAGTGCATTTAATAGACATGCAGTTGAATGTTAGTTGAATGTCAGTTGAGCATCATTGAGGCCATCAAATGGACCATCCAAGTAAAGTTACATTATTATTAATTCCAAGAAGAACTTTCTGTTCACTTTTTATACTTGAGTACATGTATAAGTACTTTTTACAGACTCTATACATGTGCTTGCCTAATATGTCAGAAAGAGTATTTCAACTTTCAATACATTAATAGGCGTACTTTTTCCACCACTGAGAAATACTTATGAAAGAGGGCAAAATACATACCTAGCCCATGTCTGTGAGTTGACATAGGGGGCATAGTGCACCACACTTTAGTAATCGGGTCGTAGCACTCCACCATGTTGGACGTCTTCAGGCCATCCCTTCCCCCAACCACATAGAGCTTGTTATCGATAACTGCCACACCGAACTGTAGCCTCCGGCCGTTCATGATGCCGACCTGGATCCATGTGTTGGTGCGAAGGTCATACTTCTCTATTGTTGTGGAACCTGAAAGCATAGACAACATTTAAAAAAAGAAATTTTATTCTCTTTAATCAGAGACTGGTTACTTAGTCCCCTGTTGAGCAATTTACTTTAAAATTGATATTTTATAATTGTATAACTGTAATAAGAAATGAGAGCTACAGGCCAGTATATTAAAATATCCGCAATTATGGTGTGAATTTTTTCTACTAGCTCAATCTAACTAGAACCAATGATGACCCACCTTTTGAGGCGTCCATTCCTCCTACAGCGTAAAGTGCCCCAACAGTGGATTTACGTGGTTTGGTCCTTGGGCTCTGTAGCATTGGCCGGCGCTCTGGCAACAAATGATACTTCATAGCCTCCATCAGTAGCTTTTGGCATTCCAGATCTTCAGAAAACATTTTATTGTTCTCCAAGTCAGCAAGAAGCTAGAGCATAATGAGCATAATCATCTATCAACAGCCAATCTACTGGTTAATGGACTGTGTGATCAATAATGTGATTATGTAAGTCGTTATCCTTTTTTTCATTTTTTTTCATTGCTTTATCATTTCAGAATAATCTGAGATCCAATTATGGAATATCAGAAGCAGTCTTCTTGTGAGCAACACAACACAATACGTTTCAAGGCTCCAAAAATGACGTCAATTGGGTTAAATTGCATCAAATTCATATTTAATAAGTGTCATGAGCAAACAGTTCTAAGCAAACCTGAGGTGGCAGTAAGGGTAGACGAATGTATGCAAGCAGAACTCCCAGGTCTTGTTGCCGATGTTGCACATCATGGCGAACCCACATCATCAGCGCTTGAAAAATAGTCTCTTCATCGGGGACGTTGATGTCGTCACTGGCCAGTAGTTTCACTATTTCCATGGTAGGAAGCAGCAGGAACTCCTGATTCTGAATGACCTCTAGAAAGTGTTCCTGAAAGATCAATAAGGTCTGATGTAAGCTGCAATATCCAGTTTATAGCACATATCTCATAAATATATATTTAAAATTGAACCCCAATAAGTCATGAATTATCCCTAACTAATTACAACTGTATATATACTATTCCAGTTTAATTTAATAAAAAGTCACATTGACGTTTAGGGATAATCTGCGAGTGTCGTTTAAAACAATGTCCTTGTCTTCTTTAGATTCTTTAGATTCAGCCAGTGGGCTTTTTATTTTCACGTTTGTCTTTTCTTTGGCTTTGTCATACCCTTCAATATAATGGCTTGCTTGCTTGTCATTTCAAGGGCATCTGAGATTGTCCTCTAAAAACACTGCTTTGCTCTGTTCTGTGTGAAAGATTTAAAGATAAGCCTGTTCAATCGTTTATAGGGCATCAACTGTTCATGCGCTTCCTTCTTGCATCCATTACGATTCTTGCTAATTTAATTATGCATTGAATAAGACTTGCAAACATTGTATTGATCATTAATGATCAAATTCAAGTGTATCATCTAAAGCCATCTGGGGCTTTGAGAGCTTAGCTCAGAAGATGAATGAAATTAGCTATTGAATTGATTTTTTTTTCCAGCCACTCCCTAATATGGATTTCAGTCGTATGTCCTTATTAGCAGTTATTAGCACAGGCACTTTTAATGAATTAATAGCATGGATAAAAATGTTTAAGCAAGTTCTTCAAGCAAGTTCTAGTATATTATGGTTAACAGCAATTAGAAAGGCCAGGCAATATAAATAAGACTAAGATGATTAAGTAAAAAAATATATATTTTTGTTCTTTTCAGGTTTCTAAAGCAGCTTAATGCCAATAAGATCTCTAAACAGACATAAAGCAGCAGAATCCCTTAGACCACTGGCACACTACACTGGTGGACTGTGGCTCTCTCACAAAGAGACAGGATGTCAGGATTGCACAGAGAAAGGAGGAAAAACAACCTTATCAAAATAGAACTTTTTAATCTGGACACAACGGATGGTAGACCAGGAAGCTCTGTCCGCCCCATGTCCATTACTGAAGTGATTGAAAAGGAAGTTTCCCTGCTTGTGCTCTCTCTGATTAGATTAACCTCGCTGATCTGGGTAGCCCTATGTAAACAGCCTGTGCAGATGTCCTTCAGGAGATAACGGCCATCTTCCTCGCTTGTTTCCGCACTTTGGCAGGGGCATGTCATCTAACAAATGTGTGCGGTGAATCCGGAAGCCCCTGAGAATACTTAATGTATTAGTTCTGTTTGGCCAAAGTTGCTTTTAAATTTCTCACACATCAAGAGGTCTGTTTAGACATCCTAAATCAAGCACTATGTGAGAAAATAACAAGGGGACAGGTTTATGGGTTTACCTTTTAATAAGTAGGTTTAAAAAAAAAACATTTAATGTGTTATTATGCATTATATTATGCATGATACAAATTGCATTTCTATCTATATATACATCTATAATATACAGTATATACAGCTCTGGAAAAAAAAGTTAAGAGAACACCTAAAATTTATGTTTTTCCTTGATTTTACCAAATTTGAAACCTCTGGAATATAATCAAGAGGAAGATGGATGATCACAAGCCATCAAACCAAGCTGAACTGCTTGAATCTTTGCACCAGGAGTGGCATAAAATTAAAAAGCATCCAAAAGCAGTGTGTAAGACTGGTGGAGGAGAACATGCCAAGATGCATGACAACCGTGATAAAAAACTAGAGTTATTTAACCAAATATTGATTTCTGAACTCTTCAATGTTTATGAATATGAATTTGTTGCATGGTTTGAGGTCTGAGCTCTGCATCTTTTTTTTGGAATTTGGGAGAAATGTCTGTAGTTTATAGAATAAAACAACATGTTCATTTTACTCAAATATATACATATAAATAGCAAAATCAGAGAAACTGATTCAGAAACTTAAGTGGTCTTATATTATATATTTATATATATTATATATTAATTAGAGCTTTTTTTTTTACCAATTTTTTTGGGAAAACTATATCAGTTTTTTTATGTTAACTGTAATGAATGAATGAGTTAGCAATGTAGTAACTCTACTAGTTATCAGGATTATTCCAAGCACAGCAGCAGTCCTACCATGGTGTAGCTATGGGCCACGTTCAGCAGATCCATGCATCCCTGAGCATCAGCAAACGAGCGGATCCCCAGGCAGTTGGACGGGTGTAGCTGTTTCATTAGAAAGTTGCAGCAGACCTCAATAACTTGTGAGAGCTGAAGAAGACACGCTGCAGCTAATAGGCTCTCGATCGTCTCTTCCTTCAGCTCAAGGACACCTGTGAAGTTGGAGGGGAAAAAAAAAACTGTAACATCTCAAAAGCCCAGTTAACACCCTGTGCTGGAGAGGATTTGTTGACTGAAATAATTCTAGCAACTGTGTCGGACAGACTACATCCACCAGTGTGTGAGTGTAGACACAATATAGTATTAAATGTCTATTATTATTAAATGTTACTTTTCAGGGACTCTATCTATCTATCTATCTATCTATCTATCTATCTATCTATCTATCTATCTATCTATCTATATATATATATATATATATATATATATATATATATATATATATATATATATATATATACATACACAAAAACAAACATTTCAAAAGCATATAACGTGCAGTGCAGTACTTAACAGAAGGAGACATGTACCTGTTTAGTTACACACCAAAAGCGTCAGTATAGTACTGAGTTGTATGAATGGCAACCCTAGTATATTTGGTTATATGTAGAACCACATGGACACCAACATCATGTATTTATTATTTTTTATTTACTATGACTGTAACAATTATCAATCAAAACAATAATAATATATTAACAATATACAGCTCTGGAAATATTAAGAGGCCACTTCAGTTTCTGAATCAGTTTCTTTGACTTTGGTATTTATAGGTTTACATTTGAGTACAATGAATATTGTAATATTGTAAATATTTTTTAAATAAAAATATTAAAAATATTGACATTTAGAGCATTTATTTGCAAAAAATGAGAATCAAACAAAAAAGATGCAGAACTTTCAGACCTCTAATAATGCAAAGAAAACAAGTTAATATACATAAAGTTTTAAGAGTTCAAAAATCAATATTTGGTGGAATAACCCTGTTTTTTAATAACAGTTTTCAGGCTTTTTGGCATGTTCTCCTCCAGCAGTCTTACACACTGCTTTTGGATAACTTTATGCCACTCCTGGAGCAAAAATTCAAGCAGTTCAGCTTGGTTTGATGGCTTGTGATCATCCATCTTCCTCTTGAAGAAGAAACTCATAATTTTTAAGTGGTCTCTCATTTTTTTCCAGAGCTGTATAATAGACAAGCAGACTTGGAATTGCACAAGTCTGTGGGTCTTTAGAAATACTTCCTTTAACGGAAAATGCATTTTACAAATTAAAGGTCCTAATTCTTGTAAATACAAAAATAGAAATTATTATAAAATGAAACCTAAAAGCATTAGATATTGGTATAGGGATGCAATAAGTATCACCATATCAGTTATTCTCCAAAACAGCATGAACATTATTAAATATGTATATTATAATACATGTTTTTGTGTTTTAATTCAAACAGTCTGTTGTATTTTCACTAAGGAACACTCAATTCTTTGCGGTTCGGAATACACTCTGCTTATGGAACCTCTACCACAGTTACACTTTGTTAAAACAAAGAATTATACACGGATTGGGTTAAAATAGTCAATAGCAAATCCATTTACATGTGCCTACATCGGCTGAATTGGATCAGGACATCCCTAGTGTACAGATAGGTCATGTTACTTGTAGAAAACATTTTGTCATCATGTACACATTCAATAGGACAAGGTCGCTGACACAGCAGATATTGGTCCATATATGTAGCATTAACTGCTTGAGCTGTTATGTGGAGATACAGCTGCAGCAATGATCAACTTTATGGTTTTTCTGGATAAGGTGGTTAAGATGGTTGATCAGCTGGATTTCGACCAGTACTGTGTATGTTTACACTATGCTGGTTAGTTTATCAGCATAAGGTAACATACGTTTTTCATCTGGATGACTAGCTTTTTACCCACCTAGATCATTAAAAACAGTTATTAATAATCTATTAATAATTATCTACATGTCCTGCTTTTAATACAGGACTGAAATAATGAAAATATAGACAGCAATACAGGATTTTTCACCACTCAATAGGTTAAAACATGAAAAAAAAACACATTATTATTTCACTTAACTTAAATACTTTTACATAAAATAGATTTTGCTGATGTGCAAAAGCATGTGCGGTTTAGAGGCTCATTCAAATTTTTTATTGAAAACTATTTTTTGTATTTTTGATCCTTTCACTAAAAGTATAGGCTAGTGTTGCCCATCCTCATCGCCAATATGTAGTGGTGAAATAAATGTAGAAAATAACACGAAGGACTCAGCAGTAGAGTTTAGGTTCTTCTCCTTTACTTGCTCTCACACACTCTGCTCACTCTAGTACATGAAGCTCTTTTTAACTTAGTAGTGACACCGACTGGCAGGAGTATGATATATAACAGCTAGCTAGCTTGTTAAGTAGGTCAAGAAAAAATGGTAAAAGATGTGGAGATTTATTAAATATGATTTCAAAGCAAATTAGTTGCTTTGCCCGAAATAAAAGCATTTTTTTTGTTGTTGTTGCTTTTGTCATATATTATAATTAAGTATTATGATGTACATTTTTACACTAATATACTTAATATTAAACACTAAAATGCTCCATTATGGAATGGTAACACCTTATAAAGAGTGTGAGCATTTCTATGCTGTCTGCTAAAGCTATGATCAAATTACATCCTGCTATGCCTTGACTTTTGGTTAGTGTATAGAATAGAATGTATATTTAATTTTCTACATTTTTATTGACAATTTTTGCATACTAATCAACCAACTAATCAATTAGATCCCAGATCCACAGTGATTTAAATGTGATTTACTTTAAAAAATGTTTATATACTTTTATGCCGCCACTACAGATTTAATCTTTATATCTACATTTAAAGTGACATTAAAAAAATAAAAAAAAAATCTTCAAAACATTTTCTCTTTCTCCAGACATCCTGTATACAGTACAAGCACTGCATTACTTTTTACAGCTGCCAGCAGACAAATACTGACCAGTGTATGCAAAATGAACTAATGATCTCAGGGCCTCTGGGTCGACACCTTCCATTTTGATCTCCTCTTGTTTCGCTTCTCGGACGTCGTTGGTGAACATGGCAGCAAAGTAGTCAGAAACAGCGCTTAAGACAAGCCTGCCATGAAAACAAGACAAGAACAAATAAAACAAAGCAAGTTCAGCACACATGCAATTATTTTCTGAAAAGCTGCCTTCATTAGAATGGATGTCTCACATTTTCATGCTCTGTGTTGAAGGGAGAGGCATTCATCACACCTTAGCATGTGATGCAGCAGCTATTTTCACCAGGCTAAATCATGCAGAGCTGGAGAGACCCTGATTGCGGTTCGTTGGCACATTGAGGAACATTGACTACTGAGAGCATTCTCCTGCAGAGTAACATCAGAACACGGGAGCTAATTGTATACAAGGGGAAACATTTACAAGTAGAATTGGAACTGTTGCCAGGGATGGCTGAGGGAGGCACTGTCTGCAGATCATTACTTTTTCATTGCATAAAGCGCAAGTAGCGAAGTGCAGAAGTAAAGAAGCGCTGCATATATGCATAAGGCGTTTGAAAAATTAAACGACGCTCAGGGTAAATATACCTCCTTTCACTCACACATCTGTTTTCACTTGCAGTTGGGAGATCAGGGAGTAAAACATTGATTTGGCTGGAAGAATACCAACCTGTGCGCAGGGATTTTATGATCTCCGGCTATCAAGAGCACATCACACAGCTGCTTGTGCTGCAGGTAAGTCTCCATCTTGCGGAAGGTCTGTTCCGCATGGTTTGTGGCCTGGAAAAACTCGTCTGAGCAGTTGGAGCTCATCCTGGAGTAACTGGTCAAAATCAGCCTGAGAAAAAGCCAGAGGACAGTGGAGCGTTAGAGGTCACTGAGTGAAGGCAGTAATAGGAACACCTGTCTGTGGCAGCCATGATATCTGACATAAGAAAGAAATGTCAGTGAGAACCAAGCTTATCACTTTATAAGGTCGAAAATATCTGTCACCTCCTTTATTGTCATACACCTTGACTGACCCGTTATTCGTACAACTGCAATCTTTGCCCTGAATGACAGTTTATGTCAAACCTAGTGTAGTGGACACAAAATATTGGCACCCCTGCATTTAAATGTATTGCAGTTATATGCAGCTCTGGAAAAAAAATTAAGATACCACTTAAAAATGATGAGTTTCTTTAATTTTACCAAATTGAAAACCTCTGGAATATAATCAAGAGGAAGATGGATGATCACAAGCCATCAAACCAAAGTAAATGTAAAGAAGTAAATCCTGAAAAATGGTTTGTTATTGACATATTTTGTCATTTTTTGCTAATTTGTCAAAATACTATTAGTACTTCTGTTAGTACTGTATTATTTTTAAATGTCTGACTTCCCTCGCCAGAATACACTATACAGCTCTGGAAAAAATAAAAGACCACTTACAAATTATGAGGTTCTTTGATTTTATCTAACTGAAAACCTCTGGAATATAATCAAGAGGAAGATGGATGATCACAAGCCATCAAACCAAGTTGAACTGATTGAATTTTTGCACCAGAGTAAAGGCATAAAGTTATCCAAAAGCAGTGTGTAAGACTGGAGGAGGAGAACATGCCAAGATGCATGAAAACAGGGTTATTCCACCAAATATTGATTTCTGAATTTTTATTAATATGAACTTGTTTTTTTGCATTATTTGAGGTCTGAAAGCTCTGAATCTTGTTTGTTATTTTAGCCATTTCTTTTTGATTTTCTGATAATAATTGCTCTTAATGACAATATTTTTATTTGGAATTTGGGAGAAACACTGTCCATAGTTTAAAATAAAACTTCAAATAGTTATTTTACTCAAACATATACCTATAAATAGCAAAATCAGAGAAACTGATCCAGAAACTAAAGTGGTCTCTTATTTTGTTTCAGAGTTATATGTTAATATTGACAAGTTTACCTCATTTAATTATATTGCAATAATACAAAAAGCAGATATTGCACTCTGAATTGACATTATTAGATTGCAGTATCTTAAACAGCTGCACAAACCAGCACACTTTGCCATTTTAATTGAGTGTTATTATCAGGTTCAGCTAAACCTCCTGATTTTTTTGTACTGAGAGGGTCAACCCGAGTAGGATGAGTTCCTCTGACTGAGTCTTGGTTTCTTCCAAGGTTTCTTCCGCTTAATGGGAGTTTTTCCTTGCCACTATGTCACCATAAAAATTGGCATCTCTGTGGTGCTGCTAATAAGAGGCGTGGACCTGTTTTTTCTCTGTAAAGCTGCTTTGTGACAACCTTTGTTGTAAAAAGCGCTGTATAAATAAAATTGAATTTAATTGAATTGATTTTTGCAGGACTCCACCCTCAGCTTAAATTTGAAAAAGTCAAAAAAATGGGAGGGGTGGTTTGGGAGGGGCATTGGGTGATGTATGGGTTTAGAGACAGCACAGATGATATACTGATCTGCATATTGTGATGTATCTGCGCACCAAAGTACACACCACATCATCACATCACACATTTTTAAGCAGGTCTGGTATGTTTTATTACTTCAAAAGAAACACATTTAAGCTATTAATGAAAAAAAATATGTTTTAGGGTTAATTGGCTTTTTAAAAAGAGCAGTGGATTAACATTCGAGTTTGTCAAAATGACCAACTTAAACAGCTTGATAGACCAACTAAACCATTAACCTCAAATTAAATTAGATGCAGTGCTAGCCAAGAGCTAGCATTTTTCAGCTACAAGTTGACCTGCACTCAACTGCTATATTGCTCAACATGACCAGACTTACTGGTAACTAATTAATGCATAGTGGCATTAGTTTGCATGTAGAAATATTAGTATTAATGCCTCTAAAATAATCACCCAATTTTGAGAATGCAGTGATAAAGAGGAGATAATACAAATATAATAAAAGAGATAGGGTTCTGGATGTATTTGTTTACCACAGGATGAGATATAGATCTTTTTTTTTTCATTTTATTTCTTTCTTTCATTGAAAATTAAGATTAGACCAGGACTATGATATAAGGGCATAAGAACACAGCGTTTATCATAACATGACTTCAATGGTCGTTGGGCAATCTTTAATCTCAGGACAACAGGAGATGGACAAATTAACTTTATGCTCTGATATATTTAAGTATGTGTATATCAGGGCATTTGCAACACCAAGAAATGTTTGGCAGAAGTGGTGCACGTTCTAAAAAAAAAAAAAGAACTGTAGGAGTAGGAGTACCAATATTTTTGGCCATGACTTTATGTAGGCCCACACGGCTGAGGAAATATCCTGTTAAAATTTACTGCAGTAAGGACATCGATGTTTACCTTGCCTTTTAAATAGTTCCCTACTCAAAGCACAGCAGAATTTAGTCATGCTGTTTGATGAAAGGTCGTGCTGTTTGGTGGAAGTGTGCAGTCAATGCCGTGCAGAGAAAAGATGCAATAACATATTTGTTTGACACACCCCAGTTGGAAATGTGTGATACTCCGTATCTCCTTCCTTCACACTTGTCAGGGCTCAAATTAAAACCATTAGAGCTAAACTCCGTAAATAAGTGGATTGAGAACCAGAGTAGTCCGAAGGGGGCAGCTTACCATTTCTTTTTTTTTTCACGATAGACACGGACTTTCCGAAGGATCTGACTTCTTCCCAGCACAGTGATAATGGTAATTCTGAGCTACTCTCCCTGCAGACCGGTAGATTACATGCTATTGTGGAGCATCGCAGTAATCCCTCAGACCCGTGACAAACAATCCAAAACTGTTATTTTGGTGCCCTTCACGCTGCAAATCCACCACTGACATTTAACTAGCTACAAGTCTGCTCCCCATTCTATAAAGTCCTGTTGTCTGGGAAAAGTTCTAGTACAGCATTCTCATAACTTTTGAGCTGGAAAACAGGTCACTAACAGACGTGATAGCCATTATTACAGTACGACATTTAATGCAGTTGGTACAGTGTAATTATTGATATCCTGCTCTTGTTGGAGTAACTGTTTCTACAGTCCTTAAAATGTTTGGTAACACTTTACTTGGATGGTCCATTTTATGGCCTTATTGATGCTCAACTGACGTTCAGCTAACACTGAATTAAAAGTCCATTAAATTGAACTTAACCATATGTTGAATTAAATTATTTAAAATAGAACCTGACTGTACACCTAACCCTAAACTTAACCCTTAATCAACCCTAAAATCGAACCCTACACCTATCCCTTACACTAACCTTAACCTAAGCTTAAAATCTAACCCTAAACCCACTCCTAAAATATTAGGATATGCGTTTGGATTAGAGTTGAATGTAGGGTTATATTCAATAGAGAATCATTTACTTTCACCTTTTAGTATATTTGCATTTAATAGACATGTAGTTGATTGTTAGTTGAATGTCAGTTGAGCATCAAAGAGGCCATCAAATGGACCATCCAAGTAAAGTGTTGCCCAACGTTTTGCTTGGCTTAAAAACGTTTTTGCATGGAGCACTGCACAGTATAGATCTGATTGTATTTGGTAATGTGTGTGTTTGTGATGGCAGCATATAGGATGATCATCTCTCCATCTCATCCTCAACTCCCCAACCCATCCCTACAGTATTGGATGGAATGAAATCATCCCAGAGGACGCAGTTCCACTGCTTCACAGCTCAGTGCTGGGGCTTTGAACACTCTAGCCCACACCTGGCCGCAGTCATAGTGCCTGGAGATACATGCTTACGTGAATCTCTTAAAGTAGCTGAATACGCTTTTCAGAAGGATTATATATAAACATTTGGACATGAAGCTCTGTAAAACAATTGTTTCTGAATCATTTTCTCTGATTTTGCTGTCTATAGGTATATGTTTGTGTAAAATTAACATAGTTGTTTTATTCTATAAACGACTGAAAATATTTTTCCCAAATATAAATATTGTCATTTAGAGCATTTCTTTTCAGAAAATGAGAAATGGCTAAAATAACAAAAAAAAAGATGCAGACCTGTCAGACCTCGAGCAATGCAAAGAAAACAAGTTCAAATTCATAAAGTTTTAGAAGTTCAGAATTTCCTATTTGGTGCAATAACCTTGGTTTTTAACCACAGTCTTCATTTCATGCATCTTTGCATTTTCTCCTCCACCAGTCTTACACACTGCTTTTGGATAATTTTATGCCACTCCTGGTGATGGCTTGTGATCATCCATCTTCCTCTTAATTATATTCCAGACATTTTCAGTTAGATAAAATAAAAACCTCAACATTTGTAAGTGGTCTTTTATTTTTTCCAGAGCTGTATAGTGTATTTTAGCAAGGGAAATCAGACATTTAAACATAATACAGTACTAATAGAAGTACTAATAGTATTTTGACAAATTAGCAAAAATTGACCAAATATGTCAATAACAAACCATTTTTCAGGATTTACTTATTTACATATTGAATAATAGTTGTAATAATAACATAATATATTTGTTACGATGTACTTTATTCTAAAAAATAAAGTGAATTATTTACCAGGATTTTTTTTGCAATTTTTCATTTATTTGTCTTCATATTTCCCCCTGCAGCTAATTATTTTTTGTTGTTGATGTTACAGCAAATTGCCCTTACCCTGAAGAGGTATTTTAATGCATTTATCATGTTTTGTTTTTCTAACCGTGGTGGTGATGCAGTTCACCAGTTCACCCAGCATTGGCACACTAAAACAGGCATTGGGTTACTGCCAGCTTCACAGTCAGTGTGATTGATAACCCTGCAGATTTGTTAAAGATAAAAATAGTATGTAGTATGCTAAATTAAAGAATGGAACAGAATTCTTCGCAATTACACATTACAAACCATTACAACCTTTTACAAAAATGGTTATTAATTGAATTACAAATATTTTTTCTATAACATGCCTTAGCAAAACTTTTGTAGGACCTTTGTTTTTAGAGATAGACAAGTCAAAGCTGTATTACAATACAATATCTGAAACCATAAAAAACCTAACAAACACTGTGAATATTTAATGACTAACTCCACTGCTAATTATTTTATAAATATTTAATGCAACTGTGTTCTTTATACCTCTAACAGGTAATGGTTAAATTGGTAATTCACTCGTTCTTTTGAAAGACCAACATATGAAACACAATAGTTTTACATAACATTGAAACATAACATTGCAATTTTGTTTTATTGTTCTTATTTTTCTTATTTTTCTATTTTTCTTAGATCTTCAAAAGCTAAAACAGGTCGATTTGACCTGTAACAAAACAGGAGGGTTAAAGTTATAGCTAGTCTGTAAACTGCAATGTGTGTTGTTAAATTCAATATTATGTGGTCACATTAAGTATCACTTTTGGTGTGTTATTAACAGCTGCATCTGCTTCCATTAAAAAAGAAATAGAAATAGGCTTCCATTAAACGTCTCCAGACTGCACTCCTGCACTAAAGACGTAATTACTTAGTAAATCTCAATGAAGACTCTCTTAGTGGCATCAGTGGCCTTAGGAACTCTGAGGAGTCCATCCAGAAAAACAGCGAGCGAAGCAGAATCCCGGTCTTGTGTCCTAGCCTCGAAGGGCAGATGTGTACCGCCGCCATAAGTCAGGTCTGAGCATACGGCAGTTTGAAACAAGATTAATTAAAGAGTTCACACCCTGGCTATTTTTAGCTGATGAGAATTATTCCCTGTGATCTGCTGTGTTTACGGTATGGGGAGCTGAAAGCATGCTATGTGGGTTCAGCATTGTGATTCTCATACAGAATATGCTATCATATCTCTCTGGGCAGCTGTCAAGGGCGGCGGATCACGTTGATATTTACAAGCTGCAGAGATCACATCCACACATATGAAAGAGTCCTGAGGTGACTGTGATGTGGTGCCACTGACACGGCCAGCTATAATCTGAGCTTGACTGTGGATCAACAGTGCACAAATTAAATCTCCAGCTACATGCTATTTACATATGTTCTCTGCCAAAAACTCCTTTATGGCCTAGCCTCCATTCCCTTTCTCCTTAATTAAACGTAGCCTATAACATCAGGTCCTTCCGCTCCGAGAGAGCGCGGCGAAAGGGTCCAGCGGGGCCTCGGAGGAACATATCAGCGCTGCTTCGACCGAATGTTTAATTTCTGCCGCTCTGCTCACTTGAGACCCCTTACATGATCTGCATATGTGATTTACTACATGCACCAGGGTCCTCGAGTCATTAATATTTTAAGGCTAATAGTTGCTGATGATACAGAGGCTGTGCAGAGGCTTAAAACGCAATTACACACGTGTTGAATTTTATTTAAATGTATTACATTTTGTTTTTAATTAACCCTCCCTCTCTCGGCACCCTAATGATTCAGACAGCATCAGAACCTGATTCTTCATCCTGTGCCTCATGCCCTTCCTGGATCTGATGGAGTCTTTCCTAGGCTGTTTTTTCTTTACATTAAATAGCTGGGTAATTTATAGTCCTGCCACTAGAACTGTTCTCAGGCACAGAGCTGGGTGTGCAGAATAAGAAATAAGGTGCTGTAAGAGGGGTTGTAAAGTGGAGATGCATTACGTCTGTATCAGCTCCAAGGAACAGCAAAAGGGCCTTTTATGTGCGCGAGCATCTGAAGGTCTAATTGCTTTTGTATTACTCTCTCAAAGGCCATAAATTTGCTGACAATGTTTACTGGAAGTATGACTTCCTGTAAAACCGACTCTTTTAAAACCGACGTTTTATTAAGTCAAGGTGTGTTAAGACCTGACATGCAATAGTTCAGTCAGTGTTTCTTATTTGCAGTAGACATTTTATATTTTTACACATATTATTTATATTTATTATACAGCTATTATACAGCACAATTAAGAGACCACTTCAGTTTATGAATCAGTTTCTCTGATTTGGCTATTTATATATATATGCTTGAGTAAAATTAACATATAACATATATTCTGCTGTTTTTTTGTCATTTCTGTGAAATATTCAGTTATGCATCATTTTCTGTTGTGGCCCAGACTAAAGGAGAGGAATTAGATATATTTAAACATACGTGATGAAATCATGAAATGATGAAATTTCTCCTGGTGATTTGCTCTAAATATATATCAGATTGTATATTCACAGCCAGAAACCATTTTAACCCTTATTTTTTAACTATTTTAACCATTATTTAAAATAATAATAAAAAAAGAACATTACAAGTGCTGTCTAAATGTTGCAGATTGAATTCTGCTCAGTGAAATGCTGAACAGGATCCTCCCACACATGGTAAGCGCAGTAGCCTGCACTCCACGCTAGCTTTGATACTTTCTCAAGAGACAACTCCTATAAATACTTCATAGTTTAGGATATAAATCTGAACACATAACGTGAGAAAGATATTCAGCGAATGATGCTCACTAGGCTTTAGCATTGTGTTCTTCTCTATGGCCAGCATGGGTGATCCAAATGACATGTACTTTAATTAACAATCAATACAAAGTGTAAATGTAAGAAAAATGAAATTGGCTCACTGCTTGAACAAAGCAAACAGATCTATTTGCTGTGTTAAAGAGTGAATGATGCAGATCATTATATATCCATGTCACAGCGATGTGTGTGTGCAGTTATTGGATTTGCATGGTTTAAGACGATCAATAGCTAGTGGGGGGGTTTTGCAGTTGCCTGAAAATATCTGAAGGCTACCCAGAAGAGCTTTGCATGTTGGGCTGATTGGGGGGAAATGTAGGGTGGTATCAGGTTTTCCTTTAGAGTTTTTTTTTCCTGTTTTTGGAAGGTTTAGTTGTTTTTTTTCCACCACCTGAGATTAAACTAACAAACTTTTAACTTAATTTCCTTTTTTGCTCCTCTATCCCACTTTTTCCTTTCACCTCTTTTTGATCCTGTCAAAAATGTAAACCTTCTATGTGTTAACCTTCTATGTAAGCTATTTTTAAAGGTACATAATTTTTTTGTAAGTTGCTTTGGATAAAGGCGTTCCCTAAACATAATGTAATGTAATGTAATGTGCTGGACTATGGTCCTCATTTCCCACCAATGCCATAGAAGAACCACTTATATTTTTATATCAAGAACGTTGATGGTAAAACAGATGTGTGAGTGTGAGGAACCTAACCCCAAGTGAAGGTTCCTAAGATGTTTTAAAGCTTCTTCAGTCTCATATGACACATCCCTATTAAGCAAAAGAACTGCAGAGTTCTCCTATATGGTCAGTGGAACTGAGAAAATAAACAACAAGAGTAGAAACAAGGAAGTGGTGTTAATACTTTGGCTGATCAGTAAATGATTTTGAGGATAGTGATCATCTCATATTATATCAGTTTTTCTCTCTGGTTTGACAGCCACACATATTTGCAGAGCAGCGGTTGGTGAAAGCAGGTTCTGCTAGCCTGCAGACAGAGGTCTGCTGTGTAATTCAAGGTTCTCATATAAGAATTTGTGTCAGCGTCACTGCACACATCTTCTGCACTGAGCATGGATATGCTTGACCTTTCAAGAAATAGCCAGTGGCAAGTTCCAGTCACATACGGATGTAGCCCAGAGCTATTTTATTTGGCAGGTTTTTATTCCTCGTAGTATCAGGAGCTTGCCTCTGCCTCGTTTTTTGAAGCCTGCTCTACTTTCCAAAATGCATATCGGAGTTGCTAGGGTCTCTTTTTTTTTTTTTTTTGACAGAACAGAGTGTGCCCTTAGAATTCTTATTGCTCTTACAACCCTAACGTAAAAACACTCCAAAGCTTGCATGTATTGCGACCAATATATATATATATATATATATATATATATATATATATATTTTTTTTTTTTTTTTGCGCAACTGTCTAGTCATGCCAACTGAATCCTTAGTGCAGTGAGGCCTGTGACGATAATTGTTTGTATGATACATTGTGCCACAAATAAAGGATGAATATGATTTTAGGACATAGGTCATTTTAAGACCACCATATTGTACCACTGATATAATGATAATGTAATAGCACAATAATGCAATTAAACATATTTAAAGTACAATGAACTGTTAATTAACAATATGGGATGGGTGATCATGAAATGTTGATGGGACATGTTGGGTGATATATTATTAACAATCACAATACTGTGATTCTGCAAGATTTTTTGTATATCGCAAGACAATTTACTATGATGCTTAATGTCATCTGTGTTATTGAAGAGGTCTCAAGGTTGCATTCCTTCTCCAGAGATCTTGATGTAAGTTTTCCAGGGTAATATAAGCAAAAAGTTTACAACCTATGGCACTGTAGCTAGCCTTTCTTGATTTGAACAAAAGAGAAAAAAATATGAATGGTGGCATAGCAGGATGGTGGATACGCAGATACAATCAAGTTCCAAAGAAATTCCTGCAGGCTCAGGGTGCATCAGTGTCAGAGTCAGTATCTGTCAATATTTGAAAGAAATTAAATGCATATATACATAAAATTGCTAGACTGCAGTCTGCCAAAATGTATGAATGAGGCCTACTAAGGAAATAACACAGTACTAGGTCATGGGTCCTACAGCAGGACCCAATGAGCACCTGTGGAGAGATCTTAAAATTCTTTTGGGAGACGACACCCTTCAAAGCAGGTTGTATAAGAAGATTGGTTGATGGTGTGCAAACAAATATTCATTTGAGGGTGCCAAATATTTTGTTCAGCCTCTTTTAGGAGTTTTGCATAAAATCATTTAAATTTTTACTTTTTTCTCTGTTTTGTTTGTGGTGTTCCAATACACACAGATGAAATAAACATGTAGAACGTGTAGAACAAAACATATGTAACTGCAATAATTATCTGGAGAAATATTTGATATATTTTGATTTCCTGGAAAAATGTCAAGGGGTGCCAATGCTTTCGGCCATGACTATATAAACACAAAGGCAAAGAAGCACAGTGGATGCTATCAAGGTCTGTGAAAATTGGTTTAAGATGCTGCAGTAAATCCTGAGCCTAATGTATTCAAATATATCCAAATTCCTTTTGGCATAAACTATGTAATTCTGTACAAAGTAAATAAGCAAATATCTGAGAGTGCTTTAAATACGGAAAATGCATTTACCAATTTGCATTAGCCTGTCTCCCTGTCTCAGGCAGCTTAAGTGTCTTTATAAGTAACGAACATAACCCAATGTAAGGTTATGTCCTGATTACACACTGGATCCCTAATGATCTGTCTTTTTCGTCCAACAGACGATTCCAAATCCCTTACGATAAAAAGGGGGAAAAAAGGTGAAGGAAAAAAAAAGAACCTGAAAGAAGATGAATGAACTCTACGTTTAAAGAGGATTACAGCTTCCCACTGTCCCCCATGGCAGTGTGTTGCAGAAAATCTTTATCACCCAGACAGCTTGACTGGGTACATATTCCTCCAGATCATTTTCCAGTTGTCCTTTAAAGTCAGATGTATTGGGTACAGAGGGGCTCAAGCTACTTTTTAGACTTCATCTGTATTCATGTAATCCCTGGGATTTGTGCTCAAAGAATTATTTTCATTCAGTTCACTCACTCCATTCCAACAATCAAACAGCTAGTCTGTTGTGGAGATAGATTTCAAGTCATCAGCATTCAGAGAAAGCCCTGTGTTCCTGGAGGCATTTATCATTTTCTGCCCGTCACCATGGGTCGAAATAAACAGATTTAGTATTCTTTGATGGAAGTGTATTAAATGCCGCCATAAAAATACCATTCCATCCATATTAGACTGTTCAGAGACTGGTTTTGCATGCAAAAGGGTCGGAATGGTAAATTACAATTTAAGGACAGACACAGTATTCACTGAACAAAAGCTTTTTAAAAAAATCTATTTCTAAGAAATAGAGAAATTGGGTTGAATGGAATTACACTTAATACATAATCAAATGAGAAAACGGAATACTTCTAGTATATTGCATAATGTGAGGGTACCTGCTCCTCTTCTAAATGATGTTTTGTGCCACTTAAAGCCATTAGCTATTATCTGTAAGTACTCGCTCTACACTAAGATGAGTAGTGTATCTAGCTGAGGGAGCCGATATGGCCCTTTTGTGTCCAAGAACAAATGAAAATTGCTACTGCTGTAGTAATGAAAATAAGTTATTACCTCAACATGCCTTACAAGCTATTTATGAATCCCACTTCTCATAATGATAAAAAAAGGGAGGGATATAACCTTAATTTCTGCTCTGGCTGAATATAGATTCGAAGGTTTCACCAGTCTAAAAATGATCTATTCCCCAATATTAAAACCTATACCAGCAGACGGAATAGCCATTTGTTCATATCTGAATGTGGGGTGTGCGGCAACCTGCTGAGACATCGCAGCTGGATTTTAAATCGAGTCAGGCTTCATATCACATTCTGATGCGAGGTGAAGATAGGGTCTGTATAAGGAGATTAAGCTGGCATTTTGTGCAGCAAGAGGATTCGCAAGGTCTGCAGCTTCTGCTTTGGTATTCTTCTCTCCACTGTGCTGCTGGATGTTGCTCCACAGGAATCAAGAACCTGCAGAACCTAAGACTACAAAGCGATGGGAACACTGAGGGTGCTGTGTCACTCTACTGAATCTGATGTTTTTGCAGTTAGTTTTTCTTAGTGCATTATTGAGCCAAACGTAACAAACTATTCCTAGTATTTATGTTTTTTTTATTTTATTTTAATGTAATTTGACCTTTAGTTTTGAGAATGTTGGTATATTCCCATTTATACATGAGTATATAATGTATGTATCAAAAACCTGTTAAAGAACACGGTTCTTTATGAAACCAAAACTCTTTCAGACCCACTTTACAATAAGTGTCTTTAATAACTGTGCAGTTATAACACATTAACGATCCATGTAATTTTTGTAACTTTGTTACAGAATAATTACAGTTGTACAGGTTATGTAACTAGGCAATAATACACAGGGAGAGGGAGTACTATAATGTGTAATATTGGCACGGCTGTGCTGTGGACATAGGCACAAGGTTTCAGGCTGAGTGGCGTAGATCAGCACAGCAGTGACAATATTAAATTTATAGCACAAACCTCAAGTGTATTATTGCAATTATACAAAAGTTCCATTATCACTGTTTATTGAAAGATTCTGAGTTAAAAAGGATGAGAAAATGTGATCTGTTTGGTTATAAACACTCAGCTAGTTAAAATATAGTTCCATTGCTGCTCTGTGTGTAGCTGCGCTGTTTGGTTTGTAAGCACTGTATTGTTGCTAGGTTACCTGTATGTGGCGGAGTAATACATGGAGCGCTTCTGTACAGTGCATTACCGGCTGATAATGGCATGCCTAGAATGCCTCGCCTCGCCTCGCCTCGTAGCCAATCACATTGCAGGGTCAGAACTTACTGTGGTATAATTACACATGGATCATAGTGTCAGTTAGACATAGTTGAATATTTTTTCTGTCTTCCTATGATAAAGTATGATTTATGATTTTTAGTATGTATTAAAATGTAGTTTTTACAATTTTACAACAAGTTTATACACAGCGAATTACACAAACACACTATTACATATAAAAATTCAGACACATGATCCCACGTGAAAGTACACTCACCCTGTTACACAGTGAAGATGTGTACAGTTACTTAACTTATATAACTATGATAAATCTGTAACAATGCATACTTCATCGGACACACTACTAAAACACGACAGTGAGAGTGTATGCTATTTTAGAATTTTTTTTTTTCTTACAGTAAAAATCATTCAGAAAGTTTACTTATGTCTACCTGATATGCGGCACTGAAACCTAACCTAAAGAACATAAAATGCACCATAGCAAAGAGCTATTATCCTAAAAAGTTTAAAAATCTGAACCTGCTGATTACTGATGCCTAGTTGTCAGATCGCTTACAACTGAACTGCTACATAAGTGAAATAACCTGTGCAAAAGTCATATGAACAGCTTCTGCTGGTGTAAATTTTATTTTATTAAATTACAAATATGTCCAAAAAAATTATAGTAATTCTTAGTTTGTTGTTCGTCAAATGGCTTCTACTGCTTGCCAGGCCATTACAGTAAAAAATAACTAGTTCCTAATGCGTTGCTTGGTTAAATTAAAGGTTACATCATTAAAATGAGAGAACCATAATAGCTTATGTACTTAAATACACATTAAAAGCCAACTCAAAGTGTCTTCTCAATGAACATCATATTACTCACAGTACTATCACTGTCATTATGGTTAGACAATATATTTATTCTATT
This sequence comes from Astyanax mexicanus, assembly GCF_023375975.1. Taxonomy (NCBI): domain Eukaryota; kingdom Metazoa; phylum Chordata; class Actinopteri; order Characiformes; family Acestrorhamphidae; genus Astyanax; species Astyanax mexicanus. Next base: position 39,878,961 of record NC_064417.1, on the reverse strand, counting down.
TTAACTAAGCCCTATGCGACAGAAATCCTAACTCATGCTCATCTACTAAATATATTGCACTTGAGAAGAGAGATATGGGAAAAGAAAAGAAGAAAAGCTATATTATGCTGCTAGTCTGCACTGCACACATTTTGAGAACCCAAAAGAATCTCACCAGCCAGAAGCTCATGCCGAACGGGTACAGAGATGAAAGGCTTTTTCACGGTATCTAGCTATCGAGCCCTGCCTGTCACTCTTGTTCTCACTGCTTTATTCAGCTGGGAATAAGCAGTACTATTGTGTTTTCTTAGAGCACTTAGACCTATTGTGCATTGTCTCTTTTCATTATTGACACAGTTCACGCACTCATATCTGCGTAGATGAATCAATGAATGAACTAATGAATGGCTGGATGAATGAATGAGTACATAAGTGAGTATCTAAAAAGGATAAAAAATAATTTTAACTGTGGTAATCCAGTATGATTACAGGATTATTAGGAGTGCTGTAACTGTAGTCCTAATCTAACGGTCTACTATCAGTCGGATTGTCCTCGTATATTCTCTAAAGCAAAATAAAGTCAGATGTTTTGATGTGTGCACGTCATGTTTTCCCAATATTACAGTCTCAGCAGCTGCCAATTAGAGGCTTCTACCAATTAGGTAGAGGCTAATGGGCATGTGGAAAGGCAGAATTATAATTTGATTGAATGTGTGGAGCCCACCACAGCCTGTTAGTAGGATTTATTGCTTGGCTTTGGTATATTGAAATGCTGAAGCCAAATGACAGGGAATCCTGACGCATCAGTAATTCTGGTAACAGCTGCGTTTCAAGAGACAACTGTTTACTTCAGCAATATATTAATGTTTGTGCATTAAATTGAATACACATGTGCATAAGTGCTGTTCTTTATTTATATATACTAGCACAGTACTATACACACTTCTAAAAAAGGTTAAAAGCCATAACTACATAAATATGTACCTTAATGTACCTGCATTGTCATACATATTTATTTATTCATTAAATGATTTGCCTAATTGTAAAATAATGACTACACCATGTGACACTAGGCTCTTGTCCATTATATCCTGCTACTGCATAAAAGCAGTTATGGAAATGAGCCCACAATAAAAATCAGATCTTTCTAAGTGTATTTAACCCAGTTGAAATGATTTATTCATCATTTATTCATGATGATTTTGAAAGGAGTACTCAATTTACAAAGCGTTTCTCCTGCCAATATACTGTAATTTGTTATTTGTTTGTGTTTGCCTTTCAGGCAGGGTTACCATTTGCCATTTTCATTTGAATGCATTCAAACTTTGCCAAAGCCCCTGATTAGTCATCAAGCCATCAAAAAGCCACAGAAGTGCAGCGCACTTGGCATGAATCAGGATGAAAAACATTCTCTCATGTTAAGTCCTTCTGCTAGAAACTTGAAATGTTTCATTATAATAATTGATTAGTTTGATGAGTTTTCTGTATTTTTTTGTGTTGAAATTCAAATGTGTGACAGGGCTGCTCGGTCACATTATATTACACGTGGATTGCTGGCTTTCTCATCATCAACAGCAGAAATCACTTCTTATTTCCACTTAAGAATAAAGCCTCTCATATACAGCTCTGGAAAAAATTAAGAGACCTCTTCAGTTTCTGAATCAGTTTCTCTGCTATTTATAGGTATATGTTTGAGTAAAATGAACATTGTTGTTTTATTCTATAAACTATGTACATCATTTCTTCCAAATTCTGAAATAACAAAAAGATGCAGAGCTTTCAGATCTCAGAAATCAATGTTTGGTGGAATAACCAGTTTTCATGCATCTTGGCATGTTCTCCTCCACCAGTCTTACACACTGCTTTTGGATAATTTTATGCCACTGCTGGTGCAAAAAAAACAAGCAGTTCAGCTTGGTTTATTGACTTGTAATAATCAACCTTCCTCTTGATTATATTTCAGAGGTTTTCAATCCGGTTAAATCAAAGAAATTTTTAAGTGGTCTCTTGTTTTATGTATAGCTGAATATATTTTGCCAACTAATATTGGATGTGGATTGCATGTACTGTTATATTTTACCTTGATAAAGACTGATAAAATACACAGTACGGTATTATGCAGCCCAAGATCATTTAAATTCACTACTCTGCTGTGTCCTCTATAGGTATATCTCATAATACTCTGATTATGAAATTGGACATTGACACCATCTTTTAGAGTATTTAATTTCACTGAACCTGAACAGTGACATCCGAGGCGGCGTTTTATGATGATCCCATGAATCTCTGCCTGAAATGAAGCTCAGAGATCACATATGACTTACAGCTCCCACTAGGACAAGATGGTGTCATTATTTTCCAAGGCAATTGAGAGGGAATTGAGATATCATTCACAGTAACAGCTGCTGACTCAAACCTCCACTATTCGCCTTATTAAAGGGTCAGGGCCAAAATTCCTCTCACATAGGGTACTTCATCAAAAGGGGACAAAGGAGTTTTGTCGGTGAGGGCAGCTTAGTAGAGGACTTCTGCTTAAAATGGTTTGATGATTTGAGACTTTAGAGCTCTAGTGTAACAATAAGAGAATAAGACAAATGATTCTATTACTGTGTTGACTATTCCATCAAGAATGCAGTGACATCTCTCCTATAATAATTAATGACAGTATGACTTAGAACAACAACTAATTAAATCAATGTGCTCTGGGTAAATAGATCATCCATCTGCGTTGTAGGTTAGACCTGTTTTGTATTTTACGAGCAGTTAAATGCCTCACAAATTAAGCCAATATTGTTTTGTGATTGTCTTGCGCATGTCCGTTGACTGTGAGGTATTCCCTTTTGCACTTTCTCATTTCTTCCACTCAGTTTTCTGCTCCAGAGAGTGTGTCTCACTGTGATTCCATTTCATCACACAGTTTGTCCTTTGATCCACACAACCACAGTGCATTCAAATATCACTGTTCATTTTCAAGCAGAGAACAAAAGAGCCCTTGTGGCGTGCACGCTGTCTGTACTGCAGAATTTAAAATTACATAAGGAATGGATCGCATTTAATGATGAATACTGATTAGCAACAAATATTATGATTTAAAAACTGCTTCTTTAAAGCGTTATGAAGGCTTTTTTTTTCCCTTGCGTAAATTATATCAATTTCTGTGAATGCCATTTCCTGTATTTTCTAACGGTCAGAAGGGTGGTTCTCGCGCTGCCATCATGTTTGATTGCTCTGTGATTTCATAAGCAAGCTCGAGACGGGATTGTGTTTGCACAGTGCCATATGTTGCAGTTGCTCTAGACCTTGTGACACTGTTACAAGCCAACCTGCTGTCAGCCTGACAGTCCAGTAAAACAAATAATCCCACACAGACGAGATTGAACCCCATGCGTTTCAAGGCGAGCAAAACGTGGAGAGTATACAGTGTATATATATATCACGTTATCCCACTGGTCATGTTCTTTTAAGTGAACTGAAATACACATTTCGCGAGAGTAAGCACTTAATGTCACAACTGAAGATGTGCAGAGATGACAGACCATGAAAGACATGTCTCTTGGGTGCCTGTGCAATTTAGAACTCCAGATGTTAGCTTATCGCCAGTGTATTAAGGCTTTCCGCTAGTGCACCTCTATATCAGAGTTGTAAGACAGCAGCTAAAAACTAAATATTTGTCATTTAACAGATAAATAATATCTTTAAAATAATGGATTGTCCTGCAAAACTCTATAAAAACTGTATTTTTTAGGGTTTTTAGGGTTTTTTGCACTTGGGTGGAAAAGCAGTGGCTAAATACAAAACAAGATATTCATTCTTCTAGAATTTTAGCTGCAGACGACACAGCTGCAATGTTATCATGAAACAAAATGGCAAAGTCTATCATGCTCTTAAGGGCTACACCCTAAGGGGTACTGTGAGGCCATTTTGGGCAGAAACAAGGCTCATCAGCATGAAGAGAAAGGAACGTTTATCATGCCTCCTACTGGGACTGGTCTTCTGGATTATGACAAATTACACTTCTCCACTTTATGATGTGAAATTTAATGGGAAAACCCAGCTGGCACAGCAAATCGGTGTGAATCTCTTTGTCAGGAGCACATCTGCTCATCGCCCATGGAACATGTATCTAAAGATTCATCATAAGCTATTGCCCTGAACTCCATCCAAATAGAGTCATTTAGAATAACTAAAAGGCTGATTGTGCATCCCATAAACCTCTCTTTAACAGACGCCCCATGACAGACTTACTGCAGTTTTCTCAGCCTCATAAACCAAAACGATAAGTTTTTTTTTTTTTGTTTTTTTTAAATGATGAGCTCTGCAAGTCTGTAACGCCAGAGACCAAAATGGCAAATTAAAAAAAACTTTTAGGTCAGAACAAACTTTTTAGTACCATTGATTGCAACAACAAAAAAACGTTTAATAAATGCAATATGCATTATCTGGTGTCCCAATACTTTTGTCTATGTACAGTATCTGCATTCCACCCATTATACATGTACTGTGTGAGTCAGGAGTCGACCTAGACTACATTTTGCCCTGAAGATGACCAATCACACTCCCTCTATCCTCTGCCACATTAGCATAGAGCGCGTTCACCCTCTTCTTTTCACTGCCTCTAACAAAGAAAAATAGCTTTTAAAAACTTTAAACAACTCATGATGAATAATTCATGGAGCCCAGGCCTGAACCCTGGCAGGGATATAGTTAGAGATCGACAGAAACATTTTTAAGTGGAATCGAAATGAAAGTGTTGCTCTACAGCAGTTCTCACTGCAGGAAAATCACACTAATCTGAGGTGTTCGGTTGGTGGACTGGGTTCTGTTATCATCAGAGGACAGTCTGTTATTTATACTGACACTATACTTACACATTTTTATTACTACTAATGCAGCATATTTTGCAGAGAATATTACAATATGGTTTAACTCTGGCAAAACAATATTTAAAGGATGGATCTATAAATTCTATAAAGTCTTTTTTCATAAGGCATGTTCATTTTGAGTAGGTGCAAAAAGAATTAACCCTGCACTAAACTGCTGTATGTGTTTAGTAAATGAACATTCAGTGCACAACTAAAGGTACTCTGTCATGATTGCAATTACAGTTGGCCAAACAATTTCAAACAATTATTTCAGTCAATTAAATTCATTTCAAGATCTTACCAAATACAGGTCATTTTACTAGTTTAGAATAAGTACAGATGTTCAACAAATGACTGATACATAATTTAAACAATGTTGAAAGTTAGTTGCTACAAAAAGCAGCACTAAAGCGTAAGCTGCCTTTTAACCCCCATTTGTTGCTTAACTGGAAAAAGACCACTTATGTGAAAGACTGAGAAATCAACACTGGTCAACCCACCAAGTGTATCTAGAAATAAGCATCCTTTTTATACTTTATTTAACAGAATTTACTGACATTCAATTTAGCAATATGGTGTAAATATAGATTTTTTCATGGTTGTTTTATATGGGATAACCATCAAAAATATCCACATCATAATATTGTACCAGCTAAGCATGACCACTTTTTTTAGAACTTATATATAACGGTCTTATAACCTTTTTATAACTGTAAGCTGACCTCATTATTTGAGCACATACTGTTGCTGATCCTAGACCTGACCAACTGTGGCGACCAGACAGTGTATTTACTATTTAAACAAATTAACATTTGCTATTTATCATTATACTTTATTTAGTATTTTTATTATATCAAATTATATATCACAATTTATTTTAAGCACATGGAGATATTAGTTTGGATTTTTTATTTATATTGCCCAGCCATACTTCAGATTGCTTGAGGCCATTGCTTATAAGACTCAAAAGGATCTATGAATATCCATCTGTTTGAATTTTCATTATTTCTATCTGGCTATTTAAATCTGAAATTCTAATAGGCAGTTTTATTGATTTTTTTCACATCTTGTAGTATTATTAACTATAATACCTACTTGCAACATCTCAGGCAAGCATTTGCAGATTTGTGGTGTGCAAATGGTTAAGCCCATGGCAAGAGAATCATTGTACCTCCAAAATGTATTCCCTAATCTTAAGAAGGCAGCAGCCATATTTACTTTAAGTTTCAGAAATGTCTCAATACACTAAAGCCTCCTGCTCAATTAACTTTCACATCTAAACAACTAATGGCTTAGGAGTACCATAAAATGCATGCTGCTGCCTGCTTATTTCAGCAAAACCTGAGTGGGTTGTTATTTTTCTTGTTGCGCTGAGAGACCTGATGGTCAGGCTCTTGTTAATAAATAGCTGGAGATCCATTAAATGAGCTCATTTTAATCACACTCTGCCTACAAGGAGAAACAAACAAATAAATATAGGTTGACTACAAGATCTAAAAAGTGATCTGTATTCTATATAATGTATGAATTGTGTGTGTTTTACATTATATCTTTTATTCCTCTTAATTGTATACAGAACTCGCTGTATGTTGATATATATGATGAATATTTCAGTACTCACAATATTCTTTCGTACAGTAATATTGAATAAAATAAATTTTACATTAATTTTAACATTTGAAAAATGTTCACTCTGTTCATTCTCTTGAGTAATGAAGCTTTTAAGGCTGCCTGTTTTAATAACACTGATGTAATGGCGTTTGCTGCGGTGAGCTTCATAGGGCAATATCAATCAACAGTGAAGGCCATTAACACCATGTAGGCTTTTAGGCCATTGTAGTAATCACCATGTGGTTTTAAAGGGTCAAGTTATCTTAGTGCATTAGACAATTTCTGGTAAATAAATATAACAGAGAGTTGGATCCCCCAATGTTTATGTAATCCTGAGAATCTGCCTGTAGTAATTGATTGAATCGGGCCTGACTGCCTCCTTGCCTATTAAGGATTTACTATCATAAAAGGTTAAGATGCCAAGCTGTTTAAGTACAGAACTGTACATTAGAAATATTGATTTCCTCCTTTGAGTCTCTGTGCTTATACTTAGAAAGCTCTCTCATTCATAGCTTCTGATATGCAGTCTTCAATAGTCCATTGTCAATGGATAAAAATCATCAAAAATTCTAATAGTTATAGATATAGTATATCGTCACTGTCCAATGAAAAAACAATTATCTCCAAAACTGCAACTTTACAGGAGGGAGCCAAAAACCTTCTAAACTTTCAATGGAAGTCAATGTACAAAAATTATTTTTGGCACAGTGTAAGGGATGGTTAACATGTTCAAATGATGCAGTAAACTAAAAATTGACAAAAATGAAGACAAAAATGATATATAAGTCACATCTATAGTAACATATAAGGTCTGCAAAGTTTTCTACAGTTACAAGCTACATGGTTATAGTATGTCTGATAGAATAACATGATAGCCTATGCTGTTCTTAGCCTGTCTCTTCATGTAGGTAGTTGATGACCCAACAGCCAGACGACAGCTAGAGCTACAGTACCATGGATATATTGCTCATTGTTGCAGAAGACATGTGCCTCAGCTGAGTAAGTATGCAACTATTGTTCAGTGCAATTCTTGTGCAACATGCAATTACTCTTATCTTATTATTTAACAAAGAAAAATGTCTTATAATCATTGATTACTGTGCTAGTAAAGGTTCTTCAAATAGTTGATTTGGTTCTTGGAGTGATATAATTACTCTAAGAACCATTTAAAGTAGCTTTCCTAACATTCCAAAAAGTCATGGGATATCAATATGTAAACTGACCCATTGTTACAAAGTGTTACATTAGGGGACAGCATGGGAAAACCCACATCTGTATATTTGGAAGGTGCTATCTTGTGAGTGAGGCTTAATACTGGCCAACATGGAAAGGCGCAAGTGCAATGTCCGAGTTCAGGCTAGACCTGATAATGCCATATGAAAGGTATAGCCATTCGCAGTGGATAGTAATAACATGGTAATGACAGTGTCCTGCTAGAATTGTCTATGTGAACAGAAAAGAAACTCTGGCAGAAATCACATCCACATTTAATGCAGGAGGCCCCACATCCCCACAGCCATATCCTGTAGGTCAGCACAGAACACTTTATTTTCCATGGAACATGGCAAAAGTCATGGGACATGATACCAGTTCCTGTCACATGACATTTGGCATGCCAGTGTATATTATCTGAGTGTAGTTCTCAGACAATCTTCAGGATCCAATCCTTTCACTAAATTTGATGCTCTTTAATGTTCAAAACTAATTTCTATGACTGTTTAATATAATATGTAATAAATTCCTGTATTAGGCGTCTGTATTACAATTTAATGAAATAGGCAGGCTGAGCCACATTTGCATGTTTCATGACATCACCTTGTACAGCAGGTCAGCCATGTGTCGTCCTTCTCTGAGAAAATCGTGTTTACTTCCTCCCAAAGCATGCAATGACATTACTGCAGAGCCAGTGCACTCGAGTCACTTTAAGAAGAAAAACAAGCAGGTATTTTCTCCTGAAGACACGGCACTTAGGGGATGAATATAAGCAGCGGTGGAAGTGTGGCTTTATAATCTCATAAATTTCAATCGATCCACGCCAGCAAATTTAATGCTGTCTTCCCCTGAACTGCACGAAACGTAAATATCACCCCCCTCTATGGTTAATTCATGTTTTTGCCCTTCGCAAAGCTTTTATAGCTCAGCTCGTGCACCACCGGTCTCCGGTGTAATAGTGCTCTCTCTGCAACATTTAAAACTCTGAGCATGAATGCATTAACATGCACTGAAACCTTCCTGCTGCAGGTTATGAAAATGCAGACACGTAACGAGAAGGGCAAAACTCCCTGCGAATGATGCTGAATCTTACAGTGTGTGGTATCTGTGTGATAAAAGCGCAAGCCTTGGCTGCCTCGGCAGTTGCTAGCGAGATGTCTGCCTAATGAATAATTTATCCTGGGATATTTCAGAGAGCTGTGTTTCTACGCGGCGCGTGCCATGTGAATGAACTATCCCCAGGTGAGCAGTGGTGGCAGCTGCATGGTGGAGTTGATTGGAAAATGATATCCTCCGAGGACAAAGCCAACATGTTAGCGGGGCTGCTGAGTAGTAAACACAGTAAATGAGAATAAAACAAACCCTGTGATTAGTGAGCGTGTGTGACTGGCGTAATCAGCTTGAGCAAAGTGGCGGTTAAATTCTGTAGTCTCTACATAATGCTGGTAAAACCAGTCAATGGTGACACTCAGTGAGGCTTACTGTAAATCCACACAGTGCCGTAATAACTGCTCTGCCGCTCAACTTCCTCGGCTCGGCACTGTCAGATTTTCATTACACCACGGGAATTTACTGGAAATTTTAAGGGAGAAAACTGCACCTGTGCTTCATGCCTACATGCGTAACTTAACGGGTTCCTCTGTGACGTTAGCTGACAGCTGCAGGCACATCTTCACACGTATACTTCTCGGATTCTATTTTTTGATTCTAGCTTTTTTTTTTTTTTACCTGTCTGTGGTTTCCTCCTCGGAAGGTTCCACCGGGTTGCTTTTCACATGTTCCTGGCTGCTTTTGCCGTCCTCCTTCCTGCCGGTGGCAGGTGAGCTGTTTTTCGGCGAGTCCTCGCTGGCTTGGAAGTGCTGGATGATGTTCTGCTGGTGCCATGATTGATTGCCCGGCCTGACATAGACAGGTGTTGGGCCAGGGGTTGGAGCCAGGATGCTGTGCGCGGGGCTGTTGCTCTTGCGAAGCCCCCCTCTGTCCCGGGAGTGACTCTTAAGGCGGCTCTGGAGCGGTGTACCTCGGTGGTCAAAGCCATCTTGCTGAATGTATCCCCCGCTTCCTGCTGATGTCTGTGAGGAATGACTGAACCAGCGCCAGCGAAGCCTGAGGATCTGCTTCACGTCAAACTCCTTCTTCCCTGACACTGACATCCTATTTGCCCTCTGCGTGATGCCCGTGCTTCATGGAATCCTGGCAGTAATGAGGCAAAGAGCCTGAGCCCCAGCTTCAGCAGCTTTCCCCCTTTTGTCTTTGTTGCTGCTTGTGGTCGGTGAAGGAACAGTCTGCAGCTTTTGTCTGAGCTTACTCTCTCTCTTACTCTCACTCTACCCCCCCACCCCCTTCCAACTCTGCCTGCTGCTCCTGGTGCTCAGTTATTGCACATGCATGATACACTCTGTATCCATTGCCCTGCTCTCTCTCTCTCTCTCTCTCTCTCTCTCTGTCTCTCCGTGACTCTGAGCACACACACGTGAAAAATAAGCCAAAATGAAGAGCACTTCCACAAGCCCTGCCCAGTTTCCAGCCGCTGATGATGTCCAGCAGGGACGGTGCCGAAAATGACACAAAGCAGAGGTCAGATCTCACTGGAGTAAATCATGTAACACAGGAAGGAAAAGCAGCACTAGCACGGTCTTCCTCCAGAAGCAGCATCCTCTTTGCTCTAGCTTACACTCTGCTTGTCTCTTTTATGCTTGCACACATGCACACCCACTCTCTCTCTCTCTCTCTCTCTCTCTCTCTCTCTCTCACACACACACACAAATGCACACAGACATCAGACATACACATGCGCTGCACATTCTCCTCATGTGGCAAAGTCCCATGGGAGACAGGCTCCATCTCTCAAAGCAGGAAAGCATGCAGAAAAAAATGTACTTTCTCTGTATAAACTGCAAACCTAGGTAGCAATGAAACATAAAGTTCATAAGTCAGAAGAGACACACACATTACTCTTAATTTTTCCTTTAACAATTTGATATCCATTGTAAGGTTTTTGCGTGAAAATGATGATACACATTGTGTGTACAAATCTTGTATGTGTGTGTATTAGACATTTCCATGACATACACAGTAAAACTCAAAGATACTCAAAGGTACACTTTTCATAATTTTACCCTCAAAGCTATAATATTGGTCTTTACAGGGTCAGATTTGTTCCCTCTGAAGTACAAAGTCTTTCCTAACAACAGGAAGTACAGATTTGTACCATTTAACCAGCCACTGTATTAATAAAAAAATATATTTTTTAATTATACATTTTTTTATTTAAAGGTCAGACCATTTTGGATCATCAAGTTCCTGACAAATATTCGGTTGATGATAATGTTTATAATCTTTATTGGTACAAAAAAAAAAACATGGTACAAAATACTATTTTATACTCTTTTAAGTACAAATCTATACTGAGTGCAGTATATATATATATTTGTATACAAATACTTTTAAATAATGAGTACAGTAGTACAGTGCAATTCATCAAATTAAACTAGACTAATTATGACCTCTGTAATTAAATATATAGTTGGGTATATCTATTTTAAGCACACACTATGTACTTAATATGCTTGACATGGTTTGCTTTTTTTGCAATGTTATTAACTCTGTGCCGTGTTTATGTATTTGCGTGTTTTTTTTTTGTATTAAATCATTATTATGTTCAGCTCTTTGGTTTTAATCAAATGCTTTTGGCCAACATCAATTTTGTACCCACTGTATATTGTTTCATAATAAGTACTGTCAGAGTACTTTACATACTGAAAATATTTTATTGATTTAGATCATTTTAAAAGATTTTGAAGCATTTTGCACACATCTAAAACATATAGTGGAAAAAAATTGTCAGTGGCTTGATAGATTATTTAGGGAAATGTATGCAGGGTACAGCAGGGAGTAGAGGGTACTCAATTAAAACTGCTTATATTTACATTTTTACATTTGAGTACAGAAACTGCTAATGCCTATCTATTTTTTTTTATTTGATACTGCTTTTATAGCATTGATTGATATAGCATAGTATATTAACTGTGTGGCTTATACAACTCATGGTCAAAGGTTTTGCTTTACTTTAAAGCCTATAATTGATCTTTCTGATCTGTAAAACCTGTAGACAGTGGAGAAGTGAACCTCATTTTGTTTTGAATTACTTGTTGTCACATGTCTATGTTCATCACACTCCAGAAATGTCCCATGAGATTGTATTCATGAAAGAGAATTAGAACCCAACCTGAATGATGAGTACATGTACATGTTAATTCATTAAATAGACATTAAATAGACATGCCTGAGCATTCCAACAGTTAACCCCCTTGTGTGGTGTTCATATTTTTGTTACTCGTTTACTTTGTTACTTGTATTTAATTCAGCAAAATTAAGCAATTTTACATTAAAATGCTTTACACATGCTTGCTTCACTTAAATTGCAAGCAATATAAACAGCTTACATGGTTAATATTTGCTCTTTACCTTTCTTATGTTACATTTCTTTCAAAAAGTGCTACTCTTTTTTTATTAGTTTTTTAATAAAATGTAAAAGAAAATGAATTAAACTCAAGATATGAGTAGAACATTTGTTTAGTTTCAAATTTACAAATGAAGCAATGTTTATAAGCCCTTGGCCAAACATACTGTATGTAACGTAAATGTGTGGGGGGTGGGGGTTGTGTACAGTGTGTGTTTATCGAAAATGTGTTTTGATATATGTTTTTCACAAAAAATGAGCCATTGCCAATGAGTTTGAGTTAGAAAAAAGATTTTTTTAGTATAATTTGATGAAAAATGAAAACGGGTCCCACAGACCCGGACACCACACAAGGGTTAAGAAACAATTTTTCACATTATTGTTTCTGTTTTTGACTTTAGACATTAAATGAATCTTTTTGTCAACATTTCATAATTAATGGAACAATAGAAATGCTTCAAAAACTTCATTAACTTCCCTTAAAAGTTCCTTCTTGTCTGGCCATTTTGAGAAACAGTGTTTTGGTGTTATGATTTATGAATAATATATGGCAGCAAGACCCTGTTTGCTTTGTGCTTTCTATAATTTCATGTGTAAAGCATAAGTATCAATAAGTTTATCATACAAATGAAAATAAACATGCTCCAAACCTGCTATGGTAACCAAGACAACACTTTCATATTAAAGACATAGACTAAAATATGTATTATGCACATGGCAACTTTTTCCAAATGATATCAAGACACTGTCTGCTTATTTTGAGTTGAGACATGTTAAATCAGACTGCTGATCCAGTACTGCCAGCAAATATATGCCTTACTAGAGCAGATATATTTTACAGTTTATTCCAGTATGTACTTAACAGAATATGATAGCATGTATACCTGCTTATTGCAGTAGCATACCTCTGTGAGGAACATCGGTCCACTTAAATATCAAGCCACAGCCACATGTTTTTTTTTTTTTTTTTTCTGTAATGCCAATCAGTTTTTAGTGATGGAATTTGTATTAAAAAATTCACACAAAAATTGAACCGGAATTGAATTCAAATTTCCCTCGAGACTATGAGATTTATTCATCTGCCCTTTATCTAACATTCAACACAGTGTAGATTCTTTTCAGAGGTGTGTTTTAAAGTCAGTTTGTTCAATTTGATCCATACATTTTCACTAGATTCCCATGGTTGGGCTAGATGAACTTTTTTGCATTTATTTAAAAGAAAACATTATCAGGTTGCGTCATTTAACAAAACTATTTAATTATATTTAAAACTTTCACCAGCTTAACTTCAGTTCCACAAATGAATACTTTTTTCTACTTTGAAAATGTTAGTATTAATTTATTATAATTATAAATATTCACGCTTTTTCCTTCTCTTCTATCGCGAGTACACCATAGCAGTTACCCAGCTGTGATGTCAATTAAAATATATTAAAAGACAAACAAATAAAAAACAGAACTTACCTTCTAATATAACAAAAAAACTCTCTGCCAATATTCCGCTCTGCATATAGCAAAGAATATGTAAAAATAAGTCTAATTTTCTTGGATTTAAATAAATCTTTACATGCTTCTTCTTTGTCCTTTTCTACTGACTAGCACACTAAAACACTTACACGTTCCTCCCAGAGAGGAAATTCGTTCCTTCCTCAACACTGGCCCCAGTGGTTGGGCTTGAACAACCAGGAAACCAGGCATCATTTCCTGTTTTCTTGGCTCATTCCTCCTATAACATTTAAATACAGATAACATAAAAAATGTATGAACTTATTTTACCAAAGTTTTGTTGAATTATGGGCCAAAAGTTAGCTCTAGTATAGAGTTGTAGGAATATTTATTTAACTTCAAAATGTCAACTCTTAATATAATATATTAAACACACAAACACATTGTAATTGAACACTTTATTTGGTTTGTTTTGCAGCTGACAGAAAACAATATAAGAAACAGTTGAGAAACCTGTAGCATAAATGTCCCATATGGGCATTGCCCTGTTGCATATTCTGTAGTCATTGCTCTGCATTCTGTACAGCACAGAAAATCAATTCAGTGAGAGGAAAAGAGAAAATAGGATAAATATATGAAAGTGCTGTTGCTAAAACATGGGCATTTGTAAAGTTATTATTTGTAACCCTTTAATTTGTTATTTGTTTTTAGGATAAAAAATTCACATTTCTTATAAATACTTTGGCAAATAATCTTTGGATAGACTACATCATGATGAGATTATAAATCCTTGTGTTCTATTTACTCAGTCTTAAATTCATACCCTTAATGTATTTTGTTATTGTCAGCAGTTTATTTACAATTTTTACAATGTATCGACAGTTGAGGGCATGGTCAATTCAGTTCATTTTTAAGTAATATACAGCAGGGATTATTTAGTTTCAGAATTATAAAACCTCATATATAACATTTAGTTATTTTCCTGGAACTGTATTTGTGAAATGAGCTACTGTCAATGTCAATGATTACTAAACCATTTCCCCTTTAAAAAATACAAAAATATATTATCACAGAAAAGTTAAACCAGATGTAGATATTTCCATCCAACTAGCCATTTGTCATGATATTGAATTTAAAATGTAATAGGCTCCTTTTTTCTATTTACAAAACACATTTAAAATTACAATACAAATTTATCTTATTTACAGTTACATTGAGATTTAAAATACATGACCTGTACCCCAAAATAAAAAAGAAAATAATTCAGGGGGTAAAGACAATAAAACAAACATAATGTGTCTGTTTATGACAGTGCACTGTATTTAAGTGAGGCTTAAAAATGTAGATGTCCACAAAAAGTATAGAAAATGGCTAGAAGATTAGTGCCTTTAATAGTATCACAATGGTATCACGTTATTTTTTTGGTGAAACTGCTATTTCAACTTTTGGGAAGCGAAAACCACTCTTTGAACCACTATCACTGCTAGATGATGATGAAATTCTTGATTTCTTTGATGGGAGAACAACTCCACCAGCTCCTTCAACCCTAGCTTCATTATCATCTCCAAGTGTCACTTCATAGGACCCCTTGGACTTTGAGCCAAACCCACCAAATGTGCCAAACTTTAACTTTCCTTTTTTTCCTTTCACCTTAGCATCTCCAACATCCACTGAAATGTTACCACTTTCTGTATGTAAATGCCCTTCAATAGAGCTGGGGGAAGCTAGTTCTCCTTCATCACTCAGTGAAGAAGAACGATGCCTGGATTTCTTGTAGAGATCAAGTGAAGCAGATTTACTCTTCGGTGAAATTTTCAACCCAGAACCACCCGCTACCATCTTTCCACCTATCAGTTCCCCAGAACTCAAGCTTAACTCTTTAGACACGTTAGCACCTCCCTCGCCTGTAAATGCAATCTCAGGTCCTTGAACTGTAAGGTCAGCTGCACTACCACCCTTGGTTTTTGACTTGCCAAAGAATCGTGGCTTTTTAACTTTGACTTTTCCACCACTGTTTTTCAGTTCTGGACTTTGCATTTCTAGACTCTGAGAACTAACATTGGCTCCAGCAGTTAGTTCTCCTGAACCTACATCAACACCCATCTCCCTTCCCTCTATATGGGGCAAAGCGATTCCAAACTTTGGCACTTTCATCTTTGGAAATGTTACACTACCCTCGGGATACTCAATTTTACCTGAGACTCCTACATCTGTGCTTGCTCCTATTTCTCCTTTCTGTTCATCCAAAATAACCCCTTGAGGTCCTTTGACCTTTACATCTGGCATCTTCAACTGTACATTCTTAGCTCCTGCTTCTACTTTAACACCTTCAGCATCAATCGAGGGAACTCCGCTTTCAAACGTTCCTTTTAAATTTCCAGATACAGACTTTGAAGCTCCAGCGCCACCTTTAACCTTTGGAGATGATTTTTTGATGTCAAATTCCACATCAGGAAAATGTAGTTTTCCAAACAGTGGCTTTTTGACCTTGGGCCCTTTGAAGTGCAGATCAGGAGAGTCTATCTCTGCTGCACCAGTGTCAATATCAGTTCTGACCTTTCCTTTCACCTTCGGCGTCTTGACTTTATCCTTCTTTCCTTTTAAATTAACCTCTGCACCAAGACCTTCGAGACTGCCTTCCACATCAGTTTTCGGGATTTTACCACTGATTTTAGGGGCTTTGGTATTAATGCTTGGGCCTTTTATGTCAACATCAGGTTTGGAAAGCTGCACCTGCACATCCATGTCTGTACCCTCCACTTTGGGAGCCTTTAATCCAAAGGCTGGCATTTTAATTTTGGGCATTTTTAAACCTCCTTCTGGCCCCTCAAAATTAACACCTGGTCCCTCAATATCTACTTTTGGTGTCTTTATATCACCTTCAATATTTGAAGCAGACAAATCTATATCTCCCTTCAGTTTGGATCCAGGAACTTTAATGTCAATATCACCTTTTGGAAGATTTATATCAACATCAGGGCCCTCCACTTTCGGTCCTTTCAGTCCAAATGATGGCATTTTGATTTTGGGCATTTTTAAACCACCCTCTGGTCCCTCCACATTAATTTCTGGACCTTCAATGTCAACTTTTGGTGCTTTAATGTCCCCTTCAATCTTTGGAACTGACATATCAACACCTCCCTTTACTTTTGGACCTTTAAGGTTGAGGTCAACATCAGGCATGGAGATCTTTGGACCTGATATGGTGGGCATTTTGAATTTGGGACCCTTGATTTTTCCTTCTGGTCCTTCAATGTCGATTTCTGGACTTTTTACATCAATCCTAGGGCCTTTGAGATCAATATCACCCTTTGGCAGATTTACATCAACATCAGGGCCCTCCACTTTTGGTCCTTTAAATCCAAATGATGGCATTTTGATTTTGGGCATTTTGAAACCACCCTCTGGTCCCTCCACATCAATTTCTGGACCTTCAACTTCAACTTTTGGTGCTTTAATGTCCCCTTCAACCTTTGGAACTGACATATCAACACCTCCCTTTACTTTGGGGCCTTTAAGGTTGAGGTCAACATCAGGCATGGAGATCTTTGGACTTGATATGGTGGGCATTTTGAATTTGGGACCCTTGATCTTTCCCTCTGGCCCTTCAATATCAATTTCTGGAGTTTTGACGTCAATCTTGGGGCCTTTGAGATCAATATCACCCTTTGGAAGATTCACATCAACATCTGGACCCTCCACTTTCGGTCCTTTAAATCCAAATGATGGCATTTTGATTTTGGGCATTTTGAAACCACCCTCTGGTCCCTCCACATCAATTTCTGGGCCTTCAATGTCAACTTTTGGTGCTTTAATGTCCCCTTCAATCTTTGGAACTGACACATCCACACCTCCCTTTACTTTGGGGCCTTTAAGGTTGAGGTCAACATCAGGCATGGACATTTTTGGACCTGATATAGTGGGCATTTTGAATTTGGGACCCTTGATTTTTCCTTCTGGGCCTTCAATGTCGATTTCTGGACTTTTTACATCAATCCTAGGGCCTTTGAGATCAAGATCACCCTTTGGCAGGTTTACATCAACATCGGGGCCCTCCACTTTTGGTCCTTTAAATCCAAATGATGGCATTTTGATTTTGGGCATTTTGAAACCACCCTCTGGTCCCTCCACATCAATTTCTGGACCTTCAATATCAACTTTGGGCGCTTTAATGTCACCTTCAATCTTTGGAACTGACATATCAACACCTCCCTTTACTTTGGGGCCTTTAAGGTTGAGGTCAACATCAGGCATGGAGATCTTTGGACCTGATATGGTGGGCATTTTGAATTTGGGTCCTTTGATTTTTCCTTCTGGGCCTTCAATGTCAATTTCTGGACTCTTTAGATTAATACTAGGGCCTTTGAGATCAAGATCACCCTTTGGCAGATTTATATCAACATCAGGGCCCTCCACTTTTGGTCCTTTAAATCCAAATGACGGCATTTTGATTTTGGGCATTTTGAAACCCCCCTCTGGTCCCTCCACATCAATTTCTGGACCCTCAATGTCAACTTTGGGCGCTTTAATGTCACCTTCAATCTTTGGAACTGACATATCAACACCTCCCTTTACTTTGGGGCCTTTAAGGTTGAGGTCAACATCAGGCATTGAGATCTTTGGACCTGATATGGTGGGCATTTTGAATTTGGGTCCCTTGATTTTTCCTTCTGGGCCTTCAATGTCAATTTCTGGACTTTTTACATCAATCGTAGGGCCTTTGAGATCAAAATCACCCTTTGGCAGATTTACATCAACATCAGGGCCCTCCACTTTTGGTCCTTTAAATCCAAATGATGGCATTTTGATTTTGGGCATTTTGAAACCACCCTCTGGTCCCTCCACATCAATTTCTGGACCTTCAAGGTCAACTTTGGGAGCTTTAATGTCACCTTCAATCTTTGGAACTGACATATCAACACCTCCCTTTACTTTTGGGCCTTTAAGGTTGAGGTCAACATCAGGCATGGAGATCTTTGGACTTGATATGGTGGGCATTTTGAATTTGGGACCCTTGATCTTTCCCTCTGGCCCTTCAATATCAATTTCTGGAGTTTTGACGTCAATCTTGGGGCCTTTGAGATCAATATCACCCTTTGGAAGATTCACATCAACATCTGGACCCTCCACTTTTGGTCCTTTAAATCCAAATGATGGCATTTTGATTTTGGGCATTTTGAAACCACCCTCTGGTCCCTCCACATCAATTTCTGGACCTTCAATGTCAACTTTTGGTGCTTTAATGTCCCCTTCAATCTTTGGAACTGACACATCCACACCTCCCTTTACTTTGGGGCCTTTAAGGTTGAGGTCAACATCAGGCATGGACAACTTTGGACCTGATATAGTGGGCATTTTGAATTTGGGACCCTTGATTTTTCCTTCTGGGCCTTCAATGTCAATTTCTGGACTTTTTACATCAATCCTAGGGCCTTTGAGATCAAGATCACCCTTTGGCAGGTTTACATCAACATCAGGGCCCTCCACTTTTGGTCCTTTAAATCCAAATGATGGCATTTTGATTTTGGGCATTTTGAAACCACCCTCTGGTCCCTCCACATCAATTTCTGGACCTTCAATGTCAACTTTGGGCGCTTTAATGTCACCTTCAATCTTTGGAATTGACATATCTACACCTCCCTTTACTTTGGGGCCTTTAAGGTTGAGGTCAACATCAGGCATTGAGATCTTTGGACCTGATATGGTGGGCATTTTGAATTTGGGTCCTTTGATTTTTCCTTCTGGGCCTTCAATGTCAATTTCTGGACTTTTTACATCAATCCTAGGGCCTTTGAGATCAATATCACCCTTTGGCAGATTTACATCAACATCAGGGCCCTCCACTTTTGGTCCTTTAAATCCAAATGATGGCATTTTGATTTTAGGCATTTTGAAACCACCCTCTGGTCCCTCCACATCAATTTCTGGACCTTCAATGTCAACTTTGGGCACTTTAATGTCACCTTCAATCTTTGGAACTGACATATCAACACCTCCCTTTACTTTGGGGCCTTTAAGGTTGAGGTCAACATCAGGCATGGAGATCTTTGGACCGGATATGGTGGGCATTTTGATTTTGGGCATTTTGAACCCGCCCTCGGGTCCCTCCACATCAATTTCTGGACCTGCAATGTCAACTTTTGGTGGTTTAATGTCACATTCAATCTTCGGAACAGACACATCCACATCTCCTTTAACTTTGGGGCCTCCAATATTAAAGTCAACATCAGGCATTGAGATCTTTGGACCTGATATAGTAGGCATTTTGAATTTGGGACCCTTGATTTTTCCGTCTGGGCCTTCAATGTCAATTTCTGGACTTTTTACATCAATCTTAGGGCCTTTGAGATCAGTATCACCCTTTGGCAGATTTACATCAACATCAGGGCCCTCCACTTTTGGTCCTTTAAATCCAAATGATGGCATTTTTATTTTGGGCATTTTGAAACCACCCTCTGGTCCCTCCACATCAATTTCTGGACCTTCAATGTCAACTTTGGGCGCTTTAATGTCACCTTCAATCTTTGGAACTGACACATCCACACCTCCCTTTACTTTTGGGCCTTTAAGGTTGAGGTCAATATCAGGCATGGAGATCTTTGGACCTGATATGGTGGGCATTTTGAATTTGGGACCCTTGATTTTTCCGTCTGGACCTTCAATGTCAATTTCTGGAGTTTTGACATCAATCTTGGGGCCTTTGAGATCAATATCACCCTTTGGAAGATTCACATCAACATCTGGACCCTCCACTTTTGGTCCTTTAAATCCAAATGATGGCATTTTGATTTTGGGCATTTTGAAACCACCCTCTGGTCCCTCCACATCAATTTCTGGACCTTCAATGTCAACTTTGGGCGATTTAATGTCACCTTCAATCTTTGGAACTGACATATCAACACCTCCCTTTACTTTGGGGCCTTTAAGGTTGAGGTCAACATCAGGCATGGAGATCTTTGGACCTGATATGGTGGGCATTTTGAATTTGGGACCCTTGATTTTTCCTTCTGGACCTTCAATGTCAATTTCTGGAGTTTTGACATCAATCTTGGGGCCTTTGAGATCAATATCACCCTTTGGAAGATTCACATCAACATCTGGACCCTCCACTTTTGGTCCTTTAAATCCAAATGATGGCATTTTGATTTTGGGCATTTTGAAACCACCCTCTGGTCCCTCCACATCAATTTCTGGACCTTCAATGTCAACTTTGGGCGCTTTAATGTCACCTTCAATCTTTGGAATTGACATATCAACACCTCCCTTTACTTTGGGGCCTTTAAGGTTGAGGTCAACATCAGGCATTGAGATCTTTGGACCTGATATGGTGGGCATTTTGAATTTGGGTCCTTTGATTTTTCCTTCTGGGCCTTCAATGTCAATTTCTGGACTTTTTACATCCATCTTGGGGGCTTTAAGATCAATATCACCCTTTGGCAGATTCACATCAACATCGGGGCCCTCCACTTTTGGTCCTTTAAATCCAAATGATGGCATTTTGAATTTGGAACCCTTGATTTTTCCTTCTGGTCCTTCAATGTCAATTTCTGGACTTTTAATGTCAAAGTCTGGTCCTTTGATATCAATATCAGCCTTTGGCAAATTTACATCAATGTCAGGGCCCTCCACCTTTGGCCCTTTAATGCCAAATGATGGCATCTTGATTTTAGGCATCTTAAGGCCACCGTCTGGTCCCTCCAAGTCAATGTCTGGACCTTCAATGTCTATTTTTGGTGCATTGATGTCACCTTTAACCTTTGGAACAGACACATTTACATCTCCCTCAATTTTGGGTCCCTTAAGCTTGAGGTCTACATCAGGCATAGATATTTTTGGTCCAGAGATAGATGGCATTTTAATTTTAGGTCCTTTAATCTTTCCTTCTGGTAACTCTATGTCAGTTGAAGGACTCTTGATGTTAACATTTCCTCCCTTCATTTCCAACTCGGCTTCAGGCAAACTGACATCGACATTTGGTACATCAGCCTTGGGTGATTTAAATCCAAACTTTGGCATTTTGAATTTTGGCAACTTAAATCCACCCTTCTTTTTCAGGCTACTTTCAGGAACATCTAGGTTGACTTTGGCGCCTTCAAGTTCTACTTTAGGCACAGTAATATCTCCTTCAATGTCAGTTTTTAGTTTTGGGCCCTTCAGGTTTAAGTCCACATCAGGCATAGAAATCTTTGGACCTGATAAAGATGGCATCTTGAATTTTGGCCCCTTTACTTTTGCATCAGGTCCCTCAATTTCAAAATCTGGTGCCTTGATATCTGTTTCACATCCTTTTATGTCAACTTCAGCTTCAACTTTAGGACCTTTAAGTCCAAATGATGGAATTTTGATTTTTGGCATTTTGAGTCCTCCTTCAGGACCTTCAATGTCAACGTCTGGGCACTCGATTTCCATTTTTGGCGCGGTGATGTCCCCTTCGATCTTAGGAACTGATACATCGACACCCCCTTTGACCTTGGGGCCTTTAAGATTGAAATCCACATCAGGCATTGAAATCTTAGGGCCAGAGATGGATGGCATTTTGAATTTTGGCCCCTTCACTTTTCCATCAGGTCCCTCAATATCAACTTCTGGAGCCTTGATATCTATGGCTGGACTTTTTATATCAACTTCAGCTTTAGGAAGGTTTACATCCATATCCGGACCTTCAACCTTAGGACCTTTAAATCCAAATGATGGCATTTTCATTTTTGGCATTTTGAATCCTCCTTCAGGGCCTTCTATGTCAACCTCTGGGCCTTCGATGTCCATTTTTGGAGATTTTAGATCTCCTTCAATCTTTGGAACTGACACATCAACACCACCTTTGACTTTAGGGCCTTTAAGATTGAAATCCATGTCAGGCATTGAAATCTTAGGGCCAGAGATGGATGGCATTTTGAATTTTGGCCCCTTCACTTTTCCATCAGGTCCCTCAATATCAACTTCTGGAGCCTTGATATCTATGGCTGGACTTTTTATATCAACTTCAGCTTTAGGAAGGTTTACATCCATATCCGGACGTTCAACCTTAGGACCTTTAAATCCAAATGATGGCATTTTCATTTTTGGCATTTTGAATCCTCCTTCAGGACCTTCTATGTCAACCTCTGGGCCTTCGATGTCCACTTTTGGTGCCTTTATGTCTCCTTCAATCTTTGGAACTGACACATCCACACCCCCTTTGACTTTAGGCCCTTTAAGATTGAAATCCACATCAGGCATTGAAATCTTAGGGCCAGAGATGGATGGCATTTTGAATTTTGGCCCCTTCACTTTTCCATCAGGTCCCTCAATGTCGACTTCTGGAGCCTTGATATCTATGGCGGGACCCTTAATATCAACTTCAGCTTTAGGAAGGTTTACATCCATATCCGGACCTTCAACCTTAGGACCTTTAAATCCAAATGATGGCATTTTGATTTTTGGCATTTTGAATCCTCCTTCAGGACCTTCTATGTCAACCTCTGGGCCTTCGATGTCCATTTTTGGAGATTTTAGATCTCCTTCAATCTTTGGAATTGACACATCAACACCACCTTTGACTTTAGGGCCTTTAAGATTGAAATCCATGTCAGGCATTGAAATCTTAGGGCCAGAGATGGATGGCATTTTGAATTTTGGCCCCTTCACTTTTCCATCAGGTCCCTCAATGTCAACATCTGGAGCCTTGATATCTATGGCTGGACCCTTTATATCAACTTCAGCTTTAGGAAGGCTTACATCCATATCCGGACCTTCAACCTTAGGACCTTTAAATCCAAATGATGGCATTTTGATTTTTGGCATTTTGAATCCTCCTTCAGGACCTTCTATGTCAACCTCTGGGCCTTCGATGTCCACTTTTGGTGCCTTTACATCTCCTTCAATCTTTGGAACTGACACATCCACACCCCCTTTGACTTTAGGGCCTTTAAGATTGAAATCCACATCAGGCATTGAAATCTTAGGGCCAGAGATGGATGGCATTTTGAATTTTGGCCCCTTCACTTTTCCATCAGGTCCCTCGATGTCGACTTCTGGAGCCTTGATATCTATGGCGGGACCCTTAATATCAACTTCAGCTTTAGGAAGGTTTACATCCATATCCGGACCTTCAACCTTAGGACCTTTAAATCCAAATGATGGCATTTTGATTTTTGGCATTTTGAATCCTCCTTCAGGACCTTCTATGTCAACCTCTGGGCCTTCAATGTCCACTTTCGGAGCTTTTAGGTCTCCTTCAATCTTTGGAACTGACACATCAACACCTCCTTTGACTTTAGGGCCTTTAAGATTGAAATCCACGTCAGGCATTGAAATCTTAGGGCCAGAGATGGATGGCATTTTGAATTTTGGCCCCTTCACTTTTCCATCAGGTCCCTCAATGTCAACTTCTGGAGCCTTGATATCTATGGCTGGACCCTTTATATCAACTTCAGCTTTAGGAAGGTTTACATCCATATCCGGACCTTCAACCTTAGGACCTTTAAATCCAAATGATGGCATTTTGATTTTTGGCATTTTGAATCCTCCTTCAGGACCTTCTATGTCAACCTCTGGGCCTTCGATGTCCACTGTTGGTGCCTTTATATCTCCTTCAACCTTTGGAACTGACACATCCACACCCCCTTTGACTTTAGGGCCTTTCAGATTGAAATCCACATCAGGCATTGAAATCTTAGGTCCAGAGATAGAAGGCATTTTGAATTTTGGCCCCTTCACTTTTCCATCTGGTCCCTCGATGTTGACTTCTGGAGCCTTGATATCTATGGCGGGACCCTTTATATCAACTTCAGCTTTAGGAAGGTTCACATCCATATCCGGACCTTCAACCTTGGGACCTTTAAATCCAAATGATGGCATTTTGATTTTTGGCATTTTGAATCCTCCCTCAGGGCCTTCTATGTCAACCTCTGGGCCTTCAATGTCCACTTTCGGAGCTTTTAGGTCTCCTTCAATCTTTGGAACTGACACATCAACACCTCCTTTGACTTTAGGGCCTTTAAGATTGAAATCCATGTCAGGCATTGAAATCTTAGGGCCAGAGATGGATGGCATTTTGAATTTTGGCCCCTTCACTTTTCCATCAGGTCCCTCGATGTCGACTTCTGGTGCCTTGATATCTATGGCGGGACCCTTTATATCAACTTCAGCTTTAGGAAGGTTCACATCCATATCCGGACCTTCAACCTTAGGACCTTTAAATCCAAATGATGGCATTTTGATTTTTGGCATTTTGAATCCTCCTTCAGGGCCTTCTATGTCAACCTCTGGGCCTTCGATGTCCACTTTCGGAGCATTTAGGTCTCCTTCAATCTTTGGAACTGACACATCAACTCCTCCTTTGACCTTAGGGCCTTTAAGATTGAAATCCACGTCAGGCATTGAAATCTTAGGGCCAGAGATGGATGGCATTTTGAATTTTGGCCCCTTCACTTTTCCATCAGGTCCCTCGATGTCGACTTCTGGTGCCTTGATATCTATGGCGGGACCCTTAATATCAACTTCAGCTTTAGGAAGGTTTACATCCATATCCGGACCTTCAACCTTAGGACCTTTAAATCCAAATGATGGCATTTTGATTTTAGGCATTTTGAATCCTCCTTCAGGGCCTTCTATATCAACCTCTGGGCCTTCGATGTCCACTTTTGGTGCCTTTATATCTCCTTCAACCTTTGGAACTGACACATCCACACCTCCTTTGACTTTAGGGCCTTTCAGATTGAAATCCACATCAGGCATTGAAATCTTAGGTCCAGAGATAGAAGGCATTTTGAATTTTGGCCCCTTCACTTTTCCATCTGGTCCCTCGATGTTGACTTCTGGAGCCTTGATATCTATGGCGGGACCCTTTATATCAACTTCAGCTTTAGGAAGGTTCACATCCATATCCGGACCTTCAACCTTAGGACCTTTAAATCCAAATGAAGGCATTTTGATTTTTGGCATTTTGAATCCTCCTTCAGGGCCTTCTATGTCAACCTCTGGGCCTTCAATGTCCACTTTCGGAGCTTTTAGATCTCCTTCAATCTTTGGAACTGACACATCAACACCTCCTTTGACTTTAGGGCCTTTAAGATTGAAATCCACGTCAGGCATTGAAATCTTAGGGCCAGAGATGGATGGCATTTTGAATTTTGGCCCCTTCACTTTTCCATCAGGTCCCTCGATGTCGACTTCTGGTGCCTTGATATCTATGGCCGGACCCTTAACATCAACTTCAGCTTTAGGAAGGTTTACATCAACATCCGGACCTTCAACCTTAGGACCTTTAAATCCAAATGATGGCATTTTGATTTTTGGCATTTTGAATCCTCCTTCAGGGCCTTCTATGTCAACCTCTGGGCCTTCAATGTCCACTTTCGGAGCTTTTAGGTCTCCTTCAATCTTTGGAGCTGACACATCAACACCTCCTTTGACTTTAGGGCCTTTAAGATTGAAATCCATGTCAGGCATTGAAATCTTAGGGCCAGAGATGGATGGCATTTTGAATTTTGGCCCCTTCACTTTTCCATCAGGTCCCTCGATGTCGACTTCTGGAGCCTTGATATCTATGGCTGGACCCTTTATATCAACTTCAGCTTTAGGAAGGTTTACATCCATATCCGGACCTTCAACCTTAGGACCTTTAAATCCAAATGATGGCATTTTGATTTTTGGCATTTTGAATCCTCCTTCAGGGCCTTCTATGTCAACCTCTGGGCCTTCAATGTCCACTTTTGGAGCTTTTAGGTCTCCTTCAATCTTTGGAACTGACACATCCACACCCCCTTTGACTTTAGGGCCTTTAAGATTGAAATCCACATCAGGCATTGAAATCTTAGGGCCAGAGATGGATGGCATTTTGAATTTTGGCCCCTTCACTTTTCCATCAGGTCCCTCGATGTTGACTTCTGGAGCCTTGATATCTATGGCTGGACCCTTTATATCAACTTCAGCTTTAGGAAGGTTCACATCCACATCCGGACCTTCAACCTTAGGACCTTTAAATCCAAATGATGGCATTTTGATTTTTGGCATTTTGAATCCTCCTTCAGGGCCTTCTATGTCAAACTCTGGGCCTTCGATGTCCACTTTCGGAGCATTTAGGTCTCCTTCAATCTTTGGAACTGACACATCAACACCTCCTTTGACTTTAGGGCCTTTAAGATTGAAATCCACGTCAGGCATTGAAATCTTAGGGCCAGAGATGGATGGCATTTTGAATTTTGGCCCCTTCACTTTTCCGTCAGGTCCCTCGATGTCGACTTCTGGAGCCTTGATATCTATGGCTGGACCCTTTATATCAACTTCAGCTTTAGGAAGGTTTACATCCATATCCGGACCTTCAACCTTAGGACCTTTAAATCCAAATGATGGCATTTTGATTTTTGGCATTTTGAATCCTCCTTCAGGACCTTCTATGTCAACATCTGGGCCTTCGATGTCCACTTTTGGTGCCTTTATGTCTCCTTCAATCTTTGGAACTGACACATCCACACCCCCTTTGACTTTAGGGCTTTTCAGATTGAAATCCACATCAGGCATTGAAATCTTAGGGCCAGAGATAGATGGCATTTTGAATTTTGGCCCCTTCACTTTTCCATCAGGTCCCTCAATGTCGACTTCCGGAGCCTTAATATCTATGCCTGGACCCTTTATATCAACTTCAGCTTTAGGAAGGTTTACATCCACATCCGGACCTTCAACCTTAGGACCTTTAAATCCAAATGATGGCATTTTGATTTTTGGCATTTTGAATCCTCCTTCAGGGCCTTCTATGTCAACCTCTGGGCCTTCAATGTCCACTTTCGGAGCTTTTAGGTCTCCTTCAATCTTTGGAGCTGACACATCAACACCTCCTTTGACTTTAGGGCCTTTAAGATTGAAATCTATGTCAGGCATTGAAATCTTAGGGCCAGAGATGGATGGCATTTTGAATTTTGGCCCCTTCACTTTTCCATCAGGTCCCTCGATGTCGACTTCTGGAGCCTTGATATCTATGGCTGGACCCTTTATATCAACTTCAGCTTTAGGAAGGTTCACATCCACATCCGGACCTTCAACCTTAGGACCTTTAAATCCAAATGATGGCATTTTGATTTTTGGCATTTTGAATCCTCCTTCAGGGCCTTCTATGTCAAACTCTGGGCCTTCGATGTCCACTTTCGGAGCATTTAGGTCTCCTTCAATCTTTGGAACTGACACATCAACACCTCCTTTGACTTTAGGGCCTTTAAGATTGAAATCCACGTCAGGCATTGAAATCTTAGGGCCAGAGATGGATGGCATTTTGAATTTTGGCCCCTTCACTTTTCCGTCAGGTCCCTCGATGTCGACTTCTGGAGCCTTGATATCTATGGCTGGACCCTTTATATCAACTTCAGCTTTAGGAAGGTTTACATCCATATCCGGACCTTCAACCTTAGGACCTTTAAATCCAAATGATGGCATTTTGATTTTTGGCATTTTGAATCCTCCTTCAGGACCTTCTATGTCAATCTCTGGGCCTTCGATGTCCACTTTTGGTGCCTTTATGTCTCCTTCAATCTTTGGAACTGACACATCCACACCCCCTTTGACTTTAGGGCCTTTCAGATTGAAATCCACATCAGGCATTGAAATCTTAGGGCCAGAGATGGATGGCATTTTGAATTTTGGCCCTTTTACTTTTCCATCAGGTCCCTCAATGTCGACTTCTGGAGCCTTCATGTCTATGGCTGGACCCTTTATATCAACTTCAGCTTTAGCAAGGTTTACATCCACATCCGGACCTTCAACCTTAGGACCTTTAAATCCAAATGATGGCATTTTGATGTTTGGCATTTTGAATCCTCCTTCAGGACCTTCTATGTCAACATCTGGGCCTTCGATGTCCACTTTTGGTGCCTTTATGTCTCCTTCAATCTTTGGAACTGACACATCCACACCCCCTTTGACTTTAGGGCCTTTCAGATTGAAATCCACATCAGGCATTGAAATCTTAGGGCCAGAGATAGATGGCATTTTGAATTTTGGCCCCTTCACTTTTCCATCAGGTCCCTCAAT
The DNA here is from genome assembly GCF_023375975.1 of Astyanax mexicanus. Lineage (NCBI taxonomy): Eukaryota > Metazoa > Chordata > Actinopteri > Characiformes > Acestrorhamphidae > Astyanax > Astyanax mexicanus. The sequence continues at coordinate 39,850,386 of NC_064417.1, read as the reverse complement.
GTCGACTTCCGGAGCCTTAATATCTATGCCTGGACCCTTTATATCAACTTCAGCTTTAGGAAGGTTTACATCCACATCCGGACCTTCAACCTTAGGACCTTTAAATCCAAATGATGGCATTTTGATTTTTGGCATTTTGAATCCTCCTTCAGGGCCTTCTATGTCAACCTCTGGGCCTTCAATGTCCACTTTCGGAGCTTTTAGGTCTCCTTCAATCTTTGGAGCTGACACATCAACACCTCCTTTGACTTTAGGGCCTTTAAGATTGAAATCTATGTCAGGCATTGAAATCTTAGGGCCAGAGATGGATGGCATTTTGAATTTTGGCCCCTTCACTTTTCCATCAGGTCCCTCGATGTCGACTTCTGGAGCCTTGATATCTATGGCTGGACCCTTTATATCAACTTCAGCTTTAGGAAGGTTCACATCCACATCCGGACCTTCAACCTTAGGACCTTTAAATCCAAATGATGGCATTTTGATTTTTGGCATTTTGAATCCTCCTTCAGGGCCTTCTATGTCAAACTCTGGGCCTTCGATGTCCACTTTCGGAGCATTTAGGTCTCCTTCAATCTTTGGAACTGACACATCAACACCTCCTTTGACTTTAGGGCCTTTAAGATTGAAATCCACGTCAGGCATTGAAATCTTAGGGCCAGAGATGGATGGCATTTTGAATTTTGGCCCCTTCACTTTTCCGTCAGGTCCCTCGATGTCGACTTCTGGAGCCTTGATATCTATGGCTGGACCCTTTATATCAACTTCAGCTTTAGGAAGGTTTACATCCATATCCGGACCTTCAACCTTAGGACCTTTAAATCCAAATGATGGCATTTTGATTTTTGGCATTTTGAATCCTCCTTCAGGACCTTCTATGTCAATCTCTGGGCCTTCGATGTCCACTTTTGGTGCCTTTATGTCTCCTTCAATCTTTGGAACTGACACATCCACACCCCCTTTGACTTTAGGGCCTTTCAGATTGAAATCCACATCAGGCATTGAAATCTTAGGGCCAGAGATGGATGGCATTTTGAATTTTGGCCCTTTTACTTTTCCATCAGGTCCTTCAATGTCGACTTCTGGAGCCTTCATGTCTATGGCTGGACCCTTTATATCAACTTCAGCTTTAGCAAGGTTTACATCCACATCCGGACCTTCAACCTTAGGACCTTTAAATCCAAATGATGGCATTTTGATGTTTGGCATTTTGAATCCTCCTTCAGGACCTTCTATGTCAACATCTTGGCCTTCGATGTCCACTTTTGGTGCCTTTATGTCTCCTTCAATCTTTGGAACTGACACATCCACACCCCCTTTGACTTTAGGGCCTTTCAGATTGAAATCCACATCAGGCATTGAAATCTTAGGGCCAGAGATAGATGGCATTTTGAATTTTGGCCCCTTCACTTTTCCATCAGGTCCCTCAATGTCGACTTCTGGAGCCTTAATATCTATGCCTGGACCCTTTATATCAACTTCAGCTTTAGGAAGGTTTACATCCACATTCGGACCTTCAACCTTAGGACCTTTAAATCCAAATGATGGCATTTTGATTTTTGGCATTTTGAATCCTCCTTCAGGGCCTTCTATGTCAACCTCTGGGCCTTCGATGTCCACTTTTGGTGCCTTTATGTCTCCTTCAATCTTTGGAACTGACACATCAACACCTCCTTTGCCTTTAGGGCCTTTAAGATTGAAATCCACATCAGGCATTGAAATCTTAGGGCCAGAGATGGATGGCATTTTGAATTTTGGCCCTTTTACTTTTCCATCAGGTCCCTCAATGTCGACTTCTGGAGCCTTCATGTCTATGGCTGGACCCTTTATATCAACTTCAGCTTTAGCAAGGTTTACATCCACATCCGGACCTTCAACCTTAGGACCTTTAAATCCAAATGATGGCATTTTGATTTTTGGCATTTTGAATCCTCCTTCAGGACCTTCTATGTCAACATCTGGGCCTTCAATGTCCACTTTTGGTGCCTTTATGTCTCCTTCAATCTTTGAAACTGACACATCCACACCCCCTTTGACTTTAGGGCCTTTAAGATTGAAATCCACATCAGGCATTGAAATCTTAGGGCCAGAGATGGATGGCATTTTGAATTTTGGCCCCTTCACTTTTCCATCAGGTCCCTCAATGTCGACTTCTGGAGCCTTTATATCTATGGCTGGACCCTTTATGTCAACTTCAGCTTTAGGAAGGTTTACATCCATATCTGGACCTTCAACCTTAGGACCTTTAAGTCCAAATGATGGCATTTTGATTTTTGGCATTTTGAATCCTCCTTTCGTGCCTTCTATGTCAATCTCTGGGCCTTCGATGTCCACTTTTTGTGCCTTTATGTCTCCTTCAATCTTTGGAACTGACACATCAACACCTCCTTTGACTTTAGGGCCTTTTATGTTGAAATCCACATCAGGCATTGAAATCTTAGGGCCAGAGATGGATGGCGTTGTCAGTTTTGGCCCCTTCACTTTTCCATCAGGTCCCTCAATGTCGACTTCTGGAGCCTTGACATCTATGGCTGGACCTTTAATATCAACTTCAGCTTTAGGAAGGTTCACATTCACATCTGGACCTTCAACCGTAGGACCTTTAAGTCCAAATGATGGTATTTTGATTTTTGGCATTTTGAATCCTCCTTTCGTGCCTTCTATGTCAACATCTGGGCCTTCGATGTCTACTTTTGGTGCCTTTATGTCTCCTTCAATCTTTGGAACTGACACATCAACACCGCCTTTGACTTTAGGGCCTTTTGCGTTAAAATCCACATCAGGCATTGAAATCTTAGGGCCGGAGATGGATGGCATTTTGAATGTTGGCCCCTTCACTTTTCCATCAGGTCCCTCAATGTCGACCTCTGGAGCCTTAATATCTATAGCTGGACCCTTTATGTCAACTTCAGCTTTGGGAAGGTTTACATCAACATCTGGACCTTCAACCTTAGGACCTTTAATTCCAAATGATGGCATTTTGATTTTTGGCATCTTGACTCCTCCTTTTTGTCCTTCAAAGTCAACTTCTGGGCCTTCGATGTCCACTTTTGGCGCCTTTATGTCTCCTTCAATCTTTGGAACTGACACATCAAAACCCCTTTCTACTTTTGCACCTTTCAGATTGAAATTCACATCAGGCATTGAAATCTTAGGGCCAGTGGTGGATGGCATTTTGATTTCTGTACCTTTCAGATTTCCATCAAGTCCCTCAATTTCAGCTTCAGGTGCCTTGATGTCAACTTCAGCTTTGGAAATCCTTACATCCACACTGGGACCTTCAACCTTAGGACCTTTTAGACCAATTGATGGCATTGTGATTTTTGGCATCTTGATTCCCCCTTCAGAGCCTTTGATGTCTACTTCTGGGCCTTCGATGTCCACTTTTGGTGCCTTTATGTCTCCTTCAATCCTTGGAACTGACACATCAACACCGCCTTTGACTTTAGAGCCTTTAAGATTGAAATCCACATCAGGCATTGAAACCTTAGGGCCAGACATGGATGGCATTTTGAATTTTGGCCCCTTCACTTTTCCATCAGGTCCCTCAATGTCGACTTCTGGAGCCTTTATATCTATGGCTGGACCCTTTATGTCAACTTCAGCTTTAGGAAGGTTTACATCCATATCTGGACCTTTCACATTTGACCCTTTCAAGTTGATATCAACAGTAGGCATAGATATGTTTGGACCAGAAATAAACGATGTGTCTTTAGTGCTCTTTACTTTTCCATCTAGTCCTTTTATTCCGCTGTCAGCAGTCTTGATGTCTACTGATAGTCCTTTGTCAGCTTCAGCGTGTTGAACCTCTGAACCCTTTAGCCCAAAAGATGGCATTTGTATTGATGACATCTTAATTGTGTCTTTTGCTTCTTTAGAATTGATGTTTCCACCTTTAATATCCACTTTAGGTGCAACAGAGACATCAACATTGCCTTTCAGTTTTGGACCCTTTATCTCCACATCTGTCATGGAAACATTTGGACCTGAGATTATTGGCATTTTAATTTCAGGTTGCTGTGCTCTTCCATCACCTCCTTGAATGTCTACTTTTGGCACCTTGATGTCTACCTCAACTCCTTGAACTGGAACATCAATAACTCCTTTCTGAATGGCACCTTTGCTGCTTAAGTCTACCTCAGGCATAGATATTTTTTGTCCAGTGATGGATGGATTTGTCAGCTTTACTTCACCAGAAGACGACAGGTCTGTACCTTTCATTGATACATTGCTGTGCTGTGGTCCCACTCTCACAGAAAAACCAGAAACAAAATCTTTTCCTCCTTTCACATTTGAACCTTCAGATTCAATATCTGGTTTGGAAACAACAATCTTGCGTTCTGTTAGTTGTGGATTAATAACACCCCCTGTGTTCACACTAATGCCAAACTCTTTTCCACTTTCTTTCGAGTGCTTTTCACTAATGCTTACACGACCTGCATCTTTGTCTAATTCCATGCCCACCTTACCCGATAGACCAATATTACTTGTATCGGTAGTGACTGAACCTTTACTTATTCCACTCATCTCAGGCTGCCTCCACCCAGAATGCCCTGGTTCCCATTGTGCTTTTGCCCCTGACAGTCCAGTGTCAGACATATTAAATTTCAAATCTTTCCCTCTCCCCTCTGTCCCTCTTGTTGTAATCGTTGTTTTGACATGTGCTGTACTCCAGTGCTCCTCAGAAGAACTATCTTCTGGATCTCTGAGTCTCACCTCACTCACATCTACACCTTCTTTACTTATTAAGCTGCCATGTGGCAATCTGATCTGAGTAGAGCTCCCATCTGATTGCTCATGTGGTAAAACATGAATTTTAAACTCAGGACTTGAAACATCAATCTGCTGTTGGCCAGATGCCCCTGGTATGTCCACAGTGTAGGTAGTAATACGACGAGTAATGGTAGTAATAGTGCTGCCGTCACTGCTGGTGCTGCTGTGACGTTCTGTACGTACATCAACCCCCTCTGCAAGGTCCTCAGACTTCAGTCTGGGCTTAATTTTCTTTGTGTAGATTCTCTTGTAGTCCTCATCATCCCCGCTCTGTAAACACAGAAATAAGTAAGAAGGTTTTTGTGATATTTGAATATTGTACAAAAAGATGTCAAAACTTTTAAAGATAAAAAAAAAACATTGAAAGGAGTTTGTTATGAATACATCATTATTAAACATTTACCATCATGTACAACATGGGATCTTTACACAAGATCACACGATTAAAAGGATAGTCTTACTAGGATGACGTCAGGACTGGAGCTTCCAAATCCGCTTCGTCCTTCCCAGGTCAGTGTGCCCATGGGAGAGCGACAAGGTGACTTGTCTCCTGTCTTGTGCTGTAGTTTTAGTCCAACCTTGTGTCGGTTAAGAGTTTTCAATAACTCAGCTGTTTCGTCTGAGCTCATGTTCTCAAAGTAAATGGTGGCACCCACAATTTGATCACCTGTGAGAGGAGAAATATTTAGAGCACATAAATTACACAATAGATGCACACTTGGAAATCGTACATGTTATGGAAAGACAGTATTATAAATATGTGTCCACTTATAAGGTGGTTATAATGAGTACCTTCAAATACTCTTCCAGTATGAGAAGCAGGGGACTCTTCTTTTACTTCTTTGATGAATATTTCTCCTTGACCTTTTTCCTCTATTGTAAGCCCATGTTTATCAGCGCCCATCCACTGTGGGAAGAGCACTTCCCTTGTGTCCTCTTCTTCAGCCATCTGGAAAGAGGGAAAGAATCAAAATTAATTTTTGTTGATATTCAAAAATAAATGTAACTTTTAATAGACAATGGTTTTTGGTGGAAAGAGAAGTAGAAACAAAGAGTAAACTTTATGTGTGCAATAATTTAAGTAAAACTACAATAAAAGCATGATTTATAAATGTGTAATTATGTAATTATTATTGGCAATATCCAAATCCAATTCTTTACTGACATCTGGTGGTGTACAGCTCAATGTCACTTTCTAAATAAGAATAGGTAGTTAAAAAGAAGAAACAGAATTATATCATGCATATTTACCATCAAGCAAACATTTTGTGCTTATGTAATCTGCTACTACTAATCTCTGGTACTAAATATAGAATCACTGAACTATTCTACTTTTTTTATATTTGTCTCAATATCAATTATTTGGGTTAGAACAGTGTGTCCTGTATTTCTTTAAACAGTAACTGTACAGATTTTACTCCACAGTAAATATACTTACTTTAAATTCTGTTTCTCTTTGACCTGTCCCCTATGGTGGACTGTATCAGCCCTGGATTCACTCCCTAAAAATAAACAAAACAGAACATCCTGATAAAAATATTTGCTAAGTTATCATAATATACAAGTGCATGATCAAACAAAGAACTGGTATTTCTTTTTAATTTGCCATTGCTTGGGTTTCTTACAAAGTTAAAGTGTTTGTAAATGGTTACCAAATTCCATACATAAGGAACTATGACACATGGAGCAGAATACCACAAGATGGCAATAAAATGCCTTTTTTCAAAATATGCAAGTTTAATACAACTATGAAATCGTCTCTCTCCCTGTGAAATTTGGAAGGACATTTAGAAACTGGCCTCAGGAAACTGAGTTTGGTCATAGATCAGATCCAAACTCAAATGGAGCAAACTATTCTGTTTAAAGCTGCCTCATTTTGTAGACACAACAATGCATTTACTGGAGGCAAGTGTTCTCAATATTAATTAATAACAGAGTAAACAGTTTTCTTTCTCAGATGCATGATTTTTATATGTTATATAGATACAGCTTTGGAAAAAAATAAGGGTATACTTAAAAATGATGAGTTTCTTTAGTTTTACCAAATTGAAACCCTTTTGAATAGAATCAAGAGGAAGATGGATGATCACAAGCCATCAAACCAAACTGAACTGCTTGAATTTTGCACCAGGAGTGGCATTAAATTATTCAAAAGCAGTGTGTAAGACTGGTGGAGGAGAACATGCCAAGATGCATAAAAACTGAGATGATGTGTTTGATTATGCTGTGATTAAAAACCAGGGTTATTCCACCAAATAATTATTTCTTAACTCTTAAAATTTATGAATATGAACTTGTTTTCTTTGCATTATTAGAGGTCTGAAAGCTCTGTATCGTTTTTGTCATTTCAGACATTTCTTATTTTTTGTAAAAAAAAAATGCTCTAAATGACAATAGTTTTATTTGGAATTTGAGAGACATGTTCCTAGTTTATAGAATAAAACAACAATGTTCATTTAACTCAAACATATACATATAAATATCAAAATCAGAGAAACTGATTCAGAAACTGAAGTGGTCTCTTAATTTTTTTCCATAGCTGTAATAATAGATTAACTTGTTTATTTCAATTGTATTTCACGCCTTAATACAAGGGAAAATTAGTATTAACATGCATGCTGCAAACCAAAGTACAATAAAATATTTAAAAAAATAGTTTTTGCAATATGCTTGGAGAAATAAAGGACTGTAATATGAAGCAACCACTGGGTGATAAATATTTCATTTGGGTTGTCCAGTAAACATGTGGGTCTGCCATTCCAACTTCAAACACAGACATCTCATTGTTTTATTAATACCACCCCCTCAACCATCCTCTCAGCTATTACATAAGACCTTTTGGCTATGAATACACCTACGTGCATATTTTATACCGCACTGTGATCAACACTTTTCTGACTGTTGACGGACTACAAGAAAACACCAGATCGTGTAAACAGACTTGTAGATTTTTACATTGTTTGTTAAGCAATATGTCATTTTTACTACAGTTTAATATGTGTTCTAGAATCTAGAAAAAAGAAGGAGAGGTTTTGGCCTTTACACTTATACAGGTTTAAAATAGAGGAAGGTTTTAGTCATCTTTTGGAATGTCAAAGGCACAGCAATAGTCATAATAGTCATAGTAACTGTTATGCCTTTACTAAGGAAAAAAAATCACTTCTGTCACATTTTTTATACAAAATACTGTATCTTCAAAATGGCAACTTTATAGTAGAAAGAAAAAACATTGCAAAAATGTCAAAATTGTAATTTTCGAGCATTTCTATTAGTTCAATTGTCATGAAATTTTAACATAACTAATAACTGCTAGATTTACATTGTGTCAAAACGTAAAATAAAGCAAAAAAAGGAGATTAGTAGCTAATTAGACATATAACCCAATATGTTATGTGTATTTTGTTGCAGTACAGTTACTAATTAATAAAAAATAAAACATATATCTAAATTCCTTGATCAGCAAATGAGGCCTAAGTTATTTCACCAGTAGTAAGAAACTTTTAATGATTGGCTATCACCAATCATTATACATTCTCTGACTCATCAGTCCTTCTGTCCTTGTTCTGCAATGAGTGCCAATCAATGCTTGATTATCTATATTGGCTTTGTTTATAACTTCTCAATTGAAAAAAAAAAAAAACTATATGCAATGATTGTCAGTGCCAGAAGAATATAACACCTCACAACACTTCATAATCAATTTACATACTGCTCTTCCACAACTTTTGACAAGTCAATGTAAAGCATCTGTCATCTGTCATCAGATTTTACCACCAATGCCTGTTCTACAATCTTCCCTTCCAAGAAAAACATCCTGACAATCACTTGAAACCAAGAATCCATAAGAATACTTGCTTAAAATAACAAATCTATGTTCTGCGGATGCAGAGTCAACACTCCCAACTGACAGCTTGCAGGATCCGTTTACTGAAAGCAGACGGGCCTAAATGCAAACAAAATACCTTCTGCTCCTGACAGCAAGCCCTGCTGTAGCTTTACAATCAAAACAAAAATCATCATTTAACAGAATAACTAGTTTACTGTTGGTTTGCTCTTTTAGATATTTGGATCCCCCTTCTATCAAAAATTAAATGTACGCATTACTGTACTGTGGACACATAGAAGTTGTACACCCTGAGACAAAGCCTATTATTACTATTATTGTTGGCTGAAACAGGCATCTCCCAAAGCTGGAGGAGGGGGAACTAACAAGGGTCAGATTCTCAACAACTCCCAGCAAGTAGAGGAATGACCTGTTATTCCTCTCCCTGGCTGAAGCATGTTTTAAAGTTTAGCTTAACTCCACACCCTTCCTCCGCCTCTGTTTTTCTGATGGGGTCGGAACACTCCCTTCTCATCCCTGCCCATCAAGCTACTTAACATACATATTTTCCAGCTACTTTATATCCCTCACTAGCTTCATGATCTAAAAGGCTGTTTAGGCAAGCAAATTGAAAGATTACAAGATGCATTGGTGTGTGAAAGTGGTATACATTTGCAGCACTACTGTGTCTGATCCATTCATACCAGTGCAAAATATCAGCTAACACACCACCACCATGTCAGTGTCAATGCAGTGCTGAGACAACACGTAGGGTCCGGACAACTTGATCATTGAACATTGTGGTGGGAGGAGGCTAACAACGTACGCAGATAAAAAGCTGATCTAAAGTCTGGAATTTCAGAACTATGGAACTATAACGGCCTCTGTACGATAGGCAGGCACGCTGAAACAAGTCAAGCAAACCCATCAATTGCCCAGTCCATTGTCAAGGGCCCCAAGCTGGCCTGGGCCCCTCAGCTAATGACTGGTTTTGAATTGAATGAAATAACTAACTGTTTGAGCAACCCTTTAAATTTTGTGACTGTCAATGCAGGAAAGTACATCAACACTGTTATCAGAATCTCTCTCAGGTTGGCCCCTCCCACTAGCTACTGGAAGTAGCCAGCCGCAGCCAGGTTAATAATTCTTGCAGTCGGCAAAATATGAAACTTCAGAAATCATTGGGCCCCCAAATGCATTGAAACGGCCCTGACGATAGGTACGATAGGGGTTCTCCCAGGGATTTTTGGACCCACCAGTCGAGACAAACATAACTGTAGTAAATTATTACAATACAACAAACATACCTTGCTAAAATAACGTTTGACAGCAGCAGGATTAAAACTTAGCATGAACTTTCCTACTTTGTTGATGACCTATGTTGACTTCCTAAACATGCTTAGTCAAATGCTTTACATTTAGCTACATTTAGCATGCTAATCTACTAATGTAAATATTTTTTTTTTTAATCTACAAAGACAAATGAAAAGAACAAACTCAAGTTTGAAACAAAAATGCATGAGAAAGAATTGCTCTGCTGGAGAAAATAAAAAAGATAAAAAAGAAATGAACAGCACAGCTGGTCACCAGCAAAACAGCTTTGGTTTTGGATACTTATATGCAGGACAACCAGCAACCTGGGGGTGACTAGCTACACCAGCACCAGGCAAACGCTAGGCACAGAGCAGTACAAATGCATGGGTACTTTTGTTCTGCAGATCATGAAGCTGTTTATGCCTGTCCAGGTAAGTACTTGTCAACAGAATAATGAACGAAATGTGAAAAGTGAAATGTAAAGATATTAAAGAATGAATGTTAGCATGTTTACTAGCAACACAGCTAACAGGTTGATTTCCATCACAGCCAGAATACGCCCCAAAAAAACTGAGAGATATAATTCTTTCACTCTCTCGTCTCTGTTTTCTTTCTCTGCATTTCTGGTAACCAGATTGTTCCACTAAATGCAATGTGATGCTTCACTTCCAACTGTGGGAGTGAACACTCCCAACACTCCCTTCAGTGCAGTACTTGCAACAGTACAAGTCACACCTGTCTTAAGGGCAGACTGAACCATGCTATGTAAATAAGGGGTGGGGGGGGGGTATCAGGCAGTTCATATGCTTTGGATATCAACTTTTTGTACAGTACCCCTGCATTCATACAGAGGAAGAACAATACAATCTGAGCTAAACAAGAGTAACAAGAGAAAACAACAATTACTTTAAAACTATGTCTATCAAATGTCCAGAATGTTTTGTTGTTCCGTCCACAAGTAAAATTAGGAACCAAGCCATTTTCAGCCTGAGAATATTTCTGCAGCTGCCGTCCACCAGCTGCTGGCATGAACTGGGCAGTCTTGAAAGGCCCAGCAACGGCATGGGGAACTGGACGTCATGAACAGGTGGTCAAGCAGTACTATGGGAGGGCAAAACACTGTGGATACGAAGTGTCAAATTTCTTAGCACAGGCCTTTTACAGCACAGACACGGCTGTATGACCTTCCTGAGTCAAGCATGGCTTTCATGACAAACATTCCATATGCGCTCTGCAGTCTGACTTTAGTTTATAGGCACTGGTTTAATCATTTACATTGTGATGTGCAGAAGCTCTAGATGTTATCACAGATCTTGTGATGGGTATCATATTTTATTTGTTTGTGCTTTAGAGGTCAAGCACAAGTGTTTTAACATTTTATCATACCCTAAACAAGGGTACATTTTAGTACAAATTAATAGAGATTATAATTGTGCTATTTTTAGATCTGTATTTATCATTCATATAATTAGTCTATACTTTTGTCTATACTATAACATTTAAATTATGCAAAGATAATAATAACCCCCTCCACTTTCTCCCTGGCAAGTGAACCTCTGTGAGTACAGTTATACTTTTGCACCTTGGTGAAACTGTACCTTTTTTCTGGCATTGTATTGAACAGAGATATGTACCAAAAACAATGTTATTAATTATATTATATACAATATAAGATCAAGACATATGTGTATGTTTATTTTGTTTTGCAGTATTGTTTTTAAGTGCTTAACAAGAAATTACCAAAAATAGCTAATACATATTTACTGTTTCCATTTTATTCTAACCACTATCCACGTTACCCTCTGCTCTTTTTGAACATAAGAATTAAAACCAGAAGGAACCTACCTTGTGATCAGGCACAACACGCTCCGTGCCACCCCTGTGTTACTTGTTGTTTTCTGTAACAAAAGAAAGAAAAGACGAAAAGGCAAAAGATTAGACACGTTAAAGGATTTTTGCAGAGCATTTCATTAAAATTGAGGTCTCCACAATAACCACACTTAATGAGAATAAACCCACATAAAAATCAGTATACAGTGGCTCTGCCTGGTATTGGGTGTACTCATGTGTACTATGAACACGCAAAATCTTTTTTTTCCCCTTTTTTTCCTTTTCCTTCAAAATACGACCCCACCCATTGCTCTCCACTTTCTCTTGGTTGCCCTCAGAGGGCGACAGTGACTGAAACAGACACTGCATAAACACATAATACAGGCAGCATTCCTTTACACTGACCTAAGCCCTCAGCTTATTTGAGCCTGTACACACCCAAAGCTTCTCTTTCGGGAGTTTTTTTTTGTTTGTTTGTTTGCTTGTTTGTTTTTTGCAGCTCTGTATGTTAAACTAGTTTTTAACTAGTTAAAACCAACAGATGATAAGCTGATTGTATTTCAATAAAATGCAAATAAAAAGCTAATTAAATCACGATCCTGTGCAACACTCCCTAAAAATAAATGCACCCGCCTGCTGCTCTGGATTACATTCAACTATTTATTCTAGTTTATTTACGAGCAATGCAACAAATAATTGTGAAATGATCTGGAAAAGAAGAAAACATCAGTTTCAGTTAATATCAGACTAAACATAACCCACAGCCCCAAAAGCTGTTTCCTCACTATCATTTCTTCTTGAAATAGACTGCCACATTACAAAACTGAGGCCCTCTAGGGTTCCCCACAGTCATGTGCAAATCCTCATTCGAATAAACAGTCTTCCATTCTGACTCTATATCACCACTTCATAATACAAAAAACATGCTACATTCTCCAGCAATCCCTATCTCACTCCATTGAGTCTAATCACAATAAAATCATGAGTCCACAGCAGTGCACTGTTTGCTCTGATATTCTACCTCTCACACTGTATATACACAATGTCAGTGTCAGCCCCTAGTCAAAGCAAACCTTATCAGCTGCACCGGCTCTTTCAGGGTAAGTGTGTAACAGGCTATATGAATGCATGGCTTATCACCACACACTAAACACACAACTACCTGAACAAGCAGTTGCTGAAGTGCAGCAGTGGCGTAACTGATAGCTACACCTATTTACCCCTACAATGTAAATTTAAGGGATTTATATTAGGGATTATGATTCTATAATGATTCACCAAATGTAGAAATAGATTTGATTAAGGAAAGGGCAACCTAATTAACATTTATTTTTGTTTTAGGGGCTACATGTATTTGCATTACCTGCATCAAAGCTGAGCAAACATGGCCACACCCAATGAAAATAGGGACTGTGTCCCGAACATCACACCTACCACACTAAATACTGTGTAAAAAGGTTTTGGATCTGGATTTCTCTAGAGCACACGCTACACTACTACTGGTATATATATATATATATATATATATATATATATATATATATATATATATATATATATATATATATATATATATATATATATAAGCACTATATAAGTGCAAGCATCTTACTGTACAACATTTATGCAAAAAAATAAATACAAAAATAAAAATAAATTTGCCAGTGCTTACATATTACTGTAATTAATTCATATTACACTAGTGATAAATTAATTCCCATTCAAATCCATTTTAAGTTTTAGATCTAGTATTTAAATACTAAAATGTTTATTTACCTTTATGTACGAAACAGAGATCACCTGTTAATAATGAGATATTTTTGTGTGCAAAATAATTTTATATTAAGTACATAATATGTGTTTTCAGAATATGATTAAAGTTTTAAAGTACTATTTTGTTATTGTGAAATCAATAAATTAGTCATTACTTTAACTGACTAATCAAAAGTTAATTGTTTGACAAATCAATAAAAATTTATTGTTAGATACAGCCCTAGATTTAATACGATACAATGATAGTGTTCCAATTCATTATTTTTTATCAGTTAATCAAATAATAAATATTACGTCCCTGAAAATGCACTTTACATTTAAAGTATCTAACTTTTAATCACGTTCTAATCAAATATTAAACATTATTAATGTGCAGCATTTGGAACAAAAGAATGGCTTTCTAGTGTCCTTAATTTCACGCTGTCTTAGAAGCTAAAACATTTTTAAAGGCAGTTTTTAAGAGCATAGTTTTGTTTATGTATTTTAATTTATAATGCTGGAAATCAGCATCAACAAACAATACAACACAGCACAACTTAAGCAAAAAAACTCTTTTAAGTTTTTTTATTTTGCAGTTTAACTGTGTAAAATAGTGTCTCATTAAATAATAATATTTTTAAAATACTATTTGGCACAGCCTATAAAGTTCATCTTAAGTTTGAGATGTACAATGTTAGATGTCTAAGAACAAAGTGAGGCCTGTTTTACGTGTGTCGTCCTGTGTCAGGAAAAATGTGGAGAATGTGGCGGTTCTTTAGTGCCTCTAATAAAGCAATAAAGCAATTGATGGATGACAGGATATGATGCAAGCCAATTGCCATGTAAAAAAGTAATCTGATGAAGATCACTTCAAATAAACTAGTTCTGGATTTGGGGTCATTTTGGTTTCATTGACACTATTTAAAATATTTTAATGTAATTGTTACATGGAATGACATAGTGATACCTCTATTGGGTTAGGGTCTTGTTAAGTATTGTTAAGTCATAATCTGATGCAATTGGAGTTTAATTGATGGACTAAGGCTTCCATTAGGCCAATAGTACTGGGTCTCTGAAAAAAGCTATGGTAAAAAAAAAAAAGGTTTTACTTTTTTTTTTAGGAAATCATGATGTCTTGAAATCTTCTCTGTGACCAGAGTAGAGTTTTTTTTTAAGACAAGTGCCTGAGGCAGCTAAAGGGGAGGGGGAGACCTTTACTGACACTGAAAAGAAATGCTGAAGTCAGAGCAGACAGGTATCTGCCAGTAGAGACCTGCCCTAGAAAGTGTTGCAGAACAACTGTAATTATGTCTCTTCGCTGTGGTTTAACTTTAACTCTTAATGACCATTTGGGACTCGAAGAAAACAGCAATTTGCAGGAACACTCTACATAAAGTGATACTCTGTCTTATAGACCTGTAGAGTCATTTTATATAATATACAATCAGTGGAAATGCTGATTATGATATTTCAACCTTCAAGTCAACCTTGTTATTTAAAGGTTACTTAATTTTATTTATTTATTTCCTAAATAATCCTAAAATTATTGTAGATGCCATCTTTAATTGCACACATGAAAGACTTAAATAAAGACTATAAAGTACAGATTTATTTTCTCACTTTTTTCACTCATATCTTTAAGAGTTGGTATGTTATGCTGTGGTTCAAGGGAGGTAGTGGGGGGATGAGGCCTTCACAAGTCAGTGTTGGTGGTATCAATAGTACTGCGCTGTTCATAAACAACAGAGATAAATGTGCTTCTCAGCGTCCCAAAGCTTTTTATCATCCAAGATTACCAAAGCATTGCTAGAAGCTCTCACTATCCTGTTGTTTCATTATGCAGTTAGTTATTTCTGAGCTGGGACTGAAATAGACATGGACCTGTGGCAATAAAGGACAGGCTGGATGGGCTTGTCAAAGTGTTTGCACAGAATAGCGCGTGGCAGAGCAGCTGTGTACACTCCAAAGACTGCATCCATGAGACTTCTACTGATTTCTATTAATGCTGCTGTCACCTAGTTACAGAGCAGCTTCCTTTAACAACATCTGGATGGCATGGGTTTAATCGATCAGGTCAAGATCAATGACAAACAAATGGTGCATGAGATAGAATGGAAAATGCAACAAAGATAACAATCTAATCCAGGGCTTTGCATGTTGCGTCAACACAAATCTTCACAAATCAAAGGATTCTAGCATCTTCACTACAAACTAGTCATCGCATACTGCATGTAAAGTATAGGAAACACCCTACGTTGAATAAGAGAGAAACCGTGGGCACGCCATCTCCCATGCTCAGAGCGCAGAGCACAGAGGGCCCCACCCTGGCCTCCAGTCACACACATTCCTTGATAGAGCCGTCAGGCCAGCTGGAAGAGCGCCCAGCCTCTCCTGCAGTGACTAACTCCAAAGCAATGTCCTACACTTTGCCCAATCACTCTGTTCACCCACTGTGTCTGCACCACAAAAACAGGATACTTGTTTTATGAGCTTTGACCGATTATTATCCAATGGAGGCAAAATGGTTGGAATGATTATTTCCTGTGTTATTAAACCGTCTCTCCAACTTTAAGTAAATGTACATTTTAATCACTGACTCAATAAGACTCTAAAAAAGACTCAACAAGACTTGCAGATCTGCTGAGGAATGACAATCGTGTGTGTACGAAGTAAGAGAGACAGTAACAGAGACGGTTTTTCAGTGAGGTTTCCCACAAACATCTACCATAATTACGAACGGGTGCCCCCGTCCTCCTCCCACCCACAAACAAAGACGACAAAGAAGCCTTGTTTATAGCACAAGATGTGCCTCCATGGCCTGTTGTTTTAATTAAAATGTTGTACTGTTTAATTGGAGGAGTGTGCTCATGGTGAGTTAGCATTTGGACAGCGCAAAAGTCAATAAATCCACTAGTCGTGGCCTTTGACAAGCAGAAATGTTTTTCACTACTACCTCATTAATCACTGGGGAATATGG
The DNA here is from genome assembly GCF_023375975.1 of Astyanax mexicanus. NCBI lineage: Eukaryota > Metazoa > Chordata > Actinopteri > Characiformes > Acestrorhamphidae > Astyanax > Astyanax mexicanus. The sequence continues at coordinate 39,833,920 of NC_064417.1, read as the reverse complement.
CAAATATGGAGATTGTGCTGTAGCAGAAGAGAGAAAAAAAAACGCCTCAAAACGAGTGCTGACTCACTTCTGGAAAATCGAGGATAACTACCAAGTGGTAAAATGTTCCATCTTCCCATCCAGATGGACTCAATTGAAAACCCACATTCAGCCAAAGAACTTAAACTTCTGCAAGTTATTGTGCGCTCTGCAGACAAACAGTAAGACGAAACCCAACTGAAAGCATGCAGTGCGTGCACTGAAGCAATCGTGATCTAAATGAGGTGTTTTTTTTTGTTGTAATGGAGTAGAATTAAAGAAGTAGAATTTAAAAACAGCAGTACTAAAGAACATGTTAAAGAAATGAAAGTGCTCAGTTCACAGACAGACGTTGTCACTTGGCAGTTAGGGTGTAGATATGCAACCTAAGGGGAAGAAAAAAACTCAGACTGGCTAGACTGGTTTGCTTGGGTATTAATGGAGTGGAGTCTTTTATCCACAATGATAGAAGCATTATAATGAACTATGATAACTAAGGTAATCACAATAATTAGGGTTTTAAAGTGTCAATTGCAATAATATAAACTATTGTAACAAGGATGCTGCATATGTTTAAGGCTTGTCCACACTGTGTCTTAAATTGACATCTTTTTTTTTCCAAGTCCTTTCGTAAGGATTTACTGCTTGCTCTGTAATAACTCTGTCAAACATTTTAGAGTAGTGGAAAGGGCGTAGTCCAGAGCAGTGATATGACTCATGTTCTCAATTAGTTACAAAAGCAACTAACATCTCTACGAAATGACTCAAAGATGCTAAAAAAAAAGAGAGGCCAAAACTGGCCACTAGCATTTCTTTTATATTCAAATCGCTAAGTTTGAATACTGATGGTAAGTACAGATAATATAACACACATGTCAAGAATCATGTTTCGAATGTGTGGATCCCTCAAGGCTCGTTGCATAGCACAGTGTGTTAACGCAACATTTTTTTTTTTTTTTGCTGCTGCAATGGGTGTGAAGAACCTAGCAATTTGGTCTACATGTCAGGTCATGCCTAGTTTGACTCGCCAAGGTATTGGTTACAGATAAGGATGTTACTGAATCTGTACATTGCTGAGGTTTTGTGAATGGAAAGTTTTAAGATAAATGTCCGTGAGAGCACAATAAACATGTGGTTTCCATCATCCCAAAGTTCCTTTCTCTTACAGGATTTTGCAGAATCTCCATGACCACCTATGGCAAATATGACACAACCTTTGGAGAACATGTCCACAGATACCTGCCAATAACTCTTTGAAATTTGATTAACACCAGCACTGTCTATTTCACAATCTGTCAACCCTCCAAATGCATTAAACTGTATTGTGTGGGATGATGAACACCCGAAGAAACAGGCGGAACACACTGTCCGTGCAATCAGTAACATGGAAAAGCACCAGGCAGCGGTTAGCTTGTTGCAACAGTTCAGTCAATACATCAGACAGGTATCAGCAAAAGTAGTTGAGAAAGAACTGAGGTGTTGAGCAGGATCATGTGCAACACTCGCACATCTTGACAAAACATATGTGCTTATTGCTGTATAGATCTTGAAGGCATGTTCCTTCAAGTCCTTCATTTATATTGCTCTTACTGCTGCCACACCCCCTCAGGCTTAGCACCTAAAGTAAACTGTGTGCATTGAGCAAACTTGCATTTTAAAATACACAAGTTTTAACTTTTTTTTTTGCTTCATGTTTGTCAATTGTTCTTTACATTGTTTTAACTTTGAATTCATGATAAATGGACCTGTAGAATAAGTCCAAAATGACTTCTAATTAAATATTTTAGCACTGATTTTCAGTTACACGTCATAGTTAAAAGGGATCTTGCCATTTTATAGAGATGTGCTTTGAATAACAGTGGCTTATTGCTTATACAACATAAGCTAAACAACTGCAATACTTTTACATTTATTTTTCTTTTTATTCCCAGTCTCCTTTTATGTTCACTAGTGTTAAGAAAATTAAAGGCCTTCACAAAGAATTCCCAGTCCCATATTGCACGTCCCAGACTGCTGCTTACAATAGAATGCAGTCACATGGAAAATGATGAAAAATCAACGTGTGGTTCTGAGTCACTGTCATTTTGGCAGGGGTTTGGCCTTTTGCTCAATTGTTCCTAACTTCCACAGTCAGTATTTCTCAACTACAGCTTAGTTTGGACAAGCTGAAGCACAGTGGATTCACACAACCAGGCCAGAGGTTTCAAAAAACTGGATGTGTCAGAAGAAAACTGTTAGGATAATTATGCAGTCACATATGCCTCATTGAACTCATTCAGTTTTTTTGTCAACATCCCTATGTCTGTGGTCCTTTCTTATCAGCAGGGGATAATCTAAACAAACCATTTCAAAGATAACCGCAAATGAAAGCCCTCATTCAGGTCTTTATCAGTGGGTTCTTGAGTCAGAAACAAAGCATGGTGCAGGTGAGAACACAAACAAATAGAAAATATCACACTTGGTTGTTAAGAGGGCTGTTCCTCCATACTGTTCTCCATTTGGTGTAGATGCCAGACCCTGTAAGGAAATGACAGAGGAAGTCTGCGCACGTCCAGAGTCTTTCCGTTTCACACTGGCATAGAAAACGTCTCGGAGGCACCCCTCCTATCTACCCTATCAACACTTTGCAGGAGAAAGTGGTGCCTCCGCCTGAAACTAGTTTCTTTGAGCAATGATGTTTCAGTCCGTCACTCTAAAACCTCAATGTACAGTGTGTGGTCTGTCCCTTAACAGAGAATCTCGAAGAACTGTGGCTGAGCTGTCTTGTCCTGTTTTGCTTAGAAACACAAACACACAGTGCAATCACCTCAAGATAGTCAAGGTTGAACCATTGCTGAAGACATGGAAGACATGCTGGACCTTGATTGAACCTGATTGTTGCTACTAACTATAGTCTGTGTACAAATCCCTGTGAACAGAATGTGCAAAATTTGAAAAGGCTATTCTTTATCTTCTATGGCCTCTATCTGTACATCTTGATGGTATCTTCTATCATGTAGTGATACTCTCAACTACAAAAAAACGAAAGGAGTGAGAAGGGTGTGGCAGCAGAGGGAGGGGTGGATGGGATCTAAATGCGTAGTTCCTCACTCCTTGTACCCGTGTATATAGTTTTTCATTTCATTTTTTGAGCTTTTTGAAAATGTTTGAATAGGCCATGCCGAAGAGCTTCCACTCTAGAAACTCTACTTTTCTCCTGTTCTCCTAACTCTTCAAGTTCTTGAAAAGTTAGGAGAAGTTAGGAGAGCATTTCTGCAGCAAACCTCACCTCCACATAAGCGTTAAATAAGAGCAGAGCGTGAATAAAACATTTCATTCTTTCCTTTTCCAAGCAAAGCTGTACTTTTCCTTCTTGTGCTTCAGACCTGGTTTCAATTAGTAAGTCTTTCCAAACCACTACATTCCATCACCCCCCACCTCCCCCACTCCCCCCCTTACCACCACCACCACCATCCCCCTCTTTTCGCACTCCCCACACCCTGGCCAGAATCCCAGGTTAAGAAAATCGAGAAAAAAAACTGAGAATGACCAGACTCCACCCATTTTCAGTACATTTAAGCTTCACTACTTTAGAGTGGAGTTTTTTTTTCTTTTCTTTAAACGCCACACCTCAACTTAAATTTACTAGCAGTACCCCAGTCTCAATGTGCACAAACACCAAACAAATTCCATAAAACTTTTTTTTTTTACAACGGTCTTAGTTATAGTCATACAGTGGAATATGCTGACGTTGCCCAAATCTTCAGGCTGTGACCACATTTGGAAGAGTATGAAACCACACGTGAGATTATGAGCACGGAGAATCAACGTGGACAGAAAATAAGCTCAAGCCTGAAAGCGTGGAAGCAGCATTATGCGTAAATACGTAAAACAACTCTTGTTTATCAGCATTTACATAGCATAAAACACACGTTCACAACCTTAAAAACACAAATATATAAACATCGGAAACTTTTCTTCATACAAACTAAAACTTTTCGAGCGTGCGCAACACCACTCCAGCTGCGTGTGTGACGAGTGCGTGCGTACACGCCGAGCCCAACGTTATATCCACGTTGCACAGCCAAACTCGACCAGCACCGCTGCTGAAGCTTTTTCTACAGACAAAACCAAAGGTGTGGGCATATCCTTTGCATGGCATGCAAACAAATCCGAGCTTTTTTCCTTGCCAATAGCCTGCTGCGCCCTTATTAGCTGAGCTAATGCGCACTGTTGCCTCTCAAATGCAATATCTGGCTATTCAAAGACATGCTGTTTAAAAGTGTATTACTACTCGATTCCCATTAGAGCAAAAGCCATTAAAAAACTTGTCTTGAACGGTTTATTTCTGTCCAAAAAGCCTGTGCGTAACGGAGAAGCCACTGTGCAACCAGAGAGATAGATACATACACACCCACCTCTCCTCATGATCCAAGTTATGCTTCATTGTCTTCAGACAGACGGGGGCTCATAACTCATATATGCACAGATAAAGACTCCCAACAGACCCCAGAACTTCGCTGAACACGCCCTTAGCATTCTATTTTATTCGTTTTTTGATTTACGCACAGTATTACACCAATGACATTAGGCTACAATAAAGAAGCTAAGCTGCAGACTTCTGTTCTAATCACTTAGCACTGTTCCATACACATAACAGATAGATAGATAGATATCCAGCATTTTTACATTCATAAGACCTTCGGTACCAAACTTGGTACTCTGAGGTAAACACGCCCTTAAAGCTTGGTATGTCACTTCTTTACGCATTAGTTTAAAACAAAGTTACATATGACGAAGGCAGATTGCTTTTGCTTGATCTACAGCCTATTCTAAACACTTTAAAAGTGTTTTAAGACGTATAAGGTTAAGGATAAGTTCTTACCTGGAGCAGATCCTGCATCCAAAGCTTTTACCACCTCGGCATGAGCATCCTCAGCCGGACACGCCTTTTCTGCCACAGCCCCCAAAAGTTTTCTCCCACACAGATGCTGTCTGAAACTTTTTTTCTTTGAGAACTCAAACTTTCTCTGTCTCTCACACACTTTCTAGGTTTTTTTTTTTTTTTGTCCACCCAAGGCTTAAAGCCTTTCTAACTTTTTCTTTTCTCTCTCTCTTTCTCACTCCCTTTTTTCTCTCTCTCTCTCTTCAGAAGCTGTGGTCGTAACTTGGGGCTATGGAGAATGGCTGAGCGCAGGGCAGGGCAGGGATCTTCAGGAGGAAAGAGGGAGGGAGGGAACGGTGTGGCAGGGAGGCGTTGTTTGTTCTTTTTTTTTTTGCCCCCCTCCCTCCCTTCATCCTCTACCAGTGTTTCCATCAGCCACGCCCACTGGCGCTACGATTGGTTACTGGGTCTTACTTCCAAGCAGGCCGCCGTTACGGTGAGCACAAGGACCTACCAGCAACTACTGAGGCCAAGCCCAGCTCGGGGGCGGGGTCCGCTCGGGAGGCGCAATACGGGTGGGTTAAGAAGAAAAGTAAAGTAAAGCAGAAGGGAGTGGTCGTCTGCTTCTGCCCTTCAGCCCACGCACTGTTGAGGAAATATGGACGTGAAGGCCTGAACTTTTAGAGAACATGATTGTAGTTGCGTTGGTAAAAGGGTGTAAAATGGGTGTTTCTCAATACCATGATTGTGAAGAACAAACAGATTGTTGAAGAACTTGTGTTCTTTAGAAGAATGTTCTTGACAAGTTACCTGCAAGAATGAACTCGCAGAAATGAGAACAAGAAGTGAGGACACATTTTGAGAGGTGCTGTAACTAAACTACAGCTGTAAAATATGCCTTTCAAGATATTATAATCCAAAGCTAACCTACCAAAAAGCTTATTAACCTGCTAAAGACTGTATCAAATGAGCTAAGATTGTACAAATATATAACCTATTTCCTACCTCATTAAAAAAAGCTACCATTTAACCCTCCTATTATGTTAATTTGTCAGGAACAGCAATGGAGTTCCCAACCAAAAGAATCCTAACAATCAGTGTGACTATTTCATTACTAACTCCATGTAATGGATCATATAGGATAATGTACTCGTTTGTCATTTTTATGTTTCACTACTTTATTACTTTTGAAAGACCAACATATAAAACAATAGTTTTACATAACCTTTTACAATGAAACATAACATTGCAATTTTGTTTTAGTTTTAGGCTTTGACATATTGTATGTTGATTACACTAATTAAAGCAAGCAGAAGAAGTTTCATACTACATATATTTTTCCTAGATCTTCAAATGGGTCAGTTTCACTCATAACATAACAAGAAGGTTAAAAACTTAACTTGGTAAGTGTGGGTCTGTCCAGCATCTTCTACCATTATATCAGAGCTGAATTCACAGTAAATGCTTAGTATTTGTATTCATCCTTGCTAGCAAGTCACCAACTAATACATAGGCGACTTGGTTATGGTACAGTAGTGCTATTCTAATTATAAATATACCTCAGCGGTGCTACTCGAGTTAAACATAAGTGAAATTTACACAGGGGAAGGTGACAATTTATTTGTTTGTAAACAAAAAAAAAACCCAGGCTATCTACCTCAGTTACCTATCTAACTTAGCTAGCTAGTATTACTGTCATAGGCCTGTGCAGCTGTTATCCTTTTGCTGGAAAGTAAAATACAGCCAGCTTGTATAGAATTAGTACACGGTTACCATCTGCTTTAAATAATTTGCCACTGGGTATTTTTTGGGTATTTTTATTTTATTTTATTTTAGGCCTATATATTTTGACCTATATGACTCCCATCCCATACATTGTTGTTTGCCTTACTTCCTGATTCATACACTAAATAATATTATGTCTGGGCAAAGTTCTGGGCAATTTTGACTGATCACTCTGATACAAAACTGCACAAATATGGAACAGTTCTATAAACAGTGATGTCACTTCCTCTATCAGAAAACCAGATATGAGATATGTCACATGTCTAATCTCATTACTTTGTAAAAAAAATACACTAGGATACACTAACACACATCCTGTTTTTAAAGGTGTTGTGTGGAATCTATGAGTTTACGATTAAAGAGTTAACTGATGTGTCAGATATTTCCATATTTTAATTGTATTCACTATTCTAGAACGGGCCAATAACTGAAAGACACAGTGAGAGGAGATAGATAGAGATAGAGATAGAGGGAGTTAATGACAGCTTTTACACTTGTATTTACACTCAGTTTACAATGTAGCCACAGTTACAGATGGACATCCACAGCGTGATGAATGGTTCACCCTTGGGATGGTGGTTCTTATGACTCATCATGACTGAGACACATTTTTTCAGCAATGAAAAAATGCAATAGTGTGCAGAATCTGTACATTTCCCCAGTTTTATACACCCATACTTGGGTGAATAAGTAATGCTTTAATGCTTATATGATAGTTTTTTTTTTTAAAGATGAGGAGTTATGTGTTTACTTCTGTGCCTTTATCCTCGTGAGGAAAGGCTTGAGTTTGAGTCATTCACATCTGAGTCATTCACGTTAAGCATCTAAATCCATTTTGGGAGGGTTTCCCAGACATGGATGAAGCCTGGTCTTAGACCATGATTTACCTTTGGAAATTCTTCTGAGTCTAGACCTAGGCTAAATCTGGGCCAAGGAAGCTCTCGCTCTGTGTTTATTTTCATTGTGTTCTGTTAATAACTTATCCTGTACACCTCTTCTTTTATTTTAGATTTTGGACATTTTATTTTGGAACAATTCATCTAAAAAAGAGGAGAAAGGAGTGTATAATACTTGTATTCCTATGCTGATAGATGTTGTATGTAGGGCTGCACGATTTATCCTTTAAGCATCGCCAACACAATGTGCGCATGCAACAACACTTAAGGCAATTAGATCAAACACGTCATGTTGCAATGTTTCGATTATTGACACAAGAAGTAGATACACAGCGCTGTCTCTGTGTCTGTGTAAGTGACAGGCTGCTGCTGCCTGAGAAGCAGGAGGGGGAGGGGGAGCACAGGGCAGTAGGAGTAAACACAAGTTAACCGCATGGCCTCCATCCACATAGTTTAGCACATGCTTGTAAATGCACGTGTCGAAAGCTGTGCACCTCAGTCCAGCACAGTTTTAAGTTCATGTTTTTAAACCGAGAAAAACGTTCTTATGAACTCTATGCAGTGTGGTAAATATGGCTTTAATATCCTTTCAGTTACACACGTAACACATAAGTGTATGTGAAAAGTCTCGTTCATGGTGCAGCCAGTTATCTGTCCATGTGCATGCTAAACAGCAAACATATCTCTAGCCTAAGGGATGATGACATTGCACATGTGAAATGACAGCTAATATTTCCAAAACATATCTTGTGCATTACATTATGAAGTACAAACACAACTAGGTCAGAATTCTGTGTTTGAAGAACCTGTTATTTTAGTTAATCAATTCAGAACTCACTTAGAACTCACATAGGTTGCCTGTAACTAGTTCAGGACTGACTTCCTCCCAAGCACCGAAATCTTAAGATTTCACAATGAGTTCTCAAATTACAGTCTGCCATTCTCTTTGTTGGGTTTAGTCTTGTTAATTGTAGATTTATTGCAGCTAATTTAACAGCATTGAAGCTGAATTGCTTTATGTATTTCAGACAGACTGGACTATTTTTATGCACAATCCTAAATTTACGCAAAAAAAAACAAAAACAATAACAGACACAATAAATCCATGCTTTGTCTGGTCCTTGTCTGACTTTCTTTACTTTATTAACATACATACATTCCTTTATTTCAGGCCTGAAACACATTCCAAATAAGCTGGTACAGAGACAATTTGGGGCTTATAATCATTAATGATAAAAGTAAATAATTTGTCTTGTAACATTATGAACACATTTCTTTTCTTACCAGTCTCTACTTTTTAATTAAGATTACCTTCTGGTTTGGTACCTCTAAAATCAACGAGAAACTAAAACCTAACCTAGAGACACGTCTGCGTTCATTACCTGATTTACATTGCCGTTGTGCTCCCTGATAGACCTGTAATGCTAATCAAATGTTCCAAGCAGCCGCTTCCACTGGAAATCTTTTGCCTTCATCTTGTTGATAATTTTACTACAGATCAGATGTAGAGTTTAAAAGTATGCCCTACAGCCACTGCTGGAGTTACCCACCGCTATCAAAACAGCCTTTCACTAGGCCCCTCGCTGCTTTCTCAAAACCCCTACAGAGTGCCCCATTGTTTGAACCTTCCTTAACAACCCTGCATTATAAATATTGTTGCTACTGTCATCGGAAGATCTTAGATTTAGATTGAAAAAACACATGTAATGATCTTCCCATTATATCAAATCAGTTTCAAACTTTAATAAGAATTTAACCAAACACAAACCATCAATTCAATAAAATTGAAACTAATTAATGCAGTGCTGTTTGCATGGACAAGTCTCGTGGTTGCATGGATGATAGGGAGTTTTGGAAGGTTTGATTATGCAGCTTCAAATATTTGCTTGAATAAATTGTCCCTTGTTTAATAAACAATGATTAAAGATTCTCAAAGCAAAAGTTGTATTACTTGTTTGTACCTAAATAAATAATGCAGTTTTTTTGTTTTTGTATTGAAGGACATTATGTGCAATTTGTGTCATTGTAACAAATGTGGCAGATCAAAATTAAATCACAATAAGTTACACTAATACTGTGTACTCATTTAAATTCTTATTAGTTCTTAATTATGCTATGCACAATTCACACTCTAGAAATACTTAAAGGTAGCATATTATAAAATATGGATTAATACGGATTGCTTAGTAAAGCCAGTGATTCTACATCAAACTATGACATCTCAAAAAACTGTTTAAATACTTAAATATCACTTTGCCTCGCTAATTGGTTCAGCATGCACTTAAACACTACCTCTTTTTTGTGAACAACTTTTTGTTTATTGAAAGTCAGTACAGTGGATAATGTGAAACACAAATAAAGACCAAATACACAGAAAAATGGAAGATAGTTATGCTGAGATTCAATATAGAGTAAAGAAAACAAACAAACAAACAAAAAATCTAATATAAAATTGTAGTTTAAAAAGAAAAAGCCTGTTAAAAAAATCTAAATTATAAATAATTAGGAATTGACAGAGTATTGAAAACCCAGTACAATCAAACAATACCTCTTGTTGATGGTTTCTTATAAAACCTTTCATAAAGAAGGCTTTTATTTTTGTTATAAGTCAAACAACTTTTATTTACTGTTGTACTGACATGCCATATATTGTGTAAAATGCAGTACATTAATTTATTATGATGTTTACCTCAGGCCTGTGGGTTTTAGATAACCAGGACACAAAGTTATTGAAGTTGTGCAAAAATGTAACATTCCTGCACAAATGTGATACTTCCTTGAGAAGTACAAGCAGTAGTTCAACACAGGTTATTAGCACTTGGTCTCATTAAATCGGTCATAAACACAGTATTGTACAACTTCTATATGTGGCCATGATTCCATGGTATTTGAGTGTGCAAAAAATATATTTGTATCAATGTATAATGCGTTGTTATCGACTGCTATTGCTAAAAATGCTAAACTGAGACAGTGCTAACAATGATAACCTGAGCATAAAATTGGGATATATTTAGACTGAATTATCCATAAGGAATTGTCAAATCAGTATTGGAAAATTCCAAAGTTTTACTGGAGATGTTTTAAAATATTGTCTAATTATATGAATGTAGTGAATGTAGTTAAAATTTAATGTAGAACAAAAAAGTGAATAAAGTAAGTTGGGTTGAAGAAAAAAATCAGAAAACGTTTATGTTAAGTTGGCTTGTCTCGTTTTTTTAAAGTGCATAGAATTAGGCCTAATGTATATATTTTTTTGTTTATGTTTTGCCAAAAGTTAAATATAGCTTGCTAATCCCACACATATTATAAACTGTGGACAGAGCAGTGGGTGGTAATCATTGTGGCTTGTGGTGTCTGGCTAGAATTGTCCATGCGACCATAAAAAGCAAATCTGTTAGAAATCTCATCCACACTTTGCTCCACAGAGGTTCCACATGCATGTTCCACAGGTCAGCTCATCATTCTGTAGTTTTTTTTAAAAGTCATGGGACACAATACTAGTTCCTGTCCATTGACTTTTGGCATGTCTGTGTATATATGGCCCATTTTAAGTGTCTATTCTATGATATGTTTCAATCATTGTTAGTTCTGTTTACATGTAAAACTGTTCCAGATTTTCTATGTAAAAAGGGAGGACTACAAAACTACAAAAATATTTTTTAAGTCAAATGTTTTTACTGTCATTCTGCATCTCAGTTTAATCAACAATACATTTAATGCTGAGCCTCACAAACATTAGTAAACGTGCTGCAGCTGAAATGCTGGGCAAGATGTTTAGACTGGGATCCTCCCCCGTCACTTGTCCCCAGACTGGCTGTCTTCTGACATGGAGTGCTGAGCTCTTGCTGGGTTTTGAACTTTGATCTTATCACACTTGATGAGCAGACAGTTAGACCATTGTGCCACCCAAGAGCAATTAAAGTCTCCTACATAAAAACACAATTCGGAGTAAATCTATTCTTCTGTTCAGAAATATACTGCAAAGCTTTACTGCTCTAGAGTGGCACAACTGTCTAACTGCTACAGCTACTTGTCAATATTACCAGAAGATGCTAAGTTTGAATCCAATCAATAACACAGCACTCTATTGTCAGGAGCCCTCCATGGTCAGGAGCCTAAGATTTGAAATGCCTTTCACCTATGATGAGGGGATTTCTGAATTTCAGATGGAAATAAAACAGTTAGAAGTTTAAAAGGTAAGGGACAAAACTAATGCTGCAAGTGGATAGTGTGAAATTTCATGTGGAATGCCTCCCAAAGTTGGATTTTCGAGTTTAGAATCCAAGATTGCTGCACTGCACAGCAGCAGAACTATAAGCAGTAGTGTATAACAGTTTATTAGCACTTATCTATCTACTGTATATATATATATATATATGTATTTGTGTCTCATTAAATCCGTCTTGAACACAGTACTGTACAACTTTACAACTTCTATCTGTGGTCATGATTCCATGGTATATAACTGTAATGTAAAATGCCTGCTGTGATCAACTGCTATAGCTAAAAATGCTAACCTGGAACAGTGCTAACAATGAAGCTAAGGTGGAGCATAGAACTGTCAAACCAGTTTTAGTAAATACCAACGTTTTACTGGAGAGGTTTTTAAAATATAGTCTAATTAAATTAATGTAGTAAAAGTGAATAAAGCAAGAGCATAGATAGGCATAAAATTAGGCCAAATGTATCTTTTTTTTTCTTGTTTCTGTTTTTCCAAGAATTAAATATAGTTTGCTAATCCCACAAGTACCATAAACTGAATCACATCAACTGGCCAGCAAATAATTGGCCAGCGATGAGACAATGTTAAGTACTTTCTGTCCAGCACACATTCTGCTCAGCCTGAGGCCAAACGGCCGCAGCAAACGGCCTTGAGTAACATGTTTCTGCCTCCTACAAGAGAAGATACCATGTTATTTGCATAACAGTGTTTTGGAAAACGCGGCACTGTAATAACTTATTGGCTGGATATCTCGGCTACGTTACTCTGTGCAGGAGACACTGCAGCAGACACAAGCAGAAAGCGTAACAATGTCCAGCTAAACATGTTGAGTGGGTGTCTGTGCGAATGTGCATTCGTATGTACTGTATGTGTGAGTGTGTGTGTGTGTGTGTGTGTGTGTGTGTGTTTGTGTGTGTCTGTGTGAGTGTGTGTGTGTGTTTGTGTGTGTGTCGGAGGCTTAACCTTGAAACACTCCTTCAACAAATCCATGTCACACCCATATATTCAGTGCAGAGAAATAGCAAACAGCAGATGAATTCAGTAAACAGAGAAGGAGTTATTATACTGTCTGTCTTTGCAAAAAAAAAAAAAAAACGGCAGGGTGTGGCACGCCACTCTGGGTGAAGAAAGTGATTTTCATGAGGGGGAACAAAAAAAGCGAAAGAAAAAAAGAACAAGAAAGAACGTCTTCTCATCATGCTCAAAAACCTCAGCAGGGAGAGAAAAAGGAGAAGGATCATGTTCTGCAAACATGGGAACAGAAAAGCAGATGTTTTAGCAGTGCGTATGTGCCTAACGTAGTAAAATCCTGGCCTTGATTTGGCCGCGCTCTCCCGGCTCTCTGCGTAGGAGTTCTGCCTCTGTACGGCAATAAAGAATCTGGATTACAAACGGGCAAGAAAAAAAATGGCAAGAACAAAACATTCCCATTTTTAGGAGTGATTTTCTCAAAGCGCAGGCCTCTAACAAAGGACGCTGCAGACCGAAGAAAGGACAGCACTGTGGGCCGAAGATAATTCGGAGTGCTCTGTGTAAGTGTATGAGTGTCCCGTGCTTTTAGTTAGCGTAAGCTGCAAGTACCCACGGAACTCTGTCAGGGCCCAGCCATGAAAAATGGAATGTCTCAATAGTTCAATACTAGGATATGTGGGAATGGGTGTGTTTCCTGGAGAGCTGTGCTTATAGGTGTGTCTGCTTGTGCGCGCTAGTGCAAATAACAAGAGTGAGTGTTGGTGTGTCAGGATGAGTCACGCAGTATGACTACAATGCTCACCGTGCCACTCATGCAGGGAGCGAAGCAAAGGAAAAGAACAGGGAGGGGCAGGGGGGGCCCGAATCCGCTGGGTGTGGCCCGGGAGGGATCAACTTCAGAGGATAAGCGGAGCCACTTCTTTTTCATAGGTTAAACAAAAACAGTAGGTAATAAAGCGCAACGAAGAGGGTGCACACCGAAAGCCACTTTTCGCTTTTGTGGTCAAATGTGTTCTACTACTGCCAATCTAAACACTCGCTTTCATTCTCATTCAGCCAAAGACCATCTGTTGAAAAGGCTCCTCTTGGACTGTAATCGTGCTTACTATTAGCTAAACAATGGACCCAAATCAAATTCCTGTTCACTCCAACAATGCACACAGTGTCTTTGCAAGGGAGGAGCATGCACTGCTGTTTCATATCATGATCATTTGATAGATCACGCGGTAGCGTCCGTCCCAACAACCCTGCAAGGCCTTTCCTCTATCCTCAGTACAGTTCTTCAGAACTTGCATGGCCTTGAGTCCTCCTTCCTTTTACTCTTTTTTTTTTACTGAAAGTGGAGATGCATAAAGCAACATTTCGAATCAATTACGAGGTCAAAAGAGGTCAGGGCCATTCTAAAAAAAGGGCGTAATCCAGCTTTAGTCAGGGTGTTCTCTTTTACAGGAAGACTTGAAAGATGTTGACGACTAAACGTTGTTAGATCATTTTGTGTCATGTGGAAAAACTTCTGTCGAGAAGTCAATTTTTAAGCCTTTCTGCAGTGATGTAAAGTTTCGGCCTATTATTGTGGGCACATGCGAGTCTCATTAGCTGGTTGTTTTTCTGAGAACAACAGCAGAACTGTGGAAATGAGCCATCCCATCGTCCATGAACTAAACAAGCAGCCAGCACATCAAGTAACTGCGAGCACAAAAGAGCCATTTTTACAAAGGTTTCCTCTATGGACTGTCCAGTCAGTTTGAATAGGGCTTGCCAGTACAAGAGAGAGGACAGTGATGGTTATCTGTTTACAAGGCTTTTACACCTCCAAAGATACCAAGCTACTATTAAGTACTTCAGGTGTTATTTTGTCTCATTCTTAGTGCGAACCGGGTTAATCAGTGTTACATTTTTTCATTTCAAAATTCTCCACACATTGCCAGGACTGCCAGCAGAAGCCCCATTTTTTCTTTTTGCCATGCCTTTGTAATTTAAGCAGCATGTGGTTTTGCACTCTCCTGCTGAAAAATAGATCTGTGTCCCTGGAAGAGACGTCACCTTAAAAGCCAGTAAATGATAAATTGCCTTTGCCAAGGGCACTTTAGCTTTAAGGCCAGACCATGACAACCTGGCTTTTTACTTTTTGGTTACTGATATCAGTCTAAGTGGTCCTTTTTATCTTTGGTCTGGAGAATACAACACAAAACAAAGGATTGTTTTTATGTTTTGATGGCAGAGAGTTTGATGTAGCATGTTTTTTTTTTAAGTTTAAATGGGAATTATTCAAACTTTCCTACCTTTGCTCCTAATTTAACACAAAAAACTAACACAGGTAGTGAATGAAAAACTCATCAGAGCTCAGACAGGAACTACATTCAACACTTCTCACAGTAACAAATGGTTATAGGCCAATTCTAAAGCAAAATGCAATTTCAAAGTGGGCAACATAATTTATCAGAATGCATTGCTAGCACGGTCATGGCCCTCAAATAAAGGAGTTTGATGCTTGTTCTGGCCAAACATCACTGCTATACCAAGACTAATTTGTACTGTACGAGAGGATCATGATAAGGCAATATATCTTTGTGAAAATGTAGTTTCAGTATTGTTGTGTTCAAAACCTTGTAACTTTTAATGCTAGACATTGTGCTTCTTGAATCTTCACAAATATCTCCTTTAAAGCAAAACTATTCATTTCCTTGTCCATGCAGTCCATGGAGGGAAACTAAGCTGATATACTGGTTATATATGGAAAACAGTTTTTTAGTTATGTTGCTAAACAGCAGCTTAGCTGCTTCAAGGTGATAAGAAGTGATAAGAAGTATTTCAGCCCTGACTGCTTTTTGAATGAAGCCCAACACAGTTCAGCCATGCAGTCAGAAGAGATTTACATTGATTTACATATAGTATCCGTCTCAAAGACACAATAACAATACAGCCTGTTCAGTTCTAACCTCTTTTACTGTCTTATCACAGTGTTTCTCAATCCTGGTCCTGGACACACCCTGCTCTGCACATTTTAGTGGTTTCCCTACTTTAACACACCCACTGCCTCTCTGAAAGGTTGTGTTAATTAACTAATTAGATGAATCAGGTGTTGAGAGAAGGGAAATTATACAAGTGTAAAGCAGTTTTGAGAAGCACTGTCTTATAAGAAAGCAAAGCAATGATAATGACACAATCAATGTTATACCAATATAATATGTTTTCTGACATTCATCAAAACAGAGGGAAATTAGGCAATTATGAGCAAAGAACTATTAGATTATTAGAAATAAGAATACTGTATGACCCTATATCTTCACTGTTTCTAAGCTATAATGTGCTACATATGTTTCTATGAGAAGCCAGAGCTTCTCAATTTAACCTAAATACATAGGTTTAAATTCAAGGTTCTTTACCAATTTGGCAAAATGGTTCTTTATACTAACACTGATATATCCCTATTGCATATATTTTTCTCCATTGATTTAAAGTGGTTCTTCAATGCCATTGTTTGTAGGATCTTTGTTTTTTTTTTTTGTTTTTTTTAGTAAGGATATAAACTGGAACACTGGGAACATCATTGTATAACTGTAATGTTAAACTCATTTCACAGCTACATTTATTTTAAATTCACGTCACAGTTTTTTTTTACTGATATCTGAAGGTGTTATCTGAAGCTAACAGGTCTGTAATTTATGTTATTTGACTTGACGTGCAGACGTGACACCCTGAAGGCTTTGTGACAAGATGCAATACCTCATTTGGATACTGGTTCGCTGTTTGAAGAAAGTGTAGGGATTGAAGGAAGGATTTACTTCATGCAAAAATCTTAAAAGTATGGTTGGTTTTTTTTTTGTACAACTGGTTCAACCACAAATGTACTAAGTGGACTTCAGATGAAAAATTGTTCAGGAGTTCAAGAGAAATGTAGGATTTGCACAATTTTGATTGTATTTCATGTGCTTTTGCACTATATTTGAGCCTTTCCAGCAAATAAATATGCATAGTTGTCAACCACGTATCTCTTTTAGGAGAAATCTGATGTTTTTTATTGGAGGTTTTATTTTAAATGCCTTTATAAATGAATAAATATTATTAGTCCACATAAAGCAACATTTTGTTTTTCAATGTAAAAAAAAAGAATGACTGACTTTGGTAACACATTTTTTTTATTGTACTAACATAGGGGCTTTAAAACAAATTCAAAGGCAATGAATTATGCAATTATAAAGCATTTGTTTTATATGTATGAATACTTTATGCCAATACTCACAGCACAACGAAATACACGTTATTACTTATAGTATAAATTAGACTGCTTTAACAGCATGCTTAAGTGTAAGTGTGACATTTTAGTGGCATCTGTGTGATTGCTACACAAAGGTTACAGCATTTAATATCAATTTTTAATTGTACTAACATAGAAGCTTTAAAACAACTTCAAAGGCATTGAATTATGCAATTATATAGCATTTGTTTTATATGTATGAATACTTTATGCCAATACTCAATGAAATACATTGTATTATTTCTGATATGAATTAAACTGCTTTAACAGCATGCTTAAGTGTAAGTGTGGTATTTCAGTGACATTTGTGTGATTGTTTTACAAAACTTGCAGCATTTAGTATCAATTTAAATAGTATGTTGTGTCTATACAGTCTTGTTTATTTAAAAAATGTCATATATCATGTTGTGAGAACTGGAAAAATCTATTTATACATTTAGAGTATGCCTGTATAAAGTATATAAGTCCATATCGTCGCTCTCCTATGAAAAACACTTATCTCCATTTTTTTGTCAATTTTATTTAACTACATAATTTGAACAGACAAACTGTCCCTTACACTGTGCCAAAATTTCTTGATGAACGGACCAATAGAAACTCTTCAAAATGACCTGAAATTAACTCTTTTTACATTGACAACCTTTACAAGTTTTTTTCTCTCTCCTGTAAAGTTGCTGGTTTTAATTGGACAGCGATGATATGAAAGTACCCTACAAAAAGGAGAAGTGGTTGAGATATGCTTACACGTTGGAAAGGCTTGAATATTGGTTCATTTTTTGGATTAAATGTTCTCAACTAAGGTTTTGATCAATATTTTTGAGATTTTTGAGAGCTGTGTGATACAGAACGCTGATAAAAATTTATCAGGCTCTCAGTGTTCAGCACCTTCTCCAGGGCTTGCCCGACTTTTACCTATGAAAGCACATTCCAGTTTAACTACTTCAGAGAACAGTGGTTACTTTACCACTGGCATGTACCGCTGTATGGAGGCGGAGTGCAGGAATGTATGCATGTGGAGATTGTTCTCATGTACCACATTCCCTGTATGAAACAGAGAGGCTGGTTTTCTCTCTCTCACGCTCTCTCACTCTCTCTGTAGATCTGTTTTCAGGGTGGATGTACCTAGATGAGCAGAATCAGATGTATGCATTCGAAGTGATGTGGGATACTAAACATCTGGCCAGTGTCCCACAACCCACCGGATGATTAACCCTGGCAGTTGCTACGCGACTGTGTTTTTCGGCCTTTATTGTCCTGGGGCTTCCCTGCGTTAGATCTCATGATTCAGAAAGAGGCTATCCCGAACTTCCAGTAAAGAAAAGAGGAAAGAGAGAAGAGCGCAGAATGTCAGACGGATTGAATTGTGGTTTCCCCTGCAGATTATGACTCACCAACACGAGGGAGGGACGGGCCGAAAAGGACTATTCTGGGATGGCTGCCATGGCAACATAATAAGCAAGGGGGCAGGTTACTGCAGGGAGGTTTCCATAGCAAAGGCCTGTGTGTGTATATAAATATGGGATGCCAAAAGTGCTTGAGAAGTTCGAAAAATCAGATAAACTGCGTGGTCAGTCGTTCAGGCAGCACCGATGAGATGACAAGAAAACAAAACAAAACAGATAACAACCATAATCACACACTCATTCATTAATAATCAAGAATCATATACATACTAATCATTACATTACTTTCTTCTCAGCTGCACAGAATTGTGTTACAGATTTTTGTTCTATTGTGTAAATTTAGTGTACAATCATGTACAACATGTAAATTATAAAATTATATTTTTTAGTGACTATCTGTGTATATATTGTATATATACAATCATTTTATCATTTGACATCAATTTTCATAGCTATGATTTATTTGAGATATATTTGATATAGATACTACATTTGACCTTATCTGTTATTTAAGCTTCATATATTCTATTCTTTTTAACTTAAAGCTTGAAAGAATTATGACACACCAACAACCAACGTCATATCAGCGTCTGCCTTACAGAAAAAAAAGATCACAAGATAATTCACGTATTATTCACATGATTCACTGCTTTTCCTTTTTTTTTTTTTCTAAAATCCTCACTTGTGAAATATATGGGGCTCCTCTGCCTGCAGCTCTCCCCGTGAATCCCAGTAACTAGGTTTACCATACCAGCCTCTGATATAAAGTCCGGTTTTTATTTCTGGATTTGTACTCAAATGTAATTTGTCTCACTTGACTCAGAACTTTCACATCTCTAATTTTGCCCGGCCAGCTCTGAACAACGCAGCCCTTCTCCTCAGAGTAAGTGAGTTAAATCTGCACATTGCTCAACCGCTGCTCCACCTAGAATTCCTACTGATCTGCACGCTGCTCTCGCACACAGTCTTCGCTCTGAAAACTTTTCTTAAGAAAATATTACCTACAAAATACAGTATTACTTATGTATATAAATATTTGTATATATAGTCGCATATAGAAGTATATAAATGTTAAATTCACATACATTCAGTTTAAATATGACATGAGCTTAGAAATCTGTAGGAAATTGTAAAATAGTTATAATATTTAATACTATTGTCTACTTCCTATGGAGGATGCCTTAAGGTAACTAAGCATAATCTAACTAAGACATTAATTGGATTAATTCAATTATTTATTAATATAGAGGTTTTGGCATATACAATATATGGCATATAAAAGAATGGACAATGGACAACTTAACATTGTTCATATGTATTGATTGTATACATACAGCTCTGGAAAAAATGAAGAGACCACTATAGTTTCTGAATCAGTTTCTCTGATTTTGCTATTTATAGGTATATGTTTGAGTAAAAGGAACATTGTTGTTTTATTCTATAAACTACAGACAACATTTTTCCTAAATTCCAAATAAAAATATTGTCATTTAGAGCATGTATTTGCAGAAATTAAATTAGAAATGACTGAAATAACAAAAAGATGCAGAGCTTTCAGACCTCAAATAATGCAAAGAAAACAAGTTCATATTAATAAAGTTTTAATAGTTCAGAAATCAATATTTGGTGGATTTTTAATTACAGTTTTCATGCATCTTGGCATGTTCTCCTTCACCAGTCTTACACACTGCTTTTGGATAACTTTATGCTATTCCTGGTGCAAAAATTCAAGCACTTCAGCTTGGTTTGATGGCTTGTGATTATCCATCTTCCTCTTGATTTATATTCCAGAGTTTTCAATTTGGTAAAATCAAGGAAAAACATAATTTTTACCAATCACCATCAAAATTCCAGGGCTGTAAATACCCAATGACACACATAATATTTTCAGATAATTTTACTTCATATTTATGAGTAAATAGCTACCGTTTGTATGTGTGGTTCTGTCGCCTTATTCTTTTCTGTTTTTCTACAAGAGGTTTCCTATGAGCATGAAATTCCAGTCATAGATCTTAGGCATTTCAACAGTCTAGTGCATGGTATTTAGCCCTCAAGCCTTGCACAAGTTAACTCAGGAATCTTCTGAAAAGACATGCGACCTATCATCTGATAAAGCGACTAAAATTAAGGACAAGGGGCAAATGTCAGAAGGAGAGACATTGTCATTGAATTACTCTTTAAAGGGGTCTTTAAACACTAGTTAGCTTAATGTAATACAGAGTGGAAAGGTCAGCACTTTTTTTTTATTTTTAAGTCACAGATAACAAACGTGATGTCTGTGATCCTTTTATTAAGTGAACAAAGAATGGTTTTGTGGGTCAACCATTAGATAATGAGCTTGGTACAATTTCTACTATATACTTCAGGGTTTTTTTTTTATCTTAAATAGTGGTTGGTAAGATTGAGGAGTTTTTTTTTTCTGAATGGTTTCTTAAAGTTCCTTTCGCTCTGAAGAACCATGACAACACAACACTCATATATAAAGAATCCTGGAAGTTGTGATAAGAGCTGAGTGGTGCAGAGTGAAAGAGCCTCACCCATAATACTCATGTTTAGTGCAGGCATTCCACAGTATACGTTTCACAATTCTGTTCTAATACAAAAAGAGATAACATCAGGACACAAAAAGCCAACAGGAGTCTTAAAAAAATGATAGTTTAATGAATAATAGCCAGGTGTTTCCTGAATAAATTATTTAAATGTATTTTATTATGGAGAACCCTGAACAAAAACACACTTGATAAAATTATATATAAATTTGTGTTTACACAGCAGGTGATAGTTGCCCAATTTTTTATTTTTTTCATTATATGTAGCACATGTGTCATTTATGTGGCAAAAAACACATTAAATCACATTGACAGACATTTCCATTTTCAACTAGGGCTATTTCAATATGTGGTATGGAAGTCTGATTCATATCTGATTCTGGCAAATAAGAATTTATGAGATTGTTTTATGAAGTATAAAATATGTCTATGAGAAAAAGAGAAAAAACGGCCATAAGTGGATAGAAAAATGGACAGTGGCACTTAATAGGGTTCCATTGGTAGAATAATGTTTGTGGCCGAATAACATGATGATTTTTACAGTGAGCTAAAGCACATTATCTGTGATAAGCCCCTTTGATTCTGACAAAGATGAAACCCAAACTTCATGTGAAGCATTGCTCTTTTGCGTATACAAGTTATTTACTCAATACTGCAAACTGTTCAGACAAATATCAGAAATTATTCACATAAAATATGTGGTTTTAAAAGCCTAAAAGAATAACATTGGATTTTTGGAAAGAAAATTTTTACCTGCTGGGTGAATTTAACCTTAGAGATCTTTCTGGTGTAAATGTGTTACTGAACCGAACATGTGGAACAATATTTTTAAAACATGCATTGTGGTGCAGTCTCCTTTCAGAGCGGATAAATCTTTACTCTTTACTTTTTTATTATTATCATTATTTTAGCAATGATTCATGTGTGCTCTTTTTTAGCTTGCCAGCTCTCTTTAGTTCTAATTCTGCTTTTCTTTGGATTTCTTTGGGTTACCAATACGCAAATGAGTTTGCTGTTTTGATATCTCCATGTTCACAGTAGCCATTTGCAGCACAGCAGTTGTTTAAGGAACCAGCAAAAGGAATGAATGAATATATTTGGCTTGGAATAGATGGCCTCAGAAGAACACTGATGCCATTTATTAAAATGTTTTGTCCCCTCTCCCCTCAGGAAAATCTTAAGAACTGATGAAAGGCGTGATCATAGTCTGTCTCTGGATAAGCCATCTACAAAAATAAATGAACATTTCAATGCCAAAGTGTAAGGTGTCCTACAGCTTTTGACTCACCCTGTACTTTAGAGGACCATTTAGTAATTTAACACAAAATCACTACTTTCCTAAATTATAAAGCTTATGAATTTGTTGGATCTTTTCCAGTGTTCTACTGAGAGCCAGAAACGTTAGACGGATAAACTAAAGAAAAAAAAAATGTTCTCCAGAAACCAGATGGCACAAAACCGAAAAGCAGAAGTTTTACTTTCAGATCACGTTAATCAGATCCATTTGAATCAGACCTGCACACACCCCTGCCCCCCTTAACACCACATTCAGACAGTCAGCACGCATGATGCTAATATATTACTCTTTCATATCCGCATATAGTCCACACCCAAAGCTACAGAGGGATTATTGAATCAGACACTTCTCTTAAAATGGTTAACCCGAATAAAATAAAATTTATTAATACTATGTTCTGTAACCTGAATAAACATTAGTCCATGCTTGGCATTAAGCACCGTGCCAATGAGTTCATGTTTATCTGTTTTAAAGGGTCATATTCTATTGGCAATACTTTACAGCTACTAGACAAGCTGTATATGTCTATTTGCACATCTGCTTGATAGTGGGTGCAATTTAAAAAAGCTGGATGCATTCATCAAATGGGGTGTCCAAAAATATTTGAACAAACAGTATTAACCCTTGTGTGGTGTTCATATTTTTGATACTCGTTTACTTTGTTACTTGTATTTAATTCAGAAAAATTAAGCAATTTTACATTAAAATGCTTTACACATGCTTGCTTCACCAAAATTGCAAGCAATATAAACAGCTTACATGGTTAATATTTGCCCTTTACCTTTCTTATGTTACATTTCTTTCAAAAAGTGCTACTCTTTTTTTTATTAGTTTTTTAATAAAATGTAAAAGAAAATGAATTAAACTCAAGATATGAGTAGAAAATTTGTTTAGTTTCAAATTTCAAATGAAGCAATGTTTATTAGCCCTTGGCCAAACATACTGTATGTAATATAAATGTGTAGGGGGGGGGGGGGGGGGCGTGTACAGTGTGTGTTTATCGAAAATGTTTTTTGATATATGTTTTTCACAAAAAATGAGCCAATGCCAATGAGTTTGAGTTAGAAAAAATATTTTTTTAGTATCATTTGATGAAAAATGAAAACCACACAAGGGTTAAAGAAATACATATGCCTATACTTGCCATTTTATAATTTGAAAAAAATTTAAACCTAAATAAACAAAAATAAACCTTTTTTTTTTACTATAAGACAATGCAAGATCATCTGTGTTGTACCACAGTGACAATTTAAAGTACTTTACATTGGCAAGAAAAAAATATATATTAATTATATGTATATTAATAGCACATTTAAAAATACATGCAAATAAAGAAAATTAAGCATCAGATATTGAAGGGTATGAAAGTCCCCAGCACAGAAGCATTGTAATGCTAACATTGTTTTAAACTGAGCTAAAAGTCTCCTCAAACAAAAGTGTATTCAGCCTAGATTTAAAAGTGTCTAGTGCCTGTCCATGTGTAGTATTTGCCCCAGGCAGGATTAACTGACAAGTTCAACTTCCTGACATACAGTTCTCAGAAAAGCCTTTTACACTACGTGAAGTTTTTAAACAAGTGTTGTCATGAAATTTTGGAAGGAGCAACATGCCTGAAGCCCCTCCTCCCAATCTAGTGTCCTATACACACCCCTCCAGCTTTCAGCTTTGTTATCTCTACTTCCTGACTCCACCTTTTAGGGGGAGACTAGCATCCTACCACAAGCAGAAATGGTTCTTTACACTTGTACGGGATTTTTGCACTCATGTTTCTTCATTAAGCAAAATCATTACGAAGAAATTAATCAGACTAGTACATAGTAGAAGCACATTTTGCTGCAACAACAGCCATAGGTCTGTCAGGGTTAGTTTTTACCAACTATGCTCACTCGTTAGTGTGGTGTTCACCCATTCACTGTGTTAAGTACTCAACTACTTAATTTAACTACCACTTAATTCATTATGCCTCACTCAAAACCCAATAATTTATGTCGCCTTGCCATGAGCATGGTGACCAGTGTTTAACCTCACTGACAAGATAACATCTCACAACTTGTTTGTGTAGGTTGCTAACAATTGGCACATCTGTGAATAATCTTTGGAGGCTATATTATGATATTAGAAAAAACAAAACTATCGGTTGCCTGTCTTTGATGATTCTTTCAAATTGATACACAAAGAGAAATCAGAATATCAATTTCATGACACTGTTTCTACTACATTCACTGCTCACCCAATCTACTGCTGCACAGACTAAGTGGATCAGACAGAGCAGTGCTGCTGGAGTTTTTAAACACTGTGTCCACTTACTGTCCGCTCTTTTAGACACTCCTATGGTTCTGCTCCACCTTGTCAAAGATAGTGACACTGAGGTGTTTAAAGCTGATGTTCGTAAGTTTTGGTATTTAGGGCCCTCTCTGGTGAGAATTGGTAATTGCACCTAGCTTGGGGGAGAATCATTTTAAACTGGGCGAATGAATCCGAATCCAGGTTTGTTCAGTCAGAGAGAGAGAGAAAGATAGTGTGCTCACTCCTTAGTTTTTTTTTTTATGTTTGTTTGTTTTACTATGAGTGAATGAGCTACTGAGGTCTGAGTTTCCTCTTCTGAAGTCTCCACTGTACATAATTTTAGAGGCAAGTACATAAAAACGTGTGACGTGGTCAGAAGAACTCTCGCGAAAAAACGACTCAACACCCCAGTTTTTAGAATGATTATATTAGGCTTAGCAGGGATGGTTGTTTTAGCAAACTGGTACCATTAAACACACTATTTTATCCCTTCTCCACTCAGAAAGGCTTCTGCTTTCAGTTCAGAAACAAAATATTAGGGACTGCCACTTTAAAACCTCCAGCAGCACTGCTGTTTCTGATCTACTCAAACCAGAACAACACACACTAAACACACTAATCACCAACCAAATCCACCAACCAAATAATACCTGCTGTGTGGTGGTCTTGTAGAGTCCTGACCACTGAAAAATACGGTAAAAAGGACATTATACTGTCTGATACATTTAGTCTATAATTATAAAAGTACAACATGTTTCTAAATGGTCAGTGGAGCTTCAGGGAACCAAAAGTGGGTCTTTAATGGCTTTCATGCTTATGACGATGATAATAGCCAAAACTTGCATGTTCAGTCCTTACTGAACAAAAGTCTAGTGATACCATGACACAAATCCCTTTCAGGCCTGTGCTAATTAACCTAAGGAATGCCAGTTCTGCCATGGCAGATAATACATTTGGCAGATGCTTGGGGTTAAACTCTTACAGTTTTGCTGGCACTATTGTTCATCTTTTGTAAGGATGATAAGGTCAAGGAGCCGTGCATAATGCTGAAGGCAGTAACGTAATCCTATAGTATTGCAAATTTCACAATGCTGGTAGCAGGAGGGCATTTGTGTCATTGTTTACGAGCACACTGCATGCTATTTCTGGTGGGACGTTTCTAATCTGACCTAAAATGTATCTAAGACTTACTTGCTTGCTTGGTTGTGTAACTGTAATACAGTACTTTAGGGAGTATGTGCACACAAGTAGGCAATAAAAATCTGCGAGATGTGGTGCAGATGGTTGAATGAATTGGGCTGCTGTTGTATTACTGATGGTAATGACATTTCAGCTCAATTACAGGCTAAAGCAAATAAACATTCAGGGAAGTAAAAGTTTCAGCTGCAGCAGCAACCTTCTAGAAGTTCTGTGAAAGTCTTGTAAAATACGCCTCCTTTGCGTGACATTTCTAAGCATTGTAGTAGTGTTCTGGATGAGACCATCCATTCCTGTGCTCCACCTCCCCCATTGGTAATCTGAGCCCGCAGAGTTATGTATGGGGTCTCAAATGCAAAAGCGCAAGGGCTGTCTGTTTTCCCTCTCCAATTCCTCTGATGCCTACACCAAAAAAAAATGACGAATTTTCTTTTTATGGGCAAGCGCTAAAGAAAACTTGGCAGAGCCGTGCTTGAAATATTGCAAGGAAAGCAGACGTGCCTTCAAGCTTTTAAGCTATCTGATTGGTAGCTGTTGTGGAGGATTCTGTTTGACAACCCCGTCCACATTCTCCCCTTTAGCACCCTGACCTCCAACCCCTGCAGTGGAATGTAGAAATTCCTCCCTGCACTTCAGAAAGAAGGAGAAAAAAAAACATTTGAGGTCTCCGTTACTCCTCAAATGCATCCGCAAACGTGTCCACGCAGCTCAGCACAAAAGTCCTCGTGCTGAACAACAGAACAGCTACCCTCTAATTTCATTTAAAGCCTGTAGACTGTGTGGTCAGGTGGTTGACTGCTGGAGCTCATTGTGATCAGGCTAGGTTAGCGCTGGGGAGACGTTTTTCGACGCAGGGTTTTGTTGAGCTGCTTCCAAAGTAGACTTGTTATTCTTTCCTGGAAGAACAGCGTGGTGATGGACTCCAGGGGAAAATCCCAATATCAGCACAACACAGTGCGCACTACTTCCAGAGGCGATACACGCACAGCGCTCTCTTTTCCTGTGCTGCCTTCAAACAAGTAACAGGAACCACACTCAAACGTTACTCGTTTCTTCATTTAAACCTTTTTTCCTCATGCCATCTCAGCTTGAAAGAGTGAAAGAGTTTGTTTAAACCACAATGGCTGCATGTGGAAGTTCTTTAGATACTCAAAAAACAAGAGAGAGATTCCTATGCATTGCTTTGGAGCCCCTCACTCATTCCAGATGTGTGGAACGGATGCTTAAAGGGGAATTCCAACATTTTTGATACATTTCTCTGTGATTCAGGGGTCAAGAGTTTATAAACATTTTGTCGTAGGAAGTGGTTTGGAATAAAAATGATACAATTGTATATAATCCAGTCAGGATAACTTTTTTCTTTTACTTAAATATTGTACAAGAAATTATATATATGTAATGATATTATATCATAGATATTTAGTTACACCTTTATAAGGGCAATGGACATTAATCATTAATGATAGTAAGATAATAATGTTTTTTAAATCCCTTAATAATTAAAACAGATGAAATAACTGGGCTGTTTAAACAGAATTAAGCATTGCTAAAAACATTCACTAACAAAAACGATACACAATTTTAAGTGCAGGAAAAATGATTAAGGTCATGTCCGTATAATGAGTGGTAAGTGGATAACATAATTATTGTGATAGGCCTAATTGTATAGAAATGTTCTGACTGGAATTATCTTTTTTTACAGTGATGATAGGAACAACGGTGTTGTCATGTTTACAATGTCATATTTACATACTATATTTTTTACATTATAAGGCTCACCTATTATAAGGCACATTGCCAATGAATGTCCATTTTCTGGTGTACATTCATATATAAGGTGCATTGGATTATAAGGCACATTTTAAGTGACACTAGTAAGGAACAGAGGTGTCACCATGTTTCCCTTCTAATTCAGAGACCTGTAAAGCTGAGCTAAGTAAACAAAAACATTCTTTTAAAGTCAATCAAGCAGTGGGTGTTAATCTACACAGATTTCTCTCCTGATAACTGTTTATTTGGGTGAGTGAAATGCTACCGTTTATTTACAGTAAGCTTAGATTTTCAGATTTCCACTAAGGCTGGGTGCAGCAGTATTAGCATTAGCAGCTAATACTGCTACAGTCTCGGAACTGGAGAACTAAACTGATACTACTGTATAACGCTGTACTTCAGCAGAGTGGCTTTACTGCTCCTTATAAGCTAGCTGGTAAAATTTATTCATAAGGCACACCAGATTATAAGGCACACAATTTTTAGTGTGCCTTATAGTGTGAAAAATACGGTACTACAAAAAAACAGCACTGAATCTACATATGACTTTTAAGATGTATAGTGTATATAAACTGACATCAATGAAAAGGCATCAAGGGATAGCAGTATGTACAATGATCATGAAGTGAGTTGCCTCAGAGAACAGCTTGGGAACAATCACACTTGTATAAGTTGGGAGGTGTTATCTTGTGAGTGAGATTATGAGGAACACTGGTCTATCTGCTCAGAACAAGGCAGTGAGAGTTATCAACACAGAGTTCAAACACAGCCTGATAGTGGGAGCCAGATGGATGGGACATTCCATTTTCGAAGTTGTGAAGGCTTTTAACATTCCTCATTGCACAGTCATCGTAATTACCAACCACAGAGAACAGCACAGTGCATCTAGAATCGTCTGTGCAACAACAAAAAAAAAGCGTCTATGGTAGAAATCACATCCACATTCAGTACAGTAGCCCCGACATGCATATGGAGCAGGTTAGTGCAGCATTCTTTATCTTCTCTGACCCAGTTCCTTTACTAGTTCCAGTCCCATGACTTTTGGCATGTCAGTGATGTTTGCAATAGTGATGCGTGTGTATAAAAAAACACCTAAACTTGAATCATTTGATGTTCATTTGAAGTTATTTACCAACTTAAATGTTCTTCATACACACATTTCTATTAAAAATATGTTTTTGGACTTTTTTTTTTCTCCAATGACTTTGTTTATATCTTACCCGTCCAAAAACATAAAAAAAAGGAATCACTGGAATTCCCCTCTAACACAGGCACACCTTACTTCATAATTCATCCTTCATACTTCATATGGAACATATTAAATGTAGATCAGAAGGCTAAAAGTATTTGGTTCTTCTCAGTTGAGCTGATACTGATACATAGCACCAGCAGAACACAACACACAGAAGGTACACGGGGCGGGGATAACCGCACAGAGCCAAGCCCCAACAAGGTGGTGCCTGCAGGGCTTTTGTGTGAGTGTGTGGGTGTGTGTGTGTTTGAATGGGGGTGGGGTAGAGGTGAGGGATTTCGGATACAGCAGCGTTGCTGTTGGCATTATGCAGGGTATTGTTCTGAAAGCAGGTTTCATTTGACCCTTTTAACTCTAAAGAGGCCTAAACAAGTGCAGAGGAAGAATAGAATAGTGGCCTCACTAAACTCCCTCAGAGTGCTCGCTTTCTGGCAAATTTTCCATCACTCTCACTTCCCTTTCTCTTTCCTCACAATTTAACCAGTTTCCACCCTCTCCGAATACTCGGAGTAAAACAACAACAAAGCTCTGTTTTCCAGCGAGATAGGGTCTTATCTCCTACAATAAAAACAGCCAAAGCATTCAACTTTCCTAATGAAAAAATACTACAGTAGTCCAAAGATACCGGAAAGCTCCTTCATTAATGATCATTATATTTCCATTATATTTTGATTTGTGCAAATATGACAAAATACATGGAAAAAGATTGTAACGAATAAAAAGGTAATAAAAGTATCTTGAAGTAGGATTTCTAATCAATTTGTTAAAACCTCATAATACATCTTAACATACTATGTCACAGTACTTATTTTATTACATAGATATTGTACATTATATGGATATAATCTCAATCATTTTTGCATCCCTCTCTACAACCATTGTATTAACTAAGCTAGAAGTTTGTGTTATTTATTGTTTATTTATTTAATATTGGGTATTTAAAAGTTTAGAATTCAAATTTACTTTTTAAATATTGCCAATGGTTAATATATGAATATATTCAGGGTATTTATGCCATTCCAAAATTCCTGGTGATATGATTTTTTTTTTAGTTCAAGAATACTGTACTGCAACAAAATAAATATTAAAGTTTTATTTAGTATATCAGTTTTAAACATTCAGTAGAAAGAAAAAAAAACTTTTTTATATATATTTTGTAAACAACAGAATTAAGTTACACTTATGAAGTAACCAAGATTTTGTAACAAAAAAAAGTAAAAAATGTATAAAAATAACCTAATGTACCAGAATATCAACCACAATTTTAAAGTTTTACCATAAGCAAACATAAACACTTATAAAGCTTCACAGCAAATAGCTAAACAAAAATTAAATCGACTGCTTCCAACCGTTATCATTAGTAAATGGAATTTATTTTCATCATTAAAAAATTATAACAATATTATCAAGTATAATAAGATATGTCTCACCCCTACTGTAAATTCATTATAATGGTATTGCATTATTATTATATTAATGGCATTAAAAAATCTTATAATATCCTTTATAATATAATGTATCTGGAAGAAAACATTGGCTATTTTAATAATCCTATGTCTTGATTTTATATCTTCAGACATTCCTTGTAATAAAGTGAATCAAACACACCCCTGGCTTTTAAACTGGACCAAACCAGATTTAAAGCAGGAACCCCCATGCCCTGTTTCGGCCACACCAACAGAATGGCAATCACAGAGTGTCATAAATACCTCCAGGTCTGCAAACCATGAAAATAGTATGTGGTATGAGGGACAGTAAGGTCAGCAGCAGCCACCTTACAGAGAGTTTTCCACGGCTGATGAAGCCTGGGCCCCTCCCTAAACTCGACAGGGTTGCGTAATGCGCCAGCTCATAAGAACTATATCAACACAGGACCAGAACAGTGAAGCTTTGTGATCACAGGTGCAGTATGAGAACCTCATAAACACTCCATTAAATGAAGTGCGATAATGTTTGCTTAATAGCGGCTGTGCTCTGAGACTCGACTTTAATCTGTGCTTTGTGCATCTAAAAACTCTTTGGACGTGAAACAGCAACCTTGAATCTGTCTTGTAGATTCCTTGATGTCCTGTTTTTGCTGCCAATAATAAAGCAACTTACTACTGTATCTCAAAAAATTAGAATACCATTGAAAAGTTACTTTTTTCAGTCATTCAAAGTTTGAAATGTGAAACTTATATATTATATTGATGTGTTACACTAAGAGTGATCTATTTTAAGTGTTTATTCCTTGTAATATTGATAATTATGGTTTACAGCCAATAAAAACGCAGAGAATCAGTGTCTCAGAAAATTTGAATATTATATAAGAACAATAGGTACTTTTGGCAGTGTGGGTAGTGAATGAAAGAAAATAAAAATCCACATCAGTAAATTTTGCATTTTATTTGTAAATCAAGGGACCAGATTCTGGAGGAAGAGTGGAGAGACGCACAGTCTAAGCTGCTTGAGGTCTAGTGTGAAAATCTTACAGCACTTCATGCTTCTCTCTGCTGACAACTTTTATGAAGATGTGGATTTCATTTTCCAGCAGGACTTGGCACACTGCCCACACTGCCACAAGTACCAATTGGTCTTATATAATATTCAAATTTTCTGAGACACTGATTTTTTTGGGGTTTTCACTGGCTGTAAGACATAATCATCAACAACAAAATTAATAAACAATTAAAATAGATCAATCTGTGTGTAACACATCTATATGATATATGATTTTCACATTTTGAACTTTGAATTACTGAAACGAAGTAACTTTCTAATGATATTCTAATTTTTTTGAGATGCATTAGTACACCTAATGTGTTTACATACAGTTAAAATCAAATGATAATCAGATTTCTGTAGTTATTAATATCTGACTATTTAAATAGTCATGTTCACAGCAAACTTCGATTTCTTAGATCAGAGTAAGGACTGAAAATTTGATTAAGAAATCTAGAGCTGGATTTTAGTTCGGTAATCTTCTTTAACAGTGCTTGTTATTATAAATTATCAGTTAGCCTGCATTGCATTTGGTGATGTGAGGCATGGATGAAGCTGCTCAGCCATAGAAACACCTTCCATGAATGAATGAATGAATTAATCAATCAATTAATTATCTATCCACACATGCAATATATATATATATATATATATATATATATATATATATATATATATATATATATATATATATATATATATATTTTTTTTCAGGACTGTTACTCCCAGTATAGACAACTGATTAAGAGCTTTTTTAAGAATATTTGTGTCAGTCATTATATGAGCAGAAATATATCTGTTAAAGCCAGATCGTTAATGATCTGTTAATCGTTAATTGTAATAATTAAAAAAAGAAATAATAAATAATGTTTTTGGTAATGATTACTAAAATATATTTGTCCGTTTAACGATTCTGTTTTCTGTGTAAACAGATCTTTTTTTTCTTATCACAGTTAAGTGCTGCTGTTTAATCTAGCATCCAAAAACAATGATTGTGGTTGATGAGTGGGTTGGTTGCCTTCCAAGTAAAGATGTCGCATATGGAGCCCCAGCTGTTCAGAAACTGTTCAGAAATGTCCTAATTTAGGCATCAGATCATTCTTTACCACAGTTTTATGTCACAGTGGTTCACAGAACACGACGTCTTGGGACCTCCCATACGCTCTGCATTGTAGCTCTGTTCCACAGTTCTCTAAATCCAGCGCTGCAGAACAGGTTTCAAGCTCGGCTTAGTGATCTCCCTTTTCAAACAAACCTGACAGAGCTCAAGTTTCAACACACTGTGTCTGATACTTCGAAGACCAGATTGAAAGATTCCTGTTCTATTCCATACTTAATGTTGTCACAATGTTCTCTACTTTCTTACAACATTGTAATAGGGTTGTGCTTATTTTTCCATTCTATAACACTGTCTCAACCCCACCTTTAATTACTATTCTCTTATGGTCATAAGACCTTCTGTGCATGTTAATCTTGTGACAGTGTTGTGCACACCAAAGCAATAGCTTGTCACAATGCTGTCACAATCATAGACTGTGTTTAGCTGGACAGAGCGTTGTCTCTCAAAAGTGAAGCCACCACAGGTCTGCGCCCCCTGCTGTTCGGTTGCAGAAAGCTGTGTAACCCCACCCATCCCCATAGGTTTCAATGGCAAAACAGACTTTCATCTTTCAATCACGTTTTTTTCCAATATACTGTAATTTTACCTCCATTATTTAAAGCAGCACTAGGTAGGATTTCCTTGATTAGCGGTGCTCTTGTGTCTGTGCCGGAGCTCCTCTGAGCTCAAACCAGACTCTGTAAGTTTTCTGAGGCGGCCGCGACCAACACTCACGAGAACTGCAACCTGCTTTCCGACCTTTAGTTCTAACAGTTCTACAAGGTCTACTGGTTCATTCTTTACAAACTAACATACAGACACTCTGGCAAAAGCTGGAAAGAGACCGAATATGTCTGTTAAAGCCAGAAAACGAGAAAGAGAAACTAATCAGCCTGAAACATTTATTACACTCTACAACTGCAGGGGAAGCCCACGAGCACAAAATCTTAATCCTACCTAATGGAGCTTTAAATGCAACAGCTAGTGTAACCTCTACTTATACTGTCACATTATTATATCTCCACAGAATTCGCTTTTTTTTTAATGTTATTCAGCTCTATTCAAAAAGGTGTGGTTATTGTAAAAGGGCTGGGTTACACCTATCCGGGGTGAGACCAATGAGATTCTGGCTTTATTTTCATTGAATGAATGGGAACGGCGACACGGCGTCCATCTTTCTTTACAGCCTTTGGTCACAATCTAACAGTGTTTTTTGGGAATGTGGACTGCCTGGGAGGTCCTGAGGTTTGGTTGAGAAAGAATTGTGAACCACTGGCAATAAATCCTTAAAGAAAACACACTTTTTTAAGTCCTTATTTGCATTTGTAATAAAGGCAATCTCCTTCATAATTATTGTTAACATTACATTGTCTGTTTCTGTATTACTCAAATAAATAGTATGCAATGCTTACATATTTTTACAGTAATTAAACATATGGTGACCATACGTCCTCTTTCTCCCAGACATGTCCTCTTTTTGGAATGTGAAAAATCTGTCCAGCTGGGATTTCTTAATTGGGGAAAATCTTCAGGATTTTATATTTATTTTAAGTTATACACTCACCTCACTCTCAGTGTGCAGATTTTACAGCTTTAAACATCACACTACTTTAGAAGTCCCACGCTCTCACTGCCACTATTGTTCATGTATTGTAGTTGTAGGTGTACCTGCAACTACATTAACGGCCAGCTGACCACATCCTGTAAATAAACACCTATCCGTTTGATGTTACAAGATGTTTTGTTTATGTATTTATATTTTATACATTGGTATTTGAATAAAAAAATTCTTATAAAAAGTGATAAAAGTAAAACTTATTTTATTTTAATTGTTTCTAATTTAGTTTAGCTTTCTCGCTTTTTAACATACAGTATTTGAGCTGAAATGAAATAGACTATTTGGTCAAATAAATGATTTATTACTTTTGATAAATGAGTGTATGTTTTAATGTTCATCAACATAATTGCATGATTTTATGATTTTAAATATATTTATTAATATATAACTCCTTCCTACCCACACGCACGCTCCAACTGCTGTGGTCCTTTAGCTTAGGCCTACTGGAAGCTCCCCTGCCACAAGATCCTAACCACAACAGACGCCTGTTCCTCTTTTTTGAAAACCAAAATATAGTCACTCTATTGTGCATATATATATTTCAAAATGTGAAACTCATATATAATATAGATGTATTACACACAGAGTGATACATTTTAAGTGTTTATTTATTGTATTGTTGATGATTATGGTTTACAGCCAATGAAAACCCAAAAATCAGTGTCTCAGAAAATTAAAATATTATCTAAGACCAATTGGTACTTTTAGCAGTGTGGGCAGTGTGCTAAGTCCTGCTGGAAAATGAAATCTGCATCTCTATAAAGGTTCTCAGCAGAGGGAGGCATGAAGTGCTGTAAGATTTTCTGGGAAAACAAAACTGCACTTGATACATTATAACACAGTGGATCAACACCAGCAGATGACATGTATCTCCAAACCATCACTGATCATCAGTAAATTTTGCCTATCATTACAGCTATCATCCTATATCAATTTATCTAATCAATGCTGATAAACTGCTGAACTGCACTGAACTGAACACACTTAGGCAAGTAATCAGAGAAGACGAAAAACAAATCTGTTCTTCAGTGAGCTACACATAGTGTCTCCCATTCTCCTTTATTATATCTATTATCTGTACTTGCTGTAAAATTGGGAAGGAGAGTAACGTAATTTCAATTCTCTGTATGTCCTGTACATATGCAGTATTGACAATAAAACTACTTGACTTGACTGACTTGACTTTTTTTAAACCAGCCTAAAAATACTTTCTTCTGAATAAAATGAGTAGTTTTAAATAGCACATTTTTGGGAAACGTAGAACTATGTTTAGTTAAAAAAAAAAAAACAGGATGGTCTAAAACTGTGCAAAACTAATGTAACAGTAACTTATATCCAGGGTTTCCGCAGATCCTTAAAAAGTCTTAAAACATCTTAATAATGTCAATGACATTAATTTCAGTTTTGGTTGGATTTTTCAAAGTTCATATTCAATAAGTTAGCTGACTTATTTAACAGCATTTTTATGTGTACAATTATTAAAAACTAAATGCATAAACTCAATTTTACACTGGACCATATTTCCATTTTTGTTTGTGCAAAACTGTTAATCAATGTATGTTTAAAATATTGATTTAATTAGGAATCACAAGTTGAATTAAATTATCTTGAAACTGCTTTTTTAAGTTGCTTCTTGCCAGTATTGTGCTTAATGATGTCCATATACAGCTCTGGAAATTTAGAGCATTTATTTGAAGAAAATGAGAAATGTTTGAAACAACAAAAAAAAATGCAGAGCTTTAAATAATGTAAATAAAAAAAGTTTATATTCATAAAGTTTTAAGAGTTCAGAAATTAATATTTGGTTGAATAACCCTGGTGTTTTTTAATTACAGTTTTCATGCCTCTTGGCATGATCTCCTCCACCAGTCTTACACACTGCTTTTGGATAACCGTATGCCACTCCTGGTGCAAAAACTCAAGCAGTTCAGTTTGGTTTGATGGCTTGTGATCATCCATCTTCCTCTTGATTATATTCTAGAGGTTTTCAATAAGGTAAAATCAAAGAAACTATCATTATTTTTTTCCCGAGCTGTATATGTTTCCACAATAATATTATTAACCTTTTCCAAAATAATAAGAGGTGTTTCGTAGCTCATGTGAAATACGCAGTTTCATAACTCTCACGTGCAAGAAACACCTTTAATTCAACCACATCTACAGGCCTGCTGAAGGTGTGGCTCAGAATATCGATTTCTTCACTTGTTTACGCTGTGTGTACAGCCTCACCTGTGGTTTGGCCAGGCTGCGGGGTGTGTGAAGAGCCATACCTTTAGGCAAACTACTTTACATGCTTGGGGATAAACAGGTGAATGGGCACACAGTGTGCTTATGTTTAATGTATTTATACTGTATGCTAACTTCTGCCCTCAGTCTTTCCATAGCGGCTGCTTCCCTGTACTGATAATCTCCTGTTGTTTACTCAATATGTGCAGATAGCTCCTCCATTGCTTCTTCTTTTTTTCATTTTTTCGTACCATCCTCCTCCAGGACAACCCAAATTCCTCTTCAGAATTCACACGGCCGGCCTGCTGCGGTTAAACTTTGGTGTTCGGTGAGTAACATTGTGACAACCAACAGGCTCATAAAATACGGGGCATCCCAGTTTAAGCACATAGTAAACTGGGAACAAAAGCATTCGCTGTGGACCTAGACTTTCCAAGAATCAACACCTGTTTCAGCTGACCCTGCCTGTGTGTGTATGTGTGTGTGTGTGTGTTTATACACTTGGGGGGGAGGGGGTTGGGCTAAGTTTGGCACATTCTCATCATACTCAAATTGAGCATTCAGAAAATGTCAAATGCTTAGACTAGAGCACAGGTTTGTATGAGGCCCATTCCAGAACTGCAAGTACATTTTGAGTATGGAAAGATTTAACTTCATTACCATTCAACTCGATTACTGTAAAACTGTTTGAACCATTTAAAACAAAAACAGAATTGACATTTTCCATCATTTTGTGCCTTAAATACACATTCTAACATCTACAAATTAGTTCTTCAGATTTAAATCATTATCATTTATTCAAACGGCAAATAAGTTTGAATTGAGATCACTGTAAAAGAGACTTGATAATAAAACACAGTGGATCAACACCAGCAGATGACATGTCTCTCCAAACCGTCGCTAATCATCAGTAAATTTTGCCTGTCATTACAGCTATCATCCTTTACCAATTTATCTAATCAACTGCTGAACTGCACTGAACTGAACACATTGAGTGAAGTGCAGAGAGAAGACTAAAAACAAATCTGTTCTTCAGTGAGCTTTTAACTTTTTTAAACCAACCTAAAAATATACTTTCTTCTAAATACCATGAGTAGTTTTAAATAGCACATTTTTGGAAAACCTAGAACTATGCACTATGTTTAGTAAAAATACAGGAAGGTATAAATCTGTGCAAAACTTACTGTTAAACTGTTCTAACATCTAAAAATTTGTTCTACAGATTTAAAACATTATCATTTATTGAAACGGTACATAAGTTTGAATTGATATCACTGTAAAAGATTTAACCAATAAAAAAAGTTACTGCTGGTGTATCCTTAACTTTTTACATACAATAACAAGATTAGATGTTTTTTTACATATTGCAGATCACATTTTAGCACTGCAGATTTTATGTGAGCTGCTACAATCATGTGAATAGACAGATTATATATGTTGTAATTACTGAAATCACATTGTATAGAAACTATATAGTCTATGCAACTGATATAACTATAAGTAAGTAAGTACTGAAAACAAAATACATTTAAGGTAAAATTTTAAATTATGTAAAAATCAATAGGTGGATACACTAAATGGTGTCCAGGATATTTTCTAGATTTATTATCTAGTATCATTCCTAATGCAAAAACTATTGGAATTTATTAGGGGACGGTTTAACATACCAAACGGTCTCCCACAGGGTTCTATGAAACTGGCTTGTTAATTAAAACAGTAAGGTAGTTAATGTGCGAGTCTTTGGGGTTAAATGTCATGTAACACACATCAAGCATGATTTATTAGTAATTAATATAATTAGTATTATTTTAAAATAAATGATCTAAAATCAAAAAGTTTATTGGGAAGATACTTCAATTCTATAAGCTGTAATAAACTCAAAAGAGGAGCATATGAAATTAATTACAGCCTTTTACTTTTCTCTATAAAAAAAAAAAAAAAAAAAGAATCTCTTTAAACAGCTTTCAGAACATGGCATTGAAACAGGAATGGCCTGTTCTGAGTTTTAATCATGTTTACCTCAGTGTTTTGCATCCTAGTTCTCATGACCATTCCCCAAGGGCAACTTTCACCTATCAAATTTAAGCAGCAAGCTTTTATTATATGCATTTTATGCTTGTTAGTTACCCTTCATGATAAATAAGCCAAAACATCACCAACCAACTTTATCAAGGGAAACTGAGAACTGACAGCTGGCTCATAAAATATTACAGAAGATGCAACTGGCCTGAAGGAAGATTTACTTTATATCAGCACGGGTTACTACACTACACTATACTACTGAATCTGCATTATGATGGAGTTGAATTAAGCAAACTGTAGCATGTTATTAGGGAGAGTACTGCTCACAATCCATTTCATGATCATACCACAGCAGCATTACTTTTTGGAGCTAGGCTCCATTTTAGGAAAAGCAGAGCAGAAAAGCTGCTATAGGTAGTGTTGACTGCCCTCTAGTGGACACCAGCATCAAATTCACTTTATGTAAAAGACTTCAAGTGGAATTACATAAAAAGCCCCAAATTAAATGAGCTAAGCAACCATTTTGTCCCAAAAGAATAAGAAACCACCTCCAGCTTGAGGGAACTGATAAACACAGTCTAAATGCTGGCCTACTGAAAACTGGATCACACTGGAATAAAGACTTGTGGCCCCCTAAGGAGCATTTCTGGGAACAGCACAGAGTATTAATTGTAAGCTTTTGCAATAAGTCAGCAGATGTTTCTAAATATTACTAAGGACCATCATGAAGAAGCTGGCGACTTAACCACAGTCACATACGATGAGATCCTTCCCTCAACTCAAGGGTTATAAACTCAACTTTTTTTATTATTATTATTTATTGATTTCCAACATCTACTTTACTGATTTCCACGCAAATTGAACGTGACAACATAATTCTTGGGAGGACAGCCTAAAACTTACACAACTTAAACCCAAAATAAACACCACAACCAAAAGAGAGCAGGCTATTACAGCACATGAAAAGAAATGAACAAACCCAAGTGGGACTGTGAAAAACATTTTTTTATTTATTTCATCAACTCAAAACCTCTTCATACCATTTTAGCACACAATCCCTTCCAACTTGGGTTTTAAGTTCCTTTTTCACACAAAGTGGTCGCATGTCCTTGTATTTAGATGTTGATAGTTGTTGGTAAGTGCCGTTGATGCTCACTTGAAGATCTTGCCCTGGTTAAAAGGTTTGCCTACGTGCTTGAATTCACCCTCCCATGCAAAGTACTCCTTCACCATAGTCTTGCATTCCTCGCTTTCCACATCCAGTTTGCGCCAGTTATAGGACTCGTAGTCGATCTGCCAGTCCTCAGAGAGCTGAAATGGGGATGGGGGATGCAAAAGAATTCAAAGTTAGCCATATTTCTCACAGAAACAGTCTAAAAAGACCACCACTTAAAATGTACACAAGTGGATCCATCAAAACATGCAAAAACAGCTAGGAATTCGAGGGTGACAGGTCAGAAATAAAGAAATCTAGAAACTCAAAGCTGAAGTGACTTACAGGGAAAGCTAGCTCCTGGCCTCTGAAGACCCAGATGCCAGAGATGGAACTTGCGTTGTTTGTGCCAAAGAGGATTACGCTAGCGAAAGCATTCTTGCGCAGTTTGTCGAGTCGCTGGAACATTCCTGAAACAGAAAAGTATCATGTGTGAGGGCACAATCATGAGTCTTCACCCATCAATAAAATAATCAATTCCCCCCCTCATTCTCATTCCATTTTATGATATGCAACACTTAAATACAATTTTACAATGTTTTAATTTTGGTTATCAGCTCATTTTCAGGAGGTGACGGCAGGGCATAAATCGAGTAGCCACTCCCATATCTGTCACGTATGTTGAAATATACTTTGTAGATACCTTGTAGTAGGATTACATTACTCCAGCACTAAGTAAGTAAAACTTATCCTGTCCAAATAGGACTGGACAGAGTTAAATTCAAGCTTCAACTTTTGGACTCAAAACAAGAATGAAATTATAGTCAGGATGACCTGCTCTTACCTGTGATAAGATTACAGCTCATGAAGGTCATGGCCAGTTCATCAGGGAAGCGGTACTCGCCATACCAAATAGAGTAGCCTTCGCGGTCCAGGTTTTCCCAGAAGTAAGGGAGCGCCACAGACAGTGTGTCCTCGTTAGAGTACTTTCTCTTGAACTCGTCCAAAATAAAGGAACTAGCGGTACACAAAAAAAAAAAACCAACAAAAAAAAAAAAAAAACCAACAACTGCATTATACATACATGTTAAAAAAAAAACTAAAAAGCACAAAGCTTAATTAGGGAAAACTTGACTTAAACCCAATCCCATTTATCATTTGTTCCCCCTAGCCCTTGCTTTCAAGGGACACCCATTCCGTTGAAATTGAGTTATAGGGGCCTTTACTTAAATTTAGGGTGAATTTATGTGATTTTCTCTTATTGTCCACCCCTAATTCCTCAATGACTGGGATTTGGACATCTTGTTTTTCCTTTTCCTGTTTCACCTTCAATTTAGCAGCATCCATAACTGTTGCTGCACCATTTAAGGTGGAACAGAAAATGTATTTAGCAACATTGCAATCTTGCCATAATTCTGATAAGCCACTATTTAGAATGTGCCTCCAGAAACCTCAGTCTGGAGGACCATGCAGCTCTAACACTTCACACTCCACCCCTCTATTTCACCAAGAATTGAGTCACCCTACCACTAGGTGTGAACAAACAACAGAGGGGTAGGGTTAGATGGAAGGGGCAAATGAAACTGGGC
Source organism: Astyanax mexicanus (assembly GCF_023375975.1). NCBI lineage: Eukaryota > Metazoa > Chordata > Actinopteri > Characiformes > Acestrorhamphidae > Astyanax > Astyanax mexicanus. The sequence goes on along the minus strand of NC_064417.1, from coordinate 39,792,963 downwards.
CTTACTCTTAAGTATAAAGAATACTCATTACAAACCTCTTTGGAAGGTGAGCAAACGGGTCCTTGGTTTTGGGCTCAGAAGCCAGAGCAGCCTCACACTCATCCATCTCCTCGGCAGCAGGAGCGGGTTTCTTCTCCTCCTTTTTCTTCTCTTTTTTCTCCTGCTGTTGCTGTGGCTTACCAGCATCCTTGCCACCTTTCTCCTTCTTGGCAGGTGCCTCCTTCTTGGGCTGGCTCTCAGCAAACTTCTTGGCTGCAAAAAGAGCAGTGAGACCTCATGTCAAAACAAGACCACTAACTGATACAAATTATCTTCTGGGAAACACCATTCCTGTATGTCTACACAAGCTGAACAAAGACAAATCCAATCAAAAAGCCCTTAAAAAAGGCCAGAAGAATGAGTCTTAATGTTCAAGAATGAAAAAGACTTTAGTTTATTAACCACCATGCTAAATGAAGGTTTGTGCATCTAATGTAAACCAAGAAAATGTTAGCATCTTTATTTCTACATACTAAAATCAAAAGGGTAACAAACAAATGCCTGCTAAAGCGGAAAGCAGTCATGTGGCTTACAAAAGGTCAACCGTGACAAACAGACCAATTTAAACGGCACCCAGACACCAATAAACCAAGAAATCTTATAAACTATTGTAACTGAGCGCATTAAATCTGGATTTCAATCACAACAGTTTACATAGATATGTATGCAAGTAAAGCATACAGCAGCTAGATGAATTCCATGGCTGCTTTACTTTTGAGGACAGTCTACACAGGCAGCATTGAGTCTTACTGCAAAAGTTTGGGGGTCCCTGGTCATCTGAAATTTAGACAACCATACATTAGAAGACTTTGAAGACCATTTTTTATTATTATGTAAAAACTGAAAATTATGGAGTGTAACCATTTGTAAGTAGTTTCTAGATTATTTCCAGTATGCTCTTGGTGGACATTTACAGGACGGTAAGTAAAGTAAAATAGGGCTGCAACGATTAGTCAATATAATCAACAATGTCCATTATTTAAATTTGTTGACTACTAATTTTATTGTCAACTAATCGTTCATTTGTAACAGTTACGCATCTCATTTATCTGAGACCTTCACATAAGATTGTAAATTCTGTCAGATAAGGCAGGGTTCATATACGACTAATTCGTCAGATTGTTTTAGCCCTCAAACACAATTTGACTTCTAATAGTGAATAGTGAACTGTGGTTCAAACACTGAAAGACCAATCAGCAACAGAGGGTCACAAAGATCATACATGACTAAGCTGGCTCTAAATGAACAGATGTTTGCCTTAAATTAGAATCTTAAACAGTGGGCATCAGAGGGTGGGGAAAAAAAAAGGCTTAAAATAGTGTGCAGTGAACGGTCAAAAGAAGCAAATATGTTATGAAACAACTAATTAAATGCAAAAAAAAATGTTTCGTTTAATTGAACTAGCCACAGTCCAGTTAGTCGTGATAACGTTGTGGGGGGAAAAAAAGTAAGAAGCAATATTATACCATCAAGGTCAATGTATGCCACAGATTAAATGATGACTACCTAATTTCAAAAAGGAATGAACCTTTAAATTATTAGATTGAGAGATGGGTGGTTAGGTATTTTTAGCAACTGATACTGCCTTTAAAACAATTGCAGTTTATTTTAGACCAAGTGACTGACCAAATATCACCTTTATGTAAACAAAACACAGTAAACAACGAAGATGGTCGCCTAAAAAGATTGGACATTAATGTAATTGTCAGACATCAGCACAGGCCTGCATGAGCAAGAACGGCTGATGTAAGGACACTCCCCTCTTACCATCAAACTGAGCCATCTTCTCACACAGCTTGACCTCCCCAAGAATAGCCTTGAACTGAGGTTGGTTGATGCAGGTCACAAACCAGCGATTGACGTTGGGGTAGGGCTGGCGGAAAGCAGGCTCCAGAACCTAAAAGAAACAAGCAAGGTCATTATCATAACTGTGGCACTACAGAACAGGAACTCTATTCAGCTTTATTACTATATGTATTTATATCACAGCATGGAAAAACATGGAACGTGATATGCATCAGCAAGGCTGTGGAGGAGCAAGCCATCCAGACATAGCTTTCAAACACACAATCTTAATTACATTAACACATTTAACACTCAGGTCTTGAGCCTATATTAACTATACAAAATCACATTCATACTTGTCTTCTTTTTGGTGAAATCAAGGGATTTTAAAGTTGGATACAAATTATGCATACATACTCCTTTTACAGATGTAGCAATGACTGCACTCATACTTATTAGAATGTAAGCTTTAATGAAAATATAGCTTATCTAAACCAAGAGCCTGAACTTCATAAAACTGTACTTAGTCCATAAAGAAGCAATTTCTATCTAAACATACGCATTTTAGTTCATTTAAAGCACACATTTAACAAATTGTTCTGGTTGATTGAAAGTCTAAGATTCTGTAGTTTGTTTCTTTTATTTAAAAATATATCTTACTCAAATAACTGTTGCACAATTATTCTTACAAGCCTGTACTTTGGTTGGGAATAAAAAAATAAATAAATAAATCTTCAAACCTACCCCCAACCAGCCTATACATGTTCTACTCACAAAAACATTTTTATAGCCAACACAGCCAGACTCTACTTGCTTTACAGAACCATGACAAAGCACATTTAAAATTGCTTTCCTACAAAGGGTTCTTTTAAGCGATGCTAAAGAAGATCCACTTATCTATAAAGAACAATGTTTGTAAAAATGAAGTGTAAAGAAGCTCTGAAAAGGTGTAACACCTTTCACTTGATGTAGTTTCTACTCACATTGCCATGTTATAAAATACTTCATACTGAAATCAAACCATATTATGAATTTGCTCAAAATAACCTTTTGTTGCTTCTACAGATCAAAATAAATTTAGACCAATATTTAAAAACAATATTGATTTTGTATGATTGCAAAACACCACACCAGGGGTGGGCGATATGGACCTAAAATAATCACAATATTTCATGGTATCCGAAACGCCACGATACAAATCATGCACTCCTAATATCTCCATATATCCAGGATTAAAGTAAAATAAGTGATACTGGACAGATATAATCCGTCTCTAGTAGATATAGTAGATGGGAATAAATGAGAACAGTGTGAATTTTTCTTTTGCTAAAAACAAAAAAGTAGTACCCTGATGTGTTAATTAGGGGTTGGTGATATGGTACGATATTTCAGGGCATAATATTCACAATATTCAAAAATGTTGGTGCTATTGTGTATGATACGATATGGCACACCTCTACACCATGCTATGTCCCACAGCATGTAAATCACAAATAAAAAGCCATCTGTGTGTTTTACGTAAACATGTCGAAATAACAAAATAATGCAATTTCTGATTCACATTTTTCCAAACCAACAAAGTGCCCAAATCTGATCTTTTAGGTCTATGGGACATTTAGTCTGACACATTCAGTGTAAATATCCAGATCAGAAGACATTCAACTTTTACCGTACGGTGTTCTAGTACGTAGGAAATAAGAAAAAAAAAAAAAAAAAAAAAAAGAAGTGAGCGAGGTTTTGGTGTTTGGATATATAGTTTGGAGTGATTCCTCTGTTCAACCTAACTTAAACTAAAAATGTATATATATGGCAATCAGTTTTTAAAAGTAATGTCTAAATACAGCCACAGGACAGATAAATATATAATTAAGATGCCCAAGATGCAAATAAAAATGGCCAATAGTTGGTACAGTTCAATGACCTCTTTTACACACAAAAGCTTGGCATATTCCCTTTTTTTCTGAATTAGAAGGTTCTGCATCCTGTTACTTTCAATGATTAATAGACAGATAGAAAATGTTCCAAAATTATCTACATGCGTTTTCACTGAAAGTTATGAAGCCTTTTCCTTCTCCTGTAAAGATTTTGGAAAAGACATTTGTGCATCAAAAGGTTCACAGATGGTTCTGAAAGGGAGCTCTACTTTTAATTTAGATTAAGTAATCATTAAACTCACCTGCTTGTAGAGCCACAGCAGAGAGCAGGCCACAGCGATATCAGCCAGGCTGACTCTCTCGCCAACCAAGAAAGTACGAGTATTTAAGTGCTGATTCAGGACAGTGAGCACACGCTTCACCTCCTCCTTGGCCTGCTCTGTGGCCTGGAGAGACAAAAGAAAAAATGTAATATAAAACAAACTCAAAAGAAAAGATAGTACCGCAACATGGGACTGTCAAACCTACTGACCTGTTTGTTGAACTGCATGATGCCCAAGGTTGGGAAGACCCAAGCGCTAGCTGGAGGGATGATTTCAGAATCAGCAAAGCTGACCCACTGCAGAACCTGGGCACTGGCTTGAGGAGTGCTGCCACGGAGGGCATCATTGCTCACTGCAAGTAAACACAAAAATAAAAAAAGCATATTCAGTCACAGCAAGTTTGCAGTACCAAAGTATTTTCACACCTGAAAATCCAGACCAGAGTCTTTACAAAGCTTTGCGAATTTCTGTTTCCCTGCCAAAATTCTGTTTGCAGGCATGTGTCATGCAGAAGAATGAGCAGAACAGAATATCCTCAGATAACATATTTATATTTATTTGTGTACAAATAAGAGTTAAATCTACAGTTGCAGCAGATATAACAATCCCCAGTTTATACGTTTACATCCATACGGCAGTGTATCGTGCCTGCAAGTAAAAAAAAAAAAAAAAAGTCTGATTTCAGTTTTTTTTTTTTTTTTTTAACTCGGATTTGTTTTAAGGCTAAGGACAACTTGCATCAACATCCTGCAATTGTGCCAAAAATGTGTACCGCCTAAAAAAAAAATTCACACTGCAGATAAACTGGACCATGGCTCAGTAGATCCAGACAGAATTTTGCAGCCCCTATTGCATCTGCTTTTTTGGTTTGAACCAAACTAAAGAGCCCATTCCAAACAAGGCAAGTGTAAAAGCACCACTGCACTAGTGAAATACTCATAACTGTCCACAAAAGAGATGCTTACAGTAGTGAGCAATGGCGTTGCTCTCGAACAGACAGAAGCCATCATCACCCTGGTAAGCTGGAACCTAAAAAGGAGACAAGAACGAACATCAGTGAAGAAAATGAGAACTCATTTGCACAGAGGATGAGCCAATGAAATGTAAAGAGTATTTACCAACCTTGCCCAAGGGAAAATTGTTGAGGAAGGCAGGGGAGCGGTTCGTCTGCCCAAAGGTGAAGGCAGGGGGGGAACTCGCCACCTTCAGACGAGCCCCGCTGTACTGGGCTGCAATTTGAGCCTTGTAGGCCCTCCAGTTCTCTGCGTATGTGTAGAGAGTCTATGGAGAGATAAAAAAATAAATAAAAAAAAAAGGATTTTAGTTTAGTAAAATTAGTGTCTGTTTCTTAAAAAAAAAAACACTTGATATAAATCCTGCTTGCAATCCTCATCTGCGATGCAATAATAATGCTAATCTATCTAAAAGAGCGGTTACAGAAAAATAACTATTCTACTCCATCAAGGCCTCAATCGTGCAAATCATGATGCAGCATTTTCCAGTAAGGTCAATACAATATACAGCTCTGGTAAAAAATAAGATACCACTTCAGTTTTTGGATCAGTGTTTGCTATTTATAGGAATATGTTTGAGTACATTGTTGCTTTATTCTATAAACTACGAACAACATTTCTTCCAAATTCAAAAAAATATATACTGTCATTTAGAGCACTTATTTGCAGAAAAAGAGAAATGTCTGAAATATCAAAAAAGATGCAGAGCTTTCAGACCTCAAATAATGCATAGAAAACAAGCTCATACACATACAGTTGTAAGAGTGAAATACAGTTGTAAGAGTGAAATAACACTGTTTTTTAATTCACATTTTTAATCTTGGCATGGTCTCCTCCACTAGTCTTGCACACTGCTTTTGGTTAAAAATTCAGTTTTGCTTGGTTTGATGGCTTGTGATCATCCATCTTCCTCTTGATTATATTCCAGAGCTTTTCAATTTGTTAAAATCAACGAAACGCATCATGTTTAAGTGGTCCCTTATTTATTACCAGAGCTGTATTAGAACTGTTAGTTGCTGAGAATTATCAGTTTCAGACATTTAGCTTATGCCAACAATGGCAAAGACTAGTCAATTTGTGCCACAAAAAGAACCACATAAATGAGAAATTAGTTTAATAATGAATAATGTAATACAATGAAACAGCACAGCTACACAGCATCCTGATAGCACATACATAACATGTTTATTCAGAATTGATTCAACCATGGTTTAAAACAATAATTTATAATTTGATCAACTATTTAAGGTGTGAAAATGCTAAATAAAGGGGACCTATAGCTTAGCTAGCTTAGTATATATGGGGGAGATGAGCTAGTGGATGATGACTGGGTGAACCCCCTGTTTTAACCAGCCTAACTTACCGGTACCTACATAACGCTAGTCAGCCTCCGAACAGCTGCCTCTACTGAAACACAGACACTTCACCTACAAATTATCAGCATAAACAGTTTTTATTAGACCTAAACGGCTCTGAAACGGTGTTATGCCGCTAAACGCAGCCGGCACGCGGCTCCGCTGCACCGGAACATAAAACGTGGCACAGCTGAGCGGCTCATTGCTGCTCCCACTTTCTCCCAGCTGCTCATTCAAAATACAGGCTGAAGCTGCGGGAGAAATAACGCTTTATAACGTAAATAAACAGCCTTGAGGCTCCAATACAGCCCAGAGAAGCTGACCGGTTACGAATCAACAGGCTAGCGCCGAGGATGGCTAAGATTCAAGCAGGATTGCAGGCAGAGACGCGGCGTGACGCTAAAAACAGCTTTCCTTCCATCTTACTCACCCCTGCCGCCATCTTTAGGACGAGAGAAAGAAGGAGCGGAGGCGCGCGCTGCTGTCGTATACCGGGGGCACGTCGCAGAAATACTGCGACACGCAGCTCGAGCGGAGGGGTGTGTTCAGGTACAGCCACTGCACCAGCCTTTAGCTAGCCTGTATTTATTCTTTATTTACTAATAAGAGAAATAATAGATGCATATATTAGATATATAACTCAAAATGTTTATTTAGCCTGTGTTCAGTCTTTATTTATTAATAAAAGAGAAACAGTAGGTGCATATACAGCTCCGGAAAAAAAATAAGAGACAACTTCAGTTTCTGAATCCGTTTCTCTGATTTTGCTATTTATAGGTTTATGTTTAAGTTAAATCAACATTTTTTGTTTTATTCTAAAAATTAAAGACAACATTTTCCCCAAATTCCAAATAAAATATTGTCATTTAGAGCCTATATTTGCAGAAAATGAGAAATGGCTTCAATAAAAAAGATGCAGAGCTTTCAGACCTTAAATAATGCAAAGAAAACAAGTTCATATTCATAAAGTTCATATTTATAGAGTTCAGAAATCTATATTTGTTGTAAATTTAATTACAGTTTTCAGGCATATTGGCATGTTCTCCTCCTCCAGTCTTACACACTGCTTTTGGATAACCTTATGCCACTCCTGGTGCAAAAATTCAAGCAGTTCAGTTTGGTTTGATGGCTTGTGGTGATTCATCTTCCTCTTAATTATATTCCACATGTTTTCAATTTGGTAAAATCAAAGAAAATCATAATTTCAAGTGGTCCCTTATTTTTTTCCCAGAGCTGTATTAGATATAAATGCAAAAAGATTATTTAGCCTTGGTTAAGTTTATTTATTAATAAAGAGGAAACAATCGGTGCATATATTAGATATATAAATACACGTTTATTTAGCTTGTGCTCAGTCTTACTAATAAAAAAGAAACAACAGGTACATATATAAGATATATTACTAACTATAAACTTTAGTGGACGTCAATGTAAAATCATTTATTTCAGGTCATTTTGGAGAATCTATTTAATAGTTAGACACACACTGTAAGGGACAATGTGTGTCAATTATGTTAGTAAACTAAAATTGCCAAAAAAGGAGTTGACGTTATGGTATCATCAATATAATGAAAGAACGGCATTAACAAAAAGCAATTATACTTCATTAATAAGGATGTGCAATAATCATATGATACGCGTTTACTTTTTCTGACATCATAGTATTGACTGTATGAAACAGTCATATTTTTTTTTTTTTACAAACAGTATTGTGTGTTGAATTACATGCTGAGAATTCCCACTTACAGCCAGTGAGTTAGCATGAGCACAGACTTTCAATGTCCCAAAAAGAACCAAATAAATAAGAATTAAGTTTAATAATGATGAAACTACATGTTTTACAATATTATACAGTATATGATTCAATCCCAATATATTTATGCACTGCTCCACATGACCCCCACCTCCTTCTGCCTTATCATAAAAAATGCCAATAGCTGATGGCTGCAAATCCCTTAAAACCACATAAATCAACTCAATACATAATTGTTCTCTTTCCCACATTTGCTTTAGCCTGGTTGTTACAGCTTTGCTACTGCCATGTGTGTACACAATGTTTCTGTTGATGCAGATTCATGATTGGCCACATTGGCACTTAAGTATGAAAGAGGAAGAGGACACACACACACACACACAGTGAAATACACAAAAAAATACCAAACACATTACTTTTTCTTGAGATTTTCTTTTTATAAAAAAAAAATATATACAGTTTTCCCTGGTAATTCTGAGTAAAGCTGGCTGGATCAAACTGGTTTAATGTCTTTGGCTGGGACACAAAGTTCTTAATCTGGTTTGATCAGATTTTTTTTTTGTGTGACATTATATAGACACTACCAATGATTAAAAAACGCACATAAATTGAACATTCATTTCTGTGTAACATTGGAGATACCAATTGTGTAAAATATGGCCAAAGCAAATACACAGGGAAGGAATACTCTTATAACTCTCATGAGCAAATTAATAAACAAAAAAGTACAATTTAGCATAGACTACTGTGGGGAAAAAATAAATCACAGGAACATTTGTATTCTAGATTCTACACTGTATATTGAACTATGTACAAAAAAATGTCCGAGAATGTAAAAGTCCTCTGGATTATTTCAGAGATCATTCAGCTCACAAGACCTGTAAAGAAAACAACAAAACGTTTCAGAAACAAAAACAAAACAATTTGTTATTTTTTAGTAGATGATGTTCTGTCTTCAAATAATGCAACGTAATAGTATCACTACAGTTTCTTCTATTTTTATTGTATTATAATTTAAACAGAAAGAACTTATAGTTGTTCTGTATAAGCCCCTCTGGTGTAGTTACAGAACACTTACCCAGGTAATCATCCATGAGGGAGCCAATGGCAAACTAGGAAAAAATGGTAATACAGTAAAAATATGATAATTGGACACATCATAAGAAAGCAGAGTTTTTGCTGTGTTTTAATACAACTATGGTGTGCCATGAAATGCATATGTTACACAACAATCCACACGTAACCATACACTTACAATATCGTTCTTGTCCACTCGAGTACCCACAATCTTCAATCGGATTTCATCATCTTGTTGGATAACAATATCCTAAGGAGGCAAAGACATAAATAATTCAACTGTTGTAACAAAATCATTGATTACAGTGTATTAAAACAAACAAAAAATCACCTATCACCTTACCTCATCCACTGTCTTGTAGCAGGGGGGATTAGAGTTTGGGTCAAATTCCATTTCTGAGGGTATAGACTAAACAACAAAGGATCAAAAGTGTGTTAGCTTTTTATGTAAGCTGTACTCAGCAATGAAATCCACACCGCTTTCAAAATTAGATGCAGATATACTTTACTAAAAAAAGTATCTATATAACTATCTAAATAAACAACATCTAGTCTTTATACTGAGTATAATGTCTGTGTGACAAATTATATTGATGGTAATATGGATCAACTTACATGGCGTGAAATAAAACAAGACATTGGCCCGATTTCTGTAAACAATCCAACCTGTAAAGAGAAGGCAAATAATTCTAAACAATTAAAACACTTACGAAACTATACAATATAGCACAAAATGAAAAGAAAACAAACTCACACAAGTGTAAACACTTAGTGAGAAAAAAAATCATGACTGGGAGACATGCTGAATCCGTACCTTGTTAACCTGAGTGACAACAGCATCCACCACTTCCCCTTTGAAGGGCCGGAATACGATGGCCTTGTATTTGACAGGGTACAGCACAAACCCTCGTCCTGGCTGTATAACACCTGCCCCTATGTTATCAATTGTGGTCACTGCGATGACAAACCCATACCTTAGAGAAACAAGAAACAAACCGAAGAATGTCAGCTTAATAGCGTAGACATTTTAAATATTATATTAAATGTGGTGCAAAGCTCTGCAGTGGGACTTACTTTCCTGTACATGTGCCTTCCACCTCTGTGAAGAGCTTCTGTTTGACTGTGTTCAAGAGGTTTGGACCGAAGTATCGAGGATGAAGAAGGATTTCATGTTCCAGAGAAATCTACAATAAAATAAAATATATAATATATACAGATATGGTCAGAAATGAAGAAACCACTTCAAAATTATCAGTCATGATTCTCTGATTTTACTATTTAGGCTATAGGTATGTTTGAGTAAAATTAACAGTTGCTTTAAACTACTTACAAAATTTTTCCCAATTTTCAAATGAAAATATTGTCAAGATGTGTGAAAGCTGTGATGAAAATCAAGATTATTCGGCCAAATATTGATTTCTGAAATCGTCCCAAGTTAAAACATTAGTATTGTTGTTTCAAAATGAACATGTACTTGTTTACTTTGCATTATTTGAGTTCTAAAAGCACTTTTGTATCTTGACCATTTCTCATTTTCTGCAAATAAATGCTCTAAATGACGATTTTATTTGGAATTCGGAAGTAGTGTTGTCACTAGTTTACAGAATAAAAAAAAAACACATGTTAACTGTACGTAAGCATATACCTATAAATAGTTAAAAGAGAGAAACTGATCATTATGTAGCTACCTGTAGGGTGGGTATTATTTTGCACATAAAACAATATTCTAGCTAGCTACCAAAGCTGAATACCATCTTACACACTCAGGTAATTCTCAGCCATTAAAAAGACTAGGTAATTTGCCCTTTACTATTAAAGTGGCCTTTACTACTCTGTGGCTAACTTGTTGAATTCTTAAAACTACCAGATCATAAGTGACTTGCTAAGCTATTTAGCAAGGTATGTAAATGATAATTTACATAGGTAACGCTAGCTAGTAAGGTGGAAATGGCCACACAAATGTACAGTAAATTAAGTATTCTTATACACAGTCTTCCCCTTAACTGGATGTCAAAAAAAAAAACACAACAGAACACTTTAACTTACTTAGCTAGCTACTACCTGGCTACCCTACTGCCTAGCTTTAGCTAGCCAACTACATTCATGCAGCACACACTCATAAACACTGTCCAACAGCTATTAATCTAATTCATGGTCTAGCGGTTTATTTGAATTCTATATCAAAGTCCTAATAAACCCATCAGTAACTTACATGGTAAAACATCTCTGATCTGGATGTATTTAGTCTTGTATTATTAATAAACCGCGCTGAATGACTGGAACACGTCCTGCGCTTAAAGCGTTAGCGCCGCCGAACAAAGCTAACATCTGCCTCACATCCGGGTACCCCGATTTCAAAATAAGAGTCTGTGCTCAGAGTAAACAGCTATTTATAAACTCTAAACAGTATTTATATTATAGGTTATGTGAAAAAAAGGTAAATGGACACTAAATCATGGATGATATAATACACAAATTGTATACTTCATTTGTTCATTTATCTATAAAATAGCCTGCCCACATCCTACATAGGTTACTTTCCCCATTATACCTGAAAATGATTGCGCACCGCTAGAGGGAGACTCTTTAAAATACTGTTTAACTAATTGCTCTAGATATTTATTTAATTTACGAAAAAAGAAGCATTATAAAGTGTTTTTAATGCGCAAAGCCCATGCTCTTTTTACCACTGTATATTGTATACTCCAATCAATGAATGTTTCTCGTAATCAATGTTTTCGCTGTTATCCATTAAATCCATCTCGTTGATTTTTTTTTATTAAATATGCAACACATCCAGTTGTCTAAATTTGACTTTAAAAAAATGCTATTATTTATTTTTACATAAAATGTCCACAAGAGGTCAGCACATTTTAAAGAATTGATTAGGTCAAAACATCAAGAAAAACCTTCGACATTACTACCATAAAATATCCACCAGAGGTCAGTATAATTCAATACATTGATTCATTAAATAGAGCAAAAAAGGGAAAAGTCATAGTTTACGTTTGAGATCTAACGTTTGGGTTTTACATTATTCTTTTTTAAAGTTTATTTGTGTTTATGTTTTTTATTATTATTTATTTATTACAACTTAAGTACAGCGTCGACTTTTAATTTCATTTGCTATTCGTTTAAATTACAATGTAAAATACTATTACCCATCAAGCTGCCGGCGTCAGAGGGAGCACAATTGGCCCTGCTCCCTCTGGGTGGGTAGATGGCGCTCTCTCCCCACATCACTCCTAGGGTAATGTGTGCTGCACAGGGCGTCTGTGAGCTGATGTACCGGAGCCGAGCAGCTGTGCTTTCCTCCAAGCGCGCTGGCTGCTCGGCAATACTGCATCAGCAGCAGCTCGAAAAGAAGCGGTGGCTGGCTTCACATGTATCGGAGGAAGCATGTGTTAGTCTTCACCCTCCTGGAGTGTTGTGGCATTACTAGTGATAGGGGGAGTCCTAATGAGTGGGTTGGGTAATTGGCAGTGTAAATTGGGGAGAAAAATGGGAAAAATTAGAATTAAAATTAAAAAAACAAAAATACTATTACAATCTTTTTATTACTATTATCACTATTTTTTGTATTATTTTATGCGTACATTTTTTATTCTGCTAATATTTGAGCCCTTATTGCAGTGTTAGACCAGTAGGGGGCGGTGGAGATCGACACGAGTTTCATTTAAAGGGCCAGTACATGATAAACATGTAAGCATTGAGGTTTTATAAATGTATTTTTTCTTTATTTAGACCATATACATCATTTTATTGATTTTCCACACATAGGAATAAAACATTTCATTATTCAATTATGATCTAACCATCTAATTGTTTTTTTTTATATGATCTTTCCTTTATAGTTCACTATTTTATTTAGATGTATAATAAGATACTATGGTTGAGGTAGGTTTAATATATAAAATACTATAAACATGTTGAGTTATGGAAACACTGTAACACAGTAATTTGATGAAGAAGATCATCCCTTTATACTATATGTAAAATTATAAAGTGGAATTAAACAATTGAATACATACAGCAGTAACTATTGTAAAAATATGAAATGTGCAAACACATGCATATCAGTTGTAGTACTGTATAGGCCAGTCACAATCACTGTTTTATTAAGAATATTTGAATGTAACCCCAATATTTTTGCTGACCTCAGTAATGCCCATTATGTGTAAGATAATATTTTTTTTATTTTTCATTCAATATAAAATCAATAATTTTAATAATATTTTTTAACTATCAAAAAAAATGTTGGTCCATAATAGAGTGTAGCTGCATTCTTATGCTATGTTTATTTATTTATTTATAATTAACCAATATCAGTGGCATAACATGATTAAAATGACAATAATATTGTTTATCACAATTCTTCCTGGAAAAATATATCATTCAGCCTAGTTCTACCTAGTTCTACAACTTAGTTCAACCTAGTTCTACAACTTTACTGAGGTTTCCATATTTATCTGGCTTGTTATTGATACACATATGAACACTTTTTTCGGCTATTCATGATTTTCCAGGCCTTTCTTTAGTCCACAAGTTCATATGTATTTCAGAGCAGCAGACTCTTCTGAAAGAGTGTTTAAGCAGAGCTTCTCAGCAGCCTTGCTCTGCCCTTTACCCCAGACACTGCTCTATCTATACTGGGAGGTGCAGAAAGGCAATGACAAAGAGAAATTGCATGTGGCAGAGCACGAAAGAGGCCAAGAAAGAAGGAAAAGAAGGAGGAAGCATGTTTAATTTCTGCAGCCCCTCTGAAACGGCTCATCTCGATTCTGTAGCAGTTTCTGTAGCTTTAAAGGCCGATTTTTAAAAGCTCTTCTTTGACGAGGGTATAAAGGCAGAAGCAGCGGTGTGCCATAGATCAGACTGCCTGGCCATTGTTGCTCGGGCAGGTCAGATACCCCCAAACTGAGGCCATGCATGCTGATTAGCCTGGGCAGATGTCCACACATATCCAAGCACGGCGCATGGTGTTTGCATCAAAAAGAGTTGTCCAAACTGACGAAGGTCCTTGGGGACATCCTCGTTCTCTCCGCAGCCGCATTCTCCTGGAGCTGCTGGCACTCATATCATTAACCTTGATATCAGAACAGGCTGAGCGAGAGAATGCATGCAGATGTCTCCACAGCCACAAGTTCATGGCCCTTGTGTACTGCAGACACCACCCTGCATTTAACATAATACAAAACTCAGATAAAAACCTTTTAATTCAAAGCTTTTAATGATGCAGTTATTGTTGCTTTCCTGCAAAATACAAATTCTATATCTACTTTTTGACATAATGTGAATCTGGAAGTTGTTCTTTACATTGTATTAAAATGTCCTGATGAATGGAATAATATAAATGTTTTACAATGACCCAGAATGAATGAATCTTTCACATTACAATTCTATTGAAAGTTAAAAAGGTTTTCTCCTTCTTTAGAAAAGATGCATTTTGGAGATTCAATGTTTTTCAATAACAGTGAAAATGTCTGATTGTTGTGCTCTAATTTTAATCCAGTCCAATTAAACTTTAATGATTCCCAACAAAAAAATAAGGCAGTACTAAAATAACAAAAATTATGACATTTAATGTTAACCACAACTGTTGTTTGTGAAATTCATTGTTAATAAAATCCATTGTTCATGAAATTCAACACAATATAAAAGAAAGGTGGCATTTCAAATTCTGTAAACAAAATAAACAACTACCTAAATGGAATTCTTTGACTTAAATGATCTTTTTTAATTCAATTCCTCTCTTAAACTCAGCTATACACTTACAATACAGTTGACTAAATGGGCTATTATTAACATAGCCATCTAAACAGCATCATGTTCAAACTTGGAATTATATATTCTACTTCTTTCTGAAGCCTGTAATACTGGCATGTAGGCTTTACACGTGTAGACTTGGGGTCTAGGGTTTTTTATACTTCTGTGATAGTTGAAGAAAATGGACCATATAAGATTATATATTTTTCCTACTGTAATGGAACTAAGGATTTTGGTCAGTATTAGACTGATGCTAATACTGATTATTGGGGCAACACCCCCCTAGGTCCAGCCTAAAAAACAGTAACAAGGGTATTTTATTGTGCACTTTCAGGTGTTTTTGCATCTGAAAGTCTGAACTGGAGTTACACTGTATATATTCGGTTCGGTTCATTTTTAGTTTCACACTGTGAAAGTGTTTGCACCCAGTGGAATTTCAGCACATCGCCAAGTCTTTTTCTGCTTCTATTGTTTAGTGGGTGACGATAAACTAGCAAGTGGACTATGGTTCATGTTGTCTGAATCATGATTACCTCATTTGATCTGAACAACTCTTATTACTACAGTACGGATCATGGTGAGTCACAGCTTTTACACCGGCTAGATTGTTTTGAGCCAAACGGAAATGTTTGAAACTTTGTAACAAACAAGGTCAGTGTTACAGCACCCTCAAAGTTCTTCGAATTGTTAGTTGAGTGATACCATTAACAATATTTGTTTGGTTTAAGACAGAACCTTGTTTGCAAAGATTTATATTTTATTAATATACATATTCTTCACATTCACTTATCTCTCTGAGTTCCTAATTAGCTACAGATACTTTCCACCACCAACACAAAATTTCCATCCCAGTCAAATATAACACTGCTTTGAGATATCATAAACATTCAATTGAACATCAGGATGTGGATAAAATAAAAAGGACCATGGAAAGCCTTTACAGCACTCCAATCCATTCCACCATTGCTACACCATTCTACTGCGGTGGAAGTGAGCGTATCCTCTTCACTCCTGTTTTCACACCAGTTCTAAAAGACATTGTATATGCTGGGTGACTATTACCATTCCAGTGCAGCGGCAGTATGCCCACTGACTCGGGGGGGAGACACTACAGCTATTGTTGTGGCATAATTGCACTTGTATAGTTTGCCAGTGCTCTTTCATTACATGGTGGTCTAAGTTCTCTACTAGCGACACCTAATGCAGAAGTGCTGCCATTGTTTCCAAGCCCCTCATTGTCCAGCCGCATTCTTTCAAGTGGTTCTTGTTTCGCTGAAGGATTGGTTCGCTCTATGTTTGGTGGATGTTGTTATTCTTTAAAGAATAATGCATGTTGTGATCTGTTGAGGAGGCTGCTGAGGGCAAACTTGCAGACACAAACAATGTCTAGAATAGTGATAAAAGAACTTGCATAATGACAACCATCAGCAGCGGCAGCAGCAAAAATTTATTTGGCTATTCTGCTTCACTGGATGCTATTATTTGACCATACTGGGTTTGTTTCAGTCTTTCTCCTAAATATTTGACCAAAGAAAGCAAACTATTTTATTTTAAGTCTTTATCACAGTTTAACTATAACAGAGCCTATGGAAGCCTATGGAATATACAGTCATGTACAAAAATTACACATAAAAACCACTTATTTTGGCAAAGAGTGTGTTTTTGCTTGCAAACTCAACTCCAGTAAGCAACCATAAATACTGAGTATCTTTTTATTTTGAACAAAGTATTTAAGATCTTGTGAGCTCAGATAAAAACAAAATTCTAGATTTTTTTCTGCTGTATCCAGCCACTGCTAATATGTGGGCAATTTCATCACCAACTCAACTAATTTAGCCTCATTAAGCTCTAATTTACGAAAACAGGTGTTATAAGACAGAAAACTATTAGGCTCCCATGAGGAGCATTTTCTCATAAAAGCACTACTTTCTGTATTAATGTAATTTGTAATCATGCTAATATTAGTATTTTACTAACAAATACATATTTACTGCCTAAATAAGGTTTTCTTTATTGTCTAAAACCTTCGCACAGCATTATATGGAAATAGTTATTTGGGATCTTTCGCTCTTTATAATAAATACCCCAAGAATTAGTTACCAGAAATATCTGCCTCATTGTCTTTAGTTTTAGTAACTTCTCCAAAAACTAAAAATGAAATCCAGTTCTGTTTAGTTTGTTTTGCTCGAACACCAATAGAAAGAGAAATCCTGCTCCAGTGCCTCAATTCACTACTTTCCTTCCCCTTCACCCCCCCTCGTCTCCACCCGCAGCTTTCAGATGCAAAATAAGCAGACATATGGAGAGGAGGTCTTTCTCCGGCCCTCCTAAAGATTCAGATTGTATGACAAATCACGTCCACCACCATCCTCCCAGCCCCACACAGAATCTCCAGACAACAGCTTCATTAGAGTGAAAGAGGGAGTTTTTGCAGCTTTGCCGAGTCAAGCTCAGACCTCTTCCCCTTCTCAATTACTCCATTGTTGGCTGCAGCTTCAAGTTATCGCACTCCAAACCATATGGCTTGTTTGAGCACCTACAAGTGATGCCACCACCCAACCCTGCGACTGGGGAAGACCTTAAAGTGGGCACCAAATTTTACCAAAAAAAGATGTGTGAGAAACTATTTGTGTTTAAACTTGTGTATAAACAAAATCAGAAATGTTTAATCCCATCAAGAACAAGATGGGACTTTTCATTTCTGATGATGGGGCATTGAGTATACAGTATATTACAATTATGGAATTAAAAGAGTCACATTTTAATTAAATTATACAAAAATAAGATTGTGGAATCTTGCCCAAGAAATCTGTATTGGTGTAGTGTGTGATGCAGTTACCGACCCAGTGAATCTGCACTGTTATCCACTACACTACACCACCCACTTAATACATTACAGAGAAAACGTAACTAACAATAGTAAAGTTATTTTTTAGACATTGCATACAGTTATTGAGATACATACATATAAATAAGCTAATTAACAAACAAACAATACATTGTGTTATCCATTTCCAAATCTATTCTCAAGACAGAACAGCATTTACAGTTGCCACTATTATTATGCATAATTTGAAAGCATACATTTTCTGTGCCTTGTTCAATAATTTTTTTCTGTGATGGAAAATCGGGAACCATGACAATTAAACAATTAAACATCTAACAGTATATTTTATGTGCAGAATATGTTCACTAAATAACTAACTTATAAACCAAACTGTTTTATTGTTGTAAGGATAGATGGTCTCTTGTTATATTTTTAAATCTTTTTTGTTTTTTGACAAAGAGTCAAACAAATCATTCATCTTTTCCAGCTTTAGTTTGGGTGTGACATCGTCTGACAGAAAACATTACCACTTACTTTTGTCTATAAATGTTATTCGACTTATAACAGTAGTTTGAATGCTATGCAGTGTTTTTTAAATGTGTTATGTAGAACGATGTACAGAAGGTTTTATACCAAAAAAGAATCATTCAGGCAGACAAAACACTGTTAAACCTTTTTAACTTTAAGCACCCAAAGAGTTCTATAAGAGCTCTAAAAATTACAATTTATAAAACCTATTTTATATAATTGATTAAATCTTACAACAGCACTCAATTGTTTGTAGTCTTTGTCTCAATAATGCACAAAAAACATGATTTGTTGCTTGTTCTGGCTTCTGCACTTGCACATATCTCCACTTAGACTACAGCTAGCATGTTGATCCTCCTCTGCTCATGGTGTAACTAGCAAACTGACTGCCTGTTTTGTTGAAATGCGGGACTTTAACCGTAACCATTAGCAACAGCTGCTAAAAGTTTAAGCCAAATGTTCTGGTTAAGCCAAATGTTTAGTTGTGTTCGGGCAAATCAGCTTCTTCCATACTACATTGTGTAAAAGACTTTGGTCTGGATTTGAGCGGTCTTACTGTCTCACAAGTCTAAACAAAACATTAGCTTCAATTAAAATTAAATAGATAATTCCTGGTTCTGCTCTCAATAGAAATTAGTCCAAGCAACATAAAGAGTGCTGCTTTTACAACCCAAAATCCAAAATAGTTGGCACGCTGTGTAAAATTTATATAGATCTAAATAATTGACTATTTAAAATGTAAATGTTGATAAATCTGTTACAGAACAGCTTTAATTTGCATTTGCGGATTGTGCAGTAAAGTATGTCCACATAAATTAAGAAAGTGTTTATAAGCTCATATAGTGATTTACAGTACAGAACCATGGTTTTAATGCTGTCCATATGCAATGGTTTTCTTTGACTCTTTTTTCTAGCCATTTGTTGCCCCTTCTCAATTTTTGAGATACATTGTTGCCTTCAAGTTCTAAATGAGTTAATGTTTTAACCTCCTAGCTTATTGTGATTAGTAGGATCTAACAAGTAAAAAAATAAACTTTGTCTTTGTACAGGAAGTCGTTTTTGCAAAAAACAATGTCCTCATATGGGGACAGAACATTTAAAAATGATCCTTGTTGTTTGGGATCAGAAGTTCCAATTTAGTTCAAAAACAAAATATTAGCTTTCTATAAAAAGTAAATAAACTTGTTTCAAACTAAAATTTAAGGAGAATTTTTACCTTTTTTACCCATGTTTTGTCTGGATTGGATGTAGAAACTTTTCACTTGTATTCTCGCCAACTTGTTTTCAATCAATTAAGTGAAATGTTGTCATGTGATCACTAGATGGTAAGGGCAATGTCTCCATATGACGTAGGGTTTTTCAATGTCTCACTTTTATGTGGTCTCTTTAATATCTTACTTTCGGTATTTGATTTGAACTAGATGTTCTATTGTGAATAAAACGTGGTGTCCTACTTTTTTTTTTTAATTGAGGTTGCACTTACTGACAGCTGTTTTTTTAATCAAGAGCATGTATTTCTCGAAGTTACATAATCTTAACTAAAAAATAGCACCAGTTTCAGCTCTTACTTTTACAGTAAATCAAGAAACCAAATAATAAATATGCTTAATTTCTTGATTTTTTTGTTTTACCTTGAACGCAAACAGCAGTGAGGAGTAATGAGATGAGCATGTAAACAGCGCAGCCTCCAGAGCAAAGAGGAGAATAAAAGAGGGTGAAAACAGGAAGTAAAGAACGTGCCGCTGGACACAAAGCTACACTCCACAAAGCTTCTGACAGACAACTGTAATGCATGTGCTCGTCCTGCAAGGTCAGGTGTGTGTAGCGTTAATCACAGGAGCCGCTGGGCATTTGTCCCATTTTAACGGCAGTATGGCGTAGGCAAAGCTTCTTCACATTTTGCCAAGTAGTTGCCCGGGTTACTGTGAATGATAAAGTCTTTAGGGACACAGGTCTCATTGTGAGCACTAATGTAGGGTAAACTAGAGGTAAATTATGCACTTGCACAAATACACAGAGACAAGTGAATGCCTCGCTGCATGGGCTTCGTATTTAAGCTCCTGGCATCTGATTGATAGTGCAAGGTTCACGAACTGGTACATTTTGTTTGCGGTTCACAATGCAGGCCTGGAATTTGCATTTAGATAGCCTGTAATGAGATTTCAAAACATTGTAATAATAGCACCTGTTCTGTAATCCTGTACATGCAATGTTTTAATGATAAAAAAGTATTTAGATGCATTTAGAATGTTTAGATAAGCAATAAAACAACTTTCTTCATTGTGATAATAATTTATGTCTCCCGGATAATCAGAGAAGAGCTCTTCAGCACAAGACCAACATTTGTTATGACTGCAAAGTTGTATAGACTTACTGCGTACTGAAAAAAGTAAAGTAAATTAAGTTAACTTGATTTAAATGTGTAGACTATGCATTAAACATGTTACATTAACACAGCCATATGCAGTAGGTCAGTCTGTGTGATGTACAATGTACAATGTTTTATTGTAAAGATAATATACACTTCACAACACATTGAGTGTTGTTTATAGAACCCCATAAAACACTGTGACAGTATTAAGTTTTTGTAACATTTATTTTGCTTTTGTATTTAATTAAAGACAGTAAGAACCCAAACTATTTCACACTTTAATAACATTGTAATATTGTAATATTGAAGACTATATTAAAGGTATACAGGAACACATGTGGAATTATTTAATGTAAAAGACAGTGTTAAACAAATGTGTTTTATACTTTAGATTATTCTAAATAGCACATTTGAAGACAGATCTGAACACTCTTGTTTTTTTATGCTCAGTGTCTTCATGAGGGAGAGTCACCTGGAATAGTTTTCTCAGCATCTTGAAGGAGTTCTATTCTATAATTCTATTTTCTATTTTCTATTCTATAATTCAATTTCTGCAAATTGTGTCCAAACGTTTTATTGGTACTGTATATACTTCGGGAGGTGAGCGCATTAGTTAATTAGTTATAATTTATGAGCAAAAGTATTGGGACATCTGCTCATTCATTGTTTCTTCCAAAATCAAGAATTTAAAAACATCCTGCTTTCATTGTAGTAACTTTCTGTTTATTGGGATGTTTTCTTCAAGATTATATTGCATGTATAGACAAGAGCAACATCATCACAAAAGTATTAGTGAGGTCAGAATGTTGGATGAACACTTTCACACTTTATCTCTAACTCCCCAATTCATCACAAAAGTATTGGATAGAGCACCATCATTACAGAGAACAGAGCGTTCTAATCTATTGGCAGTACTTCTGTACAAGGATAGGGCATGCAGTATATTTATGTGTGTGTGCATTTACACATCTGTGACAGCAATGTGTGCAGCCAGTGACTGTATATGTACAGTCATTGTGTGCAATATAAAGTTGAATACATTCATGAGAAATATATCCACAAACATATTTCTGTTTGTTGTTTTAGTGTCTGATTGTATTTAATTTTAATGTGATGAACTTTTTTTACTGAAATTTAAAGTCTGCGATAAAAATAAAACTGGGCAGATGTTTATAACATTTTTGTTATGTGTAGTGATAGAAAACATATATGAAAATTTGTTCAGCTAAATTAGAGTTAAATGCTTGTTACCACAAATAATTAATTACATTTGTTTTGTGAATAGCTACCTAAACATAAAAACAGGGTACTAAACACAAATTAACACAAGTAAATAAGTACTAACAAACACAATCAAGTAAACAAATGCATAAATAAATGAATGAATACATGCTGAACAAACATATATTTAAAGAGTGATGTAACATAATGAGTAAAGAACAAACTGGCAGAGTTGTTGCGTTTTATTCCTGTAGTTGCCAAATACGTTTTTTTTTTTTAGTTTTCTCATTCTCATTTTAATACATCTGCAAACATGTGTGTGTGTGTGTGTGTGTGTGTGTGTGTGTGCGCGCGCGTGTGGGTGTGTGTGTGTGTGCGTGCGTGTGTGTGTCGGGGCTGGGGTGTTGCTTTTCTGATGTGGGGAGTGCCATCTCTCTACAATTGAGGCACTGGAGTAAGGAATTAATTATCATTGAAAAGTAATGGCCCCCATTCTGGCCCTGGCCGCGTCCTGCAGGAGGAGAAAAGGCCTGCTGGCCCCGGAGCTGCAGGGGGAAGGGATTATTCCGGGGATTACCATCTCAAAACTTCTATCAGACTTTCTGACTCAAAGATCTTTTGCGCGCGGTAATCGCGTTAATACCCGCGGATTAATGCTGCGCCAGAGAGGCAAAATTGCATTTTAATTCGGGGGTTGTGAGCGCGCGCGTTGATATGAAATAAATTGAGCTGCATTCTCCTGCAGAATAAAGAAACGCGCACACGCACTCACGCCCCGAAGACGCGCTTCTGCAGCGGGAGCGTTGGAGGGGGCGTGTAAAACCCACAATCCCTCCCCCCTCACACACACACACACACACACACATTGTGCATGCGCACTGCAAAGTTAGAGAGGTGATTCCTAATTCACCCCCGTGCTCTCACTGTGTGTGTGCGCGCGCGTGTGTGTGTGTTTGAGAGATCAGCCTCGTGTGTGAGCAGTGTGCATCCTCGCGAGGCTGGGTGTGAAGTTTGCTCTTGGAGAAGCAGCTCTGCTCTGAGCCTCTTTCACTAATGCGCTTGTTTCATTTTCTCACGTGCTCCTGCTATTGAAATGCAATCAGATCCCGTGCACTTGGGCCTAATCCTGTCAAAATCTCCTTGGCAACCCTTCTCAACTGTGGGGCAAGAAAGCCCACCCCTTCCACCCCCAGCCCACCGCCCCCTTCTTCCAGCAGAACTCTCTTTCCATCCATCATTTCCATGGAAATCAGTCATATTGTAAAACCGTTACTTTTTATCACTTTATAAGAGCACTAAGGGCGCGCGCGCATCTCCCTAATGCTTAGACCAAACGTGGAATGGGCGACCAAGCTGTTTCTGTGCTTTGAAGTTATTGCTGACAGGTTGGTGCTGTGATAATAAAATCCATCTCTGCCCCACTAAAACTACTCAAACCCCTCGCCATAAAACAAAACGCATGCAAAACTGCGCTCTGCTGCGCGCACTGTAGCCCGGAGCGCATAGCCAGGATGCAAGAGAAAGCCGTTCACTCTTTAGAAAACATGCTTTCATGCGCTTTTCTAGGGTGAGATGAAAGTAAAATTTATATAAGAAAATCATTGTCAATAACTCCTTCAGGCTCGTATAGCTGTGCCACATCTTCAAGTTTTAGCTGTGGATGTGGTTCACTTCAGGCCACAAACGTGCGCTTTTGTTCACGCTGCGACTATTTGAATGAGAATAATGCTATTGGAGTGTTGCAGGCCGAGAAAGAAGGAGAGAGAGAGAGTGAGTGAGAGAGAAAAAAATGAGTGACAAAAGGCGCAGAGGCGCAGAATTTGGACAGGGGACAAGGCCGATGGAGAGCTGAAAAGGAGAGAGGGGAGAAGAGCACAATGGAACAATTCACCTTCTAATCGCTTTGATATATTATACATGCCTGAAGACTCTAAACATTGTGTAATTATTTATAAATGACTGTCTCTCTCTCCTCATAATGGCGCAAGGAGAAAGGCCCTGCAGGTCTCTCCTCAAACTGGCCCTCACCACTGCCCCCTTCCACCGCTCTCCAAAGGGCTGCGAGATGCTGGCAATGGAATAAATGGAATAATTAATGGTCAATTGTACGGCTGTCTCATAAAGATGTCTTTAAATAAACCTGAAGAGACGCAGCGGCGGTGATTTAACGGTGCGCTTCATCTGCCCCGGTCTGAGATGAGGAATGAGTTCAGAGCAACAGTTGTGCACGAGCTCATTATGGAGTGTTTGCCTGCTCGTGTATTCTGTCACTGCTCATAAAGAAACTAGTGAACAGATGAACATTAATGCAATGCAAAAGCAAAACCGCAAGTTCATTCATAGAAAAGGGATTTCTGTTCAGAAATAAAGCTATATAGTGTTATTTCTGTTCACATACATTGGTGGTCTACAATTTAATTCAACTAAAAATTCATTGATCTTTATTAAACAGTCTAACATGATTAAGGCCAGCAGCAAACATGACATATCAGAAAGTATTTTTTTGTTTATTTGTTTACTGTGTACTGTATACACTGCCAGTCAAAAGTTTGGAAACACATTCTCATTAATACTTCTTCTTTTGTTGTATTATTTATTACATTGTAGATTCATATAAAAGACTTTAAAAAACTATGAAGGAACACATATGTAATTTGATAGTAGACAACAAAATGTGTTTGGAATTCACAAACACCTGACATGGAAACTCAGGTGGTCTAGGACAGTTGGAGCGAAGAGGGGAGGAAAAGCAGTTAACAAGAGCTCAGCACAGCTAGAACTCCTTTAAGACAGTTGGAGATCCAATCCAGATTCTACCTCATGAAGCGAACTGAAAGAATCTGCCAGGAGTGGTCAAAGTTGGCATCAAATTAAAAGGTGCTACTTTTACTCTAACGTATAAAATATATGTTTGCTTGTTTAAGAACGTTTGTGTTTACTCCATAATTGCATATGTGTTTCTTTATAGTGTTGATGTCTTTAAAATTAATCTACAATGTATTGAATAATACAAATCAAGAAAAAAAAACATTAAATGAGAAGTGGTGCGTCAAAAACCTTTGACTATACTGTATGTAGACTAATTTACGCATACATATTTATGACTTGTTGATCGGTTAGCAATATATACATATAATAAACAATAAACAAATAATGAAAAACAAACAGATATTTTTTAAAGAAAAAAAGATCTGCTGTTTGTTTGTTTGTTTTTTATTATTTGTTCAATGTTTAGTATAGGAACGCACTGCTAGCCTACTGTTTGTTTTTTTCCTTATCTGCTAATTGTTAAGCACATGAATTTAAAAATTGTTGACTTGAACTTTTTAAGGAAGCAAATCTATGTAACACATTAAATGCTCTGAAGACTTTATGATTGACACATTGATTTTCGCAAGTTTTTGTATGAACATCGCAGCAAATAAACTGTAAATAAAATATACAGACGTAAGAAGTGTCTGCTTTAAGTGTGTGTGCCAGGGGTGTCCAAATATATATGTATTTTCAATTTGTGAATCTGGCAGTTTTTATATTGTCTAAAATGTATTATAAATGGGCGAAGAGAAATACTGCAAAACTATTTGGAATTAAATATTTTCATGGAATACACGGAAATTAACATTGACTTTTTTGTCTTCTGTATAGTTATATTATTTTTCCAATATATTATTTTTGTTTACATTGACTTTTACTTTGAATGTTAATGTTTTATTGCTGGACCTGTTATCCTTGTATGGTTATACATGTTAATATATAGTTAATTGTTCACATTTCTGTAACGGAAATAAGTTTTTTTTGTGAGACAGCGCTTGATTGCGTAAGTAGCTCTTTATTTCTTTATGCAAAAATATACTAATTATTAATGATCAGTGACAGCAGTAGTTGTACTGAGACTTTAGGTTTGGTGCAGACTAAAGAGAACTATAGAATGAAGGGAGAGATTGAGGCAGAGTGTGCCTGTCCTGGGGCGCTGTGCTTCTCTTTTCTTGTTCTTGTTCTTTCTCTTTTTTTTCTTTTTCTTCTTCAACTCAAAGCTCTCCGGTATCTGCGCGTGGCTCCGGGAATGCCCGAGCGCTCCGATTGGCTGGCTGTGATTAGAGGCACGCTCCGGAGTGAGAGCAAACAACGGGCATAAATT
Source organism: Astyanax mexicanus (assembly GCF_023375975.1). Taxonomy (NCBI): domain Eukaryota; kingdom Metazoa; phylum Chordata; class Actinopteri; order Characiformes; family Acestrorhamphidae; genus Astyanax; species Astyanax mexicanus. The sequence continues at coordinate 39,766,893 of NC_064417.1, read as the reverse complement.
ATGCTAATGAGATAGTCGCGCGGCACGGGGCAGACCTGCTGCGGCCCATTCATTCATCCTGCAAGAAAATGCCACAAGAGTGGGGGGCAGGGGGGTGCGCGTGCATTGTCTTATCGGGGTATATAAGGTAAGTGAGGCCAGTCGTGTGCCAAGCTCACCGGCTCACGCGAGCTGATTGAGGAACAAGAACGAGACGGGCGCGTGCCAGCAAGTTTGAAACGCAAAGACAACTCTTATCTGCGGGACTTAGACTCCTAGAGAGACTCTCCCTCCTCTCATCTTCTTCTCCGCGTGTCTACAACTCTCAACAGGTACGCACGCGCTTATGCTTATGCACCCTACTGCTGCTGCACGAGCCATTTCATCCACTGTTGTTCTTTAGACCTATCTCTGACAGTTTGCTTCAGTTGCTTACCGTTTGCCTTTCCTACCTGTGCCCGCAGGTATTGCAACCATGTGCACCGCAATGGATAGCGTGTTCTCTGACGTTGACTCCTCGAGCTGTGACTACTCATTCACCGGCACGGATGACGAGGACTCCCGCGACGCCTCCCCAGCACACGAGCATGCGCTCCTGCACCAGAAACCACAAGACCAAGAGCAGCAGGAGCCCCTGCAGAAGAAGAGGCGCCGCGGTCCTCGCGCACGCACTGATCCCACCGTGCATGTGGCCAAAAAGAGCCGGCGCCTGAAGGCGAACGACCGCGAGCGCAACCGCATGCACAACCTGAACGGCGCGCTGGACGCGCTGCGGAGCGTGCTGCCCGCGCTCCCCGACGACACCAAGCTGACCAAGATCGAGACGCTGCGGTTCGCTCACAACTACATCTGGGCGCTCTCCGAAACCATCCGAATCCACGACAGGGCACGCACCGCCCCGCCGCCCAGCCCGGGAAGCGACGCGTGTTCCTGGGCGTCCAGCGCTTGCTCATCCGCTTCGTCGCCGTCCTACTCCACGTCGGAACCCGGCAGCCCTGCCACCCCCGAGGACTACGGCTTCGTGCAGGCGGACGTGGTTTACAGCTACCGCCCCACCTTCCTCCCCTACGACTCCTACTAGCGCGAGCAGCAGCTAAAACCCAGCGTAGAGATTCACTGTTTGCCTTACGACTCCCACCAGAGACTCCTTCCGTATTTTTCTACGTTTTCGTCGACATTGCTGTTCCCACACGAGGTTTTGCACTTTTTTGTTTTAGTTTACTCCTCCTTTATTTTTTAGCGCGACACACTTTTACAGACCCCACTCCAGCCTGCTCTGTTTGGAGGGGAGAAAATTGACACTCACGAGGAACAAGACAAGACCCTCTTCAAGCCTCCTGCACGAGGTGAAAAGTCAATTTTACAATTAGCCGCGCGCCAGAGCAGAAAAGCGAGCGTGAAAACGCCGTTTCATCGCAGTGACAATAGAGGAGCTAGAAAGAGGGGCTTCAAGACGAGCAGGACCCCCGAAATATGGCCCACCAAGAGCCCAGTGCATCTGAGGGAACTGTTACTACTCTTACTGCATTGCATTGCTTCTTTATTTCCTTTTATTTATTCAACCAGTGGATTTTTTCATATGATATTGTATTTTTATTGTATATAAAGAGATTTATTCTATTATGTATTTACCTCAAAGTATAATTCTGTTCAAAACCCTTTTGTACGAATAAATATAATGTTTTTTTTAAAATGAAAAACGCACGTGTCTGTGTGGTGATGAAAATGATGATGATGATGATGATGATTATAATGATGGCAGGTGACCTCTCTAGTCTAGTTCATTCATATCAATCCACCAAACACACTGACCTCACCTCATCTCAACATCCATAGCTGGGAGGGGAGGGGGCAGATTATAATGGACCACAGATAATTATTCAAACAAATCAAAAATGGTCTGACGCTGTTCTGACTGAGCAGAAGCGTCCCTCCATCCATCACACAACAACCTCAAATCCTGTTCAACAAATAGCTGAAGAACATTTCAAAAAGAGGAAGCAGATGAACTAATGAAGAAAGTGTTACTCAGTTCAAAGAAAAATAAATAAGGGCACAAATTGATAGCATTCATTATTAATTTACGAATGAATTGGAAACGAAACATATGTAAAAAAGGAAATAAAAAAGTGTAAATGGAACTGTTACCTTACTGTTCTTAAATTTGGCAAACTAAGGATTGCAATAAACCATATACACTTGCACATTATACATTTTTTATAGAGAACACACTACTCTAAATATTACATTTAAGTGTTAATTATTGTTTATTTGCATAATTTAAACATTAAATAGGGTTTGTGCACAGTAAATGCACATTAAATGTTCAGAAGTTGTATACAAAATATGCAGAACTTGTACTTAAGTTCTAGATAGATAGATAGATAGATAGATAGATAGATAGATAGATAGATAGATAGATAGATAGATAGATAGATAAATAGATAGATATGTATAATAAACATAATTTCTGATATATCAACATCTCAATGCCCTAAAGTTCTGAGATATAATTTTTGCGTCATTCTGCATGGACAACGTTTATTTCTATTCACATTATAAATAAAATGATGCGTAGGTCTGTATAAAAAGATTTTTAATGTATTTAGAGATATATAGAGATTTGTAGACAAATATTATTATTAACATAAATATGTAACAGTTGTATTTGTTTGTGCCTTTATTTCTTAAGCCTATGTTTATTTTAAGTAAAGAACTCAGCAAAAATAAATTAATATATATTTTTTATTTATAAGACAGCTGTAAGAAATGTGTGTAATACTTTATAAACAAAGTCTTCAGTCTGACCCACAGTTTGTGTGTGTGTGTGTGTGTGTGTGTCTGTTTCTCCTGTAAGCTCGGTGTGAGGAGGTGTGTGTTGTTGAGTGAGGGTCTCCGGGTTAAATCCTCTGTGAGCTCCAGCCAGGGCTCTTGTAAGCGCACGTGTCTGGGACAGGCCAGTCCAGCAGCACGCGCTCAGAGCCTCGGGCAGCGGCCCAGAGCAGCGCGAGAAGAGGGGCAGGGGAGAGGGGGCACTGCTGAACCTGCAGCCAACCGAACCCACTCTGACACAGTCGGCAGAGCTGCACGCGGAACACAATGGCAGCGCTGCAGTCGTGCCACCTGTTGTTATGGGGTTTTATTCCGTGTTTAAATAATGATTTTCTCTGCACGGCAGAAGCGAGCGCTGATAGAAGCGCGCGCTTAATGAATAGCACTGTGCGCCTTTGTTCTGCAGCGCAGCGCCGTGAGCGGTTGGCACTAGCTGAGTTTACTGCACCTGCAATCACATTACTGCCAGTTCAGTAGCCTCTGCTCATTAGAGGAACACCACACTATGCTCTGATGGTCAACACTGACCCTCGTAAACCTTCAGCCAACGTTTTAAAACTCGTTAAAATAACTGACTTGGATTGAAACATCATGAAGCCAATGAAATAACACTCTAAAAAGTCCAACGTTTTAATAGTCCAAAGTCCAAAGTTTTAATAACCATCTTTTAAATCAATTTAATTAAGCAAAAAGTCCCATCAACAACAAATCTTGTTGAGTCAACATGGGTAATTTTGGGGAAATGCAGTACCAGTATTTTTTATCACCAGTACACAAGAACCAAATTAGATTAAAAAAATAAGTTTCTTTGATGTTTATTGTTCTTCGTGTTTGTATGAGGGATGTGTGAGTGTGTGAAGACCTATTTTGAAGGTTTTTATAGTGCATACAATATAATGCATCAGAATTGTCTACACCTATAACTTACACCAATGATTTCCAATCCAAGTGATCACACAAATCACTCAACAATGAAACCATTTGAGTTTTCTACTATAAAACAGTTTATAGTTTATAGAACAACTTACAGAATCAACCTGGCAGAAAACACTGCTTGGTCTTCTTTTTAATGGGGATAAAATATTTTCAATTCTTGTTGTTGGAATAATCCTCTGTACGCCTCTTTGGAAAAGGCTTCTAGTTGTAAAATATTCTTGGATCGTCTTGCATGTACTGTTTACACAATTTATATGCTGTTTGGTTTAGTGGACTATAAAAGCTTCAGTTTGTGTCTATTCAGGCAGTCCAATATTGTCTATTAATATTTTGTTGTAGAAGTCTTCCCTGTTCAATTTCATCCTTTAACCACACAGCTTGAGATTTGCATCCCGGATGTTTTTTTTTTTTTTTTTTTTTTTTTTTTGTGGAACATATTCTTTCCTCCATTGCCAAATGCCATTGCCACTGGAAGCAATACAACCCCAAAGCATGATAGATCCACTCCCATGCTTCACAGTTGGCAGGGTATTTATTTTTATTTTTTTTTATTCTGATGAGGTCTTTTTTTTATTTACCTCATCAGTGCTTGCTTCAAAACATACCTGTCTCGTCTGCATATTCTGTAGCATAACACTGATTTAGTGATGAACTCACACTTAAAGTATTTTTAAGACTTTTTCATGAAGACTATTGCAATGCTGCACAGTGGAATAGTGCAACCCCTTTCTTGACATACCTAAACTTTCAAGCTGTTTCTTGGTCATAATTGTGGGTGTTTGATTTGATATCAACATTTCTCGACAAATATATCTCGACAGTAACTTTTTTGTTCTTCTGGATTTCATCTTTTCAACATTTCTTAATAGTGTTAAACCCTGTAGAAACTGCAAACAGAAAACACTTGGGAAACTTTTCTTTTTTTTCTTCTTCTGCATTGTAGACATTGAATAATTTTCTTTGTAAATTCCTAGATAGTTCCTAAGAGGATCCAGGGGTTTGTGAGTGTTAGTTTAATGTTTGGAGATTCAGATCATTTACAAAGCATGTAAATAAAAAATGATGATATATGATTAAATCTGCACACAAGTGATTGTTTAAGCAAATTGCAGAGCTTGTATGAGAGCTTGTATTTAAATTCCATCCTCATTTCTGCAAGCCAAACACAATAGCTTCTTTTAAATTAAGAATAATAATTGAAAATGAATAAAATAAATGTTCTGAGACTGATTTTTGAGTCATAAGCCAGATGTTCAAGGGTTTCACTTGAACACTCAGTTTATAATATCAGTCACAGAGTAATGTAATGCCAACAATTGTGGCTCATAACCACATCCCTGCCCCCCTGTCCCCTCAGGGCTGAAAGCCAGTATCAGTGCAGCGGGACTCACAGAGGTCAGAGGTCACTCAGGGGCAGGAGACCCCTCACCTCCCAGGGAGATGGCCTTCCATGTCAACGGGCATAAAAACATCAAAACACCCTTCATGTTTGTACAGCCATGAGCACACAGCTACACCTCCCACTCCCTCGTAGACAAGGCTCTGGGTGGGCATTAGGCCAAAGGATCCGCATAGACTTGACCTCCTTCTGTTGAAAGTATCACCAGTGTTCAGTAAATAACCTCATTGATTGAAAGACTGTAGATGTTTGAAGCTGGTCTTTGAGTCATCTGAACAAGGGTGGCCTAACTGCAGAGACAAGAAGCCTTAGTCATTCAATGTTTTGGAATTTTGGGGGGAAAAAAGACCATTCATTAGTAAATGTACATTGGATGAAAATCCAAAGATTTACTTACAGTAGGTTAAATATGTCAACTGTTTGTTGATGCATAGAATATGTAACATCAACACAGTTTTTACCTAGACATAGCATATGTGTTTCTTGGCCCAATTTTTATAATAAGTGTCTCTAATAACTGTGTAGTCACATGTGAATAATCCATGTTATAACTATGGAACTACTAATAAAGTACACACGGACACAGATTAATTACAGTTGTACAGGTAATCTTACTGCGGATGTGTCATCATCCATTTTAAACTTTAAGATTTGACTTTAACAGGGTGAGAGTACTTCTTTCATAAGTGTCATAGTGCGTGTGTGTGTGTGTGTGTGTGTGTGTGTGTGTGTGTGTGTGTGTGTGTGTGTGTGTGAATTCCCACATGTAATAACGTGTTTATATGTAATTATTTGTGTAAAACCCTTGTCTGGTTTATAATTAGGGCTGTCATTGTTCTTGATTACTAAAAATATTTTTTCATATTTTATCATGGGAAGATGGACAGAATATTCTGATATGTCCAACTGACTCTGATGTGTAATTCCATACTTTGCATGACTGTATTTAATCTGTAACAGTGTGTATTTCTCCAATAGTTACACTGTTAAAATTTATTGATGAATGGACCCATAGAAATTCTCCCAAATTACCTGCAATAAGCTCTTTTTACATTGAATTCAGCTGAAAGTTAGGAAATTATCTCTTCATTTATCTCTTCATTGAACAGCAAAACTGTTGACTACATTGAGGTTTAAATAAATGAAAGGAACGGAGATCTCCAGTAATGTGAATGTTTATACATTGTTTGAATAATTTGGAAAGTTAAACTAAATTTGATAAAACATATTTTTTATTACATTTTCACATAATAAAATTACATACTTTTTAGTATGCAAAATATGGATGTCCCAGTCAAGCTTTTTTGCCCCACCCAATTTAATCTAAATCTGCTGATCCACTCTTTGTTTTTATATAAATGATGTGCTGCTGATTAATGTTGAAGTAAAACTTAAATTTTGGTAACAGTTCATATAATGAGAAAATCTGGGCTGATTTATTAAATTTAGTTTTTTTTTTATTATTACATTAGGTTTGTTCATTACCATTCTGTTCTCCCATCACTAAAACACAACAGCAGTTTTGTATACTTTTAGATATGATGTTATGTTTCTTGTTCTGCTGTAATATAGTTTAGCAAACCCTTTTATTTACCTTTTAAGAACTGAGTTACATATGCAAGTAATGGATCTGGACAGAAACTCCGTTTATTGACACCTGTGCACATTAATGTCTATTTTTCTCTTCCGATGTGAACAGATCAAGATGTCCAGGAGGCCAAGACAGCAGTGTGCCCTTCATCTATTCACTGTGGTGCTTGAGAAGGAGAGAATGGCACTCTGGGAGAGCAAGGAGTCTCAGCTTGTGGGAGAAGAAGGAGAATGGACAGAAGATGAATGAGCCTTCTGAGTCAAGACACCCAGAGAGTCACAAGGAAGCTCCAAGAGCTCAATACAGAGACCAATTAAACAATAACTGCAAGTTAATGACCAACAGAAGGTGGGATGCTGGGGGAGTAAGGGATGAGGAAGATGAGTCAGTGAGTGGATCTGAGAGTCTGACAGAAGAGCACATTGCCATTGCAAGAGTCCTTTGTCATTCAGGAATAAAGTAAGTAAAATGCATACTTACATGAAAGACAATACATATATATTATTAAAAATAAATTTAGCTTTTGGTTAATTCTATGGATCTCCAGAAGTCACATGGTCAGTGACCATGTAAAGTAAAGAGGTAAAGGAACGTGTTTTTTTTGTTTGTTTTTTTTTAGGGAAAAAGGTTGGTGGGCACCAGACACTATTAATTAAAAAAAATCTTGTTCAGAGGGCCACACTATAAGCCTGGTGGATTACTTAAATAATTTTTGGCTTAAAGGTTTTAAGTAATGTCTGAGTTAAGTAAATTAAAAACTGTACTTTAATGCACAATTATACATTATACAAATAGCCTGGGGAAATGACTACACACTGACAGTGAGTGTCTGAAACTGAGGGACACACCTATTATGCAAATAGATGGTGACAGGAGCCAATGGAAAAAAAATGCCAATGACAAAAAACTAATCCAAATTATTATATGTTGATTCAACTCAAAGATACCATTTGGATGTATCCAAATGTAAACCATTTGAGCTCTTTGAGCTTCCAGTACAGCTCGGCTCGAACCTCCATCCCTCAAGACCCACAGAAAACAAACATCCAGACTCTTCTCTGTGCTAGCACCAAGGTGGTGATATGAACTTCCACTGGTTGTCAGAACAGCAGATTCACTCGCAATCTTCAAACGTTGACTGAAGACTCATCTTTTCAAAGAGTTTCTAAACATGATCAAGCTCTGTGTATCACTTGATCCTAGTCTACAAACAATGGATATGTGAAGTAACATCGAAGCACTGTTGTATGTCGCTCTGGATAAGGGCGTCTGCTAAATACCTTAAATGTAAATGTAAATGTATGTGTAGCCACAAATATTTATCTTTCTCAAAGTAGTTGAAAAATGTTTGAAAATAACCAATTTTAAATAAAACAGAGTTCATCTAAGTGTATAGTATCTGGTGCTTACAATGTAATATCAGGGAAGTATAATTTTTTTACCTGACCCTTTCTCCAAAAACCATGACCTTTCAGGGGCACCATATTCTTTTAAAAGGATTAAATCTTTTAAAAAAATATTTAATACACTGTCACAGTTTGCTGCATGAGCCTAACTCATGCAGACAGATGTTTCTGAGTTCTGGAGGGCAACAGTAACATCAGTCTGCCATCGATGCTCCTTTTGGGTGGTGGGCGTCTTTGCTGAGCCCTGGAGTTGTGAGCCTAATTCTCTGGCCTTATCCCAAACAGGGATTAGCAGATGAGTGCTGACAACTGCCTGGATCTGCCCTCTGCCCAAAATCCCACCTTCAGATCAGTGCAATCCTTCCCCGTAGCACTCAAACAGAAGGCTTCACACCTTGACTCCTGAGGAGACCTGAAAGAGGTGCTGACAGCAGTGCAGGGTGATTAAGGTAACTAATGACCTGTTGGGGAAATAGAGGCTTATTCCCAATGCATTTGGGGATAGAGGTAACACACACTAATCAGCACAGCCCCAGCAATTAAGCACTCTGAGCTTAAAATGACTTGTTTTCCACAATTATTGCACAAATTAAACTAAAAGTTTGCCAATGACTATAATTTCTATTGCTATATATTATTGACAGATTGAATGCGACAACAAGACAATGCTATGTCTCTTGTCAAGTGAATGACTAGATAGATAGATAGATAGATAGATAGATAGATAGATAGATAGATAGATAGATAGATAGATAGATAGATAGATAGATAGATAGATAGATAGATAGATAGATAGAATTTATTCATAACAATAAAAGGTCCACCTTAAATAAACATGCAACTTAATTAAGCTTAACTAGTTATTGATACTGTTGTCCACTGGTGATTAATTAATAAAAGTCCACCTTAAATAAAATGTAACCTAGCTAGATAGCGTTAGGTTAATACAGGCTGACTAAGTAGATAGATAGATAGATAGATAGATAGATAGATAGATAGATAGATAGATAGATAGATAGATAGATAGATAGATAGATAGATAGATAGATAGATAGATAGATAGATAGATGAATACAGAGTTCTCAAAAGTCTCCACTTTGCTCAGTTTTCAGTTACCAAAGATGTTGTTATTTAGTGTACATAGAAAGCCAAAACACAGACATAATTTTTTATATATTTAACCCAGACACTGTGTATCACTCATTGGTAAACCAACAACCAAAATGTACTGCTTATCAGTACGCTGAGTTATGGTGGCAGTAAATATTTCCAGCAATGTTCCGTAACACTTGAGCTACAAACTGTAACGTTACAGGGGGTTTTAATCTGTGCTTTGAGGAGACACAATGGAACAGTACTGATCTCATTGTAAATTCCTTAACATTGTTCTCAATTTGTAAACCCACTTTAAATTCTTTGTCTGATGGAACTAAAGCCCTCCTCATCTCGAGCCCCTCCTGCACAACCCTCCTACAGTCAGCTTTACGATACAGCAAGCTTTTTGTGTGCTCTCTTGTCCATGCAGTGGAACCACAGTGTGCCAGGAATGTCAGTAGAAAAGACCCTCTTCGACCTCTTCAGTGTGTTTCAAGGGCTTCCTCCTCCAAAACTTGCCTTGTGCCATGAGCCACTACCAATCGGCTTTCTTCAGTACAGCCCAGTCAAGTGCTCTTTGTCTTCCCTTGCTGTGTGTATGAAGGTGGAAATGAGTCAATTAGTGTTTTACACCTTGCTCCGAGCTGTAGGTGTTTTCTCATGGATATACTACAACTGTGAGTTTGGCCTAAAGCACACCACCTTCTCTCCAGGTCAGTGTGAGTGTTTGGCATGCTAATATAAGTATACCCTCACTGTAATTTGCAAATGAATAAGAAAACCAATATTGCAGGAACACAGTACTTTTATCACTGGAAAGACTGAGGACATTTTCTTTATCATTTGTGGATTTAAATAGAGTGATTCCAAAATTCACTCAAGTCACTGCAATTACCAACAACTGTGTTTTAACAAAGTTTTTTTTAATACAATTAAAGCAATTGTACTTTTCCAATCATTGTACTAATGCTAAGTCTCAGACTTACAATATACCCCAGTTATCGTGCCTTAAGGCATATTACACAGTAACTACAATTGAGTTCTGTAGCATTATATAATAGAAGAAACACTTTTGTTCCCCTCAAAACCTTTTTAGTGTGTTACCAGAATTTATATAAGCTTCTATATAAAACCAGCTACAAGACATTTTCCTTGTATTGGAAGTATTGAAACACTTTACCCAAATGTATTGAAATGGCTGTTTGAGTTGTTTTGTCTCTATATACAACCTAAAATCAAAGAAAAATGTGACAGTTTGGAAAATGCAAATAAAAATATGAATTTGTATGAACTTAATATATTTCATGTTCTGTTTGGTGAACTTCTTTTAATTTTTTTTATAAATCTGTTCCTGCATTTCAGGTCTAGCAACAAATGTACCAGTGTTCCAGGTGTTATATTGATTCATTCATCCTGAATAAATGAAATAAATGAAATGAAACATGAAATATCAGTCAAAAAAAATAAACATTTAAAAAACATTGCATTTTTTTAATCTTATTTACTGTCCCAACTTTTAAGATGACTTTTACTGGGGCTACATTAAATCATTAAATCATGCATCCAAGTCTAAAACAATTTAGAAACATATACTTTGTACATAACCTTCATCATTAGGATTTGCCTAATAAAATAAAATAAAATAAAAATAATATACTTGTTTACCAAAATGGCAAATTATTGGTGTTTCTTTTGTTTTATTGAAAAATATGAAGTTGCTTACTTGGTTTATTCATTTGTATTGTATCATTACTGGACAGGAACACCCTATTGAGGCTTACATGTCCTAAGAGTCAGGCTTTCCTTTAAAGTTTAAAAGGAAAAAGTCCCTCCTGTAGCACTTGACTGAACACAGTGATTCGATTATGTGTCTCTGGTGCTTTGGTGCCGTTGTAATGCATTGCTCCGCCGGCCGCATCACTGACTCGGTCATTCGAGAAGCTCCTACACCTGTACTGAAAGAGAGACAGTGAGTGCAGATGTTCCTGTGTGGCAGATTAGGCATATGTCGCCTATAACCTGAGGAAGAGGCCGACCCTCCGGTCGGAGGTTTAAAGAGTCCACTTTAGAGCGAGAGGCAGACAAAGACACAGAGGGCACTTGCCCGAGGGCTGCCTGTTCCAAGTGGCTGCCCGCAGTATGTAAAGATACCTTGTCTTCATTTGTAATGGAAAGCCACCGACACACACCTACAGCCAGCCTCCGCCTCCTAATACACACACACACACCCACACATTCCAATTGTTTGGCATTTTCTTTGTATAACTGCCCACTCTCCATGTATTTCCTATTTATGTCTACAAGCCACTTTAGAGTAGGTGGACACCAGGAGAAAGATCCTGTTTAGTTGTTTTTTCAAGAGTAAGATGTTCCTGCAACAAACTGATCAGTAAAGCCACTTCAACTTCTTAAAAACTGGTCCAAAATATTTTTTTTATTCTTATAATTATGTATATGTATGTATATATATATATATATATATATATATATATATATATATATATATATATATATATATATATACATTTAGTTTCTTTACTTTTCCCTGAGACAAAATTGATAGCATTGTATATTGTCCTCACAAGAATGCTATATACTATGTTTTTTTATTAAAATACCTATACATTTTTATACACAGAAATCACTGTACAGGCCGCTTTGGATAATTTCAGAGAACATAAGTTAGTATAAACTCTTAGCAATGTCATACACTGATTAAAAAAATACAACTTACAAAAGTTAAATGAGTATTTTGTGAAGTTTATTGAGCAAAAAGTCTTGACAAAAGTTAAGTCGACAACAATTCCCTTTTTTTGAAACATTTGGCACCAAGCTTTTGAAAGATTAATAAAAAAAATACAGTTTAGATTCCAAAAATAGTTGTGATTCATGTTTGTGTTATAAATGTGTGAATGTGAAGATCCCTTTATAAAGTGAAAAGCTAACTTATAACGTGCTGTAAAAGTTATTTTCCAGTTTAAAGGTTTTTTTCCACACTTTTTCACAACAATTTTCATTTCTTTAACCGAAATTTAAATTCTTTATGTAACTAAAAGTGGGATCGCTCAAATGATTTAAAACATCTTTTCTTTTAAAAGTTTAACTTTAAAAAATAGTAAAACAGCAGCAGCATTTGTTGACTGGAGAATTTCCAATTTATTAGAGATAGCAAAAATAACCGACGCGTTTTGGCACTCAGGCCTTCACTAGTGTTAGAAGACAAAATCAGAGTGTAACTTCTGAAATGTCACCATGCTGCCTATGTAATTCACTAGTTATGTCATGAAATTCTATGAAATCTAAAAAAAATATAGCACATATTTGTTTCAGTTATAGAGTATACAGCATCACTGTTAAGATCGTAGTCATGCTGTGAACATTAGAACAAAAATCACATAGCCCCTTATTGTTATCCTCTTTTTTATTACAAGGCCTCAACATATAAAGAAAATTACAATAAATAACCACTTTGTACTATTCAGGTTGTGTGGGCGTGGGAGACAAAAATGTGTTCTTAAAATAATTTTCTTAATATTCTTATTTGACATGGCTTCAAAACATTTCAGGATCAATAACTAAATAAAAGCTTATAGTATTGGGAATTAAATGATGAAATTAAAAACAAGGACCATCCGTACACATAGACCATCCATTGCGCTTTGTTCCAAAGAATCATTTGGCCATCATACAAACCAAACGATAGCAGTCACTCCATAATGAGTCAAAGGATTGATGACTAACAAATAGTAAGCCTAAGGTTTAATAGGTTAAATAACTGGAGCAGCACATGTGGACGCTTGGCTCAGCTATCGATTGCTTTAATTGCTCGGGTTAATCTTATTGCAATTTGCCCTTTCCCCTGCATTCTGTTTCGTGTAACATCCTTGAAACGGATGCTTCTTGAAAGTGGCTTTAAAGTGGCTGGCAGCGGGTTACAAGTGCCGTGGAGCATGTTAAGTGGCGTCTCATTAGGCCCTGAGTGGCTGCAAGAGCAGGGTGGCTGACAGAGGTGGAGCAGCCTCTACCTGGAGCGCTACGCACTGTCGCCTCCACCCCGCACCGCCCCCTAAAAGGCCTCTTACCTTTCTCCAGGGCTAAGAGGAACAAGCAGATGCCCCAGCGATCGCAGTGGCAGGAAAGTGTCAATCAAGAGGGAAGCCATGCAGTTGCCCATAAGCACGCTGTGTGGACTTTGATTTCCCCGGTAAATAGATGGCTTTTTTTCACTCCCCACTCCCCACTCTGGAGGCAGCTCCTCAGAGACCACTGATAAAAATCAGGGAAATTCAATCCAAGCCAGGGGCTTCGGATAAACAGATGTGATTTTTCTCCTCTCTATGCCATCCAAGATAACCTTTTCCCCCTCTCTTCCCATATCCCACTGACTCTGCACCTGTAGCGACACCGCTGGCAGCAAGACTGATGGCGGTGCTTCCCTCTGCACTGCTCTCTGGTGACCTATAATTACAGCCAGATAAATATCCACATGATTGATTCCAAGCTGAAAAAAAAAGTTTTTTCGATTAGGCTGCTTATCTACTCTTGTAAAGAGTCTAGGAGGAAAAAAACACTGAGTACCACTCTTAGCATTCTCATCATGAAGTATTTAAATAATTTAAATAATTGATGAAATCATTATCAGTGACTTAAGAAGGCTAAAGCCTGAACCATGCTGAGATACTAGGAGACAGTGATGACGTTCATTTGCATATGAATAATCTTATCAGTGTCAAAATCAAAACAATGAGCCACAGATCCTTTCTACAACTGAGCCAGAGAGCTATTTGTATCACATCATTAAAAGTTGGAAAATGCTTTTTGCAGTAATTGCAATTTACTAATGTTTACTAATGTTAATATGCAATTAGTTAATGAATGATACATAAGGAGAATTTCCTTGATTTAAAAGTGTGCTTCCCTTTCACATGAACAAAGTATGTTATCATTACAGTTGCACTCAGACTTACTATCATTTTCTAAATATTTTTTTCACTTTTTTCACCAAATATATAATGATATTTCTATGTCATGTGGTCTAAGTATAAATGGTAGCATCATGTTATTTATCATATTTCTTTATACACTTACATGTAAATGCCATCAGTACATTTTACACACAGTATTGTCATGCATTTTAATACAAATTAATTACAACTGATTCAGACACTTTAAAGTATTATATTCGGCCAAAATATCCAGCAGCTTTTTCTCTATTACAAGCACCGGTGTTAAAATATAGAAAGGAACTCCACTCCACCTTACACCAAAATGAACATCTGAACTTTTTAATAGAAGTGGCACAACTCCTTCATGACACTGAGAAAACTATTCCAGGTGACTTTACCTCATGGAGACACTAAGAAAATACCAAAAGTGTGTAAATCTGTCATGAAAGCTAAATGTGGCTACATTTCGAATAAAACATATAAAATATTTTGTTCGTTTACAAAATAATTCCACATGTGCTCTTGTATAGCTTTAATGTATTTATATTATATATTAAATGTACAATGTAAAGAATTCCTAAAAAAGTGTTTTAGCAAGTTTAACATTGATTTTGTATTTTGTTCACAATCCGATCAAATAAGGACTTGTATAATAGACAAATGCAACTTAAATAACAACAATATTTCTTTCTAATATACCAACAGATGTCCTTTTTTGTGATTTCCTCATTGACCCCTTAAAGATGACCACTTTTAAGGACAGAAGTTTCAATCATGTGTTTTTAGGCATTGAAAGCACCTGTAGATGTAAACAGAACCATAATGAGCAGCAATTAAGCAGATTTAAATGGACTAAGATACTCAGCTCCTTCTAGACAGGTAATGGTGTCTTTGCAACATGGTGAAATCCAGGTGATGTTTAAAGAAGTCTAGAGAGGAAGTAATTGCTCTTCATAAGTAAGGATATGGATATAAAAAGATAGCAAAGACATTAAACATTTGAAGAGACACAAATAGAATAATGGAAGCATTATTCTTAAGTTTAAAGCTAAATGCACGTTGGAAACACTTCCTGAGTGTGGCAGAAAGAGAATGCTGTCAGCGACTGCTGTCTAGTACCTAAATCGAGAGGTGGAGGAAGATTCCCAGCCAACAACTAAGAAACTGCGACAGAACTTGTCAGAGCGAGGTACTTTTGAGCTTTATGAATTGATAAGATTACTTCTATTCAGCTACTTTTTTATTATGTAATTATTTATTCATGTTTCATGTATCAAATATATTATGTACTTTTTCCACTGTTGCCATCAACATTTGTTTGTTTTGTTTTTTTGGGGGTATGATTTGATTTTGTTCTGTTCTGAATTACTTTTTACCTTTTTCTTACGATTTTGACTTAAAAGCGCAAAGACTAAACAATTCACAAAGGACATGAACAGCACTAAATCCACAGCAATACAAACTCAGAGAAACTCAAAGTTTCTTATTTGATACTTTTTATCCCACCCAAGATTATGTTTTTTTTTTTTTAAGTTAATTAAATATCTTTCATTAGAGTACAGTTTACAGTACTCTACCTCTCATCTATTACAACCTGTTCCTGCCTCCTATCCATCCTCAGAGGAGTCATCTCTCTTTTACTGTCTGGGTCATCGCTGGGGCCAGGCCATGGCTTTTTTATGAGAACTTAATCAGGGCAGTAGAGGTCAAGCCCTCCTCCTTGTCTTCAACAATTACCATGAAATTCTAAATGTCCACATAGCCGAGGGTTCCCTGAATTTCGGGGTGTCATCCAGAGGGCGACGGCTCCGGCTGTGCGCCTCTCTCTCTCTCTCTCTTTCTGTTCTCCTGTCCCTCTCTGTCTCTCTTGCCCCCTCATGCCTCCACCCACCACGCTTAGTCTGGAGTGGAGGGTGCATTCAGTCAGGCTGAGGCTGAACCCCTGACCCCTGCAGACTACAGCGCTCAGGAGCAATTTCCAGGGCAGTAAAAAACACCATGGCAACAGAGATGCTGCCCGTGGCTCTGAATAATCGGCCCTGCGAGGATTGAAGTTACCCGAGCCCCAAAAGTTTTCCTAAAAGAGTTTCGATAAACCACAGAATGCAATCTGTCAAATATTTCATTCATAGTTTGATTCACATACTGAGTCAAAATGATTGTGTAAAGGTTTCTATCTGTGTATTAACAGATATAATTAGCTCATTATAAAACAGATGATGAGACATTAGGTACACAGAAATAATCTATTATCAATATTTTTTTTTACTTCTTCATTTATTATTATTATATATTTATTATTATTATTATTTTTTTTTTTTATTATTATTATTATTATTATTATTATTATTATTATTATTATTATTATTATTATTATTATTATTATTATTATATTATTTTTATCCTAAGCCCAACTATAGCAGCGATCAGCACAATAATGAATTCTGTTCAATGCCTCCCATTCATTTCTCTTTAAGTTTTTGAAAGGTTTTTTTTTTTTGCTGTTGTTTAAATTCACCATGAAGAAAAGTATAAATCAGACATTTAAGTTGGCCTGCTGCACAGCCAAACAATGCCGTGTGGAGAGGAGAAGAAGAGGGTAACGCCATAATGTAAAATAGTTAAAAGCTTATTAGAGCCATTGAAAGGCAGCGTGATTTCCACTTTGTTTCGGAACACCCTGAGCTCAGCCTTTCAAGTGATTGTGAAGGGGGCAATTCAAATCTCTTTGGGTCCATATGAATGAGGGCCTCTTAAAGCTCTTTTATAAGCCAGCAAATTCCCCACAGGCGTATGCCCTTTAGCTCCATTACTGATTTACCAAAAGCATTCATCTCTAGCCTTCTGCTTCTCCTCTCCCCATTGTTCTGCCCGGTTAGCCCAGCACCTGACAACTCTAGCACCAGGCTTTGGGAGCCTCTCAAAAAAGTGCAGGCCCAAAAAACAACACAGAATTTTTGTTATTTCTATTTTTACTTATATATACAATCTTGCATTATTGTGCTTTTTAAGGTGAAACGTGCTTCAGGCTAAAGTAATGTGATTGATTCTCTTCACCCACAGGGTGTAACGCTGCGTAATGTTAACATAAATAGTGGAATGAGGCGGACCTTTCTCCAGACAAAAAGGGGAGGCCTGATCCTTTTCTTTCTTTTCGGCCACAGAAAGAAGTGAAAAAATTCCAAGTGGGCCCATCGCCTCTATACTTAGATTAATTAGGCCCCCTTTAAGAGCCATTCAGGCCAGTCCTAAAATGGGGGTCCAAGTTACATTATGTAAAGTTTTGGGAGTGATTTGCATTTGTTTGTGTGGCAGAGGGCAGTGTTGAGAAGCACTCAGACAGAGAGAAATAAAAACAAAGAGAGGGAAAAATTTTCTTTTAATGGCTTTTACAATGTTCGCCTCTGTTTTTCTTACTCATTGAAGTTAACAGCTCTCCAAAAAATTCTGAATGCTCTGAAAGAAATGAAAAGCATCACAATGCACTGAAAATACAGCCATGCCTTGGTGTCAGACACAGGTTTCAGACAGATAGAAGAATACGTTCAGCGTGCATCCAACAAATTAGCACACTTTCAGAGTAGATGTACAACGATCATGTAAACAAAATAATGGTAAATGGAAAAAAACAGCAAACCAGGCATTACCTGGACAACTGATAGGGCACTTTTATAAAACAACAAAGAATGTATTACAGAAATAATAACATCTTCACTGAGACTTATTTAACGCAAATAAATAAATGTAAAAATTACACACTACATCTTTTAGTAGTAAACGCACTGTTTTCAAAGTAAGCATACAACTCAATATGCTTATTTTTATGTAACAAAATAAATATTGTCATTTCAATGTAGATTGACACAATATTATGAATACAGAATAAGTTCAACTGCAAATATTATGCAAGGAAAATAAAAAGAACATAAAACTGCTCTAATAAAATGTAAATGCTAAAATATTGATCAACATATTAAGCATTACATCCAAAAATAAGTCTTAAAAAGTCTTTACATTGAATTCTCAGACAGTTTTTTTCCCAATTTGTTCTCAAATAAACTTGACAATAATAAACTTGATAAAAAATAAACTTTTTCAAACTTTATCATACCTTTTAATTTCATAACAACATACTGAAAATATGTTTCTTTAAACAATGGTCTGATCAATGCTGTTAATGTTTTGAAACTCTCCAAAGAACATGTTTAGCCAAATACTGCAATGCATTTCAAAAGGTTACAAGGTTTGTACTTGCAATGTTGTAAATTCAAGCTGGATTTTAATAGAAATATCAACTTAAATAAGTTTCTGCTCTTAAGCAGCAAGATGTGCAGAACACTCAACACTTATTGTCTGCTACCAAGAAGTTTTTTAAAAGGTATTTTAAATTATATATATTTGCTGATGGTCATTCATGTGTGCTTATTCTGAGAGAAACAGCACAGTGGAGCAGTCCAGCAGATTTGGCCCAGTGGCAGGTCCCCTTTCGGGTGCGTGCTGGTACACGCCTGGCACGTGAAGCGACATGGGCTGAACCGTGCAGGCTGAAGAAGGGCCTCTTGCACAGGAGAAAGACAACAGAGGGTCAGTGTGCAGCCCCAGTGTTGGGGGCTGATGGAGGGAGGCTGGCCTGCCCCTAACAAAGCGCCATGGCGGAGTGTTAGTAAGGGGATTGGGCTGCCAAGGCTGCTTAATACCAAGGAACGATTAAGGACACAAAGGATCGGGATGAAGCGGTGTGAATGGAAGCCGTGTGCCCCAGATCACATAAGGGTCTTAGAGCTGAGGGTCCGGATTAAGCCCGCAAGTGAAAGTGTCTGGGACGGCGTAAGAGAAGGCAGCCTCTTTTAATTGCATTTTGTATTCAGCCACGGCTGTGCCCAGGGATGAACCGCACACTGGCCAGCATGTGAAAGCAAAGGTTAAATCAAAGCCAAGAGACGGGACGCAACTTTTCTCTCGTCACCTCACTCATGAAAGAGCTGGGCAGCGTTTGGATTTAAATTCAGAGTTCAGATTAAGAACTTTCCTTCTGTCGCACACTCGCAACTTTGTGTCTTAGTGGGGTCTGAGATTGAGTGGTAATTTGCATGGGTGCATAATGGGAAGTGTGTAACACCTGCCTCTGCCACCGTCCTCTCCTAACACCCTGGTCCTGATTCGTTTTAAATAGAGCAGGATTAACATAAGCCTGACTAGAGAATATCATTCTGAATGTATTGCAGGCATTTTACATCTACACTTGGAATTACATCTATTCAGTTTGTGCTTTGATCTCCACATAGATCCAAGCATTATTCACTGTTAAAACTGTAGCTGTTCTTCTGCTGGATATATTTTGCCAGAGAAAAAACCAAACTGATTGCAGTTAGAGGAGGAGGAGGAGCTTAGTTTGCATTATGGAGAAATGAAACCTGTAGCACTAGAAGGGAAATTGAAAAGCTTCAAATGCACAGCAACATTCCTACACTAAAAATGTTCCTGATTTCTTTTGTTCGTTTGTTTGTTCTCTTTTGTTTGGTTAGTTTTTTTTTGCTGGTTTGTTTTTGGCCATAAAAGAACATATTTGTTCTCCAAAAGATGTTTTCAGCAGATGGTTCTTTAGAAAAGACAGAGTAAATAACCTGGCCTGCATTTTGCATTTTCTCTGTCAGTGTTCTGTGGTGAAACCAGCTTCAGAAAAATGTAAACAAGAAACGAAACCTTTAGCAACAGCAGAAAAAATGTTTTTGGATCATTTATATATAAGTTGTCTAGTCTAGAAGTCTAAAAGTATTTATATTTTTTTGTTTTGTTTTGGGGCTTTTTGTTTGATTTTTAGACTATAAAATAGCCACCTTTGTCTTCATGATACATTTTCAGCTGTTTCATGTTTTTAGGACATCAAAAAGAAACAAAACACTTTTGGCACCCTGGTTAAAGATGCATCACGTTAAATATTAAACATTATTGTATTATTTTTAATTAGTTGAAATTTCTAGGAAATTCCAGGTGCACACTCTAAATGAAGAATTTATTGATTCTGAGTAAGTTAGGAACTTAGCTAAGCACACACACTCATATAATATTACGTGTGTTAAATACATTTTATGTCCAAATGTTTGCAGACACTGTCTAATCAATGCATTCAGGTACTTTAAGCTGTTTACAGATACGTAAACACATACAGCTTGTCTAGTCACTGTAGAGAAGTATTGCCAGGCAAGCATGTATCTAAAGGAACCATGCTTAATGCCATGCTTGAGCTATGTACTGTATAAAGTACTGTTAATTACTGTACTGTCACCATTCCCACTTTATAATACGTGTCTCTAATAACTGTGTGGTAACACATTAACAATTTATGTAATAACTATGTAACTACTGGTGAATTACACATTGATGCAGATTTATTACAGTTGTACAGGTTATGTAATTGGCCACGTTTTTCAACATCAATTTTGACTTGTGTGTAAAAAAGTGAGTGCTTCTCCGACAGCTCTTGTGTAATTAGGGATGTGATTTTTTTTTAATGCTATACATCATTTTGATTTTATCATAGGAATATTAACAAAATATTCTGCTATATCTAACTGACTTTTATACACATGCGTAATTACATAACCTGTACAACTGTAATACATCTGTAACAATGTGTCATTCACCATTAGTTACACTGTTATTATATGGTTTGTTAATGTGTAACTACACAGTTATTAGAGACACTTATTATAAAGTAGGACAGTGTTACCAATTAACTGTTATTATCTTGATCGTAGCTAGGAATATTTATTGACTGACCGACTGACTGAATGGAGCTTAAGGGCACAAGTGTTTTCACACTGGGATCACTTGAGACACATTTACGGCACTGTGTTATTTCAATCAACTACTAGCCCTAACTGCCTAGGCTTCTGCACTCTCTGTCACTTTAAGAGAGTGAATATTAATACATTCAGGTGTAACACGTGTAATTCTTTTTTAAGCAAAAAGAGTTTTATACTTCAGATTCTTCTTAGTAATCACATTTAGCTTTGAGGACAGATCTGTAAACTCTTGGTATTTTGATCTCAGTGTCTTCATGAGGGAGAGTCACTTGGAATAGTTTTCTCAGTGTCTTCAAGGAGTTTCTGGAGGTGCTGAACAATAGTTGCTGCTTTTCCTTCACGCTGTGAAGCTCCAGCTCATCCAAAAATCACCATCTCAGTTGATCAGAACCAATTTTTTTATTTACCACATAATTTCATATGTGTCTCTTAATTGTCTTTTTAAAAATGTCTTTATATTAATCTACAACGTAGAAGAAATAAGGAAAAACATTGAATGAAAAACATTGAATGAGAAACCTGACTGGTATTGTATATAGGCACTGTAGGTTTTAGATAAAGACTATACCTGTTTTGTATGTCCAGTCCCATAGAACCAATGTGGGACAGTGGAGCTGTGCATAGAGCCATGAGAAAATAATAAAAAGTATACTTGAAAAAATTCGCTTTTCAGGTATACAGTGATAAAATTCTTGCATACGTACTGCAATTGAAAAAACAGTGAGTTTTTAAGCTTTCTTGGTAACATGACATCGCGTTCAGTAGCTCCTCCATTCCACGCTGTTGTGTTTACGTGGATCTCTGTAGAAACATGCACCTAAAGTGTAATTACAGAATGTGGCCGTGGACAAATAGCTATTTTATCCAAAGTTAATTTAGACGGAACTAAAATTACCGGAGGACCATGGTGTTTAGTGAAAAACAGTAGGCAATTAAGCCTGTAATTTTCTCAGAGGACACCTAAGAAAAACACATACATGGTCGTTCCGGATGGGAATAAAATCACAGAGGACCCACCCCCCCATAAAAGCATCCCCTGTGAAACTGATCCTGTCTGGATAAAGGCTTTATCATTTTGAGTATTTTATGTTGATTTCAATTTAATGCCCTTAATGAATGGTTCAATATTGGAGTAATGCAAATAAAAGAAAACAAAGCAATTCATTTTTCTCCAAATATGCACTGGGCATGAAAGTGCAGGTGCAGCTCTCCTCTCTACTTTGTTGTTGTTTGGAACGAATGCAATGGAAGGCCAGATTTGGAGCTAAAGGAAAAGCAGGACAAAGACAAAGAGAGAATAGGCACTGTGTATTACAGCCTCCCAAAACAAGGAGGTCGTCTGTGGGCATTAAATCTCTCCACATCTCTGCTTCTCTCGTGTGTCCAATGACGAATCCTCTGGTTCACCTTTGTGCTGGGTCTTCACCCTTACCGCTCCTTGGGGAATGGTGGTCATGTGCGTTTGAACCCTGCTTCCCCTGCACTACAATACAGCACGCCCGAGACCCCTCTCCATTTCCTTGAAGGGCTAAGCGCGTCCACTCTGAGGTCAGAAGGGGCAAGCCAAAGTGGATAACAAAGCTTTGAAAAGCTTCGCCACTTCAGGATTGCCTGACAGAACCGTGCCCCTCACCCCCCCAACCACCCATCCCCAAAGAAAAAAGTGTGCTGTCAAATTTGCCCACCCTCAAATCAAGCCCTGAAGCTCTCTCTTTCTCTCTGTCTTTCTTTCTCTTTCTGTTGTAGCTGTTCACAACACAAAGGAGCCCCTCTCTGCAGTGTATGCACTCATTTGTCAGTGTACAGTACATATTGTAACAGAGATGGCAGCGAAGACGGGCCAACAAGTGTCCCCTCCTGACGCAGCAAGGAGCAATCAGTGACGAGGCTGGCTTTTAGGAGTGCAAATCCCTGAGCTTACAGCAATTCCATTAGATTATTGATTTAGTGAATCATTCAATTTTATCAAGACTGGAAATGACTTCAATTAAAAATGCTTATAAATACAGTGAATGTTACTGTAAATGTTAAGAGCCATACCTATAAATACAATACACCAACATTTTAAATGTTTTATTTTTTTTATATATATATATAAAGACTTGAACAAAGTTTAAAGTCAACTTTACAGGATATAAAAACTTAACTTTTTGTAAAATCAATGTAAAAAACATTTTATTCCAAGTCATTTTGGAGCATTTCTATTTGTTTATAAAATGGTCTAAATGGTCTATTAATATTAAATTCAACATTATTCAACTTCCAGATTTCCAGACGACTGTTCACTTTTCACTTTCTAATTTTTTTCAAAAAGTAAAAAAGTTAAACAGAAAGCTTTGAAGTTTTTATCAGTTTCTAAAAAATGTGTTCTTGCCTTTACCAGTTTTTTACATAAATACTTGCACACAAAATACAAAACAGAACATACTAGATATGGACCGATCATACTGTAAAAACATTCTTGTTAATTTCTTAAAAAGTTCAACATAACTGAAACCCCGAGAGAAAGTAACCCTGGTATGCAAGAATCCTCACTGATGGTGAATTAGGGGTGGGGGGACACTCCCCTTATGCAAATAAATGATGTTTTGTGTAACATAATAAGAATTGTTAGATTTTTTTTAAGTGAGTCACAGTTCTTCAAGTTATATGGAGTAAACTCTACCCAAACAAAGCAAGTGCACATTATTGCTTCAAATGTACTGAGTAGGCTTTATGTGTAACCATTTACAGTCTATTATTTGGAAAAACTTAGATAGCTTCTGCATGTGTTAGATTTTATGTGTTTTTGCCTGGTGTTTAGTCACTATAAAACAGTAAATTTCTTGGGAAACATGTTTAATCCCAAGATGCATTGTGTTTTACAGTTTTACTGCATGCTTTTACTGTTAAAACACAGGAATTGGTTACAGTGCAGTTTTTTAGATCAATCAGCCCAATTGCAGACACTGATTAGGGCAGGGTCAGATGCCACATTAACCTTTTGAGGTAAAGCTGGTAATTTTGCCCATATAAGCTACACTGAAGTGTTTTATTCACCCAAATTAATGGTTTTCAAAAGAGATATATGTGTAGATTTTTTCCAGCTAAAATAGGCTTTATTAATAAATAAGATTTTGTTTACTTAAGCACGAACACTGTAATACTGCTTGTCCAGGGTCAAAAACGTATTATTTTGAGCATAACTGGTTAAATGTTGGTTCAACTGTTTGCTGCTTTGTGTGATTGTAGTTTAGCTGTGTTAGTTAATTCTGATACTCACTGTTTGGCCTGAAAGATGAACTGTTGAAAGCAATATAATCCAGTTAGTAGAGCAATAATAATTTATCTTTCATCCAAGAGGCACATTTATCTAGCACATTCTATACATCTGAACGGCAGAAACTGCAGAAAAAATGAACTCTATATGGCAGAGTGGAGCCTGGAGCCCTATGCTCCAGCAATGAGTGGCTGTAGCTATGCTCCAGCTCTGTAGTTCCATCTAGCAGTTGAACAAGAAACTGCAGCTTCCTGTGACCGAGCAGCCCAACAGTGCGACACAGCACTGCTGTAATCCCTAACTCCCCAGTATAATCTGATCGACTCTCAGGATCGAGATTGTGGTTCTGTTAGCTATTATTGAATGACGGATCTTTATGAAGTGCTGGCTGAGAGATAAGAGATCACAGGTGTTCAGCTTTGGTTCAGTGGCCTTGCCCTTTACACACTGTAGAAATGGGTAAACTGGAACATATCTATCTAATATAAATAATCAGTATCAACTTAATCAAACATTTTCTCATTTTCACATTTGATGGAGATTCTCTGCCATTTTTTATTCCCCAAAGAATCCACCTTTTGTGAAAACTGCTTTTGCACTAAATTATAATTTCAATCACCTGTTGATATCACATCAGTGTAGTGTCTGAGCCTTAGTGCTAGTCTTATCTTGCACCTGTCCCAATTAGATGTTTACGCAAAAAAAAGCTTTGTGTCTTTATATGCAAAAATTAAGTTAAATGAATCTATTCTTTAATATTATCACATCCTTGCCCTGTTCCCTGTCGTCTCCCTTCTGCGCTCGTGTTTCTCTGTTTTTGTTTACATTTTTCATCCACGCCTGTGTCATGCCCCACGTGGTCCTGTGTTCCTCCTGTGTCTCCGCCTTTAGTGTTTTCTCCTGTGTTTCATTTGTTGCTCCGCCCCCTTTTTACCTTTGTTGAGGTGTTTCCTTTCTTTGTCCATGTGTATTTATAGTCTGTGTGTTTCCGTTCTCCTGGTCAGTTCTTGTACATTTATCGTCTGTTTAGGTTGCGTGTTCTTTGTTTTCTGTTTCATGAGTTCTGAAAGAGATGCAAGGTTATTGCTACATTGATTAATCTTGATGCATAACTTTGCTGTTTCATTAGACGAAAGTATAAACAGTTTTTTTATCTATATTGGACCATTTCTATTCCATTCATAATGAGATTTTGAGACATTGTAAAGAATTACATCCAGAATTAAACAGAGTACTGTTGAATATAATTGAGCACTGTTGAATTATCCATGATCATTGTTGTATAATAACTATTCATGGGTAAGACTGGTGGTATTTTTGAAGAGTATTTGTGGTCTGTGAGCAGAGCAGCCACACAGCAGAATGACTCCCCTCACTGCATTTCCCCAGCAGTTCAAACCATGATTTTAATGACACTCCCCTTGTCTGTAAATGTCACCTGTAGCGGTGACTTCAGAAAGCCTCTGTGTGTGTGGAAGGCTCTCTGTGTGTATCCAGGGAAGCTGGGGGGCCGAAGTGTGCCGCTCGGCTGCAAAAGGGCTCCGCTGAATGGGCATGCAGGAGATCAATGCAAGCCCCTGAAAATCCCATTAGCTCCCAAAGGCACTTGTTGCCTTGGCTCAGACCTTTGCCGACCATCCTGCCCAGGGCTACATCTCTCTCTTTGTGCACCTTGTCTTTTTTCTTCAATTTCATCACATTAGTTCCAGAGGAAAGCTGGAAATCTGAAATAATTGCGAGCCCTGTGATGCCGGCGGGGCAGGGAGCGGGGCAGGGGGGAGCGGGGCAAAAGGCCATGCGAAGAAGGGGGCAAATGGTGTACGCTCAAATCGGAAAGGCATCTCTGTTCTCTGCAGTTGTGAAAAAGAAAATGAATTTGGACTGGGCACAACTGCACTGAGGGGTCCTCTTTGTGTGGTGAGAAGAACTTGACATATCAGACTTTTGAGTGAAGGATTGTCTCAGACTGAACTCACAACCCAGACAGCTCCCTTTAGTAGGGGCAACACTTTTAACTAGGGGTTATAAGGGGTAGTAGGCCTTCCAGGAGAAACTCCAAAAACACTCACAAAACACATTATGAATAATTGTTTTAAAATAAAAAAAAATACTTAATTTTAATATAACTACTTTATAATTTAATATTTTTAGGGACATTGTGTCATAGCAGCATGTTTGTATTAGGTTCTCATTTTATGGTACCACTTTAAAATAAGGCACCTTTATACATTTTTATAAATAGTTTTATAGGGTTTATTAATGTTATTAATTAGGTTATAAATCAATAATAAGCAGTAAATAAAAACACATAAACAGGAAGGGCAACAGTGGCCTGTCATTTACCAAATAGTGATTTCACATTCATTTATTCTGTTAAACCTCAGATCTTTCTAGATGCTTATCTTACTTTGTCTTTTCCATCAGTCATCATTACCATTTCTGTTAATAACTTCTGTTAGTAACATATTAAATGACTAAACTGACTATATATTATTTTACTAGATATTTTGAAAAAGTAATTGTCACTGTTGTTCTTTCTATTTATGTGTTGTAAGTGCTTATTAATGGTTTAAAAAAGTATTTACAACTACATATATAACCATTTATACACTCCTGTATAAACAATTTATAAACCCTTTATAAAGGAGCATTATTAAAAATGGTATTGATATTATATGTCTAAACTGCTAATTCACTAACAAGAGTTACATATCAAGCTAACACACAAGCAATGGTACAATAACTTTAATACAATTCTCAAATAATAAGAATATAAATCAGTATATGCAAATGTAAATTTGTTGTGATGTTCTATTCCTGGTTAATAAACTGGATGAGGGAATTTTTAGGTCAGTGTGAAATCTGACTGGAGAAAAAAATATTTCTGTTCTTTTTTTACCCTCACAATAACTGAGAGCTCTCTAAACTGAACCAAACAAAAAATCTTTTAAACTCTTGAGCACTATATTCAGTATATCTTACGATTAACAGACTGAAGCAGGTGATCTTATAGTCTCTTATCTTAAAGTATTTTGCCACAACCATCCTTCAAGTGCAGAGACGATGAGGTGTTTAATACATTTACTTTGGCTTTTATTTAATCAAAGACAGGAAATATCTAAAATATTTTATGTTTTGTTAATATACACCAATTCCCTTATTTAAAGCCTGCAACACATTACACAAAAGTTGCCCTATTAGCCCTATTATTTTATTTAATATTAGTAGTAATCAAGTTAAATTACAGGCTTACAGGTGGATTTTTTTCCTTAATGTGGCTCAGATCATTTTATGGCTGTGTAAACGTGCCAAATCAGATATTTTTCTAATCAGATATGAGCCACTTCCATATGTGGTCCTAAGTCGGATACATATCCAATCTATGGACATTTAACTTGAATGTGAGCGGTCAAATCGTAATTCATGCGTCTTTTTGACTTTACGCATGTGCTACGTGCTTCTCTCTCGTACCCACACATCTCTTGGTGCAGCTGTGCAGTTATAGCTGTAAAAAAACAGCAAAAGCAAACTGCCTGGCCTTTATTCCCCTCCTTGACCTGAGAATGTTCTTTACATCAGCTGTTTTCTCTCCACTCCAGCAAAAGATGCTGCACATATGAGCTGCTAACGCATCCATTTCCCTTTATAAAGCTACGAGTCGTCTCTCAAATATGATGTTTTTTGTTGTTGGTGAATAAGGTGACGTTTATACACGTATCAGTGTGCACATGTGAGCCGTTTCAGGAACAGATTTGTTCATATTACACACAGATACAGCTCACTTACATTTGTGAATGTAAACGTTTATAATGTAGTTAATGTTTTATAACCCCATTTTTGTATTTGTTGCAGGTCTGAAATGTAGGAAATCATTAACAAATTTGACCAATTTGACAAAGTTGACCAGACTTTTTGTCTGCAATCGAATAAAAGTCAAAGTAAATGTAAGAATTATTTTGATTTGGGGTTGCTGTAAACACAGACTTTTTACTTTACTTTTTTGTATATCCAATACATGTTAAACTTTAATTAAACTTTAATTAAAGTTTAATTAAACTTTAGTTAAACTTTAATTCATTGTATGAGCCCTTTATTATAAATGCCTTTCAAGTTATCAGTTATAAATAATCATACTTTTTCTCCTCACATCAAACGTAGTCAATAAATAAAAAAGGTTAGTTTCTTTAGTTTTAACCTGCAGCTACAATCAGAAAAATCAGATAAACCCATAACAATCCCACAATCTTCTGAGCACACACAGCTCCTGGTGATCCAGCAGCACTTGCTGATGTTGTATCAGCCCCTGCATGATAAAGAGGGTCTTAAATGCTGCTGTCGGGGGCATAATGCAGAGAGTGGCGTGTACCTGGGGAGTGACGCGTGTGAAGCGCCTCAGCTGCCCCTTCGACATCTCCAGGGTGGTGAAGCAGTGGGAGCGGGTGATCAATAACTCTGCTGATCAATCCTGCCCTCTGTCTTTCTTATTCATGGCTGAGGAGCCCACTTCACTCTCCACGTAGCGCTTCTGTTGCAGATTGGGCTTCCTGTGCTCATTATTGTTGGTCCAGTGGAGATCGTTGATCACTCTCCTGGAGGTTTGGAGTGGGACGAGCGTCCATCATTAGGCCTGAGGAGGTGTCAGTGAGTGCTTTTAGATGGGCTCTTTCCATGCCTCTGTCAGGAGAATCATTAACACACTGACGGATGCCCCCCAACCTAAGTAGACCCGCCACCTCTCTTTCACAGGCTAATGTGGCCTGAGCCACCACTGAAGATCTCAGCAACACCTACACTAGATCTTCAGATACTGCTGAATGTAATGCAGAGGCTTTCTTTGAAAGACTCACAATCGTGAGCATGATGCCACATAGTGTTAAGGCTGTGTATCTGTGATAACTTACATATGACATTTATCACGATATAGGTGTTACAAATTTATATATAGAGATGTGTTGTGATATAGTAAGCAATTTTTAGAAAAAAATGTCAGTACACTTCATCATGTTTATAAAATCTTAGGAAATGTTTACTTTATTTGCAATCAGAACAACATCATCTAAGGACTCTCTAGTGGGTGGGAGATTTAAACACAACCCTTAATAAACCACTTTCCGACACAAATGTTTATAATGCGTTTTTAAAAATCAGTACAGTATTGCAAATGCATATGATATCTATACTATATGACATGATGCGATATGATACCATACAACATGATGTGATATTAAACAATATATTATCAATATTATTATCAATATTTTCTTACACCCCTACATAGAGTCTGGTGTAACTGTCAAATATGCCACCAGCTTTACAGCTATACACCTCTGAAAAAAAAAAAACACTTCAGTTTCTGAATCAGTTTCTCTGATTTTGCTATTTATAGATATATGTCATAGGTATATGAGTAAAATTAACATTGTTGTTTTATTCTATAAATTACAGACAACTACAAAAACTACAATTTCTCCCCAATTACAAATGAAAATATTGTCATTTAGAGGTTTTTATTTGCAGAAAATGCGAAATGGCTAAAATAACAAAAAAGATGCAGAGCTTTCAGACCTCAAATAATAAAAAAAAAAAAGTTAATATTCATAAATCTTTAAGAGTTCAGAAATCAATATTTGGTGGAATAACCCTGGTTTTTAATTACAGTTGTCATACATCTTGGCATGTTCTCTTCCACCAGTCTTACACACTGCTTTTGGATAACTTTATGCCTTTACTCCTGGTGCAAAAATTCAAGCTGTTCAGCTTGGTTTGATGGCTTGTGATCATCCATCTTTCTCTTGATTATATTCCAGAGGTTTTCAATTTGGTAAAATCAAAGAAACTCATCATTTTTAAGTGGTCTCTTATTTTTTTCCAGAGCTGTATTAATGCATGCAAACAGACATTTTATAATATTTTACATTTACATGAAGCTATGTCTGTGGTAGACATAGCTAATTAAATTACTTTATAAGATAATACACATTTGACCTGAAAAAGTAGTTTTAGTTTTAGTTTTAGCGAGTAATTATACAAATTCCAATATCCCTTGTTTCTACTATTTTCCCCATATTAGAAAAACAGTGAGATCAGCTTTAGTTTATTCTACAAAAAATGTATGTCATTTCAATATAAACTCCTTTGTTATGCGCATTACTAATATTAATGCTATTTGGATTATATGTATATGTTTTACATGTAAAACATTATACATATATAGAGATTTTTAATTGTTATTTTATTGTTTATGCTGTGGTCCAGAGGAGGATGGGTTCCTCTTACTGAGTTTCTCCCAAGGCTTCTTTCTTTGCTCCCAAGTTTTTTCCTTGGCACTGTTGCCACTACTTACTTGTAAGAGGCTCGGACCCGTATCTCTGTAAAGCTGCTTTGTAACATTTGTTGTAAACAGTAATATATAAATAAATTAGAATAAATATCTTTCAACCTTTGCAGAATCACGCTACAGTATTTATTTATGCAGATTAATGTCATACTGTACATGTAGGATTTACAGTATATTTTATACCTTTTACATGTACTGAGCTGCACTGACAGTAGATAACAGCTTCACTCTTATTTAATTAATTGTTGTTGCGTTAAATAAGTAAATTGATTAGAAAATTAAGTGATTGTTTGCCATTTTTATGGTCTCTTCTGTAATGATTTAGTCCTTTAGATGGAAGGATTATTTAGTCCAAGTAATGACATCCACGACATTCCATCACCTATAAATCATTAAATTATCCGTCCCCTTACTTAAGATATCAAATGCATCCCCTCACTTGAAGAACACGCCATAAACATTTATTCAGGAGGTCACAGCAGAGTGCAGAGGACAAAGCCAGAGTCAGACTAATGAGCCCTTTTCTCTCAGTGAAACAATCGTCAGCTTCTTCCACAGGCCAGTTTTACTGCATGAACTTCTGAACCCATTATTTTGACCACTGTGTAAATACAAACTAGGCGCAATTCCGATTCCATGGAGACAGTTAGCTTGGTTATATAAAGTCCAAACAAAAGACATTTCCCCTTTTAGCCTGAAATTGAGTGATGTCTAGCATATGCTGAAGCTCCAGTGACCTTAATTGACATGCAGCTGAAAAACTGCGGTGGGGTACATTATGCTAATTTTACTCTAACCTGCATTGTCTACTTTAATTAAACTTTAACACTTTAAAACTTCACTTTAGATGCCTTTATATAATTTGAACATATATATTTATTGTAATTTATTTTGGTGTAAAAAAATATTTCTAGTCATTTTAAATTTTCCAGTTTCTATTGGTTCACTTATCTTTAAATAAAATGTATACAAACAATGCTAAATAATTTTTTTGTGAAATATGAAAAGTGAATTAAAAGAGCAAAACTGGATATACAAAAGTTTTCAATGTACAATAAAGCACTTTTTTCACATTTATTGATTTTATAATACAATTATTGATTTAACAATCCAACTGTTGATTTAACAACAAAATGGTTAATTTAACAGAACAGTTATTGATTTAACACAA
Organism: Astyanax mexicanus; assembly: GCF_023375975.1. Classification (NCBI taxonomy): domain Eukaryota; kingdom Metazoa; phylum Chordata; class Actinopteri; order Characiformes; family Acestrorhamphidae; genus Astyanax; species Astyanax mexicanus. Next base: position 39,735,136 of record NC_064417.1, on the reverse strand, counting down.
TTATTGATTAAACAGAATAATTACTGATTTTACAGCACACTTTTGAACTTGAATTATAAATCCATTTTATTGTAGTCGGTTCTTACAGCTGCTTGCCACACATCCTGGTTTTAGAAAAGATATTTTGTGAGGTTCTAGCTAAAAGGACAATTGTTATCTGGAATTGGATCTTGTGTGACTGATCTAAAAATAATATCATATAATGGTGGATGCTTTGGTATAATGTCTAGTTAGGTACTGTCAACAGTAACAAGTATACAAGTATAAGAGTATACAAGTAAGTGCATTATGTAAACAGATTATAATATAATTATAATAATTATAAAAACTAAAAAATAGCACTTTACAGAATATTTAAACACTAAATGAATTAACACACTTTCATAGTCTAAGACTTGTATCCATTGTTGTATCCAATGCAATGGTGCATGGTGATGACAGGCTTATATGTGTGATATGTGGTGATTAATTTCTGTTTCAGCAACTGAATTTGCTAATTAGAACAGGTGTCCAGATTCTTTGTAACATGCGGTGCATTTTATTTGAAATATTACCCATAAAAATGTATTGTGTCTATATTGAAACTAAACCTTTAGCTTTTTTATACTTTTAGATCAACAACACCTCATTCTTCAGAAAACTTAAAAGTAAGTAATAAACATACATAATTATTACATCTGTTGTTAGTACAGAGTAGCAAAAAATACAATTATGCATACATTATATGCACACAGCAATGGTTTAAAAAGAAATGAGGGATGACAAATGGAAGGAGAAAATGAGAAAAGCTGATTTCTCCTGTGAAACTCTATCTGTGTGCATTGGTCCAGAATGCTCAGCCTTGTTAGGAGAAGGCCGCAGAGGTGCCACCTTCCAACCACTCCATTGTCTGTTTGGCGAAGGAAAGTATTATGTGTTGGTGTTTAAAAAAGCCGGTGCACCAGCCCCCCCTTTTTTTACTAGAATACATCAATGGCTGCCATACAACTGGATCTTGCTTTTTTCTTCCTGCACAGGGGAGCGGTGGGCTTCACCCATCAGGTTGCTCTAGTCACCTGGAGTCTATGCCACCCAGCAGGACACGCTTTCATCTTTTGTTGTGGAGCAGGGAATGGGCGGCGTTTTTGCCATGCAGCTGGTTTAGGCGGTCCGTTCCCAAACCTTGCCTCCACCCCATGCAGCCTCACCAACCCCCAAATTCAACCAGCGCACACTAACTCGCCACACGGCCCTTCTGAAGTTAGCACGCTTCAGGTCAGTGAATTCTAAACACACAGACAATGTATCTCCTCAGCACGTGTGCACACATATGAAGCCATGTAGTCGACATGCTAAAATGCTACAATGCTACTCTTGAAAACAGGATCTCAATAAGAAGTCTTTGAAGCCATTGAAGAAACTACGTCTTTCAATAAGTGCTATAAAGGGAACTTTTTTTTTTGGATGAAGAAGAAGAACATGAGGTGAAGTTATACCTAAACTAAGGCCAAGAAAAATTAACCATAAGAATACAACATTTTTATCTCTCAAGCTCCTTTACTCCATACGTATACTTAAATACAAATTAAAGAATAACTCAAATTGTGTTGTTTTCTATGTAATTACTAAACAGTAAAACTTGGGATGTTATAAATAGATTATTGTAATAATATATGCTAACATAATAAAATACAGCCATTCATCCACATATAGTATAGAGTAGTCTAGTAAAATGCTTCTTCCTGTAGTAACTGTGTATCCTAAATATACTAAAATGCTACCCTGTTATCTTACTTTTTGTCTACAAATACCTAGTAATAAACTGTGGTAATGTAAATAAAGTGGTTAATTAAATTTGGTTTAATAAATTTGAAGATGTTACAGTTTTAATAATTTAGGCAATTATTTATTTAGCTGTTTTTAATGAAAATATCAAGTTATTTAAACCACATTATTTAACCCTGTCTCTTTAGGAATGTAATCTTTGGCATTACTGACATCATAATCTTCATACTTCATAATGTTACTCAATTAATAAAGTAATTTCTTAATATTTCTCATATTAAAATATTTTTATTGATCTAACTGTATCTGTGAAACAACAATTTAACATGTTTTAACCAAAGGTCAATTTTTGCTAATATTGGTGTACCTTGCTATGACAGGGTGGAAATATGCATGCATGACCGGGAATTAAAAGTGAAAATGAAAAGTGAATAAAATGGGGAAATGTATGTGCAGTCGGAAGTCTAATAAATATGATGCACAGTTAAAATATAAATAGTTGTAATATGTCTTTAATATGTATTTTCATGATGACTCTGAAAAGTTATGATATTCCAAAATGCACAGGATTCTGAAAATGACTTTGCTGACTTCAGTATCTGTGTGTAATTAATATGGTAAAATGCTAAAAACAGCCATATATATTTACAAATGACTACAAGTAATCAACTAGTGACGGCGAAGTCAATTTGTTAAATACTAACAATCATACATATATTTACACATAAGTAGTAGTGTGCAAGTAATTTGCTACTGTCTCCTGTAAAAACATATAGTATACATGTAGTAAACATGTAGTAAACATTTATCGACACAAAAGTTGTATAGAAGTAACATGCTAGTGACTGCAGTAAATAATAGCAGTAGTTATTTAGCTAAAACGCTAGCATGTAAACAGAAGGTGAAGTATAAGGATGCGACTGGAATCCTCAGAACAAAACTGCAGTCAGTTCTCCTCACACGCCGCTCTTTCTAGGGGCAAGCAGCATCGGGTGCAGCGTGGTGGACTCTTTTTATTGGATAAGTGGAGTGCCTTTGTGCTTTTGAACTGGAGATAGCCTGTCGGGCTCTTAATCACTGCCTCTCCGAGGTAACCAGTGTTCTGAGGCTGGGGATAAAGAAGCCGCGGCCTATTCAAGAAGCTGTTGATCTAGACCTCATTGTGCTCACCACTATGGCTTGGGCAAGCAAGGTAAACAAATGGCAAACAAAAGGCGGTGCTTCACAGCAAAGCAGGCTCCGTGGGGGGTTCACATCCTGAGACCAGGCCGGGCTCCAAGACCCCCACGCCAATTGTGCCAGTGTCTCACCTATGCAGAGTGTGTATGTCACCTGCCAGACTGCCACAAACTCCAGCAGAGGGCTTGGCACAATTAGCACCCTGGTCACATGATTCCCAGTGGACTCCAACTGATAAACAGCTCCTCTAAACAGTAGAATGGTCTGTTTTGATGGCTTTGCATCAGCTGTTGGTTTATTTAACACACACATCTCAAAGCTGTGATTACAGCATTATTACATCATGAAAATAAGACCATGACCATATAAAGAAATTGCATTTTACATATATACACAGTAATACTAGTCAAATGTCTGGAGGCTTTTAACATTATACATCCTACATTATAAATGAATACTAAAATCATCAAGACTATAAATAAGTAATAAGGAACATTTAATTAATTATACCGACCCTGCAATGTGATTGGCTGAGAAGCGTTTTTATGAGTGACATTATCAGCCGGTAATGCACTGTAACCAAAGCTCTCCATGCATTATTTCACCAAATACAGGTAACCCAGCAACAATGCAGACTTACGAACCAAATACAAACCAAAAGCACTCTCATTAAACACCACTGGGAGCCGCTGTGCAGAAATGCCATGTCTCCAATAGGTGGTGCAGGCAAAGACGTGGTCCCACAAATAAGCCCAGTGTTTCGAAAATAGGCATTATTACACACGTTATCAGCCACCAATTAGGTTAAGAGTTGTTATTATTAAAATAAAAGCTTAAGTGTATATATTTTCCAGTTAATATAGGATATTTTAAGATACATGTAAGGTGGCCGAAATTAGGAGGTTTAGGAGGGCGCTGAAGTAAATGAAACTTTAAATAAAAAAAATAAAAAAACTTTTCTTACAAATTCAAACTAGCCCTGGACTTTAATCTACACAGATTTCTCTCTTAAAACACGTTTTTGGGTGAGTAAAGCTCTTACGTTTATTTACTGTAAGCTTAGATTTTCACGATTTTTACTAAAATTGGCCTGTGGCCCCCTGTCTACAACCGCAGCACAGCAGTACCAATATTACACGTTATAGCTCTTCCTCTTGTGTATTATTGCTTAAATATAATAATAATAATATAACATAATATAGTTTAAGGATTCATGTAGTAAACTTATAAGTGTTAAACAAACCTAAATGATCATTAAAGCATGTTAATGCAGTTTCTGAGGCTGGTAACTCTGACAAACTTATCCTGTACAACAGTAGAAACTCTTGATCTTCATTTTCTGGGGTGATCCTGATGAGAGCCAGTTTCATAATAATATTGATGCTTTTTGTGGCTGCACTTGTGAATATCTACAAAGTTCTTTAAATTTTGACTGACCCTCATTTCTTAAGTTATATATTGCATATTTGAATGCCAAAATGTACCAGTTGTCAGTCTGTATATAGTTATACATCACTAAACTAATACACACTTACCTCAAACTGTACATACACTGACATGCCAAAAGTCACGGGAGAATAGTATTTAAATTTAGCATGAAGTGTTACCTTAGGGGACGGCTTGTGAAAGCCCACACCTGTATAGGTTGTGAGGTACAATCTGGTGAATGAGGCTAAACACTGGTCAGTGTACTCATGGTAAGATGTCATGAATTAGACAGAATTAGACGGGACGGTACAAATCTGACAGACATGTTGCTAAAAACACTAATGGTCTGAATTAATTTGCTTGCTAATATCTACCCTTCTTCTAAAGTTATTTCGTCCAGTAGGCAAACAGTATGCCAGTCTATGTAACAGTGTTATACAAGCTGTGCACTGATTACTTTTGTATGCTTACTTTTGTAAGAAACTGTCCAGGCTCTAAATGAGAGAGAATGTGGAGATTTCCAATTCCGGCAATAATGATGCATTTCTTACATTTAGCTATAGAAATTTCAGAAAGGTCATTAAGCAAGGAGGTAGTTATGGGTGCAGGTATCTCCAACAATATAAGATTTGACAGCCTAGAAAGAATTTTTATTCCAGAAAATGGTTTCCAGAAGGCATTCCTAATACATGTGAAGAAATATTCAAAAAACGAGACTTAGTTAAACACAGCCTGCACATAACAATAGTTTCTCTGAACTAGGTTCTGTGCTCAGGGGTCAGGATTTCGAGATGCCTTTTGAATATTAGACATATTAGCTCAATTATAATATACATACATAATTTTGCTTAGAATTTGTAAAAATATTGTAAGTACCGGATGTGGCAATGATAAACCATTTACATTATTTTTATCATGAAACAAGTGATTTAGGCTTCAGTTTAAATTGCATATAAGGATGATGAAGCTAACTTGCTAGTTATATTAACCTTCCATTAACCTGCGATTTCTTTAACTAAGTGACGATTTATCTAACAATGGGCCAGCAGTCCACGATCCCCAAGGAAATTTCTCGAATGTCATAAGTTTAGCCAAAAAGAGAACTTAAAAAGACAGGCAAGGGGAAAAGAGGCGAAACATCGGTATTATGGTGCGGATGCCATCTTTTATACCCATGAAAGCCCTCCCCAGATGGCAGCGAAGAATTTTGCAAAAAAGGCATTCACCTTTTTACAAAGCAATCTAATTGAGAACAAACTGTCATTGAATTAGAAGGGAGCATGACGATGGGCCGCGGTGGGCTGCCCTCCAGTTCCTGTGGGTGCTGCAGGGGGGCCGGGTAACGAGGCGGGCCGTCGCGCTCTGGGCCCCTGACTCTCTGTGCCTCTGCGCTCTTCAGGGCCGCTGACTGACAAGAGAGGCTGCCACAGATAACACGCGAAACAGCTCTCCACAATACCCTTTCACTGCCTTTAGCACACACGGTTCACACTCAATGGACTGTTAAGCCTAAAGCAGACAGGGAGGCAAATTCGCAGTTTAATGTCTAAGTCTGGGGACTGTTTTTGTAGCATGTGATTTTGCATAGCTATGTGAAATCTGTTTTATTACATCAGTGAATTCAGACTGAGAAGAGGACGTGAACTAGACAGTGGGAGCTGTGCAACAGAGGGCGATGCTACAGGTGCTAAAGTGTTGATTTTGGGTTAATATCAATATAACGTGCCTTTTAAATTTTAACAAACACTAGGTTAATACTGAAATAAAACATCATTATCACTTCAAATAACATTCACTTCTTGTACATTTTACACAGTTTTCATTGATGGGGGAGAGCTATTTTAATAAAAATATGATATTAAACTTTTTAACATTCTCACCAAGAATAAAGCAAGGGGAAAATTTTCTTTTTATATTTTTATTTGTATTGGACAATAATATGAACAGTTTTTTTAAGACCCCATTTTTTTTTTAATATACACATATTAAATATAAATTTAAGATGACACTTGGTTAATCAGGTTAATCAGATCATAAACCATCAACATTTTTTAAATTATAATAGTGAAATATTATAATGTTTAGCTTTAAAAAAAAATCCACCAAAATGAAATGAGGAGTGACTGACCGTCACAGTGACCTCTATTGAATGTTTTAGTCTAACATACATCTGCCGATTGGTAGAGATGGTGAAATTAGGTGTTACGTGTTACGTTCCACTCTTTGTTTAATAATGTAGAGTGACTCAAAATGTGCTCTACCAAAACAGAGTTAAAGAGTTAAACGTGTGCCAAAATTCCTTGTGCACCCTATCATCTCGAGATAACTGCACCTTTAAAAAAATTTACCTTGAAAACAGTAATATCACAACTTTTATTCTGTTTTCTTTTTAAGGGACTAAAGACACTTGTTGTGTGTTCAGCAATTAATAATAATAATTTGAGTCAGTATTTCGCATATTGTTTGCAAAAAAGTTTTAATGTAGTAAGGTAGGTAGAAACAATTTTATCCCAGAATATGCATACCAGAGAGCATTCCCAATACATATGAAGAAATATACAACAGACAAGGCTCTGTTGAATACAGCATGCACAAAGGGTTATTATAGACAAAATACAAAATACAATAGAGTAGTGCAGATTCTGTGTATATAATTCAAATGAAGTACATTGTGGTCAGGATTTCGAGATGCTTAATAATAAACATATTAGCTTAATCATTAGTCATACTTTTGCTCAGAATTTCTGTAAATATTGTAAATCAAGTGGATAGATAATGGATGTGGCAATGATAAACCACATTCATTCTTTAATAAACTTTCATTCTATTTTCTTTTTAAGGGGTTAAAGACACTTGCTGTGTGTTCAGCAATTAATAAAAATAATTTAAGTTAGTATTTCTCATATTGTTTCCACGCTAGCTAGGTGTAAGACTTAAGTTGTCCATCCTCTAAGTAAAATACCTCAATAATTAAATAGTTAATAATTAAATCATTTAGGAAAAAAAATCCAAAACCATCATTCAACACATCATTGTCCATACTGTCAAGCAGCTTGCTATGACAGGGAGGATGCATAAATGATATGAAATAAAATGTGAAAACAAAGAGTGAATAAGCTGGGAAAATAGAAGATGTGTGTATTCTAAAGTTTTTTCAAGGTTTGAGAGTCAAAAGGCACAGTATTCTGGGTTATAATGTTATAAGGTTATTTTAAGGTTATTTTAATAAAATGTTCCATCTTTATATAGAAGGTTTAGATTTATATGACGGGCAAACTTTTGTGTAAGTTTTTTTCTTAAACATTTAACTTTACAGGGTACATAGAAAACACTGAAGCACTAAGAGAAAGAGAGAAAGTTGTGGATAAGTACACACATGAATTGGCATGAATGCTCATTGAGTCCCCCACAATGCAGGCTGGAGCCCGTGTCACGGGCCTTACTCATCTCACTGCCTTATTTTGGCCAGGAGACAAAAGCTGAAACATAGAAAGAAGTAAGATGCAGAGAACAAAAGTTGCCCCTAAAATTATGAAAATGAGCCAAAAATGGGTGTTCCTTCTCTTCCAATGCACCATCAATCATTCACCAGTCTCCAGTCACCAACCCAAAGCAATCTAAAGGTATTTAAACGCTTGAGCCATCACTCAGAATGCCCACCCTGTTCATCTGTCACTTTAAGAGTAATTGCTGCATCAGTCATTTTTTAGACTGTGTCACTGAGTGTGTTTTATTTATTTATATATATATATATAAATATATATATATATATATATATATATATATATATATATATATATATATATATATATATATATATATATATATATATATATATGCACAAGATAATCAGAATCAGCTGCTCTGATTTTGCTATTTATAGGTATGTATAGGTACATTGTTGTTTTATTCTATCAGCTATGGACAACATTTCTCCCAAATTTCAAATGAAAATGCCATTTAGAGCATTAATTTACAGAAAATGAGAAATGGCTGAAATAATAAAAAAGATTCAGAACTTTTAGACTTCAAACAATACAAAGAAAACACGTTTATATTCATAAAGTTTTAAGAGTTCAGAAATTAATATATTTGGTTGAATAACCCTGGTTTTTAATCACAGTTTTTATGCATCTTGGCATGATCTCCTCCACCAGTCTTACACAGTGCTTTTGAATAACGTTATGTCACTCCTGGTGCAAAAAGTCAAGCAGTTCAGCTTGGTTTGATGGCTTGTGATTATCCAATTTACACTTAATTATATTTCAGAGGTTTTCAATTTGGTAAAAATCAAAGAAACTCATAATTTTTAAGTGGTCTCTTATTTATTTCCTGAGCTGTATATATGTGTGTGTTTTGTGTGAGTGTGTGCGTGTAGGTTCCCTGTGTTCGAGGAAAGAGATTGAGATTATTATTTATTGTGATGACCAATTTTTTTACATGTTCTTCAAATACTTTATATTCATGTTACATTTGATTAAAAGGAATAGAACTCTAAGAGCTGCATGCAATGCATTTGGATAGTTTAATATGTTCTTTTACAAAGTGTGAACAGACAGGCCCTGCAGGAGGGGAGGCCGCCTTTGGCCGAGTGTCACCCGGCCCATTGACGAGATTCATGTTTGTGTATTTTATTTTGTTTTGTATAAACAACGGCACTACGCGCTACCTTTATCGGTCGTGCTGCGTCCTGATTATTCCTCCCTAAAGTCCTCCCATCTGTCCCTCGATTCTGTGGCCTGAGCCTCTTTCAGAGTCCTGACAGGGAGTAGCGGCGAAAAGAGTAAACTGGTAGGGGGCCTTCATTTCGCAGCAATCCTCGATTGTGCCCTTCCAAACCAAAGCACTCTTCTATAGCTTTTTGATAGGCTTTCAATCCCAGCCCCACTGACAAGGTTTTCTTTAGGAGGAGTAGGAGTTGTGGCTTTTTTGGTGTTGGGGCGGGGGGCTTACCACAGAGATTTAAGGGAGTGCTGAGGTAATTTTTTTTTTTTTTTTTTGGGTGGAGGGGGTGGTGGTGGAAAGTAAAAACTGCAGCAGATGGGGCTGATTGTGCTCTCTACGCAAATTAAGGAGCGAGACATCTGCAGCCGCAACATACTGGTGGTCTGAGGCAATTAAGGCAGGGGAATGGGTAAGCTGGAGGGGAGGGGGTAAAAGGGGAGAGAAGCGCAGGACAGAGGAAAAGACAGTCCTGCCTGTCGGTGCATAGAGATGGAGTCAGGCTCACATTACAATGAGGCAGGCTACAATAGAGCGAGCCAGCCAGGAGGAGATGGGGGGCGCGGTGGCTGGGGGGGGTGTGTGAGGGGGTTCTGAAGATTAATGTACGAAGAAGCCAGCAACAACACGCACCGTGCAGCCAAAATATGAGGAGGGGTCTTAGGAGCCCTGCATCAGGTCTGAAGTCTGAGTTATAAAGTGTGTCCTTTTCTCCCCGTCTTCCCCATCTGAACCCTGGGGTCATTTACGGAGGTGACAGCTTAGGCGCTCACTGTTGTGGATTTAATGTGGAGTGTTTCTCCTTCTTATTCTTTTTCTTTTTTTTGGTTTTGTCCTCGCCTCGGCCCGTCCCCCCTCAGCTCCGGTGAGGTGACGTGACAAAGCGGGGTCATCGCCGGGATTAGACCCCTTTAACATAGCTTTTATTTATGGACTGGGTGCTGTGGGGGATATTTGGGACAGGAGAAGAATGCCTCCATGGTATTTACAGGCCCCGCTCTCCTGGGATATGTGTGCAACAATGCAGGGCTGATGCAGATTTGCATAACTCAATCCCATCTAAACAGGCCCAAGTTGTTTTAAATAATTGGGGCAACTAACAGGATGCAATTGTTGTCTAAGTGGGCAAGTGTTTGGACAACTAACTACAGACAAATCATATTCTCATTAACACGTGCATAGGACAAAGTAATGACAACACGCCTGTGCTTTGAATGTAACTTTTTACACATTTATTCCAAAGAGGTTTAGACTAGCTCTATTGGGCCTGTTGTATTTTTTTATGTTCAAACAAACAGAGTAAAACAGAGTTTTTTTATAGAAAATGACAAAATATGATGCAAGGTTTTGTTATGAAATTTGAGTTTTAGAGTTTAAAAACTCCAGACATGCAATGCTAAATATTACATAGTAACAGCATACAACAAGATACTAAAGCATCACTTTTTTTGTTAAATCATATAGACGGACAAAATTTCGCCTTTGTGCTCCCAGTTTTACATTCATCTTAAAACCAATCAAGCACCCAGTCTTGGGTCAGATTAAGAGGGTTTGGTTTGTGGCCATCCAATTCGGCTCCTAATTGCCAAGCCAAAGGACAGCTATAATGGAGGTTATCTGAGAGGCTCCCTTGTCTTTGAAGAAATGCTACTCAGACAAAAGTCCCAATTACTCCCAATTGTCATGGGGCTTGGAAAGAGGCAGTGCCTCCTCGAGATTGAAACGAGATCCTGTTTGGTGCTAATCCTGCGGTTTCATCACCTTTTCTTGTAGCTCCCATCTCCCCATTGGACAAGGCACCCCAAGTGTGAGGCTTGCTGCCGAAATACAGTCGAATGGGTGTGGAGTCCTCTTCCAATTCCCACTGAAGGAGTCCGCTTTCAAAGAGACACCAGCGGATCCTTTTGAAGGGCGCACAGGCAGTTCAGAGAGTGCCGAGCTTACTCATCCATGGACTCAATGAAGCCTTTCAGAGCAGGCCTGCTCATACACCGACAGACTTAACAAGTGTTTGCTCACAAGAGGGTGCCTAGTATGAGAATGCCAGGCCTTGTGTGTCATCTCTTGACAACTGTCCATCATCTCAACATGGGTCTTTGTGAAGTAATTCTGAAGAGACTCAAAGACAGAACTAGAAACACTTGGAAAAAATGAGACTCAAAATACAAATGCTTTTGACTTTTCTGTCTTCTTTAACCTCTGTTGTGGACATATGGGCTCTTCACACTCTTACAAAGAAAGGATCCTAAATGGTTCTTGGCTTGGATGTAAAAGTCATTTTGTAATTTGACACATCTGAATGACAAAAATCATGATATAGCAAATGTATTCTTCTGTGGTCTCGCTTAAAATAATGTATTTAATTCACTTTCATTTTTGCTTCATGACAAAATATTATTAGCGCTTAATGTTTGCCTTTTTTGTAGTTTTGTTACAGGCTATGATTCTATGATTCAGGATTCCAATCAAATGTACATAACAAAATTTTGAATTTATTTTGTCAGATTAGATTGTCAAAAGCAATCTTTTAAAGCTTTCATTTCCAGCCATTGGCCACCCATGCTAACTGATCAGAAAATCACCATTGATTTATACAAGCTGGACACTTATACAGCATATATAGTCTTTAGGGTAGTATAGAGAGTATATGAGCAATAGAGTAGTATATGTTAATATATGGAGTATAGAGAGAAAAGTGTAGTGTATAGTTATAAAATGATTGTAAAGGGTAGTATATGTGTGGTGTTGGGAATATAGGACAGTGTTAGATGTATTGGGTCAAGAAAACAAATGAAATTGTATGTTGTATTTCCAGACGCTCTGGAGGTGCTCACAGCTTGATATGTCATCACAATTTGACTTTAGACTTTTATTTTGCCCTTTTCCATTCAGTATTATGTGCATTTTCATTTTTGCAAATATTTTACACCACAGAAACTTGAAGTAGAAATTAAGTAATCAGTGTATAGCTTGTATAACAGTATAGATTTACTATATGCTGAAAATAATTCACTATACAACCGCTAATGTCTAAATAGCTGGCAGCATATGAGTACACATCATACTGAATATGTCCAATTTGTGCCCAAATGTGTCATTGTCCCTTCTTGGTGTCATGTGACTTGTTAGAATTATAGGGTCACAGGTGTGATGGGGAGCAGGACTGTTAAATCTGGTGTTTTTAGTACAGTTCTTTCATACTGGCCACTAGATATTCAACCTGGCACCTCATGGCAAAGAGTGCTGCCAGCATTGCTGCAGAGGTTAGTGTTTAGACCATATGCAGCATACTGTAACAACTTGGTCTAAATGGCAGTCATCTCTTCTAAAGCTGACACACAAAAGCCAGCAATCTGTAGGTTGATGACAAGCAGTCCAGGATGGTTGGATTACTGGAACCATATTCTGTGGTTGGATGAGACCAGGATAAACTTGTTTGGCTCAGATGGTTTCCAGCTTCTGTTATGTCAACTGTCCCTTGCTTACAGTCAAACATGGTGGTGGTAGCATCATGGTCTGAGAAGTAAGCTATGCACTACTCTACTCTAAATTATATCCAACTTTTATATCTATAATGCTGTCCCAAGAAACTTTTGGAAAATATTGCACATTTTATAGTCAATAACACAGCAGCTAGATGATTTCCAACCTGTACAGTGGTGTTTGATGGGGTCTGCAGCTAGCTAGAGAACCTTAGCTAATGCTAGCTTAGCCAGCAGCTAAGGATTAAAACACCTGTAGCACCAGTCACACTGCTGTAGACCCATAAATTAATGTTAATAAAAATGGTTAACAAATACATTTAAAACTGTTAGGACAAAGTATAGCAAAGGAAAGGTTTAAGGTAAACATTTTTCACACAGATTTTACATTTTTACATTGATTTTAGACCTTTTCTGGTGTTTTGGAACACATATGTAGCATAATAACATGCAGTGATTGAACAGCATTGCTGTTAGAATCATTAACAAAAATTGCACATTATTATTTGACATTTTGCTGTTGATTACCTTCTTTGTGATGTTGGAATAGCATTGGGTTAAGTCACAACTCGGCCACTTCATGGTTCATGACAAAAGTTGATGTGTTCAATTTTAACTTCCAGTGTTCATGTGAGAATTTAAAAACAATGTTATCATTATCTTATATTATTTACTCATGCCAGTGGTACTTTAGTTAGCTAATATTTCATCAGTACTGCAGAGAGTGGAGCTATTAGCTTTACTGCTACCAGCTCCCAGTTACCCAGTTACCATATAGCAGTTCCATGATAGATTGCACTGATCTGCATATTTGGTAAAATTGCAAGTGAACTGAAATAAGTGATACAAAAGTGAAGTTAATGTACCACTAAATCAATGAGTAGCTTCATCATTAAGCCAGCCTGCCTTATCATTTATTTGGCTTTTAGCATGGTTAGCTAGCTGTACTGAGAATACCATGCTGATGCCTTTAACCACACCTCAAAAGATTGTAATTACAACTTTATAGCATATAAGTACAACATGTTCAAGTGGTTTACAGTGAAAAAGCTTTTCTGTTTTTTTATTTTTTTGCTTTTATTGATGTTCATCATGCATTTTCTTTCCTTTCTTTCTCAATTACTCTAGTACTACTACTCTAGTTGAGTGTAACAGTGTCCAACAGTGGAGAATATCACTGTCCACCTGAATTTAAAGAAACATTTGAAGGTAAGGAAATCACCACTGAATTCATGTAGGCAAGTGAGAAGGGCTGTTTGATTGGCTGACTGATTCATGATCAATTGACTGCTGGATACACTGTTGTCATTCATTCTTGCCTTTTTTAGTTTCTGTGTAATAATTTTTTACTAATATTATTAATCAAAGCTCAAACTCTGTTTCTCACATACATGGTTATACACAGTAAACCTGCAGTGAAATGCTTTGACTAAATAAAAAAATATGTGCACAATAGAAATAAATGAAATATAGGGATATCAATCTGTCCAGTTAGGAACCATAATCCATTATGAATGAGGCTCACCTCCTTTTATGAAAAAGAAAAACTGACTGACTCTGTTCTCTAGTTTTGCATTTTGCCAATGTCTTTGTCATTACTGGATGCAGCCCTTTCAGGTTGCACGGGTAGATCAGCTCTTCCAAAAAGTCACATCCATACCTGCTGTCACAAGATCGTTTGCTGTCTCTCCCAGCACAGACAGTGTCCAGCCCTCCATACATTGATGATTTTAGTTTCCACTGACTGTTATGTTGTTATTTTGTTCTGAACTACTTTATATCAGTATATATTTTCCACTTAAGATCCAATGAGTGATTTAAGAATTCCCTTAATTTTTTAGTAGTGTCTTTGGAAAATAATCAATTAACATTTTACAATCTTTATGCATTTGGTATAATTTAGTAGACAATTCAATATACTTACATTTACTGTTGTTATGCTAGCACAGGTTTGTACATACAGCAAAACACTGTTATGCTAAATCTATAGGTAAGATAGGTAAGAGGTAAATAAATTGATTAATTCAATCATTTATTAAACAATGAAGTAAATCTCACAACTCTGTTCAAAGGACCACACTGTACAGGTAGAAAAGTACAGTTATTCAAGCGCAGCGCATTACCAACCACAGTGCAATCAGTACTTAACAGTAAAAGGCTTGTCTTAAAATTGATTCACCATTTAAAATGAATCTTACTCTTCATTTTCAAAGGTTCTGTAGTAAAGGAAATGACCCTGTCTAAAACCATGACAAATTAAACAGCAATTTGAATGCATAAATGTTTATTTGTCTGGCTCAATTGTCTCTTGACATAGAAGGAACAATTATTGTAATTCTTTAAACAAAACCTTTAATATGTTTTTTGCACCAACAAGATTTCCAATTATTACAAATCAGGGGGAAATATATTTATTCACTACTATATAGAACCCCTTTGGCTTTAAATACCTGCTTGAGTTCTAGTGCAAAACTAAGCAGGCCAGCTCTAGACACCAGACACAGCCTGAGCGTTCAAGTACGTATTACAAATGAAGCAACATGTTGACATGCCACACAAAAGAGGCTGTGAGTTTAAAAGTTCAGCACAGGCCAGAGTAGTTTCAGATTTGCAGAGACAAGCGGTCACTATAGTTTTCTTGGACCCTGTGTTCGTCAGAAGCCGAGCGACGTGCACGCTGCCTGATGATTTAGAGCTTTTTCGCCCTTGTTCTCAGTAAGCGAGTACCACCCTGAGGATATTTTTCCTGCTGCCTTTGGAGGAGCTGATGGTTCTTATAATTGTTCACTGGCGTGAATCAGCCATCACAAAACACTGGAGCACATTGAGAGCCCTGGCAGAGGGCAGCAAGGAGGTGATGAAGTGGCAGTGAGAATGAACTTAATCCCCTAAGCTCTTGTTGGGGCTTGTCTTTGCTCTCCCTCCTTCCCCCAGAAAGACCCCAACCTCACAAAGCGACTCGAACAAGAGCCCCCAGTCTGAATCTGCTGCAACCTCGCAGGACAAAAAAAAAACTCCCCATGCGCATTCGAGCCACCTGGATAGGGAGTTTGAGATGGCTGTTTCATTCATATTGCAATTGTGTCAGGAATGGACTGCATAGGGGATGAAATATGACATCTACGGTAAAAATAATGACACTATTGAAAAATGATTATGAAATCAATGAGATGTGGCTGAGCTTATATATAGTGTTTAACCTATACATCCACCCATGTATGAATAAATAACTGCAGTGCCACATAAAACACAATATACAAAAAGCAATATTAATTAATGTAAGTATAACCTCAAATCAGAAAATGACAAATTGAGACAAATTACGGAAAATGCGGAACAAAGGATATCTGGCATTTTGACCGATCAACTAAATTTAATTTAGTAATATAGAGTGTATTGCTTCTCAGATTTATTACATTTACCACTTTTAACAATACCATTCCTCCTCCTCATCAAGCAATAAAGAATTTTAGGTGTTGCTTTGTTCCAATTGTCCTGCAAACATGTATTAAGATAGTACAAAAGTACAGGTTTGCTGTTGCCACATTTTTCATTTTTAAATTCTCCACACATTCTCTATTGGGTACAGATCATTACCCATACCCTCTACTTTTTCCAGCCAAGCCATGAATGTGTGCAACATGTGGTTTTGCCTTCTCTTGTTGAAATATGCATGGATATCCCTGGAAAAGGCAGCATATGTTGCTCGGTGATCTCAATGTGCTTTTGTGCATTAATGCTGCATCACAGAAGGGCACTTGTTGCTGGTAACAGTCTGGATGGTCCTATTTCTCTTTGCAGAGCACACAGCATCATACTATCCTAGAGGCATCTGAGCCCAGAGAATTCAAAGACACTTCTGGACATTGTTAACATAAGGATTCTGTTTTGTAAAATAAAATTTTAGGTAGTGTTTGTGAATGTGTGAATGTATTCTAGTGCTTGACAAAGGTTTGCCAAACTGATTCCTTGCCCATGTGGTTCTATCAGCTATTGTTGAATGATCATCATCTGATTCTTTGAATGGTTTAATGCTGTTATATTGTGTAGATGGATAAATATGCAGGTTCATTTCAATCTTTCTTTGAGGAACATTATTTTTAAACAGGAGATCCAGGAGGTTCAACCTTTTTCCTCAATGGCAACCTTTTGTGGATACTGCTTTTGTAACAAATTATGATTTGCAATTCCCTGTTGGCATAATCTGTTTGAAATCGCATCAGTATTTAGATTTTTACTTAATTATAAGCCCTAAATTACCTCTGTCCCAACTTTTTTGGATTGCAATTCAGCCCCGAAACGCAGAAATGGATGTATATTGATAAACTAACTGAAGTTTACCAGACAAAACATGAAATATAGTGGGTTCATACTGTCTGCAATCGAATTAAAGACAAATAAAAAATAATAAACGTTTTTTATTTGTTTGTTTCTTTGTTGCATTTTCCATATTAGTGTCAGCTTTTTCTGATTTGAGGTTGTAGCTTTAAATGTACGTTTGATTGTTGAAGACCAAATGCATCTATTTACTGCTAAAGTTATAGCAAAGTTATATTATTCAATGACTTGGATCAATAAGAACATATTAAAAGTAATTAATCATTCTAAATGTAATACAAGATTTAATAGTTAAAAATACTTCACATTAAATTGGGGAAAAGCCTTACATTATACAGGAAGTCACTGAAGCATGACCACAATAACTCAACATGAAATCAAATATCAAATAAACCTGGATTTCAGTGTTTATCCTGATTTAGTCAGTCTCTAAAGATTTGCGCTAAACTGATACCAAACACATTAGTGAGCTCTTTTACCCAAAGGGAGCACTTCACTCTGGACAGGAGTTGCTCCGGTGTGAAGCTACTTTGAAGGTGTCCGGTTAAAAGCTAGGATAATGAGATTACGCTTGAAGTTAAACCTCCCCAGAAGACACCTTTGACTGACGGATCCTCTGTTTTTTTTGTCAAAATCCTGGTCTTATCTTAAGTAATAACCTCCTTTTCTCAAGATACTGAAAGTTATCTCTAGGAATGCTCAGTTCCATCATATCCTCTGTTTCTATAGTTATAGTTAACCTATTATTAGGTTTAGCTAATATAACGGTTTCTTAAAAATAAAAAATGCAAACATATTTATCTATCAATTTTTTCTACTAACTCATTATTGATCACTGTGATGCTGTAGGTAAACATAAGATGAGAAAAAAAATCAATCTGGCTTAGTCTAAGATCAATGTCTTTAAACCAGAAGTAACTTAAAGGATGATGATAATCATCAGTATGTGCAGTGTGCTGATCTGTTTGTAAATTACAGAAGCACATTTTTTGGCAAATCTTAACAAAATCTGACACTATAGTTAACAATAAAAACATTAAACACATAGTAGAGTTGGCTACAGCTGCCATGTGTGGGTTATAATTTGAGTTTATAACAAGTAATTTAACAAGAAATTAAGCAGTTATGATAAAATAAGTAAAATAAAGGTACTTAAATATGAAATTACTTAAATATATATGTTCTTAATACTGTATATTTTAAATATATATTTTAAAGTAAGAATGCAATGTAAAGAAAGAAATGTTTTCTGCCTTATTTTTATTGCTTACTGTATTCATACTGAAGCTTTAAGGCCTATATTGTTATAGCAAGTAATATAAGCTCATAATTCCAAGTAGCATCATGCAAATAGCATATGCCGCATGTTAACAGATTTGTTTTTATGGTTTCTGAGAATCTATCTTATGTAATCTCATTTAATGTTTTTTTGTTTGTTTTTAATGTTTTCTACATTGTAGATTAATCAGGGTTCATACACGTTTTAACCAATACATTTCCAGGATTTTTTGATCACTTTTCCATGCCTTCAAGGCAAGTTTTCATGACCATAGGATTTTTAAAACATCAATTCAGACATGGACAACAAACCCAAAACTCAACTAAAACTATCATTAAAATAGATTATAGTAGGTATAAAATGAATCAGAATTTTTTTTTTTACACACAATCAAATAAAATGTTGAATTAACTCTGAGCTGATGTATTTGTTAGCTTAAAATAGATTTTCTTCATTGATCAACTGAAACACAGGTTTGTAGACCAAATTTCCATGACTTTTCCAAAACTTTCTGGGTGTTTTTTATTTTTCCAAAAACTTATCCAGGCCTGGAAATTGCTATTTTCAAATTCCATGATTTTTCCAGGTTTTTCATGACCGTACGGACCCTGTTAATATTGAAGACATCAACACTATGAAGGAACGCATATGCAATTATAAAGTAAACAAACAAATAAATAATTAAACAGGCCAAAATGTGTTATTCTTTGGTTATCCTTTCAGTCGGCTTCATAAGATAGAACCTTAGAAGGTCTTCATGGAGTTCTAGATGTACTGATCTCTTATTAACTGTTTTTCCTTCACTCTAAATAATACACATACAGAACAAATATTAATGATATATTAATATTAATATTAATGTGTGTTCAAAGTTTTAAATGGTACTGTTTTAAATAGTACTGTATATCTATGTATATGGACAAAAGTACATAAAAATAAGTAAAAAATCAAACTTCTGCATTTCCTTACGGCATTACATTTAGTAATGTACAGACTTTATCAGAAAAAGTCTTTATTTTTGCCTTTAGTTGGACATTTAGGCTAAAAAGTCATAATGATTCCAGTGTGTTAAGTAAACTAGTATCTTTAAAATGACAACAGGAAAAAGAAAATAATATTCTTACCAGTCTTCATGGAAGTAAAGTTAAAGCCCAAAGTCTAAGTCACTGTATTGGTCTAATTTTGGTAACACTTTAACACTTTACAATAAGGGTACATTAATTAACAGTACTTACTACAGAAAGTCTCAACTAATTATTAATAGACACTAGTTAAGACACTATTAACCATGAAATGTTATTTAACTAATGTCTCCATATATTACAGTATTTACAACATACTGAAGCAATACAAGTTAGTGATGTTTAATAATGGCTTAACTAGTGTCAATTAATATTTGTTGAGACATTACAATGATATATAACAATGTTAATTACTGTTGTGAGTACTGTTGTTTGTGACCCTTATTGTAAAGTGTTACCATTTTTTTTATGTAAATGACAGTTGCCAGAAATGATTTTGTCAAAAAGTTAAAAACAGCTAATGTTATACAAGGTTTTTGCACAGCAGCATCAAATTATTGTTACTATGAAGCTTTTAGAATGTGTTTGCAGCTGTACCTTTTTAAGACTTTTAAGACTCTTTTTAAAGCAGCTTAAATTTTGTTCAACTGTTTTGTTCAACATTTTTATTGTCATAATTGTTTGCAGATATTTTAAAATGTGTATTTTTTCCTTCCTTTTACTTTTTACATTATAGTGTGCCAAAGAGCATTAGCAACCATATACGTTCTTTTGGGATTACTAAACAACTAATCAATGTGGTTAGCATTTTAAGAGCTACATATATACAGTAAAAGATGCACATTCTCTGTATAATAAAGCATCATCTATAGCACTGACTCTTTGTTTCCTGGTAAACACATGGAGTCCATTTCAAAAGTAGACATATATATTTCAATATACTTTTCCAGTTTCAGTAACACATTTGGCAAAACCAAAATATTCTGCAGTTATAACTAGAAGATCCTTAACCTTTACAGTGTACAATGACATTTCAATCCTACCACAAGCTTTAGAACACTGAACAAATACTGCCATATACAACATTATTACAACATTAGCCTAACCAACAAGCATACTGATATGCTATCAGAGCAAAAAGTGAATATAACAGTAAAACAAAAGCATTTGCATTCCAGGCAAGAGAACAAAAAGGGGGTGGCACGAACAATAACTCAACATATATATAAAAAAAAAACATCAGCAGAAAATAGGTCAAATTCATTAATATTATACAGTAGCAGAGCATACATAAGGTACTATACAAGATCTGTAGATGTCTGTAGAGAAGAGTTAAGTGGAACAAACAAGATTGTCGAGCATTTATGTGCTGAATCTACACTGCCCTCTACTGATCAAAGTCGAGCTGAAAAAAGCTCCAGTCTGCTTGCATACGACAATGTGTCTGAATGAATGACTGTATATAAACATATATACAGAGTCATTGGTCTGAATCCTGAAGAATGTTGGCGAATATATAAATAAATTAATAAATACAACAAATTGTACAGGCAAAAATAAGGCGAAAGTTCTAGAACTGACCATGTTCCTGGTAAAGATGTATGTAATACAGATTGTTTTATTTTATTTGCTGTACAAGAACAATACTGTGTTAATGCCCAGTTTTTGCATGCAGACTGGGCTTATTGTGGTTTATGGCACCGTTTATATTAAAAAATAAACAATAAATGAATTTGGAGAAGTAATACTTAAAAACCAATATAAAAACCAAGGATGTGAAACAGTAATTCAAGCTGGAAATATATTTTCAAAGATGAGAAGTGTGAGATGGCACTTATTTTTGTTTAGTTTGGCCCAAAAACATGTACTAAAACAGATCACTAAAAGACACACAACTGGATCTGGATCTGTTTTGTTAACTAGGGCAATATATATATATATATACACAGTACAGTAGTATAGTTCAATTACATACAAACAAAGACTTTCATACAAATACATACAATACATCTATTAAAAATTGTTAGTGCTTTGGTACAAGTTTACACGTTTCATTGAAGTAAGTTATATAAATTTTATAACACTGAAAATTCAATGTACTTTAGAAACAACAAGTTCAACAAGTGTGCTCAACTCATCATGAGCAGGAAAACATAAAAAAAAACTGCTCGACTACGACAGACAATACATTCACTCAGACCAGTCAGATTTCAGACATTTCAGTCACTTCACTTCAGGCTCTCAGGACTATGCTGTTCCTCAGCCAGTGGCTTTTTGAAGACTGTGGATAGCTCCTGCAGCAGCAGCTCTCGTGAGGGGCTCTGCAGTCTGCCCTGGCTGCGCCTGCTGTGGTGCTCCTCCTGCACCAGAGTGTCCAGAGAGCCCCCGGGGTTTCGCAGACCCTCGGCACAGAGAGAGCGCACTGGGTTTGGGCCGATCACGCGGTCCAGGGAGCCGGTCGTCCTCTGGCCGAGGCTGGTGGGCCGGGGCGGGACCTCCAGGGTCTCGGCGTGCGCACTGGTCCGGAAGCTGGTCTCTAAAGACTTCAGAACCTGCAGACTGAAATCACCCACCTCCTCGTAGAGCGGCTCAGGGCTCTCATCCCGCTCCTCCACAGAGTCTTGCTGCACCTTCATGGGCTAAAGAACATCATTATATACACATCATTATATTTCACAATATTTTTTGGGAGTACATATGTAAGAATAGAAGTAATGTGTTTATCATCCCAGATATTATTGCAATAAACGATATTATTGTCATTTTAAAACCATTTACATTCCACTGACAGAATGATAACAGTATAGCATAACAAAGCAATTATACTCTTTTAAACACAACATTTTAAATAATCATAGTTTGGAAAAATATATATATTTTTTCTTCACATACTGCAGTCCACACTGTTTGTATGGAGTTACAGTTATAGAAGCATTGGTTATTTAGCATGACTGAAAAATAATAAAATAACGTTCACTGTTAGATATGTGAACAAACATTCAAATAAACACAATAGACGATATCATGATTATCAAATATCTTTGAGGTCATGTCCACTTATTGTACGATAAATCGATAATGTAATTATTGTGACAGGCCTAGGTACCACACACACACACACACACACACACTCACACTTAGGGGCAACTTAGCATAGCCAATTTACCTACCATCTGTGTTTTAAGCAAACAGGAAACCCATGCCGACATGGTGATAATGCACCAAACTTCTTATAGACATTGACCAGAGCTGGTATTGAACCCAAAACCCCAACAGCTGTGCGACACACACCACTACCAGCAAGTGTCATTGTGCCACCCCTCATGAATTCTAATAACAGCCAAAAATGTGCACTCCTAGCTGATATTTTACACACCATGCACACAAGCAGGCAAGAGTGCAACAACTAACCAGTCACTTCCTATAAGAAGATACCATTTGTAGCCACAATTTGGCAACAAACAGCAAGCAACATGGTGACATGGTGACAGAGCAACAAGCAACAAACCAAAAAGAAATCTGACAAAGCACAGACAAAGGGGAACAAAACGATGTTCATATTTTCAACAGTGTGGCTCTAAACATGAAAGAGAGGCTCATACACAACGCTTTCTTCTCGTCCTATTTTATATGATGCATATTTGCATGAATACAGGGTTAATCTGAAGAATAAAAAGAAGGGTTGAAGAAAGGAATTAATAGTTTGATAAGGAGTGTGCTAAATTAGCCAGAGTGCTAACCACCTCAAGTGCATCAAACACAACCACAACAGACAAACTGACAAACAACTTGTCTGTCAGATTGACGCAAAGTTAGGAATGGCAGCTACTACTAATATCCAGTTTATAAAATGCATCCTTTCCCTTATTTAAGTCTATTGTTATCCAATGTAAATTTAAAGTATTCTACTTTGCTAATAGCCAGTTACTTATTTTACACTTTATTATTGCAGTTTAAGGTACATTTAAGTTTTAGACCCTACCCACTTTAAAAATATTTTTGGTAAATTTCAATAACAATTGTATATCTACGAGATCTACAGTCTACAGTTACCACATTCAAGAGGTTTCTTTCTCCCAGTTTAATCCATTGTTTTAGTATCACAGTAACAACTAGGAGATGATTGCAGAATACACTGGGAACAAAAGAAAAAAGCCAGCAAGCAATTTGCTTGCAAATGCTTTAGGCTCAGGCCCCACCAGAGGCTACACGATTTTCCCGGCCAAAACACAAGCGCTGAGCTGAGGCCCCAGCCTGCCCTCAAGGCTATAGTCACAGAACAATACAGTGGAACAATTCTTCCACCCTGCACATCCTGTTGTCTTCACTTTAGACATTCAGCTCAACATCCTGATGGGGTCCTATCAGGAAATCTCAGCTCCCAACAGGAACGGGAGGGCCGAGGAAATCTGATGGAATTCCTCAATTAGAGAAACTGTACTGCAAAGGTCCTGCTAACGCATCACCAACAACTTATTAACTCTTAATCTTCTTAAACTAACACTATGAAATACTACATTTAATAACATTCAGATTTGAAATATATATAGCAACACAGTTTCAAATGTTCTTTAATAGTAATATACATTAATGTACTGTTTTGAAAACATACGGTTTACTGGTTTAGAACCTGTATATCATGTAGCAGCTCTTAAAAATCTTCTTTACCCTTACACATCTCACTCAAAAAAACATTTCTTTAAATAACCAAGACTGGCACTGATATTGAAATCCTGAGTATTGCCAGAGGTGGATGAACACCTAAAAATAGTCCACCATATTTGAACACTGCATAACCCTACAGGAAGTAAATTACTGTTATATCAATATTAGACAAAATAGCAAGCTTAGACAAAATATCTATTTAAAGTTCTGTGGAAATTGTGTGTCTTATATTCAAGATTTTATATATCTGTTATATCTTTTTTCTTACATAAATAATATGTAATAGGTCAAAAAAAGGAATATCCAGTACTATTATTTAATTTAAATAGTCATCAATGTTTACACAGAACAAACAAGGTTATAACCTCCATTTAGTTTAGAAGTGTGCATGTATTTGTGCATGTATATATATGTAACATCAGTACTTGGAAGGCTTAAAGCTGTGTTATTCCCGTATATTGAAATATATATATGACAGAAAGAGAGAGAGGGAGAGAGAACAAAGGGCATTCATTATACTCATTTTCTAATTCTTTGCTTAATACTTTTATTTAACTTGTTTTTTTTTTTACATTTTTATATCCATTGTACAGTTTTCATGGCTAATTTGAAAAGTGTCTATATATACAATTAATTATTCTGATTCTCATTATTATTACTGTCATTTACATTGCTTAAAGACATGTCTTCATTTCTTAAGACATGCCTCAATATGTCTTGCAACATCTCAATACATGGTTGTGGCTGGGAATGTACTGATGCTAATAGATACTGATATGATGTCTGTGCAATTACTTGGGGGAAACAAAAGCAGTTATATTACAGCATTGCACCAAAGAACACTGCTAGCATCTTTATTTTTAACAATGTAATATACACCAATTATCAAACAAGCATCCAACCAGCTGATCAGAATAAAAGGCATACTTACAAAGTACATTGAAAGTGTCCTCCTATCATGAAGCTTCCTCTGTAAACACAACGCAAATAAAACTCATGAGACCTCAAATTTCCACAATCTTAATGAGTCAATGAGCACTGCACACATTGAGGCACTAGAGGGCGCCAAAACAGTATAAAATCAGTTTGCATTACCAGGGTCTGGTTAGCTGATAGCATGGTGGAGTTGGTGTTGCTCTCCTCTCCTCTGATGGGCACTAAAGGCATGGTGCCAAACTTCTGCTTGGAGATATCAGAGGAGGAGTGGCGTCTCATCACAGGTGGCCGCAAGTCATCGTTCTGAGAAACCAATCAAACAATCAGAGCGCAGTCACGACAGAGTTTCCAGTGATCACCTGATATCCAAAATGATATCCAAACAAAGAGTGATGTCACATGCCTGGGCTTTCAGCAGACTGGTCATCCAATCCCAAAGCTCCGTTTCACTGGAGCAACTGAGGTACCTGCCAAGATGAGCAAAGTGATCTCAACCCATTACGCAAACATAACAACTTAATCCGTAATGTAGCCGTTATAAAAGAATGATCATTTGACCAGTTCAGCTCTGTCAGAAGGAAACACTTACATCTGATGTTTGTCTATCATCACAGTGAAACCCCATCTGCAGGAAGGTGAATGATTAATTCAGAGGAAAGTCAAGGACCGGCTAATTATGTATAAACAACTGGAAAATTCGTTTTATAGTGAAGCAGAAAAAAGAAAATACTGTCTTACTTGGTGGGCGGTTTTAACTTCCTTCTTATACCAACGTAAATCTTCACAGTTTTTAGAGGCCACTCCTTTTCTGGTTTGTTGCTCTGAAATTATATAAAAAAAAATAAAAAAAACAGTACATTAATACATTCATTCACATTGATACAATACTGTCAAAAAGTTTCAATACACCTATTCATTTTAGAACTAAAAGAAAGTTTTACTATTGTTTGGCCAGTAAAAACTAATATTAGACTACCGTATTTTATGGTCTATTAGGCACACCGTATTATAAAACACACTACCAATGAATGTCTATTTTCTGGTTTATTGTCATACATAAGGCGCACCGGATTCTAAGGTGCATTTTAAGTGACAACAGTAAGGAACAAGGATGTGGGGGTGCCTTATTAAATAAAACTGTAAATCTTAAAAAAAAACTGTTTATTTGGGTGAGTAAAGCGCTTCCATTTATTTACATTAAGCTTAGATTTCCATTATTTTAGCGTGGTTAGCAGAAGTACTAGCACTGTTAGCAGTGCTTAGCGCTATTAAATGCCCCACGTAGCTTGTTTTAACACAGTAACATGCAGACTACAGTCCAATGTACTCGCCTCTGAACAAGGAAAGAGCTAGCGCTGCGGTTAATACTGCTCCAGCTTTATAACGCTGTACTTCAGCGGAGAGGCTTTACTGCTACTTACAACCTGACTAATAGAATTCATCAGTGTTGTGCCAGTTCACAGATTTTCTGAACTAATTCAAGTTCAGTTCATACATGCTCAAAGTGAACAGTTCACGTTCAAAAATCACAATTTTAATTCTGAACTAGTTCAAAGTTCAGTTCATTTTACTTTTTTTCGTGAGATATTCAAATAAATACTTTTTTTCAGACTACAAGCTAGAAATCACTATACGTTCTTTGAAACTGCTCATTGTAGACATTTGCTCATGACACTGCAATTGTGGGTTTCTTACCAGGTGATGAAAATGTTCATAAGGAGAATCTGTGTCTGTCTCCGTACCATCACTTCCACTAGCCATTTTTTTTTTAATTGCAGCGCTTTCTCTCACTCCCATCATTGCTCTCTCTCTGTATCTCTCTCTCTGTATCTCTCTCTCTGTATCTCTCTCTCTGTATCTCTCTCTGTATCTCTCTCTGTGTATCTCTCTCTGTGTATCTCTCTCTGTGTATCTCTCTCTCTGTATCTCTCTCTCTGTATCTCTCTCTCTGTATCTCTCTCTCTGTATCTCTCTCTCTGTATCTCTCTCTCTGTATCTCTCTCTCTCTCTCTCTCTGTATCTCTCTCTCTCTAATAACTAGACAACGTTCATTTACAGGGATGTCTGCCGTTCATGACACATAATGTGAACTAATTCACGTTCAAGTTCTTTATTAAAAAATGTGTTGGCATTCAGTTCAACGTTCACGAAAAAATGAGCATGTTCAATGAACGCGTTCTTTTGAAGTCGTTTACGCACAACACTGGAATTTATACATAAGGCGCAACTGATTATGAGGCGCACTGACGATTTTAGGAAAATTTCAATATTTTAGAGGCGCCTTATAGTGCGGAAAATACAGTACATGCTAATAACATTTATATAAAAAGTATTGGTTTTGCATTACTGTGGCCTTTAATACATCAATTGTTTATAGTTATCATGCAACACTTGGTTTTAAATAACATGAGCTGGAGAATAAATTGAATAACTCCAGATGTCTCTTGGCTGCTCCAACCAACTAGTTGTTTAATTCCATTACCAGCTCACTCGATTTAACATTACTAAACACTAATTCCATTAAAAAGCTTTATTCTCCAAACTAGCACTCAAGATCTTAAGAGTGGTGTAGTTTGTATTTATTTTTACCTACATCTGTTTCAATATGATCTGTAGTTTTTACTCTGACAATACTCTACTTGCTATGAGAAATAGCTTTAATCTAAGTGGCTGAAATGACTGTACAGTGCTATACAGTTCAGGTTTATTAACCTATATTTTTTTTCTACAGAGATCATATTTGTTGTAATGTGGGCAAGATGTTAATACCACCAGACTTACTTTTTTATCCTTCATTAGGAGTAACTTGTGGTCTCTGATTTGGAAGCCACGCTCCTGGAATTTGGTTCCTTGCAGAAGTTTGGGCGTCTCCTCTCGGCACTTTAGAACACCGAACTTCATAATTTCACTTTTGTAGGCTGTGAGGTACAGAGGAAAAAAGCTTATTAGCTTATTGTGCATTAAACATGGAGTTTTAATATGCAGTGTTTTAATCTTTTACACAAAGATTTAAATTAGATTAATTTAAAATGCAGGTAAGAAATTAAGGCACATGGTGTAGCAATATATGACAATGATCTGGAAAACAGTGTACACTTCTGGTATAAAACATGCTATGGCCTATTGTTAGAAAAGCTCTCAAAGATTGTTTACAATTCAGTATGTGAAAACAGCATCAATATATCAAATTCCATTAATTTATTTAAATCTGTTGTAAATAAATCAAGTACTATAATAACAATGTGCAGCCATGGAACTACAAATAACACACTAGGAATAGCTGAAAAAAATCATTTGATACACTGGAAACTAAATCAAATGTACCTGTAAAGATATCTATTACATCCGCCCTGGGAACCTTCTTGACCAACAGGTATGCTGAGCTGGGATCAGCCATCTTACACCATTGGAGGGCTTGTTCCAGAACCTTCTCTTTTGGATGGAGAGGCCGCTCTAAAACACATTGCATATTTGTTCACAGTGGTTAGAACTAAGTATATGCTAAATATAATAAGTAAACTATGATTTTTCATGCTAATACATCAGTGCTACAGTAAGACATAATTTACCAAGTTCTCCATCCTCAATCACTTCAAAGGTCATCCACACATTCTCGCCAGCTGGGACGTTTCTCAGATACAGCACCTGGTTAGTTAGCTCCTCGGCACACATAGTGGGAGAAACCTGCAGATAAACAAATCACATTTTTTTAAATATATCATACATTTTCTAACAGACAGCAGAACAGTGGTATATTACTTTTTTTTTACACCTACTTTAAGAGTGATGCAGCAGTCGGCTGTTT
The DNA here is from genome assembly GCF_023375975.1 of Astyanax mexicanus. Classification (NCBI taxonomy): domain Eukaryota; kingdom Metazoa; phylum Chordata; class Actinopteri; order Characiformes; family Acestrorhamphidae; genus Astyanax; species Astyanax mexicanus. Next base: position 39,706,516 of record NC_064417.1, on the reverse strand, counting down.
TCTCCTCTAAATAGACTTCAATAATGAGGTCTCCTGCCTGGGAGAGCTGGACGAAAAGAGACAATATTGTAAGTTCAGACAACATGCTCATGTTTTATTAGTTAATTCATTGTTTTATTTGGATCTCCATTAGTTGCTTCCACAATAGCTGTTATTTGGGGCTTACATGGGTGGATTGTGGGCCGGGTGAGTTACAGGTGGGTATAGAGTGGGTTTGTACATTATACACATATTTACTGGGACCCATTTGGGGTTTTCAAATGAGCCCCATCTAAATATAGGCTTGGGACCCATGTTTAACCACTCCTTGGTCCTATCACTGAACCTTTCTGGATCCCAACTGGGCTACAATTACAGGCCCCACATGTTCTCTAGGAAGGCAAGGCCCACTACGCATGTTAGGTCAGATACAGTAGCATCTAATGAATCAGTGGATGTAATTTTTATGTACCTGTGTGTCCTTCCAGGTTGTGATGAGACTAATCTCCAGTTCGATCTGGGTTTTGTGCTCTTCATCAATCTTCAAAACAAAAGTAAATTCTGAGACGTTTTACCAATTATATTAACCGTATGAAAACATTTTTAAATATTATTGACATTCTAAATGACATACAACACAATGATGTTACAAACAGCATTGACAATAATGTAGTGGTTGGTTTGTCCACTCACATCAAACACATAGAGGTAGTTGTCAATGAGGTCCTCTACAATTTTCACTTCATGCTCCCCTTTTCCATCTGTCTGAAAGAGACTAGGGGCAAACAGCAGGGACAGGTTCTTTGTGCACATCTGATTAAGGTCAGCACACTTCTGTACTCTGATATAGAGAAAGAGAGAGAGAGAGAGAGAAATAGATAAGGAGAGTTAACCAATCATTACAAAAATTGCACAGACATTCAGAATTGTATATTTCAAAACAGCCAACCTGTACAAGTGACTGATGAGAGCTGCTAAAGTGGTCCGGTTGACCCGCGGCAATCCACGGATGAGCTCCTTATATCTATCCAGTCTCTGCATCTTATTAGATGTCTCTGCAGAGAACAAAAATAAATCAATACAAACTCTCAGCATGCACTGAAATCTAATATTCCTTTATCTCTCAGGCATGAGACAAAGAGACATCATCAACGTCTAAGTATGATAAACTGCACTGACTGGCTGCATCCTTCCAGTAGGGGTGCAGGTCAGCCATGAAGATGGGGTCATCGATCTCACGGAAGAATCTCTTCAGCACATCAGTCACATCCTCAATGAAGTTATCCCCGATACGCAGCTTCACATTGCGAGCGTCCTTCCTGAACTCATCCATCAAAAGCTTGATTCTGGATTTGGCTCCATTTTTTCTGTAGATGCCCTCGTGGCCCAGGCCTGAGAATACAAGGCAATCAGTTTGAGAACAAGAAACAATTCACTTTTGTAGGGCCTGTCTAATAACTACAATATGGATTAGTTTAAAAAATGCAAGATATTGTCTTTAAAAAGAAAAAGAAATTAGAAATGTTCTAATAATGCCTAGTAGTACCAGTATGCCAATGTGTTTTTCTTATTTAAGGCTAAAAGCTATATTTAGCGGGTTAGAAGGTTTTACCCTGATCTACTGACCCAATCATATAGAATTTTTACTTTATTATATTTTGCAATTTTTTAATCATCATTAGTTCACATCAATATCTCTGGTTAATTTGGAGGTCCTTTCTTTTTGACTGCCTTCATATTTTTTTTTCTCAGAATAACTTAAATTGGCTGCCGGAGCCCTGAGAGAGCACAATTGGCCTTGCTCTCTCTGGATGGGTAGATGGCGCTCTTTCCCCACATCACTCCTAGGGTGATGTCGATCACCACAAGGCGTCTGTGAGCTGATGTATCAGAACCGAGTCGCTGCGCTTTCCTCCGAGCGTTAGCTCTGTGATGCTACTCATCAATGCAGCATTAGCAGCAGTTCAAAAAGAGGCGGTGTCAGACTTTACATGTATTGGAGGAGGCATGTGCTAGTATTCACCCTCTTGATGTTGGGGCATCACTACTGATAGGGGGAGTCCTAATGAGTGGGTTGCGTAATCGATTGTGTCAATTGTAGTTAAAAATAGGAAAAAAAAAAAAAAAAAAAAACTTAAATTATCTGCATCCCAAAAATTCTTCACTGCTGTCCACAGACCTCCTACAGTAATTGTAATATTTTTTCTTCATACATTCTCAAACAAAGTGCCATAAATTATTAACAGGATTTTAATCTGATTATGAGTTTTAAACATCAGTGCATGTCATTCTCACCATACTGGGTGATGAAGGCAATGCAGCTGTCCACTATGATGGGGATGTCATTCCTGCTGAGCTGCTGATCCTTCAGTGTGTTGGCCTTCCCTCCTGCAGCCTTCTGGATGTCTGCATACCAAAGGGAAAAATCCATTCGTCCCATTCCCTGCAGGTGCAGAGTCCTACACAACAGACGTAGACACACAGACACACACAATTTCATCAGCCAGTTGTTTTTGGTACATCAGTGTATTAGTCCAGGAATGAGTTGGCCTAAATCAAGGCTGGTCATTAACTGAAGCTCTCAAACTGGTCACAGGTCACTGACTTTAATTAACTTTAATCTTAATTAATTAACATTATCTAGAAAGAAACTGCATAACTGCTACCTTATACACCAAAACACAGAAACACTGACTAAATATGATTGGCATAAGATGTATAAAATGTAGTTATTTAAACAGGGGTCTAAAACTTTTTACAGCATTGTTTATGTATATTCTTGATTATATTATTTTCCTGAAGGTGTATTCTTACCTTCCTTTCTCAACCAAAACTAAAATATCCTTCTTTTCGTGGTTTTCTGTCTCAGATGCTATACCTACAACATACCAAACAGAGAAAACAGACACAAGACAGATGATGTACACTGAACAAACATGTCAAGTTAGATGACAATGGTGTACTGGAAATGTTCTGTTAAACAAATTACAAAAAAATACCCTCTCAGCTAAACTGCAGCAAGGTTTTGAGACTCACTCAGTTCCTGGAGGCGTTTCAGATTGATGATGTCTTCAGCAGCTCCATCGTTTCCGGGGCAGATGAAGAGGTTGGACTTCTGCAGGACAAAAAACCCTTCTTTCCACTGCTGCGGGTCCAGCATAGCCTTATAGCGTAGCACACCCACCCGTTCAAACTCCCGGGCCAGTAAGCAGTGGCAGCTCAGAGGAGTGGTGGCCTAAAAATCACAGTTACCAGCTTTACACACACTCCTAAACAAATACACATCATATTTTTTATGGTATAAAATATTTATACCCTTCCCAACCTTTAATAAAGTTAAACTACAGAGTTATGTTTGTACTGTAGCTATAAAGCTAACATGGATAATATGCAAAGTAGCTAAAAGAACAGTAGAAGTAGATTTCATAATTGATTCATCGTAATTGCTTTGTTGTGTTTATACTACCTTTCCAATAGCTTTTGCCCAGCTTTGCAGTGCATCAGGGGTCTCCAGGCCAAACTGAACAAGCTTTTCAGATGTTAGGTAAAGTTCAAAAGTGTATCGAAACCTGAAATCATTGAAAAATAATAAAAAAAAAACATAATTTGGCATAAAATGGAACAATCGTAACAGTATGAAAAATAAAATGATGTATGAAAGCAGCATACCTGTCAATAAAGCCGTTGTTGTTTAATGAGTCTGGCCTGTTAACTCCCAAACAGATTATGTCTTTAACATCTATCTTCATGTTGGGCTCATTGCACCGGTCAGACTCATAAAACTGAAGGGACTTCTCCACAGAGCACCAGAACTTCTGAAAATCTGCAGAGAAAAATAAGCAGAGCATATATAACGTCACTGATATGAAGCACCAAAGTGTATTTGAATAACAACATTGCCCTCTTGTGGACAATGCTCAGGAGATTGGTATAACATAATGCTCAGGAGATTGGGCTGGCTTCAAAATAAGGCGTGAACATGAATCCTAATTCTTTGTACTAGTTTTTAGTACTTTAATCTTATGAAATTAGATTATGTATAAAGTATCTATAAGTATGTTTTTAAATATGTTTCTAAAAGACAAATAAATAGTAATGTAGATGCTTTTGTTTGTTATGAAATGTAGGCTTACATTTTTACTTACATTTTGCATTCTAATAAATATCAGGTGGGTCCTTTTTTACTTTTGACTGTTACTGTGCACATCAGTGAAGTGAGTCTTAAAAGACTCTTTATTCTGCTGCCTTCTGAAGAACATTCTGCTCCTAAACTCCTGCCAAGGGCTGTGTTAGCCACATTGTCGCCTACCTTCTCTGGTCCGACGGGATAAAGTGCCTTTGTTCATAGAGCTTGACTTGTAAAGGTAGCCAGAATACAGGACCGGCTGCATGATCTCGTCATACACACTGGAATCTACAACAAAAACAAAAAGTTATAAAAATGAATGACCAACAATTAATGCTAGGGCCAGACTGATACACAAACAGTGTTACTGATACTAATCCCACATGCATGAAGCTACAACTCATGTGTTAACATATGTTGTATTATTATTAATTATTTTAAAAAACATTTAATATTGAACATATCAAACCCCTGTGGTTTCAGGTATTAACTGTAAAATATCAACACAACCATGAGTTATGCAAAATATGAAAATATATGTTAACAAATGAACATCTCAAAAATATGATTGTAACTAACAGGTGTGTAATGGTACCTCTATACTATGGTAACTGTATGGAACTGTAGTTTGTTTGTCTCTTTACTGCTTTGTGTAAACCCAAAATGTTAATTGTTATCTCTTGTTATTCTCTTGTTAACTATTTATCTCTCACTGTTTTCATGTTTGTATTTATTTACAAGCATTTCTTCGATATTTTTAGCATCTGCTTTCAACTTTTGAAACCATGACTTAGTCACAAGGCTATAAAAGTGATATACAGAGATATAATTAACACAAAAAAATACTTAATTAAATTGCTACAGGCTGTAATTACTACCTCTAGAGGGCGCTATATGGCATTAGCTGGAACAAGCTGTAAATTTTAACACTGTTCAAATTAGATGAAAAGAAACCTGGGTTAGTCTTATGTTTTTTGTTTGCTCCATATTCCTTCTGAACCACATGGTCAAAACCACAAGGTAGGAACCATAAGGTTGGAAACACCACACTGTGACTTTTGTGTTCCGTAACACATTAGACATTAGCAACTGATGTAATAAAAAATGTGCATGTATACCATAAAATGGCCATTGCAATACTTATAGGACGCTTAATTAAATCAGATGTGCATTAACAATACATATATAATATCTCACACTGTATATCTACTTCTGCACACGCATGCCTTTTATGCGACATGTGCTCCTGTCACATTTGGCGAAATGATCCAGAACGGCCACAGCTGTGATGTGGTGCGAGAAAGCAGCTGTGGTGTCAATGACCAGACTGAAAGGAGAGGAAGTGGTTGTGTGCCTGGTGCACTGCACGTGTGTAAGTTAAGAAGCGAGTAAGCAAATGAACTCCTGAGTCCTGAAGCACCTGAGGCCTGGGTGTAGGGGTAATGTAGGGACAGGTGCTTCTCGTGTCCATTAGAGTCGGCGAGTCGAGCTGCTTCTGCCTCAGCGAAAATCTGAGTGACCGTCTTCAGGAGGTTCTGTTCGGTCACCGCTGTGCACAGCGCCTGCAGGATTACACACACTCACAGTCAAATGCATCACTAAAAGCACATTCAGCCAAAGGACATTCAAACACAGTCCTCAAAAACCTCCTTTATTCACTGCAGTCCTTCCATTATCTGTCTTACTGCACAATTTAAAGTGCATCCGTCTTCTAACTTTAAATAGGCACGGGTCTGGCTGCTAGGCTATGGTAAAAGCCCTGTCAAGGACATGAACTATATGGACAAAAGTACTGGGACACCTGCTTATTTATGCAGGGTTCATACACTATTTAACCAAAACATTTCCATGACTTTAGCATGTCTTTTCCATGTCTTTAAAACATCAGTGCAGACATGGACAGTAAAACAAAAAATCAACTAAAACTACATTTTTTTTAAGGAATGTTGACCCAATCTTCAATAATAAAATGTGTCAGATCCTGAGAGCTCCATTGTGAACTGACTTTGAGCTGATGTATTTGTTAGATAAAATTAGCTTTTCTCAGTCGATAAACATTAACGCACATTTGTAGATTCCAAATTTCCATGACTTTACCAAATCTTTTCGGGTATTTTTATTTTTCCAAAACGTATCCAGGCCTGTTAATTGCAATTTTCAAAATCCATGACTTTTCCAGGTCTTTTATGACCGTACAAAACCTATTTATGGTTCCTTCTGAAATCAGGGTGAATAAAAAAAGAGATGATCTGGCTTTTGTTGGAATAAGTGTCTATATTGAGTCGCAAGGCTAGATTTGACTAGATTTCTGAGCATTGCTGTAAGGATAAGAATGTTTGATGACCACCCTCCTTACATCTGGCACTATCCACTAACAAGCTGTAGGTTTGTGTGCATTTTCACACCTGTGTCAGCAATGGGTGCAACTTTGCAAAATAGTTGAATGCATCATTAGAAGCGGCGTCCACAAACATTTCAACACATAGTGTCTTTTAAATAAGGATGTCCTCATCGCCTCAGAGTGGGTGAAGGTTCTCTTTTGTGGTGAAGAGATGACACAGGAACACACACTGTGAAGCAACACAATGGCTAAGTGGGAAGATAAGAGTTGCTGCACTCTATGATTTAGATCACCTTAAGTAACTCCTCCTGTGTGCTAAAGCTGGGGTGAGGGTGGCGGTAGCGTCCTTCTCTGTATTTCTGGACAATGAATTCTCTACGCTGCTCTGGGGAAGCATCACAGTCCAGTTCCTCAGCCACCGGAAGCCGAGCAGCCCAGAATTCATTGGCTCTGTCGTTGCCCAGCATTATGAAGAGCTGAGATGCAAAAACACACACATACACAGAGGTAGAAATGAGTGAATCAGCAACTGTAAATCTTAAACCCTATCCAGACGGGATTAGTTTCTCAGGGGGATGTCTGTGACAAATATTTTACACTTCTACTCCGTGATAAAACTTTCGCATCCGGACTGCAATAGAAAAAACAGAAGGAGCAATGAGTTTTTTGGTCACATGACATCTCGTTCAGTGGCTCCTCCATTTCCACTCTCTGTTGTGTTTACGTGGATCTCCGTGGAAACGTGTGCCCAAAGTGTAATTACGGTGTGTGGCAAATAGCTATTTTATTAAATGCGAGGTGACGAAACTCAGAGAGGAATAAAACTTCTGGAGGACCACGGAATTTAGCGAAAAACAGTAGGTAATTCAGCCTGTAATTTTCTCAGAGGACATGGTCATTCCTGACAGGAATAAAATCACAGAGGACCCCCTATAAAAGAGAAAATGACCCCCAGGACCCCCTGAAAAACTAATCCCGTCCGGATAGGGTTTTAGTCGTAGTTAGTGTGAGTATACTGAAGGAAGGATAAAAGTGAACTTGACAGTACAATTTGTAAAAATCAAATTGACTAATTAATTAGTTAATTATGCAATTATAGGTAAAATACAATACAGAATTTAAGCACGTATGTTCAGACTGCAGGCAATTTGGATTTGATTTTTAAGTCAGATCTGCTGAGATGACTGTCCACGCTATTATTTAAAGGGGATTTTTGTGGCATCACATCTTTTTGGACATCTGTCACGTAAAAGACATTTTCAAATTGATTAAAACATCCAGAGCATCCAGATTGAGATGCATCTGTACGATTCCAATTGTGGTTTACATTTGATTAGCAAAAAATGAAATTCATTTGGTTTCTGTCTGTCCAGACCACAAAAAAATGAATTTGGATACAACCTAAATGTCCCAAAAATGTGATTTGGACTGGCAGTCTGAACATGGCTTTAGAGAGTAAATTAATAAATACTGCCTTATAATTTATTTTGTAAGACGTCGTTCTTGTTTTTTTTCTTTTTATTCAACAACAAGAGAAGTCTGAAAGTCGTGTTAAATTCCAAAACAAGGAGAATGCATAGAGCTTCAAAGGGAAAGGCCTGTGTCATGACCCGCCTCTTCTGCCCACAACCCCCACCTGAACGATCTCGTTGCTCCAAACGCTGGTGTCCAGTTTCAGACTCTGCACTTTGGAAACCATTGTGCCCAGGCTTCTGTGCTGGCCTGCAGGCAGACAGAACAAAAGAGCCATCACACCACTCGCCACGCTCCATTCACTCTGTTTGGTCTGAAATGGCTTCCCAAGATGCTGCCTCCAAGCTACTTCTTATCTTTAGTGTGTGCCACAGAGAAGTCGCTAGGGTAAGGGTTCAAGAACTACCGCCATCTTTCCAAGCCATTGCGCTGGATGAGCTCCCTTGTGGAGCACAATCCAGCAGCACTGGGTGGCTGGAGTGGGCTGAGGAGTTTAATTGCCATAATATTTAAATAATATTTAATATAGCAGTGTACACATGGTTCTTGATGCACCTTGTCTGGTACTTATTGCTCATCTTTTTTACTAGCACACCTGATTAATGTAATGAGTTATTTCTGACTTTCAGTGTGTGTTTTAAAGCAGGGAAAAGCAAAATATGTCTGAATAAGACACTGACAGATTACCCATCAGCCTAACAAAACTACAAAGGACTAGACTGTAGTCTAGACCCCTACACCATACCTGCACAGTTCTTGCAGATGACCACACAGAGATTAATAGAGGCCCAGTCAGGATTGATGGCTTTGCAGTCAGCACAGATCTTGTTGGAGCGGTTTGACCAGATTTTCTCAGCCACTTCGTAATCAGAGAGCGTCTCTGCAATGGACTCCTGCAGAGCCTCCATCCATTCACGCTTATCCCGGTCCGACTCAGCCGTGAAGCTGCAGAAAGAGGAGTCAAATACTTAGAGACTGCAAAATGAGTTGGTTAGGCTTTTTAATGCAGGCACTTAGCACAAATATTATTTTTCACTAATATTTTTATTAGTAAAATAATACAAATATTTAATGGATGTTTATTACAGTATCCATATAATCCAAGTTTAATCTAAATACCTCATCTTTTTTTAATTGATTATATACAGTTACAATACTGTACAGCTTACTGTAAAGATTACTAAAGTTTGGTTTGCTAATTCATGCTCTGAAGTTCTCCATTTACACACATATTTAACCACACTAATCCACTAACCTCTGCATTTTAATACAGTGGCATGCATTTAGGCAGCCCTGGTCTAAACTGTTGCTGTGAACAGTAAGGTGAAGATGAAAGTTTCTCCAAAAGGCATGAAGTTAAAGATAACTCTTTAACCTTGTGTTACCTTTGTATTTTAAGCATTTTCAGGGTATTAGGCAGCTACATAGAAGAACCCATGGCTCCTGTTTTTTGGAACAAGATCAGACAAACCTGTATATTTTATAAAGTTTACATATTTAGCTTTTCTCAGTGATGATTGTGAAAAGCCAGGACATAATCCAAACAGGCTAATTAAGGGCTGTGACGTCAGTCAAAATTATATTATTGGAGTATTCAAATCTCACAAGGATCTCAAACTTTTTCAGGTAGCCCTTTAGTTTTTTTCACAATAAAAATGTACAAAAGCAAAATAATACACTGATGTTGCTTTAAATGTTGAAAAGAAGTCAGTTTCCTAATTAAGAAATGCCTTTATCTTCAACTGGGTACCCCAGTTGCATACCACTGTATGTGCATCAAAAACCTTTTAAATTATAATCAAATAAGTTGTCATAATATACAATTTGCTAGCTCAAAAGTTCAAAAGAGTAAGATGAGAAGGGAGATGTTAGGATCTGACAGATCATGGTTGCTTAAACTAAACCAGGGTTGATTAATACATGGATTAAGCCTAGGCATGGACTGGAGATTCTCAATTGAAAGGAAAATGTTGTCCATGAATATGCTTAATCCTTGTCTGGAAAACCAACCCCTATGTTTCCATGTAAGCAGAATACAGCAACAGGATAATGATTTCAGTGATTAGGTGCATTAATACATTATTCAAATGTCTTGAGGCTCTTATAGTGTGCCAGTAGTTTAATAGACCTGAATACAATAGAGGCATTATGATTTTCTACTTTTTCACATTTCACACTGGGTGTAAAAAACTGTAATGTACAGTCTCATAGTTTTCCAAATCATTCTAAATGCAGACTTATTAAGGGGTTTATAAACAAATTAATTTCAGGCATTACTGAACAATAAAAAGCATCTACCTGAAGGTCTTGTAAGGGGTAATGAGGTCAAAGCTTTTGCTCTTGCCATCTCGGATTGTAGCACCTCTGGCCTCAATCACGCTGATTCCAATTCCGGTGTTAAAGCACTGAAAACACATAAATAGACAAATGAAAAAACACTTTAGCATTTACAATGCAAGTACTTTTATCTTAGATCTATGGTAAGTACTTTATCCACATATTACTGAGAAATTTGGTGACTTTAGCCTACCAAGATCTTGGCGCATCTTGGTCATTTTGCAATGGCCTTCAAACACTTAATTAAAGAGTGTGCAGAACAACAGAACAGAATAGTGAGCTCAGGCAGTGAGCTCAGGCACTTCCTGGACTCACAGACTTGAGTCTCCCTGCTGTACTGGACGTGTGTACTGGATGTAAACACCAAATCACCTGCTCATTCTTGTACAGCCAGATTTGTTCTGTTATAATGGCGGCGTAGATCTTTGACTTGGTCCCTTTGAGCTCTAGGAAGCCGCTTTTCTGGCAGTGGCTGCCCGGGCCGAAGCGAGGCCTGCCGAACACCATCTGCTCCTTCACGCGCTCCTGCAGCACACTGCACCATTTGTTCCTCTGCACTGCAGTGGGAAATGCCAGAGCCAAAGTCAAAGGTTTAGTCATCTAACCAGAATAAATAGATTATTCAAATAGAGGCTTTGTGGTTTAAGGTGTTTCAATGATGCTATTCTTATCTGTGTCCAACTAAAGCATGGAGGAGGAATTAACTGTTTTGAATGAACCACATGAGTGTGAATATATGTTACTGGAGGTCAGAGTCCAGCATGTTAGTGATTTCCCTGCTCAAACACACTTAATAAGCCTGGTAACCGGAACTGGAGCAGAGTAACCCTGGTGTACTGGATGTACTAGAATTACACTGCCCATTACAGAATATGTAGTTTTTTACAGTTTAGTATTAAGTAGGATGTGTAGGAGTACCTTCATTGTCAGCGCGAAAGACAAACGTCCTATGGCTGGTCACAACTTCAAACTTGTTGTCTTTAGCAACACGAGCCATCTGTATTGCCGCTAGAGGGATCACACCTTTTGGGTATGTGTCCTGAAAAAAAGGTCAGAAAAAAGGAAGGCCATTGTGTTAGGGAGGAATGCTGCTTTAAGACTTGTGGAAACAAAATGCTGTGATAATCACTTCCTGTTTTTTTTTTTTTTTGCTTTTTTTGGAGGAGGAAGTGACAGAAAACAACACAAAGACACCGAGGGACAATGTGCCTCATTCACCAACCCCTCTTATAAAAAATCCCTTTTTCTTAGTTTCCATATTTAGGATTTTTTAATTCATAAAGACAATGGGATCCATCATGATAAGAGCAGAGCTAACAACTCGAAGATGTTATGAATCTGACATAGACTAACTTTTGTTAGGACTTAACTCAAGAACAACCGTATGACAATTTATAGGACAATACTGCTAAATGAGGCCCACTGCCTTGTCTAATTTATATCTGAAACTAAGCTACTAAAGATTCCCTAAAAAAAGCCTTATAGATGGTTAGCATGTTTACATGTACTCAAAAATCTGTTAATTAATGGATTACTGCAGATATCTGCACTGCAAAAAAACGAAATCTTAGCAAGTAAAATTTTCTAAACTTAAGGCAATAACTCTTATTTTCTTCTCTGATAAGACTTGTTGTCATACTAAGCATTGTGTGTAAGTGTTAGATTATTTTGCTTATTTTAGGGATAATTATCTTAATCATTCTTACTTAGAATTTGTACCTTATTTTAAGTAATTTGAACTCAAAATAAGCACAATCAAGAACAAACAAGTTATTCTGATTCCTGTGTCCAAAAATAGTGACTTTTTCACTCATTTTGAGACTTTGCCATTGCTTTTTGTAAGAAAACTTACTAAGAAAATTTTACTTACCCCATTGGCAGATTTTTTTGCTTAATATACTGTACATATATTTGTCTTAGTTTGCATATATTTTGTCTATTTTTTGCCAATGGATTTTTTGCAGTGTGGTTCTTCAAGTAGTCATGTTAACACAATACCTTGATTTCTTAAATTAGTGTAGTCTGAATTAAGAAATCTGATAGAGAGCTGAATTTTAGCTCAGTGCACATATACTCTTAACCAGAGTATTCTCGGATTTCTCATACTGCAAATGCATGAAAACACTGGAAAAAGCAAACAGTGTTTAGTACAGCATCTGCGACATGGCTGCAAAACACCTTGGAGTATTTAGATTTACGTGGAGCCATTTTTCTGTGAATTTATTAGCTGGTTGCAAAGCAAAAATTAACATGTTGATCGGATTACTTACAAGCTCCAAGGTTTTGCATGAATCAGATTATGAAATGCAGCTAATGTTAGCCTCATTTACAGTATCTTGATATAGACTTATTTTTTATCTCACCATACCTTTTCGCTTCCATAGTACATCAGGTTTTTTCCATCAAATTTAACATAGCGCTTCTGGAACACATAATTCCTAAAATAAAAAAAGCAAAGATATTAGCTGTGGCAATGTAAATATAGCACATGATGTATGTAAATCCATCAACCCACATGTGGTAATTTGCACTTTTGTAACAAAAACACAAAAAAAATGATTCATCAAACTCAAACTGCAGGAAAGAGAGATAAAAAGGAAAGAGATCATGAACCCATGGAGAAAAAAAAACTTTTGAAAAGATAAAAGGAAAAGGTATAAAGACACACCGGCAGGAAAGGACGGACAGGAGGCAGAAACAGGCCTTGAGAAGGAAGGAAATGCAGAGACAGGAGAAGAGCAGTTGCCCCGACAGGCCGTACCCTTGGGGGGAAAGCTTGTCCAGCCAGCCACTGATTATGGGTGCTGTGCGCTCGGACAGTGAGGTGTAGCTGGCGTAGGGGGAGATGGTCTGATCTTCGTCCAGTTCGCTGGGGAACAGGGCGTGAGGAGGCAAAGCGAAGGAGCGTGAAGCAGGTGAGGGATCTCCCACTGTGCAGTAGCCTGGAGAGTCACCAGGGGAAGACTGGGTGTGGCGCTTGGAACTGGAAGGAAAGCAATAACAAGCAGAAATTTAGTATCGTAAATGAAAAAGAGATGGATGGTCTGCATATATAGAACTTAAAATGTGTTTGTTTGCTAAAAATCATTTAATTACCCATGGTCTTCTCTAGTCTTATCTTCTTTAGTTCCAACTTTTTCCCCACTTCTGGGTCTTTCAACCTTGACAAAACATACAAGAAGTAAATCATCATCTTAACCATCAATAAACCACAGCACTGTCTAGTAAAAACTATCTGCTTCTCGCCTACACCAACCTCAGAATGCTGATATTGGCGCTTGCTTTGCAAAACAGTTTCACAGTATGGGCTGATGAGATCATCTTCTTCATCTGCAGGAGCTATTAGACAATAGTGCTAGTTTAATGAAAATTACCTTCAATTATAAAGAGAACAAATAGAACAGAATGCATTTAAAGTACATTGATTAGTGTGGAGAACCCAATGAACATACCAAACGTTCGTTTAGATGGTTCTGGCGAGGTGTGGTTTAAAGTGCTGTAGAAATATAAATCTGAGAATTAGTAAGTAGTTGAAACCCAAATCAGAAGATGACTGATCAACTCACTGATTATATATTTATTCTAAAAAAATGTTGGTAAACCTACCTATTGCTTTCAGTAGATGTGTTGAGCTCTTGGCGTGGTGGAGGAGTAGGTACAGTGCGGCTCCAAAGCGTGGGGGAAGAGCCCGGTAAAGTGCCACAGTAGATTTCATTGGAGATCATTTCCAGGCCTGAGCATGGAGGGCTGGGAGGGGAGCCAGGTGTGCTGGTAAATGGAGAACACTGATAACTGGAAAGGGAATCGGGAGAGGAGGAAAGTGGTGGGGTGGTTAGCTGATCCTGGTCAGACATCCTTTTGAATATAGATGGGGGAACCCCTCGGTTGTACCTTGGGGGCACTGGAGGTAGTGGCCCACTAGTCTCTGGTGATGACAAAATACTACTCAAGTGGTCTTTACACAAGTTCAAGTTCTCCCTTAGACCTACAGATTTAGGGTTGGGTTCCTCAACAGAAGAACCCTCCAGAACTAAAGAACGGGGAGAATCCTGAGAGGAGCTTCTGCGGAACTGTGGTGCTTGTCGTGAGGGTGGAGACGGCTGCTGCACCCTTTGTTTGTTGAAGACAGTTCTGGGTTTTGGGATCGGCTTCACAACGGCAGTGCTGCGTTCTGAGTGTGAACGCTTAACAAGGGCAGACAGATTTGGAACAGAGCTGTTTCGCGATGCTTCAAAGGACGAGTCCGCATTGCCTCGAGGTGCAAGAGGCCCTAGCTCGTCAGCAGTCGCCTCGTGAATGGCTGACTCTGAGTTACAGCGGTCCAACAGGGAGTCGTTCCTTTGATACTGGCAGATCAGCTGAATGTACTCGACCAGTTTGAGGATTCGCTTCCTGTGGCCGGTGGCCGTCACTCCGAGTCTGTTCAGAACTGTATTGTCAACATGACAAAAGTCCCGGGCCAGCAGAAAGCCTGCCTGTCTGAAGTCGTCCAAATACTTCTCAAGGTGAATGGAAGCCAACAGGTCCTCTGCATCAGAGCCTGGATCAATAGTTGCCATGGTGTACATGGGCTATGGGATTAGCCTGCATGCAAAGCAGCAGTAACACTGGCCAAGGGAGGAGGAGGAGGTGGAGGATGCCAGTCCCTCATCTAAGGAAGAAAACAAAGACAATGTCTCAGAGCTTTTAGTATGCCTTGATTTATTCTAGTAGCAGCATAATGCACATGATCTTCCTAGTGATGCACAGAATATTAGGAAACTGAAAATATCTGATCAACAATGGCGTAAAAGCACTCTCAGTGACTAACCAAGATACTGAAAAAAATATATTTATTTTATACAGAACAATGACTTGTTTATTTTAATTCCTATTTCAGTATTTCCTCTAATGGAGGAAAAGCAGTTCAGGGATCAGGGAGTGAGGGAGACAGGCAGCAGAGAGCTGGCAGAAAAAGCTGACAAACAGCAGGAATAAATACAATTTTATGCTCTATTAGCATAAATAAAACAAAAAAAATATAAGCATTTAGCAAATCTTATCAAGCTCTGATCATTTACTTCTCTTTTCACAAACATACTCTTTGTAACAGGGCTAAGAAAGTAACTTTACAGTTGAGCTAGCTTAGCCTTAGCTAGCATCTGTTTGTTTACCAAAAGAATGGATGCATTTCTCTGTGAAAGTTTCCCTCATATGTTACGTATACAGTTAAAACGGAAAAACATAGCTAAATTAATGATTAAAGTAGCACTTCTGAGGTAAACATATTGTGTTTTTTGGTGAGTCTGCTGGGATAATAAAAATATTAGGTGTTTAATAAGTGTTCAACAATAGTTTTGTTCAGTATTTGACCTTTGTCCAAATGCTTCATTTTGATTTGTTCCAGTTTCGGCTCAATATTTTCATTATGATGCATCTGTACAGTATAATAAGAGTACTTATGTGCCTTAATTTATTTGTAGAAAAATATCATATGCGGTTAAGCTCAACTAATAAGCGGACAATTGCAAATGCAATTGCAAGCAAATGGACTAGCAAATGGAAGACAGACGTGTCTGCGAGTTAATGGCCTTTCATGACAGAGTATTTTTTCCAGCAGACTGAGATGTGCATCACTGTGGCATTTCCAGATGAGGCCCTGACCCTTCTCCCAACCCCTTAAAACCACTGCTTTAGAACAAAGACTGATGTCATTAATCTAACAAAGGCCCATCTTTGTTTCATTTAAATGGCCATTCTGAGGAGAACATGTGGGAACATAACACAAATACAAACCTAGCTAAGTTCTGAATCACAGACCTCCACATGTGCATATGAAATGACATCACAAGGCTCCACTGCTTATCTATTTTTTAGGAAAGTCCCTTTATAAAAAGCGGCTTGTTGGAAAATCATTCAAGAAAAATCATGAGGCACAGGGGCATTGGAGAAACATTAACTAAACAGGGGGCTATCCAGGAAGACGCTTTGCGTAGGCGGGAAAATTCTACTTGGCGGGGAGGGCACGGCTCTGAGAGCCCCCTGTGCAGACACTTCCTGCAACACGTTCGGAATGTGCTTGGCCATAGGAGAGACACTTTCCTGACTTCTGGTGTCCCAAAGGTTGATGGTGCTTGAGAACACAGTCCTAAGGAGAATCTCAAGGCTGTATGAGTGGCCCACTGCCAACATCGACTAGGGGCTGGAACAGTGAGCGGTTATATTCCAGCCCAGCCAAGAGGTGGAGTCTCCAACACTGTTCAAACTCTCTAATCAAAGGGTGGAGGCCTTGAATCCCCACCCCCCCCTTCAGATGTGTCACACTACAGACAAAGGATTTACAGGTCTCGGTGCGCATCCCAAATAAGCAGTTCAGTAACTTCAATCAGCCACCACATGCCAGAACAACATTAAGCTCCAGAGTGTGATCAAAACAGCAAAAACTCTCCTATGGCACCATATCTGAAGTATGACATCATGTGTTATTCTGTTCAGTGCATTTGTCTCAGGACAAAAGGTAAGGGCAATAGATCTCATTTTATAGCATATTTTGTTACGCTAGTCACATCAGTAGCTAACAGTTAACGTCAGTGCCATTGGCCAGTGCTGAGTGAGAAAGCAGACGTTAGGAGGCTGTTGAAAAGAGCCATGAGTCATATCCTAGATTTCCTTTGTCTGCACTCTGGACGCTAACCTTTGGCTCCTGCGCACTGATACACCGGATTCTGTGCAGAGCAGGGAGGCAGGAAGCTTGTGAGGCAGGCAGATAAAGCATGACCTGAGGAAAGCCACTGGTCGGGTGTTGTCTTTTTCTGTCTTATTGCAATGCACAAATCTGCCTTTAGCAAAACTGTCATCACAATGCTAAATCAGTCATCCATTTTGTGCTCTCTGAATGCTGGGATTAGCGTTCTGCATGCTACTAGCTGTGTTTAAAATCTAGGCTGCCACTGAGTCATAGAAGTCTGTTCCAAAGTTAACTGATGTATCATTCTAGTCTCTCAGATACCCATAGTATAGTACTTTTTACATTTGAGCTATACAGTTGTTTAGATGCTCTAAATGAAAACGAATTCCAGGAGTGGAAATGCCCTATATGTATTGTATACACTTTGGCCCAATCCCATTTCATCGCTCCTATCACTCATCCCCTATGTTTTGCACTTTTATGCCAGGAGGTAGGGTATTGTGATTCTTGTTGGGATAGAAGGGTAGGGTGAATAAGCATTATGTAAGTTTACTGTTGTTCTAATGTTCTTTGGGCATTTCCCTCAAAACATGCCTAAAAGATTGCTAGTAGCATGTCTTTGTAGCATGCTAGCTAGCATTTTTTTGTCATTACTTAATGGTGCAGAAGTTCATTTTATTATCTGAGGCTGCTGCTTGATTTAAGGTGAAACGTGGACATTTAATCAAAAAGCTAGAGAATAGCTACTTTAGGTGCCTATCACTGATGAGTTAGCAGTGGATGCTAAACATATATGTTGTATCACCCTCCTCCCCTATTAAAGAGATATGATGCTCTAGAATGAACTAAAATCCATCAGCCAGGTTACAGAACTTTACCATTCCTCTGCCTTCACAACAGGCTACAGGGTAATGAAGCAATGTTCTTTTTTATTTGTTAATTTTGATAATGTATCAAATTCTTGAAGAGTTGTCCCATTTCTTAAGAGATGGTTTTAACCACTTCCTCTAGTAACCACTTGGTTCCAAGAAAAAGCAATTGGGCCTTTGGGTCAGTTTCCTGGCAAAAAGACGGTTTTTATACTAGACAGCAGCTTAAATGGAGATTGTTTAGAACTACACTTAGAAGAATCCCTGTCTGGGAAATAGACCTTTCAGGTTTAGATTTGTTAGAATTGTTAAAGAGAATCCAGACCTTTTTGGCAACGTCACCACACAGCTTCAGTACACTGTCACATTTGTGTGACCAGTAGGCTAATAGGAAGTCTTCATAGGAAAACCATACCAATGACCTGCCCTACTTTACTTATAGAGTGCTCTTTGGAAAGGAGCTAGTGAGAAATGTGACAACAATGAAGTGAAAGTGGATGTTTCAAAATCAGTAACCAACCACTAAAAGCAGTTTCTGTGGTTAATCCAACTGTAGTCTGGTCTCAGAAAGGGTAGTTCCTGAGAATGTCTGATGACATTTAGCCACCCTGACCATGAAGCAGACTGTCATCGGGTTTTGAGTGTCAGTTCATCAAACCTTAACCACATCATGTGTTTGAACCACTGCCCAGTGCACTGTTAGTGCTAGCAGTCCACATGAACAACAGAGACCTGCTGCCTTATCAGACCCATACGCCCACTGACGCACTGGACACAAACACAAAGAAAAAGTGCCTGAGGTATAGACCTCCATGGTTCATTCAGCAAGGAGAGACAGCCTCAAAACAGTGAATGCTAAAACCACAACTTCTGCCTAGATTAAACATTAGCATAGTACTATATGCTGCTATTGTAAGTACTGTACAAAAATATTGCAAGCGGAAGTTGCGGTGGATGTATAGTAAACTATACTACAGAGCTAAATATTCAGGTAATCCTATGCTAATCAGAGCAGTCACAATCAACTATTTATTTATATGTAATGTTATTACTGATATTGGTTTAAAAATGCAGTGAAATAAAATCCCAGATCAATAAAAAGATGTGTTTAACAACTTTCACCAAAAAGGGGTGCGTTGCAATTATATTCAAATTCAAATTCCAGTCCCACAAGTGGGTAAATCCTTCCTTTATCGTGCAAATATGTGTATGCTGAGTACTAGAACAACCAACTCACACAACATCACAAAACTTTTCATACTACAATATTCAGAGCTGCCAATAGTTCCAGACAATAAACCTGCTAGATATTTGTCGGACAATCATAGATTACTCAGCAAGCTTTCAAAGCACGTCTTTCTACAGTTTACAGAAACCAAGCCAGTGCTGAGCAACAGCCAGCCAGAGGCTTTTGTCTGCAACCTCCAAAAACAGTCGGTCTAGCACTCAAACTCAAAAATAAGGGCTAAAACCAAATACAGTGTGAACTTGGCAAAACATTAGCCCATTTCTCAAAATGGGACACAATCCCACAGTAAAGTATGGCAGGGTAGTATCATGTTCATAAGCTGAAAATACAGGGTAAAATAGACAGAGAAAAAAAAAACTTCTTTGGTCTGCTGTGGAAAAACTTCTTAGAAAAGGACAATGATCGAAAAAGCAACAAAGGAGTAATTGAAAACTGTGACAGTGTATTAAAAAAAGCACACCATTACATGCATTAATTGGGTAAAAGAGAAGTTTACTTTTTATCCAATCAGAACATTGGGATCTAAAGATGCTGCCACTGCCATTAATGTTTACATGTCAACTATATATTAAATTTATATTGTGTTTCTGAGGATCAATACAGTATTGAAAAACATGTCATGATAGATAACATTGCCAAGTTTATCAATGCACATCCCTTTTAATAAATAAACATATAAGGTACATATTCTGGCACTGTATTTTTGCTATTTCAAAAACGGTTCATTCTGAGACTCTACCACATTGTTTTTAACTGAATTCTAAATGTTTGGTATTGCCACCCTTCTGACCTATACCAATGAAAATTTGATGCACCACTTAAATACATTTTTAGACATATAAATAAGAAGCCGTACTTGCCTTTAAATACTGGTAGTTTGTCAGGGGCATCTACTTTATAATCAGTGATGGCAACAGATGAGTACAGATAGCACTTTAAATGGGGCAGTGTTTGTCTGGTGACCACATTCTCTCCACAGCCGAAGGGGGAGGGGCGTCTGTAGATAAGAACTTGGAGAAAAGAGAGACGGCTTTCCCAAGCAGACTATGGTAGTAAAGACGGTGTCTGAGATCAGGCTTAGGAGGGATCAACGCGTCTTTCGTTCTCACACTACATCATCTTTTTTTCATCCTCACACCAAGACTTCCCTGAAAATGTGTTTGCAACTTGAGATTACGTAAAAAGTTTAGTGAGATTTCATCACAACTTAACTTGAAGTTGATTTATTAGAAAACTAGTTGGATTCCCATGATGAAGCATCTTCCTCTTGGCCCACCCATATTTATCTTGATGGCCAATCTGGATTTTCTCAGCATTAGAGAAAACACAGGATACAGCTGTCTCTCAAACACAAGCCCGCTCCCTCCTCTCTCTGCTGCAGAGGAAGAGAGATAATGCCCCTGATCTGCAGATAAACTGGACATCGGCACAGACTCCTAGCGCTATACGGAGGGCAGAACACACTAAAAGCGTTACTGCACTAAGTAATAGGAAATTACTTTTACTAGAGGCTAACCTCGAGCAAATGGCATCAAAGAGAACCTTATGCAGTAAACAAAACATGGAATACAGAATAAACAAAGGGATGTTTCTTTGTCTGTGGCCTTGAAAATCAATCTCTCAGACAGCAAAATGCTAAACGCTAAAGTTCAGTTGTATCTCTGCAAATCTATCACCCGTTTGTATAAGTTTTGTATAATTTTATGAAACATAAATATATGTATAAAACATAACATGGTAACATTTTTAAGCAAATAAAGTGAGTATCTGCAGAAAAACAGGTTGTCATGGTTTATAAGAAGAAAGTCTGATCCAATCCAGTGTCTCAGTATCAGGGCTGATCTTAGCATGAATCAGGTCTCGGCTATTTTAATCCCAATACACGGAGTCTGTTTTAAACAGATTGTTCAACACAGTAGCCAGTGTCCTCAAAGTGCCATTAACAGACATTACTGTCCATTCAGCAGCTCTGAGGAGAGTTCTCAAAAGGTAAGTAAAAATAAGTGTGCAAAACTCTTTTACAATGGAGTAAAGAATTTACCAATATCTGAAACTATATAAAACGATCAAAAAACATTTATTTTTCTGTTTAAAACCAGAAATTAACAATGCATTCAAATCTGAGTGGAGGCTAACGCTAACGCTAATACACACAAGCTATAGAATCCCAAATAGCATGTTTACTTTACATAGCATGTTTACGTCACTTTAAAACAGCAATTTTACATCAGTAGTTGTAAAACAAACAACACATATCCGTGTTTACCACTACACACACACACACACACACACATGCAGGGATACACACGTGCACAAAGAGACTTGACTTGACAGTGTTTTAAAGGAACTGGGAGCTGGATGGTCTAGTAATTAAGTCAGTCAGACTGGATTATAATATATTAAACACACAATAAACCAGTCATTTAAACAAAACCACTACTAACTCATTACAAACTACACTACAGAATGTCTTATTATATTCAATATTACTAAAAACAAAAGGATTTAACTTCAGTATTAATCAGAAGCACATTTTATCTGAACTGTGTAACTGCACTGTTTCCACAAAGACAAAGAATGGATGGGATCAGTATTGGATTATCTCAACATTAAAAGATCAGATTGAGAGGCAGAACAACCTGATTAGGACAGCCCTACTGTGTACTGCAGTTAACTACTGAGTTCATTAAAGTCCAGTCTAAAAGTAGAGCCTGCAAGAAGGAACTGATCTAATAAAACGTGTAACATTAAAATGTCACTAAACTCACTAAGACTTAAACCACTGTGCAGCTCAGCAGGAGGTTTTTATTGAATGTTCACAAAGCATTCATAAAAACAAAAATATCTTTAGCTGATTCCTTATTTTGACCCAACTAAGAAAGCTTTCATAGTTAAAAACTTTGAAAAGGATAGTTAAAAAAAAAGGATTAGGCTAAAGGCTATTTGTCGTGTGACCTGTCAACTTGCATGGAGATGCCAAATGTCATGAAACATGGGACTGGTATGGTGTCTAATGACTTTGCCATGTCCCACTGAAGCTAAATAACACTGCACTGATCTGTGGGATATGTTTATGAGGTCTCCTGCATTAAACGTGGATGTGATTTCTGTTACTAGTCTGTTGCCACAGACAATTACAGCCAGGCGGTCGTAACCATTACCACCAACTCTAAGTCAACATTCTTCTTCTCTGCCTTTCTGATATTGTTCTTAGCCTGCCACTTCTGGGCTTAACAAGAACTGTCCCTGTGGTCTTCCATTTCCTTACTATGTTCCTCACAGCGGAAACTGGCAGGTTAAATCTCTGACAACTTTTTGTATCCTTCCCCTGAACAACTATGTTGAACAATCTTTGTTTTTAGATTATTTGAGAGTTGTTTTGATGAGCCCATGATGCCACTCTTCAGAGGAGATTCAAATAGGAGAACAACTTGCAATTGGCCACCTTAAATACCTTTTCTCATGATTGGATACACCTGGCTATGAAGTTTAAAGCTCAATGAGGTTACCAAACCAATTTTGTGCTTCAGTAAGTCAGTAAAAAGTAGTTAGGAGTATTCAAATCAATAAAATGATATGGGTGCCTATACTTTTGCACCGGTCAAATTTTGGTTTAATGCATATTGCACATTTTCTGTTAGTACAATAAACCTAATTTCAATCCTGAAATATTACTGTGTCCATCAGTTATTAGATATATCAAACTGAAATGGCTGTTGCAAACACTCAAATATTTAGAACTAAAAATTATTAAGATTAATAGGGGTGCCCAAACTTTTTCATATAACTGTATATTTAAAAAATATTTTTTTCACCTTTCTGGATTCAGCATCAGTGAGCTGTTTTTAGATCTCCCTTCCAAACAAGTACCTAAGTGCTGCAAATTAAAGTAGTCCCAAACATAATAAAAGCCTTTCATTGAGTCTGGGACATCCCTGCTGGAGCAAAAATGAAAGGCCTGAGTCTATATACGGATTCTCACCCTCTGCCTTTCTCATCCAAACACTTTTGCTTATGACAGGAATGTCAGCAAACACTTTTGGCTTTTAATTAAATAGCTAAATAAAAATTGAGAAGAGTTGGAGTTATTACTTTGAAATATGCATGCAGGGAAACTCTGCAGTCACTTGGCTTTTTTGCAGTTGACCTTCTTTAGATAAAATACAGTACTAGACTGACATTTCTAATGTTTCTTTGTGAACAAAACTTTCAAGTTCTTGGTTTGGGCATCAAATTTACCATCATAATCCACAGGACTTCTCTGAGGATTTGACAGGTATTATAATAATTTGCATGCAAGAGTTAGGACAGTTTTCTTGACTTGTATGACTTGTATTGTTGAAATGTGAGTTTTGAATTGTGAATTCAACACAGTGGAAAAATAAACAAAACATATTTTGTATTTGCCATTGCCCATTCCTAAAATAAAATGAAGTAAATAACCAGTAACTGTGTAACAAAATCTAAAGAGATGTGCTTAAATTGCCCTTACAGACTTAATCTGTCTAATTATTTATTTATTTATTTGCTAAATTATTTATTTATTTGTTTATTTATTTACTCACTTATTTATTTACTTTTACATTCTGGAGAAGCATCAAAATAACCCTATACTGCAGTCGATTAACCTGATTAATTAATCCAAAATCTAATCTGTTTAAAGAAGGTACTGTACATAACATTCTGAAATCTTGGATGTTTAAAATCTTTTTCAGTGACACAGATCTTAAATATATAAGCTTCACTGCAGCTTGTGGCTTCAAACACTAGAGATGAGCAACAAGATAACGTTTTCCGTTATAATGGCAAAGTATGTCACAATGTGCTTTTTAGAGCATGTCATTTTCAGTGCTTAAAAACACTGACCAACACAGATATTGTTACTTTTGTTGTTAAGAGACTGAATAGTCTGGGTTAATTGGATTGAATGCAGTGCAGCATGTAAAATATGCTGTTTTAATAGCCTTCATAGATTTGTTGTTCTAAATATGGATTTTTTTTGTGCTTTTTTGATACACTTCTAAAAAACTAAATGCTATGCCATTAGGTATATGTATCACAGTGAGATTTAAATCTTTTTTATTATTATTATTATTATTAAGACGTTCCAACAGATGCACAAAGAACTTGAAATCCTCTTTCCCACGACTGTGCATCTATAACACAGGAGAGCAGCATATCACCTCAGGGCCCTGCTTTTTATGGGAAAAAAACAAGAAATGTCTACACTAACCAAGCGCCATGATTGTGTCTTTTCCTGTGCTGCTGTCTGCTGAGGGGGAACTTAATGGCTCAAACCAGGAAGTTAAAGCAGGAGAAGCAATTGGGTGCTAGGCTAAAAGCTAACCTATCATGTAAGACCTGAAAATAAATTACAAAAATAATCCCAATGTTTAGTGCTAAATTTAGTGCTAAAAACAAAGCTATGCTACACTAAATATCAATGTTATGCTTCTTCAGAAAGATGTTGTCCCAGATTACAAATTTCATAAACGTTTATGTACTGGTAATGGAGATATGTGTGTGGAAAATACTGTGATCGATCTAAAGCGCACTGGTCAAGTGCAGATTGCACAGCCGTTTTGGTGTGTCTTTTGTATGATGAAGATGCAAAAAATATGCATTGCTCTGCTCGAAACGTGAAGAAGTCATGCACTAATTCTCTTAATAATCATGGTCATGTGTGTTTTCGGCGTTATGTGAAATAAACCAATTAGTTACTTGTCATTTCCTTTAAGAAGCATCTGATTTTGACGCATTTGTATCTTAACAGCGCAGCACTTTTGTGTGCGTCTCAACAGAGGACACTGACCTGCCTGTTCACACAGTGAAGGTACACCAGCAGTTCAATTAAGGGAAAAACAATGTTATTTTATTCTTTATTCTGTTTATTGTTGAGTTAAAAAACAGATTTGTGCTCTGCAGTGTGCGTCCATATGTGTGTTTAACGAGCGGGGTGCACCTATAGGAATGGACTCTGACGACTGACTTTGACTGTTGTGTAGGTTAATTTTAGTGAGTGCCAAAATAGCAACATGCCAATCAGTGTAGATTTATCCCTTAACTCTATAATATTTGGACGGTACGGGCACAAGGCATGAAAATAGACTGTTGACGTGGTGTAAGATATCACTATCGCCTCATGATTTCCATTTAGGAGTAGACATATGCTAATTTCCTACTGCTACTTGACCTAAAACTGTGGTATAGCTAGTAGCAATCTGAGCAGTTCCTTCAGTCACCATCTGCTTTACCCTAAGTGTGTAAAGAGAAACGTTACCGCCAGTCTTTCCTTCCTGCTGCAGACAGACTGTACAACCAACTATACACTGTATATACACGTACAGGATACAGAATTTAATAATTAAACATACCATAACTATGTGCAGTATCTTCAAGATTTACAAGCGCAATATAGCATTTGCATGTGCAATTGATTTGAATATTGAGATTTGTGATACTTCATTGTTTATATCGCTATACTTTTTACTTTATACCTGTTTCTACATTTGTCTGCCCTGCTATGCCATTACTGCTGTAACACTGTGGATTTACCCACAGTGGAACTAACAAAGGGTTATCTTATCCTAACTTCCCTCTATATGTTTGTTTTTGTCTGTTTAACCCTATTAAAACTCAGGAATGCAGTAATGTATCTTCTCTTCTGACCACTAGTCTAAGCAATGCCACCCACACTGTACTGCTCTGAACACCTTGCAAAAACATGTGTCACCAGACAAGTTGTAGCCTGCCATGCGCAGATACTGCAGTGACAGAGACAGCTGGAATAATCATGACATACTTTCTTGATATTCTACATCAGCAATGCCTTCAAGACACATGACTGAGCTCTGAACGCTGTATAACCTGTAGATGCCACTGCCTTGTCAGTGCTGAGGTAACCAAAGTAGAAAAACATCCATATCCATTAACATCTTCCACTTATACATCCTATTCCAACATCCCAGGGCTTCCAGTGTGAACAATTAGTGGAAGCTGTAGAGTCAAAAGCAATTTGTGAAAGGGAGAAATCAAGGAGGCGTTTGGGATGCAGGGTGCTGGGGGGTGTGTATAAATAACAGTGGAGCACTATTGTGCGACACAATATGTCATTGTTTGGCGCTGGTTGAGCAGTGCTGCTGAGATGACAGAACACACTTGTGTGGTGATATGCTGGCCCCTCTCTCAGCCATATATTTGTCACTCTGTTCCTCAGATTGCACTGAAACTGCTCTGTTCCACCTCAACTCACACTTTCACTCCTCAGGAAGACAGTGTGCTGCCAGCATAATGTATGAAGTAAGGTAAAAGATGAGTAACGCAGCACTCAGCCCATTATTTGATACTCTCACTGTATTTTGATCCATAAATTAATGAGCTGGAAGGCAAGAGAAATGTGGCACATGACATATAACCAAAAATATGATCAAAATTGGATTTCTTCAGTTAGCCAATTTCTCAAGTGGTCATATAAACAACATACTTTAATTTCATTTAATAGAAACATACAGGGACTGATTTATGATGGAGGTTCCCAGCACAACACTGTCTTCCCACCATTATTCTCTAGTTATTTTACATGCAACCTTTAAAATAAACTTTTTACAGATTTGATTTTGCTTATAGAATTAAGCAATCAAGATGTAATTGCAATGTATAATTTCAACTTTAATTCAACAGGTTTACCAAAATATTACATTAACATTTAAAAAAATAATCAATTTCTGTGATCCAGGGTTGTTTTCTCTGTATGTTTTTGGGCCACCTATATTATCTATGCTATCCAATCAGCTTTGAAGCATTTGGCAGAAATATAGCTCTACACAAGAGAACAGTCAATCATCAGTAAACACAAATGACCCAGATCCACTTTCAGCCATACATTCCTATGCCTTAACACTACCACTACCATGTTTTACTGATAGTGTGGAATGCTTTGGATTGTATGGTCTTTTTATACTTCCTTTTTGTTCTTGAGTGTGACCATTGCTGTGCATTTTGAGGTAAAAAGTGACCACTGCTGTGCATTTTGTGGTAAACACTCTGTATTGGGATATATGAAGCTGTATCTTAACTGTACACTTTGACAAATCATATGCTTCTCCCTCAAGAGTGTTTCTGACCTCAGTGGGTTTTTCTTGAAAGAAAAACTTCCACAAACATCCACTAGTTGTTTTCATCTTTCAATTTTATTCAAAGATTAATTTTAAATTTGGTTATCTAAAATTTGGTTTCTGATCTCACTTTGATGTGTGTTTTTGAACTATTAACATTTATCCTAATTATGGTCTTTGATCAATAAATAAAATCAATACATAAAATAAATAAATAAAATATCAGTGTCAAAAAGCAGTTGAGAAAACTGGTTGAGTAAATACAATTCATCACTGCATTTTTACTGTTGATTTCACTTTTAATTCACCAGTAACTGGACCTTAAGCATGTAGCAGCTGCACAGCATGAGATGGATGTTCTGTATTTAGCAAGAAATCTGATTACAGAATGAGTGTTAACCCACAGTTTACTCTTATCAGATCAGCAAAGCCTTTGTAAACTTGCTACATTCATTACAACCAAATCTCTTTTGCAATATCTGATTATTTTTACACATTTTATTTTTAGGTTTACTTTGGTGAACGTCCACAATTACATTTCAGCAGAGTAGGAGCATCCCATACAATTATCTAAGCTAATTTAGGCGTATGTAAACAGAGTTGTGTTGTGACAGGAAACGGTGCAGTAAACAGCCCGTGTGAAACATTTTGGGTGTTCTAAAAATAGTGTTTCGAAACTGTGAGGACCGTTTTTCCAAAGTGGGAGTGTCTTCCCACTGGACTTCAGAGCATGATGATAACAGCAATGGCATAAAGACTTCGCAACAATGTGTTTACACCAATCATAATCCATCATTATAGTTATATTATCTAAATTCATAAACAATGAAACTGAAACACATAACCAGTTTTAAAAACAGGTTTCAAAACCAGAGTTTAATGAACCTAATAAAACTACAGCTTCACACATGATATGTCAGACCCTATGGTTTTATGGATGAAACAAGTTTCATGTTGCAAAGCTTTCTTAAAGGTGTGTAAAAAAATGATCATAATGGTAAATTGTGTGGCAGTTCTGTAACAAAAGTTGCAGCAATGAATGAGGATCATATTAAAGCATCAAAAAAATAAACAAGACCCATCTACTCTGTAATTTCAACTGTAATATTACAGTGTTTGTGCGAGTGTCCCTCGGTACACAAACCCACACCCAAAGAAGAAAACAAATCCTGTTGTGACATGTCCAAAACAAGGCATTTGAGGGCATGCTGAGATGACAGGGGACGATTAGATTCTTCTAATCAAAGTCCTGCTTGTCCATGTCTGAGAGTAACATGTCAATACATTTCTTCTAGTCCCTTATCATTCAGGAAATACAGCAGTAACCATTGTGAGAGTCATATCTCAGGGAGATCTGAAAACATTCCTCAGCTCCCATTCAGGGCTGTGGGAGAAATCCTGTTGAAATATATTAACCAGTTGCATATCAGTATCGCAGGTGATGCTGAGAAACTCTAGAAAAGCAGACCAAAGACTAATGACCAAAGGTGACCAAAGACTAATGTATTAAAATATCTGTATTTTACTAATTTTACAGCAATTTTTAGCCATCCACAAATAAATATTGCATCTTTCTGTAATGTTAATTTAAGTAAATGTAATCCCAGTAAATGACATACACTATGCCCGTCACAAAAATTACAAAAATTTGTTTTATCGTACAAACTACAGCCATAACCTCAAAATTGCTATGCTATTTTGACTATGCTCTAACAGCTGTTTTTTCTGCATAGTCTAAATATCCTTAATAAATTGAAATAATCATTGCTTTTAAAAATAAAGGTGCAAATGCATTATAAAATTTGCATTCGTAAAATCTGTCATCTTAAGATGACAATAATATTGTGTCATACACATATTTAAATTAGTAATATATTAAACATATTATTATATATATTATACATATTCATCATATATGTATTATCCAGTATTACTATACTATACTTCCCAAATCATTCACCGAACCTCTTAACATGTGTTAAAAGTAGGGGTGTGCCGTATCGCATCGTACATAAATATTGTTAACGATATTAACGATATTATATCCAGAAATATCGTGCCATATCATCCAGCCTTATTTATCACATCAGGGTACTACTTTTTTGCTGTTTTTTTTTTTGCAAAAGAAAAAAAACAATGTTCTCATTTCCTACTATCTATCTACTAGAGACAGATTATATCTGTCCAGTATCATTCATTTTACATCAGTCTTTGATATATGGAGATATTTGGGAGTGCATTATTAGTATCATGACAATCTGGATAATTGACTTCTGTATTTTTTAATGTTGCTTTAGTATTATTCCCAACAAAAGTGGTATAGCTGCATAACGTTGTATAACGTTTTATTTTTTTATTAACAAAAGTTTTATTAAAGTAAAATAAACCAAATGTGATGTTCTGTGTAGGGGTGGGCAATATTATATCGTATACAATATATCGTGACACAGAAATATCATGATATTAAAAATCCATATTGTGATAATACGGATGGTTTGTCTTAAAGGTAGTCCATTATTTACTGTGAAGGTTTAGGTGTATTTATTGTATAATTGTTTTAGTTGAGAGTTTTTGTTTGCAGTTTATATGCATGAAAATATTCTGCAATATTTTTTGCTTCATTATATTATTTTATGCTATATTATTTATTTTGACACATTTTGATTATACTGTTATACTATTATACTATATTCCCGAAATTAATTTAAAAAAATTCTGTTTTACTATTTTGCCAAGTATATCGTTATAGCAAAAATACCCTGAAATATCGTGATATTATTTTAGAGCCATATCGCCCACCCCTACTTCTGTGACATTTTGTGAAAATTCAAATACAAAAACGAACTAGAAATGATGTAGCTAATAATCCAAAAAGTGGTTTGTGGTCTGCCTGAGGACAACAAAAGGCCATAGACTAGAGGTTAAATTAGTTATGAATATTACTTTATAAACAACAACATGGGAAATAGCTTATTTAATAGCTTTTACAAAATATAAAGTTTTCTTATTAACGTTATATATAAACTATATATTCTTATTATATATACAATCTAAAGTTTCACTTCAGTTAATTAAATATGTGTAATTGTTATAATAATCAGAAGTTCTGAGACTGTAGGTTGAATAGCTGTGTGATGGTAAGAGTGAAGTTAAAGCAGCAGTATAGTTAACTTACCTTAACGCTTGATTAGACATCAGCCCACCTCTTTAATCACAGACTCCTACAGACAGCGCTGACCAGCTATTGTCACACTACAGTGTGAGCATACACACCTTCAACACTACTGAGAACTTGAGCTCGACAATAAACTAGTTTAAAAGATTCCCGTTATCTAAGTTTAACTGTTATCATTAAGAATGCAGACAGGTACCCAGCTATTTAACTCGTTAGATAGAGTTAGAGTCGCGCCGTTAACCCCAGCAACTTTTTTGCCTTACCTTATTCTGTTGACCGGTTACATTTTCAGCGCTGGAGCGGTGTGAAGATCGTCTAAATCCGTAATGTAAAACCAGTGTGATAAAGACTGATAAACGGCCGTGTTTGCGCAGAGAAACTGAGCTTTAGATGAGAGACTGAGTGAGACAGAGAGCTGTGGGAGCGGAGAGCTGCTCAACTCTGAAAACTCACTGAGAGCTCTTAAAGGGGAGGGCGTGTAGGAGTGACAGTCTGCCGACCGTTACCCTGCACTCTTTAACTAGCTAGCGTTAGCTACCCTAACAACTGCTAATCAACAACAAAACAACTGCTAACATCTTATCATATTAACCTAGCTACCTCCTCTAATTTATATAAATATACATTCATTATAATTTAAATAACTTAATTTAGTTCCTCTTCTGAGTATATTTAGGATTAGGCTAGTACTAAACCCCTAAAAGAAACATTTTACATATTTCTGGGCTCAGGTATTAACATTAGCTAAATTGCTATTCCTCTATGGCATGAATTATTTTATATTTTTGGTGAAGAAAAATACACATTTCAGCATGAACTATGTATAAGTTGTCAGTTCAAGCTTCCAAGGTGGACTTAAAGGCAGCATTTGTAAGTGTCTTAGCCACTGATCCCATCCAATGTCCATCCCTCAGTCCTATTTCCCCACCCTGGGTTGCCAGGTATAGATTACATATAAGCAAACACATAGTGCCATGAAATTAAGCAAGGTTAGAGCCAAGAAAGATTACAGGATGGATGCCAAGCTGACTGTTTTTTTTTCCTGAAAAGGTAAGCACTGAGCTTCAGCTATTTCAACTCCAGAGTGTGTACTTTTTTTTCAGAACAACAGACTTTGCTTCCACTTATAAAGCCAGAGGTGCATCAAGCTAGTTAGGTAACAGTTGACAGAGTTATACAAACTCCAAATGAGCTGGTTTATAATGTGAACAGAATAAAAACATTGCAAAAAAAATACTTTAGCTAATCAAATGACAGAGTATGACTTATCGTCACTCAACATTGCAAAAGTTCTTGAACTTGTCTCGCAATAATTTGTGTAGGTTCTATATTCTTAACTTGGCAACCTGTGTAAGCTTTGCTTACGTGTCTGGGGAGGAGGGGGCAACAGACAATTCTCAACAGTGTACTGAAACTGGACTGTGTTAGTCATTTTACAAGCTAACTCTCATTCAGTAGTTGTTCCTTTAATTCTCGACACTAGCAAACTTGTTAAAGTATTTGCTATGATTAGCATACAGGATGCTCTGAAAAATAAGACTTTGAGCCAGGACCTCATATAAAAATATTTCACCGTCCCACATTGTATAAAATTGCAAACTGTTTTGCATCAAATAAAATATTTAAGACACTGACATTCTAGACAGTACCAATTGGATTTTATTTAAGATCAGACTTCTTGTGAAGGAAAATTATGAATGCAGAAGCAGTAGGAGTGTGCTGTGAGAAATCAAGAAGAGGGGCTAACTTGTGCAGTTTCCTTCCCCACAGAACAATCTGACTGATGTAGGCAGGAACTGCTTCAAATGGGAAGCAGGAAGTGTCTGAGACAATAGAGATTTTGAGGAGTGGCCGCCAGCTGGAGGTTTTTGGATGAAAAAGACTGTAGGCAGGCACAAGCCTTCCTTTATGCCCAATGGAGGAGAAAGGAAAAGCAAATTCCCTCAACACTCATTTCAAAGAAGTTGTTAAAATAGTAAGATCTGAATTAGCTATATATAATCAAGACAGGAACCTTTGTCCATGCAAATCAAATGCTTGTTCATTTTTTCCACCAAGAGGCCTACATGTGTCAGGCCAGATTCACAAAAGTGCCTTCAGAAAGAAAACCTTAAATGTGATTATGTTCCATAATTTATTCCTTAAGATAGACAAAAAGAGCTTCCAAAATGGTCTTACAGTTAAAAGATGGAAATAAAGTCCAGAAAGGCCTCTCAGACACAGCAGATCTCAACTTTCCTGATTGTGTAAAACAATAATTCTTTAAACATCTTATATTACCAATTGTTAAGATAAGTGTTTAATTAACACATGTATTCAAGACAAGTAAAAATAGCTGCATTTAAAGAGATGCATTTCAAAGCCTAGGTTGCAGCCAGAGTCTTTTCTAGATGATTCAAACTTTTGGACCAACTGCAGGAAATTAAGACAACCTATTATCAAGCATTCAACAAGAGAAGGAGAAAAGGACCGAAATCCAATAACCCCTTTTTATGTAGGTGGATCTCACAGCAGAATGGGTACAACAGATTACACTGGTAATTTCTGTATCTACTGTAACAGTAGATAAATCCTTATTTATACACAAAAATAAAGGTAATCCCACTGGAATCTGTAACACTGCTACACTGCAACACTGCTTCACCTACGTGACACACATTTATGCAAAAGGAGTTTACAGGATTTGGTACAACACCTGGGAAAGTGACTTGACAAACATTCTGCAAACCAATCAATGTAATGTATATAATACATTATATAATAATGCAGCCCATGTAGATTACTTTGCCATGTATATTAGGCTACTAAGAAGGAGTCTCGGTAAGACAGTCCTATCAAGGACCTGTCTTACTCTGGCTGTAGCTTATGCTTTGAAACACAGCAAGGTTTTCGTTTTCCTCTTGAAAGCTTTTTGTGAATCCAGTTCCGGGCCAAATCAGTACATTAGCTTTAACAAAGCTGAAGGTGCTACATGCAAAGAACAGTCCCGTGCAAAAGAAATGCATTAAAGTGATGCATTTTTTGTATAGAAATGCCCCATGCCCCATCCTTGTGTTACAGTGTCATTCAATCAAAACATCCATGCACAAAATCATTCGCAAAACTTACAAGATAAAACTTTATTCTTAAATGTGACGATGGGAAAATTACAGCACAAAGTGATCCAGGCTCAGAAAGCCAAAAGCACACATACTGTAAATTAGAGAACAGTGAAAAGCACTGTTTTTTTTTAGTTTTTTTGTACAACTCCTGAGGTCTTGTTGGTAAGCAATGAGTCAGATGTAACGATTGAGCTAATGAGGTGGAAATCCCTGCAGGCAGCCACAGAGTTCTGTATAACTCTCAGTTCCCACTGTTGGACTACTGTAGAAATGAAACTGCTGGTCATCCTGGCAGGTTGTACACAGGAAAAATGACACCTGATTAAGACAGCGATCAAGTTGCATGATGACAGAATAAAGAATGGAGATCACTGGATGCACAAGCCAAGAAACAAAGTGGAAAAGTTGCAGTGACTGACATGACAGATCAGTTCAGCAAAAAAGAAATACACTATTTTCTCCTTACATTGAATGTAGTTGATCAGCCAAGATATGTCTGGTTTCTTCTTCTGTTGCACGTAAACTACAAAGCTAATGTAGCTTACAAGGAACGGATATGGATAAATCATACTCATATGTTTTTGGCTAATCGACTACATTCAAGGTAATAAGGAAATTTTGTAATTTTTTGCCAGCCTGAGCTAAATGAGAGGATTTACATATAGGTAACCCAAAGACTTAATATACTAAAAGCATGGGTGTCCAACCACATACATAAAGGGTAGGATGGGGTGGTGCAAAGTTCCATTCCATACCAGCTTAAGCTGATCTGACTAATTATTTGAGATGGGCAATTTGTCAATATTTTATTGTATGTTGATGCATTTTCACTACTGCATTACTACATACTGCATTAAATCACTATACTTTGCATTAGAGAGTATTTAAATAGCATTTTTTCAGTCCTAATGAATTTTGTCTGCATGCCAAAATATTGTGATAAATTGTGTATCATGAAACTCTCATATTTTACCATTTTACCCAGCTCTGTCATTATGATTACGAACATTACAGGTGTTGACTTTTATACTGTTTATATCTATATCAGAAATGTATTGCATTGATCAAAATGAAGTATATTGTGAGTATGTTGTGATATAAATTTACCCATATCGTCCAGCTCTAGCTGGAATTGAAAAATCTGCCCCCACACAGGATAAGAATGAACACCTGTGAGCTGAAGTGTTCATGTCTAAATGAATAATATTGTTAATGTTGATCTCACAAATCAAACTCAGTTGTGACATGTGCAATATGATGTCAAAAGTCCAGCATTCTGCGAAATCAGGCTATAGCGTGCAATTGCTCACAATCATTAACGTCAAAAATATACAGCAACTCTGAAACGTTACATTGATATGGTCATCAGTAATGCAAATGCAAAGAATGCCTAAAGTGCAACTGAAAATGAGTGACAGTAAAATTCTGCAGAAGTACCTGTGTATAATCGGTCCGCAATCACATTCAAACATACACACTCAGACTCGCTCAGGTAAATGTACAGAGTCTGCGGGTTTAGGTCTCCTCGTCGTCACTGTTGTGTTGGTTCTTCTCTTCGCTCAGGCCACTCTCATCAATGTTCTCCAGCGAGTCGGCTCTCTGCACAGTGAGATCGGCCACATTGATGCAGGGGAGCGTGTTTTGCTCCGGGTACATCCACGGCTTCAGGTTAGGCTCGTGTTTCCGCTTCCACTCTGGATACTTTAGACAAGCTTTGTAGATCTTCCTCATGGCCTGAGGAGCACAGAGGATCCACACTGGGGTTATTATCACTTCAATCAGAATATCACAACCTCATTTATAAAAAAGGTTGGTATTTGGGGCTAAATCAACAAGTCTGACTTATAAAATATATATATTAGAATTTATATTATACAAGTAAACATTAGCAAACCATGTAAGGCAAAACAATCCAACAATATTTAAATTAGCCTTTTATGGGATACAAAAAAATTATTAAGCCATTTTCTCAACCGGTCATTGTTTATAAAAAAAAATATGGCTTAGAAAATATGGGCTTTTCAGGGAATGCTTTTTACCAGACTCTGGAGCATTACTGAGAGGACATAATTGCATTCAGCAATAAGAGCGTTAATATTAAAAGATTACCAATAAACCTTATTTTCCAGCTCTCCAACTAATTCTAAAATTTTATGGAACAGCATCATTCCAGAGAACACATTTTTATATCAAATCAAATAATCATATTTAAATGATTAGTTGCGAAAGCCTCACTTTTATTATTGGTGTCACTCAGTCTAGTAATAATTCATAGTATTTCCAGGATAATAAAGCAGTATAATACCAAAATACAGTTTAAGGGGTTAAAATCGGGGTGCCCAACCCTGGTCCTACCAAGCACAGTTAAGTATTTTCTCAATTTTCAGCTAAATAACTTGATTAAAGTATGTTTTTGTTACGTACAGCCACACAGATGTCATAAAGCCGCACAGATGTGCAGGAAATTAAATAAAAATACGGGCGTTTGGCAAAAAAGAACGTATCTTAGTTTGACCACCAGATGACAGTAGAGTATTTATTCTTGAAAAACTGCTTTACAGAGAAGACTTTAAAGACAGATTTTACAGTCTTTTAATACTGTTATAAATCCATTTGGTTTAAAAATAATAAAATCCTAATACATTATTTTATACATAGGTTTGTAAAAGAAAAGAAAAAAAAAAAGATAATTACCTTTGGTGCCACAAACTGTGAGACCCTATTCACGACCCATTTGGGTAAAGAACCTGTAAATAAAAACAAAAATGAACATTTCTCACAAACACAAAAATACACTCAGATCTTTTAGCTGATATAA
Source organism: Astyanax mexicanus (assembly GCF_023375975.1). Classification (NCBI taxonomy): domain Eukaryota; kingdom Metazoa; phylum Chordata; class Actinopteri; order Characiformes; family Acestrorhamphidae; genus Astyanax; species Astyanax mexicanus. Next base: position 39,670,267 of record NC_064417.1, on the reverse strand, counting down.
CATTACCTAGAATGTGCCTATGCACTATGCACTTAATCCAGAGGTTAGGGCTGGGTGATATGGTCCTATAATAATATCATAGTATTTCAATGATAATATTCATGGCAACATGACGAAACACTGAAAAGTATTTATAAATAAAAGAAATAATTTATAATCATTTTAATATCTACGGTAACAAAATTAATGTTAGAGGATTATTTTTGAATGACCGCTTCAAACATTTACTTAAAACAAAAAGTTATGTAGACTTTTTTGTAGTCTATTTTATAAACAGTAACTTACCAATAATTATAATGTAACAAATTAAATTATGTCAATACTAAAGTGCAGAATATTAAGCGTTGCTACAAAGATTAAAAATTATACAAAAATTCCCCATAAAGCTTTACAGTAAATACCAAATTAAAAACAATTAAATTTTTTAAGACTGAATACCACTATTGTTATGATTTGGACTGTTTATCCTTCCAAAAAATATTTTCAAAAAACAATATTGGGAACAATATTGTGTTTGCTACAATATGGCACACCCTACAAGAGATCTTGGTCATTTTAGAAGTAGAGGTGGGTGATATGGCTGTAAAATAATATCATAATGTTTAATGGTATTTGGGGATATGACAAAACAGTTTTTTTTTAAAGGACTTCAAGAATATACTACTGCAACAAAATAAAGTATTAATTAGGGAAAATAACAGTTTCATACATTCCGTAGAAACAAATAAATCTCTAAATGTTTCTCTACTTCATAAACAGTAATTTACCAAGACTCAATTAATAATAGTGTACCAAATAAAAAAAATAATATAACAAAAAAAAATCTACCACAAGATTAAAGAGCAGCATATTTAGTACATGCAAATAAATAGCAAACAAACAATTAAAAGTAACTGCAGTAAATAGCAAAACAAATACAAACATATTGTTGTTATCATGTTACGGAGTTATTTTAGTGCGTCAGAAAGTTTTGCAATTTTATTGTGTACAATACGATATGGCACACCCCGACAGAGAAGTATGAACCAAAAAGGTTCAGAGGGTGCAAATGGTAAAGTCTGGTTTCAACCAACACCACTGACACAACAGCTCCTCTGAGTATTATATAAGCTGGAGTTTTGTCTAACTCCAGTGATTCTGGCGAAGGCCAGAGCCTACTGTGTGAGTGCATTTAAGCTGAACTCTGGTGACCGACTACAAACAGCTGTTGAGCCACAGCAGCGGAAGGCATTAATTATCAAAGTGATAGCTCGGAGCAGCAGAGGAAAGATGACATCAACAGACTCATATGTGTCTTAAACTGGAGCTTATCACTAGAAATAAGTCTATTCAGTCTGTGAATTGAGCAGGAGGGCTAAACTGAAAAATAGTATGAAAAAATCTGTTGCAGAACTTTTTAGAAAACTAAAAACAAGCTATACAAGTAACAAACAAAAAAGTATATGCATACTATATACAGTATCTATACATACTATATATCTACAGGACATGTGTTATTAAAGAAAGAACTGTACTGACGCACAGCACTTTGAGAGCTAGGGTATGCAGTGTATTTGTACAGTGTACAAAGCAATATTTCAACATGGATGGAGTGTTAAACACTTAAAGTCTGGTGTAAACAATTAAAATATACGCTCCCTCAACTTAAACGAACATATATGCACTTTTCCACACAACTGAGGTGTGGCCTAACACCATCCAAACACTGCTTCAAACTCTAATGTTATAATCCCTCAAACTACAGTCGTACAAATCCGTATCTGCATTTTAAATCAAAGTAAAGGTGCTACAAACGCTTATTTAAGCTTCTATAATTTAATTAAGATCCGGTAAATTTGGTAAAAATCTTTTAGCAAATGTACTATTTTGAACCTTTAAAGAGTTCTTCACACACACACACACACACATCTCTATGACAAAAAATTTATCTTTATGGAACTAAAATGGGTTCTTCTATGGCAATTAAGATATCTTAATTTTAGTATTTAAACATTACAAATACTTACTTTTTAAACACATTACAATAAAGCATTTTCTAAATAGCAATAAATTTAGGCTATTAACCAAAAAATATATATAATAATTTTTAATAAGAAATCAATATGTACAGGAAACAGCAAATAAAAAAGCTCACCTCTCGGATCTACTTGTGTTAAGTAGTAAAGAGTGCAGCAGTTTGGTCCATTGGACTGGATTAAGTACCCAGTGAGTAAAGACACAGCTCTGACATAGTCTTTCTTTGGTGGGTATTGCTGAAATGAATTCAAAAGAAATTGTTTGCCACTAAATAAACATCCATGCTAAAAAAAACAAAGTCTGGAAGAGAATAAAAATGAATGAAACACAGCTGTGAAAACTATTGATTATTGCTAGTCGACATCAACACAAAACATTTTAATAAGAATTCATTACATAATTCATGAGTGTTACATAATTTTCACCAAAAACAAAACCCACAGATGTATAAACAACAGAAAACGAAAAGCCCTTCCCAGGACACATGGGACATGTAATTATTAATTACGACACAGGGCTCAGATCGCCTGACCATTTACTCGATAGCTCAGTCAGACTTTTCCCACTGACCCAAGCTTCTTCAGTTTCAGCCTGCTTTAGGCCTAGACAGCTGTCCTACATGCCAACTTACACAATACACAGTGCTGTATTTCAGGCCCAGCCAGAGCTTCCCATAGAACTAGAACATCTGGGCCGCTCCCAGCCAGGATTAAACTCAGACCTACCGGGTGTTTGACCGAGTAGTTGATTATCAAGTAGTCGTTGCCAAGGGGAAGCCAGGAGCGCATGGTGACGAAGTCTCTGTTTTTCAGTGGACTCGGACATTTCCCTTTAAATACAAAAAACATTATTTAGAGTAAAAAAATAACTAATAAATAGTGTAGATTATTAGCTCATCACAAAATGAAACTGTATATTGATATATATATTGATAGATGTTTTTTTCACAATACACAATATAAACCTCAATACACATGATTGTAAATTGCATCACTAACGGTGCATTAAAAAGAATAACAAATTTACAGTTAAGTCAGAGTTTTTTTTAAGCACTAATATACTATCTACGCTATACGTAAAAACGTATATCTTACGGGTTATACTTTAGGGGTTATAATTTTTTTACCAGGTTTTTACAGAAGTCAGTGATTCAATATGTCATGATATGTCATAAAAAATAAAAATTGGGGGAATTGAGTTTGTCTCAAGTTGTATCAAGTTAAAGCATGACCTGTCGGTTTTATTTGCCTTAAATGACACTGTACATTCCGGATTGTCACTATTGCACATGTACACATTGCAAAGATAATGCTGAAATTATATATGGTGAAGCCCTAGTAACTACTATGAGTTATTTGGTAATAATTACTAGAAAACTAATAATTAACATTATAGAGGGTTGTTGGTGCACGCGTGTGGTTCATTTCATGCTGAATTCTGAAACTATTTAGGGCCTCTCACAAAATCCTCACACATTATCGATTCCAGCTGCAACACAGCTCTTTGGCCTTTGGATGGTTTATAGCTTCTGCCATATAGATCAGACTAAGCACAACACAGACAGAGCACTCTGTGTATGAGGAGACTTTGGCAATAAAGCACATATTGATTCTACTCATGGTAAACAAATTGCACAATTATTTGCTACTACTAACTCCACTGTGTCTTCTAAATGCACCGTTTGTATTCCTTTCCCTTCTCTTTAAGCCAAACGAATGCTATCTTAAATTGATTTAGCTGTGTATTTGCAGGCCACTTAGGAGACAAACAAGGGTTGGGAGCAAAGTAAAGAGACTAGGAAAAATACTGTTGTGACTCACAGGAGTAATAGCCAACATCAGCATTGACCGTCAGCCTGCCAATATCAAACGTGTCAATCATATTAGTGTCCCACTTCTTCCGGTAACTTGTGTCATGCAAGACATCATACAGCGTTTCGGCTCGAACGTCCTTGCACACAATTCTCATCTGGAGTGAAAAAAGAGGAAAACATTTCATTGAAGAAAGCTCAAGAGATGAGTTTAAGCATGTTGCTGTACAGCGGTCAAGGACTAACTTGCACTCACTACCTTGCAACAAACTGTACCTACTGACCTGCTTGTTGTACTATACGGTCTAATCATGCCATGGGACACGGCTTTAGGAATGTTAATGTAAAGCTGGGTTGAAAGTTCTCATGTAAATCCTGTGCCAAGTGAAACCTGTGTTTTTTTTCCAGTCTAAACTTACCCAGCCTTATCCCTTAACACTACCTCTGTAGGTCTGTCAGTCATATAATACTTGAGAACATCAAGTGCAACGTGATCAGATATTGTATGGGCCTGGAAGGCAAGCAGCCATGTAACCCGACCGACTCTACCCCTAACATAAGGTAAATAATTCATTTAACACCCCCTCTCCAACCCCAGGGTGAACAGGCCTTCCCCATTTCCATTGGCTTCCAGAGCTAGCTGTATTCGGTCTCTATGAATGGAATGTCGTCAAAGCCTGCAAAATCTCAATTATTCATGGCAAGGAGCGCATCAGCGCCCCAGAAAGTTGCATGAATTATTAATGACCGACTATGGCCTATCATCTGTAATTTTTATTTTTTTAATTTTGCTTTTTTTGGCTGCACTGTTAGTCTAAATAAAAATTCCCTCTCAACTGCAGCCCCAGTGAAAGGCCTCTCATCCATTCTCACAGATCGTTCTCAGAGGGTTGACCTTTGGGCATCAGCAGACAGGTCAGCAGCAGTGTACATCAAAAAAAGAAGGAGTCTGACTCTGGCAAGTCACCAGGAGGGACTCAGGTTTCCTCGTTTGAGCATTTGAGCCTGTCGTTACCACGCTTTTCCACTCTTAATTTTTCAGCGCGTCTCAGAGGTATGGCCTGACTCTGCGAGACGAGCCTTTCATCTCTGATAGTGTGGCACATCAAGCTACAGTGGTCAGGCATGACCTGCTTCCATGTACACACATGTGCTCCCATTAATGGACCTTTATGTTTGCACATTCGTGCTTATTTCTGTAAAGTGTTTCAGAAAGGAAATTGTTCTGAACCACTGCTGAGGGAACATCCACTCTTAACGGCAGGCAGGTTCATAGACATGTTTCAAGAGTGGACATAGAGAAAGACAGATGATATTGTCTCTGACAACCTCATTAACATGCCATCCTTCCGCCGAGACACAGGTACTGTCCTTGTCCTGGAAAACTAAACAGTGCTAACCGGTCTTGCATCAGTTAGGCTGTTCTAATGGCTGCAATCACTCACATATCCAGTTGCTAAAACCATGACTGTTTTCCTATTTGCTGTAGTCAGTGAATCATGTTTGTTGGAGAACTGGTCAAACCATGGTTATTCAATGAAAAGGCTCAATTAACAGTCACTTACTGATGACCCATTCAAACACCCAGAAAAGTGCCATGTTGAGTTTATAATTCATATAAACAAATAACCTACCCCAATACCCATTTTATTACCCACTTTGGTTTGTAAGAAACATAGTTTTCTTACTCCTAAACAATCTTAACTTGAGCCATTATCAACCCTACCATCTTTAGTAACTCTTTGTTTCTCCGGCAAAGCACTTAATTGGCTCCGCTCTTGCCTACAAAACTGTTCCGATCACATTTCCTGTACAGCATCCAGCTCATCTTCTCAATATTTCATAACTAACTTCCCACACTGCACAAAACTGGCCCTACTCTACTGTTTATCCAAAGTCTCTCAGCCCAGACATTAATTGTCGGGTATTTTTATTTCATCACTAAAGAGAGGACACCCAACTCTTTTGACTTCCTGAACAAACATAAATCACCCTCAGCAAACACGCATCAAATGAGTGAAGAAAGCCTCTGAAGAAAAACTGCTGATTAGTAGCTGGCCTGTGATGAAGGTACAGTATTTAGATGTGCTTTGTCCAAAGATTCAAAAGCCTGGATCCTAAAAAGACAGTAGAGTTCTATTAGAATAATTACTGCAGTACAGTTCCTGCCCTGTAATCGCACACATACATACTTGTGTTTAATTTTTGTTATCTTTACTACTTTTTGTCTGTGAACATTGTGTTTTTGCTACTGCATTTGCACTAATATCCCATGAACCATATACTTAATATCTAACCATATCTAACCAAAGATCTAGCCTAACAGTATTTTGTTTAATAATGACAAAGTTGAACAGAATTGTTATTTGTTTTATCTTTAAGTTGATCACATTGGTACTGATCACTGAGAAGGAGTAGGGCATATTCTGTAGTGCTCCAAGAGTGTGTGAGTGCAGATGGCTATAAAGTGCATAGCAAGCTGAACTGGTAATAGTTGCAGTACTGCAGGGGAGGGATATATGAGTTTACTGCACTACAGATATTCATACACATAGCTATGTGATATGATACTCATTATCTGTCACAGTACCTACAGAAAGCGTATGCATATTTACATCTACTTCTTTTATATAGTCAAATGGATATATTATTGCATATTAATATGTTGGAGAATTCTTTGTCTGGATAAAAATGTATATATTTTTTTTACACAGACATATTTTTAAATGCTTTAAATGTATTTAGCTTTTTCTTTTGCATTTCTATATACATTATATATTTTAACTAAACAGTGCTACCCAGTGCATTTTAAAGTCCTGCATCAGTTATTCAGTTCCCATGGCTGCCATCACTCACATATCCAGTTACTAAACCTATGACTGTGTTTTCTTTTTTGCTTTTTTTGACTGTTTTCTTGTTAACCAGCACTGCTGGTCTTCTTGCTGGCCAAGCTGTGTTTAACCAGCAATTACCACACATTTCATCTAGTAGCCTTCTGTTAGTTTAAAAATATAATATTCTATAGGTTTTTTGGATAATCTCACTTTTGTCATGAAACCTTATAAAGCCCACCCAGCTGGCACACAACCATTGACATGTGGTTGAAATGTGAATTGAAGTAATGCCTCTTTAAACAACATTTAATGTTAAATTGTTTTGCAATCGTGGAAATTTTCACGTTGAATCAACACAATGTTCTCAATGGCCTTTTGAATTAGCATTACATTTTACCACCATACAATTAAAAAAAAAGTTGGGTTTGCAGTTATTGCTTTTTAATTGGGCACCAATTCTTTACCATACCTGGAGCTATGTTCATGTTCTAATTGTTTTACTGTTGTGTTTTTGAGATCAAATGATTAATCAGATTGGTAGTGGGGGTGTAACATTTTTTATACACAGCTTTACTACAGTGATGTTAGTTTATTGTTAACACTCTGTTAACCATATGATTTTTTAGTTTTAGCTACTTGTAGTTCCAGCTGGCACACAACCAACCTTCAACGTTAAAATGTGGTTGAAATATTGTTAAAGACATGTCTGTTGTTGTTGTTTTAACGTTGAAACAATGTTGAAACTGTTGAAACAACATTTAATGTTAAAAGGTTAAAAGGAAATTTTAAGGTTGAGTCAGCATAATGTCCTCAACCTTCTGCCTTTTAAATTAGCATTTTACATGTCATCATCATACTATTTAAAAAAAACAGATGGATGGAGGGATGAAAAACTGTTTTTAGGTCCATTTGCAGTAATTGCACCGATTCTTCATGTTATATTTGTTGTACTGTTGTGTTTTTAAAATATTTAATCAGATTGGTAGTGGTGGGTAACATTCTTTATATTACTTCTATTTACTACAGTGATGCAAGTTTATTGTTAACATTCTGTTAACCATAGGATTTGCTACTTTTAGCTACTTGTAGTAATAAAAGCTTTTTTGTTTGTAGTTGTACAGTTCCTACTTCTCAGAGATGTATATTCAGAGACAGAAAAAATAAAAATAAAATTGTTAATTTTTCATCATGGCATACAGTTTTTCCCCCTCTTCCATACAAGCCATAAAATCAACACCAATTCCAATTTCAACGTTGATTCAATGGGGTGGGATGGTTTATTAAAGGTTGAACAAACGTCGTTGAATCAACGTTGTCATATCAAGGTTGATTCACTTTTCAAAATCAACACAAACGTTGAAATGCCAGCTGGGCAGAGATGCTGGCTACAGCTAAGGTGTCCAGTAGCCTCTGCAGTGCAGCTATGCTAGCCCACTCAACCCTCATTCACTTGCCTTCAGCTTCTGCACTGTTTTGGTCTCCTCTTCTCGACACCACACCGTCACTCCTCCTTTGTTGTAGCGCGCTAACCATCCGTCGTGGTTCTCGCACTGGTCCTTGAAAGAGGCGAAGTCGGTGTCGTCCGGAATTTGGACCGGCATGCTGCTGTCAGAGTAACGTTACCGCGAGAAACCCGGTAACAGCAGCAGCAGAAAGCCTCTCCTCTCTCTCCTGAACGCGTCCTCTCTCACGCTGCTTCTACTCACAGCCCGTTTTCACAGCCCGTGCCTGTGTTTGTGTTTCGAAGTGACCGTGTTGTTTCAGGAGCAGGCGGGCTGGTTTTAGCAGGCTGCTCAGAACAGCCTAAAGTTCCCGCTAGCCACTCAGAAGGCAGGTGAAGGCAAACATGGAGCAGGTGTGCTGTAGCATCCGCCGTCAGGGCGCTGTGGGCTCTGCGTTTTAAAGCCACGGCATCACGTTACCCACACGCCGTTTTTCAGGTGGGACAGTCCACATGAGCTCATTTAGTCAGACTGACTGATGATCCCAAGATCAAGTGTCATGTTTGTCCATTCAAAAACGCAGTTTGTTTAGCTTGGGTGGGGTTGAACACCTCAACTCAGCTCTTATTACACCGTGGTGGGCTTCCTGTTTCTGTTCCTGCTCCTGCTCTACCACCTGACTACTTCTGCTAATACTACTACTACTATTATTTCTGTCTGCTTATACAAATTAGGCTATAATGTGACACGTCATTTTCAACTTTGGGAGATGTAAAAACTTAGATGCACTTTCTTTCACATAAAAGGACCAATATTTTTTATAGTGCTTCAGCTAGTAGTTTTTTTTTTTCATTAACCAATATGGAGCAGAAAAATGTTTGTTTTAACCTCTGATCCCACTCATCTCCCATTCATTTCTACAACATGAGTCTTCTTAAACAAAGTAGGCCACAATGTGACATGCCAAATCTTTGGGCACATTTGGTCAAAATTTCTGTTGATTTGTTTAACAAACAGACTATTTCACCTCATATCAAAATGACATATCTTCAATGTTGTCCCATGAAAAGATATAATCAAATATTTACAAAAATATGAGGTACTGTAGTCCTTTTCCACCAATGTGAAGCAAACTCGATTCCGGTTCACACATCTAAGCGCATTTCCATCAAAATAGTTAATATTAGTTCCTAATAATAGTAGGTTCTTTAGCCCAAACCATTGTCATTGTTCAGCTCTCCCTGTTGATGGCACATTCTGTGACATATCCTTGGTTCCACTAAAAACTGCAAACACAGACTGGTTCAATGAAAAGCACCAAGGTTCTTATAAACCTGAACAGAACCAGTCAGAGTCAACCCACCCCTAAGAAAGCAAGGTCAGTTGAGACTCAAACCAGCAATACCTTTAGATAATTGTGACAGCATCCTAGTCTGCTGGACCATTCAAGTATATATAGAATTGACCTCCAAAGATCCTTTTTAGCTGGGAGCCAGATTTTCACCTGGCACTTCATAAAGCAGCTTGCGCTTACATCTAGTACTTGTATTCAAATAAAATCACATCATGTCACATAAAGAAAGATCTTTCACACTGGTAAAATTCAAAATATATACATATTAAAGAACCAATATCTATTATAGTGTTTTAGCTATGGTGCAGACCTCTGTTTGTGTTTTAGCCTCTAATCCCACTCACCTCCCATTCCCCCATTCCTCCAATTTTACAACCTGGGTTGCCAGGTATGTAACACAATAGCAGGGAAACACATTTTCCTGCGGTCTCAGTATCCTTCTGAAAAACTCTATAACCATATATGAAGAAAAGCTATTGTAAAAAATGACAATGTGCTTGATAGATTGATAGATAAAGAAAATGTAGAAACCAGAAAAAATACAAGACAGATACAGAGCTGACTAATTTTCCCCTGAACAGATAAGCACTGCAGTTTAGCACTTTTATTAAAAATCAAATTATGTTTATCACATGAACACAGGTGTAATGGTGAATAAAACCTTAGATGCATTGTCTCTCACAGTAGTAACATATACAGATTCGTGTATGTGTTTATTTAAATAAGCCAGTCACACAGCCAGACTGCCACATGACATTTTAATCAATGAAAGACAGCTGCTTATTCACAAATGAAGCATGTTCCATTTTTTATGTGGAAAACTGTGAATAGGATAAGTACATCCGAATATTAGTTTGAATTAGACATAGGGGAATTACCTTCATAAAATCTGGAAAGTCTCACCATAGTGAATCCAATTGGAATATGATTGCTGTTTCAGGCCAGGTGCCACTGCTTCCATGTTGAAATGATGGATCAGTCTGTTATCTTCTATTCAGTACTTGAATCACACACATGTTGTGAATGCCATTAGAATTAAATTTAAGTGTCACACGCAGCTGAAGAAAGAGGAGAACAGATATCTATCATGATGATGGTCAGAAAGAGTTGTAGTGAACCTGAAAGAAGGTGCTGTAGGACAAAACTGAACAAATACTTTCATTACAGTACATTATTAAAGATATATTGTTTAATAGATTGAGCAGATACTGGCACACACAGTCTGTATAGCTCTGTGAAACTCATATCATCAGGTTAAAAAAATGAATGATATGAATACAGCATTTAAAACGACGAAATGACTACACCAGACACTGTATTTGATTGCGTTCAGGCTAATATTATCAACGTGCTGCCAGTTACTTTAATCATAAAGTCATATGTTACATTAAAGGGACAATCTGGACAACATAAAAAATGCAGCCACTGTTGCATCTGTTGAAAACATGTCTATTTGTCTGTGTGATGCCACAGTAGTTTGACTGCAGAAGCATGTCATCTGTTGTTTGAAGATTTACCAAGTGATTAAACTAATTAAGTATAATCAGGTTGAACTGCTGGTTGTTTAAAATGAAAACTTGCAGCCACACTGGCCCAGATAAGATTAGATCCCCCTGCTTTAAAATGGTTTAAAGCAACACTATGGACAATTGACATTTATTGCTCCACAACTCCCCCTACAGGAAGTGTCTTCTGCCCTGTGATCAACCAGTGATGGACATGTATTTCTGAATGAGCTATAAGATACAGAACTCTCAATGAATGTGAAAGAGGCCTGCAGACAGAAGCGGTAGAAAAAATGATAGGATTTTACACAAATATGATTCTGGTTACGCAGCGTTATGCAATTCTATTAATAAGTAGAAACAACAGCCATCACTGGTTGTTGACAGAAAACTGATAAATAATGCTACTAAATAAGGTTATAACTACAACACTATCTGTCTTTTTGTAATGTGCATTAAGTCAATAATTACATAAAATATGTATTTTTACTCTATAAGAATGAGTTTTGTCCCATTGAAGATTAAGAATGTTGCATTGAAATTTAAGATATTCCTGTGGAGTCTCCTGCATTTAATGTGGATATGATTTCTGGAGTCCCTTGTCTGTTCTACAATTTATTCATTACTACCTACTGCCCTGTCCACTCTGGGTGGTAATGTATTATATGCCGTATTCCAGGTACACATGTGACAGTGGATTGAGGAATGTTAAATGTTCCTACAACTCAAGAAATGTAATGGACCCACTCACTGGCAAGCATGCTCATGGCAAGGCAATGTAAATCACATTATCAGACTTCACTCACACTCAGATGATTTACATTGCCTTTCCATGAGCATGCTTGCCAGTGTTCAGCCTCATGAACAAGATAATACCTGCTGCTCCCTGCTATGCCATTACTTTTGTTTTTTTCTGTGTATTGTACACACAGCTTTTTACAGTCATTTATTTTAGTTGTAATGAATTATAGTGAAATATTTTTCACTGGGAACCAAATTTCTTTTGGAAGCCAACACTTTCAGTCTTAATCCCAGAGCACTGACCAGATCATAGCCTTCCATCAGTCTTAGAAGGCATTTCTGGCTTTTCCTTGGCCTCTCCAGCTACTGGAATGTCTTGGAGTGACCTCAGTATCCTCCACCGTGTGACGGGAACATGAGAGCTCACAGGTTTTCTTCTTATTCTGCAATGCTGCACACAAGGAGTCTCTGCATGAAGAAGCATTCCAGCAATACACAAGGTTGTCTTTTGTGTTAAAGAAGTCAGGTTCCACTGCTTTATGTAGAAATGTTTTAAACTGTAAAAAGAGTTTCTTGTGCATCTGCAGAGATACTGAGACACTGTCTAGCCTGTGCTTTGTGACTGCTTTGTGGCATGCCAAAATAATAGGCCTCAAGACATTACATATTGCTTGTTAAGCTAGCTCACCTTCTGGTATCTGCACTAGTGAGCTGAATCTCTATCAGCCATATAGCCCATTTAGCGGTACACCATTTTTCTTGGCCATTTCATTAAGACATGCTGTAGTCATCAGCTCATTATGATTCACACAGCAGCAATTTGAAAATCACTGCCAACAAGTAAAACCTACTGTCCACACTTCATCATCTTCCATCTCTAGAGTCCTGTTTTTTTTGTCTGTGAAGAGTGAATAGCTCCTCTTAGCAACATCATGTCTTAGTAATAACCGTGGGTTGCAGAAGTGCGGGGATTTGTCTTTTGCTCACCCAAAAATATGTCACTGGTTGTATTACAGCTTATAATGGATTGGATTAAAAGTCATACTTCTCAACTGCCAAATGCAAGGAGTCAGATAAACACAGACAATAAGTGGGGTGATGCATTCCAAGAAAAATGCTCAGGAAAAATAACAAGAAGGCCTTTAGGAGGACGTCAGAGCATTGCCCATAGTCTAGTTCGAAATCGAATGTCAACTGCTCCGCCTTCTGTGGAAGATTCATGGTTTGGACAGGAAGGATGCTCTCAGAATGTTTATTTAAGGGATTCACTTAGACTTATGGAATGACCACATGTATTTACTCTCATACACACAAAGCCACCTGTCTGAAAGCTAGCTACCAACCACGCCTGGTCAGTGAACATGGTTTAACCTCAGAGCTCAGTTATTGCTTCTGTTGTGTGTGTAATATCATGAACTTATTTGGTCTGGTGTGAACACTGCACCTTGGTAACGCAAATTGTCCTCTGGCTCTGGCCGGTTAATGTAAACATGGATGCAGGAAGTAATGCCAGACAGTAGGGAGACCCCTGCTGCCCTTCAGGAGATTGGAAAAACACACTTGATTGTTTCCCCTTAAGGTAGCCCGTTCCTCAGGCCCCAAGCCTTGATATGGAAAAGCAGTCACGTGACTCTAAATGCTCAATCAACAAAGCTTTTGGGCTATTTTTAAGCCTTAAGACTGATGGCATGAGGTCAGTGACAGCTGGTGCTGGAAAGTTGTTATGAATCAAGAAGGACATAAAGATATGAAGACAGAGCATAGATGGTAAAAAGAGAAAGAAAGAGGGAAGAGAAAAGAGATTCTCCCAGAAACTGATGCATCAGAAAAAATGTCCAGCACCAATTAATAGGATTATGAAATCCAATATCTTGTCGAGGAATGCAGCTCCTAAGTTTCATTTATAATATTTTTTGTTTATAAGGACTCCAAGGAATTGACAGCTATAGAAGTATCAAAATTCAAAGGAAAATGGTCATACCATTGCTCTCCTCCGAGGATTCTGTGCAAAGGAATGTGCACTTCCTTTGCTGTAGCTGAGTTAAACATTAAACATAGGGCCCCATGGCAATGCCTGTTGGACCTGGCCATAAAAAACCTAATAGGAGAAACAGACCTCAGCAGGGTAACATGTCATATTTCATCTCTGGCTTGAAATAACAAATAAGAAATACTTCAACTAAATAGATCAGGCTGCCAGTCTTCGTTACTTTTTTGTCTCATTTACTAGATATACAAAAAGGGAACATTTGTCAGTTTTATGTTTGTGTCTTTGTCATTTTTGGTACAACAAAAGAGTACAGCAGTTGGAAAATAATGCATTATTTTCAGTATTGTTTTTCAACGGTATTGTTATATTAAAGCTAATGAAGAGAAATTTGATTCAGTACCAACATTGTTGTAACTTCTTCTTGGCATAATAAGTCAAATGTGCATGATGTTAAAGTGTAATTAAATGGCTTTGATAATTGATAATGTGAGAAAACTAAGCCCAGTTTCCCACAAGCAGTAAGATGGACATAGCTGGACGTCTGCAGGGTTGGGAGAATTCAATTTAAGACTTTTTAACACCTCTTCTGCAATTACAACATAGTAAAAAAAAACACTGAAAAACAAATATTTCAAACAAACATTAATTCATGGTTTACACACATACTATAAATTAAAACAGGTTCTAGTGCAAAACTGGGGTTATCTAACTCCCACGTCTACCATACCATCTATGCTGGTTCAAGTAAACAATGCACCTTAAGTAATGTTGAACTATAAGTAATTGCGTAATTTAGTCTGTTGTTATATCGGTAGGCTAACTAATATTGTATATGACTTTCTAAGCATCTGCAGTTAACCTTATCTATCTAGATAACCTACCAGGATTTGTTTGTGTGTTGAGGTGCTTTGGGGAAACCCAGCCCTGCTCAGCTGACCATTAGAGCTCCTACACAACATTTTAAATGCTTTTTTCCCGATATAATCTGTAATATCAATATATACTCTAGACAAGGAATTAATGTGTTCAGACCACTGTATCTTGGAATCTTCCCAGCTTCTTTCTGTTTCTCCACTTCCATAATGAGGGATTACAACATAATCTCATAATGTTCTAGGTTTTATTAATCAGCAGAATGATAAGGCACGGGAGATTGAGGGGAAACCCTTCACAGGTATCCACTGGGCCTTTCTATGGGGGAGGAAGAACCATACAAGAAAATACCACACAACTAATGGACCATTATGCAGGTATAGAGGGGGAACAAGAGAGGCCTTATTGCTGCTACTGTTGTAGATTTATAGGTTAACCCTCAAACCTGACCGCCGTGTTGGCCCTGCGGAAATTCAACTGAGGGAACAAAAACTTCCCAGAAGCGAAATGCTGTACAGTTTCAGTCGTTCATGTTCAATTTGAAAACCTTTTTTTCTTCTGGTTGCTTTGGCAGTGCCTCCTCTGCAGGCAAATACTTTGCGGTGGACTGAATCAACATTAATTTAATTATTAGCTCTAGTTTCTCAGCGAGATCCTTTAGTGCATGTATTGGTTTACAGTAGTGGATTCGCGGGTTGTATTGAGACGGCACAACCCTCCCATGGATTATGAAGGCTTTTAACGGTGCCCTGTGTGGCATTTTAAACGCTGCCATGTCTGAAAGAAACATCAAGGAATGATTCTTGCTTCATTTCCTCTAATGTGATCCAACTGGGTTTGAAACTGGAGCTGCAGTTTAGGGATTCGTTGACTGGAAACGTAATCTGGGTTGCTGGGTGCTGGGTATGTGGCAGTGTGATTGAGTGATGAGAAATATATTTGATTTGGATGAATGATGACTGACATATTTAGGTAACTCTTTTTAAAAGAAAAGAATATATATATATTTGTAGAATTTAATTTGTATTTAATATGCATTTATCCAAGTTAACTTTTGTAACATACTGCATTCAATGTAAGTCCATCTACATCAATAAAATTGGGCCTCATGATAAATGCGGATGATGGTAAGCAGAAAACTGTATCCTTGCATCCCTGGTCACATATCATATTTAAAACAATTTACATAAAATCCATGAGAACCATGTCTACATAAATCTAAACTTTGTCCACATTATAATATTTCACAAAATTGCTGTTTAATAGTCTTGTCTTGAAACTCAGTGATACTGAGAAAATGTCTTTTTTATTCTGTAGTTTGTCCCAATGGTGATTTTGGCTGAGCATCCAATTTAATTGGAATTTAAAAGCTGTGCTTCCACTTTCAACCCACAAAGACTTCTTTATCCTGCAGCTCTGGAGAACCCGGAGGTGGAGGTTACAGAAGTTATGGATCTGCTCAAGTAATCTTAGATCTCGCCTGGTGACATAAAAAAGAATAATAAAACACATTCTGCACTTTGCAAGCGATACTGAATGTTTCTCAAATAGCCATTTCTAAAATGTATGCTCATTTCTGCACAAAACCTGATACTAGATAAGTATTTTATTATAACAGAAGCTGCTGGTGTGGACTGCATTTGTTTTTCAAAGAAGGAGGCCTAAAAGGAATTGTGGTGTTTTATGAATATTACACTGCTCCTGAAGGACATCATTGGTGAGATTAATCAGGGAACATTGTTCAGTTGTTTTCTTCCATCTCAACCAATAAAACCAGCTTGAAGTACAACCCCAAATGAGAAAAGACAGTAACAGTATTGAATATGTAAAAAAGAGATTGGCTTTGACATTTATTTAATTGCAGACAGCATGTTTTAACTGGTAAACTTAATTTAATGTGTTAATATACTTCCACTCCTGCATTTCAATTGTGCATTGCAGAAAATTTGGTATGAGCGCAATTCATGTTATTCCTCACAGAAAAACTGTAAATAATATACGATTAAAAGATTTGATTAATCTCTGTGAGGAATCTCTGTGCATAAAGGGCAAGGGCACAAGCCTAAACTGAATACTTATGATCTTGGATCCCTCAGATGGCATTGCTTCAAGGACCAGCATTTAGCAATAGATGATAGAACCACACAGGCATGGAATTACATAAAACTGATGTCTGTAAGTTTTGGAATTTAGGGCCCTCTCTGGTGAGAATGGGTAATTGCACTAAGCATGCGGATGAATCATTTTAAACTGGGTGGGTGTGATGAGGTCTCCTTTCAGAGTGGATGAATACGATTCCAGGTTATGTTCAGTCAGAGAGAGAGAGAGAGAGAGAGCATGCTCAGTCAGAAACTTCACTCCTTGGTTCCTTTGCTTTTAGTGTTATCAGCAAAAAAGAACCAGAGAATTGACCCTGTGCTGTTGCACATCTTTAGACAAGTTTGCAGCAAATATAATGCCTAAACCCCTATAGTGGCAAATGCTTTATTGCCCCCACTTTTTGGAATGGGTTGTACTCAGATGATCTTAATGCATGTATAAATGATGTATATTAATCAATGCCAAAAAAAAAAAAGAAAAATTAAATAGACAAAAGATGAAATATCCTGGGTTCATATGGTCTTTAATTCAATAAAACCAAAGTAAATCTTCCATACTAATCCGTGTATCATTCGTTCATTTGATATTCAATTGAGAATCAAAATCGGAAAATTAAAAAACCAATTCGTTTTTTCGTTTTTGAATATAATACCAAAAAACGAATAACGGCTTGTATTTTGTATTTTTATTTGGTTATCCAAACAAAAATTGGAAATTTAAAAAACGGACCAGGAGCCGAATTTGATTTTGATTTTGAACTTGACCCATTTGTGTGCCCCGGAAGTTACTGATTTGTTTATTCTTGGTGGGTTTCTGTTGCGCGGGAGTTCACTGCAGTGTTATCTACACAGTCTGTATTGCTGTAGGCAGCATGGCCGGACTGGAACCACATTCTGGCCTAATTAAAGATCTTTTTGAAGGTGGTAAGACGCATGAAGAGATTTCGTGCACGTTGCAGCAAATGGGGATCCAGCGATGTTCTGCAATGAGTGTTAGAAGGTTCTGTGTTCAACACGACCTTAAGCGAAAAAGACATGTATTTTCTGTTGTCATATCGTCTTCTTTCACTGCAACGCGTTTAGTTCCTCTGAACAAGATAAAACTCTCCATCCTCAACTCCATCCAAAGCCTACAGCAATACAGACTGTGTAGATAACACTGCAGTGAACTCCCGCGCAACAGAAACCCACCAAGAATAAACAAATCAGTAACTTCCGGGGCACACAAATGGGTCAAGTTCAAAATCAAAATCAAATTCGGCTCCTGGTCCGTTTTTTAAATTTCCAATTTTTGTTTGGATAACCAAATAAAAATACAAAATACAAGCCGTTATTCGTTTTTTGGTATTATATTCAAAAACGAAAAAACGAAAAAACGAATTGGTTTTTTAATTTTCCGATTTTGATTCTCAATTGAATATCAAATGAACGAATGATACACGGATTCATACTGTCTTAACTTATTTTCTAAAATTGGTTTGTTATTGCTACTGTTATTCCACATATATATAGTTAGAAACTCCTTATGTATTATAAAATAACTTGTTTCCTCAGCAAGAGACATCCATGACAACTATTATGTATAGTTGTATTGCTTCTTCACAGTGTCCTTACCACATGACAGCATTTACCAGAGCTGATGGGCAACTTTCTGTGCTGAGAATTTACAGCTGAGAAAGATTTGTGTGCATCCCCTCTTGACTTTAATGCGTAATCCAACATCTGTTTCCTTCAGTGCAAAATTCAGAGGAACTGTGACTAGTATTCTGGATAGAGCTATACAGTATGATGAGGTTTTAAAAATGTATCTGACAGCTTGCAGTGGTATTACCTGGTGGTGGACAAAGTTCCATGTAGTTGAGTTAAAGTGGTGAAAGTTGTATTTTCAAATGTGCTTAAAGGAGAACTCTAAGGAGTATTAACCTTTGTTGAATAGCCCACCTCCGCTCTCCCGCAACTTTCCAAGATCCAGTAATTTTGTGCTTTTTGCCCAGCACTCCTTACAATGACTGCTTTGGGGCATCCACTTGCTCCTGCAGATACATCACTTTTTACATCATTTTACAGGCTCAACGTAGCCCCACACCTCATTGGTAGAATCCAGAGAGCCCTGACATTAAACAAAAAAAAACTTTAAAAGTGCACAAAAAGCTTATAAAAAACACTGTTTACAACCCGTAACGTAACCTAATCTCTCTAGGTTGAGCTACGGGTTGTACCCTTTATCATGTTTTACTACACCAAGTCAAAAGTTCTCCTTTAAGTATCAGAATAGACAGTACCATGGTTTAATAAGGCTCTAATATCTTATTATCATTTTAATGACAAGACTTTATTAACTTATTTTAGGTGGAAAGACTGTAGGGTCACTCTTGGTTCACAAGTCTATTAACAGAATAACGGAAGTGCCTATAAATATTTTTTTGCAAACAAGCAAATTTTGTTTAGGATTTATTTGTGCGTTAGTTGAAATGTTAAGTTTAATATACTTGCAAATAAAATATAAAAATACATAAAATATGAAAAAACACTAAAGTGCATGTATATAGTATACGCCATAGATTTCCTCATTTAAATATGATGTGCATATGCACTCCAAAATGATTACCCTTTTGCACTGGTGCTGAACCTGTTGTGTCAGATCAAAAACAACAGATCAAAACAAGTTCAAAACAAAGTGCAGGCTGTACCCTAATTGCTGTGTTTGCTTTTTTTTTCTTTTTAACATAATTTCATTTTTAGGCACACATAAGCCAAAAGTACAGACAGACTTTACATAATGAAGTAAAATAGAAAGTCTCCCAAAATAAAAATACCTTTGCAGTATTCCCACAAAAAATGTGCAAAAAAAACTAGCATCAGTTTACAGTAGGGGTGGGCAATATTATATTGTATACAATATATCGTGACACAGAAATATCATAATATTAAAAATCCATATCATGATAATAGGCTGTTCTGTCTTAAAAGTAGTCTATTATTTACTGTGAAGCTTTAGGTGTATTTATTGTATAATTGTTTTAGTTTGCAGTTTATATGCATGCACTAAATATTCTGCAATATTATTTGCTGCATTATATTATTGTATGCTATATTATTTATTTTGCCACATTATGCTTATTCTGTTATACTATTATACTATATTTCTGAAATGAATGAATTATTTTAATTTTCCTATATCGCCAAGTATGTCGTTATCTCAAAAATACCCTGAAATATTGTGATATTATTTTAGAGCCATATCGCCCACCCCTAGTTTACAGTACAGTAAAAAGGGACATTTAATTTGTTTCCCTATTGTTATTAGTTCTGTTCTGTGACTACAACACAATCATCCCCGGACAGCTACACACCAAATTGACCCAACTCAGTGTGCCAGACTCCACCTGCCAGTGGATCACAAACTTTCACACTGGCAGAGAGCACAGGTGAGGTTGGGAAAGATCACCTCAGAAGCAAGGACCATCATCAAAGGAGCTCCACCGGGTTGTTTTCTCTCCCCACTGCTCTGCTCAATGTGCACAAATGAGCGGAGTGTACCTCCATCGACCACGCAGTCAAATCCTGAAGTTTGCAGACAATTTGACAGTTATTGGTCTCATCCAGGAAAGTGACAAGTCTGCATACAGATGGGTTGTTGAGCAGTACCTGGACAAAAACCTGGAGCATAACACAGCAAAAACAGTGAAGAAAAGAGTGGACAATATGCTATACATATAATACTGATTCTAATGCTATACATAAATGTTAGATTAGTATATACTTGTACTACCTCATAGTTGTTGGAAATTCAATATTACGTTGAGATGAATGAGCTGAATGACTGAGCACATCCTATTTGTGTATTTTCCATTGCTGTGTTTTGACCCTGTCACCCATGCCATTTAAGCCCATTCACTGTTATTTTCTTATTAAAGGGATCAGGATCTGCAGTGAGACGTTACATTCTAGTCTTTTCAGGCCACTAATATGAATATTAGCTGACCTTCAATTTGTATCACTATTAGAAACTCAATAACTCAATAACTTGTCTGGATGATGGTTAGCATGTGCAAGAATAGAGGAATGGAAAGGAGCAGGAGGTATGGAGAAAGGAATGAGCAGTAATTGGGGAAATAGGACAGCTGATCCCTTTCAGAATTTGGGTGTGCACACAGTGATGTCACTTCAAAGTCTACTTCTTTGTTCTTCACAAAATCTTTACACTAAAACAGTTTCTAGGTAAGTGAGGAGAGAATGAGGATCGGTAAGAAAATGCAGTAACTTTTAGGCTTTCTGGACCCTCCCTATATCTCAGATCTCAGGGTAACACTGATGGTCCTGTTTAACACTTCTTCATAAAATTTAGTTTCTAGTAATAAGACTAGTTTTAACACCATCTTACTTGCTGTCATCCATCATAGGCTAAACCACCTTTCACAACCCTGTAATCCCAGCATTCATTTTACCACAGATTGATGGGTGGAGGTAGACTAATTTCCTTGGGCTCCACAATGACAGATATATTATGAATATTATCCAAAACTGATCTTGAATGTTCACAAGCATGAGAGATGGTGATGTGATTCAGCCATCAAAGATGGGCAACAGCTGTCCCTCTGTGAAACCATGTGCTAAACATCATGACCGCATACAACCACATGTTTAAATCTGGATTCTTCAGCTAAGTGAGGTATAGCTAAATAAATCCACATCCACCATATACTTCAGTGTACAACTGTATGCCAACTGAGCAACTCAAGTAGCTCGTACTAAAAAAATGCTATGTCTGTAATTTATTAAAATAGTGACTGATTAATCATAGTCAATGGCAAATGCTCAATTTATCATAGAACTGATCTGACTGGCACACCTGTTTAGGATGAGATTCGGCTAGATTCTGAATTGTGTTGTTCAACAGCATCTATGCTCACAGTTTAATATCGTTCAGCTTTGGGCTGGTGTTAAAATGATAAAAAAGTAATTAAACTTATTTACAAAAGTGTTTCTAACCTGTAAAGATTTATGGAAGATGTATGGTTTTGTGGAACCCTTTGAACACAACAGCTATAGGGGCACACTTGGAATCCTTGGGAAATTGATGCTAAATCCACTTCTATAATATGTATAAATGTATAATATGGGGTGGGACAAAATATCAATATCTCTATGTGATGGCACTAATCAAATTAATAGGTTAAACCTGTGGTAAAGAATATTGGCTGTCAAATTATTTGAAACTGACACCAAAGTTCCATAATTCCTGGTATTTACTTATTTGGGAGTATTTTATCATCTTTTATAACACAGATGCTGTAAAGTAACATAAGCATTGCCTCATATTGAGTATCACAGAATCACAGTATTGAGATATTGTTATTGTGGGCAGCGCACTGTGACAATATTGTATTGTATTGTATTGTATAAGTATAATATTTATATACTACTGTATAATACTTACTAAGTGTGCCAATTTATGAAATGATCATGCAATATTACTGTGACATATTACACTGACAAGCCAAATTCTGCCACAGTCCCATGGATGCTCAAGAATGCTACATTTACCTGAGGGATATGCATGTTGGAACTCCTGCTAAATTCCCGCAAAATTTCAGAAACAGAATGTGGCAACTATCTGGCACCATCTATCAGACTTAGCTAAAACTCCAATATTTCACTTGCCTCACAAGATAACATCTCACAAGATAGGTGTTGGTATTCCTAGGCCATCTCCCTGAAGTAACAATTTATGATTGATGAACCAAACTGAAGCAAAGCTGTTTAATTCAGTATCCTGAACAACCCAATAGTGGTGTTAGTGTTTTGAGAAGTGCAGTTATACTTCATCTGAGGATTAAAATGTGCTGTAAAAGATGTACATTCATGCAGTTATATGCAACGCCTAATGGACTTGTGGTAGAGCTGAATGGACCCAGTGAAATATCAACTTTTGTAACATAAGGAACACCTATTTTGTCAAAATATTTATGTTAATATTTAAGCGTCATCTTAGTATTTTATTACTTACTCACACAATTACTGCAGCACTAACAACATTATCTATTTGAATGTGGTTTCACTGTTATAGTAAAATAGTATAGTATATTACAAGATCTGTAGTAACAAGAACAAGGTTTGCATGCTATGTTTTACATTATTCAGAAAATGTTCTACTAACCAAAAATTGTTAGCTAGGGAGGTCAGCCAGCGTAGTTACATTGCTAACACTGAAAATTCTGCTGGGTGAGGATAATGTGATAGCTACATAATACCACAGTAGCGAAGCAGAGCAAGGCCAGTGGCCAGTAAGCTTGCAATGCTGAAGGCATGGTAGCAATGCTAACAGCATGATCGCAATTCTAATCCTATCACACAACCTGTGCAAGGTGCATCACAATTCTCTTTGCTACCTTACACCCCATCAACAGTCTTTTTCACGCCTTGCACTCGCACCGTGTTGGAGATTAGGAATAAATCTACACTGATGGGCGTAGTGGTCTGGAAGTGAGATTTGTTCAAGTAAATTTCTGGCGTAAATTTGGCGGCGAAAAAACACAGGTGCGACACTGACTGAAATAAACCTAGACAACAGTCAATTGTCAGAGTCCATTCCTATAGGTGCATCATGCACACATTAAACACACACACGGTCGCGCTGCAGAGCCTGACTTTTAATTCAATAAACAAGTTAAAAAATAAAATAACATTGCTGCTCCCTTAAATAAGCTGCATCATGTGCATCATGCACACATTAAACACACACACGGTCGCGCTGCAGAGCCTGACTTTTAATTCAATAAACAAATTAAAAAATAAAATAACATTGCTGCTCCCTTAAATGAGCTACTGGAGTACCTTTACAGCGTGAACGCGCAGGTTAGTATCCTCTGCTGAGGCACACAAAACGTCGTAGTATTAAGATATGAACATGCCAATGTCAGAGCGCACCTGCCTCTTAAAGGCAATGACTCAACTGGCACACTGATTGGTTTATTTCACGTTACGCCCAAAACAGACCCATGATTATTAAAAGAATTAGTACACACCTTTTGCATGTTTCAAGCTGTGCAAGGCATATTTTTTGTGCCCTCACCATACCAACGAGATACCGACATGCCCTTAAATTAATAGTGTTCTATAGATTGCTAAAATATGGGTCCAAGAGTTAACTTACCTCTGTTTGGGCACCAGCCTCTTTAGCTGTTTTAAAAAGCTGTTTTCTCACAAGTGAGCCTCAGTAGAGATGTACTTTATCTTCTCTGAAAATAAAAACACACTAAAAACGACCAAGAATGAATAGAAATCATTTTTTAAGGGAGAGTTCATGCACACTTTTATTCCCATAAAGTCTCAAATGACCGTTGGTTGTAAGCCCCGCCCACAGTGCAGGGGGTTTGGCTCTATTTATGGCGGCTGCAGCAGCGCGAGCTCTGTGAGCTGTGGAGAAGAGCTGAGGGAGAGATGGAGAGGCTAACTTTACTGGCGCTGACGGTCACTTTAATCTCCGCAGTGTTTGCGGCGAAGTCCCCTTATCAGGCGGTTCTTCAGCACAGCAGGATAAGAGGGAGACTGCAAGGGTAAGACTGTTTAGAGATGGAAAAATGCAGATATTTACTGTACTTTTGGGTCTTTGTTGCAGTGATGAGTAGCTAACAGTAAATAACAGCCTGAGCTACAGCTGCTTTAGAAACTTTTCATTAAAAACTGTTCAGTTGACTCGGTTTAATAGAGTTAATGTTTGTCTTGAAAGTTTTATTCTTGCCAGACGTGACCCAGATGTTCGTACACGTGATTAAAAGCTTTATGTGTCTGGTCCTGCTGGGACTTTGCTGAAATGTTTCACTTTTCCTTTTCTGCTGCTGTGATTCTGGTGTCAATGCTTTCACAGCACACCCAGTTTACAGTAAATGCCAACGAATAGCCCACCTCCTCATTTTAACGTTTTTGCTCTTTCAGACCCAATGTGTGTGCTATGCAGAAGATCCAGGGGACTGATAAGAAGTACTTCACCAACTGCAAGCAGTGGTACCACCGCAAAATATGCGGCAAACCAACGTGAGTCAACACATATAGCCTACTACTTTTGTGGAGAGTCCAATAATGATCCTAATTATCAAATAAAACCTTTAAAGAAAAGGTGGAATGGGTTTTGCATTGTAAACATATCGAGAACTGTTAAAAGTTGTACAGTATAATGTGATCCATATGTTCTCTAAATCTGCATGAAGACAATATTCCTTTGATTGTTTCTGATAATTTTTGACAATTTTATTATCATTTATTTGTGAAGTTAATTAACTATTCGGCATTCATTCCACTGCTATGAGAAACATGATCAAATTATTAGAAAATGTAGCAATAGATTGTGAAGACAAGTATGGAAATGCCATGTAAGTCAAATGCTGGTTGCACAATTGTATAGAACAGTACAGTTTTACAGTTTGTTGGGCATGAGTGGGTTAAGCAATCACAGCTAAACATCTAGTCTGGCTTTTCGTTCTCCTGTTGGCTTCATGCTCCATCAGAATCTACCCATACAGTATAGCATTACTTCACAAAAAGAAATCTACTGGTCTGTTGACATCTGCCTCAGTTAAGAGGGATGATGGAGTGGACTGCCATAACAGAGTTTTAATAGTTCTGTAAAATGTACATTACTTCACAACTTTGCAAAACTGGCAGAGAGAATAAAACTGCCCTGTCTGTCTATGAGGCAAATTCTTGGAAAATTCTTTTCCATTCCACAGTCCTACTGCCACTTACTGTACTGTACTGGAATATTGTATCGTTGAATATTAATTTAAAAGGGAATTTTATTTTGAATGTTAAAAAAAAATCTGCTTAGATTTTGGGAAAATTTTATTTGAAGTGCATTGGTGAATGACGAAATATGAAGTATACAAGAAACACATTACATTTTTTAATGTAAAAATATTTTTTCACATAGATAGTAGATATTTAGCTATTTATTGGAACATCTCAGTTGAGTTGATAAAAGGTAAACAGGGCATTTAGAGTATTTTGATGTAAAAGCTGCTTTCAGGAAAAAAGAGATATCTACTTCAATTTCTTGACACGGGTGGTGATAGGACCCAAAGGAACCAAGGGCCACAACTGTTTTTACTGCAAATGTAGCAATTATATCTACTATTAAAAATAACCAGTTAACCTACATTCGGTCTTCTAAGTTGTTATATGTGTTGCTGATTAATGTTAAACAGAGATAAAATCTCTGAAGTGATCAAATCTCTCAAACCTATGGACATCCGAGAGTGTTTTAATAAGCTCAAAATCTTCCCATATCTTTCTTTGATGTAGCTTTTTTATGTAGATACTTTATACTCTTTTGTGTCTGGTTCTCATCAGCACCAGTGTGAACAGATCTGACATATTATGAACATTCTTTAGTATGGCTCATTTCACATCAAACTCTGTTACTCTGAATGACTGACTTTCCGTATGTCATAAGTATGTATTTATGCAAAATCTGTGGGATATCCCTGGCTTTGAGGTACATTCTGGCTTTAATGGATTTTAAGTGTCATTTTAAGTTTTGTAAGTACTACAAACTCCTTTACCAGAATCTGCCCCAAATATTTGAGTGATTAAGTAAGACTAAAGACTTGCTCATCTTTAAAAAAAAAAATTAAAGGGGTCTGTACCAGCTGGTCTGTTTTCTGTTAGAAGACATTTTACCTCATTGTAATCAGCGGCTTAGTAAACTACAGAGGAGGAAAGGTCACAAAAAGAATTATCATTACCCCATGGGAGACACATTCCTTGGCCATGCAGGGTCTCCATACACAACACAGCTTAGTTTTTTTTTATCCTGGAATTATAATAAACAGTGCAAATATCTTCTTTTAAAGCTATTATTTGAGATAAATTAAATACTATTCAGATGGAAAAAATCAAAAGTTTTATTTTATTAAATCCACAGCTCACAAAATGTTATGAGTACTTGCACTGTCACTGTGCACACTTTATACATTTTGTACACTTTAGCACTTTTGTTCATATGTTTTGTTATCACAAACTCGAACACATCTTGAAAAATAAAACTCTCTCTTCATATTAAAATGTGGCACATCTTGTTGAAATTCCCTGCAGCGGTCTGAAGCAGGTATCCACATGCTATGTGGGGAAGCAGTTGATTTCCCGCATCAGTTAGTTACTGCCCAAAGAACTATAGTGATAATAGTTAGCAGATGAGCAGATTGGTCCCTGTTGCCTCAGGCGGAGAACATTTCTATCGCCGCTTAAGTCCAAGCATTTTGTGTTCCTAGATGGTTGAAATCTCTTTAGGGATTCGTAACTAAATGTAAATAGGTTTTTGTAACGCATACCATTTCAGCGATTGCATTTGAAAGACAGCATGATGCTGAGAAGACAGTCCTTGTATCTTATTAAATAATTAATGACTTAATTATTTGTTCATGTTAAGCTAAGCATCACTTTAAACACTCCACTGCAGTGGTTTTGGAAGTCTGTGCAGTACATAAAATCTCCAAATATAGCTAAAACCCTTTTTTTATATAATTTTGACGTTATTTAAATGGTCTCTAGCTGCTTTGCAAAATATAAGCATGCTCAAAATATAAATCAACTTAGGAAAAAAATTGTAATGAATTGTAATAGATTCTTTGTGAAGAAATTAAACAATGCATCTTTCCTCATTTACTAAAGTACCAGGAGAATGTAGGTGTATTTTGTTGTCTTTTATACTGTTCAGATGTCTACTGAAGTAAACTCTTAAGAAAGGGTCCTTCAAAGGTTTTTCAGTAAAGGCTATTATTCTATATACACTGAGATGCCAAATGTCATGGGACAGGAAATTCTTTGGCCATCTCACATGGAATAAAAAAAAAAGTAACTGACCTGGGATAGGTAACTGTGGGATGTGTGTGTGAAGCTTCCTGAAATAAAAATGGATTTGATGGATGAATCTCTTATCTGTTCGCAGTTTTAGGCAGACACTGCCAGTCATAGTTACTACTACCACCGCACCGTCTACTAAGGGAAATAATGTCTTCTATAATGTATTCTTAGTACACACATAACACTGTAGATCGAATATTGTTAAATCCCTGCAAAACTTTAACAAAATGTATCATCTTCTATCTGGAATTCACTATTAGTCTCACTCAAGCTAGTGTAGATACTTCACGTCTCCTTGCCATGAGCACGTTGGCCAGCTTTCCACCTCACTCACAACACAACAGATTACACCTCACA
This sequence comes from Astyanax mexicanus, assembly GCF_023375975.1. Classification (NCBI taxonomy): domain Eukaryota; kingdom Metazoa; phylum Chordata; class Actinopteri; order Characiformes; family Acestrorhamphidae; genus Astyanax; species Astyanax mexicanus. The sequence continues at coordinate 39,642,386 of NC_064417.1, read as the reverse complement.
ACCTACACCAGAGTGGGTGGGTGCTCTTGACATAAAATCAGTTTACATACTGCTGTCCTTTTACTTTTGGTATATCAGTATAGACAAGTCTGACTCTATTTCAAATAAATAGAAAATAGATGTTTAATATATAATCTTTTAAGAATTGTTCGTTATAGTTCCAAAAAATGTTCAAAGAACCTTTTTAGTTCTGTGTAAAGCAAGTTTTGCCTAAAGAATATAGCCACTGGTCACTTTTATCATTCAAATGATTTGTATTACTCAAAAATGAAAGCCGATTAACTTTGTGACAGGAGCTTGAGCTTGAGTTACTGACAGACTTCTGCGAATAATGGCTTCCATGTGTTGCCTTATGGTGACTTTCAGTCTTAGTGGGGTTAAATTGTTGACAAATCTGATTGCTCTTCTGTGTCTGAGCTCCGCCGCAGGCAAACAGACAGGCTTAGAGAGCCCCACTCCAGCTTCCACAGAAGCTCTTGATGATTGACGTCCATTTTAATGCTCCCACAGGGAAGGAAAGGTGTTATTGGTTACCGGCCCGAACATTCCATAGACATGTATATCAAGACGAAAGGGGAACCACATGTGCGGAGTGTTACCTGCACAGCCCAGCTTTTTTTAATGCACCTCATCATTTTAAGAGTCTAAGCCTGCTGCTTGTAACTAGAGTTAAGTGACCGTTAGATGACTGAGTAGGACTTGTTTTATTCATCTTCTCCCCCCTAAACAGTGTTTCTTTCACAAGCAAATCTCATGAAACAAGAGAGGAAGTGAGACTTGCTGTGGGCGCTTGGATGTTTGTAGGAAACGACTGCTTGAGCAAGTTCTGTCCAGGGTCTAATATCCCCCAAACACACACAAATCATTCACAAGTAACTGAGGAGTTTTCCACCTCTAGTCTCACGGCTGTGTGAAGTCTGTGGAGTCTGGCTGTGAAAGGACACAACCTTGCTTGTGAAAAGAGGTTGAGTGCAGCTTGATTTACAGAAACCCCTTTTGGGGTTAAGTTTGGGGGGTTGTGGGTATTTTGTAAGAACAATCGCGGTCTTTGTACAGTTGGATGTTTCCAGGTCACTTGAGGAGAGACCATAAGGTTTCCCTATGAAGGAACCTCCTAATACCGTCTCCTGAACCACACTGTGGTTTTAGACTTTGTACCCAAGAAAACTATTGCTATAGTTCTGTACTGAAGAATTGTTTGGGACTGTAGATGGAAATATTTAAAGATCTTGAATATTTTCTCTGTTAAACCTTTGACAGCACATTTTGAGTCACTATATCTGATTGAACGAGCTGTTTAAGTTAAACTCAACATGATTGTGCCATCTCTACTAGTCAGCAGAAATACAGTACAATAGACCACAAATATCCACTGGAGATCACTCGTTATGTGGATTGTTTTTGGTGGATTTTTCAATAGTAAGCATTATTTTCAGCATGTTATACGAAGCAAAAGTCAAGGGCTGAAATAAAACCACAGAGTTCATCCAAACACATTTCCAGGGTTTATGTAGCCCCACACTCTTTGGAGTTAAATCAACACTTTTAAAATATTTAAACATTTAACATCATGGCCGCATTCCTGGCAACAAGTTGTATTCATTTAATTCCCTAATGAATTAAAAGAAGAATATTATGAACAACTGCTTAGTCAAGGAAAGTTAGATTGTGTTTTTGGTTCTTAAAAATGGATGAAACAGCCCTGCTTCACCTCTGCCAGACTGTTTTACCAACATTTTAACAAAATCCAGCACACTGGATTTTATTAATTACTTCACTGGAGTTTTCATTACATTGCCAGCTCCTTACAGTACGGAAAATGGTAACTTGCTCTTTTAGCCTAGAACACGGTGGCCAGGTATCAACTATTATATAAGAATACCCAGTGGAAGGTTGTGATAAAAAAAAAAAACTAAAGTTTTTTTATATTGCCCCAAACACAAACAAAATGTATTGGAGACAGCAACATATTCCATTGATTTTTGTTGGTAAAATATTAAAGAGTTAGCAGTAAAGATGCCATTATTATTTATAAGTACTCTTTCAAACTAGACTCTTTAAGTGAGCACAGAAATGTACTTAGTAATGTTTGAGGAACTTTTAACTCATTGCAAAATGTTGCTATGACAATTAGACTTCGCTGTTGATGCCTATTCCCTTATAGGAACTGATACTTTTGGCATGAAATAGATACAGTGTGCTGACTCAGACAGAGAGACCATACACTGAATATAATAAAGATTTCAACATCATTTCCCACAAATTGTCTGTTAGATAGCTTGCCACCCCACTTGGATATTCAATGTACACAAGGCTTGAATCATGCAGCCTTGCTGTTTATTTTGTCAGAAATCCATGGCTACCATCTTTGTTTATGCTGGCGGAGAACAAATAAGAGTTGAGTTACCATCTGTTTTGATAATCAGTTCAGTCTGCTTTTCAGTTCTCAATGTTTTACAAGTGTACCCCATTCCTGAATATAAGGATTGTCCTCTTTGTTTGGACTTTCTATACTGGGGATTACTTGCGTCAATATTGATGTTCTAATGTGAAACGGTTACATAATTGAGGAATCAGAATCCAAATAACAATTGCAATACAGAAAAAAAAACTAAAAAATACTTTGTTTCAATAGAAAAATGATAATTAGTTTTTTTATATATTCCACGTAAAAGCGTTTATTTTAGTTCATCCATCTATCCTATCCTTGCTGTAGCAATATATAATCTCAATTATTTAATTTTATTTTATCTTATCTTACCTTTTTTAGTTTTGCTAATGTATTTGCCAGATGCAGTACCCATTAACGAATAGCATCAAATTATAAAAAAGATAAACATTTTCAGTTCAATTAATACGGCACATTTAAAAGCATAAAAACGGTGTAGTGTATACAATATCTGAATTAATTAATCTGTTATCTATTGTAAAAAGAGCTAATTGGACCAAATGTCATGAAATATTATTTTCCCTGGCTTGTGATTTCATTGATCATAATCACATTTATAAACTTGCTGTATTGCAAGATGATAATGCTATTCTTCCTAGAAAATAGCAAACCCTACAAAATGTTCCATAATATCCAGTAGCCCTATGCTTGCACCTTAGCTTGGCAACTCCTAAGAATGTCTCTTTTGTTTGTACTGGCAGGAGTTATTATTTCAGTTGGGTCCCTAAGCCCCTGCTCTGTAGTTTCCTCTGGCCAGTGATGGTTCTCTGCACTTTTTTCAAAAAGGAAATGAGATTTTATGACCTTCCAAGGCGAACTGAAGCCCAGAGCAGATTTATTATGGAAATGTATGTATCTAGAAGGAAACACAACAGAGTGGTACACTTTGCCTTGGGGTGTGATGTGGTGTTTGCAGTGAAAAGTGATGCAGATGGTGTTGCATTACGGCTACAAAGGCCAGCGTTATTTATTATCACTTGTGTATTTAACAGAAAAGTGTAATACAATACTTTAACAATTTTGAATACTTTGACATTGTGAGGTAATGACTTGAAAACTTACAAAAATTGTTTATTGATTGTAATTAGCAGGCTGTATGAAAAATTATTTATTTTATTTTATAAAAGCTAGTTTAATAACTGAGCATAGTCGGTGCACTCACAGTGAACACTGATTCAGTCGTTTACTCAGGTGATTTGAGGCTGAGGGAAAAAAAAAACATTTAAAATGATTTTCTTAGATTTTACTAAATGGAAAACCTCTGGAATACAATCAAGAGGAAGATGGATGATCACAAGCCATCAAACCAAGCTGAACTGCTTGAATATTTGCATCAGGAGTGGCATAAAATTATCGAAAAGCAGTGTGTAAGACTGGTGGAGGAGAACATGCCAAGATGCATGATGCAAGATGCAAATATTGATTAATGAACTTTATGAATATGAACTTGTTTTCTTTGCATTATTTGAGGTCTGAAAGCTCTGCATCTTTTTTGTTATGTCAGCCATTTCTAATTTTCTGCAAATAAATGCTCTAAATTAATATTTTTATTTGGAATTTGGGAGAAATATCTGTGGTTTGTAGAATAAAACACAATGTTCATTTTACTCAAACATATACCTATAAATTGCAAAACCAGAGAAACACTTAAGTGGTCTCTTAATTGTTTTTCAGAGCTGTTTATATTAGGAATGTATTGTGGAAAAAACTACTTTTTTTATCAGTTTTCACAGTTGTTGCTTTTCTTTGCAGGACAATCGCCTATGAGTGCTGTCCAGGTTATGAGAAGGTGGTTGGAGAGAAAGGTTGTCCTGCAGGTATGAAGAACACATTTAGTCATTTTGCAGTGTTAGCTTATTGTCAAAAAATATTTTTTCCCATTGTATCCTTATGGAAATTGTTGGTTTGCTTCAGCTCTTCCCTTGCTGAATATCTACAACACTCTGGGTGTGGTTGGGGCCACTACCACTAAGATGTACTCTGAGAGGGCAAAGCTGCAAGAAGAGATTGAGGGACCTGGAAGTTTTACATTCTTTGCCCCCAGCAATGAAGCCTGGGCTGCCCTTCCCACTGTGAGTACTGCACACACATTTTTTATATATTGTTCCTCAAGTAGTTTATTAATAATTAAAATTTTAATATAACTTCACAGAACTAGTTTAAAAGTAAAATGGTCTACTGTTATTGATTTAGGAAATTCTGGACGCCCTGGTGAGCAATGTCAACATCGAGCTCCTCAATGCATTACATTACCACATGGTGAACAAACGCTTGACTTCAGATGACCTCAAGCACGGTTCCTCGTTCCCCTCCATGTACCAGGACTTCGATGTTCATATCCATCATTATTCCAATGGAGTAAGTGATTTCTGTTTCAGGACATCAATGTGCTGCTCTGACTTATAAGAGAAAGCACCAGCGGGCATGTTTATAGTAGAGTCTCTAGAGCTATGCTGTTTATTTTATCTTTGTTTAAGCTTGAGATACTTAACATTGTACTATGGAGTCTGTCTGTATCCAACAAATAAACCTTAAACTATTTTTAAATCTCTTCTTCTTTGGAAGTGTCTGAGTGTTAGCTCACAGTAAATTCGCAGTAAAATCTCTGATATTTATTTAATACTGTTGAACTTAATATGTATTTTTTTTGCAGATTGTGACAGTCAACTGTGCTAGACTGGTGAAGACAGACCAGCATGCCACTAATGGAATCGTACATGTTGTTGACAGAGTCATCACAGCTATCACTAACAACGTTAATGCTTTCCTTGAGACTGAAGATGAATTGCAGTCACTGCAGGTATTGGAGAAGAACTTTCATTTCAAGAAGTTTAATTTCACAAATACTAACTAAGTTAGCAAGAGCTGTGCGTGTCATGATAACTATTTTTGTTTGGAAGGTATATTGTCCAATATATTAATGTCATAAAGGATATGATTGTCATTTTATGCCACTGATATACCAATACTAGCATAAAAATGCAATTATACCATTTTAAAGAGCAGGTACATTTTAATAATAAGGAATATTTAGACATTAGACATTGGAATATAAACATGTTTAAACATCCTACAAACTAACTACATTAGTTAATGGGCTGGCCACATTAGAAAAAAACATATATATGTTAGGGTCATGACATCCATATATTTATATTGTACAATAAATTGTTAACATAATTATCATGAAAGGTGTAACTTTTTTTTTTTACTTTTTTTTTTTTTTTTTTTTTTTTTTAGACTGCTATTGCAGCTGCTGGTCTTACTTCCATGTTGGAGAATGAGGGTTCCTACACAATCTTTGCTCCAACCAATGAAGCCTTTAAGAAGATTCCCCAAGAAATGCTGGACAGAATCTTGGGAGACCCTGTAGCTCTTAAAGGTACCTTTACATTGTTTTTTACAAATGATCTCAAATGCACTGTACATAATACAATACAATAAATCCAAAATTCTGTATTAGTAAATCTAATTAAATTATATGAATTATTCACACACTTTAAAATCCTGATAAAACACTCTGGCCATGGTTACATTACACTTGTATTCCACAGATCTGCTGAATTACCACATTGTAAAGAACTTGCACTGCGCTGAGTCAATTGTGGCGGGGGTACCTCTGGAAACACTCCAGGGCACAGTGCTGGAGGTGGGCTGTGATGGAAATGATATGACCCTCAATGGCAAAGCCATCGTCACAGAGAAGGACAAGCTTGGCACTAATGGAGTTGTCCATTATATTAGTGAACTTCTCGTCCCTGATTCAGGTATTACTACTTTTATTCAGGTACTATACTTCCATTCTGTCCACACAGTATGTTCTTTTTACATGCTATATTGTTCTAACATTATTGTTACTTATTTTTAAGCTAAGACTCTGAAGGAACTTGCTGAGGGAACTCCACAGGTTTCCACATCCATAAAGCTTTTCATGGATGCTGGTCTAGGTGCTCATCTTACTGGATCTGAGACAGTGACACTGATAGCACCTCAAAACGATGCTTTCAAAGGTTTGATACAATTACAATTCTGTAGTAATTCTCAGCTGCACTATACACTAATACTACATTGAATGTGCTATATGTTGCTTATATTAGTGTCTTTATGAAACCTCTACCAACACAGGCAGTGCGACTTTGACTCCTAGCTTGAGGAAAGCTCTGAGGAACCACATTTTGAAGAACAAGTTCTCCTCCAAGAGTCTTTACCATGGACAGGAGCTGGAAACACTTGGAGGAAATAAACTCAGAGTGTTTGTTTACAGAAACGTAAGTTTTTACCTAAATCTTCTTAGTACAGACACAGAGAGACACTTAATGGATCCTACAAGATAGATACATTAAATCAGTACATAACTTCAAATCTCTGTTGAACTTAAAACCTACAGTACATATATATTATAAATATATTGTTTCATTCTTAAAATCACAATAGCTGCAAAGGCAAATTGAATCATACAAATAATGCTGCAGTTGGCTTTAAACTAAATCATTTTTTATTATATTCAGATTTTTGTTCCACAGAGTACACTGTTAATACCATGACATGCTGGATCACTTCTAGAGAAATGTTCCAAAAAAAAATCCTGTATTTTTTAGTATCGCAAAAATATATCACAGGATGACAAAATATCACTGTTTACATTTTTCAGTATCACACAGTCCTACAAATACTTTCGTGCCAACAGTTACAAGCAATTAAAAGAGCAGAGCTCAAATATTGAATACTCTTGTTCTCTTCTCAGTCCACATTCAGTATTAGCATTTTCAATTCTGCAATGAAAAAAAAAACATTATGAGACATTATTAAATCCAACAGACATTTATGAGGCATTAGTAAACTCTAAAAGAAAAAAGGCTGTGGGATTGTGGCAAGACGTATTGCTTTTAGAGGCATGTTTTTTGTAATCGTTTATTATTTTTATGACAGGTCTACAGTACATAGGGGAATTTTCCTATGTGACTCTATAACCGAGGATGAGACGTGAAGCAGCAAACCCCAGACTACCCAATAATTATCATACTGGTTTCATGTGTCTTTAATTTCCACTCATGTTCATGATAGTGCTGATATATCTAATGCTTTTGAACTCTCACATTTCTACTGTGTAATGAAATTCACAGACCACCGGAAACCTCTCCTCTGGATCACCCTAACGTTTTCCACAGCCCACTTGCACGCCATCCGTCTTCCAAGGAAACACAGTCCTGAATCAGCACCCCTGATGGCAATAGCAAACCACCCTAAACTCACTGCTGCTATTTGCTTTGCAGAACCTTTGCATCGAGAACGCCTGCATTGCTGCTCATGACAAAGATGGACGTTATGGCACCATGTTCACTGTGGATAAAATCCTGGCTCCTCCCATGGGCACTGTCATGGATGTTCTGAAGGCTGATAGTCGTTTCAGGTAAATCTGCTGAAAAAAGCTGATAATACAACTAATATACATCCTGACATTCAACATAATATCAAATAAGAGGTACCATGTCCATTTTAACAGAAAGATAACAAAGTAATAATCTCAGACACAAACTTTTTAGCACCTCACAGGTGTTGCCGGACGATTTTAAGCTGCTAGTTAGCATTCAGCAATTCTCTTTGAAGCCTAAAACTCCATAATTACCCATGGGAGAAAAAAATCCCTGACAAGGGTGTAATGGTTTTACCAGCTTAGTAGGGCTGAAAGAGTATACGCAGCTGCTCTCCTTCCCACCCGCGTTCAAAGACTTCAGTGTCAGTCCTCTCAACACTGTTTCATAATGGTTACTAACAAGCTCCAACACGAAGCTGAGAGTTCCGACCAGTGTCACGAAGCGGGTGGAGGCTGGCCTGTCAATCTAGCTAATTCTTCAGGATATATCTTTCTTAATGTGTATTAACCGATTTTACCCTTCACAGCATCCTAGTTGACAACGTTCAGAAAGCAGGCTTGACTGAGCTGTTGAACAAAGAGGGACCCTACACCATCTTCGCCCCCACCAACGACGCATTCCGTGCCATGCCCCCAGCTGACCTCAACAAACTTACAAGTACTACCCATTTCTTTAGAAATACTTTATAAATGTTACAGTCTATAAATACACATGACTTAAATATAGAACTGGGCGATATGGAACAAATATCGCCCAGTTCTATATTTAAACAAGTACTATCAATAACAATTACTATCAATATAATTAAATGTGCAGTTGGGTCAGTGTTCCTTTAAGTACTGATAATATCCTCAAAATGCTTACAAAAAGTATATTGTCAATCTTTCAATCTTGTCAAATATTTAGCACAATACAAAAAAATACTGTCATATTATCCGGCTTGCAAATAAATATATATGTATATATGTTCTGTATATTATGTTCTGTATGTTATGTGTTTCAGGTTTCTAATACTTGTGTTTACCCAATGCAGGAGACCCCAGAGAACTGACTAAGGTTCTGAAGTACCACATCGGTGAACAGTTTCTCGTTAGTGGTGGAGTGACATCTCATACCAGAGTGAAGCCCCTCTTAGGAGAAAAACTGGAGTTGGGCGTGGTGAGAACCCGAAGCTACTCATGAATCATCTCATCATATTGCTCTTTAAAATGCCACCTCATTTCCTTTGGGTCTGGATAAATGCTGAACAGGCACATTATCAGCAGCAGGAAGGGGAAAGAAAAACTAAGTTATTTACTTCACATTGATTATTTGTATTTGTATTGATTTCTGTATTTTTGATTAATTTTCATTTGTGCCAATTGTCAATAGTGCAAGCTCAGCTAGTGAGCTAACTATGAAGGTAGTTGGTTTGGCTTTAAAGGTCTTAGGTGGAATCAGTTGTTTGCTGCTTTGTTTGGTGCTATAGTAATTTGTGGAATGTAAAATGTATATACTAATATTAATGTGATTATTTATTTAAGAAAGGATTGAAAGTACTGTAAAGATGATAGACTCCTTAATAAGTTGTGACTGTTATCCTAATGCTTTAAAATCATCAGAACATGTCTTGTGGTCCAGTACTGCATATTCACTATACTTTATTTTCAACCAACATTTTTACATTACAATTTTAATAATTTTATGACAGTAGATTTCTGGTTCTGCCTTGCTTATTTTAGTTTCAGGCAACTTTCTAAAACCTACATGTTCTCTTTCTAGCGGAACTCCACTATGTACGTGAACAGGGTGCCCGTTGTTGATGGTGACATGATGGCTACTAATGGAGTGGTCCATGCTGTTGGCTCAATCATAAAGCCACTGCGTAAGATCACACTGCTCTATTCTAAAAACAAATATGCAATATCTACTGCAGCAGCGTTTTACATATGTTATGCTTCTTATTTTTAGCTCCTAAAACTGTGAGTGACCAGGCAGACAGCTCTTCAACAAGACGTACCTCTGCAGTGAAGGTGAGCTTTATGCTTTAAACAAATCTCTATATCAGAAAGTACTATAGTAGTATTAATTTGTACTTTAAACAAGTATTTGGAATATGTAGTGTTTATGTATTTATATCTTTATTTTTTATTGATGTATTTTTAATGTATGTAATGGATTTGTGCTTGATTTAAATTTTATAAACTCTGCAACTGATGTTTTGTTTTTCTTTATAGGCCGGCCCACAGCTTATGAAAAATGGTAAATACTCTTTAACTGAATACTTTACAGTATATATCTGAGTACTGTTACTTTACTGCCATTTTATTACTGTTGTGAATATTTTACATACTATTTCTTTCTAGAAATAAAGGGCGTTTTATAAATGACTAAATATCTTACCATTTTTTAGAGGATCTCTTCCAGAAGGTCTTGAACAGCCGGTCCAGCAGAACAATGACCCGAGTCCAGTAAATTCAGTGGTGAAAAAGTGAAGTTAATTCCATTCTCCACTGCTTTAGGAAGACTGAAGTGCACAATAAGTCATCTTCCTGTTAACAGTGGGGAGGTAATTAGCTGAGTTAAAAAATAAAAAAACAAGTCCAACAAACCAAGTAAAGATGGAAACGTCAAAGATCTTAATATTTCAGTACTTTTTTTGAATGCCAAAGATTTTCACTGGGGTACAGTATTTTAAAGGTTTGCAAATTAAAGATAGTAAATTAGCCATGTATCATAATGTGTTTTGAATATTTGTTCATTTAATTTCTCAGTTTAAATCTGATTTGTATTCTAGGTCAGAGTTTGCGGAATGTTACCTGTTTTAGTTTGTTTTCCACTTTTTTGTTTGGTTTGTTGTTTGATATAAATGTAGCATGTTTGCATGGTTTAAGCTGGAACAAAAATGCTATTTGGGCACATACCAGTGCAGGTCAGGTTTACGTCTTAGAAGTTCCCTTTTTCAACTGTGTAGAAGCTGATCTTATGCAAAACAAACACGATTTGTGTGTAACTTACTGTACTGATGTTCATTACATGTACTTGAGTTTATCAGAAGTCTTGGTACCACCAATGAGGATCTTACTGATCCAACCAGCAGACAATGAAGATGAAGTAATTTGAAACTAAATAAAACAAAATACAGAATTAATGTTTTTATTGGCATTATGTTTATAATTATAAAACAATTTCAATATATGGTGAGAAACATACATTATGCTTGCTTCATTTGAGCAGGTTTGTTTACTAAGTGGATTAATGTAAGATTTCTTGGTGGACAGAAGACATGCGTTGAACTTGAGCTGATGCTGGGCATTGTACTGATAAAAAATATTTTTTGTGGAACCAAAGAACAATATTTACATATTTCACAATAAAATTGACCCTTTTTAACCACAGAGTTACTAATTGTTTCCCTTTCACCTGTAACCTCACAGCACCAAAGCATTTCTTGAATTGAGTGCATTGATTTAGCAGTACATTAACCCATTAGACCCTGTAAGCCAACAGTTTACTTTTTCACTCTCATATATCACAATATCACTTTCTTGACCCTAAAATAAAACCATATGTGATGCCTCAATCAATGTGGATATCAAAAACCAAATGAACACCAAATTGGCTACTATACTTTATGCATTAGGAATAATAGCTGAATAATAACCATTGTATTCGAGGGGTTAATATCCAACTTGCCTGGAATGTATTGTTTATAGTTGGCATTCTTTAGGGGACCCAACTGTGGTCTCCTAACAAGTGAACAAGAAGGACTGCAGTATTTTTATGGGCCTAGAGTTCTCACACTAATAAGCATTTTGTAACATTAAAGGACAAACTACATGAACCTGCAGGATGTTTTGTACTATAATTAAATGTTTTATCACCACAATTCTGAGTCTGGGTCTTATGGAAGCCCAGGGGGTTTTGTGTCTAATGGAGACAGAGAGGAAAACATATGTGCACGGTAGCTCAGTCTCAGCTGGCAGCCCAGCCACAGGTCTGACTGAAACATTCCAGCAGGATTTTACTCTCAAGGCCAGACACTGGCAGGCTGTTTAAGCTGTAGGAGAGCAGAGGGCTAACACAGCCAGCTGTGAGGCTGCAGAGAGCCTGCCAGACACACTTACTGAAAACCTAAACAGTGTAGGATACATTGAACAGCAACCAAAGGTCAGTGTGCGGAGAGGAGTGTGAGGGCAGCCTTTTAATGTGGCCTCCGTGTTTTCACAGGGTGCTTTTTTTTCTGGGTCATTTCTAGAGTGTTATTTAAATCCACCAGACTCTAGTTAAACATCATTAAATGAATGTGTTGTGACCACATTTCTTGTTAAATTTCAGTCTTAATAAGGACTAATCTCAGAAAAATAAGAGTCTGATATTTAGTGGGGGCATGTTTTTTAGAGAAAAAATAGCTAAAGTCTGCTGGAAAACTTGCTAAATGTCACTAGGTAACGTAATGCATTAACCTGCATTTGTGTAAAGTACTTTTACACTTTTACTTGAGTTGAAAGATTGTGTTTAAGAACTCCAGCAGCACCGCTATGTCATATCCACTCATACACACACAGCACAACACACACAAGGAACACACCACTGCCACCAGTGTCGCAACAGCGCTGAGAATGACCCACTTCCCAAATAATAGCTGCCCTGACCATTAAAGGACCATTGTAGAAACAGAAGGGCTGTAGTCATATAATGGCGTGGAAGAAATACATAACAGATGCATAACAGTGGTCATAATGTTATGCTTAATCAGTGTACATGTTGATTAATGTACACATGAATTGTAATAATCCATGAAATGGACCTTTGCATAGATATTACAATATATTCACACAGTATTACCTTATATGTGTTAAATTATTAATCAAATACAAAAAGTGCAAACAAATATGTTCAGTTCAGGAGTTTTTTTTTTTTTTTACATTTTTCCCTTTAGATTCTTCTAAAATATGCTGTAATCCAAGTCAGGCCTCGCAAAATAGAGATCTAGCTCACTCACAGTGCAGGTCATGTATATCTGTAGGAGTGTCTATCTTACTATCTTCTCTTGAACCTTGTTGACATAGGGATGACTTATGGAATTCGGCTCAGCATGTGAAGCTCTCTGTAATGCGAAACATATGCAGTTATTAACACTCGCTACAATGTGCCTTTGGACTCGCCTCATGCCAAACTCCACACTGCTTTTCAAGAAGAACAGAGGAACAAAAAGCCAGAGGAAACATTAGTTAAACTGTCTTATCCAGTTGAATGAACGTTACAGTAGAAATGTTAGAAATCCAACTTAAATAATACACAGTACAAGCCAAGTCATAAATCAGGCCTGAAATTGATACCAACCAATGTCTCATTAGTAATAGAATTTCATAATACAGTTTCATACAAGTCATAGGTTTCCCATTAACTCTCCTTTTCACATACAACCAAGCTGTTCTTTCTAGCCAGGCATGTCCTCACTGAAGAATGAAACAGTTTACAATAACACAAGCAGGCTGTGTTTAGCTTTCCTGCAAAGAAACTTGCGTAAAAAAAAGGTGATAAACTGATGAGAACTGTGGAGCACCAAAGAGCAGGCCTCTCGGCTGCGATTACGGCTCAGGCGCACCCCTTTTACAGACAGAGGCAGATGTTTTGGTTAAGGCCTGCAAAGTTTTCCAGGATTCGTGACCTGCAGTACAGCTGCTGCCCTCTGCCCTCGGCCTTTCACTGTGTGGGCTTCACCCACAATAGCTCCCTTATACTACAGGCCGGACACCCAGTGAGAGCAGACTGACACACCAGAGAACCAGGGCCTGCAAACCTCACAGGTGGAGACTATCATCACGCTCTACATACTTGAATGCAAAAAAAAGAAACTCCAAGCCACAATAACAACAGTTACTAAGTGACGTCTTTTCACAGGCCTGTTATGTTAACTGGGGTTTTTGTTTAGTTTTTTGACAACCCAGAATTTCAAAACTTATTGTGATTAACAATAGTTTTGTGACATTTATATAACGATAATATAACAGTATAGTAATGCATTTTGCTGTAATCAGGAGATCGCCGGTTCGAATCCTGTTCATGAAGCTTGCCATCGGCTCTCTCTGGGTGGGTAGATGGCGCTCTTTCCCCAAATCACTTCAAAGGGTAATGTCGCTCAGCACATGTCATTTACATGTATCTGAGGAGGCATGTGCTAGTCTTCACCCTCCTGTTGTTGGGGCATCAATAGTGATAGAGGGAGTATTAATGGGTGGTTTAGGAAATTGAAGAATTCCAAGGGCCCTTATATTGTCATTTAAAACGAGGCACTGAGAACAGTGAAAGTGCATAGGTACCGTAGATTATTACATAACACTATTTATAACATATAACACAGTACCTTGAGGTAGTTCTCCGGGCACCACCAACAAAAAATTAAGTCATAATAAGTCGACTGGCAAGAATGAACAAATAGGTAAATTTGGTAAATAAACTCAACAGTGTCAGCAAAAATGATTAAGATCTTGTCCATATATATTGTACAATAATTTGATAAAATGATTTTCCTGACAGGCCTACCTATCCTTTAGCTGTGAGATCATTACAAACACAATGGTGGTTCTTTTTCAAATGGTTCTTCGAGTGATGCCATAAAGAACCATTTTTTTGACAAAGAAACAAGACAAAGAAAACCAACTTTACCATTTGTGTAGAACCATTTGTTGATGGCCTCTGCCTGTAACGAAAACTTTAATGAGTAAGAGACGCCGAATGTTCCTTGGTACAGACTGCTTAGGTTGTTAATTTTATCAGTGTTTGAGTTCCTTCCATGTTGAGTTCCTTCCATGTTGCAGACTAAATGGGATCACATGATAACACAAACAGTAGTATGTTTTAAAATGATTCAAATAATTAATTAAATAATTAATTACTGAATAGTTGGCTTTGATTCATTTAAATTGACCAACCCTATATGTGAACCACGTGCTCTACCACTGAGCTACATTTCCACTACGTAATACAAAGTGTGAACAGGCTGTAAATTGGTAAACAAACTTTATATTAAATATAGATATTTTAGACTATTCAAATAGTTATTCACACTCAAACATCCTAATTGCAAATGTGGTTTCTTATTAAACTGAAAATGATTCTTCTATGGCTTCCTCAAATTCCTATTTGAGGCATCTTTATGTTTAGGAATGCAAGCCAAGCCAAGGCCCTGGTCCCTCTTCAGCAAAGACTTTTATAGAGGAAGACCGACCTCTGCTGGACACATGTGGAACATTACAAGGCATGCATGGGTGAAGTTGTGATAAAGTTATTTAACAGGTCAAAAACAGTTCCAACAGGGCTGAATAATTACACGGATTTAAATCAGTATACTTTATTACACTGTGTATTAATCTAGCTACATGGGCCAATGTGTGATTAATTGCTTGTGTTTTGCAGATATTCTAATGAAGTAAATGTAGCTGATGTAGGCCTGCACAAAGCATGTTCACAATTCACTGTTATACAGTGTTTACCAACATTACTTTTGCGTTTTTGTTTTATTTATATATGTTTTTGTTAGAATTTTAGAATGTTATAAAGAGTTTTAGATATTAAGTAGTGAGGAAATTTAATGACTAGACTCCTATCACTATACCATGCTGGAATTCACTGAGCTCCTGAAAGCGACCCATTCTTTCACTAATGTTTGTAGAAGCAGTCTGCATGGCTAGGTACTTGGCTTAATACATTTGTGACCATGGAAGTGATTAAAACCTGAGTTAAATAATTTGGATGGGTGAGCTAGCTAGATAGTAGGGCTGCAACGATTAAATAAATTTGTTGACTACAAATTTCATTGTCGTTAATTGTTAATTTGTAACAGTACCACATTGCACAATTTGTTGGGACAGAAACACAATGGGAGATGGGTAAATGGCTCACTTACACAGGTTACACTCTACTTAGTTTGTGTCTCCAAAAGTGCCCAAACACAACAGATTACATATTTACTCACTAAATATTAGTACTTTCCACGTTTAAACATCGTCTAGTCATTTGAATGCCTTTAAATCTCACGTTCAGCTGTTTCTATCGTTTTTAGAGATGGAAGACATGGCAGAATAATCACTTAGTAATCGACTAATCGAAAAAATATTAATCAGATTAGTCGACTACTAAAATAATCATTAGCAGACAAACCAAGTCTCCCTGAAGCTGCGGGAGTCTCCCGCATTTAGGTAGTGTCTCCCTGATGTACGCGAGTCACATATAATCTCTGGGAATTCAGAACGAGAGACTTTTTTTCTCTAATCGCGTGTGGCAAGGAGAGAGAGAAAACAGAGAGGGTTCTGATTGGCCTGTTCTCTGTGAGACAGCCAATCAGTTTTTAGTGTGGGCAGGCAGTGTTTTTCCCCCCTCCCGAAAGGGAATTGTTCAGTGAGTGAGAGAAAGCAGATCATGGCGGAGGCAATATTAATAATTATTGTAATATGATATGAAATGTTTTTGATGTTGTGCATTAGATTGATTGATTGATTGATTGATTGACTTGCTAGCCAACCAGCCTGGTCTTGCTTGCTGGTCATGTTGATCAACTATATTGGCCACAATAGCTTGGACTACTGGTTATCTAGTTAGCTTGGTCAGGTTGATGATACTTGCAGACCAGCTAAACCGTTAAACTCAAACGAAAGCATGCACAGTGCAATGCAACTGGGACCAGTTGCTGTTTTTAACAAGGACATATATTAAGCAAATTCTAAAGTGAAGCATGCCCAAATATGACTGATAATGATTCGTTGCAAAATAAAATCTGCATCTTTCTAAACGCACAGATTTGGTGAGAAATATTACACACCAACGTACTGAAACTGACTTCAACAGACAGATCCATAAAACGCGTCAAATCATCTTCAAAAAAAGGTTAAATAAATCAATTAAAGTGAATAATGAGCCTCGCGCCCCCTCATTGGTCGCTTCGCTTGTGGAGTTTTCAAAGCCAGACAGAGTGGAGCCAAACTACGTGACGTCACGCAGCTGCAGAACAGCCAAACCAGTCCATTGGAAAGAGGTGCAGGCAAAACGTGTCCTTCCGCCAAAGCCTGCTTTTCACACACGAGTGTTGTAACTCGGTCCTGTGGAAGAAAGCCGGCAGTCAATCAAACACACTTATTCTCACTTAGATAGACATGAATACAACTGATGCAAGGAGACTTACTGTACTCAGAACTAAAAAAAATGCCATTACAGAGAACACCACATGTAGCTAATTCATGACTTGATTTATATAATGAAGAATACACTGAAGCTTCAAAAGCTTACTTTGTTCACATTTTACAATCACAGCAAGCAGCATTACCCAATTTATTGAATAGCAGGGTTTTGTAAAAGTTAAACATATAATTGATTATAATAACCCCACCCCCTTCACTGAATGCAATAAAGTAACTATGCAACTAATCCAAATACGTTTGCCTACTAAGAAAAATAGACACTTCATTAAAGAATCTCGTATTTTTTACAAATAAAATAGTACCAGCTAATTCAAGGATGCAGGAACCAGGCCCTGAAGGACCTGAGTCCAGCTGTTTTGTAGTTGTCACTATCTAAACTTAGGTAGCAATAGCTTTTTTAAACAATTATCTATATTATTTAGCTAGCTTCCTAGCCGTGTCTGCACCTTGCTCTACCTAATCAGCTGCTCCCAATCAGGGCCCATGTGCAGTATACAACCCAGATGGGCCCATATTTAAACCCAACTGGTCCCATTGCTGACCCTAATAGAGCCCATCACTGTCCCATATATATCTGGGACTAACATGGAACCCATGAACAAAAACTGTTAGGGTCCCAGTTCAGCTACTCACACAGAGCCAACTTGAACGAGCATGGCATGGCCAACTTGAGCATGGCATCTGGGTATCTACACTATCCTTGCTAGCAAAACTTGAACTCTTTATCTTTAGGTAGAAAAAACATACATCAGGATAATGTACAGGAACACAACTGTCCTGGATGTCTGGAGGTTAGCTGTCCCTTGCTCTTGTCACACCCACATAATCTGACAAGTCCATCCATTAGATGGAGTTGCCAGAGAAGAAAGCTGATAAATACTTAAAAATATTGACACTAACAACTGAAGATCTGAACTTATGTGGAAAAACTTATGTGTTGGCTAGGATATTGTTTCACATAAACACTGCATGGCCAAAAAAAAAGTCGCTACCAAAAAAAGGTCATACACTCTAATATTTCGTTGAACTGCCTTTAGCTTTGATTTTAGCATGTATTTACTGTGGTATTGTTTCATTAAGCTTATGTAATGTCACAAGATTTATTTTTTTTAATCCAGTGTTGCATCTTAATTTTTCACCAAGATCTTGCATTGATGATGGTAGAGTCTGACCACTGCACAGCAGTCTTCTCCAGCACATCCCAAAGATTCTCAATGGGGTTAAGGTCTGGACTCTGTCGTGGCCAATCCATGTGTGAAAATGATGATCTCATGCTCCCTGAATCATTCTTTCACAATTCCAGCCTCATGAATCCTGACATCGTCATCTTGAAATATGCCTGTGCTTTTATAAAAGAAAAAAAAATCCATTGATGGAATAACCTGGTCTATAGTCAATATATTCAGGTAGTCAGCTGACCTCATTCTTTGAGCACATACTGTTTCTGAACCTAGACCTGACCATCTGCAGCAACAAGAGATCATTTAATTAAATTAGTTAAATCCAGGTGGGGTCTTTTTTTGTACAGGCATTTTTTTACTACTTGAGCTAAATGTGAGAAAACACTTTGTAAGACACAAATCCTTCCTATTAAATATTGTTAATATTTATACCCACAAATTTAAACAACTACATTGAATCAGGTTGATGTCAGAGTAACGATTACTAAATTGGGTCTTCCAGACCAAGAATTCCTCATCTCTTTCACATGCTCCTTGTGTACTTTGTCAGGTGTGTTAAGAGAGTGGAGAAATGACAAAATATCATGTTGAGCAATATCTCCAATATATTATACTGCCACCAGCATATGTACACACCACATAACCATTGGATGCTTTCTAGTTTAGATCTTAAAATAGATCTTTGGTAATATTACTAGTACAGCTGAAATGAAATTTCTACTTTTAAATTTCTACAATTTATACTAGCAAAATGAAATAGAGATTTCTGGTAATATTACTAGTAAAAAATAATTTTACTGTTAATATTTTACTAGTAATTATCTGAATTAGATTTTTAAATTTAGTTTGTTTTACGTTTTGCTCTTTTTAAAAAGTTATTATCGCTGTGGTTTTGATATAGAACGAATTTCAACAAGAGAACCAGCAGCAGAGAGAGAGTGACTGTCAAATAGGCGGATGGATACCGGCTGAGGTTGTTCGCCTCCAGTCTCTTTGACGCCAGAGCAGGAGAGAGACGAGGAGCGGGGGAAAGACGGATAGAAAAAAAGGAAAAAAAAAAATCCTCCTTCATGTTAACAGTGTTTGTAAAGAAGAGGAAAGGTCGAGGGACGCCGCGACATTTATCAGAGGTATGCCATCTTTTGATAGTCCATCAGCAGACAAACAAGTTTCGATGTTTTTTAAAGCGCTTTATTTGAGTGGGGATAGTTAGCTCGGGTGTTTTCCACGGGGGGTGGGGTGTCGAGAATTGATTGAAAAAGTTTTCCCTCGCTAGCTGCTAGTTTTTCGGAGCTAAGGTTGATGTAAGTCGGTGGGGAGAGCTGAAACTAAGAGTATGGGATTAAGAAATTAGTTTTCTTGCTCTTTAAACGGCTCTTTTGTTTTGTTATCAACTCGCTTGGGTGACTGTTTGGATGTGAATGTGGCCCGCGAAGTTAGTAACTAGCTAAATTACATAGCTAACGTTAGTAACTGAGGCTAGGTTAGCTTAGCTAGCTAGTTAGCTCTGTGGCTAATGTAGCTTAGCGACCCAGCTCGCTATGTGTAACTCTCTTTTAGCTAAACAACCAACTGCGTTATTTAGTTAGTTCGTAAACCTTCTTACCCAAACTACACCGTGTTGTCCGAGCTAGCTTTGTTAACTTAACTTAACGTTACATGTAACGTTACATGTTCGCACACTGGCCTCAGTAACAGTAAGAATAAGCTGGCCCAGAAAGCGAACTTAAAGTTAAAAGTTTCAGTGTATAAAATTTGAACTTTTGTTGCGTAGTTATTAAACAGTTAGCCAGCCAGCTAGCTAACTTAAACGTTTCTGGGAAGCTCAGGCCGGGATGTGAGGCGGCAGCTCCAGTACAGGCTGAGGAGCTTCAGATCTACAGATGCATGTCGTGGCGTGTATTGCAAGCCTCTTTAGCCTGAAATGACACGAGCTGTGCTAGTTTACTAACTCAGTACTAAGTCCTAACTTAGTTCAGTAATATCTACAAATATTTAATAACATTATCGTACAAAATACCCTGAAATATCGTTTCAGAATATTTTAAAAATAATATTGAAATTATATATTATTAAATCTTTAAAAACAATAGAAACAGCTGAACATGATGTTTAAAGAGGCATTTAAATGTCTATATGTTGTCTAAACATGAAAAGTACTGAGTGAGTAGTTTAGTTAGTAAATATGTTTCTCTAACATCTCTAGTGTTTGGGCACTTTTGAAGACAGATTAAGTTAAGTATAAACTGTGTGAATGAGCCATTTACCCATCTCCCATTGCACTTCTGTCCCCAGCATTTTGTATAATTCGCTACTGTTAAAAAACTGTGAAATTAGTAGTCGATCAAATTAAATATTCAACGTTGTTGATAATATCAACTAATCAGTGCAGACCTATCTGATTTCCCATTAAATATCTCAGAGATGGTGCCTGTCCATTATAATTTATTTTACTTAAACCATGGCTATATAGAGTGCATTATTAGTAGCATGACATGTAATTGACATCTGTTACAATCTGGTAAAAATCTTAGTTAGGGATGTGCCATATCATATCGTATGCAGTAATATCTCTAAATAAACTTCTAATATTTATTTTGTTGCAGTCGTGTATTGGAATAATTTATTTCTTTATTTTTTATTCATTTTTATCCAATTTTCACCCCAATTTAAAAGGCTAAATACCCAACCCACTCATTAGAATTCCCATCCTATTACTAGTGATGCCCCAACACAAGGAGGGTAAATACTAGTACATGCTCCATCGATACATGTGAGTTAAGCCACTTTTTGAACTGCTGCTGATGCAGCAATGCCGAGAAGCATTACAGCATGCTTGGAAGAAAGTGCAGCGACTCTGTTCCAATACATCAGCTCACAGAAGCCTTATGCTGATCAACATCACGTGATGTGGGAAGAGAGTGCCATCTACCCACCCAGAGAGAGCAAGGCCAATTGTACTCTCTCAGGGCTCCGGTAGCCGATGGCGAGCTACGCGATCAGGATTCGAAATGGCAATCTCCTGATCATTATTTCTTTTAATTCTGTGTTTTCTCACATTGCTAAGAATGTTGTAATTCACACAGAAGTATTGTGAAATTATTTTATGGTCATATCGCCCATTCCTAACAACAACTTTACTAGTTCAGTAGTCCCTTTTTAAAGCATATTTAGCTATGCCAAGTCTATGAGGGACTTGGTATAGACAGACTGGTAAGCATCCTATGTAGATTCCTATTTATGATTGACCGTCATGAGGATTACAAAAAAGGCCATTTTCATATCAGCTGTGGAAACTTATTAGCTATACTGAAATGGGTATGATCTGATTAGAGAGGCAGTGATACTTTGCATGATCAGATCAGTTTTGCATGTATATGCTTTTATTTATATTAATGCTTGTATATAATTGTATAATATAGTTGCTGTCAGTCCAGAACTTGGCAGCTTTGCCATATGCCATTTTTTTTTGTCTTTGACAATATCTGAATCTGGCAGTTGTTATTATTAACATTGTGAGTTTCTTTACAAATGAAGCAATGGAAATGCTCCAAAATGACTTATAACCAGATCTGTTTACAATGATTTAAAAGTCATTGGGAAAAGTTATATTGAAATGTAAGTGTTTTTGTGTGACAGTTTTTGCAAACATTTTTCTTTAAGATTTGAGACAAATATTATTTACATTTTCATCAATTGTCCCTTCCAACTATACGTAGAGTTCTCATGTTTTTTCTGATGATTGGAGTTTGATTTTATATGGCCATAAATACATGCAGTACCTGGATCTATGGAATACATAATATAGTATTTTTGTTATTAGTTTTATTGACCATGAGAATTCATTGCTATACTTGGCAGTGACCTTTCTCCTTTACCTTGAGATGAATACCAATCATTTAAGAATAGTTTACATTGGTAGCATAAGAGCTTGTTCTTTAATACTGATAAAATATGTATAAAAATACTTTTAATGTCAATAGCTTGCTTTCCTGACCTTACCACTGCACAGATAGCTTATCTCCTTGTCTACAGAAAGAGTCCCAGCTAACAGTTCATCAGTTTAAATAGTGTCTAAGCTTACTGCATGCTCTCTTATAAGTGTTGTACTTATAGACCAAGATCTCTAGCATACACAAACTGTTTAGCATTAAAATGCTCAGAATGGAAACTGACGAGACAAATGAGAGAGCAATCCAAATTCTTCCCAGCGATCACAGACTGGTTATGGCACACCCAGCCAGTGTATGGGTCTGTTGGTGTTGGTTTGGGAAGGTTGGTGTGCCCTCAGTGCATCCCATAGCATAGTTGTCATATTAAGTTTTCAAGATGTATATTGCTTTTATACACAAGCCATACAAAAGAACATACAAAACACAAATATACAGAAGAGTGTTTTTCTTTTTAAATATTATAATCCAGTGTGGTTATTGACACAAGATAATCTCAATATTTAACTGGTTCAACCCAATAGCTATTAAGAAATACTTTTTAAGTTAGATTTATCAGTTGAACATGGTAGATATTTTCAGTGTAACAAGCATATTTTCAGATTTAATGTGGTTTTGGCAAAAAATTAGAATTTAAATTTCAAAGTAAATGTGGCACATTCTTTTTTTGACAAAACAACGGAAGTAGTTACAACTGAGCTATAAAACTCTTGCTTATATGGTAAAAACATTCTATACTGACCTTTGATGCCTTTTGAGTATCAAAATTATATCCAGATTAAGGCAAAGCCTTAAAGTGTAACCTGCCCCAAGACAGATTTAAGTGTAATACAAATGCAATCCCTCAAAACACAAGGAGGTGGACCGAGGCGCTTTTGAATCATGTTCTTAGAGTATAAATGCATCCATGTGTGAGGTGTGTTCCGTATGTGAAACAACAGCAATAATTGCAGCACAACAAGCTAATTTGCATATTCTATCTGACGCAGTGATTGTATTTCATTTTTTTAATGATTCTACAGATACTATTCCATACATAGTACGGTGGTTTGCACTCTGATTGTAGTACTGTATTCAAATTCTCACATTAGCTTCAGTAACATGTGTAATCACTGTTCTGTACTCTTTTAAGGTCATAGTTTTAATGGCTGGATAGGTAACAGTAATGCAAGTTAATGTGCTGTTATTGCCTTTGTTAACTGAATTTACTTTTGTGAGCTGTTTGTCTTGTATGAATATTTACCCTTTTTTCATTCCTGTAGTGTTGTTGTAGACTGCACTTAAGGTATAGTCCAAAATAGACTCTTTGTGGAAAGTCCTGTTGAGCATTCAGTCCCAAAAGATTGGGAGGATGGTAATCATTGCTCTGTTGCAAAAAGGACTGCCCCGTTTTTGTGGATGATGTAAGTCTCCAGGGACTGGGGGATGTATGGTGTCAAGACCAATAAAACAAAGCTCATTTAAGCCCACTACACCTCAGCTGTACATGGGTGTGACATGGGGAGAACACTAGACCTTGCTCAGTGACTGGTCCCATTGAACAGATGTTTGCTTGTATTAGACTTGGTTATGTATTTTGTTCAGGTCATTCATAGCCTATGCTGAGTCAGTTAATCGTTTTTTTTTTTATATAGAAAAGTAGAGCTGCAGAGTTTACAACTGCAAGCTTAATTTCCACTACATCATAAAGGTTACTCTAAGACCTATCCCAGTGGATGAGATTTAGCGCAGTGGGAGGCTGCCACTGAAGACTGGAAAAATCAATAGAGGTAAATGCCTTCGATTGGTTTTCGTTTAGAAGGCGGTACAACAGAGCTGACTGAATGTAAGGCAAAGACATCTTTTGTAGGTTGCATTGAGTGCGTCTGTTGTAGACTGGGCAACTGTTTGTGTGCGCTGCTTTTGTGTTTGTATGTTTAACAGTCATGTCCTCTGCTTGCTGTAGTAAAGGTTATTGTATTCCTGTCATCAGTCACACACCATTAAAGCTTCAATGGGGTTGGATGATGATGCTGATTCGGTGAAGTGTTCATTGCAGCTGAAAGGAAGGTTTTTAAATATTAAATTAATTGAAGTCACAAGCTAACATTTGTCTGTAACGTAAGCAGACAAGTTTCTTTAGCACCTGTTCTGCCTACGGATATAATTCACTTGAAGATGTATGGCAGTGTTTGGCTAAGTTTAAAGGCAATTTTTAACTGGTGGAGAACGTACAAGTTATATTTGTCAGTAAATAATAATAAAATGTGTTTTTACAATTCCTAACCACACAGATTGCTTTTGTTACTACTTCAGTGGTCTGTTTGCCAGTGCCCATGCAGGGACTGCACAGAAGAGGGGCAGTACTGGGTTCTGAGGGGGCTGAGGCAGAAGGGAGCGAAGATGACCTACTTTGGTCAGTTAGTGCATAGAAAGGAGCTTCCCAGTCCTTGGCTGAACTACAGTTATATTGCTACCTTTTGTTCATTCATTCCAGGGTTCTCCAAATGGTTATATTTTGCATGTTAAGATTCATAGAGGCTGTTTTATTTTCTACTATTGTTCTACTTTTATTTGTATGTCTTCATGGACATGGGAGTCCCCTGTTTAGTAACAGCTTCTCCTGATGGGCTGGGGCTGATGTTTGGCAGCTGAAGAAGAGGTCAAGGGGAAGGGATGTGGCTACAGGAAGTGGCTCACAGTGGCCTGATATCCTTTCTGTCCTGCTTTGCTCGCAATATTTCCAGCAGCTGGGCTTTGCTCTGCTGTTCTGTGTCTGTCCTGCTGACTCGCCCTGAGAGCTCCCTGGGTGGGGCATGGAGTGCCTGTTGCTTACAGATGCAACACAATGGTGCTCTGTTATAGTGCACCACAACACATGGTAAATGGGTACTTCCCAGGCCATGCTTATCAGAATGAGTTCTATTTTTCCCCCCTCTTTTTTGTAAGATTGAATAGTATGTAGTGATCTTGCGCACAGCTTTAATTAATTTGTCCTGCAGATCTTTGTTGAATGAGTCTCAGGTTATTGCAAGAACTGGCAAAGAATTTAGGGCTTGTATATTTGATAGATATGCTGACTTTGACCTTGTACTGTTTTGTGTATGTAATCTGATTTCTGTATTGCAGCTTGGAAATGTATTGACAATGGCTTTGACATATATAAACAGACCAAAAAAATGAAAATAAAAATAATAGCATGACATTTGTTGGATCAGATGTAACCTTGGTTTGAGAAGTATGTGTGCAGACTCTACATGAAATACATGCAGTGTTTGGATAAAGATGGCTGCGTATTTAAGACATCTCAAATGTTTATTTCCTCTTAAGTAGATTAAGCAAAAATATGCTGTGCATTTTATCTTAAGCTGTATTTCAAGATCTGCTTTGAAAAAGTTTGTTTTGTGAATGTTGTGAGATTTGAATTTGTGGTTGTGACACATCTTTTCACTGTTTTGCAGGTGCTGTTCCATAAATTTGCCCTTTCCCCTGCATATCCTGTGTTTAGCATGGATTAGGCCAGCTGTTCTTTACGCAATCTGCAGCTAACCATCAGTTTAAGAGCAGTTCCAAGCATCAGTTCATTCCCTACATTGCCCCTTGCACCAGTTCCTGAGTGGTTGTGACCCGGTTACACCCCCATCCCCCCCTCCCCTTCCCACCCCCTCCACTGCAGGCCTTCCTGAGCACCAGCAGCTGCGTCCTGCCTCAGTTTCCTGTCCTTGGCCGTGCAAGGCTAAAGCCCCTCCACTCCCTACGTACACCCCCTAACATACAAACATAGCCATCCTCCTGGCCCAGTGCAGCAAGACTAGCAGTTCAACTCCCTTTTCCTGGTGCGCCGTGGCACGATGACCTCTATGTCCAGCCTGTTTTCATTCACCAGCCCAGCGGTGAAGCGCCTGCTGGGCTGGAAACAAGGTGACGAAGAAGAGAAATGGGCAGAGAAGGCTGTGGATGCGCTGGTTAAGAAGCTGAAGAAAAAGAAAGGTGCTATGGAGGACTTGGAGAAGGCCCTGAGCAGCCCAGGGCAGCCTAGCAAGTGTGTGACCATCCCACGTTCACTGGACGGTCGCCTGCAGGTGTCCCACAGGAAGGGCCTCCCCCACGTCATCTATTGCCGTGTGTGGCGCTGGCCTGACTTGCAGTCCCACCACGAGCTCAAGCCCCTGGAGGTGTGTGAATATCCATTTGGCTCCAAACAGAAAGAAGTGTGCATCAACCCTTACCACTACAAAAGGGTGGAAAGTCCCGGTAAGCGCCAATAAATTAAGGGCTTTATTATGTAGTGTCACTCTGAGTAAAACTTGAATCAATCAGATTTCTGATCAAGGATAAAAACAGATTTTGCATAATGAAATTCTAGTGATAGTGAAATGCAGGGGTATCACATTCTTCCTGTTTCTGAAAGACATCCCAGTGACTGTAACCTGTACTGCCCTCTGCTCAGAAAAAGCTGTGTATCAGGCTCTATGTATTGAACTTTTCAAGGACAGATATCACATGTCATGGAGAGAGAGAAAACACATTTCTGTTGAGGCAGAAACTGAGCTGTTTTGCTTTCACTTTTACCTTGAAGCTAGAACTGACTTGCTGTAATGGTTTTGCATTTGGAAATAATAATAATTAACAAATAGGTTTAATTGAAGTGTCGTCACTGTGTAATTTTAATCATGCATAGTATTTCACTGTATAGTGATATGTATGTTAATGGGAGTTTTCTACAGTTACAAAGATTTGGAGAAATATTTAATGGGTAAAGACAGCAATAATTGTATTAACTTGATCCAATAAGTAAATTGTCTGCTAACTAAATGATGTTCAGTCTAGACTTGGCAGGGTCAGTATGGTGAAATATGGTTGTGGTGCATTGTTACAACAGGGGTGAAAATCACATGGCATCTCACTATTTGTCCCTCCCCTAGTCTGAGTATATGCTTTTGTGAAATTCATTTATTTTTTACATTGTCTAATATTGTAGTTATAAGGAGACCGCAATTTGTCTTGACTGTAGCACAGTATGGCAAATGTTGGAAAAAATAATAACTGTAGTCAGTTATTAGTTTATTTATGTGCCACTATTGTCTCTTTTTCTCTATTTAAATGTTCACATATCCTAGATATCTCAGTATTATATATTTTGCCCTTTTTTCTTGCATCAACCCAATTAAAAATATTTTTTATACAAACTGTTTTTGGAAATCAAGAATTAACCAATTATTGTGTGTGTGTGTGTGTGTTTTTTTTTTTCCTACCCCCAATCAGTGCTTCCTCCAGTGCTGGTGCCTAGACACAGTGAATTTAACCCCCAGCACAGCCTTCTAGTGCAGTTCCGCAACCTTAGCCACAATGAACCGCACATGCCTCTGAATGCCACCTTCCCAGAGTCTTTCCAGCAGCACAGTGGAGGTGGCTCCTTTCCAATCTCACCGAATTCACCTTATCCACCCTCTCCTGCCAGCAGTGGCACATACCCCAACTCTCCTGCCAGCTCGGGCCCATCCAGCCCCTTCCAGCTTCCAGGTATTTACATTTGCATTTCTCTCAGCTATTAGTATGTTTACAGACTATAGACTGTGTATTAAAGGATTTGTCATGAAAATTCCATTGGTATGTTGTGGTATTGCATAGATATTTGTAAAGCCAAGTTTTAATTCTGCATGTAATTTAGTTTAATTTAATTTAGTTCTTCACTAGAAAATTAGCCCTGGCAAGGTATCAGTTCACTAAGCTAAATGATTGATGCCAGTGGTACAAAAAGCTGATGAATTATGATAGTCAGCTGCACAATGCTGGGACCCTGTGTATCATAAACAATTGAAATGCCAGCTAAGCAGCACAGCAAAGCCCAATGAGATGAATGTGGTGCTGGTGGGTGCCCATCGCTGGGCACAAGCCTGTCCGCTCTCTTTCTAGATCTGTGGGATTTGCTGATGCCTGAATCCACAGGCTGGGTGCTGTCAGGCGTTAAACGCTAATGTTTTATAACAGTCCAAGAGAGAGACTAAAGCAGTTTTTTTTACATCTGAATTGCTCAGTTCATCAGTATATGAGTTTTAACTTTGTGGCCTCATGTAGGACCTGTGATACTAGGTGTGTGCTGACAGATTGTGTAGAGCTTGTGGCTTAGTGTGTTTGATTGGATTCATTTATTTTCATTTATTTTTAAATAAAGAGTATCTGTCCATCTGTACAGCTGTTTGTATTTGGTGTGATGTCTAATAGTTTTAATCTAGGGTTTATAATCATCTAGTGTTCTTAGCTTTATCATGATGAAAGTCTTAGGACATCACTCCTGAATATCTGTATTGTAGCAGTGAAGCGTCTTTCTTATTTTGCTGTTGATGGAATTAGATCTCCTTGTGGAAAGTGCTGTGGGTGATGGGTTTGTTTGGAACGGACGTTTGATGTCAGGGACTTGTGAAATCAGACACTAAAAGCTTTCCATAAGATGCGGGGGGGCTTCCGGTAAAGATCCAGTGAAACATTGACTCCAGGGTATTGATGTGGATGAACAATTTGTTGGCAGCATTGACTCCACTAACTGCCTTCTTGTGGTATCTCTTTTCCAGCTGACACCCCTCCCCCTGCCTATATGCCTCCAGAGGAGCAGATGGGGCAGGATGGCACTCAGTCCATGGACACTGGCAGCAGCGTGGTACCTCAGAATATGCCCAGAGGCGGTAAGGGTGCCACAGCCTCCACTCTTGGTTGTACATTAGTTTATTAGCCTATTTCTAACATAACAGCGTGATGGTTTATTAAAATGAATAAGCACTATGTAATTGGTAAAAAAAAAAAGAAAAGGTCATTGCAGTGTTTTTATGTTATTCACTTGATTTTAAATGTCTTAAAATTTAAGTCAATATTTGACCCTGCTCTGCCATAGTAGCCAATTTTCTTTCAACAAGCAAAAACTTAGTCTCACATGTACGGTTGTGTGGTTTATTAACTGCAAAACAATATTAAAAACATTTAGAATCCCTCCAATCTGCGGATTGCCACTTTTGGCAAAGAATCTATTAAAGTTGTAAGCCCAGATTTATAATTCCAGACTAAATGTGAGCTCTGTATGTTTGCACCTTTACTAATTTGTGTTCATTAGTCCTTTGCAGTGCAGTTGCATTTGTACTTCTTGCAGTGTACCTTTTTTTCACCCCTTTTATTTTTATCTTCCCATCAGATGTACAGCCAGTTGAGTATGAAGAGCCCAGCCACTGGTGCTCCATTGTGTACTATGAGCTGAATAACAGAGTGGGTGAGGCTTACCACGCCTCCTCTACCAGCGTTCTTGTGGATGGCTTCACTGACCCATCCAACAACAAGAACCGTTTCTGCCTGGGCCTGCTCTCCAACGTCAACCGCAACTCTACCATTGAAAACACTCGCCGCCATATTGGCAAGGGTATGCATACAGTTTATAGTGTTTCCCAGGAATGGCAGTGTATGCTTTATAAATGGAGTTTTTTTTATTACTCAGATTTACATATGAAAAATGTATATAGAAAGAGCATAACTTCCGTCTGTTGCATGACATTTTGGCATCCAGTCAATATTGCTGTAACTGTGAATGAGTATAAGATCTACTAAAACTGCTCTCCAAAAGGCATACTAGAACTGCTCACGTTTGGGAGCCCAGATATATTTGTAATTTAATTTTAACTTTTTTAAACAGCTAGATCTTGATCGTAAATGTTATCTCAAACATATATAGAAGTAATTTCATAATTCTAGAAGCCTTTTTCAAGAATGAATGGACATTTTTAAAATATTAAAGAAATGTATCATGTAAAATAATAGCTTTTAGACCATATTTGATCCTTCCACACAAACAGGGCATTTGATTAGGTGACCAGTATCTGATTTTGTTTTGGATTTGCATTGAAGTTTTATCTCATGTTTTGTATGTCTTATCTTAGGTGTCCACCTGTACTATGTTGGAGGAGAGGTGTACGCGGAGTGTTTGAGCGATACCAGCATTTTTGTTCAGAGCAGGAACTGCAACTACCATCATGGTTTCCACCCCACCACTGTCTGCAAGATCCCCAGTGGCTGCAGCCTCAAGATCTTCAACAACCAGGAGTTTGCCCAACTTCTCGCCCAATCTGTTAACCATGGCTTTGAGGCTGTCTATGAGCTAACAAAGATGTGCACCATTCGTATGAGCTTTGTAAAGGTATGCACACATTCTCTTATTTTCTATCTTATATTTCTATCATTGTGTATGATTTGGTTGAATTGACTTAATTTGAATATTTTCTTGTCCTCAGGGTTGGGGGGCTGAATACCACCGACAAGATGTGACCAGCACCCCCTGCTGGATAGAAGTCCATCTGCATGGTCCTCTTCAGTGGCTGGATAAAGTACTGACTCAAATGGGCTCTCCTGTGAACCCCATCTCTTCAGTTTCCTAATGTTGGGCCCTCCATGGGCTGGGAGGATATTTTTATGTGGATTTTTGTTCATTGCTTTTTTTTCTCCGGTTTGAAAGAAAAGGAGGTCTTAAGGGCTGAACTGTTTACACTACTTGCTAAAGGGGCATAGAACCCTGAAGCAGTCTGAAACGATGAGAGAAAAAAACTGAGGCTACAAGCACATTTAGAAGAGGAAATTTCTAGGCAGTGGCATACAATGGACTAACTACTGCTTTAGCAATTGCCTTCATGTTTGTTTTAAACTTATGCTTGTATGAGTGATTTTATTTTCTCTATCTGTAGGTAATCTTGTAGTTGAATGAAATAATTTCATGTATCTTTACTTCATCTTACACAAGTCAGAATGGCAATCTTCTGATTCTATAAGAATCTTTTTACTTGCTGTGTTGTCTAATCCCATTTATTATCAAGTAAGACATAGTCTATTTTATGTTTACTATTAGACTCTGCTCACTACAGTTGTTTCCTTTTTATAGCTTTTATTGCCTTTAGGCAAAAACACAAAGTTACTGCTTTTAAATAAAGTCTCTATCTGATGAAATTCAGGTTGTTACGTTTGCTGATGAGTTTGTTGTTTAAAGTAATAGTCAGTTGACAGATAAGCATCAACTTAAAAATTTATACTCTAACCTTAATGGGTAACTAGAGTATAAATGGTACTATTTTTTTGTCCTACTGAATATTGCGTTTACTGACATTTTAGTCACTTCTGTGTGCTTGTTTTTTAAAATATAAGCTTGGAGATTCACACCAAAGAGGACACAGTTGTCTGTCATTTGGTGCCCTCCACTGGACAAAAGCAGCAGTGGAGCATTGGCCTACCATTACATTACAGGCCTCAAGTATCAATTCAAGATCAAATGTGGATGTTTTGACTTGTATTTGTATGTAATGTGAACACATCTTTGGAACCTCTCCTTCGTTGTTGTTGTGCTGCATACAGACACATGCATACAGACAAACGTTGACAAATAATTTGTGTTGCATGTCCACTTTATTTATATATATATATATATATATATATATATATATATATATATATATATATATATATATATATATATATATATATATATATATATATATATATATATATATATCGTGCATTTAATGTAATAGGTACCCCTTCTACAACACACCTCCGCTGACCTGCACATTGATAATTACAATAACAACATGTACTTGTACATGTGTCTTAGTTATATGAGTGTAATACACCTTAACAGCCCACAAATACAGCTTCAAACAACAACAAAAGGACCATTTAGCCAAAATATTAAGTACACACAAAACTCACCAGTCAGGCGGCCTAATATTGTGAATTAGTTTCACGTTGAAGGGCTTACGTAGATATGACACAATATCTGTCTCATTTGCAGTTGCAATTTTATGATAATTACCTAACTATTGAACTGCATACACAGCGTGCTCAGAATGTTACCACTAAACAAGGCATAGCCCTTTCATCAAAGGGCTGAGAAGGGGTTAGGTAGCCATGGCCGCGCCCCTGTAATATAAATCATGAATCTGTTGGGTTAGACTGTCATAAGACTTTGCTGATAGCCTTATTACTTCAAAACATCAGTAGCACGCAGGGGCACGCAGACACAGGGGCAGAAGTCATTTTAAAAAGCAGTTTTGATTGGTTAGTACCGCTGTCAGTCAGACATGTGTCCTATAGCAACTGAAAAATTCAGAGTATTTAAATAGAGTTTTATTTTCCTTTAATCAGAAATAAAATAAATTGTGATTGTAACTTGTGTAAACAATTGCACATTGCAAATTGCACATTAAAGAAAAAAAATTAGAACCCAAGGACAGCTCAACAGAAGTTGGGACAGGGCCATGTCTTTGCATGGTTTTTAATTTATTGGAGCAACAAATGTTTTCTGTTTGTGAAAGCTTTGAACAGCTTTGTTCAGCATCCTAAAACATCTGTGCAGCCATGCTGTGATTGAGGCTGTATGTAGTTTAGCATTGTCTTGCTGAAAGAACTTTCCTGAAATAGACGTCTGGGCAGGATCAGGTGTTGCTCCAAAACTTTAATATACTGTTCAGCATTGACCGTTCCTTTTTCAGATGTAAACTGCCCACACTGTGGGCACTAAAGCAATCTCCTTAGCATCAAAGATGCAGACTATGGAATTACACGCTGATAACAAGCTGGATGGTCATCCTTCTCTTCAGTCTGGTACAATGGTTTCCTAAAAAGATTTTCTGGTTTTAATTCATATAACCACAGGACAGTTTTTTCCATTTTGCCTCTATCTATATTGAGGAAGTTGGGGTCCATAGAAGATGGTGTTTCTTAATTGTGTTAACACACATGAGCTTTAACTTGTATTTATGACTTGTGTTAAAAAATACTTACTGAAAGTGTTCCTGAGCTAATGCAGTGATTTCCAATACACAATCATGTCTGTTTTTATAGCATTGCCACTGCTGCCTTAGTTCTCAAGGAGAACCAGCTTCCAGTATTGACCATCAGCCTTGTCCCTTGATTTCTCCTGATCCTCTGAATATGTTCTTGACATTATGCCGCAAAAGTGAGAAAACAAAACAAAATTGAAGTAAAAAGATATGACGTATAATGTGGGATCCATATCTAGCCTACTGTGAATAACACATGACACGTGTTCCTGTGAAATGTCTTGTTGGTGGTACTTAAAATATGGGTAGTGAATTGAGAAAGGATGGTATATAGAAGAACCCTTTCATGAAACTTTGACTCAAATCTCAAATGGTAAAGCCCTGTTTGGTCCCGAGCATAACCACTTTAAAAGTTTCTTCAAGAAATTATGCTGGAAGGAATTTTTGAATCAAAAAAGACTAGATCCACAACATTGTAGATTAATATATACATTAAAACACATGGAATTATGTAGTAAACAAAAAATGTTCATCCTCCACAATCCTGACCTAAACTCATCTAAAATGGGTTATTTGGGATGAGCTTGTGCTTAACAGCGTAAAGGAAAAGCAGCAAATATTGTTCAGCACCTCCAGGAACTCCCTAAAGACGCTGAGAAAACTATTCCAGGTGATTATAAATCATGAAGACACTGAGATTAAAAGAGTGTGCAGATCTGTCCTCAAAGCTAAATATGGTACATAGAAGAAGTATAAAACATATTCTTGTTTATTACTTTTTTTGTTTACTAAATAATCCAGTATGTGTTCCTGTATACATTTAATATTACATTTTAAATGTTAAATATTACTTTTTTAAATAATATAGTTTTCAATATTTACATTTTTTTACATCACAAAAAAATTAAGAAAACACACTGAATGAGAGAGAACAAGTTTGTCAGAGACAACTTAAAAAATATGTGTTTCTTTGATTTTACCAAATTAAAAACCTCTGGAATATAATCAAGAGGGAGACAGATGGATTACAATCATCAAACCAAGCTGAACTGCTTGATTTTTTTCATAAAGCAGTGTGCAAGACAGGAGGAGAACATGCCGAGATGCATGAAAACTGATTAAACACCAGGGTTATTCCATCAAATATTGATTTCTGAACTCTTAAAACTAATTTGAGGTCTAAGGCTCTGTATAGTTTTTGTTATTTCAGCCATTTCTCATTTTCTACGAATAAATGCTCTAAATGATATTTTAATTAAATTTTTATTTGGAATTTGGGGGAAATGTTGTCGGTAGTTTATAGAATAAAACAACAATGTTAATTTTACTCAAACATACACCTATAAATAGCAAAATCAGAGAAAATGATTCAAAAACAGAGCTAACACTATCTGGGTGTAGAGTCTGTCTAAGAAGCCTTTTATTTTGAAGGGGAGATAAACACGTCGCTTTGGCTGTGTGGATGTTGATTGGTCAGGCGGCCTCTGTCGTCCTCAGGCGTGGCAGCGGCGGATATGAGGTGGCCTTTTGTAGAGCAAGCGAAAAATAAACACGTAGCTAATCAGGAGAGCCGCGGACAGCCTCGCAGATTTACAGGTTCGGGCGCTGAGAGATTATTAAGGTGGATGGAAGAACAGACGGAGGCGTAGTTTTGTTTGGTTACGGGTGCAGCTGGTCACTGTCCGCCCTTGAGTGTGGGGTTTCGGTTACAGGGCGCTTTACGGCTGTGGAGGTGCGGCGGCGGCTCCGGGGTAAGTTGACCTGAGTCCGCACTGCAGGAGCTAAAGCTGCTGCTGCGGCTGGACTGTCGCAACAGAGCTTTAGTTTAGCAGCACACTTACCGGGCGGAGGAATACATTATTTTAGAGTTTAAAAATTATTATAAACAGTCTGTAGGTTGTCAGTAGTGTCAGTAGTTTAGCTAGTATGCGGCAGGTGTTAGCTAGCTAGCTAGCTTCTTATTCGAATTACCAGTTCCACCTTAAATGGTGCATCAATACGCTAAATTAGCTTAGCTAGCTACCGCCTATGTAGGTACAGCATCGCTAGATGGTATGTACTGCTTAAGGTGGACTTGATAATTGCGAAGAAGCTCCAGTGAAGAACCTTTGTCAAACTGTGAAACGTTTAGCCATATCTTGCTGTAAACTCAACTTGTTAGCAAGCTAGATTAATACAAGCTTTGTTTATAGCAAGTTAGGTTAACATTACAAGGATATAGCAGCAATCCCGTGACAGTTTCTGTCATTATAGAGTATAATGTTAGCTACATGTAATTTGCTTATGTGATAAGCTCCTGACAGCTGTTGCATACAAGACATAAAGTTTTAAACGAGCAGGAAACTTTGTAAGCTAATTACTTTTGATGACAAGCTGCAGACTGACCCATTAAGCAAAGTGGGTGTGTTGATTTACTCTGGCAGGCCTGATAACAGCTGTTAAGTAACGTTAAGTTAAATAAGTGTTATATATAAGATTAGGAGACCACTTCAGTTTCTCTTATTTTGCTATTTATAGGTATATGTTTTAGTAAAACGAACATTGTTGTTTTATTTCATAAACTACGGACATTTCTCCCAAATTCCAAATAAAAATATTGTCATTTAAAGCATTTATTTGCACAAAATGAAAAAATACTAGTTAATTCAAGTTTTATCTAATAATAGTAATATTATTTATATATAAAACTAGAATTGTTACTAGTAAGAATTACATCGTAGATATCTGGAACTGCACCTATAATTTCTACTATCAAGTAACCGTAGATATCTATTGATGTGAGACTGTATTTCCCTGTAAATAAAATGTACAATCTGACTGTCTCTGTCTCTAGTAAAGCCTGTAACAGCTTGTATCACTGGTATTATTTTCAGCTAAAATGGCTTGGCATACAGATATCTACATTGTAATTCTGGCTCTAATATCTATGTGTGTGTTCTCATTATAAGTATAGTTTCTGTTACTAATGCTCTGTAACTGTTCATTTTCTTGTGTGTCTTCATTCTTGCAGAGCAAAAATGGTGCGAGCAGCCCTAGTAACGGCTGCTAGCCTGGCACTGACTGGTGCGGTGGTGGCCCACGCTTATTTCCTAAAGCACCAGTTCTACCCTACAGTGGTATACCTCACCAAAAGCAGCCCTAGCATGGCAGTAAGTCAAGTGTGTTGTATAATATTATCCCAGTGGTCTTCAGTAGCACATTGACCAGTTTGTTGTCTTTCCTATCTATAGATATAGAAAGAAAAAAATATATATGGACAAATATGTGGACTGTGGGTTTTGTGATGACTGGTTTGGAAACATCTGGTTTAGCTTAAATGATTAGAAAATACTTTTAGAGTTGCAATGTAGGGATCTTAGTGTACTTGTTGTTTTGTCAGTCAGTGGCTGACAGCATCAAAATGGAAAGCACCTTTGTATTGTTGCTTCTATTTTTAGTTTTACTTTTATTTTAAAATGAAAGTAATAGTCTAAATAACTTGTCAGATGTATTAAACAAGGTACGCTTTTGTTTTGAGAATGTATGTATTTCGAATACGTATTAATGAGCATTAATTGAAACCAGCACCGATGAGTTTTTATAATGCAATTTTACTGTCTCAACATTGAATAATGATTTTCCTTGTTACAAATTGTTATTTCAGGGTACTTCATAACCAAAACTGCATCATGATTATATGCTATATGCTCATTTGCTTATTGTTTTGCTGGAATCAAGGTATTAAAAATGAGTTTATCTAGCTTTTGTTGGAGTACCTGTCACTACTTTCCAGGGAAGACTTTGTGCTAGATAGAAAAGCATTGCTGTGAGGACTTGATTGCATTCAGTGACAAAAGTGAGGTTACTAGGGTCGAGATGTTCGGTGATCACCAACCCAACATATCCCAATTTCCCAATCTATTTCCAAAAGTATTGAATGGGTGACTTTCTACTCCCCCAGCCCACTCCTGGCATTAGGAATAGTGCCAGTAATTTTAGTTAATCTGTGAGTCCTATTCTTTGGGAACAAATCTCTACATGGACTAGTTGTTTGTGCAAATTTGCACATCTCAGTCAGCAGCAATGAGTGCAACATAAAATATTTGAATGCATTACTTTTTTTGGATGCTCTTGTTCTACTTTTGTTGTCATAGTGAATAAAGTGTATGAACTACACTGGAGCCTAAACACTGCCTATATTTGCCCAGTTTTAACATTGCCCTGGTTGTGTTGGTAATAAAAAAACTTTTTTTCTGTTTGTCTTTGTCAGGTTTTGTATATTCAGGCATTTGTGCTAGTTTTTCTACTGGGGAAGTTCATGCGGAAGGTATTTTTTGGCCAGCTGAGAGCTGCAGAGATGGAGGTGTGTATGCTGCTGTGTGAAGGGGGTTCTGTGTACAGGTGTGCTCTCAGGCTTAGTGTTTCTAACTGTTCTTGTGTTACCTATTCTTACATCCATCAGCACCTGATTGAGCGCTCCTGGTATGCAGTTACTGAGACCTGCTTAGCCTTTACAGTGTTCAGGGATGACTTTTCCCCTCGTTTTGTGGCCCTCTTCACTTTGCTGCTTTTCCTTAAGTGCTTCCATTGGCTGGCTGAAGACAGGGTGGACTTCGTGAGTACATGGTGTACTTTTTTTACATGTGGTTTTTCATTGGTTTAAGCTTGACATGACCTTTATCTTTCTTTTTTTTTTTAGATGGAAAGAAGTCCAAATATCTCATGGGTCTTCCATTTTAGAGTTGTCTGTGAGTATACATTGTGTTTCCTGCACTTATTATATACTGATATATACTTTCTGGTGGAGTTGTGGTGGACAGTTGGATTTATAGGTCCATCACACACACAAAATCACTGGCAAATTCAAGGGGGGCAGGGGGGTCGTCCGCCCACCTTTGGTGCCTTTATGTTTGAAAAAGCATCAGCATGTGCTCTTTATAGTGGCAAAAAGGAGACAAAGTATCCTATTCAGGGAAAAAAGTAATAAAGTTGCATGTAAATTATAATTTCTAGATTAATAAATGTTGATATTGTCTCCTATCTATAAATTCCATGCCCCTCAAACAGCATGAGTCTAAAACTTCATAGTGGATTGCAATGAGAGTCACTTAAGGAATGAAACAAAATGAAGCCTAACGGTTTCCCAAGAGCATCAGCTTTGCATTTCTATTTTTGACATATTCAAATTCTGAGGCTACACCTGCTCTTAGAATCATAGGCGATGTGTTGTGACCTTATATGGAAAGTGTGTCTTGATATTGCATCATATTTTGCAGTTTTCTTTGTGCTGACATACTGCTTTTTGCTTACTCCACAGCCCTAATGGTTTTACTGGGAGTACTGGATTTCTTATTTGTCAATCACGCCTGCCATAGTATTATCACAAGAGGAGCCTCCGTACAGCTGGTCTTTGGATTTGAGGTGATCATTGTTTGGTTGTGTTTGCCAAAGGCTGTGTCTTGACTTGAAGCTTTTATAGTCCTATTACCCTGCAGTTCAAGATGGAAAGTACTCTTTCAGACATGCCTTTTGAGTATTTTATCTTAGAAAAAACAAACAATAATTAATAAAATCTAGAGAATTTAAGATATTTTGCAGTGTTGCCAGATCCGCAGTTTCTTTAAGCATTATTTCACACTTACATTTTCTGATATTGTTTCTTACTGCTTTTCTCTGACACTTATTTTCTTTCAGTATGCAATTCTTATGACCATGGTTCTTACCACGTTCATCAAGTACACCTTGCATACTATTGATCTGCAGAGTGAGAACCCATGGGAAAATAAAGCTGTCTATATGCTCTACACAGAGCTTTTCACAGGTAGGACAGTTTTCTTGTTGTAATGTAATTTTATGAAAAACAAAGCTGCTTTTTTAATATACATAACGTATTTCTATGTTCTAGGTTTCATCAAAGTGCTGTTGTACATGGCGTTTATGACAATAATGATCAAAGTGCATACCTTCCCCCTATTTGCTATTCGACCTATGTATCTTGCAATGAGGTGAGGACATCATGCTTAAAGATTTTGGCAGAATATCAAACTATCATTTTTCATTTACCCTAGGTTCAGCTGATCAGATAACATGTTTGGTATCTTTTTAAAATCTTTTTGAAGTTTAAAACACAAGATGCTAGACTAACATTGCTAACAAACACTGGAACTGTCACAGTAATTGCATTATTATGTTTTTGTACAATTGTCTTTTTGTTCAATAAATGGACAAAATCTCATTAATGTTTGCTGTCAAAATCTTTTTTTTTTTTTTTTTTTGAAAATATTTTTTATTTTTATTATTTAGGATAAAGAAAAAATTTTTTTTAGCATATCTGGTTTTATACTAACTTTGTACACATTTGATATTAACCATAGGTTGGATGATTGACTTTACCATTTGTCAGTTCCTCCAGTTATATAGATGTGCTTCTTTATATCTCTCAAATTATCTGTGTTGTTTTTCCTTTAACAGGCAATTTAAAAAGGCTGTGACGGATGCAATAATGTCTCGTCGAGCCATTCGCAACATGAACACACTGTGAGTCAGTTTTAATTCTATAATGTTTGGTTGTTTCTAAATTGCATGGATTCTGTGACTTATACCTGTGTTCTGTTTGCAGCTATCCAGATGCCACTCCTGAAGATTTGCAAGCATCAGACAATGTGTGCATCATTTGTCGAGAGGAGATGGTAACCGGAGCGAAGAAGCTGCCCTGCAACCACATCTTTCACTCAAGGTTACTGCCCAGTTTATGACCTATTTAACAGCAGTTTGCATTCACACATGACAAGTTTGTTTGAAAAATCATTGGCCTTCAGATATCATCAGTGTTATATACACAAAATGTTTGTGGAAACCTTTTTTAATGAATGTGTTCAACTACATAAGCTTGTCTAGTCCTTGTAGAGAAATATTGCCAATAGAATGAGACTGTCTGGAGCAGAGAACCAGGGACCTTTTGCCAACATGCTTAATACCAGGGGTATAAAGCCTCCCAGCATTGAGCTGTGGAAGAGTGAATCTCTGTTCTTAAGAATGTTTGTGCTCTATCTTAAGCAAACGCTAGATACCAAATTTTAGCTGATTGACAAAATTTAGGTTCATTGATTAATAATGCAATTTTGTCCTTAATACACCTACCAAGTTTGGTCTGAACCCTTTTTCAAATTGGTCCAAACCAAAATAATGTGTTAAAGGTCTGGTGTTGTGCAGAAATCCCTTATTTATGAACAGAAATAAAAGAAATTAGAGGGTTTTCCGTTACAGTCATTCTACTATGTGACAAGCATCTACTATAATGGAGTCCAGTTCTGGCAGGGAGGCCGTATCCAGCACAACACTTGAAAAGGCAACCTGATCAATTTGAAATATGCCGTCATCTGATGATGGTGATGATGACAGGAGGTGCGCCCACTAAACTGCAGTGTGAAACCAAAGATAACTAACCCAAAAATAACAGAACTATAAACCTTGGTTTCAGGTGTGTAAAAGCCATACACTGTGTTAGTTTGATAGCAGTGTGTAATCTACTGTATTCCATAAGAACTCTATAAATTCTCACTTGTTTGTCTGTGTGGCAGTTGCCTTCGGTCATGGTTCCAGAGGCAGCAGACATGTCCAACCTGTCGTATGGATGTTTTGCGAGCATCACAGCCCAATCCAACGCCTACTCCAGCACCTCCAGCTGCCCCTGCAGCACCTGCAGCACCAGCTAATGCCCCTGCTCCCCCAGCTGCTAATGGTAAACATTGACCATCCACAGCACACACTGTTTATGAGGGTGCTGTAAAAGACAATTCAGCTTTTGGTCTTTTATATATAGACAGTGTTTTAGCACAACTGGTCTTCTAACTACTGTGTTTCCTTTAGTTGCACCAGGCATGATGCCCCATTTTCCTCCAGGCCTTTTCCCTTTTTGGGGACCCTTCCCTGGTGCTGCACCCCCTGCTGGTCCACCTGGAGCTCAAGCTGCTGCCAGCACTTCACAGACCAGTGCAGATGCAACCCAGACTTCAGGGGCAGGTAAGCATTATCTCTTTATAATCAGGTTTTTAACCCAGCACCATTCTCATGTCTGATTTGTTGAGGAAACCAGCACGCTTAGTAACACACAGCTTTATGATACATGCTGTTTTGTTTTATTTTCAAACTTTTTACATGTAGTTTTAAAACAATGCATGTCCGCAGATGAATAATTGCTACAATGTGTTCTGTTTATCCTTGTGTTAGTCATGTGTTAGTCAGTTAAGCTTATTTCAGAATTATCCAGCTAATTCCATTAGATGTGAGTGGTATGGCTTAGATCAGTGGAGTGTACAGATTGCTGCAAGTTGCATGACAAAATATAATTTAGTTTTGTTGTGTAGGTTTGAGACTGACCAGTCTTGTGTTAAACATCTTGTACATATCATTCTGGAGACTAAATATGATTACTAAACAGCATTTTTATGAAATCTGATGGTATCTTGTAAATGTACTGTAACTTTGAGTGTGTAAATTATAAATCTTCCCCAGCATTTCTTTGGTAAACACATCTGAATGTCTAATTGTAATAATGTATGCTGTATTTTCATACACTGTAAAAATGTCTTGTATGTGTGATATTGTGTATTTACCATATCGCTATCCCTACTAACAGTATATTATTAATAGGCTTATGATTTTTTTTTTTGTGTATAGTTCACATTATACACAAATACTGCAAGATTTTTTTTCTCTTTCATTCTGTAGATTCAGGGTCCAGTAGCTCCAGTCAGCCTAGTGCAGAAAGTGCTGCCACTGCTCCAGGAACAGCAATGCCCGGATTCCCCTTCTCCATGCCCCCACCTTTTCCCACTGCTCCATGGCTGCCCATGCCTCCACCTCCACCCTTTAGTGAGTATAACAATCAGCTTGAGTGGAGCATCTCAAATACCTTACTAGTTCATACCTGAAGTGCAGGCAGTTGTAACAGCTCACTTATACCCTATGATTAAGTGTTAATGTGGCATGCAAATGTTAGGGCACCCCTGGTCAAAGTTACTCTTACTGTGAGTAGTTGCATACTGATAACTGATCTCGAAAAGGCATGGAGTTAAACAGAAAACAGTATTTGGTTTGTTTGTTTTTTAATTTTAGATTGAAAAAGGAAATAAGCACCATGCAAGTATTTTAACGCTCTTAAGAAATTTAAGCTGAATTTATTTTTAAGGTATCCGGCCTTAATTAGCGCTAAAGTGTGTTCACAGTCACATGAACTTCTCTCACTCTTCAGCAGCCATGTCTCTCACTCTATACTTAAGTTCAGTGAGCAAAAATTTAAATATTTGATACCACAAAGCAGAACAATGCTAAGCAAAGCATTTTCAGGAAGCCTTTTTCTCAGTTCATAATGCAACAGCTATGCAGCTAACAGGCATGCTGAATGTTTCAGAGAGAATTATATGTGTAGGATTGCCACAGTGGATTCTATAGCAGAATGATCCAGGACACAACAAAATCCCCAATGGATGACCTCAACCTGTGCAAACTTGAAGTTTGGGCATTTTTATCACAGTCTCATGACAAAAACATCAACAGAAATCTATAGATAAATCTTTAAGTAGCAGAGCATGAAGGAAAGCTCAAGAATCTGAGCTGAAAATCCCCCAAACTATGAAAGTGAAAGACCTTTGGCTGGCAACAAAAAGCATTTGTTAGCTGTACATAGTTGCTAAGATGGATGGCCAAACATTTGCTTTGCCCCCTTTCCTTTTTTTTGAGAAATTCAGGTCCTCCTCTGATTGCCTAGATATTTTC
This sequence comes from Astyanax mexicanus, assembly GCF_023375975.1. Taxonomy (NCBI): domain Eukaryota; kingdom Metazoa; phylum Chordata; class Actinopteri; order Characiformes; family Acestrorhamphidae; genus Astyanax; species Astyanax mexicanus. The sequence continues at coordinate 39,599,712 of NC_064417.1, read as the reverse complement.
ATTAGTAGAAATTTTGACCAGGGCACCCGAACTTTTGAATTCCACTATATTATAATATGTCTGAAGTCATTCATGTACATTTTAGTGTGAAAACTGATCTTTGATTTAATCTTAGTTGTGCCCATCTTTGTTTGTTAGTGTCATCCATGCCTCCTCCGCCAGCATCACTTTCCACAATGTCTGAAGAAGAGCTGAGAGAACTGGAGCAGGAGGGCCGGCGGGGTCTGGAAGCCAGGCTACAGTGCCTTCACAACATTCACACACTGTTGGACGCTGCCATGCTCAACATCCACCACTACCTCACCACTGTTGCCACGCTCAGGTATGCCATCTGATAACTGGGGTTTTCCCACATGCTGCTGGTAGCTGCCCTTTGTCAGTGTTGTGAAATTTAAAAAAATGTCCACTGCTTTAATGCTACACACACTTCCTCATCATGTACTTCCTCATGTTCCTTCCTTTGCTATGCTGCTCACTAGTCCTCCTCGGTCAGAAAGCAGCCCTGTTGAGGCCAGCGGCCCAAGCGGAGCGGAGTCCTCTGCTCCAGCAGGCAGCAACGAGGCCTCTGGCCAGGAGAGCGGACCACAAACTAGTAAGTGATTGTCTCATATCAACTCTGGTTTCAATAGCACTAATCTTTAGTAATGATAAATATTTCGTTAGTGGTTAGTTTCAGTGCTTTTTTTGTTTTCTTATTTCCTCTCTCTTCCTGTAGTTGGTGCCATCAACGGAGCAACAGGCTTTTCCCCAACCAGTTCATCCACGGAAGCAGAGAAGACGGAGGAGGATGGAGGAGAGGATGATGGGGAACCAAATGCTGCAGAGCTAAGACGCCGCCGCCTACGCAAGCTAGAGACCACGCCACCTCCTAATGACTGAATATTTATCCAATAAAGCAGGCGTGGCACTTCAGAAAAGACTTTCTAGAGTAAAACTCCTTCTCACACACCTTGGATCTTTGGGTGCTTGAGATCAGAATGTCTCCCTAGCGGCTCTTATAATGTTCAGATCTTATTTAAGTGCAGCATGTCAAGCCGGTTTCAGAGATGACTTGTATAAGGTGTCTGGGAGATTCTGAGATAGAAAACCAGTTCCTAAGTACACAAGTGCAGAATCAGTAATATAAGACATGCCAGAGGTCAGTTTATTTTTTAAACTACATAGTCCATCTGTTTTTTCCTTGCTTCATCCTCTGAATATGGTATTTGTTTTCTTGAAATCTGTCACACAGAATGAGTACAGAAATATGAAGATGATTTGTGGATTTGCCATATGTCCTTAAAGGTGGATATTTTTTCCATTCTTTGTGCTTTCAATAACTTTTTTTTGTTAGATCTGAATTTTGCTATGAGAGGGAGATCTTATGTAAAACGTGGAGTAAATTAACGTACATGTACATACTGTATAAAGTGTTTTAATAGGAGAATATGTACATACTGCAGAATAAACTGGTCAATTCAAATTACTCATTGTTTTTCAGTTAATATCATTACACTGTAGGAAAATATGTAATTCTATAGGAAAAATCTCAAGTTATGTAAAATTCAGTATGCACATTTAATGCTATAAAATCATTTTTAAATACAGTAGAATATGATCAAAATCTGTCATTGTTCCCTTTATGAAATATTATAAAATAATTTAGATTAATTAATCAATCAATCATTCATTCACATTTGTCAGTTGTTTGAAAGCAAAGAGTAGATATATTAAAACGATAAATACAAAGGTGAGTTCATTCCACTAAAGCTTCATTACATTAACCTACAGAAACAGGTTATTGGTCCTCATTTATGTAAACAGGGGAGAGCCTGCACATCCCTTTAAATTGCTGGTACAGATATTAAGATATTAAGTTAGAAGAATGTCTATTAGTTCTGTCAACAGTTATAAAATTGAAAAATGCAAGGTGCAAGCAGGTGTACAGCGCGTCAGTGCAAATGATACCAATTGGTGTCCACAGGATGAGGTACTGATACAGTACTGCCTGAGAATCAGATCAGAGACAAATCCCTTATGCCTTGTCCCTGTGGAGAGCTTAATTCTGTGGAGTTGAGTAAAGGGAGTGATGCTGGTTGCTCTGATCTGTCCTGTTGAAGAGGAGTGGAGTTGTCTCACTGGAACCAAACCAGCTGTTGGGGACAGAGAGCAATGGTTCAAGTCAACATTGCTTTGACTATTGTATGTTTATAATTTCTGGGCTGCAAAACTGGAATTACAGAAATATTTACCACAAAACGTAAGTTCTAAAGAATCATGGATTCACAAGTTTTATTTCCATGACTGTCAATTATAACAATTTTGCTAACCTTAATACTGCCCATTATGATTTTCACAGAAAGAAGGGCACATTAACATGAATGAGCAACTTAAAAAAAAAAAAAAAAGAAATATAATCCAATTTCAACTGCTAAATATAAAATTGATCTCAAAGTTCATGGCTCTTTATGTAAGTCCATTACTGTGCTATTATACTATTATTATTATTTGTCTTAAAACGACAATAATAAAGTTTATTAAAATGATTTTTGGGACAGTATATCAGTCAAACAAAAGACTTATTGCAACAGGCCTATTAAATATATGCAAATTGGAAACATAATTACTCAATACTAATAATAATCTTAAATGATCTGCTTTCATCTCTTGTGTTACTCACAGATCCTGATACTGCAACCCAACACAAGTACACACTCTCCTCCCAGTTTTCAACACAAAATCAAGAAAGGAATTCATGCGACTTTATGTAAGGGAGAAGGGGAAGAAAGCAGGGACTAGATGAATGATAGCAATGAGTTGAGGACTTAAGTGGCGGAAAAATTAATCTGAGTTAACCTAAGCATTTTAAAGAGTTAGAGTTAGTTAATTTGTCAAACTGATGCCTCACATCTTAGGAAAACTGTTCAATTTCTCAAAATAATACTGTTATTATATCATTTTTATACCTGTTGTTGGGCCGCAAGCCATGTGTCCAAGTAGAACCAGTATCACTATCCATCCCACGTGGGTCGTCAAAGAAATATGAGCGTGGTCCTCTTGTGTTGATTGCTGGACTGCAATTCTAAAATAACCAAGAAAACATTAAAAAGGGTCATTTCTAAAAAAAAATATTAGTATCAAATAAACACTAGTAATCAATGTTTAAAAAAAAAAAAAAAAAGAGATGAAAAAGCTCACCGTTTCTTGTGGTGGCCGAGGTACTCGGAAAATTAGAATAAGCAGGCTGGTAGGTAGAAGCTCCCATATGAAAAGAATAAGCCCAAACACTATGTACCCTGTATCTCCAAGCTCACTGCGAAGGTCAGCCTTAGGAGAAACAGAATTTAACAGGAACTTAATAAACTGACAGAGCAGTTAATAAATTAGTTTGTTTTCATAGTCTCTTTAATAGATCTGTCAATCTTTGTACCTGATCAGAGATGTTGTACCAGTCAAAGCCAAAGGATGCTACCTTATATTTCTGTGACAGAATAAGCACAGTAAGATTGTAACATGCTCTGCTTGAAAATAGCAGGATTACACCACCTCCAAGCACTGCTGTCCGGCAAAGAGATGTTCCCTGTAATTAAATAAGATTTTCATAGATATGATAAGATCGAATGCAAGTTAATAACATCAGTAAATATTTGCAGAATATTTTTCAAAGCAGGATTTGTCCATTTCTAGATAACTTTCCATGTCAACAATATGAAAAAGTAAGCATGTGTTTATTAAGATAAACTGCTGTAATAGCAGTCTAGATAAAGTGTTTTCTAGCCATGTTAGCCTACCCGCTCACAGTAATCTGAACAAGCAAATTTCAGATATCAAACATGCTGATTGACCTAATCTGGAGCAAATGACCAATCATGTTTTAGCAAACTACTCTAATAAGTTGTTTGGCTAACTGTAAAATCCTGCTGTCTGAACGCGGTCTCCACATTAGTTTAGCAATTCCTGCCAGAGACTTGTAATGTAATGTAATATGATATTATAGAGTATAATGATAATGATGAAGATTTGGAGTGTGGGATACCTTGCTGTGCAAATAAGGGCTGGTGGATGGAGAGAAACGGGTCAAGAGAAGCAGTGAACTGGCCAGACACACAGCCTCTATGATGAAAAGCAGATCGTTCACCAAGACTCGGACCAGTACCAGCCTCCATGTTTTGGCCCCAATTCCACCGGAGCCCCCACGATCTCCTAAGCTGGCGCAAACCATGTTGACGCATAAAAAGACAATGCTCATAGATGCATACATACATCGAGCTGCCCATCTGAAACAAAAAGAAGACAAATATTTTAACAGCTTTAACAGCTAAATAGCAGTTTCATTAAAATTATTGAACACAATAATACAATAGGCCACTCACAGTCCTTTACTGGGTTCAATATTGAATAACCCTCTAACTTTGAACAAAACCTGTGGAAAGGAGAAAAAATTAAATGCGAGTAGTTAAAAAAGGACTGACAGCTGAAAACCAGTGATGTACATCAGTAAAGGTAACCTTTGCACACTTTACCTGGGTGAAGTACAGGTTGATGAGACTCAGAGTGAAGAACTGCAGGCACACAGGACAGCAGTAGAGGAGCCAGTAGATTGGGGTGGGCAGGTGGTTGGCTGCCAGAGCATTACCAAAATAAAAGGAAAAAAGCGTAGTGCGGAGTGCCGCCCAGAACAAACAGAGGAAAAGAAAAGCACTCTGGTAGCTCCATCTTTTGTGGCGGTAGAGTAACAACAGCCAAAGCTGAGCGTATACTATTAAGAACAAACCTCCATACAGACATGTGTAAACTATGGTGACACCGAGTTGTACAGATGGAGCCATAGCTGGGCTTATTGGAAAAGGTTGTGGTGGTGGCGGCAAGGAAGAGTTAGGATTAGTAGGTATTACCTCCATGGTGGTTGGTGGTGTGTCAGAGAAGAAATAAAATAGCTAGAATGATTTAAAATTAGGTAAGTAAAAAAAATACAAACTGGAGTTAAAAAAAGAGAAAAAATACAAAAAGAATGGAAACCTACACTCAATATTTGGTTTAGCTGATAGTTAGTCCCTTTGTTTATCCCCTTAAAATGTCAAAGCCCTCAAGATTTAGTGGTGTAATGTCAGGCAGACAACTGACAAAAATCCTGGCCTGTTAAGGGGTTAAATATCTGATCTAGCTCTGCCTGTGGTAAAAAAAAAAAAAACAGGGAGTCCGAGATAAATCTTCAAGACGTGCAGCTATGCAGGTTTCGTCCCTTAGATAATCAATAAATACTGTTGATCCGGGCTAATCAGGAGAGGAATTATATATTGTAAAACACATAGTAAACTTAAAACCCTGAAATTCTTGCTGTTTTTCTGACAGTGAATAAGTCATCTCCTAGCTATAATCTAGCTAATGAGTATAAAAACAGCTCCAGGCACACATCATGTGTTTACCTACATTAAAACTGTCAACACAAGAAGAGTAAAAAAAAAGAAAGCTGTCAGTATCAAAAACGAAGCCCAGCTGTCTGTGAAAGTATTCCAACCTGTAACGAAAATGAAAACAAAAGATGCCTTATACTGACTTCCGTTCGTAATCAACAGGATTACCCTACAGTAGCTAGATTAAAATAATCTTAACCTACCAAGCAACTGATTACAGTCATAAAATCATCATAAAATCACAAAGTAGCAGCACTTCACTTATTCTGACAGTTAGCTAAATCAACACAGTAAGATTTAGACTAGTCATCTCGTTGTCGTTCTTTTTTGAGGGTTAACTTAACCCACCTCGGCTAAAACAACAACAACAACAGGAGGAAAAACATCAAGCTATAATAGATAGCCGTAGCTCCGTTAGCTCGCTAGCTAACATGCTAACACTACACTACTGAGCCTGCGAACCTAGGTAAAATAGGTTAGCTAAACAAAGTATTTTACTCGCTCAAAACGACATTTTCAGGACACAACACAGGCTGCAACATTACTTAGGCTCTTAAACAATACATTTACGAAGTAAGAGAGACACTGTACCTTATCTTATCCTGGTAATAATTTAAATATCAGTCAGCTGCCACTGTGTACACTTCAGTTCCTCCTCCAGTCTGCGGCTCAACTGAGAGCGAAGCGGAATATTAATGCTTTTGTACGCTATTATGATTTAGCGCCATCTAGCGGTACACAGCGGTTTACTCCTGATTTTATACAACAGAAATGATATACTGTAAAATACCAATATTTCTTGTTTCTGTAATTAAAATATTTTTATCTTAGTTGGCAATACTTTACCGCCACTACATTTAAAATGTAAGTAAAATGTCCTACTTTTTGTTGTTAGTTGTTACTTTTGGTTCTGAAAACACTAAGCACGAAATAAGCACGAAGCAAGCTCACCAATAATTGAAATGCACACTTTTCTTAAAATTGGGTACACTTTTGAAATTCTCCTACATGGAATATATGAAATATACTAAAGACAAACTATTTAGTAAAAAGTGTTTAAATCAAGCTTTTATTAAGCGTAAACTTGCAACTACTTGCCATAAAGGTGACACTAGAGACTTAAACAACACAACATTAGAGCCATAACAAATCATTGTACTTTTACTCAAAAGTACTTTTGTAAAATAAAAGTATTTTGTACTTTTATTCAAATGAAGTGAGGACGATTATAACTAAAATACTATCTTACTCTGGATATTTTTTACATAATGTGTGTATCAGATTTTCATTTTTATATGCCAAAGATAAAAAAGCCTTTTTAAATAACAGAAATATGTCCACTAACTATAATTTAAAGACAGGATCATACCGTTATAATATAATGACATACATATAACAATTCTCTCTAGTAATTATTATAATAATAACAATTATAAGAAAAAGACCAAAACAATAATTGCAACAACAAAATAACGTTTATCATAGGTTTTTTTTTTGTTTAGAATAGATTTGTAGACTTTTTAATACAAAATGCTTAAATTTAATTGTTACCATATGTGATGGAGAAATAGATATTTTAAGTCATACAGTGGAACTACATTTTTACATTCAAAATCATGGTTCATTGTTAATGCTCGTATATATTTTGTCACGCCTAGAAAATATATCTGTATGTGTATGTCTTGTCTTGCAAATTGGAGTTCAGTTTTTTGTAAAGTATATTGTAAAATAACCCCATTTACAAAATATTTTAAGGACAATTATGTATGTGTACATAAATTATGTATATTGCTGATAATAATAATTAGTATAGCCAATAATGTATTATTATTATTGTTGTTATTAACAATTATAATATAAAAATATATAACGTTATAATAATAAAAAATATATCATAAAAACTGTCTGTTAGCAATAAACAGGCCAGGCCACTTTTCTCACTTTCTAAGCACTCCTGTTATTGCACTCTTTTCAGGGTTGACAGTGATTTGTTTGTTGCCTGCCTCGTCATGTTCCCTGTTTGGCTGCAGATGCAGCTTCACCGCCAATTGTGTGTGAGCACCGGAAACCGCGGCTAGTTCAATTTGAACCAAAAAGATCTGTTGACATTTGTCTAGCCACCGATGTTGTGTTTCATCAGACGCGATTAAACCAGCATATACATTCTCGCAAACATAAAACTGTTACTCGCGTATATGTCGTAACTAGTTTACTTTTTTTTATTGTAGATAAACATAGTAAAACTCGTTTATTTGTATTAGTAGATTTGAGTTGTACGTTAGCTAGCTAACTATAGTAATGGGACGAAGGCGATCGGTTCGCCTGGAGACGCCGGTGAGACGGTCAGCGCGGCTTAGAAACTTCTACTGTTATGAAGAGGTGGGTATTTAACTGGAGCAGCTGAGCTGCTGCTGGTGAAGTAGGCGAGGTTTTTTTCTTCCTGACTGTGTTCAGGGGTGCAGCCACGTCGCAAAACCAGACAGAGAGAAACTCGCTCTTGAAGCGAGTCTCCCTCTTCCTCCCTTTCTCTCTCTCTCTCTCCCTTAATGTATTAGCTTGTTCAGCTAAGCTAAGCTAACTACCTTAGCTGCAGACACGGCAGTCGTGCATCATATTACGTAGCTAGGGAAGGTAGCTAGACAGATCTCTCTGCATCCTAAAAACAGGGAAGTAACTAACCCATAGCTTTTTTAGTATTTAGTATATTTAGTCATATAAAAAACACTGCTTGTTATCCAGCCAGCTAACGTACCGCCTTACGCAAACGAGGAGCGCTCAAAATGGTAAGTTGGTGTTATATTTCCCTGTATTTCAGGTCATATAACGTTAGTTAGGATAGCTATCTAACCTTGGTGGTGTTTAGACTGGTTAGTCAGCTATTTTAGCACGTTCACTTCCTAGATAATCTAAGCGAGGTAGTTAAGGCGCTTAGGTTAAGTAAGTTAACGTTAGTTGGTTGGCTAGCTTGCCCTGTGTTAGTTTGAAAACGGTTGCTAACCATTCAGCTAGTTATATCTAGCAACTACAGCCTTTATTTGATGGTCTGTTGCTGCTTGTTATGTTTTGTTTTTTTTGAACGTTGTATGTTGTTAAATATTTGAGTCATTCCCTCCCTAAGCATTAAAACAAGGCGGTGTGGTCCGACCTTACTGCATATTTTGCCTGTTAGTCACTGTTCTGTACTCTACTGCATTGCGCACTAAGGCAGTAAGATACTCTCTTATTTAAGGCTAGTGGTTTAACATCATTCTCTGCCACCCTTACAGCTTGCTGACACAAGCTGACTGGAAAAGCATCATGTGTGTTTTTCTTACGTATACGTATTGCTACTTTAACGGATTAATTAAAGTATACTTGAATTAAACCAAAAAAGAGGGATTACATCGAGTCAAACTGCAGTCCGGATGTTTTACATTGTCTGAAAATAGATCACATTTCCTTCACAGTTTTGTGTATTCTTTTTTCTGCAGTTTTAAAGTTGATGTCACTTAAAACCAATTGATGCCACTTTCCTGTTTTTGCTGGTAGCTATAAAATAAAATCTAAATAAATATTGGTCCTCCTTCCAACACTCTTCCAGGATAAGCTCCAAATAGAAAGTGGTGAAGTTGTACGGTATGTCCAAATTTAAGAGGTAATTGTGGAAATTATTACTTGACATGACCAGAAAATATGAGTATGGACAGCAGCTTCTTCGCCGCAGTTTCTTTTTGTTTTGTTTGCTTCCAGAGAGCTTTGTTTAGCAGGGGCTATCAAGAAACAAATAACTGACTTCCTGACTTGATCTTGCAACCTTACTTCTAGGTTGGGAGCTACAGATCTTACACCATTCCACATCTGTAATGTTCACTTCAAGTTCCTTTTCCCATCGATTTTAAATATAACTGGTTGAAGTGTTGATAGAGATGAATATAGACCCATATATTTTAGAGATCAACAAAAATCTAACTAAAATGAGATACATTCAAATCTTTATTTCTAACTAACTGTTATAAAATAATCTATTTCATCATAACATAATAAAGTAATGCCTTTAGAAGCCTCTTACCTAAATCTCCCGTCATGATTTGAAATAGTGTTATCATATCACGGACATGAAAGCATTTTAATGCCATGTGTTTTTATAAATATTTCCATTGTCATTTTTCAGGAAACAGAAGACCTGAGTGTTGAGACAGCTGACCAGAGCATTAGGGAGGATGAAGATAAAGCAGCAACCGAGAAAAGGATGGAGGGGGAAGAATCACGTAAAGCTGTCAAACCGTCCTCTCGCATCCCCACTTTCCAGAGCTCGCTGGCTCGCAAGCGTACCACTACCCCGTCTGCAGAGTCATCATCGCTGCCAGTGAAGACTGATGGACCCATTCGAGAGAGCTTAATAAAAGAGAAAGGAATCGCCTCTGGAGAGCCATTGAAAACAAAATTACCAGTGTTTGGGGACAGAGAAACAACCTTGTCCCCCCGTATACACTCAAGCAGCACTGAAAATCTATCTCCTTCCTGCTCTTCAGGAGACCTCATATCTGAGACTCCAGAGGATGCACCATTTTCACCCAAACAAAATGACTCATTTGAACAAAAAACATGTGATGGAAGCTCTGAGGGGCTTGAAGGGTCACTTCAGAGACCCAGTCTGAGAGCAGAAACAGAACCACATGTGACAAGTTCAATTTCAGAACCGTCCAATGCAACGCTTTCTGCTAGTATAGAATCTATCACAAAAGGTGATGAAGACTTGAATGTCTCTGCTCCTCAGGATGAAATAAAAAGCTCAGATCTCAGCTTCTGCACTTCTAAAGAGCATCTACCTATGCTAAGTGTGAGAATGGAACCTTCAGAGCAACAAAAACCTTGTGAAGACATGGATAGTGCTGTAGAAGACTCGGAAAAGGCAAGTTTAAAAGAATTAACATGGCCTCTTGATGAAGTTAAACAAGAAGTCTTTGAGGATACTGAAAAGCAGTGCCCTTTGTTAAAGAAGAATGAAAAACACTCGTCTGAAGTGTTGTCTAAAACACCTCTGAAACAGGAATCTCTTCATGTCTCTCATAAGACAAAGACTGTAGAATCTAAACAACTAGAACACCATAAACATACTCCTAAAACTTCAGAGGTAAGTTGTTCTTTATTATCAATTACAGTGAACAGTATATAACTGCTATTATTGTAGTCATACACAAAACAGCAACAAGGCAAAGCTAAAATAGATATTTTTGTAAACATTGCTTGAATGTGCTGCTGCTGTGCTGTGTGATCTGTTTTTTCCACAAAATAAAGACTCTCTTGTGTGTTTAATTTTGCTTTTGGCAGGCTAGAGGAAAGAGCTTTGCTCTCTTCTGTTTCTTTCCAACTTTTCTGCTTCTTCTGGGAGGATTTGGTCAACACATTTGGCTCTATGGTGTCCCTAAATCTGTGTCTCACCTAATGGTGCAGCTTGAACTTCACTGGCTTGAAGGTTTATGGCTGCCTCAAGCAGAATGCAGCACAGACTGTAGGTAAGAAAACGGTTTCTTGTCACCAACATTTGAGATTTTTTTTTTTTTGGCACAACTTTTTCCCATGGTACATTAAGTGCTGTTTTAAACTTGTCCATCAGGCTCACCCTTGTTGAGAGTCTCCCTGAAGGAATGCACTTCCCCAGTGACTCTCCACACCTGCAGAGCATTTCACATACCTGGAACAACCTACTCAAACAAGCAAACAGCTCTGTCGACATTGCTGCTTTCTACTTCACTCTCAGAGACCTAGACACTGGCATTACTGACCCCAGTTCCATGAAGGTAAAATCATTAAGTATTTTGTCCCATCCTGTGTAACATTTTTTTTGCATTCTTAATGACTGCTAGTACCTGTGGCAAATATAATAAAATATTTGCATCTGCTACACAAGTTACCCTCTGTAAAAAAGAAATGGCTTGTTTGTTGGGAAGTGTTTTTCAGAGGAGCTGAAGAGTATAGACTTGTGCAAATTATGAGGTAGAAACATCTCAAACTCAATAATTACGTTTGCTAAATCAGTGAAATAACACATTCAGTGCAATTGTTTTAAGTTTATTATTAAAGCACACTATTATTAAAATGTAATCATATCACCCAGCTCAATGTGCCAATGTTTTTGTCTATTATGGCAATTTCTTTTAATAGTAACATAACAAAGATGTTTAGATTTGAGAGATATTTGAACAAAATATTTTCTTAACCCTGGACTGTGATAAAATGTCTTGATTGATTGATATTACTGATTCATATTACTGTATATATAACCCCATTTTTTTGTAAAATCTTCATATAGAGACCTTTGTGTATTTGATGACATTTAAATGCTGCTGTATTCCAGGGCAAAGAACTGTTCAACCGACTGAAACAGCTTCAGTCACGAGGAGTGAACTTGCAGATAGCAGTTAATGCCCCACAGACTTCAAGAGCAGACACAGATGAGCTAGCAGGAACAGGTAGATTTGAATGAGTGTTGTCATGCCTGTAGAATTGCTTGTTCAGCAGCAGACATGTTTACCATCGTCTTATCTGCTTTCTCTGTTTAGGTGCAGAGATCAGAGAAGTTGACCTTCAGAGTGTCACTGGGGGTATTGTCCACAGCAAGCTTTGGGTTGTAGACAAGAAGCATATGTATGTAGGAAGTGCAAACATGGACTGGCGCTCTTTAACCCAGGTATATCTGCAAGCACCAGTGCCTGATGTTTGTTTTATGTGAATTTAATTTAATAAAAGATAAAATGCAAAGAACTACTCTACACTAGACTCTATAATAGAGCTGCATTATGCCATTGCCTTTTTTCTGTGGCAGGTTAAGGAGGTTGGTGTTTCTGTGGAGGACTGCAGTTGTTTGGCACATGATGCCTTAAGGATATTTGGAGTCTACTGGGAAATCGGTGCTCAGAAAAATGGATCCCTCCCACCCTACTGGCCTGGCAGATTATCTGCTCTCTCTAGTTCTAAGTACCCATTCGCTGTTAAATTCAACGGTGTCCCTGCACGTGTCTATTTGTCTGTGAGTTCCATTGTCTTGCTCTCACCAGTGCATTAAATGAATGCCAGTTACTGCATGCAGTGTACCATTCATGTCTTTAAGCTTGTTTACACCTTGTTTAACATTTGTGTTAAGTCCAGATTGTATATTGATATGCTCTGGACAGGCTATGACTTTTTATTGAACATGTGACTGCAATGAAATCTGATTTTCTGGTTTTAGTTTTCCTATATAACCAATTTGCATTTACCTTCTTCAAACATGTTTTCCCCACTAGTGTTGTCTCCAGAAGTATATTATACTCTGGTCAGATTCATTTCAATATATATAAACAGGTTTTTATGTCTGTTGGTAGAAGTATGTGTACTAGCTGCACAATACACTGACATGCCAACTATCATTAGACAAGAACTAATATTGTGGCCTACGGCTTTTGCCATTTCCTATTGTAACTAAAGAATGCTGCACTGACCTCATTACCACCCTCTTCCCTGTCTACTGTGGGTGGTAATGGCTTTTGTGATGAATTACCACTACAGACTTGAGTCTGAACCCCACTATCATGCACTAATACTGCAATCCCGAGACTTTGAGCATGTCTGTGTATAGACAAATACAGTATTTGCCAAAACATCCATAGACTATATGTTTAGCTCGAACATTTTATAATTGATCACAATATTCAAGACATGCAATACAATTTTAAGTATATGCTAAATGCCTTGTTAGTGTAATACAAGTTTCTCTTATTCTATATCAAAGGACATTATTGAGATAACAATTAAACAACAAAAATGTTAAATTGCAGAGCCTTGAGTTGCACGATTGTAAATCTTGAGTCTTTCATAATATGTTTCGTATTAACATTATCACACATCTGAAACATTTCTGATTGCCCATCCTGTAGTCTACTCTACACTGAGTGCTTCCATGTTTTTCACAATATGTGGTGTTTTATAAAGCTTCCTGGTTGGTTGTTTGTTCCAAAAAGGCATCCAGTTGCTTCAAAGAATGACCTTTGAAGCAAGTTTAGTGCATGAACATGTGACTCTTTTGTAATATTTTCATCTGGTGGCAGAGCCTTTATTGTCTTATTGATTTAACTTCCAACTATTTGTTTTTCCTTTTCTTTTTTTTTTCTTTTTTTATATAGAGCGCTCCACCTCAGCTGGCCACATATGGACGGTCAGATGATCTCTCAACAATACTGTCTGTAATCGCTGATGCAAATGAGTTCATCTATGTGTCTGTCATGGACTATATTCCTATGTCGCAGTTCACAAATCCACCAAGGTAGCATTCATATTTAAGTGTTTTTTGTTTGTTTGTTTGTTTTTCCCAACATTTGAAACAAAAAAATATTTCAACATTTGTTTCTTTTAAGCTCAATACATAAACACTGAGATTTCTTATGTCTGCTTAAAAGTGTATGCTTGTGTGCACAGAAAAAATCTGTTTCCTCTGCTCACTGTATTGTTTATAGGTTCTGGCCTGCCATTGATTCAGCCCTTAGGGAGGCTGCTTGTGCCCGAGGAGTGGAGGTAAAGCTGCTGGTCAGCTGCTGGAGCCATTCTCCTGGAGCCATGTTTGTCTTCCTGCAATCTTTGGCAGTACTTGGCAAGACTCCCCTAAGCTGCAACATTCATGTTGTGCGTTAAAGTTTTTTTTATAAAAATAATTAAAAAAAAATAATAACTTCTTTTGCTGTTGTTCTTGAGGTCCACTTTTAACAGTTTTTTGGAATTATGTACCAAAACCTATGTACTTGCAATGACGTCCCCACCAAGTAATTCTCACAACAATGTATTCTTTTAATGATTTATCTATTTCACAGAATGTTTTTGAGGTACCTTCGACACCAGAGCAACTCCTCATCCCTTTTGCACGTGTCAACCATGCCAAATACATGGTTACTGATCGAGTTGTTTACATTGGTATGTTGACCTGCCGTTTTACAATGGCTTTACTGGAAATAAGGGTTCTGTTGGCACCACAACTGACAAAACCTGGATCTTGTTTATGACTTTATTCCAAAGTGCAGTTCTGCTCTAATTTGTTTAACCAAAATTTAAGCTAAAATGTACCTTTTTGTTTGTAGGGACATCCAATTGGTCTGAAAATTATTTTACCCATACCGCTGGAGTTGGGCTTGTGGTAAACCAGACGGGCTCTGTGGTGGAAAAGGGACAGCAAACTGTACAGAATCAACTGCAGGAGATTTTCCAGAGGGACTGGAACTCAGACTATTCTGACCCTCTTACTGAAAATCATGTGGAATACTGTAGGCGCAAGAATAAACTCTGATTTATTGTAAAATGTTTACAGTATGAGCATGGTCTAATAGCCTAAGACATACATGCATCAATTGCATAACTGTACAAACTTGCTATAACCTGGAATGTATCCAAAAATGCCTTTGTTCTGGGCGACATTTAGTCTTACCAGTAACTCTTCTGTATTGTATATATTTTATTCTGCTGTACATTTTTATTTTTTAAATTTGTTTTTACATGTGTATTTATTTTGATTTGTTTTCTGAATTGTCTTAAATCCTGCATTTCTTGGATTTCCTGAAGAAACTTTAGTAAACTGTTAGTAATTCAGCCAAAAAATGGGCAGAAACTTTAGCATGTGTGCTTATCAGAATGTTTTGAGTGGCTTCAATTGTTAGGGTGAAACAGACTTAATAAAACTTGGCAAATCTGCATTTCAGTGTAAAATAAAGGTTTCAAGTCTGTTTAAAATTCTGCTGTTGTCTGATTTTTTCCCCTTGGTTTCTTTTTGAGTACTAGACTGTGTATGTTTTTCAAAGCTACTTATTAATTAATTTCTTGTTTCTCAATGTTAAGTTAGTGAACATGTACGGTCTGCTTTGTGTTTTCTCAAATCTTTGCAAATCAAATGTGTATATCTACACCTATTTAATTTCAGCTTTGTTCTGTCAAAAAAATGCACTGTAGGCTCCTGTGGTGCAGCCTAAGCTTTTGTCCTTAATGGTATTTTTTTTAACTTTATTAATACTATAAATTTGTTATACTTTAATAGTTTTATTTAAGTAAAAAGCTGCAGTTGATAAACTTATACAGAAGTATTTTAAACCCTAGCATATATATTCTACTATATAATGATTATGAATATTTTCACAACTTTGCTACCCATTAAACCCAGAGTGGGCTTTTAGTGGTAGTCATAGACAGAGTATAATAAAGCTTGCTTTTCTGTAATTTAATGCACAAGAAGAAGACTGAATATTACATTAAAGCTCCAATTCAAGGCTAATCAGCAGTATATGAAACAAAAAGACCTTGTTGCCACGTCTCCAAGGTGACATCATGTTAAAAAAAAAAAAGAATGTGTGGGAACGAGATAATTAAATCGTAGTCATTAAGTGGTGGCCACAAGGTCCTTTTTCACAGCTTACAAAGCAAGCAGCTCTTTGCCCAGTAATTCAGAGTTAAGGAACAAATGTTTACAATTTGTTTATGGAACACCACCAGAAAAGTACATTTGAGATAGGTAGGTGTATTTTTAGAAAACACTAGTTACACTAGTTAAAAGTAAAAATAGATTTTTATTTTCTGGACCTGGACTACCCACCTCTGTGTAACTATAGATGTACATATGATCTCCGGTGGATTTTGCGTTTTACAGAGACTCAAAGAATAGGTCAGTGGCTTAACTGCACTCAGCAGGGCATTACACATGTAAAGTAATGTATGACATTGCAAAGACTGTTATTAGTGTAAAAATGTCTATTATTTTAAAACGTTTTTAAATGCTGTGAGTCTCCCTGGTGTCGCAGTAATGTTAGCTAATCAATGTTTGCATGTATGAATATTCATGTGCAAGAGACAAAATCCTATGCCCCCCACCACTCCTCCACCGCACTACAGCAGCCTTATACTGAATCACCGGAGCATGGCATTCATTTATACTAGAGACCACAACTAGACACCTTTAATATGATGTCACCTTAGGATTTAATGGTGCCGACGTCCTCAGATTGTTTGTTGTTGGGTTGTTCCCTAGTCAGTTCACTACTAATGAATGAGCGAATGACTGTACGGTTGCGGACTCAGCTCTGGGCTGTGGTGTGTGTGTGTGCAGAAGGCAGCGATGCGGACCGACTTGTGTAGAGGGGTGTGTTTCTGTCCGGGAACAGGAAGTTGCGGGTGAAGGAAGAAGCTGCTGAAAATGGCTCCAGACATAAAGCGCTCCTCAGCGTTTCTCAGATTTTCTTCAGGAGGAGTCTGCAGAATGTGTCACAGAGTATTCCTGCTCTTATGGTTACTCCATTTCTCCTCAGTGTACTCAGATATAACAGACGGCAACGCTGAGCACTTAAAGCGGGAGCACTCACTCATTAAACCCTATCAAGGCAAGTAGCTGATCAACTAACCTAGTAAACTTCTGAACCTGGATCCTGCAGCAGCTGCTAGTTTCTTTCCTAACTCCTGCTGAATTTAGCTTAGCACTGTTCAGACCCGAGGCAAGTTTAGCTTAAACCTACTTTAGTGTAAAATGAGAAACTATCTTGTTGTTGGTTAGATCTTGTTACTGTAATTTAACTGTTAGCTGGTTAGCTAACGCTAGAAGGGTCTCTAGATTGACATGTTCGTTTACGGGTAAACGGAAGTCTGTTAGTTAGTCTAGTATTAATAATTCTTCTGTCTCTCTACAGGGTTTAAATAATAATATGAGATTATTAACTTATATGTTGTGTAAACTTGTTTAAAAGTGTTGGCATATGCTGATACAGTGCTTTTCACTGACTTAGCTAGCTATTTATTTTTTATCAATTATAATGTTTATTGTTTGCATGTTCTAAATTTCTTATTTAAATTCAGGAGTTGGAACAAGCCCTTCAAGTCAGTGGGATTTTAAGGGGAGTACTTTAGTGACGAGCCAGTACATACGCCTGACTCCTGATGAACGCAGCAAGCAAGGTTCCATCTGGAATACAGTGGTTAGTAATATTGATATTCAGTGTTGATTGAATGTGACTTTTTATTCATACTAATGCAACATGTTTCATTTTTGCCAGTTGTTGATAGCCACGTCATATAACTTACTGTACATCACAGCGTATTATTCTTATTCATTTGCAGCCGTGTTACTTAAAAGACTGGGAGATGCATGTGCAGTTTAAAGTCCATGGATCAGGAAAGAAGAATCTGCATGGGGATGGCATTGCGATTTGGTACACAAAACAACAATTGCATCCTGGTAAGCTATTGAACATGTCTGCAGTAAGACTTTAGTAAAGTACAGTACTTTGGCCTGGTGATGCTGGAAGACCTTATATCACTTGTGTAATATAAACTCAAGTTTTTACAGTTGTGATGAGAATGCATTCTGTTTGTTATATATCTGAAAAGTAATGTAAATTAGTTAGAAAGCAGTAGACAAAAACAAAACAAAATCTGATTATAATCTTTGTTGCTCCATTTGACCATTTCTTGTCCTGCCTTCATTTAGGGCCAGTCTTTGGAAACCAAGACCATTTTATAGGCCTGGCTATTTTTGTGGATACTTTCCGCAATGACCTTCACGGCATGGATGTAAGTGTGTTTTACTTACCGGTGGTTCTTTCTCAGCAGGCCCTGGCAGCAATGACAACTTCCATGGCTTGGCCATATTTATAGACACATATCCAAACGATGAGGCCTCCGATGTGAGTTTAAGGAACTACAGTATCTGTATTGCTTATACTTTTACATTTTTCAAGACGGCATGTTCATTGTAAGTGAAAGCATACATCCATTTCATTAAAAAAAAAAAAAAAACGATCAAAAGATGGTGTTGAAATTACATCTTGTCATTTTCTCCACCTCATGCTGTCTCACAGAATGAATAATTATTAAATGGATAGTTTGGGACTGTAGTGTGATTAGGCTTTCTTATTAACAAGAAAATGTAATATTTACTTTCATTGAGAATTGTTACACTTATGTGCTAGAGGTCATGGGATAGCAGTATGTTATTTAATCACAAGTGTCAACTCAGGGGTGGCTTAATAATGCCTACACCTGTAGAAGTTGTGAGGTGTTATTTTGTGAGTGAAAGTGGTTAAATGCTGGCCAAATGCATAGGACATTATATTTCCATAGTTGTATGGGTATTTAAAATTCCTTGACCCACAATACATTTGAATTGGAAATATAGCAGATGACTTTTGGCTCGTCAGTATATTTAAGTGCAGTTGGTTTTCTGAAACTGCATCTCTCTTAATAACAGTGCTAATATGATCTGTATAAGTTATATAATTGCAATTAATCCTGAACTATCCCTTTAATCTAGTTTTTTTATTGTGCTTTTGAATACTCTCAAGCACCTGCATTGCTTTGTGTACACTTGTGAGCGCTTTTTGTGTATGCTATTTGAAAATAACGTGTCAACATATTTGTGCAAATCTTACGAATGGTGAGGTCCTGTTTTTTAAAATGGTCTTTGTGTTATTTTTATCATTCGTATTATTTTTACAAATTTTACGCCCACTCCACAATGTCATGTTTTCTGCTTAGTTGCTGTTTTTTAGTACTGAGATTTTGTTTTGTTTATTTATGGTGAATGAGCTCTGATTTGTGCTGCTGGTTGTTTGCTTTGAATTAATTCAGATAGTGAATATGCATGCCATCTCATGACATTTAAGATTCCCGTAAACTGGCACAGCTCTCCTGCTGTCTTAACTACGTTTGTGTCTTTTCTAGCGATCCTTTCCCTACATTTCGGCAATGGTAAGTAATGGCTCTTTGGCGTATGATCATGGAAAGGATGGCCGCTCTACAGAACTGGGAGGATGCTCTGCTGAAATCAGAAACCGAGACCATGACACATATCTTGCCATTCGGTACTCCAAAGGCAGACTCACAGTAAGAACCTTATTTTGCCGTTTTTGATATTGTGACTTTATTGTGAAGACAGGCACATCAATGAATCATATTAGTATTGAAAGAGGCAAAACAAAACGTAAACATGTCTTCACTGTCATGCAAAAACCTTGTTTGAATTATTTTTTTTCACTTTTCAAGTTGAACATATTTGTTCATAGTTTTTGCATCACAGCAATAATTTCTTAATGTATAGAAATATGATGTAAAAAGTTGTAACAAAACTTAAACATACTGAAATACTTATCTCTCTATTTATTTCTTAATTATGGCAAAATTAATATCTCATTCACCAGTAATGTCTGCTGATATTAAGGTTCACAAGATTCTTTTGATATCTACAAAGTCTTTGTTGACAAGTAATAAACATGTCAGGCAGTAAAACTATACAATACACAGTTGCACTATATGTCCAAATGTTTGTGGACAAACATTCAAAGTAATGCATTCAGCTACTTTAAGTTGCACCCACTGCTGACGCAGATGTGTTAAATTAAATGTGTACGTTGTCCAGTGCCAGTATATAAGTACTACAATATAATTAAATTGTCTGGAGGACATAAATATGAATCTTTTGGTACCATGTCTAATGCAAGGCATCGACTAGAGAGGTATAAAGACCTCTAGCATTGAGCTGTTAAGAGATGGTGCCCCATCCAATACTTTTGACATAAGTTAGGGCTGAGAGTTTCTGAGGGTGTCAATCAAATCCTGGCAGTAGTGTTCCAAAATGTAGTAGTGAGTCCTCCCTGGACAGTACCACCAGTACACCAGTACACCAACGTAACACAAAGTATTGTTGAAGTTATATTCTTTTTTTTTTTTCATACTCTTGATCTCAGAAGAAATAATAGAGGCTATTTGTAATAGTATAGAGAATACAGAAAGTACCTGACTTTGTACACAATCCTTAATACAAAGCTGGATTTTTAATGTACGTTAAGGGAAATTTCATGATTAGAGCAGTCAATTAGTGTGCAGGGCAAAACATGGACCATAGTTTCTCCCTTCTGTAGTTTGCATAAGCACAGGCTTTACTAAATACCCCTCTAATTTTGTTGTTCCCCAAATACAGATTGTTGAAGTTAGTGATTATCTCCCTGCTGTAGTTATTGAACATCTTGTTTTGTCTACTTTTTATCTTTGTAGATTATGGTTGATGTTGATGATCGCAACGAGTGGAAAGAATGTATTGATATTGGAGGAGTTCGCCTCCCTACAGGCTACCATTTTGGAGCCTCTGCTGCCACAGGAGATCTCTCTGGTAGGCTTGGTTGACATTAAAGGATGGTAATTATTCTTCATGGTCCTGGTGACTAAAGGTTGTTTTTGTTGTTTTCACTCTGTGCAGACAACCATGACATAATCTCTATGAAAATGTACCAACTGATGGTAGAACACACTCCTGAGGAGGACAGCCAGGACTGGACTAAGATTGAGCCCAGTGTCAGCCTGCTCAAGTCTCCAAAAGGTAGCTAGATTGGGTGTTGTGAAATTACATATTATTTATGTTCTATTAGGTCATGTAGTACAGATCATTTAAATAAGCACTGTTCTGCTTGGTGGTAAAGCTGTATTCTTCTTTTTGTTGTTGCTTTTGATCTTCAATTCAGACAACATTGATGATCCAACTGGTAATTTCCGAAGCTCTCCCCTTACTGGCTGGAAGGTCTTCCTACTCCTGCTGTGTGCCCTCTTGGGGATCGTCGTTTGTGCTGTTGTAGGAGCTGTGGTCTTTCAGAAACGACAAGAGAGAAACAAGAGATTTTACTAGACAATTTTCAAAAGGACAAACAATTGAAAAACTTGTATGGCAGAAAAATGAGAATTTTCTTTTAGCAGAGATAAAGATGTGTGTTCTTGATATGAACAGTCTAAACTGAGGGGAAGAGGTTTTGTATGTTGAGAAAATGGGAGGTGATGGGTGACTGCAATGAATCTTAGGTGGATTGATTTATTTTATTTTTTCTTTTCTCTCTTTGTGTTTTCAGTTTACAGCTATTTGGCAGTTCACACCAGTTTGTATAGTACAGCACATGAGATCACATTTAAACAGTATGTATCGATTTCTGTTGAAGTAGGCCCAAATGTATGACAAGTGATCTGTCCAGGTATCTCTGTTTATCCATGCATACTCTGAGCTGTGTGAAATAGCATGACATGATTTTGGTTTTATTTTAAGTGTTGTTTGATTTAAAGCAAAAAAAGCATTTTGCCTAATTTAGTCTGCACTTATTTTTCTTCCTGGATACGTTTGATCATCTCTTTAATGTCTGTTAGTTTGAAGGGCTTTATAAAAAAAAAGGAAAAGGTGTTAACCGAGCCTGAAAATGTAGAAACAGATTGTAGTCGGGAGCTGCTGCTTTTTTTTTTCTCAAACTCATTTGCTTGACACATGCAGCATGTTTTTTTTGTTGGTCAGGATAATCAGTTGATCAAATGTTCAGTTGTTAAATGCAGGTTGTTTTGTTATTGTGGGTATTATGGGTAATTTTTCCCCAAAGATTCTCCTGTACTTCTTTTTCCTGTTCAATGCAGAGGTCAAGTATTATTTATAAAGTTACGCTCTGTATGTTTTTGAACATTTACTAGTTTACATCAAACTACGGAAAGACCCAGTCACAGATTGGACAATGAAATACAGTAATGCTAGGTTTGCATTATGTTGGACCAAATTACTTTTAATCCACTTCACAGTTGAAAATTAGGTGTCAGCTTGGGGTGGCCTTTACCTATAAAGTTTGTGAAAAGATTATTTTGTGAATGTGTGAAACAGTACAGTTACTACTATCCTTTGCATCAAGGACTGAATAAATGCTCTGATAAACATTGAGGTATGTTTCCTATCAAGTCTCCTGTGCAACAGAATGGACGAAGTTTGTACAGGTCAACTGCAGTGAATGGGTTGTAAATAAAGCTGTTCCTCCAGTGATGGTTGTGGACTTGTTTGCCCTTATTTTCCAATAGATTTACAGTCATTTCATTTTTGTTCTCAGTTGCCAAATATTAACTGCCCCATTTTACCTTTGGGGTGGTTAGGGGGACAAACAGGAATTTAGCCTATTAGAGAATCCTCACATGTTCAATTTGAACTTTACCAATATGCAAGTGTAAAATGTGGAAATTCAATTTCATAAGTCAAAATAATTATCTTACAATATGGAATCTTCATCATAACATTAAGACCACAAGGCTAAAATGCTGTTGGTCCTCCATTTGCCGCCAGAACAGCTTCAACCCGCTGAGGCATGGACTCTACAAGACCCCTGAAGGTGTTCTGTGGTATCTGGCACCAAGACTTCATCAGCAGATCCTTCAACTCCTGTAGGTTGCCAGGTGGAGCCGCTGCAGATTGGACTTGTTGTTCCAACACATCCCACATGGTCTTCATTGGATTAAGATCTGGAGAATCTGTAGGCCAGGGCAACAGGCTGAACTCTTCGCTGTGCTCCTCAAACCACTCCTGTACACAGTCTGCAGTGTGGCAGGGAGCATTGTCCTGCTGAAAGAAGCCGCTGCCATCGGGGAAGACCATCCCCATGAAGGCAGGCATCTGTTCAGCAACAATGTCTAGGTAGGAGTCGGAGGTCAAACTGGCGTCCATAGCAATGACAGGGCCCAGGGTGTCCCAGCAGAACGCTGCCCAGAGAGTCACACTGCTCTCTCCACCAGCTGCTCCTCCTGGAGGCTTCAGTTCCAGGGGTAAACGGCGCACACGGACCTGTCCGTCCTCCTGCAGTAAAGTAAAGCGAGACTCCCCCGACCAAGCGACCTTTTTCCACTGATCCACAGTCCAGTTCTGGTGCTCCCGGGCCCACAGGAGGCGCCTGTGGCGGTGGGCAGGGGTGGATGGCACAGGCGCTCCGACCTGTTTGCGGACCCTCATACCCATCCGCAGCATGGTACGGTGCACTGTCTGCTGAGACACTTTCTTACCGGTAGCATCGTTAAATATTTCAGTAACCTGCGCTACAGTGGGTCTTTTATTCTTTCCTATCATACTAGCGAGTCTCTCCTGTGCTTGTGCATCGATCAGCCTCGGGCGTCCAACACCCAGCCGCCGGTTCGTAATGTGTCCCTCCTCGGTCCACTTTCGGTAAACGTTCACCACAGCTGGACGGGAGCAGCCCACAAGCTGAGCCGACTCGGAGATGCTCCTTCCCAGTCTTCTGGCCATCACAATCTGGCCCTTATCAAAGTCGCTGAGGTCCTCCCGCTTTCCCATTATATTCCTGCGTTAATTCGTAGAACCGATGTATGGTCAAAACAATACCTTTAATCAGCTCAAATATCTTTAAGCAGTGGGGGTGTTCCACAAAGCGAGCTAACTGTTAACTATATAGCTTATAAGCTAAGCTAAATAGTTAGCTAGCTAATACGCCTGTTTTTTGAGACTAAGACCAGTTCATTTGGTTTAATTGTAGTTTAACTAAAACGCTAAACGCGGCATAAGCGTTTGGTCAGCCCTGCTCCGTGCTAGAGACTGAAGTTTACGCTTGGCTTAGTAGAGCTTTTATTCTATTAAATCTATTGGACGAGCAGTCCGTATGATGTCTCCTAAACTCGCCGGGGGGGAAACAATATTCAGAATCAACGTTCCGCCGCGCTGCTGTTAACCCCTACACTGCTGTAAACAGCGCATATCCAGTTTATATTTTATTAACTATAATACAGCTTATATTATTAAATAGCCGAAGGTAAATACATATGAGTGTACTTTAGGATGACTTGATTGAAAAAAGTTTATAAAACGTTAAAACTTAAACGTTTTGTCCCCTCATCATGTAACGTTATTGCTAAGTTCAGAAAAGAGCCAATTTTAAGATTTTATTCATTATATTTTGACATTAGCAGATTTTTTTATATATATTTTCTATTACAAATACAATTATGCTTTTCAGTAATGTTCATTATCAAACATGAAAGCTTTTTATGTAGTGCTTGAATAGAAATAATTGAGATTTAGTTTTTATTAACTTATTAGAGCCCAGACCCATTTTTGAATATTGACACCAGGTAAATCAGGTAAATTCGGTAAGCAGCTAATTAATGTTTGTTTCTTATTGTAAACACATAACTACATATTTTAAAAAGGAATTAAACCTTAAACTTATTGTTTTCATTAATAGTTGAAATGTGTTCTTTAGATGATGGTAATGAAACAGACCAGACCTGCTTAAAATTTTATAAACCTTTCTTAACCTTCAAAAGACGCTTTAATTGCCATCATCAATAATACCGCCCCACTGTTGATGTCCAACCATCTGCATCTCACTGCTATGAGAGGCACTCTGCTTAGTCCAATCAGCTCTCCCTTCTGCCCTGCCCCTAATACATCACCATACATCACCATGTGCCCATCCCAAACTCCTCCTCCCATTTTTCAAATTTGAGTTAAGGTTGGAATCAGCTAAAATCAGGGGGTTTACTTACCCTTTAAAATCATGATATAACAAATGACAAAACAAATATTTTGTAACTATTATTAACATTCAGTTCTGGAAATCAGGTTAGAACTAGTTTTATAAAACGTAAAACATAAATTAAGCATTTGAATGGTTAAATTGTTAGAACAGAGCTGTAGAAGCAAACACACTTTTAAAAGGAACTAGTATTATCTCCAGCACAAGCACTTCTAGTCTGTAAATAAGGTGAGATGAACAAAGATTCACACTGTCCTGAGATGCTCTCAGGATGTTCAGTATATGTCACTTAGGGACTACATGAGTTAAAGTGACAGATGAAGTGCTGTAAGGAAATTTACACATGATTTTAAAGAGTTTGTGACATGTCACCATGGGGATAGAGTGCAATGTATGACATATAAATGTATCAATTAATAAAATTGTATCAGAAGAATATAAAAAAATACAGTACCAATCAAAAGGTTGGGCACAGCTTTTCATTCAATGATTTCTTTACTTATTTACAATGTAGAAAATAAATTAGATTAATATTAAAGTCATGAAAACAGTTAGGGGATGCATATGGAGCTGTGTAGTAAACACAAAAGTGTTTGGCCTCCACAATCCCCTGATCTAAACCCAAATGAGATGGGTGATTTGGGATGAACTGGAGCTTTACTGCGTGAGGGTAAAGCATCAACTATTGTTCAGCACTTCCAAAGACTCCTTCAAAACGCTGAGAAATCTATTCCAGGTTACTCTACCTCTTGAAGCCACTGAGAAAAACAAGAGACCTAAAACATCA
Source organism: Astyanax mexicanus (assembly GCF_023375975.1). Classification (NCBI taxonomy): domain Eukaryota; kingdom Metazoa; phylum Chordata; class Actinopteri; order Characiformes; family Acestrorhamphidae; genus Astyanax; species Astyanax mexicanus. The sequence continues at coordinate 39,574,231 of NC_064417.1, read as the reverse complement.
TCAGAATTTCACACAAGTCATAAAAGTAGATAAAGATAACCCAATGAGACAAAACATTATACCTGACTTATTTCATCTTCAAACTACTTGCTAATCCTAAACGTTCGAATACTTTTGCCACTTACTGGCTCATTTTCTTTAATGTATAAACTACCAGGTACAATATTTTTGTTTCATTTACTTTATCCTAGGCATCTTCTGTTGCCCTAACCACAGATGGCTGGACCTCCAGAGCAACAGAACCCTATATTATTGACTGCTACTGTGTAGTGGGTGGGGTTTGGTGCTACAGACATGCCTTCTCCACACCAGTCACACTAGCACATCTCTAGCACAGGTACTGGAAGGTGAAGTTACAAAATTTAAACTATAAAAAAAAAGAAAATTATCCATTTCAATACAAACTTATGTTATAATGAACGGAAAGCTTCAGAGATAGATAAAAAAAAAAGCTTAAATAAATAATTAGAATAACATTGTTTTTTTTTTTTTTTTTTCTTGTCCAAAAAAACGTCCGGCCCAAAATCTGTGACATTATCCAATCAGTGACATTTGTGATGAATTTTTTACTGTTATTCAGTTATTGACTAGCTGTTTATTGCCATATGGAGAACAGGCCATACGAGAACTGAACACTGCTTAAAACTAACTCTGAATATTTGTGCATATTCTAGCACAGGATGGTGAGGTGCTGAGTAGCAATCAGAATGTTCAAGCACACATACACAGCAATTAAATTAAAGCTAAATTAGGGTTCAGAAATACAATTCAATTTATTTCTTCAAAGTTACATTCAAACCAAAAAGAACTAGTACAACAGTATACCGGTTCAATTTAAACTGTATCATAGCTGTCTTAGTGTATAGGATGTCCAAACGCAAAATGCAGAAATTCATTGTTACAAGCAAGTCTAATTTTTTATGTAGAATCTCCATTCACAATACTATATTGTCTACTGTAGTGACTAGGCTCAATAACAGTCCAATCAGCCATAACATTAAGACCACCAGGCTAAAATGCTGTAGATCCTCCGTTTGCAAACAGAACAGCTTCAATCCGCTGAGGCATGGACTCCACAAGAGCCCTAAAGGTGTTCTGTGGTATCTGGCACCAAGACTTCAGCAGCAGATCCTTCAACTCTTGTAGGTTGCTAGGTGGAGCTGCTGCAGATTGGACTTCTTGTTCCAGCACATCCCACAAGTTTTTCATTGGATTAAGATCTGGGGAATCTGTAGGCCAAGGCAACAGGCTGAACTCTTCGCTGTGCTCCTCAAACCACTCCTGTACACAGTCTGCAGTGTGACAGGGAGCATTGTCCTGCTGAAAGAAGCCGCTGCCATCGGGGAAGACCATCCCCATGAAGGGAGGCACCTGTTCAGCAACAATGTCCAGGTAGGAGTCGGAGGTCAGACTGGCGTCCACAGCAATGACCGGGCCCAGGGTGTCCCAGCAGAACGCTGCCCAGAGAGTCACACTGCTCTCTTCACCAGCTGCTCCGTTCCCTGCAGAGCCTCCTGGAGCCTTCAGTTCCAGGGGTAAACGGCGCACACGGACCTCTCCGTCCTCCTGCAGTAAAGTAAAGCGAGACTCCTCCGACCAAGCGACCTTTTTCCACTGATCCACAGTCCAGTTCTGGTGCTCCCGGGCCCACAGGAGGCGCCTGTGGCGGTGGGCAGGGGTGGATGGCACAGGCGCTCCGACCTGTTTGCGGGCCCGGAGACCCATCCGCATCATAGTGCGGTGCATAGTGTGTTGAGACACTTTCTTCCCGGTAGCATCGTTAAATATTTCTGTGACTTGTGCCAGAGTGGGTCTTTTATTTTTTCCTATCATACTAGCGAGTCTCTCCTGTGCTTGTGCATCGATCAGCCTCGGGCGTCCAACACCCAGCCGCCGGTTCGTGATGTGTCCCTCCTCGGTCCACCGTCTGTACACATTCACCACTGCTGTCCGGGAGCAGCCCACAAGCTGAGCCGTTTCAGAGATGCTCCGGCCCTGCCGCCTGGCCATCACAATCTGGCCCTTATCAAAGTCGCTGAGGTCCTCCCGCCTGCCCATTTCTCCTGCATCAAACACACTGACTAGGAAAACCGATTTTGGTCAGAATAACGCCTTCGCTCATTTGGAAAGCAGATCTTCTAGTTAGCTACGTTAGCCTAGCGTAAAACATACAAACGCCCAACAAAGCCCCCCACTTTACCATCTGGTGGAAATTAGCGCCTCCCACTGGACTGGAGACCGGTGTTATGTTGATTTGTTTCTTTTTTTTGTTTGTTATAATCAAAGGTGTCAAAAGTATTCACATTCATTAATCAGGTGGATGTATAGGTCTGTAGTGTAATAATTAAAGTATCAGCTAAAGCTTTTCACTTAAGTAAATGGGTAAAAGTAACTGTAGTGGTTTCAAAACTACTTAAAGTATAAACTAAATACAGTATATGCCCATTGAAAATGAATGCATTTTAGTGCAATGCAAATATATGAGACTTTCAGCTATGTCCTTGCTGGAGTGTGGCGTGACATTAAAGTGCGATGGATCGCGTGTTGGAATGGTATATGTTAATACATCTAATTCAACTACAATTAGATTCACTTTCCTTCGGATGGAGATAATTTTTAATGTAAGAAAGTATAGATAATTGTGTGAAAATGTAAGGAGTAGAAGTAAAAAAGTTAAAATAGCGAAAAAATAGCCACTCCAGGTACGTATAGATAGTATAGATTTCTATTTAAGTAAGGTAGATGTAACTTTATGTACATTGTTACTTGACACCTCTAAAAATGAACAGGTCTGATCTATATCTATAATTTAAGTAAGATAATAATTATATGGGTAGATACTATGCAGATTTTTATATATACTTTTCTGAATTTCTACTTTAACTCAAGTAGCTAGATGGTTTGTGTACTTCACAATCCTGGATCTATCCATTCATCCATCCATCCAACCACTCACTCACTCACTCACTCACTCTAATCTATCTGATCTCTCTGTCTATCTACTTTATTGTCCAATAGTGTGTAAAACTACAAAGACCAGAAGGACAGTCAGACCGAGAGCACTTCAGCGTGTCGTTTCTGATTGGTTGAAAGTGCGCGAGAGGTTACGTGGCACTGGTGTCGGTGCGCAGGCGCAGTGCTCCCCGGCAGTGGTAAGATGGTGGTGTTCAGGATGCAGTTTACTCTATGCACGGTTTTGGTCCTGAACTTTTGCTACAGCCTCGTTTCGGCGCTGTACTTCCACATCGGCGAGACGGAGAAGAAATGCTTCATAGAGGAAATCCCGGATGAAACTATGATAATTGGTAAGAATGCTGAGCGAAAGTTTGCCCTGAAGTTTGGGCTCTGATTAGCACACCCGGACCTGCTAGCCTAGCCTTGCTAGGTTAAGTAGTTAGCCAATCGCTAGCTTAGCTTAGCTACGTTAGTCAGCGTAGGGCACTGGACTACTAGCTTTGGAAACTCGCTTGTTGAGGATGTGAGAGCTCATACTCTGAGACACGGAGCTTGATATTCATTTTCTGTTCAGTGCTTTTGCTTTTAAACCCTTTGAGGGCAGAGACCAAAATAGTGGCAAGTGTAAGTAAACTCAGCAACTTAGTTAGCTAACCTAGTTAGCTTTCTGAACCAGCTGTCAGCTCCTCATTGGACAGAAGACTGCAGTAACAACTGTCTTTCTTTTAGCTGCAGTAGTATATGAATTTCACTACAGACTTAAGGAATTCAGTCATGGCCAAATAGTTAGCTAGTTAACACGAACTAAATACTTTAAGGGTGGTTAAGGGTTAACCGATTACCTAGCTCAGGTGTAATAACAATAGGGGCACGCCTAGATTGTGAAAATGGCATTGTTGGTCTGTTGATGCATTAATATCAGAACACTGTGTCTGTCAAGTCATCCCAGTCCCCTGTTTTAATGATCCCATTGACTCCTGTGAGTTAGTTACCGCCCTAAACAAACACCCCACCCGCCAGGTTATTATAGCCAGGTGTGCTGCTTAAAACTAATTTGTGCAGGGTAGTAGCGGTTAGGTCTTCTGAACTTTTGTTATGTTTGTTTATTTTTTACGTCTATTGTCAAACATGCAGAATTTGAGTTAATTCATGTTACTGATCTGGAATTATTAGGTGGAGTAGAATGTGAGCAGGCAGCCTCTCCAAGTGTCCTGTAGGAGATTTCAAAGCCCTCAGATTTTCAGAATGTATTAGAACCACACTTGAAGTTATTGAACAGCAGGACAATGGAATACAGTCTCTTCTTGCACACACACACACTAAGGAATAGGGCAGTGAAATATAACACCTGGAATGGTGTGCAGCTTTCTTAGCCTTGAAAAAAAGGAATTTTGGGTAAGGTGCCTTGCTTGACAGGAAGTCAGACATAACCGTTAAGTAGAGGGGAAAACACTGTTCTAAGATTGTGATGAATTGCATCACAGTTCTGTTGTGGTAATTATATTGTGGAATGGTGGTGGTGAGTACTTCTAGAACAGTGGCTAACTACTACTATGTTTCGTTACAATAAAAGAAAGATTATTGTTGTGCAGTTTATTTTGTGCTGTGTGTACTGAAAATAACTCCCTTCAGTAAAGCCTAGCAGTGGGTCTGTGATGCTTTATGGTTGTTTGCTTTATGTGCAACTAGAATCCTTTAGCATATGGACAAAGAATTCAATCAAGTTACAGGAAATTTTAGGAGAAATAACATGCCTTCTTTGAGGAAGTTGTTAGGCAACATTAAACCTTCCAACAGGATAATAATCCCTAGCATACCTCAAAGTCCAGCAAGGCTTGCTTTTAAAAAAATCTTGGAAAGTACTCAATTGACCAGCACAGTCGCCTGACTTGAACCTCATGGAAAGTCTCTGTCTTGATATGCATCACAGTTAGAATAGGTCATAGCAGCAGAAGGATGCTCTAAGTACTAAAGATGATTAACATTAAGGAAAGGAATCATTCTAAAACAGTTAGTTTATTAAAAGTGGAATTATATTGTGTTTTCTCTTTTGTATTGTTTATTGCAATAGCTGAATCTTTGTAAATTTTGATAATAAACCTAATTTGCAGTGGGAATTAAATAATGCTAAGTGCAGTGTAATTTACTGTATAAGCTACTGTTCCAAAAGCAGTAGTCGTACATATTTGGATTTATACTGCTTGTCTTTCTTTTTACATTCATTCATGTTTCATGAATGTGTACATTTTTTTTTTTTTAACCAGGGAACTATCGAACACAGCTCTATGACAAACAGAAAGAAGAGTATTTGCCTGCCACACAGGGGCTTGGAATGTTTGTGGAAGTTAAAGATCCAGATGAGAAGGTAGATCAAGTTAAACGTGCAACTAGTCAATAATGCTTGAGTGCTTTTGTCCAGTAGCCTTACCTTTTTTATGTGTTTTAGGTGATCCTCTCCCGTCAGTATGGGTCAGAAGGAAGATTCACCTTCACCTCCCACACACCTGGAGAGCACCAGATCTGCTTGCATTCTAATTCTTCCAAATTTTCCCTGTTTGCCGGTGGGATGCTTGTGAGTTAAACCACATATATTTATTATAGGTAGTCAAATAAGACGGACCAGCTCTGTGTGTTAACACGGATCTAATGTATGTAATGTACTGTATTTCTGTCCCTTTAATTTTTTTTAATGTTTCACTGTGTATTCTCTGTAGCGAGTTCACCTGGACATCCAAGTGGGTGAGCACACAAACAACTATGAAGTCATTGCTGCCAAAGACAAGCTGACAGAGCTACAGCTTAGAGTGCGCCAGCTGGTGGAGCAAGTCGATCAGATCCAGAAGGAGCAAAACTATCAGAGAGTGAGGGTCTTTTTTATTTAAATATTTGTTGGCATACACCTGCTAATTTATTAATTGAGCTGCATTAAAAGTGTGTATGCACGCATTGTATGGTAATTTCTCTAACAGTAATGAAATACGTAATCATTTAAAAGTACCAAACCCTTTTATACATGATATGATCAAATGTTTGTGGTCACATCTTCTAATGAATGCACAGATGTGCACATGAGCACATGGCTTGTCTTGTCCATGTAGACAAGTATAGCCAATAGAATAGGACATATTTTGATAAGAAGGCTATAAATCCCTCCAGCATCGAAACTGTTTCTCTAAAATGATTTGGTTCAGTTCCGTATGTTTTGTACATACAGTGTATTTACGCTCACCAAGAACTTTAGCTAACACTGTGTCCAGCAGGAATTGAGATTTACTAGACCTGCTTTTGTTTTAACAGTCTAAACTGTCAGGTTTGGATGAGCCTGTGTTCATGGCAGCTGCTGGCAGTAAAACTAAATGTGGTCTTGTGCTGTCATCACGGTTGCACACGGTTGAGGGATGATCAGAGTACCGTAGCCTTTCTGTCTGCTCAGACCTGTCTAGCCATTCTTTTTTTACTTCTCCATTTACATATTTTATTTTTCTATTCAATTTTTTTTTCTATTTTTACTATTTCTTTTATTTTTTTATTACTTTTGAATCATTTTTAGTAAACTTTAGAGCCTGTTTTGCTGGTGATGAGCAGCAAATACCATAAACAAAATGAGTGAGATAACATTTTTCCTCATTCTATTGGATGATGTGAATGTTACCTGAAGCTGCCGACTTCTATTTTTATACTTTTATGCATTATACTGCTGCCTCATTGTTTGTTGACTAAATTGCAGTAGTTATATGATTTGGTACGTGTACAGTAATACATTTCCTGTATGAGTGTACGCAACTGTGTTGACAGATCTTTTCTTCTTTTTTTCCCCAGTATCGTGAGGAGCGCTTCAGACAGACCAGCGAGAGCACCAATCAAAGGGTGCTGTGGTGGTCCATTGTCCAGACACTGATTCTGGTGGCAATCGGCTTCTGGCAGATGAGACATCTCAAGAGCTTCTTTGAGGCCAAGAAGTTAGTGTAGATTGTGTGTTAAAGTGTGTTGTCGTTTTTCAGTTTATGCAGTACACAGGAGTTTGAGAATGATGATCTCCAAAAATTTGAAGTCTAGACTGCTGAGATGAGTCTCCCACTTCCAGCCCCTATCTAATTTTTTTTCTCTCAATTTTGCCTTGAGGTTCATTTCACAATACATAGTTCTTTGCCACATCCGTCCGTGCTGTGTGCAACAGTTTAATCTTAACAGAACAGGTATTATTCACTATGGTATCAGTAATATATTAATGAGATTTGAGTTTCTGCGCCCCTTTCTAGAGAATAATCTAAAGTTGCTCATATTACGGTCAAAACCGCTTTCAGCAATTTTTATCATACCACAGTGAAAACAGACAAACAGATATACAATTTATTTTGCTTGTTTTCTGGAGATTGAGTTTTTTGACCCATTTAATGTTTTTTTTGTAGAATAACAAATTTGCATTTTTGGATGAAATAATTTTATGTTCAGTTGTTTGTATGTAAAATGTTCCTACGCTGCACACATTCATTCTAGACACAATATATCAAGTCACTGATTAAGTTTGTTTGTGTAAAACATTGTGTTATTTTAGTAATTAGTGAAATATTTAAAGTTCGGTTTCTTCAGAGAGAATGTATGTCCACATGTTTATTTAAAGTTCATTTGGTTTCATTTGTTGAATTAGCATGAACCAGCCTAAAAGCCCAGCCACATCTGCATCACTGTGTCGTTTACAGCTCTGGTGCCCTTTAGACAGGACTATAGAGCGTTAATACATATTTAAAATGACTTTTTAAGTTTCAGTGCAATGTGTACCCAATATGTCTGTGACATTTTTGATTGATATGGACTAGGCGTTACATTTTGAATCAGATTTCAATATCACATTTAAATGCATTGGATGTTTCCTATTAACAGCTTGTTTTCTGGGTGAAATCTTGGTACATTTTAGAGAATGGGGCAGGTTTTAAATAATCCACACTCCACAGAAGCTTTAAATAATGCCTGAAACCTCAAGGTCATGCCCACCCATGTGCACAGATACTCAGGTAATTCTTGAGCCTTTTGGGTCATGAAAAGCTGGCCTGTTAACACTGAAAATACATCCCCTTGTCCACAAAGGCCTAAATGTTGCTACTTGGGCTGAGTTCTTTGGTGGTGGCCAATTTTAATACTTGAAAGAATATAGTGGGTCTTGGTCTCAAAATAGTATTTTTTTCCCCTTTCATATCTACTCCCCCTGCATTTTTAAGCTTTAGAATGAGTGGATTTATTTTTTAGGGGTCCCTGGATGACATTTGGGTACACAGATATTTCTGGCTGAGGGTTAAAGCTTTTTAAATAAAGCCACGGGGGAGGGAAGACTGTCATGATGCATTCATGGTTGCACTCACAAATAAAGAACTTGCCTCCCTCCAATTGACTGATTTTGTTTTGTGTTCATTAAGCTATTGTGTACCTGTCTGAAGCGCTGTGTCATTACCTGATCAAGATGACCCTCTCACTTGTCTGTAAAAGCAGTTAGCATGCCTTTGCTCTAGGTTTAATACAGCTGTAGCCAGAAAAGTGACACCTGGAATGATTTGGATGGATAAATGAAAACTTTTGGCAATAAAGTGTATGTATTAGTAGAGGCAAGGGTATTTAGTAAATAAATCAATCTAGTGCCAAAAAAACGGTTTAGATATGGAAATCAAGAAAACATTTTAGTGGTTGTAATGTGCAATTTAGAAACTAGTTTTTATTAGAGGTTTAAAATTGTTCTCTGATAAAACATTTTGTAAAGTATGTGTATACAGCATCAGGTATAGAAACATTTGGGGTTCTTGGAATAAGCCAATTTTCAAAATGTAACACTTGTTTACATTTACAGTCTGGATTAAATTACAGCTGGATTAAAACATCTGAAATTATGTCTAATATAAATATATATTTTTTTGAGAAATATGCAAACTGAGAAATAAATTATTTCACCCAAAACAAAAGAAATCTACCACAAAATAATAAATAAGTTTTTCCTTTCCAGTGATTTGTTTTTTTGTAAATGCTAAAATAATCGAACACCTTGTTTTTTTGCTCCCATAGCCAACTCAGCTGTTCTGGAAACAGCTCATGGAGTGGTTAAACAAAACTATAGACTTTACTAAGATAGATAATAGTAATATCTATGTTTTTGGTGTAATATGTGAGAATCCGAAGGTGGCCTCTTCATCAATGTTTTGCTTATTTTGGCCAAGTTTTTTTATGGATTCAAGTCAATTTATGCATCATTACACACTACTATAGCAAAATGCAGCTTTATATGAAGTTCCTAAAATGAATACATATAAAATGGCTAAACAGCTATATAAGTTACTAAAAAAAGGCCCCACTAATGAAGTGCCCTAATAATATTTTTTTCTATTTTAAGTTTATGTTTTGTTACTTAATTTTGTAAATGTGTCATATCATAGTACATTGCTGTTAACTTAAACCTTTATACCCTGCATCTTTTACAATGGACAGCATGTATTTTCTTTATTTCATTTTTTTGTTGCACATTACATTATTTGAGAGCTGTTGTTTATCAGAATAGGCTGTGAACCAGCCAGCTTGTTTGGCCCCGCCCACTTCACTGGAAAAACAGTAGTAATACAGCCATTAAAGAAAAGTTACAGATAATTTTTACTAATTTAATGGGATTTAAAACACTTTTTAATCATGTTTACAGATAAGTCACAAAGTAAAAAGGTCAATATCAAATATAAATCATTATACACAGGCTTTCACTACCATGGAAATATATATATATATATATATATATATATATATATATATATATATATATATATATATATATATATATTTTTTTTTTTTTTGTTAATTGGATTTATATGCTGTATAATTTTACAGTAGAATATTTTCTGTGAATTTCTATTAAAACCCATTCATGCCACCTAAAATAAAATAAAATAAAATATTATTATTATTTAGTAAACTGTTATAATCTCATTATTTTGAGATTGATTTTTTTTATCTCACAAGCTTCTGTCTCTGTACAGTCTTTTCGAATAAAAATAATGAGATAGTATCTCAAAATAACGACTTTCTATCTCAAAATAATAACTTACTATCTCAAAATAATGACTTAATATCTCAAAATAATTGGATATCAGTTTACCTAATAACAAGAAAAATATGTTATATATATATGTGTGTGTGTGTGTGTGTGTGTGTGTGTATACGTTTTTTATGTTAGAAAACAGCATTTTTACATTTTTTTCCATCGCTGGAGATAATTCGGGTCTCAAAGGGTTAACAATGTTTTACAGAAGTTTTTCTATTTAAAAAAAAAATACGAGAAAATACGAGCTAGGAACTTTGTTGCTGTTCGTGTTTCCACGGGGAAGCTTTACTAGACGGACTGAATGAAAACAGCCAGCGTGTGTTTTTTTATGCAGCACTGTTTAAAGTTTGGGGAGTGTTTTACTATAAAATAAATAGCAGAAATAAACACTGACAGTCCCTTTTACCCCCTGGCCTGGTTAGCCCGCGGTGTGTGCAGCACTGGTTTCATAAACAGGGGGAAAGGCAGAGCTGCAGCAGGGGAGCCGCGGTATTGTTAAGGTTAGCTTAGCTCGCTGGGTTACGTGTCCTGATGCCATCGGCTGAGCGGCGGAGCTACAGCAGAGAGCCGCGCTGTGATCTGTGAGCGCGGTCATGTAAGAATTCAGCTATCAGAACTCGGCACTGAGGTGGAGATTAGGGCAGGAATGGAGCGGGTAAGCTGGAGAAGATAATCAGCTGTAATATCAGCCAGCGTTACCGGTAACGGTGGGATGAGGCTCTGTGAGCTGTAGCTATCTAACGCTACATCAGATAGGATTTTATTTAGGAAGGTTAAGTGTTTCAGAAGCACCTAATTTCCCATCATAAATACCAAGATGATGTACTCTTCACGCAGGAAACCTGTGCTCTATTTTAAAGAAGACAGAAGGTAAGTGGTGTTAACTGTCTTTTTCTTGAACAACCTTTTGTTTCTGCCGTCTTAACCCTTTAAAGCCAAGTGTATTAACTGTTTTTAATAAATATTAGAGTTTTTGTGACCTGTGTGATGAATAAATAATAATAAACAGTCATATACCTACATATAAAAACAAAAGCATATGCATGTTTTCTATTCTTTGGTGGATTAAACATTCACTGCATGCATCATACATATTTCTATTTTAATTTAGAGTATACACCTAGGAAGAGTATGAAGGAGGTTAAAAACACTTGTTCTGTTTTTTTCTGTTCATTAAAAAACTCCTGTGAGCAATAAATTATGGGTGTATCAAATATGTTTGCAAATATTTATTCATTTTGAAAAAAGGACAGGTAATACTATAAATACACTGCCTGGCCAACAAAAATGGTCACACACAATGATATTTAGTTGGACCACCATTAGCTATGGTTATGCCACACATTCTCACTCTGGCATGATTTCCTCAAGCTTCTGTAATGTCACAGCATTAATTATTTTCCAAAGCTACATTATTTTGCCCCAAGATATTGTATTGATGATGGGAGATTTGTACTACTGAGCAAAGTCTCCTCCAGCACATCCAGAGATTCTCAGTGGGGTTTACGTCTGGATTCTGTTGTGGCAAATCGTTGTGTGAAAATTGTGTGTTATGCTCCCTGAAACCTGAACTCTTTTACTATTTGAGCCTAATGGATCCTGGAATTATCATCTTGAAATATGTTCTAGTTCTAGTGTTGTTATTCTATCATTTGATTTCACCAAATATTTAAGGCCACATCCACAGGAAACCAGATATTTTTAAAGCTTTTTAGTGTTTTCATCCAGGTGGTGACCTTTTTTGGCCCGGCATTTGCTTAATGGTCCAGGTTTTTAAGAATTCTCTGAGCTGTAATGATATTCTGACAAAATTGTAAGGCATTGCCATCTCACCCACAGTTGGTTCAGAAGTAGGTATTGTTTGTTTTATGCTTTTGGGTGACCACTAAGAAGCGAAAACCCAAAGACACATCATCATGCAGATGTGCTGTGAGTAACGTTGTCAGTGTGTGTTTGCTTGAGTTTTTTTTATACCGAAATATTTTTTTGCATGAGACTAATTGCCTGTTATTTAAAAACATGAACCCCATGTTACTTAATTTCTACTTTACTCATTGTCGCTTTCAGGAAAAGTCTTCATTTGAATTGGTTGGAATTCGTTGGAATTGGAAATTCTAATAAAATATTGAGAACAACTGCCAGGTTCATGTAATAGTGAAAAGTGGCAAAAATAGAAAAGTAAGATTTTTGCTTGATAGCAGTATTGTACTAATGAATGTAAAGTGTAGTACAGTATTTTCTCCATACTGTGTGGTATGTTATACACTAGTGCATATTGATGTGCAAATTGACATGGCCATCCAGTCTCTCAAAGGACTCGGTGCACTTGTTTTGAGTTCAACCAGCCTTAAAACCCTCTAAACGGTGAAGCACAACTAATGGGGTTTGTTGTCCAGTTTTAAAATCTGGTGATGTTATGTCCATGCTGACGGCAATACATTAATATTATATACGTATATGTACCTTAATTAGCAAAAAACATCTGGATGCACAAATACATTGTCAACTATCAGTTTGAATTCTATTGTTATGCATCCTTCTCTAACCAGAGTTTGAGTTGCTTGTAAAATATTCGTAACATTTATAATGTTGTTTGCCAAATGCCGTCTGTGTTTTTACTTGAACTGTAAAAATCTTCATCTTGAACTCCATTTTGTGACTCTTTTATTAAGGTTTTTCTCAAGGAAATGCACAGTCCTTAAGCTTTTTGGCCTCTGCATGCTGCTCGTCCTGGGGTCCGTTTTGTGGCTGCAGCTGAGCTGTTCTGGAGACTTAAACCAAACAGTACGTGATGGACTTCCTCCTCACCAGCCCTGTCCTGCAGAGAGACAGACCCCCACTGTCGATGACCCCTCTTGGGGACCACACAAAATGGCTGTTATAATTCCTTTCAGGGAGCGGTTTGAAGAACTTCTTGTTTTTGTGCCATACATGCACACGTTCCTCACCAAAAAGAAGATTCGCCACAAGTTTCTCATCATTAATCAGGTGGATCACTTTCGGTAAGTGTCTTTAAAAATAAGTATTTATTTATATAGATGAAGTAGATTTGCTTCTTTGGTCAAAGCTTGATACTATTTTAAGGATGCATATTAAATGCAAAGCATTTTATTAGGTATATTTTCTGTATAGAAAAAAATGTTTCAATAAACACATTTCAAAATTTCAATATACATTACTTACAGCATCTGACACTGACTGATATTTAATACAGTTGAATGAACAAATGTCTGTTGTGGGCATTTTTAATAATAATTATTGGGGTTTTATATTGGATATATTGACTTTGGGATTTTAATTAAGAAAATAAAAACATCAGTTTTGGTCATATTATCCAGTCCTACTTATAATATTGTTCTAACTGAATTAAGTTTCTTTACTAATAGTAACTTAAGAATCTTTTTTTCTGTCTTCCAGGTTTAACAGAGCCTCTCTTATTAATGTTGGCTACAAGGAGAGTGGTAATGACACGGACTACATAGCAATGCATGATGTGGACTTGCTGCCACTAAATGAAGCTTTGGACTATGGATTTCCAGAGGAGGGTCCCTTCCATGTAGCCTCACCGGAACTCCATCCCCTGTATCATTACAAAACATACGTGGGAGGAATTTTATTACTTACAAAGAAACATTATCATATGGTAAGAAAATGTCTGTATCTGGAGAGTTGTTTGTTACAGAAATGCATGTCTCTCATTTTTCACTTTTCCTTTTTTGTTTTTTATTATAGTGTAATGGAATGTCTAATCGATTCTGGGGATGGGGAAGAGAAGATGATGAGTTTTTCAGAAGACTAAGAACAGCTGAACTGCAGGTACGTAAGGGCTGAAATATGCAGCTGTTCACTTGAACAGCAGACGTTTTCATAGTGCTTATGATTGTGTCCTGATCTTCCATGCAGCTTTTTAGGCCAAAGGGAATAAACACAGGGTACAAAACATTCAGGCACATTCATGACCCTGCCTGGAGGAAGAGAGACCAGAAGAGGATAGCTGCACAGAAGCAGGTAGATGATTTTCTTTTGTTGCCTCAAACCCTTAAATGGTTTTGTTTTTTAGTATATAAATGTTTTTATCGATGACGCAACTATACATGGTTTTGGCATGTGATGAGATTTTGTGTGCAGAGATAGAGGTTCTGTGTAGTTGTCACAATGTAAAGTGTAGTGTACCAACATGCTTTTACTGCATACCAGCAGTGGATAAGCATTTTTTTTACCTCTTGAAATCCAGGTGGATTATTCTTAGACAAATAAGCAAAAATATTGTGACCTTAATCCATATATTTTACAAGTCTACTATTTGATTTCTAAGCACATTACCTTTTATAAGTTGGTAAACTCCCAAGTCCCAAGTCAACCTGATGGCTTATAAAAAGATTTTTTTATAGGAGTATTAATTTTTAAAAGGAGTACTGGATAATGTACTTTTGTAATCTACAACATTTTTGGTCATTGCCCAATTATAATAAAATAAAGGGAGTATTGCATATTATAAGAGAGAAAATAAAGGGAACATATATATATATATAGATAGATATAGAAATATACATATTTTATTAAAACCAATAAAGTGTCTTCTGCAGATACAACAGGTGTTTTTAAAGTAATGTAATATTCTATGCAGAAATCTATATTATATATAAAATTATAATGTAATATTCTGTTGGCTACCTGGACATTGTGAAATTGTGAGCAATAAGGTGGCTTATAAGGCTGCTATGAGCGCTCTAGAGTCGTACCTAAAGTATGCTTATAGAATGTAATACATAATAATTATAGAATGTTTAGAATAGTAATGATTTGGACAAAATTAATGAATTCTTTGCCATAAAACTGAGTCCCAACCCCTTTAAACTTTTGACAGAATAGTTCTGTTTTTCATTGAGCTGTGTGTGAAAAGTCATTTAGATTGAAGCTGTAACACCAACTAAAGATGTTATTTCTCTGTGAATTTCACAGGAACAGTTCAAGATTGATCCAGAGGGTGGTCTGACCAATCTGCGCTATAAGGTGGAGTCCCGGCAGGAGTTGACTATCAGTGGTGCCCCTTGTACTGTCATCAGCACCTCCCTGGAATGTGACCTCAACCAAACTCCTTGGTGCCAGTTCAGCTAACATGCTTGAGCCTTTTACAGAGTGCCATGATTATGCCAAGACTCTTGCTGTATTGGGATGCTGTTGAAGCCAGTTTTGCTTGAATAGTCCTTTGGCTACCTAACCAGAAAGGAGTCCTGGAGTACTGTTAAATGAGAGAGAGCATGATGCAGAATGACTTGCTCTGCGCTTTTATTTCTACTGGACAGTATTACTTTGTTAAATTTCAGTGACGCTGCCTCTGTTTTCCCGAGTCAGAACTGAACTGTCTGACCTATTTCAGGTACTGAACTGAGATTGTATCAGTGATGTTACGAATATGAATTTTCAGAATGGTGTATCTGTAGCAAAGGCCTTTGTTTTAGACTTTTTTTTTGTGGTGCAGTAATGAACATTTCATTTCCTCTTGACAGATTTATGTTTCCTTATAAATTTAAAGTGAATGTGTCAATGAGGACATTACTCTCAGATATGTAAGATGTTTTAAGGTACTTTGAGTACGTTTGCACACTGTTCATATTTATATAAAATGCTTAAGACCTGTCGGCTTAAAGTTTATTACTTCTTTAATTACGTGTGTATAATAAGGATTGGTCTTACTATCATTTTAAGTCACTCCTATCAATACAGGTGTTACTACAGAACTGCTGTGTATAGTACTGCCAAAATCATCATGCTAACACTGACCTTACCAAAAAAGCCACAGTCTTTGTGGCCTTTTTGTGACTTTTAGAGGGTTTTTAAATTTTCTGTTCTATTGTGTTTGTGAATTATTTAAGGGCTTTACACCAAAGCTAAATAAAGCTTTGTCCAGTATTATTAATGGATAGGATTGTTTTATTAGCCAACATTCTATAAGATATACCTATACAACTTGTATATTGTGGATGAGTTATACAGGGCAGATTACATGAACACTGGGTGATGTCTAGGCTGAAACAGAAATTTCACATAAAGAAACTGAACATATGGCCATATACATGAACTTGCCAAAAGTCATTGAATAGACGTGTGTGCATTGGTCACAAAGTACAGACAGCTTGGGAATGCCCTCAAGTAAGTTTGTGAAGGGTTTACTTGTGAGTGAGGTTGAATTTTGGCAAAAATGCTCATGACAAAACAACTTGGATTATTAGAGTTCGAGCAAGGCATGATAGTGGTTGCCAGGAGAATGGAAATTTGGTTTAAAATTCCTCTTCCCACAATTTCATGTGTGTACTGGGATTACAGCAAGACTCTAAAGTTCATGCTAAAAAGAACTGAATGTAAATCATTAAAGTCACTCAGATTTTACACACTTGGCATTTTGATAACAGCACATCAATTAAAAGAAATTTCATAATATAATAGCATAAAATGTATAAATATATTAAGCACTGCGTCTGAAAAAGTTAAAAGGCTTTGTCACCTAGCGATGACCTTTAAATGGTTTTGTCAGCAACTGCATTGGAAGTCTCTGTGGACTCAAGAATACTGAAGGCTTACAAAGGTTTAGGTTCTCAAGTTATTAGGGGGTTAATTTCTGCAATGTTTTTTGTGAAATTCTTTATTAAACACAACTGGTTCAACTTACCAGTTAGTTTCTAGGTCTGTTGGCGGATAAATTACCAGACTCTTCTTGCTGAAGATATTTTCTAATAAATCTGAAAAATAAATGTTTAATTCTGGATTTTGGATAAATGTTGTTTCCTGTAATTTGATTCTGAATAAAAAGCTGTTTAGTATTCAGGCAGCTTGATGAACAGAGGGAGCACTTTTCCCTAAGTACACACATCTCTATTAAAATACCACTTCACTCAAAAACTGTAGTCTTGAGACAACTTCAAGCTTTATTTAAGGAATCTTTTTTTAAGTCAGTTCTCCATCACTCTCGCAGCGTGAAAGCAGTGAGGAAGAAAATGAAGCAAAAAGAAACTCTTTCAATCACTGTAAGTAATGTATTTTCTGTTCTGTTTTACCCATACAGGTTAAATTTGGTCAAACTCCAGAGATGTTTTCAATCCAACACCGCCGTCAGAACTCGTCAATGGAATAATAGCAAGGTGCTAACAGGTTAACCTAGGCTTGGCCGTGTTAGGTTAGCCAACGCTACCTTAGTAGTTAGATGACTTTAATGAGTTACGCTAGTAAAGATGGCTTATTTAAAGTAACGTAGCTCTACTTTTTTAGTTGCTAGCTAGCTTTAGGTTAGCTTAACGTAATATTTATTTACCTCAGATGCCCAATATTGCAAGCTAATTAGTTAGCTAGCTTGGTAACCCAACTAAGGGCAATATTTATTTTATATATGGATGATGAGCCAGAACAGCTTGCTAACTAGGTAATAGTTAACTATAAATTGGTTGCTGTTTAAGTGGATCCTGAGTGGCATTGAAACATGAATAAATACATTAACATGTCAAGTTAAATTTGCTTGTAATTAATTTTTAAAATAACCACATGTTTAAAAGTTAAGAAAAAAAGTTACTTCACTGCTTCACGAGTTGGCTTAAGTAGATTTGAATAAAAAGTGTTTTTGTGTGGATTACAATATATCTAAAGCTAATACAGTAACGTTACACCTTATAACTTTTGCCATGGCATTATGAGTTATTAAAGACTTAATTATTATATTGTTAAGTGATGAATGCTTCTGGCAGTGCAGATTGTTTAGATTTTTTTAATCGGTTTTAAATATTGTATATGTATATTTATTTCTTTTTTGGTATATTGTATTATATATTGTACATCGGTGATTTTATATTTCACGGCCGCCAGACGGCGCTTGAATTTTTCCAGCGACAGATACAACTATTACCACGCACTGAAAGTGCTTTACTACCAAATCAGTAACGTTACCAAAAAAGTGTCGTTTTTTTTTTTTTTAGGCCTGTGTCTTTTTTATCCACTGTATTATGTGATTTACCTTCACCTATTAATTATGAATATTACATGTATGAATATTACATTTATTTACAATAATTGTTATAATTCAGAAAAATGACTAAATATTGGAATATTCCAGGGGAGATTAGTATAATATATTACACTGATAAATATATATATATATATATATATATATATATATATATATATATATATATATATATATATATATATATACACAGATAATATGAATTAACATTGACAGGATATGGCCCATGAAAGCTAACAAAAGTTTACAATTATTACAGTTTACTCAAATTTAACGAATTGACTTTTATTAAAATGTTTTAAAGTCGTGTTGCGTGTTAATGTTGTATGTGTGCAATTAAATAATTAATTAGGAGGCCTGAGTGAATAGTCTAATAGTCTTATTTACATTCAGTGATTTTGGTCGAACTGCTTAATTCCCACCAAACGATACAATGAATACAACTATTAATTGTCTTAAGTTATTTTGCTACACCATAATTAAGGTACGCTTTTCCCCCTAATTTAACTATTTTAATTAAAATTGTTAAACGATAGTACAATTGCATAAAGTGCAAAATGGACATGTTTTCTGTTGTAAGTACACACTTCTGAATGTGTTTACCGTGCATGATCTGTGCTTTTCATCTAAACTGTTGCTTCGTAATTGACTAAATTAAATCACTGACACTCCCAATTTAAACTTCGATGCCGGTCTGTGGAAATATATATTTTTTGTCCTAGAAACATGTTCAGAAACAGAAAAACATGATTCAGAGTAAGAAATAAACTGCCTGTTGTTTATAATAGTCATAAATGGTGGTGGAATCAGTGGAAAGTCCCTACATTAAACTAACTGCAGGTATCCCCGAAATTCTATCTTGTTATGAGATTTAATTCTGGGTTGTTGTGATTCCTGTTCTATTGCTAGTAGGTCGCTGAGGGGCGCTATTTGTAAAGAAAGGAACAGATTTGATGTAAGAATCAGAACCTGCATTTTTGCTTCACAAATCAGTTCAGAGTTCAGATCAGATTACGGCTCTTTATAAAAACAGCTTTTAAATTATTAGCGACCCAATTATATTATAATATGTATTTATTTATTGTTATTATTATTATTATTATTATTATTATTATTATTATTATTATTAGTAGTAGTAGTAGTAGTAGTAGTAGTAGTAGTAGTAGTAGAATTTTTGTGTTTTAATTAGAAATTAGAAAAACATTGATTTGGCATGATAATTACAAGAAAATAAACAGAAAATTTGCAAACACATAATTAGGCTACTTTATTTTTTTTCTGTATTAGACCTTGAGCACCACACATCGTTTATGTCATGAACACTGTGGTCTATTTAAATATATATATTTAACATTATAGCTCCTTTGGCTCTTACATGTTATAATCTAAACCCGTTTATTTCCTAAACGAATTGCGATTTTTTATTAATTAATATTTGCGCACGAGAGATTGTAATCAGATTGTAATCCGTTACGATATTTAGTTGTTTAATATCGGTAACAGACACATAAATAATATAATAATAATGATAAACACAGCAGGTGACAATAACATCTTGTATTGCCCTTATAAACACCCAAATGAGAATTCATTCGTTCATAAGAAACACTGTTTTAATGGTTTTAATTGTTTCATTTCGTTATCCGAATCCCAGCCCATCTATGATTGAATCACAATTCACTCCTTTATGTATCCCGATTTTTAAACGCGTCTTTAAAAAGACGTTTTAATGGATAAATGTCAGTTCATTCTCTCTCCTAAGTCGACTATAGCGGTGAAATAATCAACTCTGCCTTCAGATTCACCAAAGAAGGCTTAACTTCAGTTAGTTCCAAGCGGGGGAACAATAATCACATTTTAACTCGACTTCACACCCAGAGAGCTCACAAAAACTCCAACTGCTCTGGCCTTTCAGCCCAGCCCAATCTGGAATCAACTGCCAGAGGCGAAATTAATAGATGTTAATGACCGTTTGAATCCGAGGCAAAGGGCCCAAAATTGGCCACAGAAAGCTATTAATTATATGCGAGGAGAGTGAGCGGGCAGGGACAAGAGGGCTGGAGCCAGTGCTGCTGTCGGGGCTCTGAGGGGTCTGCGGCCCGGGGAGGGGGGCTTTAGGGGGCTACTATAGGCCTGACAAGGGGGGGGGGGGGCGCTTTTGTGTGCTTCCTAAGCCACGATTGTTCGCTCTGAATGGAGTGACATCTGTCCGGGGTTTCCGAGACTCTGATCTTCCTATTAGCCCCGATCTCCCTCAGAGACTCGGACCTCTGCAGGTGAGAAACGAGAGCAGTAGAGGCGCTCAGACTCCATCACTCACACACACACACACGCACACACCTTCCCAAGCCCTAAACCGACCCTGCATCCTGACTGCACTCTGACAGAGAGACAGGGGACCAGGATCAGCCATGTTCACTAAACACAATTAAAGATCAGATTCGTTCAGAGAAAATCAATTTACCCCTCTCCTCACACCCCCACCCAAATGTAGCTACCTGACCAGCCATAAATTGGTTTCAAATACTTAATAAAGTGTCTTATATTACTGCAGTTACAGTAATCTAATGTAGTAATTACGTAATCGTGTAAATAATATTAAAAATAAATAAACCCCCTCTTTAAGTAGCCTAAGTGAAAAAGTGTGCACATTTAATTTTCGGTTAATCGAAAACAACAAAAAAGCCGATTTTAAAGAAACGCCGCGTATTTAAAAATTGTACTAATAATAACACGAATAGCGATTTTATTGATTCATTGTATTATTCACATCCTTATATGTAAGCATATTTTTCTTCTTCTTCTTCTTCATCTTCTTCTTCTTATTATTATCATTATTATTATTTTTGTTGTTGTTGTTTTTATTATTATTATTATTATTATTATTATTATTAGTAGTAGTAGTAGTATTTCTATTATTATTAATATTATTATTATTATTATTATTATTATTATTATTATTATTATTATTATCATTATTATTATTTTTGTTGTTGTTGTTTTTATTATTATTATTATTATTATTATTATTAGTAGTAGTAGTAGTAGTAGTATTTCTATTATTATTAATATTATTATTATTATTATTATTATTATTATTATTATTATTATTATTATTATTATTATTATTAGTAGTAGTAGTAGTATATTGTTGATTGATAAGTGTTATCACTTTTTAACTCTAGACTATGTTTACCTCGGAATGTAAGCCGGCAATGTTTGCAGATCTTTCTCTATGTCAAACAGATTTTTCCGTTTGTAAAATATTGCAAATAGTATTTAAACTTTTTTTTTTTAAAAGCATCTAAGGAAAATATAAAGAACATAGATTTTAAAATGACAGAATTTGACTCTTATTTTGCCTTTTAATAATTGTAAATATAATTCGACCTTTACCCATTTTTTATGAATTAGGGCTGGTGAATTTTTTTATTAAATCTCCATCCAAAAATCTGTCAGTATGCTTATTCAAGTCAGGCTAGTGTAGCCCTTATTTCTCCATAAAACTCTTTGGCTATATTTATCCTGTGTTTATTTTATGTCAGCTATATAAACCCCGAACGCTTGATCCGAACAAAATGGCTGTAAGACGGTGATGCTTCGTAGTCGCATCTACTACGCATGCGCATAACACCACACCTCAGTCAGCGCAGGTACACATACAGAGCGAGAGAGAGGGAGAGAGAGAGAGAGAGAGAAGGAAGGAGAGAGAGCAAGAGGGAGGCTTGCTTGCACTTGAAGAACTTATTATTGATTATCGATAGAGGGAGGTGGAGTGCAGGTTTGAGCTGAACTGAAGAAGCTGGTTTGTGATGGCGCGACCTTAAGCCTAGTTTGGATCTGATTTAATTGCACTTGGTCTGTAGCAGCGCGGGCGCGTGCGTGTCCTAGACCCAGTCTGCCCTCAGAGAAGACCCGCTGCACCTGCCTTCCCTTCTTATGACCAGTCGAGACGCACCAAAACGTATCAACACATCCAGAACCTGCATGCGCGCGGGGAGCAGAGGGGACCGCGGTGCGTTATGGATTGCCACCAGCACAGTTCATCCACTTTAAAGAAGAGCTGCGTGGATTTCTGAGTGGGATTTTCAGGCACATGTGGGCTAGACTCTCACGTGGGAACTCACTTTAAACCAAAAACAGACACTCTCCTCTACCTGCGTGTACCTCTGACTGGGCTCACCACCATGTTCCAGCACAAGAAGTGCTTCACCATCGAGTCGCTCGTGGGGAAAGACTCGAGTCCCCCGACTGTTGGAGACGAGCCCATCCGGCCCACGGCGCTGCGCTACTCAGAGCCGGTGGCTTCGCCGTTCGGCTGCGCGCAAGGCTCCGGACGCGCACTTTACGGAGGAGCCGAACTGGTGTTCGCCGAGCCCAGCGCGCACCCGGCCAACCCCGCGCTGGCACTGCGCCACCTTCACATGCCCTCCCAGCCCTTCTTCAGCCCCCAGCAGAGGGACAGCTTCAGCTTTTACCCCTGGGTGCTGCGCAACCGCTACCTGGGACACAGATTTCAAGGTGAGTGGAGAGAACTGTGAACGATTTTTCCATCCTTTATACAGGAGGGACCTCAGCACTGTAAAACACGGTTTGCTCGAGCTTATAAGACAAAATCTTATTTAAAATATAAATTAACTAAGTAACAAACCGTAAATCTGTTAGAAGTCGTTCACATGTTAAATTATAGCTCACTTATTAAAATAAATAAAATTAAAAGCATTATTTTCATGAATACACTTCTAATTAAGGAAAGTACATTTTTACAATGACATTTTACAAATAAATGTAGAAATATAATTAAATGTAAAACAGACATAATGTATGCCTATACAGATTTTTGCAAATTAATAAACCCAGTGACGGAATTCACATTTCTATATCACTCCAGTGAGTGCAGCAGTTTCTGAGAATTTACCCTGTGTTTTATTATTCTATTTTAAAAATAAAACTTTCCAAAATTATTTCTACAATAATATCTATTCATATTTCGTTATTTTACATAAACAAAGAAATTGAACTCATTACAAATAGTGTGTCACAAATTATTTATACATTTATTCTCTTTATGTTTTTAAACGCGTCTAAAATGTGCACGTATTATTTAGATCTATTTACCTACAGTAAAACTCGTGTGAGAGTTAGAGCGCCTTTAAGCACGTGGCTGTCTTCACACTGAATTCGATGTGTGTGTGTGAAGGACTGCAGTGTGCTAAATATCTGCAGGAACATTGACTGTGTTAAATAGTCTCTGTGCTAAATAAGAATTTATCCACCTGAGCAGAATTCAGCAGCGTAAACTGTCGCCTTCACACGGGTGTAGAAAAGAATTAGAGAATATAAGAAGATCTCTTTATTTTGGTATATTTGTAAATATGAAGTTGTTTGTATGCTATAACACTAATATGCTAGTATTAAAAAAAAACGTTTAAAATATCCATGACCTCAAATAAATGTATATGTGTATTTTTTTTATTGGCTGAAAGTGAAATACGTGAATTGATGAAGATAAAAGCTATTCAAATAATATAATAGGTAATAATTAGTTGATTAGTTGTTTTTAAGATTAAAGTAAATGTATGTAGCTATTTTTGTATCTCTTTTTGGTAACTCTTGTTTATTTTTTTTGTTATTTAGTTTGATTTTTAATGTTACAAACGGCGTTGATAAACTGGATGACGGTGTCGCAAATTTAACACGTTTTAGAATGAATCTCCTTAGCCGATCACTAAATAATCTGCACTATGAAAAAAAGGTAAACAGCCAAAATAGCATGAAAATTTCTATCTGACCTCATATTTTGTACATTAAAATAAAACGTACTGTGTTATAATTGTGTTGATTTTCACATTTATTTCAGATATAATTCACAGATTTTCAGAGAGTCTGAACCTAACTATTAATTTAATTAACGAGTGTAACCACCACAAAGACAAAGATGAATTGTAAAGGAATGCTAATAACCAATGTATTTGAAACATAATTATTTTAAATATATTAAAATGTGTTATTTTTTATTTTAAATCAATATTTTAGTATTTAAGTAAACAAGTTAAAAAATGAATTAGTCATTTTTTTCAGGAAACACTCCATTACAAAATTTTATTAGTCCATAAATGAAAACAGGTAATTTTATATCTCATTTTTTAAAATAAATTTCCTCTTTCTTTGCAGTAGTTTCAAAATTTTAACCAATTGTGGGTGGTCCAGTTTACCAGGCAATTTGTTAAAGCAACAGGCTCACTACCCCTGACCTGGCTGTCCATGTTGACTTAGTGGAAGGTGAAGTCTGGAAGCTCAGCCACATCAGGTGTGCTGGCTGACGCACTGGGCTTAGCCACTGGCCTCAGGGGCATGGAACTCAGGTAATTGGTGGAAGTCAGAGGTTGTTGTCAGTGTTACTCAGATCCGGGGGGCTCAGATAGAGTCCTTTTGTTTACGGACAGAGCTGATCCACTCACTGATGGTGTCCAATAACCCAGAAAACCACTGTTTAGACAAGACTAAATACAGCCGAGGGGATTGAGTGGGAAAGGAATACCTATCAGGGTGTCACTTTTTTGTTACTGCTAATATGTATACAGGTTTTTAACTCAGTTTACTTCCTGAACGAGCAAAAGGATGTGTCCATGTACTTTTAGATCTGTCATGCAGGACAACGTAAACAGGATCCCAGACGGGCCTAATGTTGTACAAGTGCAGGGTTTTGTGTTATGGGTGCGTTTAGCAGATTGTTGCACTGTTATCAGTAGCAGAGGGGTCAGACAGTGCTCTGTAATCGCAGCTCTGTTATTGTGACAGTTCTCTTTTCTAAGAATTCTTGTGGTATCAGATTGCAGAGAGCATCAGTGTTTGTTCAGTTTGAATATTTGAGAAAGACTCAGTCAAGAGCAGTATATTGTAAGCTCTGTTGCCCATAATGGCATTTTATTTCAAGCAAAATGTTTTATGTTAAATTAATAAATTAATATCTGGTATCAGAATATATATTTTTAGAATTTAGAGACCGGCTTCTTGGACAGGGATTAATTAAACCTTGTACTGAACTACATTTTCCTTAGAGTGGAAAACCTCGATTCAGAATTCTGTGCAGTCCAAAACTTTCCTTAAGTCATGACCATGTAACCTACCCCACAACCATTGTCATTACTAATTTAAAATCAATTTTAATAAAGCCAAATTACATACAAAGCATGTACAATTAAGAACTGTATCAGTGCCTCAGATTTGAATGCTCAAATTAGCAAAACAGTTTCAGCTAGAGCTTTACATAATTTTATATTTGAATGTAATCACTATTACAGCTATATTAAAATTTTGCTTTGCAAAAAAAAGTAAGGAACCGTATTCAGATCTGAGTGATGTCCGAATTGGCAACACTCGTTCTGTGGTTGGGGACCAAATGATCCAGTGTCTCTTTATTTCCCACTGTATGCCACCCTTCTCCTTGCCTTTAATGAGAGCAGTACTGACAAGACCAAGCTTGTTTGTGCCAAGGGAATGCTAGTAAAGCTGATCTGGATGCCATCTGGTTCCCTTTTCCTCATGGCGGGGGCATCCTCGCCACGGATAGGCCAGTGAGTGTTTGAGCCCAAACCCCCGGAGGGGCTGCCGGCTCTTCAGGAGGCCCGATTCTCCAATGCTGCTCGCTAGTATGTTTCACCAGCTCTCTCAAGGGAGACCTCGAGGTGATGCCACACATGATGATGATGCCAGTCAGAGTACTAGGCAGGACAAGCATAGCCAATTTGTAACTGAGAGCTGCATTCTGGGATAGTTTGCAGCTTTAGTAGCGGGTTAGTAGCTTGGAGTTTTCAGCATGGGCTGTGTTTGATTCTGCCTCATACCTTGACATTTGTACACCTCTCTTTGGTGTTCAGTGCACCTTGAGGAAGGTCTAAGGGCAACTTTTCAACACCTTCAGACCTCATCGGCCTGTTTACATTCTTCCTCTCTGCCAGGCCTTGGCTACTTGTAGTTTAGCTCGGAGCTGCCTCTATTGTTTTGGCCTCTGATGTTCAAAGGATTTTTAGCACGCCAGCTGAAAACGGCTGTCAATGACAGTCCTGTGACAGAAAATATGCACCCCTCAGTGAAGGAGGGAGAAGTGCATACCTTATTAGGAGCTTCGACTGCAAGACCAATGTTTTTGAAGGTATTCTAAAACCTATCCTTTGCATTTACAAGGGCACTCAGTGTTCCATCTAGTACAAGTGAGTAGGGCCTTAACCTAACTGTTAAACTTTACCTCTCTTATCGCACTGGTCTTGTGCGATGTCCGAGAGTGCATTACGAGGGTGGATTGAACTAAAGGAAATGAACAAGGTGCCGGTTCTAAACTCTTTGAAATGAAGTTGTTTCTCTGCAGTGGCTTTAATGCGTGTCTGAAAAGGCTCCATTCAAATCCATTGTCTCCAGAAACAGGGTCGGCTTCTGTGACTTTAAAGAAATCCCCATCTGAGCAGCCTCATGGTAATCCTCTTTTCATCCACTGGTGATGCCATTAGGGATCTTTTGTGTAGAGAATTGGTACATCTTTGGACTTCCTTTGATGACTAAAGGTCAAGAGACTTCTTTAAACCGAGCTGCTGTACTCTGGCCATACACAGTGAAATGACCTAGGAAGAATTCATCACATTCTCCTGGCTAGATTGAGCTCTGTATGACTTCATTTAACACTGAAAGCAAACGAATGAACGTGTTTGAAGTCCTGACGATTTTTTTTCTAATTAAAAAAATCTATTATTGATAGAATAAGTGAATGTAAACAGTTGAAGGTATCCCCAGCGTTTACTACGCGCTAAATTGTGATTTGTTTTTGTGTGCTTCATTTTAATGCATGTAGTTCTCCTGTAAAATGTGTGTTAAGAAGATGTACATGCTAATGATGTACATCCGTTGCTGCACACCTGTGCTCTGATACAAGTCGGTTCGTTTTTCATTAACAATAGATCTCAGTTTCCCACCTCAGTGGCCTGCACAGTCCAGGCCTTAACCGCTCCAGTGGGACAAACTTTGCTTGTGCGTGACTGTGGTTGCATTCTTGATGAATATTCTTTTCAAAGCATCTCTCAATTCCAGATCCATTTGTTTATGAAAAATGCTTCTGTGTGTCTTCTGTGTGTTTTTCTCTAAACGGCACATATACTCGGCCTGCCAGATGCTGGCTGCGGTGGAGCGAAGGTCACGCAGCCCATGGAAGTGATAATGGCTGCATTTTACTACTGCCTTTCGTTGAATGAAATCAGACAAAATGCCGGGGTTTGGCATTTGTTTAACTGCCTATCAATATATGTTCATCACAATTGTTTTTGCATCTTCTTGCCCTAAGATATTTACTTAGGATTCCGCATCGAGACATTAGTGTTCAAAGGCCTTGCATTTGTATGAAAATCAGGATGATGATGTATGATGGATAGTAAAACCAAACAACTTTTTTTTTAATCTGTCTGATATTACTTTACATTTTAATAGCTTCTGATTTAAGCCGGCAGATTGTAAAATAATAAATACTTTTATGTTGCTTTTAAAAAGAATATTACAGATGATAGGACATAGTAGCATACATTTATAATGCTAAAAAATAATAAAATTAGAAGAATTAATTTGATAATGTTAACTAATACATATTATTTTTGTATGATTAGTGATTTTTATTATTTAGTTATTAATCTTAAAATGCTAAATGTATTAGGTTCTATAAATTGTTATATAAAAAATAAAATTACTAAAGATATTATGTAAAGGATGTGTATGGCTTTTGACTTTTTAAAACATTTAATTTAACATTTTTAACATCTTTAAATAGTAACAAACAATTAAACCAGATTTATTCTAATCAAATAAATACTTTAAATGAAATTGCTTGTTACCACATGAAGCACTTTCTTTTTTTTTTAGTTTCCTGTTTTGTAGTATATTAACACTGGTCCATTAAAGTCTCTGAAGCATTTTTTTTCAAAGCCCAAAAATATACAATATAAGCATGCAACCTTTACACCTCCACTTATCCCATCTCCTTCTCTCTGTTCTCCTGCAGGTGAAGACAACAGCCCCGAAAACCTACTTCTGCATGGGCCGTTCTCCCGCAAGCCCAAGCGCATCCGCACAGCCTTCTCTCCGTCCCAGCTGCTGCGGCTGGAGCGCGCCTTTGAGAAGAACCACTATGTGGTGGGTGCTGAGCGCAAGCAGCTGGCCAACGGTCTCTGCCTCACTGAAACACAGGTGAGAGAAAAGGGGCAACGCGGCCGCATGCTTACACACACACACACAGCTACATTCCAGTGTGCTGAGCCAGCGGGATATGAACACACACCTTCTCATCCACACGCTGGATCTGGGTCTATGCGGTTTCATCACAGGACGGAAGTTAGCTGTCCTTCACCACGTTGGGATGGGCCAAAAAAATGCCACGACATGTATTCAACATGCATTTATAGTCTGATTTCACAATCACTGTAAGACACACATGCTTGTTGACGCATGTGCTACGCTGGGTTGGTAGCTGGTGAGCGCTTTCCGTTGAGTCATACTAGTTTTCCAGGTGCTTCTGTAATGTAATGCAATTTACATGGACAATTGTAGTAATTTTTTTTCTGTAGCAGTTCATGCAATCTCATGATTTGTTTGGGGTTCTCTTTGGGAAAGATGTTTAACTTCCTACATCTTAATTCTTTCAATTAAACACCACTCCAAACATATAAACATTGAAAACAAAGTTCTAAACTTTTGGTTGCATAATTTTTTTTTTTATATAGAAATATGTGAATGTGAAGAACCTTTAAATTGATAAATAACATTTTACATCAGAGAAAAAGTACTGCCTTGTTTAAAGACCCCATAAACCCTGAAGCACCTGTATTTTTAAGAGTGTAAAACTGAGAAATGAAACCTGGGCCCAAATGTCATTTCTGACCATGTAGGGGGATAGCATAATTATTTTATTTTTTTAGCAATGACTTTAATGGTATTAAACAGTATCCTTCTCTCTCCTCTTTTTTTAAAGGTGAAAGTATGGTTCCAGAACCGGAGAACCAAGCACAAACGACAAAAACTAGAAGAGGAGTCGCCTGAATCCCAGCAGAAAAGAAAAGGAAGCCAGCACGTGAACCGCTGGAGAGCAGCCACTCAGCAGGGCAGCCCGGAGGACATAGACGTCATCTCCGAGGACTGATGTCGCACATTGCCGACAGTTTGAGCAATACCTGTACGCGGCTGTCGGCTCACCTACGCACGGTTGGGAACTCTGCCAGAGCCAAAAAAAATTAAATAAAAAATAAGACAAAACAAATGAACTGACATTCAAGTTATGCATCTTGTTCAAGACCTACCCATGAAATGGACTGGGCTGTTCTGTTAAAACTGTTAAAGAGCAGAATCCGGCCGTGCACGGCAAAGACGACTCACAATGAACTGCTCCAAAAGACTACATACAAAGACGTCTGTATGCAATACACATAGACCTCCACAATGTGGAACTCCATCGCAGAATGCAGAGGAATATCTGCATTTTCAGTTTCTACCTGAACGTCTCCCCTTAAAATACACTGCATTGAAAACACTTCGGTGGGTGGATTGATTGTTTTGTACTGTTCAGTTGTCACACTGTTCAGCTGTGCAGCTGAATTTACTACAGTTGAAGTTGAAATTTCAGCCGTTGATGTACCTTGAGCAATTTGGTGGATTTCTTTGTTCAGCAATGATTCATTATTTTTACCCACAGCATTTTAATGATCAGAATGATCATACAAAAGTTCTGTCGCAGATATATCTATTTTTTTGGTCACTACACTACACTGTTAGGGCCACAGAACATTTAAAATGTTTTCATTTATTCCAAACATTCAGACCTTTCTATGCATAAGAGTGCCAAGTTACATTAAGTTCTATGTTTAGTTTTTTAACAGTCTGTTGTTAAATGTCTTTTTGTGTGAAGCTGATTCTGGGATATTTATTTGCTTTTCATTGAAATTCATTCATGAAAGAAATGCAAGAATAAATAAGTGAATGAAAGGCTGAAAACTCCCCAAAGCAAATTCAGGAAAGTCCAGTGTACTTCACACTCCAAATGAGCAAAAGGGGCATTTGTATTGTAACTTTTATGGTCCAGAAACAGTTTGTAGCACTTCATAACAGGTTTTTTGGTTTGAATGAAGAGGAGAGAATGAAACGATTGCACTGTAGCCACACCATTCATTTTTATCTGTTGTCTTGAAATTCTTGTTTTGTATTTGTTTCCTGTTTTAAGCAGATTATTAGAGAATAAAAGTCACTGAGAAGAGAAACGTTTTTTTTTTCTTCTACATGTTCATGAAAGTAAAACAATGAAGTAAAAATTACTTTTTTTCACTTTTGTATATCAAACTCATTGAGACCAGTGGATTTTTTAAAACCTAAAATTTATCTCTATGATTACTTGCTATTTATGACAAATGGGTTCAGACACAATCATATATATATAAAAAAGATGTTTTTCTGTTGAATACAAAATATATATTTTCTAACATTTTATTCAGCAATAGCTCAACATTCACACACACACACACACACTAAACAACACTACACAAAACTCAAAACTCAAATAATATCAGCATTCATGAAATATTATCAGATGAAGGTTCCTCTTACGTTTTAAAGGCTTGTCCTTATGCAAACAAAAATTAAAGTAAATTACCAAGTTCATATATTATTTTGTGGATTTTTTTGGCCATATTGATAACGCAATGTGTAGTCATTAGAGGTGTCCTCATTAAAGCTCTCCTCCGAGTGATTATTATCATCTGCTCTTGTGATTCTCACCTTTAGTCCACCTAAGCGTGTTTGTAAATGTCGAAGCAGATGAGCCTCAGCTCTGAGGAATTAAAGCTTCAGGATTTAAAATTAACCAGCTGAAGGACTAATCCGCATCACCTTTATGCATTGTGATTTACACCTGATAATTCTTCAGACCCGGAGCAGGTTTTCATCACCTTTTCACAATAGACAGCCTCATTATCATCAGCTATGCATATAAACTGTGAAGGAAAATTGAAGAACAAATTATTCATATTCTCTATAATTGGAGACAATATAGCACTTCCGCTGAAATCTGTTGCATGAGCACTGAACACGGCCAAGAGCTTGAATTGAAAATCAGTTAATATAGATATGCAACAGATAACAGCTAAAACATTTAGCTGAAGAATTTTTTATATAACTTTTTGAACTATTCTTAAATGAAGGTCTTTCGCAGTGTTGATAAAACATATGACTGTTCTTCTAGATCCAAGCAGATCAACTGCCTACTGCTGGCCTCTATGTGCCATTCTCGTGCAGTAAGTTATCACACAGTAAGTATTTTGCTGTAAGTTGATAAATCAGTGTTCAGTCGAGGGGGGCGACTCTTTCCCACTCCTACCTGCCTTCTGTAGTTGCCATGGAAATGTGGAGGTGTAAACAAAGGAGCAGATGGTAGGAAATGCTGGAGGTGTGTAGAGCAGTCTGTCTCGGTTCTTCTGCTCCGATCACTGAAGTAGTTCCGCTAAATCTCACTAATTTGATTCGCTGCTGCTGCTGGATTGATTCATCCTCTCACTTTCACTGGCAAACAATAACTGATATTGTCAGCTTTTCACTTTTTTGTGATTTTTTTTTTTTTCATTTTAAGACATAAGTTAATTTTTTTAAAGTTCAATACAAAGTATAATGCTTCTCACGTCATACTGAACATCAGATCAAGATTTCCACGCAATCTTATAAACATAAAAAACTGATAATTACAGCACACATATTCAGTGTTATTAGCACTGTCCTTTTGTTACACTGTACGACATCATTGTTTTATATCAAGTCTATTTTAATAATGCTTTTAATTTAAAGTAATTTTCCAATTTTCTTTCATTCTTATTTGAAATAAGACAAATGCCATATATGTAAAAAACCCTTCTTTACTTTAAATGGAAGTCAATGTAGAAAAACTTAATTCTTTATTAAGTAATTTTCTTGTTGAAAAGAACAACTGCCAGATTCGTAGAGATGAGTTTTTGTGGGATATTTTTAAATTTACAAAATTATGTTTATTTTTATGTTTATTTAATTACAGAGTAATTAATTTTCTTCAGCACAATCAATTCAATATTAATATAATTCATACCTTTTTCTTAATTATAATGAATTCTATTTATTATATATTAAATTACATAACAAAAGTTTCATACATAACAATTATTATTAAATATATTTAATGCCGACTATGTATTTCAGTATGTTATGCATTAGTTAGTGGCTAATACATCTTATCTAATATCTGACATCTTCTATTTCAAGATTAATTCTGGTAAATGGAACAAATCTATGCACTGGACAAATCTGGAACCAAAACCTTTTTTTTATATGTACAGTACCAGTCAAAGTTTGGACACACCTTGTGTGAGCTGAGTAGTGGCTGAAGCAACTTCTTTACTCCTGTCTGCGTCTTCCGAAAGAACTTCCACAGGACTCCGTGTAAAATTAACAAAAACAACTGCTGTTTATTCCAGGCTATGTACACACAAACAATGCAAAACTTAGTCTTAATGTTTTGGCTCCTATACACCTCTTCTCTTTACTTTCTTTTTATTATATATATATATATATATATATATATATATACACACACAAACACACACACACAAACACATGCACAATGTACTGCAAATCCATGGTTCTAGGTTCACGTTGTATAAAAAGGTAAAAAATGAATGTTTTGTTTTCTTCTACAGAGTTTTAATGAGACAGAGTAATTGATATAATTATCTGAATAACTTTTCCAATCACGGGCCAACAAGCCGCTACCAGCAAATCCTTTATGAACTCTAATAACCTGTACCCACAAAAGTCAATAGACCAATGGTATTTAGAATGTATCAGTGAGTTAATGCCATAACATGTTGGCTGATATGATGATGATGAGAGTAATATTTTGTAGAGTACATTGTTAAACAAATGCATATATATATGCATATATATATATACGTATATATATATACGTATATATATATATATATACGTATATATATATACGTATATATATATATATATATATATATATATATATATATATATACGTATATATATATATATATATATTTTTTTTTTATGATTTAGCTGACATACATATGCAAACACGATAAACATACATTTTCGGTCTGACTGTGAGTGGCCATCATAAGAGCTGAGCATGCTGTTTGCTGTTCCTGCTGACTGATGAATGCAGGAGCTGAAGCTAAAGCTGTTCTCTCTGGGCTGTGGGTGGGTGCACTGGAATTGGGGGTGTCAGGGCTTGAGGAAGGGAAAGTCCAGGTTGGTAATATTTCACCTGCTTGTGTAACACGCATTGACAGGGCATGCTTCGCTTTACAGTACAACGCTTTTTAGAACTGATTAACGAGCTGCAAGCTTTAATCTCAGCTTATAAAAGTTAATAGCTTTTCTGAAATGGATGTTATTTGCAACAACTGGGCTGTAATCGATGTTGAGGTATAATGAAAAATGCATAATGCAGCTCATTCCGGCATGTATCAAGACGTTTTGATGCACAGGGACCTCACAAAACGTGCCATTCATCCTGCACATACTGTCTGTCTGCCTGTCTCTCTTTCCCCCTCCACCCAATCTGTCTCTCTGTCTGTCTCTTTCTGATAAATTGTCTGTGTGTGGATTTGCAGCATGAAATTGCTGCACGTCTGATGATACCATGACAAGAGGCAGTGTGATTTACAACACAAATGATATGATAATTACAGCCTGGCAAGTTTCAGGAGCTAGTTAGCCAGTTTTATGGACTGGAAGAGCTTGTTTCCTCTGCTGCCACCTGTTTGGTCTGTACGGATTGGCTGTGGGCTACTTGAGAAAAGGAAAGCAGCCGCCCAATTATAGGGTGCTGCCAGTCAAGTCTAGATGTGTAATTGATTGGTTTTTGTGAATCAGCATAGAGGTTCTAATTAATGCACTATGAGAGTTACCAATTAACAGACATGTCTGTGAGATCCAGCGAAACAAAACAAAACAGCAACCAAAAAAAAAAACCCAGTCTTCTGTTCTTCAGGCCGCACCAACTTCTTCAGAGTAGCTTCATTATTTAACGGATTGTGCCACATTCTCATTACTCATCAGACACTGGCAAAACCTCTTTCGTACCCAAAATAATCAACACACGCTTTCGTGTTTAGCTTACAAATATTCAAATTTGGTGATCTTGCATTTCGATAGTCAAAGTGGTGTGTTTGTAAAACACACAGACACTGTGATCATAAACGCTGCAGTGAGAAAACCAATTAGTGGTGTGTGTGTGTGGTGGCTGAAAACACAGTGTGATGGGAGCTTTGAAAGTGACCGGTCATTTGCAACTGCGTCACGACACTTACTTGAAAAAACACCTCCCTCATCGCCTCCTCATGGCTTTACGGTGCTCTCATGCATAATAGCACCTGCATGCATTTGCTGCCCAAGACAAACCCCAGAACTTTGCTAATCAAATCATGGCAATAAATAAATATTGCTGTTGTGCTGGCAAACAATGATCCACATCTCATTAGATTTAACTTAAATGAAACTTGAACTTTGAAAAGGCTGTTTAAATACAAAATTAAGACCACCTTTAAAATAACAAAATGGCACACAAAAAGCACACTACACAGTTACAGTACACTACACTTTGCTACACATACTGGAACTGACAACCTGGCAAACATAACGTTTAAAGAATTTTTCACAAACAAAAATGGAACTGTATGCTGAAAATGATCAAACAGGTGTACCAGGAAATGTGATAAAAAAAAAATCGCCATTCCGGATCTCGTTTCCTGGAATAAATGGACAATTCAAAAAGTATGCCCCAGACCAAAGATAAAAAAGGCCATTATCAGTCCAAAAGCCAGGGTCTGACATGGTATGGGGGTGTGTCATTAATGCAGAAGAGCACAATGAGATCATAAAATATATGTTGCTTTTTCCAGGGAAGTCCATTTTTCAACAAGAAAAAGGACACAGGGTCAGTACTGAACTCTGAAAAGGCTGTTTGAAGGGTAAAATAATATAACCATACAACTATAATGACACCCTTTTCCACCGGAAGTACAGAAGGGTTCTCAGAAATGGGAACTCAATTAGATAGAAATACATATTATCACATTTTCTTGATCTAGACGAGACACAATCATAGTTTATAACAAGAAGGGGCACGCTAGTTAGCACTTATCACTTTCTTTACCACAACAAGAGCAGCCAATATGACATTTAGTCTTTGTTTTTGCTGCTCTAGAGGGCACTTTACTGATGCTTTTTCACTCATGGGGCACCAGAGGGGGCAGCTGACCTCCCTGACCCCCTGCACCC
The DNA here is from genome assembly GCF_023375975.1 of Astyanax mexicanus. Taxonomy (NCBI): domain Eukaryota; kingdom Metazoa; phylum Chordata; class Actinopteri; order Characiformes; family Acestrorhamphidae; genus Astyanax; species Astyanax mexicanus. The sequence goes on along the minus strand of NC_064417.1, from coordinate 39,538,844 downwards.
CTGCACCTATTAAGTCCACCAGTGCTCAAAGACAAAATTAAGACCACCTCCAAAAAACAAAATGGCACACAAAAAGCACACTACACCAATCTTAAGTTTACAGACTTTGCTACATATACTGGAACTGACAAGTCTGGCAAACATGCAATTTGAAACTATTTTGCACAAACAAAAACGGAACTGTTCGTATGCTGAAAATAGGATCCAGTGCAAAATTGAGGTTATTAAACAGGTGTACATTTTCCCATGCCAACTGTACCGTCTCTGCTTGCTAAAATAATTAACGACTATACATAAAAATAGCCTCAGATACCCTCAGAGTCATAAATAACTCCTCCGTTTTTTTTCAGCTAGATCGGCCATTAAATCAGTAAGCTATCTCATTAACAAAATTTGGAAATAGTGATAAAAAAATTACTAAAATTGTCTTATACTGTTGTATTGTAAAATTGTATTGTCTGTGGCATTTTTAAGAACTGAATCAACTGGATTTAAAGTAGATTTAAAACCAGCAATTAAGGCCTCTTTAATAGATAAACAAGCAGGCAATGTAATCATGATTTGGCCAAGCATTCACAAAAAGCTCTGAAAAGCAGAGACAGATAGCATAACAAGTCAGTGCAGTGTCACTCAGGAGATTTTACAGCACTTCATGCTTCCCTCTGCTGACAACTATTATAGAGGTGCGGATTTCCTTTTCCAGCAGGATTTGGCACACTGCCCACACTGCCAAAAGTACCAATTGGTCTTAAAATATTCTAATTTTCTTAGACACTGATTTTTGGGTTTTCATATGGCTGTAAGCCATAATCATCAACAATAAAATAAATAAATGCTTAAATAGATCATTTTAATTTTTTCAATGATATTTTTTAAGCATATATATATATATATATATATATATATATATATATATATATATATATATATATATATATATATATTTCAAATATATTTCTTTGGGCTCAGGAACATCTGAGATATGATCAGACGTTATTCTGTTTTTTTTTTCTTGGAATAAATGGACAATGCAATAAGTGTGCCCTGTCGTGGTATGGGGGTGTGTCAGTTAATTTCTGTAATAGAATCATTAATGCAGAAAGCACATTGAGATCATAAAATATATGCTGCCTTTCCCGGGGAAGTCCATTTTTCAACAAGACAATAAAAAAACACACGCTGCACACACTACAAAAGCATGGGTGTAGAAGAATAGGGTGTAGAGGTAGATAAGCCTTAAGAATTTGAGACTGTGTAAGACTTTTTAATTATCTGCAGACACCCTGTAAATGTCAGGTGTTGTAGGTGTGATATGTAGGACTCTATGGTGGGGTGTTCAGTGTTTACAGCTCCTTGTTTTCCACACCCAGTTTCACCTGAATAAAGAACATTTCTGAAGAGCTGTTGTGCATTAAGTGTTTGTGTAATACACCGGTAATTGTATGTTAGTTGTCTACATGTATTCCTGCCTTGAGCTTAATAGACCAGGCCCATCACAAACCTTTCCATCTGAAAGCAGATAAGATGTTAAAATAATGAATGAATGAATAAATCAAGGAATGAATGAATGAGTGAAGAATAAATAAGTGAATGAATATGGTTTGAATAAATAGTGAGAGGCTTCTTTCATTTTGAACATTCTTATGATTACTGAAATGAGCAATGGTGATGTGTGTCTTGCTGCCAAAACTAAACGAGAAAGTGAGAAAGATGCATGCATTGGTAACACTTTATAAAAAGGCTGTTTACGTATGGACTACATGACACATGATTATGTGCTGAATAACATAATTTAAAATGTAAACTGTCAGTATGTAGAATGCATTATGAAGACAATGACATTATTAAATTATCTTAAAGGGGATATATTTTATCTTTTTTTAAACACGTTAGAATGGTAGATGGGCTATACAGAACATGTTCATTAAAGCTCACCTTCCGCCAAAATCCGATTTTTCTTGTTTTTTGTGGAATACAGTAGGTCTCTCCGAGTTGAATGTGTACACCTGCACATTAAACTGTTTTGCAGCCCCCATTGTCTGCAGGAGCTAAGCAAAGAAATCCCCCCTCCCCCCCTCCGAAAAACGGGTGAATTTTGAATTATCTTTCTGCCTACGTAGGCAGAAACTCACAGACCAGCCCACCTTGGCTCGAGAAACTCCCAGAGGCGGAGCTGAAGCGACAAAGTCTGCTTCGTTCTGACAGAGGTTGTCAGTCAAAATTATTGAAATGGTGCTTCTTCATCCGATCAAGTAGTAGGGGCGCTGGTGATGGTCAACGGGTGAGGGGTGGTGCCAGGCTAGTTCTATGCATGTTTCCTTATTGTAAGGTCACAGTAAGTGAGGCATCCAAACAGCTCATAGAGGCATTTGATTCTTGAGACCAAATTCTTTTAACTGATTCACAGAAAATGTATGTTGAGACCCAAGTGGAAATACAAAAACATGCAAAGAAAATTAAACTTAAAGACATTTTATTTATTAAACTGTTTTGAAGCATTATAAGTCAGTAATGCAACTTTTAATGCTGACTCAATGCTAACTTGAGCGTTTGTGCAACAAAAAATGCATCAATATACTCTTTAAGTTTTTTAAATGGTTAGGAATTTGTGGAGATAGAAGCACACTGTTGACTGTTGCATTCTATATGTAGTAAATTCTACCAGCATGTCTTTGTTCAACCCCAAATCAGAAAAGGTTGGTACAGTGTGGAAAGTGCAAAAACAACACTTTTTTCACATTCAAGGATGTAAGGAGAATTTGTTTTCATTTTACATCACATGTGGTACATGAGGTAGAACGAAATTGTATTTACCATGGTCCAGTTACACCCAAAGAGCAATTATTTGATAAGAAAAATATAAAGACAAAATAAAATAGAATAGACTTAAAAGTAAAGTACTTAAGTGCAGACAATGCAAACCCAAAACTATTTAATGTTTTGTCTTCATTTGATTGGTTAATATACATCCCTTTCTGCATTTTAGGCCTGCAATATATTGCAAATAAAGTTGAGACATGGACAATTTAATGCTGGTAAAGAGGCAAAAAACTTCAATAAACAGATTTCAATAAAGTGATTTTAAAACAGGTAGTTGTACACAGTAGTCCACATTGTCATTGTCAACAAATGAAAGAGAAATTTAAGGAATCAGGAGGAAGTTTAGCGTATAAAGGGTTCAAACTTAAGACTAATGTTCAAACCTTTCAGTTTCCAAAAAAATCTTTAGTTAACCTTTGTCAAGCTCTACATCAATAAATTCCACTTTAAACATTACTATGCCAAGTAGAGAAGCCTTGTGTTAACCATGTCCAGAAGTAGCATCGATCTTTACTGTGATCAGACAAATCAAGTGTAAGCATGCTTCTCTGATGGCACTTGTAATGCAGAAAAGTACATTGAGATCTTGGAGTAACGTTTGCTGAGTGCAAGATTAAATCATTTAAATCAATTTAAATATTTTTCTACAAAACAATACGAAATTACATGCTGCACACATTACAAAGGCATGGCTCAAGTCCCTATATATTTAACAAATAAAGTTGTACCCATAAATTTGAATCAAGCAAATCTAATGCATTATTTTTTAAGCCTGACAGTTGATCAAGCCATAATCGTGCCTTTGTGTTTATACCACAAACACTTCTGCATGTCTTTTAATCAGACCTGTGACTAATTAAGTCAATTCCTCTATTGTCAAAGCCACACCGTGCATGTTCGTAGAGTGTAAAAATACCACAGCTATTACAGTATCATATCGCGGTGATGATGAATAAACACTGATGAGAAGCTTTTCTTTTCCCTGCCAACGCCTCTCCTCCAGGCTCGCCTGCAAAACTGACGCGTCTTGCCATTGGCACTTGCCAGACAAATCAACACTCGACAGCAGCTTTTCTCGGATGCGATCACACATCCGCTGTTTGTGTTCCAGTGCATTACTATTTAAAGGGGCCTGGTCTGGGCTAAAGGCCTGAGCTAATAGGCTATTGGGCACAAATGGATGGATGTGTAATTTACTGCCAGTTGGGTGGTGGGGTGTATACACAGGTATTCTGCCTATGCTCACTAATGAGTGCTAAAAAGCAACATCATCAAAATGTTAAAAATTTACAATTTTTTTTTTTGTCAGCTTTTTTTCTGAGGTTCCTAAACAAATCTACAAGTTGTGATTTTTGAGGCTTATTTTTTCAGAGTGACAATTAAGTGCAACTTGCGAATTTTAATGAGCTATGATTCATTTGAGCTAAACTAGTTTTTATATAAATAAATAATCTGTAATTTATAAAGAGATCCACATTTTTAGCAAATAAAATATTGAAAATTGAATCAATTGATTAACCCCAGAATCAAAAATTATATCAAACCTATCAAAAAGTATTTGTTTTATTACAGAACTCACTACCCCCTGTGTCCTAATCAAAATACAGTAAAGAGAAAACATTTCATGCTCATCCAGTAAGATTAAAAACTGGCATTATGTTATAAGAGCCATATCATGCATAATCTAATAATACTTTCCCTTTGTATGCTTTTTGTGCTCTACAATTACAGATTGAATGCCGTATTATAATATAGATAATGCAAGAAAGCCAGCTGATAGATAAAAAAATTACATGAATGTAAAACATGAAGTTTAATAATTAAATCTTTGTATAAACACACACACACACAGTACCAGTCAAAGGTTTGGACACACCTTTTCTCATTCAGTGTGATTTCTTACTTTTTATTTTTTTTACCTTGAAAATGTAATATCAAAGACATTAAAGCTATACAGCAACACAACAGCAGAATTATCCTTTAAACAAAGTGTTAAACTAACCAGAAAAGTTTTATACATTTATCTTTGAGGACAGATCTGCATACTCTTGATATTTTAATTTCAGTGTCTTCATGAGGTAGAGTCACCTGGAATAGTTTTTTAACGTCTTGAAGGAGTTCCTGGAGGTGCTGAACATGCTGCTTTTTGATCATGCTGTAAAGCTCCAGCTCATCCCAAATCTCCATCAGGTTTAGGTCAGGGGATTGTGGAGTACAATGCCAGATCACCTTTAGTCTTTATAACAGGGATTTTTACTTTCACAGTCCACTATTATGAAAATAAGGTCCTTCAACAAGTGGCCCAATCTTTTCTAAACACACACTCTCGTGCACTATTCCAACAAGACAATGCTCATCCGCATACTGCTGCACACTCAAAAGCTTCCTTGAAGACAGATGCTATGCCATGGCCAGATGCATCACCAGACCTATCCCGGACTGAGAATGTAGACCAGTGGGGTACAATCTGATGCAAAGGGCTGATGTGGCTGCAAGTTTGAATTTTAAACATCCAGCATTATCCAGCATCATATTTCACCTTTTAATCACAATTATTCAGTTTTTAAAGAACTAATAACATGTGCTCCTGCTAGGCTGAAATGAAAACATGCAGCCACACTGGAGCCTTCCAGAAAACACAAACTAATCTCTACATCTTCTTGTGATTATTGCTGTATCTCTCATAAAGCTCAATTTATCTACCTATCCTGACATCGCTACACTACTGAACAATGCTAATGCTACAAACACACAGTGTAGCGAGTGGACTGAAGTGTTAAAAACGCTGCTGAGATTAACCTTAGTGTGTGGTGCAGTCTGTAAAGTATGAGCTCGGTATGGACTGCACAACAGACATTCTGGACTTTTAGTGCTATGCTATTACATCCTGCCTCAGCAGAAAAAAAGGACTAATTTGCCTGAGGAAGAATGACTGGGAGACAGTTTCAGTGCGAACAGGGCGGTTCACCATTAATCTGTGTCAAAGACACACCACACAGGATGCGTACGTGCCTCCTGGCTTTAGGCAAACGCTTTAGCATGACGAACATGGTCAGGTAGTTTTCTGAATGGGGTGAAGGACTAGTGAATGTGTGGTCCATATCAAACAGAGACGCCCTGGTATTTGATATGAAAAGCATTTTGAAGATAAGAAGCATTTTTTTTTCTCAAGTGAGTATACAGAGTGTTAAAACTCGTGTGAGACATGTTTCGGTGGATAACACTTGCTTCACAGCGTTCCTTAATTGCCGCTCTAAAGCAGCACATGTGAACGTTATAATACGAGGCCTCGGGATAAGGGCACATTCCACTTGCAGCAGAACAGATTCTGGGATTTTCCCTCTTTTCTATCCATAGCTTGATTGTTGCTGTAAAATTCCACATCGTGTTCTTTAATAAGCCGCTGTTAGTGTCTGCTGAAAATAAGGCTTAAACACGGTAATTCCAGAGGTACATTGAGGCCTATGAAGGCTAAACACACACAAGGAAAGAAAACGAGCCAGTGAAAGTGAGTGTAGTAAATGTATTAGCCTAGCCAAAGCTAAAAACAGATGACTTCCTACTTGGTGCCATTTTAGTGCTATGGTTATTAATCCCAGGAGGAGCAAAATGTGCGCAATATTTTAATAGCACCATGATTAGGAGATGATTAACAAACTTAAATAACAGGCTCAAATTGGGGGCATCCATGAGCTGGTATCAAGTGGCATGGAAGAGAAATTTACATTACAGCATAATTTCAGGCCTCATCTGTACAGAAGTGTCATCGTTTATTCCAATGTCGTTAATTAATTTTCCCCTAAACAAGACTGGTTTATTCAAATCAGCCGCTTTCTTCATTAGCACACCTGTGCTCTGCTGTCTCATTAAAATTGTAATCCTGTAAATTTTTACATCCGCAGACAGTGGCTCTGTAACCAAATATTGAGCAAGGTAGCACTGTGTTAATTAATGTTATAACGACTCGGTGAGTCAAGGAGGGCTGATTTGCATAACCTGTGCAAAAAACACAAAACGCCAATGAGTATTCATTGTCTTATGCTCCAAGAAGGTCTCTCAGTGGTGGTGGCTGTTGTGTTGTTTTCTCCCCTCCAGGCCTCTAACACCATTACCCGCACCCCACAGAGAAGCTTAGAGAAGAAAATATCGAGGAAACAATAGCTAATTAAAATGCAATATAGATGGTACAGTTAAATCCCGAACTGTTTTGTGGAAGAATAAAGTTGATACGATAAAGTGCCCTGAACTTTCTACGTTTTTTCAATTGTTCGGGAGTTTGCATGCTACTGAACAAGATGTGCTCACCACAAACTATAGGCTTTAGTTAATGAAAGCTCTTTTATATAATGTGATTCACGCTGCCATCAAGCAGGTTACCGGTAAACTAGACCCAGCGAAAGGCGTGTTGAAGCATATGCATTTTGACTGCACCGCAAAATACACCTTTTTTTAAATTTACAGTAACTGCAGCCAGTCAGAGCAGCCAGTTTATTAGAGTGGGAATTATGACAAAGATCAATAGATATGCTGCCATGAGGCATTTCTGTATTTATGGAGAGATTTATGGAGATACAGACAGTCCAGTAGAATAACTCAATTCAGAGAAATGTAAATCTGTTCATGGTCACAGTGAAGTCAGACTTCATTAATTTACACTAAAGATTTCTACAGTCATTTTCTCACTGTCTTATTACACTCTTAAAAATAAAGGTTACACAAAAGGATCCTTGTAGCCTGGTCTCAAAATGGATGAATACATTTCCAACTACAAGACCATTTCAGGATTTGTCAAAACATATACAAAATATAGCTTGATCATTGTAGATATGTAGCAATTGCTGATGCAATGCAAACAAGCAAAAAATTACAATTTGAAAAGAGATTGTTACAAAGCAACTTGATTAGTTTTATTACCTAAACCAAAACCTCAAACTTAACCTACACATCAATCTAAACCTAAACCTAAGCAGAGTAGGTTTATTTGTATAGCCCCTTTCATATTTAGTGGCAAATTCAAAGTGTTTTACAAAGATATAAAAACACAGTAAAAGCAAAAAAGCATTTAAAAATGAAATAAAAATAAAATATAATAAAATGAATCACCAAAAAGCAAAGGCAGCATATATATAAAAGAATGGTTGACAGTCGTTACTGACAGGCCAAGCCCAACACTGGATGACTACCAGAACTGGAAGGGTTCCAGAAGGATACTGATTTATAAAAGAATACAGTAGGTCACATAATACAGACTATGTGTGCTTCAGTAACTTGCCCGTAATGCACAGGACTTTGAGAGATACAGGCAAATAAGCAAGTTAAATAATATAACATTTCTTACAGGGATCTCAGATTGCTATTCTAAACTTGACCTTTATCTTAAACTTTATCTTAAAAATAAACCTTTATCTAAACCTAAACTTTACCTATTATACCAACACCTATTTCCAATTCTAACAAAAGGGATTATTTTAATGCTGCTGCATTGCGGTACCTTTATTTTTAAAAGTGTAATTTTTATATATAATATGTTAATGTGCAGAAGGTAAGCATTTTATTGCATTCATAAATCCTTATTCTGATGATGCAGTCATCCTGTCTATTTTTTATTTAACAATATATTGTACCAAAAATAATTGCAAAAAAATATTATTATCGTCATTTTAATGCAATTTTATGTCACTGATATAATAACAATGTGTTAAATATATTTAACACATTTTAAAGAGCAATGAACTTTTAATTATTAAGAATATTTAGGCATTGAATAAATAAACAAAACAACAAACTGAAAGCACAAATGTTCTAAAACATACGTCTTCATAACCTCTCATTTACATTAATGTGCTCTATCTGCTAAGAAAAACACAATGGCTGCTAATGATGTAATGATGCAAAAATGATCATGTGCATAGGTTGTGTCCATATGTTGTTTGCTAACTAAGCTGATAACTTAATTATCATAAGTGGTCTAAGCAGAATTAATTCTAGTCAATATATAATATTATCTTTGTTATTATTGAGCGACTCAGATATCTTGTCCCCTCACCCATAAACCTAGTAACAATCAGTTTGTGGTAAGCACTGTCTAAATTAGCCATTTGGACATGGGCTATTTAGGGGCCATTTGTTTAAAATTGACTGTGGGCAAGGGCCAGGCTTCTTCCTTCCCCTAAATTGTCCCTTGTGCAAAGTCCCCTGGGCCTCATCTGCACTCATGCATGTTAAGTAGGAGGTGGAGCCCACATCCTGCAAATTAGCAGGCCAATTTCCATCCAAAAGTTTATACAGCAGCAGGCTGAGCGGAACACCGAGGCCTAAAGAGGATGGCCACGCGGCCGCGGCCGAGCCGAGAGATGCTCTCCCGATTCAAAACAGCTGACTGAGTTATTACAGCCAGGGATTACCCAAATCTTTTTACCATGCTCTGTTAAGTTTTGGCTCATGAGATTTCGACAAGGGACAGACTCTGAGTAGTCTTGTTTATTTAACGCTTGCATTGTGCGTGGGTTCAGGCGGCGTTTTCACCCTCCTACGAGATCGCTTTCACATCTTTACAAACTCAAACAGGAGACAGTAGCATGTCACTACATAAAGTAATTAAATCTGCAGAATCATTCTGGCGCAGTTGGCTTGGGAAGGAGGAAAGTGTACAGTAGAGTTCAAAGCATTTATGGGGTTAAAAAAAGAAATGACTCATTACGTGTTTTCGCTAATGAGAAAAAAATAACTTCTCGAGGCTCTTTGCCCAATAGGCTGCTTCGCAAAGAACCTTGGCACAAAACTGGCAGTGTGTGATAGAGTTAACTAAATGCATTTAAAGTTGTAATCATAAGCATATGCACCACAGTCTGTTGTGTTATTTTGAAGCGAGCTAATCACCAAGAAAAGCAAACTTAGTTGTCCTGCCTGTTAAAATTCTGGAAAGACTTCACAGTTAATAATTCATAAGCACTCGCTAATCTCACTGTAGGAGTCTAATTAACGCATCATTAAAAGCATAATTCTGATAATTATAATTTCTCACTTTTTAAATGGGAGCGCCACAGAGCTGTGCAGAGAGAGGAAGGGTGTTTGTGCAGCCAATTTACTGAGTGAACCAGATTCCACGAACAGGAGTCAGGGGCTGCAGGTGAGAGCAGTGTTAAAAGCGGCAAAGCTTGGAGTGTACCCCCCCTCCCCCTCTTATTCCCCCACCACCACAAACCTCCAAAATCTGTGTATCTCATTTAGTGATAATGGGTTCGATTCAAACGCTGATTTGCAGGATGATATAGGTTAATTCATGTTTTCTGATCTGAAAATGTAATATTAATTTTAATCAAAAGCAAATGTCTGTTGTACCTCTAATAGAATTAATGTAAATGATGATTGGTGAAGCTGTATAGTTATAATCATGTCCTGTTAACTAATAACTGAACTGAACTGTTATTAGATTTGTGTCCAATTTTAAGCAAAGCTTAATACTCAACCGTTTACAGGTCATCAAGTAACAGTACTTATGACTGTAAAAGACATAGTTAAATGGTGAAATTATGTCTCAAATAATCATTAATTGACACTGTTTAAGACATTAAATTACATTAATACATTTGAATGTATTAATGTTGTAAATAGTAATGAATTGAGACAATAGTTAAAATAATTGTTTGAGACATTCTGCCTACTTATGATAGAAAAAAAAACACTTCATGCATTTGGATGAGCATTAAAATGTGTTTTTAATGCTTCAATCAAATATACTTTCATTACAATAAACAGCATTGTTTTATAATGCCCAATTTCATACTAAATACTAATACTATAGGGTAAAATGGTAAAATACTATAGGGAAAATATACTATATACAAACCTTAATAGTGTGGTTTTGGTAAGTTAGTACATATATAAATATCCAAATCTGTTTTGTATGTGATGAAGCTTTTCTATTCTAACATACACCATTGTAAATTATTTAGCCTCATTGTTGCTGCATTTGCATCTTTTTTGCGTGCTATTTTTTTCTTCTAAATCTGTTCCAGCAATGAGAAGCTCCTTATTTTTTATGTATCTTGGATATTTAAATATACTCAGCTTTTGACATGTTTATCTATTCTTTGTACTTCATATTTAAACATGTTAAAGTTAGTGTAAGTAATTAGTACACAATTGGAATAGCTCTTTTGTTTTTTGTCTAGGGGTTCTCTGGAAAATTTAGTCTCGCCCTGATTTTTTAACCTTCCAAAACACTTCCATTAAAATCAAAATTGCTTGGATGTCTGATTTGGCCATGTTGGAAGAGTTTTAAAATGTTCTCCACCAGTAGTAAATATTGTGGACAATGAAACAGTTCATTACTGATTGTTTTGACATATTTTAAGCTTCTTTTTTACAGACATGAGTGATCCACTCTTCCACAATCAACAGCAAACCAAACTGATATTTACAGCTGATTTTGTACACCTTATTGTAATTTTGTTTAGATTTCAGATTTCAGTAGTAATCAATTTTGTTTGCCTTTTCCAAATAAAAATGCATTTATATTCTATTGTATTTCACAAATACATTTAGAAAGACATTTTATCTGTTGTATGTTTAGTTATATTACATCTATTTCTCTATATGAAGAGACACAATTTAAACAAGCTTAAATGTGTTAAAAACAAGGGCAAATTTAAAATTTAGATACTGCCAATGATCAGACATAAAGAAAAGCAATGATCTATTCATCTCCAACTGTCTGTTCTTATTTATATTAGACACGAACGTATTTATGAGATAATAATGGTGCAAATGATGGCCTCTCACTTCTCCATTTACTTATTATGTCATGACAAGGTGAGCTGGCCTAAGCAGTGAGCACAGATGTTCCCAACATGGCAGCCGTCCAAATCAATTATTCCTCTCTCAGCACGAATTCAATTCTCCTGCTCTCATCAGAGGTGTGAATAGGTAAACATCACTCTCCGCCGCTTCTCCCCCACGATGGAGCAGCGCATTAAAGCGAAAACGCAGGCGTGGTAAGTGAGAGGAGAGTTGTCTGATTGCGGGGCTGGTGTCGCTGCCCTCCCAACAGGCAAAGTGGGGTTAAATACAGTGCAAATTTCCCTGGTGGAATCTAAGAGGTTCGCAAATAAATCACAGATGTGTATCCTCGCCCGCTCGCTCTGAAAAGTGAACAGTTATGTTGTCCTCACCGCCTTTTGATGGAGTATTTAGGCATAAATAGAAGAAATCACTGAAGCGTCCAACGCGCTGATGGATGTTTGTTGAATTTGGGCACCTGTGGTGGGATGCCGTACTGACAAGGCCTCACGTGATGCAGACCTGGAAGATTCTTTCAGAATAAAGACCTATTGTTTTTGCTTTCACACCTGCTTGTGTTCTGGAGGTGAGAGCTTCATCACCTCAGGTGTGGAGAGGATGTTGCCTTTCTTTTGTATGTGTATGTGTGTAAGGGGGTGTGTATGCATGTGTGTTTGTGTCACGTTTCTCTCTTGATTCAGGTGTTTTACATTTACAAAGTTTAAGTGAAAATGTGAAAATATAAGAAGAGCGACTGAACTTTGTTACACATTTTCATTGCTACCTCCACCACTCCTCCTCGACATCTCACCCTTTACAGGTACAAACCAGATAGAACATGATATTTTCCTTAAAGTTGCTACACCTTTATAGAACCAGAGCATCATTCTCCATGAAAGCAAGTTCTAAACCGGGCCCCAATACGAATAGATTTGTTGGACCAGTCAGAATGGGCATAAAGGAACCATATGTAACAAACATTTTATTAAAAAAAACATAATTTTGGACGACTTTTATTAGTCTGTTTATTAAACATTTTTAACAGAAGGCCAAGACCCGTAGTATGTGACAGTGAAAATAATGTAATAAATAACAATAAAGTTAAAGAAACAAAATTTCAAATAAATAAATACTATTTATTTGAAAATGTGCAAAAGTATTCACATCCATAACCCAGGTAGAAGTTAAGTATTTAAAAATACTTCTGTAGAAGTTGAACTACCAACTCAAGCACTGGTTTAAATACTATTTAATGTATAAAAATAAAAGTAATGCAAAGGAAAAGGAAAAAAGGCTCTAAGAACAAAAGCTTAGGCTGTGCCACAGGGTCCTATAGGGCATTGCCTCTTCCCTAAAACACATTTTCTAAAAGACATAATGACTACAATGTTGTTTTAAAATGTTTTAGTACAATGTAAATATATTAAAAAAGCTTAGTTGGGACAATTTGAGAGCTTGAGTTCACTTGAGTCTCTGAATGGATCATTATCATACTAGGCTACATACATCTGCTATGTTCTTGCTGAAGAGTGAACTTGACATGTGCAGGTGTGATGGATCGTGTGCAAACCAATACGGTGTCAGAATGGTGTAAAGTTTATACGTCTCATCCAACCACAATGAACTTCAATGAAATCTAGATGGAGAGATTTTTCCAGATAGGGTTTTTGCTTGAAACAAGCTAAAAATAAATAGGAGTAACAAGGCTATTTTTAAAATGTAAAAAGTAGAAAGTACAGATAACCAAAATTTCTACTTAAGCAAGGTAACATTTGTATTTGTTTTTTCAGTTTATTACAGACAGTGGATTCTGCTTATAACAATATTAGGTTATCAGTTAATATTAAGTTTTACTTGTTTGTATTTTATTCTTTTCATTTCAGTTCGTCATAGATAGTAGATACGGTAAATAAACTAGATTATTAGTTTGCTACTTTTTCTACATTCTGCTTCAAGCTGCTTCAGTTGAAACAGGACTGAGTCAAAGTATTAATTAGACTAAGAGTTTTTTAACACCTGCACTTTTTATTCCTCTCAGACTCAGGTTCGTTTTCACCTTTGATGCAATTAATTTGGGCAGGTGTGAAACGGTAATCACACTCGAATACAGACTAAAACAGCCACACCAAGACCCTAAAGAGGAGGTGGTTTCCTCCTGGTCCAGCCCCAAAGACACTCTGGAGCAGTTTGTTTGTAGTGGGAACCTGATCTGACCTTGACCCAACACAAATATTAGGTGTACTCTGCGAGCTTGAGCTAAACATCTCACACTTCCAGGTGTGTTTAGAATTTAACCAGGAATATTGATTCAGATACAGTAATTACACAGTAATAAGAACAAATGCCATCTCTGCTGTTACTTCATAATAAACTCCACAGAAATATACACTAGATCAGACTACAGGGCTTATTCCTGCATTTAAATGTCTTGCTTCCAGCCAAGACAATAAGTGAGTGAATGCTCTTACATGATTTGTTCCCAGCTAACAAATTTGATTAGTACAGTGTTTTCTGAATGTTAAGATAAACAATCTTAGAATGTTCTATTTGTCTATTTTACTGGATGTTCTTAGAACATTTTAATTAAACATTTTTAAATGTTCTGGTAATGTCACTGCACTGTCACTTGTGTCAATATTTTAATGTTCGGTTTCGGGATTGTTACTTTTAATATTCCCATAATGTTAGTATTCGTCTAGCTGGGAATGTTATGCGAAAAACGTTATAATAACATTGTAATCAAACCATTATTACGTCACGTGTTTTCAAAACATTGCTGGAATATTATTTATGTGATGTTACAGGTTAACTTTCACGCTAAACGTATTACAAAATTCACTGCTAGCTTGGTTGTTGCAATAGGCTTGCTTGAATTTTACACTGTGTAAAAACAAATCAGATCAAAAGGGGAATACCTTGCATGTTTACAAAGTTAACTTTGTAACTGATTTAGACCAGGGCAAACAATCTATAGGAGTGAAGATACCCTATGACTAAAAGAAAACCCTTCCAGATAATTATGGTCTGAGACTGGTTACATGTGGATGTGAGACTCAATAGGCTCACTAGCCTCAAGGTTTTTTTTTTTTTTAGCAATTTTAGCCACAGTTTTACCTACAGAAATCTGTTCAGCAGAGGTGGCAGTTCCTTTTTAAACACTGCAAATGTTTACTTCAACAGTAAAAACAGAAATTTAAACTTAACGTGAACTAATTAAAACTATTTTTTCTTTTCTCTTCTGCATGTTTTCCTTATTTCTCTTGTCACCTTGTTGCACTTGCTGTATCCCTTTCCAATCCGTTTCAAATTAAAAGCCCTGTGTACAGTTTTGTACTTGTGATTTCATTATCATGATTTATAAAATTCTAACGAAGTGACAGCTATAATTTTGTGGTGACTAAAGATGTAAACTAACAAATACCTAGTCTGATTAACTCAGTTTGAGGTAATGGGCTGATTTTAGCAAAACAATTGTTTTCTAAAATGATTTCCTTAGCCAGCATGAACTAATAACTCATTTTTTGGACTGAAATGCTATCAACAATTGACCCCACTCTCCCCACAACCACCCACAACAATGTCCACAAAGCTTTGTGAAGCGGTAAGGCTGAGTACCAGGGCTGCTGCTGACGCAGTGTGGGCTGGCTGCGGTCTCGTCCGCGGCCGCCGCTACAGATGGCAGGCACTCGCTCAGCCCTGGATCCGCAGTACAAGATGGCTGGATTGGCTCACATCTCCTCACCACCGTCTGCACACATTAAAGACAGCCAGCCACTCAGCACATCACAATGTGCGCAAAAACAAATGGAACCAGTTTTGAGACACTAGATTAACAATTAAACAGATTTACCAGCACATATCAAGCCTAGTCATCAAGCCTAAATCACACTGTTTACGAGGATTCTCCACTGAAAAGCTTTTCTTTAGTCCAGCACTGAGCCTAATCTGTGTCCGGAGAGCCATACATAGACTTGAATCAGAACTGAATCAGAGTGTGATTGTAACAGCAGAGCTGGATCCTTCTTAATCAGCATATGAAGGTGCTTCTCTTTTCTCAGCCGCGCTTGAACCCTATGGTAACATTGAAGGCCTAGATTCTGTGAGTGACAGGCAGAGCTGATGTCAGTGTGGGAGAGAGACTCTGACCTGAACAGAAGGAGGCTGGGGCTCGCAGCTCTCCCAGCTGAGGTGCCTGCCAGTGCAGATGGACCAGGGCTGGGACTGGGGCTTCGTGTGGGAGAGAGAGAAGCTGGGATCCGCACCGAGCTCGAGGGCCACTTCAATCCTCCCTCGCCTCTTTTGCTTCTTCTGAGGCTTCGACTGGAACATAAACCACCTGCAATATGAAACAAGCAGAAATTACTGGGTTTAACCCCTTAAATACTATGTGCATTCACACACACTTAAAATAAAGTTAACACAAAGGGTCCTTTTGAGAAATACCATAGAAATGCCACTGTAGATTCCTAAAAGAGCCTTTAAAAGGATTGTCATATTAGACTAATGCTGTTGAATGAGATGAAACAATAAATGTAATTTATTTTATATCAATAAAAATTTTCTCTCTTTTCTCACAAAAAAAGTTACCAGACGTTCAGTTGAATAGTTCCCTGCTTTTCACTGGAGTGCTGTTTTCAAGGGTTACATCTTCAGTTTTCTTTTAGTTTAGAGTCTATATCTCTTTGCAGTTATTTTTTGGGTAGTTTTTTTTTACCAAATACTTTACATTAGCTGTTATATAATACATACTAACATTAATAAAAGAATAATAAACCTATGGTACAAATGGCTAACCTTTGTGTTTTGCTGATAGTGGAATTTGGGGTCCTGGAAAACTTAACAAACAGGTACAAAAGAACAATAGACATTTTGAAAATGTGCTTTTTTTATTTTTCTTCTTTTAATCTTATTAAACTAATTAAACAGAAAATACAGTCGAGAGAAAGTGAAAGACACAGAAGAGAACCTAGAATTCTTTTTTGACCTGAGTAGTTTAGATTTTACAGAGTAATAGAAATCCAGTCAGACATTAAAGTACATAGCAACCCATTACGGTTAACTGAATCTTACTACTGTTTGCAGTATTTGTAATAAAATACAGAATCTACTTTGGCTAATCAGTGATCCTCTAAATTTTATTAAATAGAGGTTAAGTCAGGTGTGCCCCTCCCTGGAGCCCATGGAGCCATAGCTTTGTTCTTTTTACTAGCTTACTAGATAAGAAATACATGTTCCGCATTTATTCTAATTGTGTATTTGTACATACAATAACACACATATCACCCAGATTATTTTTAAACGTTTAAACGTTTTAAACTGTTTTGTTAGCTGCCTTCATTTGCACAATACTCAATGAATGGTTGCTGAACCACTCACTGAACGGAGTAAGTTAAAAAGTCCGGCGCTGAGTGGTCCAGCGATCTAAACCGTTTCCACTATGAGCAGGAGGTCGCAGGTTTGAACCCCCACTAATGCAGCTTTGCCATCAAGCTGCCGGCACTTAGAGGGAGCACAATTGGCCCTGTTTCCTCCAGGTGGGTAGATGGCGCTCTCTCCCCACATCACTCCTAGGGTGATGTCTGCAGCACAGGGCGCCTGTGAGCTGATGTATCTAAACTGGGCCACTGCGCTTTCCTCCGAGCATGCTGGCTACTCGGCAATGCTGCATCAGCAGCAGCTTAAAAAGAAGCTGTGGCTGACTTCACATGCATTGGAGGAAGCATGTGTTAGTCTTCGGTTGGGGCATTACTAGTGATAGGGGGAGTCCTAATAAGTGTGTTGGATAATTGGCCGTGTAAATTGGGGAGAAAATGGGAAAAATTTGAAGTAAAATTATATTTTAAAAAAAGTCCACCCATACAGAGGCATGTAATTTAAATCAGGCTGGTACACAACCCAAAAGATCTGCAATGTAAAGATTCTATACCAGCAGAGGGAGCACAGATGCATAGCATGCACAATAGACTCTCTTCCTCTAAATATAGAGTTGCACAAAAACATTCCACAGCCATATTTGTTGTCTTCCTGCTGCTCACTTGCATGTTCAGTCCCACACCCATATGTGTCTTTCTGAATGCTCTGATTATGTTGTCTGGTATGTTGTAAATGTTTCCAAGTAAAGTAATCAAACTCATGTTTTTGTACTGGTGCTGCTGTAAACCTCCTCCAGCTGGACCTCCACACCTCAGGAACTGAGAAACTTGTCAGACAGAGGTCAGAGGTCACTGCATGCGCTTATGCATGACACTCAGAGTCACGACTGCAGTGGTGTCTAGAGGAGCAGGCAGGGGGAGGGTCACTCTAGCATTTCACTGAGGTGAGAGACTTTCAATGGAGGAAGCCTAGCTGCACGGTGACATATGCCTTGCTGACCCCAGGTCAGGTTAGTGCCCCTGAAGACTGTTACAGTCAGGTTAGAAAGTGGACACTTGCACTGTGCTGTCCCAGTCATTCTGGTAGAGACAGAGATTAATAATCAAATTCCTAATGGTGCACGATTCATAGAACCTCCCCTGTACACCAATAACTTTAGTAATCTCATTAACTATTCACTACAAATTGTTAGAAACAGAATATCCAACAAGGACATATAATATAATATAGTTTCAAATTATATGAAACTATATTATATTACACCATTTAAACTATAATATACTTTATATATTATAGTCCTCTAAACTGTTCAATGATGCTTAGTCACTGGCAATTATACGTTACTAAGCTCTGCCAAGGCATGAGTACAATGGTCACTAAGTATTACTGAGCTTTACTAAAGCATGAGTAGACTGATAAATCACTGGGCTGAACAATTATTAATCGCAGTGTTACTGAGAGTGTTTGGCCTCCACAATACCCTAACCAAACCCAACTGAGATTGTGATTTGAGATGAGATGGAGCTTCACAGCGTGAAGGAAAAGCAGCAACTATTGTTCAGCACCACCAGAAACTCCTTCAAGATGCTGAGGAAACTTGTCCTGGTGACTTTTCCTTATGAAGACACTGTGTTTAAAATACCAAGAGTAGGCAGATTTGTCCTTAAAGCTAAATGTGGCTACTTAGAATAATATAAAGTATAAAATATATAAACATATCAAGTAAAATAAGTCTAAAACATATTCTGGGTTGTTTAACACTTTTGTTAAACTGTTTCATAAACAATACTGCAGGTGTTCCTGTATATTTACAATGTAAAGAATATGATAAAAAGAAAGAAATCACATTGAATGAGATGAGTTTTGTCTAAACTTTGACTGGTTCTACTGTACTACTGAACTTTACAAAATCATGAGTAGACTAATAAACCACTATATCAATCTTTTTTTTTTTAACCCTCCCAACTCACTAGAACTCCCTCCTTTATTACTTGCATTGCTTACAACATTAAGAGGGTGAAGACAAGCACCTAAGGGAAAGTGCCAGATCACCAGCTCTGATACATCAAACAACAAATGCCTGTGCTGGCCAGTATCACAATGATAGTGATGAGAAAAGAAGAGAAAAGATCTTTTCTCATGCCCTCTAATAGGTTTATTTTATTGTGCAAAATAATGGTAAAATAAAACCAATCAAATTACAATAAACTTTGGCTTTTTTTTGGCTTTCAACAGTCTAACGACAGCTGATATGTCATAAAGAAAAGAACTGACGGTGCTAAGAATTTCCAGTTAACCATCAATTACAAGCTTAGATTTACCAAAACAATAACTCTGCCGAGTGACGAACAGATTAAACTGGTAAATTCTAATTACTTGAGCTGCTTGTTTGTGTTCTCAAATAAATCTTTCATTTTCATGTTCTGCATTAATGAAAGATTGGAAAAGATTGCCACAAGCAAAATGAGTACTGGTACCACATCAGAAACATATTTGAATACAAAGAGATTTTCTGTATGTGCCTATGGTGTACGGCAGATCTGCTCAGCAAAAATCACTGTGCTCAAAATGTAACTGCTAATGTTTCTGGCATACAGTAAACAAGAGCCTTTTTATTGCCCTCACCCCCTATTTACGTGGAATAGTTGAATCCTGCCCCTCAAACTAGATGTAAAGCATACTTGCTAAGACATCATGCATCATGTCTTAGCTTCTTAGAGACAAAAACTTGTTATTAAAAATGAAAAGAAAGAAAATAAATAAAGAACAGAAAGAAGAAAGAAAGAAGAGGACAACAGTGTGTAAGCCTTTAGCTTAAACATAAGCCCATTTTGAAAGAGGCTAAGGTTACTATTGCTCTCCTGACATTATCTACTTAGCTTGATAGCCTACTGAATGTTTTCACATAAAATTCTGACCCTTTACAAATTGCTCCTTCTTTATCCAACACTGTCACACTCTTACCTGTGAATCAGGTTATCGACAAATAAGTTATTGACATATAAATACAGAGGTAAGCGGCATCGTGTTGAAAGATGTCAGTTGGCATAAAGGCATAGAGACTGTGGGATTCATTTTCTATTATTATAAAAAGTACATGTAATATTCATGGTTGGTGGCTGGGCCCACAATTCTTGCTGATGACTTTTTAGTTATTAGTGGTGATTATTAATTTTAATTATTAAAGACAAACAGCTGTAAATGTATTGCTATGTTGTCGCTGCCCCAGTGAACAAATTTTCATTTTGTCAATTTGTTACTATATAATTTGAACACACAAACTGTCCCTTAGACTGTGTCAAAATAGAATAGTATGATAAAAAGTTTTTTCTAGTTTTCAGTTTATTAAAGTCTTGAAAAAATGTGGAAGTGTTGGGTTAGTTACACATGTATTTAGACCATGTGGTACTGAAAATGTTTATTTTCTTGATTTTGAGTATATCAGTAAAAGAAAAATAGTAAATGTTATTACAACAGAAATTACAATAATAACTCCTTAGCTATTTGGTGACAGCTGATCTCTGAGTCTCTGAATATACATCCCATAGATTGCCTTACAGCAATCAAATATTAGCAATTCAAGAAGACAAAATCAAATTAAATATTGTACACCATAATAAACACCTGAGAAGTGCATCCAGATTCCACCTTTAGAATGAAAATAACATGCCAATGGCAGAAAGTGTTCGGCTTGGAATTGACAGTGCAGCTCAGATGAAGCACAGACATGTATTTGTTTTTGTGTATTTATTGCAGTGCTAATGCTGCAAAAGAATTGCTGCAAATGTGCTTCTCTTTTCTCACTCAGAGCCGTGTTGGCCTGCTGGACGTCTGTATGATTCTTCCATCTTGGAGAAAAGTCCTGACACCACAACAACGTTGTTGTGGTGTATGATGCACAAATTTCAGACAGAAAGAAAAGCAAAATGAGCGTTTAGCTGCGAGTGTGAATTGCCTTTCGCACCAGACAGATTTTCTGATCCCATTATGGCTCCAGCTAGCATTTTTAGTGCAAATTTCTCAGCGCTTGTGTAGATTGCACATGCTCCCGATGCCTAATGAGGGAGCATTAGCCAAGGGAGAAGCAGTAATTAGACCAAGCGTCAGAGAGGAGGACAGATGGCATGCAAAGACAAGTCTTTGCCTTCAGACTTATTGTTCCACTTCTTCAATGGATGTCAAGACATACAGCTTTTATTCCGGCTCCTCATACCTTTGATACACTAATTACAAAACAGTTTACTTTGTGAGGCTAAATGTGTTTGAAATATTGCTGTAATACATAAGATTACATGATATGAAGGACATTACTAACGGGTCAAAACAGTGTACTTTTTATACGAGGCTGAGGGAGTCAGGACAGATTTAAAGACTAAACTATATGAGCATAATTGCATACAGAATACTGTTAAGTGGACTGCCCTAAGTGTTAGATCATGGATTATGCTAAATTTGGGCGTGTAGATATAAATGATGGGAATTCTGTTAATAACAATCATACTAATAATGAAATGTGTTCGTTGTGTCGCTTCCAAACATAGCAGGCAATTCTAATTTACAAGATTGCAGAGAGATGTCCAAAAAGATGTGAAATAATTCATGCCTCTTGTGTTCATGCAAAATGTGATAGTCAAGTTTTGACTGTACATAATTAGCTTGGGACTATGTCATACAGTAATGTGTTTTATTAGTGTATTGTTTATGGTAATTTATTGTTCATGTAGTCAAATATTGCAACGTGTTCTGCATTTGTCAATGGCACATTTGAGTCTCTAATTAGGCTGTACAGAGTTGTGTGGAAAATTGTGGGAAGTTGATGACAGCCCCATCAACATCTCGCCGCGGTTTCGGGCTGAGTTGCAGCGTGTAAATGAGCCTCATACGACAAACACTAAGTGATGTGCCCTGTGTGTGTGTGTGTGTGTGTGCGTGCGCGTGTGCGCATGCGTCTGTTGAAGGTCTATGAACATACACGTATAATTATAGGACGTATGAGAGGCTGTTTGGTGTGAAATACAGAGAAACACTTGCACACTAATGTTCTTGCACTCATCTATGAAACACATTACACATTACACACACATTACTTGGAAAATATGCTTTTATATTATATTGTTATGTTATATTTTGGCATGTTTCACTTTTCTGTGATTCATTTTAAACCGATCTTTAAAAAAAAAATTAATTATGTGTTAATTCTGCTTACCAGAATTACTCAACAAATTTGATATGAAAGTAAATAAGCTTTCATGAATGTATATAAATACAGATAGGAATTCATGATAACCAGAATTTAGTATAGTTTAGGTAATTAGATAATATGTCTTTTCAGAACCTGCTCATTCCTATTTAATCCCAAAATATCTCCATATAGATGACCTAATAGTATTAGTGCTGCAGGTGAGGTGTGGGATCCTGGTATGGTGTGAAATAAGCCCATTCACACATTTTAACTGAATAATGGATGAACTGATTCTGTGAGGTGAGGGTCAGCTTGATCAGTGTTAGACCCTAAACAGGACTTATTTGTTTACAGTAAAAAAAAATGTGCACAGACTAAAGTTGTTAAGCAATACGAAAAAAAATATATATGATTTATTTGCCTATACAATAACATGAAAATACATTAAGTTCTACTTGTGCATATATACAGATCTGGGAAAAAATGATGAGTTTCTTTGATTTTACCAAATTGAAAACCTCTGGAATATAATCAAGAGGAAGATGGATGATCACAAGCCATCAAAATAAGCTGAACTGCTTGCATAAAGTTATCCAAAAGCAGTGTGTAAGACTGGTGGAGGAGAACATGCCAAGATGCAGGAAAACTTAATATGAAGGTTTTTTCCATCAAATATTAATTTCTGAGCTCTTAAAACCTTATTAATATAAACTTGTTTTCTTTGCATTATTTAAGGCCTGAAAGCTCTGCATCTTATTATTTCAGCCATTTCTCATTTTCTGCAAATAAATGCTTTAAATAACAATATTCTTTTGGGAATTTGGGATAAATGTTGTCCATAGTTTATAGAATAAAACATATGCCTATAAAAAGCAAAATCAGAGAAACTGATTCAGAAATTGAAGTGCTCTCTAAATTGTTTCCAAAGCTGTAAGTAGTGACAGTAAAAGCAATCAGTATGTTTCATTGGTGCTTCCCAATCCTAATATTTCTAATATTTCCTGTTATTTAAATGGCATCCTGTGCACCTTTCTTCACCCCTTACCAAAAACTCTCCTTTAATTATGTACCCTTACACCTTTCATAGTCCCACTAAATGGCCTCCATGCATCTCCCAAACTAAATAGCTGTTCAACATGCACGCACCTTCCATACTCCTATACTAAATGGCTATTTATCTTCTTTACACTTCATTATACTCACATAATAAACAGCCTACCACACAGCCCTTATACTAAACAGACTCCTATGTAACCATATATGTTCCCATATTTCTGAATCACCTCCTCTGCACCTCCTATACTTTTGGCCTTATAGCAGCACATCTAACAGTTAATATAAATAAGATTAACTATACCACAGAAATAATTTACCCATCCTAAAAGCACATTTATACATATTGTAGATTACTTCGGAAACCACTATCAATTTGCGTGAAAATCCTGTGACTACAATGTCTGCATACACCTCCCATGCTACCGCATTAAACAACTTCTAATGTACCTCTAATGCTTCTACATCAAACCAAGCCATTGCCTACAACTACCCATTGCCATACCCTACACTATAGCCCGACGTGCACCTCCAAAGAAATGTGCACTTGCACAGGCTACACTGTAGTCAAAGTATAGAGATATACTTGCTGTTTGGCCATGCTTTTCCATGTAGAACAGGCCGTGTTATGAACGTAACCGTTTACATACTTGCTTATATGCTGTGTATGTTACTGGAGGTTTCCACTAGAGACTTCCTTTTAAAACACTGGCGAATACACATTATACAGATGCAGGAAGCTGTTCTTTAAAACTTTTAGTCACAATTATTACTGCAGACTGCACCAAACAGGCACAGGATATGTAAAGCAGCCATCATGTCTACACAAAGGCATAGTTAACAACAAGTACGGTATAGATCATTCCTAATACTCCTACACTATATGGCCTCCCATGCACCTCCCATGCTTCTATACTTGCATACTATTCCTCTCTAATACCCCTCCCATACCTCCACTTTTACTCCTCTTACTCTTTTTCCTTCTCCTTCTTTCGCTCTCTATCTACTCCTCTCTCTCTACCTCTCTTTCTCCTGTCACTCTCTTTTCCTTCCCCCTTCTCTCCCTGTCCGTCTCTCGTTCTCTCCATCTTTTTCCGTACCATTTTCTCCTCTCACCATTTCCCCCTCTCTCACTCTTTTCCCTCCCCCTTCTCTCTCTCTCTCTCCCTCCCTCTCTTTCTCCCCTCTCCCTCACGGGTACAGCTGTCAGTTCAGCTGCAGGATGAAAAGGTGTTGCATGGGCTCTGCAAAACTGGGCATATTAGTGAGAGAGGCCCAGACACACACACACATACACCCACCGGATGCTATGCTTTAGGGGATTCTCCAGTGGTCTCACATATCTTCCACAACCTCACACACTACCGACACTCCTCCTCCATCTCTCACTCCGGTTAAAGCTCCTGAATCAGCACAATGAGTGCTTAAAGGGCCCCCGTTTGCAAAGCTGCTCATGCGACCTCTGCTTTTGCGGTGTTTTAATGTGACATTCCTGCCCAGCATTTTGTTTATTTTTCCTTCCTTTATGCCGGTGCTGCCCCACCAAGGCCTGTCTCTCACATGCACACCTGGAGTGCCCCAGGGGGAAGTCCTCGGCCTAGACCTTGCACCCCCACACTCCTCCTCCACCTGCGCAGAGGAAATGAGCAACACTTACACCTGAAGAGCTTAACTGAAGGTCACAAAGTGGCGAGCTATTAGCCAACCGTAACAAAACTTTGTCTGTGGGTTTCCCAGAGGTGTACATTCTCCCTTCAAAACAACAGAACAAACCCTTTAGACCAGGGGTGTCCAAACCTAACAGTGACACAATAACATATTTATGGTGGACTGAGGCCCAAGAAGACGAAATAATACAGAAATAAGGACTAAAGGAAAAAAAAATGATTTTTTTAAAAAGATACTCTTTTTGCATTGCACTATACAGCTCTGGAAAAAAAGAAGAGCACTTAAAATGATGAGTTTCTTTTATTTTACCAAATTGAAAACCTCTGGAATATAATCAAGAGGAAGATGGATGATCACAAGCCATCAAACCAAGCTGAACTGCTTGAATTTTTGCACCAGGTCTGGCATAGAGTTATCCAAAAGCAGAGTGTAAGACTGGTGGAGAAGAATATGCCAAGATGCATGAAAAATATGAACTTTTTATTTTTGCATTATTGGAGGTCTGAAAGCTTTACATCTTTTTGTTATTTCAGCAATTTCTTATTTTCTGCAAATAAATGCTCTAAACAACAATATTTTATATTTTATTCAAATATATACCTATAAACAGCAAAATCAAAGAAACTGATTTAGAAACTAAAGTGGTCTCTTATTTTTTTCAGAGCTGTATTTTGTCAATTTATAATACAAAACACAGAGTAAAGCAAGGTGAGGAAGCTAGTTCACCAGAAAAAAATTTTATAGGTCAACTTTAGCCTACTGAGGCCAAAGGCTATACTTTAAGCAGGTAAATATTTAAAACTAATTAGTTTTTAGTTTTATTTGAAACAATATGCTAAAATAAACATATTAAATCTAAGACTTATAATTATAGATTATATAGTAATAATTACATTTGCAACACTAATATTTTTACCTTAAAACAACTGCTTTAAGAGATTGGTGTGGTAATAAATTGTAATAGGACAGATGGCATCTTGATTATTACTGCTCTGGGCTCAGAACGCTGTACTGCACTGTGTATCTTTGTTGAAGTGTCCAGGATAATGCTTTGCAATGCTGCATAATGCTGCGAGTCATATATAGTCATATAACTCTACACCTTAACCCACAGGTCTCTTTCTCTTTCAGTGGTGATTTCAGGAGTAAGGAAAACAAATTACTTAACAATGCTGCTTCAGATGTTCTTTCTTTCAATTTATTTGCAGTCTTAAAATGAACTATTTTAACATTGACCTTTAAGATTTTAGACACAAGGTTTTTGTCCCAATGCAATGACATGTAGGCTACATTGTGAATACGGTGCTGTACTGAGTTATTAATCACCTTATTTAAACAAATGCATAACTTTTTTTTTTTTTATTGTTTTTTTGGATGTTCATGCTTTACAATTATTTTTTGAAAAGTAATGAAAACTACTCCAGGTATGTAGTTATTTTATCGTTTTATTAAGGTGTGTGTCCATAATGTTATTTGTATATATCTATTTTTTTTTCATGTTATATGGTAACGTGACTAATTCACTTACCACTTACACTCTATTGTTTAAATCAAATGTAATACATTTTTGTCTGTGTAATTAATGCTTCTGAACATATTGTTAAATTTTAGATTAGTAAGGAAACTTAACAGAGTATATTTGAGATTTGTCCTTATTAAAGTACTTTTGTACAAGTTTGTTTGTTTACTTTGTAGGTGTCTGGACTTGTGCTAGACAGACTGAAAAATGAGAAACGCGAACAAAAACAGAAGAAAAGATTTAAAAAAGGTAAAAAAAAAACCCCAAAACATTATGAATATATCAAATGCGACAACAAAAATAGTAATTTTACATTTACTTGCTGCTTTCCACGAATGTTGTAAAAGTTTTGAAGCTGTTGTTACTGATCCATACTCCCTTTTCCTGACCTGGCTTGTAACTTACTCACTCACACAGTCAGCAGCTTGAAGACCTTCCACAAGGGGGGGTGTCAGTATTATAGCATTAGTGATGATGGGTCTTTGTATACTAATTGTTTTATGTCAATTTATATCTTGAATATGGAGAACTCTTTAATTTATAACTCTTTGTAATTTATAGTTTGTAGATTGTCAACAGCCCTGAACAACTTACATATCTATAGCGTAATTTTTTATAACTAGGTTCAGCAACTTCAACCTCCATAAAAATTGGCTGCTTTTTGTAATATTGTTCCTGATATAATATTTAGGGCCTGCAACATACACAATCCCTCCACCCCAAGGTACCGGGTTTTCTATCTTGGTCTGCCAAAGTAGTGTTCTATTTTTTATAAATTAATCACAAAAAATAATGCATAAAATAATTATGCTGATTAATTACCTACAGTTACAGTTTCTGTCACTGTAATCTAATGTAGAAGAATGAAAGACAGACATACAGACATTAATAACATATCAAATAGCAGAACTTTACCAGCACAGTAACATCATTCTGATATCACAAATCAGTTATTAATTTAGCTTGGAAAACATTTAGCATTCAAGCTAACACACTTTAAGCCTACTGCTGCGTTCAGCTGCTAGCTAACTTTGAGCCGTTAATTGCATTCTGGTGTTCTGAGGTAAATAACTAAGCATTTTACTAACTATAGCCATAATCCACATCCCATATCAAACCACATAACCTACTTATCTAACCAGAACAGTCAAATCCATCTGTTATCTAACATCAGCAATTAATTCAGCTCAGAAAACAGTTAGCATTGCCAGTTAGCTGTTAGCCATTATGGCTAATCCACCATTTTAGGCTGCATCATAAAAGTCCCCAAGGCCTGATGGTATTATTAAAAGATGTATAGTAAAAACAATAAAAAACACCTAGAGGTTTTTTTTTATAACTTTTGATAAAAAAATATGTTCAAATATGTAAAGTCTGTTAATATTTTAAGCAGGCTGGTATATGTTAATATTATTATAGAGTAGCATATTTCAGCTATTAATGTAAAAATGTCTCAGAGTGTAGTTACTCTAAGATTATCTACTGAAAATAACCTGTTTAGTAGATATGTGTGACCATCTTGAAATATTTTTTGTCATTTTTAGGTAAAAAATGCATGAATGGGATTAATCTAGATTAATTCTTCACAGACCATGTAATTAATAAGATAAGAAAGCTTGACAATACTAGTAGTAATCACAGCAGTCACTTAAGTATGCAGGTTGAGTTTGTACAGCTGGTCTGTGCTTTTGCAGAGCATTGGGCAGGCATTCCATGCGTTCTTGAGTTGGTTATGTTTCTTTGAAGTACTGTCTATTTGATAATGTAAATGTAAGTTATCCATACATTTCATGTTTACTATGTTTTTCCAACTTAAAACCGAAATTTTGAGCAGCGACGACTTGTTACAATTCACTGTTCACAGTAAGATTGTAAAAGTGTGAAAGTGACTTTAAAAGTCCTCAAGATGAATTTTCTTGGATTTTAGAAAAATTGATTTCCAAATAGTTCCAAAGTGCAACTGCTCTCCTCATCTGATACCGTCCAATCAAGCGTCTCAAAGTGTTTGTCTTACATGTTGCAAACCATTTTGAGGCCTAGCGTACTTTCTACCACTAATACACACTTCAAGTCTCCAGAGGCAAAAAGCTGCTTTCTGCACGCTAACGAAGTGTGCGGCTTTGTGTGGAGGAGGGCATTAAGGGTGTGTGCAGTGTGACTCTTTGTGTGTACACGCGTGTGTGTGATCAGCAGCACCTGGGACAGCAGGGACCGAGGGAGGAGTGCCTGTTCCCAGAGTGCTGAGCGGCAGCGCCCGCCCAGCTTTGGCACCTCAGCTGTCAGCCCGTCCTGCTGATGATGCCAAGGTGTGGGGCGAGAGAGCCGATAATGAAGGTACCATCTTGTTGTCACGACAGATTGTTTGCTCTGGGCCTTTCCGAGGTGCCGGCGAGCTCCGCGCAGCTCCACGCCCCCTTTCTGCTTTCTGCCGCAGGGCTTGGCACCTCTGCCAGGGAGAGGAAGGTATTTTTACCCTGCACACATCCATCAACGCCCTGAGCCCTGAGTACCGCGTTGAGTGCAAATGATAATATTTTGCCTGATGACTGACTCTATTTTGTGTGCGTGTGTTTGTGTGTGTGTTTTCCCTTTCTCCAT
This sequence comes from Astyanax mexicanus, assembly GCF_023375975.1. NCBI lineage: Eukaryota > Metazoa > Chordata > Actinopteri > Characiformes > Acestrorhamphidae > Astyanax > Astyanax mexicanus. The sequence continues at coordinate 39,509,850 of NC_064417.1, read as the reverse complement.
TTATTCAGATCCTAAACAGTAAACAAAGCGCATCATATAGTAAACCAATTAAGAGTCACCTGTTCTTTAGTATCGTCTGTATGTTCATAAAATAAATAAAATAAAGTTGCAATTAGAGGTCTTTCAATGAAGAACCACTTTTAAGGTTCTAAAGCAATGGCTTTAGACCTTCAGATAGGGCACGTATTTGCTCTATACAACTGTAAAATGTGTTGTAAGTTGGTTGAACCTAAAATATGGGCCTTCTTGGGGTCCATAAGAACCACTGCCTCAAAGAGCCAGACCTGAAGAAAACATATGAAATTTAAATAGCAAAAAAAAGGAAAAATTTATATCCATATATTTATACAATATGCAGACAATATTTTGATGTTCTGCGATTTTATATTATGGAAAAAAAGATAAATATTCACCAGTTTCCTTCAGAAGTCAATAATCTATCCATTCTCATGATATATTATAATAATGTCCTCTGTGTTATAATACTGGGCAGTAGGGATGTGCCATATCATATCATATCGTATGTGATAATATCGCCAACATTTTTTTATATCGTGAACGATATTATACTCTGAAATATCATGTCATATCTCTGACCCCTTATGATCACATCAGGGTACTACTTTTGTGCTGTTTTTAGCAAAAGAAAAAAAGACAGATTATATTTGTCCAGTATCATTAATTTTACTTTAATCCTGGATGTATAAAGATATTTGGAGTGCATTATTAATAGTATCATGACGTTCTGGATCATTGACTTCTGTTACAAATCTGATCAAATTCTTGTATTTTTTTTATATCTCAGTTAGGGGTGTGCCATATCATATCGTATGCAGTAGTGTATTCTTAAAAGATTTTTTTGTGCTTAAGTGTTTTGTCATATCGCCAAGCATATCATTATCGCGAAAATACCATAAAATATCGTGATATTAATTTAGGGCCATATCCCCCACCCCTACTGGGCAAATGAAATCTGATTTCCTCTAGTGTATAGTGTGTATAGCTTACATCTGTATGGCATGTGCCTTTAAATTCACTTTAATTATCACTGAAAAAGGTGTTGATGTGAAAAATTCAAATCATCATCAAACCTTAATTCCCAACCCGTACTTCTTACTCTCAATTGTTACTTATCATTCAGTACATGCATGAACTACAGCACAATCTGGCTTGTAACTGTTGCCGAGGCGTGTTTTGGCATTAACCTTTACGTTGACATGACACATAAATGTCTACATTTAGTAGCTTCACTAACTTTAATACCTTAATTGCTGGTTTTTAGCCTGTTTAAAAAAAACACGCCTTTTGTGGGTAAAATGCCTTTTAATATTTGAGATGTTTAAGTATGAAAAAGTTTATATATACACTATATTGCCAATACTGTATATAGCTGCTCCTCTGCATTGCATTTGGTGCATTTGGTGATGTAAGGTTTGTATGAAGCTGCTCAGCCATGGAAACCCATTCCACCAAGCTCTCTACATGCTACTGTTTTTGAGCTAACCTGAAGGCCACGTGAAGTTTGGAAGCCTGCAGAAATTTGGTGAATACTGCACATTGTGGTCCTCAGCATGCGCTGACCCGGCTCTGTTATTTTACACTGACAGAGCAAGTTGCTTTCGTTCCCAGTCACTTCCAATTTGTTATTATATCACTGACAGTTGACTGTGGAATATTTAATAGCATAGAAATTTTACGACTGGACTGGACAGGCGGCATCCTATCATGGTACCATGCAGGAATTCACTGAACTACTAAGAGCGACTCATTTTACCACTAATGTGTGTAAATGCAGTCTGCATGTGTAGGTGCTTGGTTTTATACACCTGTGGCCATGGAAGTGATTGGAACACCCAAATTCAGTGATTTAGCTGAATGAGTGAATACGTTTGGCAATATAATGTCCTAAATGTTTGTGTTGTTTTTTTCTTTATGCCTGCTTAACAGTAAACAGGATAAGCAGTAAGCAAGATAACAAACCAATTAACAAACCAAGCACAAACATGACAAAAAAACGAATTAACATTAATGAAAACCTGCTGTTCTGTACCTTCAGGATAGTGTATATACGCTCCTCAAAACTGCATAATTAAAAATGCATGGGTCTGTATGTGTGTCACTCTTTAATTCCTCATATTTATAACTACATGATTACATATATAATTTACAATAATGAAATACTACTCACTAAATAAGAACTGTATGGATTATTCAGTAATAACTGAATAATACACCTACCTATCAAAGGCTAAATTATCTACTAAAGAAAGCTTCGTACAAAAATATGATTTAGTACAGCCTTCATCATTTATGGGTCTTAGGATTTAGAGGTCCGTTACGCAATACTACCAGAAAAAAAGAGCTCAGCTCGAGTTTTTTCGGCTCCTTCTCAAGAGGCGCAGAGCTGGAGAGGCTGAATAGCAGGAGACTGGGTCTCAGTAAGCCTACAAAAGGTTGCTTTGTGAAATCTGTCACAGACTGGCCCCTAATGAGTGTTCGGCAGGGATGAGAGACGCCCACTTCCCCCTCACTAATTGCTTTATTAATGGCCTGCCTGTTTTTGATATCGCCCATCCGCTTAAGCACTATTTTGTTCTCCGCATTATCTGGCTCTCCAAATCAAAGATACCTGACCCCTCAGCCCCCTGTATCACAAGCTGGGAGCCTTGTAGGAAGCTGGGAAGAAGGCTAGAAAAGAGAGAGAGAGAGAAGGAGAGAGAGAGAGAAAAAAAACTTTTGCGGCTTTCAACCCACTGATGAAGAAGGATCATTTTGAAGAAAACCATATGCACAGGCATCTGCTTCTCCTGACTCTTAGCTTACTGAAAACTATCTCCAGAGTCTCTCCAAGCGCACCAAACACTGTTTTTAAAAGGAAGGGCCATCTGTCTTCCACTCTTTCCCTTGCGAGGGCTTTTCTTGGCATGCTGAGATGCCTTACCTCTTCCGCCGACACTCGCAAATAAGTGTGTCTCCCCAGACAAGTCAGTGGCAAGCATTCATCCAAGTCCCAAAAGAAGAGAGATATGGGCTGTGTAATCGTTGGACGTTCTTTGTGTGTGAATCTGTTACGAGAGCCTGGAGAAGAGTGCATCTCGCGCTAAATGTCACACAATGTGAACTGCCAACATATGACTTAAAGTAAATATTTTCTTAGGCATAAATCCTGCGACCAATTAACTTCCAATCTGTTTCAACTCTGAAGCAAAAGTTCTGAGAAGACCATTTTTGATATATATATATATTTCTTTTGCCCTCTTCTTCTCCACCTGCTGCACAACTTAATCGGAAGATTGGGGAAAACGCGCTTGATGGGTTGAGGTTGTGGAAAAGTTGATAAAAGTTTGTTTTTCAGGTCTAGTGGTGAGCTCCACATTTACAAGAGAGCATGAGTGATATGATTAGGGCTGGGCTTTATGAATAATTCTTTATAAATACTCCCCATTTTCTTTTCAAGCCTATTAGTATATATTTTGGCTGCACTCTCAACTCTCGAGTCTCACTTGACTTACTTCACACATAATATTTGATTCTATATGAATGTTAATTTAAGTTGGCACAGGTTCACCCTCTGTCAGATAGGCCTACATCTAATTTCAATCTCACTGGCCTAAGCGTAACTGTATTCTGTGTCTGTGAACTGTTTTGACGTTGCAGGCTACTGTATTCCCTAATAGTGACGGTCAGGTGGAAAAAAAGCTGTATTGACACAGGAATGCATACAGAGAAGGAAAGAGGAAGTCATCAGCATGTGCTGGACTAATTAGTGCAGCTAATACAGTGAGGCCCAGTACTGCGGCTCATAATGAGGCAGTTGTTTTGCGAGCCCCGGGCTGACGGGGACGCCTGCAGGTGTCCATTGTGTCCTCTCTCCATGAGGGCTTTAGGAGTGGGAGGAGCGGCGGCTAGTTTGAAAACGGCTGCTTCGAAAGGCCCGGCCTGGATTAGCTTGTTCCCAGCAGTATGGGGCTATTCTAGGGGTAACGTCATTAGATGGCATTAAAGCGATTCGCTTTTCCCCCCATTCTTCCAGAGATGCTCCACAGCGAGTGCAGGATTAGGGGGTAAAAGCAGCTTTAATTGACGGACTGCATCATTATTGATTTCCCTCCGACATAATGTTATCCTCCCCTGCTTTGAAATTGGATTGTGCTAGATTAGTGATACCACATATCCTCTGATGGCATCTCTCCATCATTAAACTTGCGAGACAGTATGAAGAGGGAAGAACATATTTTGGCCTCTAACTTTGTGTGTTTTTGTATGTCACTGTTCAAATAAAGAGAAAATCTGTCAAATGATCAAATCAGCAGAGAAATAGCTTAGTTTAAATAAGGTCAAATAAGTTTCGCAGTTTCATTTAAGCACTGCATTTTTTCTCTCTCTCTCAAAATCACAGGTTCTAATGCCTAATTGCAGATAATTAGAAATATATTACCTGCCTCAAAATTAAGGTCCTTAAATTAAGACCATAAAATGAGGCCTATTTTTGTTGCCTTAGTGAGTTAAAGTGGGCCTTATGTAAAAACTCCCTCATTCTCCTGTTCTTTCTGTGGCAGGGAGCAGGAGCCGGGCACTAAAGCACTCCTCCATCCCTCTGGAGCCGTGCTGTAATTAAAGCGTGATTAAGAGGCAGGGCCTGATGAATGTGTTTCTAAGTGCCCCATGCTGTGCTGCTGTCGAGCCCAGCGTGGCGGTTTTAATTGATTCGGGCTAATCAGTGAGCCGAATTAAAACAGTCACAGTTGTTTGGGAGAACAAGAGAAGAGGACTGGGTGCCTGGACGAGAGCGGGCAGCATAAGGCCCTAGTCCACAACGCCCCGCATACATTCCAGCATGGAGCCTCTCCATGCGTCCAGCAGGTTGGTTAAGACATTTGGAAGCTACGGTACTATTCTGCTTTTGGTTGTAGTACCCCCCCTATAAATGATAGATGTTCTTCAGTAATAGGGTGCAAATTCTTTTCTTCCCTGGCATTTCTTCTCCATTTATACTAAGAGTGCAGCTAGCCAAGTTGTTGATATGCAATTATAACTAATGAGGCTGAAATATGATGCATGTCGTACCTAAATTATGTTTTTGAGTGCAGACAGTAGGGCCAATTTATGAGCATGAATCACTGATTATTGTCGCTGCCTGGCAGGCAGGTTCATTAGTTTGAAAGTGATGCAGGACTTGTTGCATGACTCCAGGCACAGTCCGGGGCCTATTAGCTCAAATCTGACTTGTTTAGAGAGTCGTTTGTTGGTTTTACCCCCCTGCTCCACCCCACTGTTCAGGCTCAGGTGAAGCCAGGGGGTCCTGCTGCTTTGGGCCTCAAGCAAAGGAAGCACTAGGCAGGTTCCTGATGGCAGCCTTCAGGAGCTGGACAGAAGCCACTAACCCAACGAGATGTGTGAATGACATCAAAGCTCAACGGCCCACATAAGCTACGGGTACTTAAGGTAGGTGTGGTCCTGCGGGGTGTTGTTGGGAAGGCTTTGTTGTTGCAGGACCAAACAGTACTGAAGTGGTCCCTGGCTGGGACTTTAGGACATTGTTTTATTGAACAAACACTATGAAAACAAAAGCGCCAGAGGGGTTCTTGGAGCGGTGCCACAGAAGAACTCTTACATTATGTTGAGCTTAAGACATTAGTATAGGACTCTTTACAACAATGGATCTTTGAAGAATCGTACATTGGAAGGTTCTTTAGAGGATCTTGGTACCTTTTTATTGCATGATTAACCACTTAAGCATGTAAGAAATTTAAAGATGTGGAGCTACTGAATATTCATGTGTGACTAGAAACTATTGGTTTCAGTCCAAAAAATAAATGATGGACCTATAATTCGTTGCAAAAAATCCACCAGACCACTCTGTTTTTAGAATGAATATGTTATATGTTGCAGGGATGGCCACACTGATACATTCATTTAAATATACTATTATAGTATATACATACTATTCATCTTATAGACAAAATACTAAGCACTGCTGATTTATAAGGCCTCTTTTAAAGTGGTCTAAATTAAAATTTTCTGTGGGCTCTACTGTCTCTAATTGTTACTAATCAAATGACCATAGTACTACACAGAAATACTTTAGCTAAGATTGTAACTACAGTATGAGCATGCACGACCTTGAACTATGCGCAACAAATTCTGCTATAATTCTCCACTAATGTGGAGTTGGATTCCCTATTAACACATAGTTTATCAGTGGCTAAGAAAGGGAACATGAAAAAAGAAAAAAGTATTCCTTTGATATCTAGTGCCACTACGAGTTACTACATAAAGACAGATGTTTCAGGCTGTGGGCATCCTCTTCCGTCACAGATAATAGCGGCCTAATGAGGAAAGCCAAGCTGGCTGTGCAGATGGTAGTCATGAGGCAGTTGTAACACGTAGTTGGACAGATGACATGTCAAAAGATCTGCCTTTGTGGTCTCCATTAGTCTAATCAGACAATTAAGTACCTTTGAAGGGCCCACTCTCAGTGGTTGAGAAGCACTGTGCAGTTTGCACACCGCCTAATAAAGTACAACATGTGCAATAAGGTAGTCAGTAAACTATAGAAACCGGCGGGCTGTGTATAGACAGCAGAGATAATTGCTGTTTGCGAAACTGGATGTTTTTTCATGAAATGCAGAATTTATTATTATTAAACATGTTTACTCAGACTCAGATCTCCCAAAGGCACAGTTAGTTTCTCGGAGAAGGCAGTAGATGAGGGCCTCTAATTGAATCAGGTTAAACAGGTACTGACCCAGAAACTGTCTCTCTCTCTTTTTTTGAATGAATTAATGAATGATTTTCATCATTTTAATTTCAACTCAGTGGATTATGCTTGTTTTGCTGTTAAGAAAATACTGCTACTTGGCATCCACACTTGTGTGTGGATTAGCTTGATTGATTGACTGCATGCAAGTTCCACTTAACACACAGAACGACTGTCACACACACACACACACACACACATGCACTTACACACTCACACATATACATACACACCCTCCACCTCCCCAGTAGGTCTGTGCACTGTAGCAGGAAAGCACACCTGGAGACGCTCGAGCGCTCCTTGTGTGAAGCCTGTAGTATGCTAATTGTGACCCACGGGCACTGTGTGAAGGCTTGGTATAATTATCCGTGTAATTGTCTCGTATTTTGTAAAGTGCCAGATCGTTTAATTCGGGATTAACATTTCTCACCTCCAACGGCCGAAAGCTTTGCCTGAGCTCACCGCCGCTCCCCTGTGGGGAACTTGACAATATTCATATGCCTTGTTCTTTCTTTCTGCCATCTCTCTCTCTCTCTTTTCATTTTTTGTTCTCCACAAAAAAAAAACATATAAAAACCCCCGTCTTTCCACCAGTCCTGCCTCTCTTGGCAGCATACATTCCCCCTCATTGGTCACCATGGGATTAACATGGTTTCCCTGAGCTTCGCTCGTGTTTGTAGAGGGAGATGACAGAGCTGCTTTCATTTATGTCAGTGTCAGTTTTCACATGCTTGATGCCTTAATCCGTCCCGTGTTTGCCCATGACTGCACGAGATGTGCTCCTTCTGCTGCGCTGAATGAGCCTGCTGTTTGCAGCCTGGCCGCAAATTAACGCTTTTTCAGGCAGCACGTCCCACCAGGGTTTGTTTTCTGTTACCAGGGTCAAGCGAGGCTTAGGGCAGCAATGACTGAGAACTAGGTGTATGCTGTCTCTAGGTGTATATGGGTGTTGTACTGCACTGTGTTGCTTAAAGCAAGATTAAGCACATAAGTAAAATTACTTTAAAATAATAACTGTATAATAGCTTGTAACAGGGGAAGAATAGCATCTTGAGAGAACAGTGTGTTATTGCCACTCTGGGCCTAAATGCTGGTTACTGCACTTTGTAATTTTGGTGGAGTTGCAGGAGACATCTCGCCAGAACTGTGTAACACAGTGTATCCCAAGTCTTATTTGTGTAAAATCCTCCAATATTACTCTTCTACTTTTTCCATGTTTCTTTCACTTCAGATGTCACCCAGTTTTGTTTATCTCAGCAGCAGTGTAAAAGTGAATTATACTCCTCCTGTTCTTGCACAATGCTGCTTTAATTGTACTTTATATAAATAGTATGTTTTGTACTTCTGGTTTAAGCTTTAGATTCATTCATTACTTGTAAGTAAGATAAGTTTCATCATTTTGTACACTGATGAGCAGCATGTAAGCACTACAAGACTCATTGTGATACTAATACTGATACTGAGAACTAATCTAAAAAGGGAGGAGCAATAATGATCTAGTAACTTTCTGAAAACTTTCTATTAATTATTAATAGTTTGCACTGCTACATTAATAGAACACTTCCTGAATTCACACTAATTTACAAAAAAGTTTTAACAATGAATCCTCTAAAATGTGAAAAGCTCATACAATGGTAAAAGCTTTAAGAAAATATAACCAAGGATGGTAAGATTGAGTTGGTCTAGTTGGGTTGTCAACACCAAATTATTATATTTACTATTAAATTACATACTATAACTGTGGCTGTTACTGTACTCAAAAACAGTAACAGCCTAAAGTTTCTAAAATTAATTTTGGTACAGAGCTCACACCCTGAAACAGTGACATCACTGGAGCTCACCCTCACCACACTATTGTCTGAATTAAGACAAGAGTAAACCGAGCAGTCTGGGGCGAAACCGATTAGGCCATCAACGAGACGACGGAGACAGCTGTGTTTCAAGTGACGCTAATCTGACAGATGCTAAACCACCTGACGTTGAAGAGTTTTTAATTTAAACACTACTCAGTAAATAGTCTGCTCTTCACTGATGTGAAGGTAAATAATGCAAGTCTGGACTGGTGGTCAGATCACTGTGGTGTGGCTCCTGAGGCGCTCGCAGTACAACTGTATTTACACTGCTCTCACTGTGACTCAGCGGCTCCTGGCAAACTGATATTTCACATTTACCGAAATCCATGGCAGCGTTTCTGCAACAGTCATCTGTCTAACAGTCTCTGTCATTTAGTGATTTACACACATTAACAGACATTTCATCCAGTCACTCTATGCCCAGTTTGCAGCAATGGTGGCCTTTGAATCATTGCACATGATGGCAGGCTCTTTGCTGTGAAAATGTGGTTCCTCGGTGCCATTTTTTTTTCTGATGAAGACGACAATCTGTCGAATGCAATGACATACATAAGTGCACTGAATCACCTTGAAATATCATTCCAAATTACTAAATACATTTTTTATTACATCATCAGCCTATGCCTGTTAATAAAGTATATTCTCTTTGTGCCGCAACTAAGATAGGCCTTGCTGCCTGACATAAGAAAGTTGTTTCATGTAGTAAAACAAATTTATGGCACTTTTTGTTTAGTTTAGTGTTTTAATAAGATTGACTCAGTAACATCCTGTCTTTAGTTTGGATCGGAGCCAACACAATCACAAATAATCAAACACAGAGCTCGTTCAGCTTGTGTCACCTGGCATGTTTTTGTTCTTTTCTGTTCAGATATCGCTATGACAAGCAGCGCCTCACCATCAACACTATGTGCTTCTCCAAACACGGCAGAGACGTTAGAGGCATCCCGGTGCAGACACATAAACTAGCTAGTGTGCAGAACAGCCTGTCAACCTAGACGCCAGAAACAGTGACATACGCAATATGAATGTTGCAACATCAGTCTTACAAACACCTGTTTCGAACTGAAAAGCTCACTGAGCCTTTGCCCAATTACAATGTTTGAAGTCATTATCTAAATGTCAGTGATCATGATGGGGTAATTTTAACCGGTATTTTAGTTATGCACTAAACAAGCTCAAATGTGTGACTAATAGGACAGCTTTAGTCCATGTCGGAACCAGTCTTGGGTAATTGTTTCCGCTTTTTTGTCATTTTGATCGAGCTTCAAGAGCCTAGCTGTCAACATGCTGGAGGAGTAGCGAGGAACTGCTGCTCAGTTTTCAATGAGGTGCACATGCCGAGCAGTTTCTGGCACTGATTGTATAAAACATTTAATGCTGTAGCATCAAAGCGCATTAAAAACAGTTTATCCTTTCTTTCTTATTTTCGTCTTGTAGGTATAACATGTTGCTGTGCAGGCCTGAAGCCAGGGTGGAGGAACATGAGACTAGCCTTATCTGATCTAGACCACTTTAGGAAGACACCTGTGGAATTCTGGACGATAAACTACCACCTAAGTAGCCATAAAAGAAGATTTAGTGTCATACCACGGCAAGCCTGACAGCTGGAGGCATCACTTCTGGGTACTTGCAATAATAAAACACGAGTTACGAGGTAATGGAGTGGGGGTGTTTCTTTTTTTTTCATTTCTCTGGTGCTTCTTTTACACGTAGCAAATTGTACACTGAGACAAGAGATCAGCGTGGAAATACTCAGTGGACTTGATTTGTCCACGTGACCTCTTAATGAGCCCAGCTGCTGTACTCGATCGCAGAGATTTGAGGGAACGGGTTGCCTAAGTGGCCAATTCCCATTATGAAGTGAGGCCACAAAGCCATGATGTCAAACGAGGGCTTTCAGTTGCTTACCTGCTGGTCCAGGATGAAAGCCAGTTTATTTTACACCTAATGTGTTGACAGGTGTCAAGGCAGGGTGCCTCTCCCTTTGTCTGGGGCAGAGGAGCTTGTGTAGAGGGGGGCAAGCTCCCCAGCCCCTGGGGTCTTCCTGTGGTGGCGTATGTTTCCAGTGCAGTCCCTGAAGGTGAGGGGCCCTTAAATAGACGTTTTAACTAGCCCAAACGGCTCCCCGGTGAGCACAATTAAGCCTTAAACGCCTTTGTGCACCTCTTTGTTTGTTTTCCTCTTGTGATGTTGACGCGTTGTTTGTGTTTAGTGATATGTTCCGTTTTGATTGGTTAACGTAAGGTATATTCTGCGCTGTCTGCAGCATCAAAATACAGATTCATTTTTTTTTATTTCAGCCAAAAAAATATATTATCCTCCCCCAGTTTTAAACAAATTTGCAACAACAGCAAAATCTTATCCAAAACACATGTTAATTAGAATTTAATTAACATGTTTGTCCAGAGGTGCAAACACACATATGAAGACATGTCCTTTTTACTACCGAATAAATCACGAGCTACGCTGGAAGACGGGTGAGGGGAAAGTGCTAACAGTTTGATGGATCTTGGCAGGAAGCTTTTGCTTAGGGTTCTATCGGGGGAGAAAAATGAACAGCGATCCTTATCAATGGCTGACTTCTAATTTGTTTCATCTCAGAGAGGTGACATGAGCTGACAGGCCGAGTGAAGCTGGGGAGTGGAGAGAAAGATAGAGGGAGAGTTGTAAGGAGAGAGAGAGAGAGAGAGAGAGAGAGAGAGAGAGAGAGAGAGAGAGAGAGAGAGACTGTTTAGCACAATGGGAATGCGGTCAGGCTGCATCTTTCCTCCATCAACTGTCAGGTCTTGTAGGGCCACATCACGTCACGGCTCTCGCTGCCGCAGGCATGTCCGTGCCCAGTCCACACCTGCCAAGTTCACAATAACATACAGTATTATGAAACAAACATACGTATATGCAAAGATGGAGGACAATGACTATGTATCAAGTTTCAATAGGACTACTGGGTGATTTTAGTACAGCCAATTCCATGACGGATTGTCTTATGCAAGATTAAGGTTACAGGCTTACAGAAGGCATATTAATACAATGCGAGGTAGCAGATGATTCTTCATTTAAAGAGGAACCAAATTTTCAATATCAGTTATGCGCTTGCCATTATTAAAAAAATAGCATGGTTCAATGAGAAAATGGTTAATAGAGAAACTTCCAGATTCAGATTTTTATCTGCTGATACCAGTACAAGCTCTCACTATATATATCAACTATGATTATAGAGTTCAGGTTTTATATGTTTTATTTTGGTAAAGAAACTGTTCAGAATCCCAAATAAGATATACAAAGCTTGAAAGAACAGCACTTACTGGTTGAGGAGCTGCACATTTAAAAAGTTTTAGAGTTAGCAAAAAAATACAACAATTCTCATGCAATTTGCCATAACCCATGCAGGTAGAAAAGTATACTTATCCTACACCGTGGACGTGCTGGCTTCTGTCACGTGCCATCTAGTAGTAAATGAATACTTGGTCATCCAGACCATGAAGGAGCACATAAGGAATCATGTAGTAACTTAAAAGTGTTAAACCAAAATACTCTGTAAAGCATTTAGGTGCTTTTATCTTATATGAGGTGCTGTTAACTTGTGGTTTCTGAGGCTGGTAACTCTGATGAACTCATCCTGTGCAACAGAGTTAACTCTTGCTCTTCCTTTCCTGGTGCAGTCATTACATTTGATGGTCTTTGCAACTGCACTTATGGAGCACTTGAAGTTCTGGAAATATTTCAGATTGACTGAACTTAATTTCTTAAAGTATTTTTTTCTTTACTTAGTTGAGTAGTTCTTGCCATAATATGAATTAGAACATTACACAAATATGGCTATTCACTGTATACCAACTCTACCCCTTCACAACTTTACAACTGATGCTCTTAAACACATCATGAGGCAAGAAATTCACTTTTTATTTAACTCTTAATAAGGCACAACTGAAAGCCATTCTAGGTGGCTACCTCATAAAAGTGACTGAGAAAATTCCAAAATGTGCTCTCTATGTATATGTATGCATTTAGCACTCTGTATGTATCTCTCCACTGAGCTGTTTTTAAACTATTTAGAGATGTAGCTGTTTAAGGCACAAACACTTTATTTTCGTTCCCATTACCACCACTGATTAATTCTGACTCTGGAAAGTTTCTATACAAGTGAGCATGTCATAACAAAACTCTATGAATAACTTATAAAAGTATATCTTATTAAATTAATACATAAAATAAAAAGGCAACATTTTCTTTCATTAAAGTTAACTAAACATAGCCTTTTGTCCTTACATTAAAAGAGTATCTAAACTTAATTAACATCATACTACTAAAATGCATTGTGTAACTTCAGACACCAATCAGACAATATACGAGACAGTTTTACTGTAGGCACAGTCATTCCCGTCAAGCTTGGTCACTTCAAACACTGCATCCTATTGTGCTCAGTGGTGACTCCTCATGAAGCTTAGTTGGAAGATCCCTGGTGGCAGGTTTATAAAGCCACACAGAGTTCCTGATCCATGTAATTAGCTTGCCTGTGGAGGATATCTTGCACAGTTTGCTCAAGCTCAGGCTCACTAGGGAAGGGCTTTTTAAGGTGCAGTGTTGCCCTCTGACCCTGGAGAGCTTATCCAGCAGCGTTTAATATCACATAATACAAGATTCTTTTCTTATTGTAGACATCAGACAACACACACAATAACTACATTACATTTTCAACATGGAAAATGTAGGTCTGTGAGCAGGCTTGCCAAGGGGCTTGTTGTAGGCCTTAAATAAGAGTGTATATTTTGTTGGGGACAAATTTGCTGGCAGGGATGTACCATTAACTAATCTCTTTCCTCTACATGTTTTCACCTGTACAGAAGCTATGCGAAAAATGTCATTTTCTCACCATGTCCCCCAGGCAACAGAAGACATATAGGGCATATGGAGGAGTGTGAGGGCAGCTTACTGCTCATACATCAAATGGAGGAAAAATGACTCATTCATTACCTAATATATCCTGCAAATCTATCACAGCCATATTTATGCCATTAATTGCCACTTCATCCTTGGCGAAAAGTAAACGATAGACACGTTGACACATTATCAGGGAGGAAAAAACACAAATTCCCCAGCTGCAATGTCTTCATTTTCAGGCCTTAAATACACCAACAGTTTGCAAAAGGTTTCCACCTCATGGGCTGGAGTACTGGAGATTGAGCTTATCATTAGCTGATTCTTGCAGAATGTTTCAGAAGAGTTACGGCGCCTTCCAGCATCTTGATTTATGGATCGGGGGCTTGTGCAATGCTATTATTCCTGACAAATTTGACAGGATGGCTTTGACACAGAAGTTTAGAGCGCCTTATCTGATCGAAAGCAACCGCAGGAATTGGTCCAACTGTGGCCAACATATGCTCGACTGTGACACAGAGACCTCTTGTGGTTTCTTACTGCGGTTCGTGAAAAATGGCACAGCATAACTGGGAAATATGACTAGAGTAGAAAAACTATACAGTTAAAAGAGGGTGAGCTGGTGTTACAGTTTTCAGGCTTATAGTCTTTCAGATTTCACACAATATAAGCAAATACTGAACAGGCATCCAGCTGGCTCGGGTACGGGCTGGAGTTAGCGTACGTGTGAGGCAGGCCATCTGTAGGCCTACATGGAGAGTTGTCTATGTGAACACTTGCTGTTCATCTGGTGGGTTTACATTGAGGCTCGTCATATATTTAGCTCAAGTTTGATCAATTTAAGAAACGTTTCCCTTTATTGTAGAGTCTGTCTGCATTATTATAAAACATGGTTTTAAATAAATAACATGGGTTTGCTAGAACAGGTAATTTCAGTGGAGTAGTTTTGACTGAAATCTGTGAAAAACACTGTGTAATTCTAATATCATTAAAAAGTCTAAAATGCACCATATAGAAAAACAGCTTAAAAATGGTTTGTGTGTGTGTTTTTTTTTAAGAAGAAGTCAATTAAATCCAAAAGAATTTGATCTCATTACCAGTGGTCTACTTTTCTCCATCTGTGAAGTCCAACTGATTTTCTTTTTTAGGGGGGGGGGGTGTGAGTGGTGGTTGGTGGGGTGAAAGGAGGAGGGTGGTAAACATCTTGCCGATAGAAAGGGAAGGCCGTGCTTCTGAAATGGAATAAAGATCAGCCAAACCCCGAGCTCAGGAAGTACAGCTGAACACGGTGTGTAAAAAGAGGGCGGTGAGCAACTACACCTTTTAATCAAAGCTGTTTTCCCTAGGGTGCAATTTTCACCTTTTTTGTTCTAAGCCTAAGTGGCACGGAACACCTCAGAAGCCCCAAATAGCACATAGCAATAGGTTGATTTTCTGAGAACACTCGTTTTTTTTCCACTACTTCAGCTCATGATATTTTAGGAGTTATCTTTGCGGAAATATCATAATAAAATTTTTAAATAAATAAGAATCATATTTCACGCGTTCTCACACACACACACACACACACACACACACACCCAATTGGGATGGGAGCAGATGTAATGGCAACACATTCTTTTCAGCACTCTTAATGGCTTCTTTCATACTGCAGTGCGTAAATGATGGTATGAAGGGCACATGGGCTCAGTATTGCCTGTCATTTCCATGCAGATAATGATGCACTCAGGGACTGAGCTGAGTTCAGGTGTGTAGCCACACTGTAAAATAATGAGTAAATTTACTGCGGAAATCCTGCAATAATTTATAGTATGCTAAACACCACTACAGTGAAAAAGCTGCTGCCAGTTAATTGCTGTCATTTTACCAGTAAATATTTTACAGTGTACACAGAAACCCTCCCTGTCCTGCAGCTTTATTTCTGGTCCAATACAAACTCAGTCTATATATAAACATTATCTGTGCCCTTGGAGCAAAAACTCAATATTCAGGTTGAAACGCGACTGTTGCACAATTTTTGAGAAATGTTTGTAAATTAATATTATAGACTAATAATGTTAATATATAAATAAACAATTTATAAAGTGCTACATTGCAGCCACTAGCATTAATCACACTAGTTAGAAATCATTCTGCTTATAGTTAAGGATTTTACGATTTTATAATTAATTGACTTAATACATTTAAACCAAATTCCAAAAATAATATCATTTTAATAAGATAGATGAAAACCTTTTTATTCAGTGCAGTGAAGGCTTTTATAAACTCACTGCTGAAGCCCAATGTTCACCTTACTGAAAATGCTTAACTAAATTTACTCATTAAATGTACTAGTAATATTTTAACATTTGTTAACATGTGCATAATAACATTGTAAGGATATTAATTTATTTGTCTATATCTATAATTTGTACACCTGTAACACAAAAATATATTTTACAATTTCATTAAATTTTATTCAACTTTTTTTTGTCACACTGATCAATATTAATGATTGTTAATATTAACATACAAATATTACAAGAGACAGGAGGATTTTGGATAGTACAGAAACTAAATTAAATAATTAGTTAATAAAATGTGTGCAGACATTGTAGACAAACACAACCTCTGGTTCCTAAAGTCACCATGGTAAAGAAAGTAAGATGTTTTGTACAATGCACATAAAGTTTCACATAAAATGACTTTGAAAAGACAGATTAATTATACAGAAATTGAAATTGAAAATGAATTCCCTTTATCTACAATAGTTTTAACCATAGATAATATTCAATATATGGAATAACTTGCTGAGCTCACTGCTGCCCCCATGTGGTTTAAAGTCCTAGCGGAGGAGCAGCTCACTCGCATTTAATTACAGCTCATTCTTTTTAGGAAAATCAAAGTAAATATAAGATAAAGTGAAACTATAATTAGTACGATTGATAAGTTGTGTAAAATATGCATTACGTGGATTATCCTGCCTATTAAACCTTCAAGTAAAAATTGGGAAATGATAAAGTGTAGCAGAATAGTGGGTCAATGAAAAGTCTGTATCAGGAGAACTAGGCCTGATAAATCTGTCAGTGAACAACGAAAACATAATAACGTTTCACTTTCAATAGTATCATTTTAACATCTGTGCTTGAAAAAGCTGTATAAATTTTGGATAAAGTTCCATTACTAGTTGTTTATTATTGTTATTATTATTATTATTATTATTATTATTATTATTATTGTCTAACTATAGTTAATATAGTTAATATAGTTAATATAGTTAATAATAATAATAATAATAATAATAATAATAATAATAATAATAATAATAATAATAATGTGCTTATAAGCACACAGCAAATATTTAAATAATTTAAATACAAAACTTAAAGGATATAATCTAGTTCCACAGAGAACGACATTTGCTAAGTGTCGTTTACATAGTGATTTCGAACACTGATATATAATGATGTTAAAAATTAACAATGTTATTATCATTTAAAATTAACATTGTGATCGTCGTACAGTGCAGAGCAACACAAACAAATGATGTGGGCACCAAAACGTATTATTCACAAAGTAACCGTGTTTGTTGCAAAGTTGCCACGATTAAAGAGATTCAGCAGGAAATATGGCATTTAAAAATATGGCAAATAAAAATATTTTGTTTTATTAAATTATCAATCTTTTTATCCATGCTTATTTTCCTACGTCATAGACCCTGTAAGCTTTGATTGTGATTTAAAAATAAAAAACAGACTTTAATAGTAACAGTTTTATAATGATTTAATATGTAACTTTTTTATAGTGCTTTAAAATGTTACACACTTTAATACTAGCAGTTTTATATTAATTAAAATGCAACCTGCAACAGACTGTTTTATATTGATTTAAAATGTAATAGACTGTTTTATACTGTTTTAAAATGTGACAGACTTTAACAGTAATAGTTTTAAATTGATTTAAAATGTAACAGACTTTTTATATTGATTTCAAATTTAATATACTTTTAACAGTAACATACTTTTTTATAGTGATTTAAAATGCAACATATTTTAGTAGTTATTTAAAACGTAATACACTTTAACAGTAACGGTTTTATATTTATTTAAAGTGTATCAGACTTTTATAATAATTTAAAATGTAACAAAATGTAACAGTAGCAGTTTTTTATTTATTTAAAATGTATCAGACTTTTATAGTGATTTAACATATAATAGACTTTAACAGTAGCAGTTTTATATTTATTTAAAATGTAACGGACTTTTTGTAGTGATTTAAAATGAAATAGACTTTAACATTAACCGTTTCTCTTATTATTTAAAATGTAACAGACTTTTATAGTGATTTAACATGTAATAGACTTTAACAGTAGCAGTTTTATATTTATTTAAAATGTAACGGACTTTTTGTAGTGATTAAAAATGTAATAGACTTTAACATTAACCGTTTCTCTTATTATTTAAAATGTAACAGAATTTTATAGTGATTTAAAATGTAACGGACTGTTTTATTTTAAATGTAAATACTATAAATTAAGCTCAACTTAACCTCAGTGAGAAAGTACATATATCTAGATACACGCTAACTGTAGCTAATAGGCAGTTTTATCTGTAGTAGTCTTGCTGCTGCTGCAGGTTATGAACTAGTTTTCTCTCAGTATGAGGAACATTTAAAGGAAGGTGTCTCAAAGGCCAGGCCACTTAATTCCTCCGGTTTTTTTTTTCGGGTATAAAATGTTAAGTGCAGGAAGGTCAGCGCCTCTATTTATGGAGTGGGGCCTGAGCAGGGCGCTGTGTTGACTGCAGGGCTGCAGTGTGTTGTGCTGGGTTTGTATACCTTTCAAGATCTTCCTCTGGGGACCCGGAGGTCCTCCCAGGTGGCTGCTAAATGCTCTGGGAACCGTGTGACATCACTACAGGGGACTGACCTGCACTTATCCCGCTGCCTGGGCAGGTATTGTCCCGACATGTCAAACAGCCAAAGAGCCGGTGATCCTCTTACACCCGCTCAGCTCTTCCACAGGCGGGCGCAGATGGAGGAAAGAGCGGGAGAGTTCCCCCACAAAGTGAGCAGAGCGTTCAGGGCACAACAGGCCAAACATCACCAATCAGCCAGTCACTCACATATCTCCTCTCCTGCTTTATCTGTGAAGAACACACAAAACACACCCACTAATCAGTGTCTGAGAGAGGAGCAGAGTGAAAGTGGAGGCTGGAGAAACTCGACTCAGTGCTAAAAGGGTCACTTGTTAACTAACAACATCAGCTCATGTCACCTGTAGGGTGACAGACCGTGCAGTCAAAACAAAGACTGAAACCACTGAAATACTGTGCTAAACTAAATATATTATATATACAGCTCTGGAAAAAATAATATAAGACCACTTAAAAATGATGAGTTTCTTTGATTTGACCTAATTGAAAACCTTTGTAATACACTCAAAAAAATAAACTCACCCTGTTGTTGATTTTAATCAAGTATTTTTAATTAAAATTACTTAACAG
This sequence comes from Astyanax mexicanus, assembly GCF_023375975.1. Lineage (NCBI taxonomy): Eukaryota > Metazoa > Chordata > Actinopteri > Characiformes > Acestrorhamphidae > Astyanax > Astyanax mexicanus. Next base: position 39,490,876 of record NC_064417.1, on the reverse strand, counting down.
CTTTGTGTTAGCAAGTGAAACCTGAGTCAGTTGGACTGCTGTGATGAAAGTCAGTTAAGTTGTCTGATTTAATTAATAAGTGCATGTTTGGTGAATGCATCCCAGTGAAGTAAACTCAACAGGCTGGCTACTTTCTTCATCCGGGACATTCGTGGCTGTCTGTGGACTTCTCTTCAGCAGCAGCGCCATTTTATTTTGGAAAAGCAGAGAGTGCGGTGAGTATTAGTCATAAATATATGTATATTTAAGCTGTACTTGGTAATTTATTAAAAGCGGTTCGTGTGTATGGGGAATTTAGGTAAGAGAAACCTCACTGTGTAATAAAATATCTACCTGGCCAGTCAGCTTCATGTTAGCTAGCTAGCCAAGTTAGCATTAGCGTTTTTTTAATCACAAAATGCTTTTAAACTCAATTCACGGAATTGCGGTCGCATCATGTGGGTCTCGTAACCTCAAATAGTGTACATTTTAATTTTACGTGTATCTGGATACTCATATCTGCCAACCAATGTGTGAATTACGAGCTATGCTAGCGCTAGGGCGCTAGCGTTAGCTTGCTAGTGTTAGCTCGCTAGCGTTAGCACCCTAGCGCCAGCATAGCTCGTAAAACAAACTTTTAAACTCAATTGACGGAATTGCGGTCGCATCATGTGGGTCTCGTAACCTCATAGTGTTTTAATTTTACGTGTATCTGGATACTCATATCTGCCAACCAATGTGTAAATTACGAGCTATGCTAGCGCTAGGGCGCTAGCGTTAGCTTGCTAGCATTAGCTTGCTAGTGTTAGCTCGCCAGTGTTAGCTCGCTAGCGTTAGCACCCTAGCGCCAGCATAGCTCGTAAAACAAACTTTTAAACTCAATTCACGGAATTGTGGTCGCATCATGTGGGTCTCGTAACCTCATATAGTGTACATTTTAATTTTACGTGTATCTGGATACTCATATCTGCCAACCAATGTGTGAATTACGTGCTATGCTAGCGCTAGGGCGCTAGCGTTAGCTCGCTAACGCTAGCGCCCTAGCGCCAGCATAGCTCGTAAAAAAACTTTTAAACTCAATTCACGGACTTTCGATCGCATCCTAGGGGTGTTGTAACCACATATAGTGTTAAATATATTTTTATGTGTAGTTAATTATTCATATTTGTCTTCAAATGTGTGAATTATGAGCTTCGCTTGTGCTAGGGCGCTAGTATGCTAGCGCTAGCAGGCTAACGTCATTAAACGGCCAGTCTCGGAGTTGCGTTAGTAGTGTAATGTGGTTCACACGGTAAATAAGGGATATTTTGTGAAGTGTTTTTGGTTTAGCTAGATTTGGCTCATACCCACAGGGAAATACAATGTTTGAAACAAATAACTTAAGTGCACCGGTACTCATTTTAGCTTTAAACCAAGTTCAGCTTGGCTGATTTAACATAAACTGAAGACCCGCTGAAGCCACACAATCCACTTAGTTTGGTTTAATGCCCGCGTATTCTCCAGTAAACTGGCTTTGGTAACGCAGTGTTGTGTGACTTGCACAAGCTTCCGTAGGACAAATGCTGCGCATGCTCAGAAGTTCAGTCCATGAACGAGAAACGTCGGCGAGGATCGCGAGGCAGGTGAAAAGCGGGCGAATCTTGATCCATCCGAGTAATTATCGTAGTATATGTGCTTTTTTGTAATGTAATCTTTAAAGGTTATATGTAAGTGTGTGGTTATATTATGAATTTTATGGCCTTAGTGTACCAAAAGCGGACACATTAATAGCTAGCAAACTTCCTTGCTTGCTGACTAGCTAGTTAGCTATATAGCCAACAGAATAGCCTGACTGACTGATTAATTAATTAATTAATTTGAATCGTTACTAAAGCTGCTCTGACCTGATGTCACATTATTTTAAGTTTTTCAAAGATACACATATATTTCTTAATAAAACTGTTTTATAGACAAACAGCCAACAAAACTCATAAGTAGCTCCTCCTTTATTAAAATCTGTATTTACTGTATAATATAACCTGATTTTAATAAAGTATAGTCTCTAACGCTTAGCCAGATAGTTTAACCAATATTAGCAATGGTAATGACTGAGTGAATCCTGTTTAAACTCACCTCAACTGCAGTAATTTAACCCAACCTGTGTGTTTTAAAGTGTGCAAAAATGAATGTATCAGCAATTAAGAGCAGATCTGCATGTTCAAAATGCCAAACAGTTAATAATCTTAAATCCATTTCTTGTTTTTGTCTTGTTTTTTCTCCCCTAGTTATTCCTATTTTTCTAACCACAACTTGTGTGTTATTACAGGGTGTCTCTGTCAGTAAGAACAGTCCTGCAATTGTAGGCTGGGTGGTGTACCTTTTTTGGCTCTTGTGGTAAGTTTAATGGTCTTCTTAACATGTATTGATTTAAAGTTATATCTGTTTTTTGCCCCAACATGTGTTTAATAGTTTATAATCCAGATTGACCTCATTGACCATCCTGTGCCAGCTCCTTTAACAAGCTGCATTCAAATCACTTTACAAATGAGCACTGGAAAAAAAGTAAATAATAGGAATACCAAATGTTATTTGCATGCTCTCATTCATTTTCCACTTATTTTACCAGTGTATATTTTTAAAACAATAAAAAAGTTACTATTAATATTTATTGAACACTAGACCTTTTTTAAGATCCAAGAAGGTATATCAGCAAATTACAATACATTTAGCAGTGGCAGTGCTTTTTCAATCGTGAATGTAGTTGAGCAGTTCATTTTTAAATGTAAATGTACATTAGCAGCGGTAATTAAAGTAGATGTGGGTGAAATTTATAAACAGAAAAGCAGTCAGTATTTTGATAAACAAACAAAGGCTAAAACTAGACATATATTTAATATGAGCTAGTAAAATGGACTATGGGGAATGCATAAAAATAGCAACAGATATCAAATGGTAATTGTATATGCATTTTTTTTATGTTTTTTTTTTTTCAGTACCATGAATGTGGAAGTGTAAAGACTGTGATGCAGAAGAAAGTAAAAGTAGTTAATTATTTATTTTTATCCATATGCAAATTTAACCCTCACGTCCTTCCCTCAACAAAGACAGAAATATTTGTCACAACTGCATAGTGAAATTCCTTTTTACTAACTTAATTAGCAGCAGTGCTAAAGCAGTTTCATTTCTCAAATTGATGATTGGAAAAACTTGATTGGAATTGGTTGTGTGTGTGTGTGGGGGTCTATGTCATTTGGCTGATGGTGTATTTTTTTTCTGTCTTTCAGGATGTTGAGGACAAGCAGGAGATGGAGCAGACAGTTCTGGGAGTCTTTGCTGTAAAGAAGGAGGGGGCAGAACCCACTGATGACCTGGAAGATGTCGGTATAGTCATCGAAGGAGTGGAAGTACTTCGCACCCTTGGAAACATTGCAAATGCAGTTGCCATTTTATTTGGCCTCATGTACTCACTGGATTTGAGCTACCCAACCAATCTTAAGTACACGTTTGAGGTTCTGCAGAAAGTTGTTATGGAACTGGATGACAAACAACTGTCAAGAAAGGCTCAAGTGTTAAACAAACTGTTTGAAGGGAAAGTGTAGACTTTGAAAGTGAGTGCCACTTCAGAGTATTCCAAAGAGGACAACTTTGACCTGAGGTATTTGAAATCCAGGACAATTTGAATGTTAGTGTTCTGGTTTTGTTTGAAGTTCTAATGTTTGATGTTTTAACGTTTTAAAAATGTTCACAAAAGGGAGTAAGGAGGGATATTAAAAGCCAGAACAGGAAAACGCCATGCATCAAAGGGTATTAAGAAATTTCTTAAAAGGAACCCTGCCTGGTAGCACTTATTTCTTAATATGTTGTTATTACTCTAAATCACTAAGCTATGGTGTTGTTAAAAAAAAAAAAAAAAAAAAACGGACAATAAATTATTAGTTTGAGAAGTGATTTTATTCTACTTATTTGACATATGGGTGCAGCCATTATTTTGCACCAATTTAGGCTTACAAGTGATACCAGCTGGGGTTCACTTTAAATTTTCTTAATTGTTTGATACAAGGTTTCCGTTACCCTTATATTAATGCTACAACATTAATCATCCTTGTTTCTATTCACATTGTCTATCTGAACAGCTCCACTGACCATACAGTAGCACTTTTTAGTCTTATAGTCCTTTCTCTCTGGCTTTGTGTGCACACTGGATTTGAGCAACCCAACTAAAATTAAGGTACACACTGCTCCACCATAATCCATTTGACACCATCACAATCATGCCAGTGTCACTGCAGTGCTCAGAAAGACCCACCACGCAAAATAATTTGAATATTCAGATATTGGAATATAAGTAAAAAAAAATAAGTTTAAATTTATAAAGAAAACCACTGTTTTTAAATAGTCAATATACTAACTAATTCACATGATTTAAGTAAGCACTGAGTAATAGAGGGGAAAAAAGATTGAGGTCCATTTATAATTTAAAATAAATATATTATTCAATATATAATTGTGACAGGCAAGAGGATAAAATAGGCATACTAAATGCAGTCTGTAATTATAAAACTAAACTGTGTCTAATAGGATCAGTGGAGCTAAAAAAGTGAGGGGAAAAGTGAACAGAAGTCACTGGTACCATGTTTTACATGTATTGGTTTAAGCATGGTGTTTTGATAATGATCTGGCTAATGTGTTGCACTTATGGAATTGATAAATAATTAAATAAAATAAAATTTCCTTTGCTTATTTTATGCCTTATTACATTGGGTCAATGTAATAGAAGATGTGCTTTTAAAAATTATTTTATCATAATTAGAAACTGCTGGCATTGAAAAGAGATGTTTTAATATAAAGTTCTTATTAAGTCAGATGTTTTTCAAGTCTCAAAAGTAAACAGGAAAGTTCAATTCAGGCAATTTTATATTCTCTATTGGAAGATGTGTTTTTTTTTTATATGAAGAAATAAAATGATCTAATGCAGGGTTTCTTAACCAGGGTCAGGTTTTGACATACTTCTTGGGGTTCTCAAATGTAAAGCTAATTAAGCGTGTTTCTTTAGGCTAACTGTGTATCGCGTTGGATCCGGATTACAAAGACCTGATTTAATGTTTGTTTAAATGCAGTTCAGAAGGATGAAATTGTAACTCAGAAGCAGTTGTGTTTTATCTAATGTGTGGCTAATGAGTTAAAAGGGATTTAGAGTTCAGAAATGTAAGATGTTCAAAAGATTTGTAACAGTTCAGCTAAAGGTTGTGTGTAAGTAAAGGTAAATTGGGATCCCATGTACTTTTTGTTGTGTGCACATTGCAAAACAACCTTGTAAAAGGACAAAAAATACCAATTAAATGTTGCAAATGACCATAAAGGACTCCTTTTTTTTGCAATGTATGCAGTTGACCATGGTTTGTCTGTGTGCTAAATAATTATTTCACAGAAACAAAGTGATTGTGATTTGAATTTACATTTTGGAAAATGCTGACTGTCAGATTTTGTTATTCAGCTTAAAATAACTGCAGTTGTAACAGTTAGTTATGTACTAGTTTTGTAAACTAGTTAAATACTTTTTAGAAAGACATATATTACTATTGAGAAAGACCTACCTAACTATACTTTGTAGTTTCAACTTAACTGACTTAAGTTTTGGTAAACCAGCAGTTATGTTACATTTACATAAGTGACTTAGTTCAGTATAATGAAATACCTTTCTGTTGTCATTAATCAACACAGTTAATTAAAACAAAAGAAAGAGCATTTTGTTGAGTTTATGTTGGTCGATTTAGTTATCTATACACAAACCTATTAATTTAATCCAAGCTAACTTTGACACCAATATATTGGTTGTAAATAATCTAGTCATGTTGGTTTTACCTAATACAGTCATGTTGAATTTACATAATACAGTTATGTTGTGTTTACATAATACAGCCATGTTGGTATTACAAAAAATAGTCACTTGAATCCTAAATAAATGATTTAATTATATCAAACACAACTCAGTTTAGTGGAAATTGTTGACATAACTGGATTAAGTAAATCCAACGAATTATTTTTTTGAGTGTATAAACAAGATGGAGATGGATAATCACAAGCCATCAAACCAAGCTGAACTGCTTGCATTTTTGCACCAGGAGTGGCAAAGTTATCCAAAAGCAGTGTGTAAGACAGGTGGAGGCGGAGAACATGCCAAGACGCACGAAAACTGTTAAAAACCAGGGTTATTCCATCAAATATTGATTGATTTCTGAACTCTTAAAACTTTCTAAACATAAACTTGTTTTCTTTGCAATATTTGAGGTCTGAAAGCTCTGCATCTTTTTGTTATTTCAGCCATTTCTTATTTTCTGCAAATAAATGCTCTAAATTACAGTATTTTTATTTGGAATTTTAGAGAAATGTCAGTAGTTTACAGAACAACACAACAATGTTCATTTTGCTCAAACATCTACCTATAAATAACTAAATCAGAGAAACTGATTGAGAAAATGAAGTGGTCTCTTAATTTTTTCCAGAGCTGTATACAGGGAAACGTTTGGACACACTTTAAAGGTTTTTCTTTTTTTCTGCATAGTAGATTAATGGAATGGCTTTCAGTTAACAGCTGTGCCTCATCAAGAGTTAATTACTTAATGAGTTATGTTAGGAAAAGGTAGATTGTTGGTACACAGTGAATAGCTCAATTTGAGTAATGTTCCAATCCATATTATGGCAAGAACTACTCAACCAAGTAAAGAAAAAAATTAGAAAATTTTGAAAGTATGCTCAAGTGCACACTTAGGTTCTTAAGTATTACAAAGATGTATCGTGACAAGGCATAGCTTTTAACTGATATGTATAATTTGTTACGCTATATGTTCTGTTAATACTAAGAAAAAATAAGAAAAAATGGTCTCAGTCACACTTAATTCATGATCTAACTATATTCCTACTTTTTTACGTACACATTTGAACCTGAAGGATCATGTAGTATCTTTAAGGTTACATCTGACCTGTTTGTACTTTGTTAAAAATTTTACCTGTACAATTTACAATAACAGTTTTATAGTTACATGAAAGAAGTTTTTTTATAAAGGTACAGGAAAACAAATAAATACCACACAAATAAAAAGTTATCTTGCTTCAAATAAAACCTATAAGAATTTATTTGACCTTAATTCTATTAAGATAATGCACAAACAACAAAATAATTTACTCCCAAACTTAGTTAGTCACAAAAAATAAGCAAGGACACACATACAAACATATTTATCTGTTAAAACCCTAAATATGTGGAATAGCTGCAACATATAAATGCTTTTAAAATAAGTGGTAAACACTAATGCAACTGAGAAATTATCATTTTTATATATCAACTGTGTGGAATGTTTAAGGCTTGTGTGCTTAAAACAAATATTTTAATCTTTTGGCAGTTACTTGTTTTTGTTTGCAATGCATATGATTTTAAGACTCATCTATCTATCTATATATATATATATTTTTTTTTTCTTGCCTATTCTGATACACATTTCAGTTTGGACAGGTAAACAGGGAAAAAGTAGTTACAAAATAGTACATTTGATTAAGATTAATACAAATATTATTAAATATTGTGTTTTTCCTTTCACCGCACTGTGATGCTAGCACAGTGCCATACAAAATAATATACAGTCTCAGTAGTTCAGTAGTTCTACTGCCTCTATAAGAGAAATCCTATCCATTTGATTTCTTTGGCCAGTCAGCTGTACCGCTCTGCCACCTGGTGGCTGAATCTCATCATTACAGTGATGCTGTAAAACTCTCTAAGGTACTTAAGTAGACTTGAATTACTGGGTTTTCTAATACTGTTTAATTCCATTTGGTCTCATTAGCGAATTTGAGTAGAGAGGCCAGGTACTGGATGGATGGTTACATGATGGATCACAAATGCTGTTGCTGCTCCAGCACTGTTCACGTTATGGTGATTAAAATTTCCCCTCACATTTCATATGGTGACATTAAACCGTGTATAAACATTACACAGTACCAGTCAAAAGTTGACACACCTACACATTCAATATTTGTATTTTTTCCTACATTGTAAATAAATACTGAAATTATCCAGACTATGAAGGAACACATAAGGAATCATGTAGTAAATTAAAGGGTTAAACAAACCAAAATACTCTGTAAAGCATTTACGTGCTCTGATCCGGGTGATGTTAACTTGCTGTTTTAGAGGCTGGTGACTCTGAAGGCTGAACTTTTCTTGTGCAACAGAGGTAACTTACGGTCTTTCTTTCCTGTGGCGGTCCGGGTCAGAGCCAGTTTCATCATAATGTTTTTGACAGTCTTTTCGACCGACCTTGAGGATACTTTCTAAGTTCTCTAAATGTTTTGAATTGACTTACTTTAAAGTATTTTTTTCCTTTCCTTAGTTGAGAACTCCTTACCAGAATACAGATTAAAACATATTCTAGTTTAACACATTTTTTGTTTACTAAATAACTATACATGTTTTTCTTAATAGTTTGTATGATTTTAGTACTAACCTACAATGCAGAAAATATTTAGGTAATGAAAAGTCCATGTGTATATCTATTGGTTTTAATTTACTCCATCACAAATTAAATATTGGTTACGCTATGATGAACAGACCAATAGAAAAGCTTCCAAATGACTTGAAATAAAATATTTTAACAAATCTTGTTTACCTCTTCATCTGTAAAGTTATATAAAGTTATATTTTGGAGATACTGGGTTAGTTTCTCAGACAGGGATTGAGCCTAGCATTTGGAATAGAGATTATTATTATTATTATTTTTTAAAGGAACATGTAGTCTACAACTACATTTAATCTCTGTTCAGGAACCTGACATACAATGTTTTCTTGTGTGACAGCAAGAAACACAAGACAAAAGAGTACATTTCTGTACTTTGTATTGTTTGTGATTGTGTGTGTTTAACTGTATGAATACAAATGTGTATTTTTTTATTTTCTGTGTTCTTTTGATACTGTATGTTTTTTTGTGTGCTTCAAGTTTCTACAGAACTGCTTGCAATACTCATACATACATTGGACAGATGCAGTTTTATTGAGGTTCACCTTTCTTTGGGATGCCCATTGCAACAAGGACTGGTTCAGAGGTAAGAAAATGGACAACAGAACAGGCACATGGGAACACGAGTATAAAAGAAAGAAAAAGAAATCAGAGAAAAACTCAAATGCAATTGAAGTACAAAAACAGCCATTTTGAGCACTAACTACTCTACATTGTTCTGCACCATTGACCAACGACCAGTAAAGGAGTCCTCCAGCATCTGTCCAAACTTGCTCTGCACTCACACTTCTTAATATATGAGGTTCTCTCCCAGCAAACATTCATATATTTGCCTAAATAACAAAACACTGATTCCACTCCAGTGAGTCACCAGTCATGTCTCAACTACCAGAACGATCCATGTGCTCAGAAACGACACTTCCATGAACACATCCAAAGGTGTAAGCATGCAAACATACAGTTCTAAACCAACAAGTCCCACAATCATCCTCATTCATACATATATATACACACACACACACACACACGAAAAATACTGCTGCAAAAGTGCCAGTGCATCTGGAAAAAAATATCCCTATTGCTTTTAAACTACACGTACAAGTGCTTTTGCCTGCTACAGTGTTGCACGGCAAAAAGGAAAAATGGCTGATTGTCTTTGGGGGGAAATAAAGAGAACCTCTGTCATTTGACAACATCATATGCATAATGCTAAAGACTATAAACAAGCCGGCCTAAAATCACCAGCAAAGTAGCAGATTACCATTATATCTATACAGCATTATTGGTATATTATGACTATTCCAAAATGCATCAGAGCATTGAATAAAATTAAATAAAACCAAAACGTAAAATACAAATACAACCATTACATCAGTTTTCCAAAGACTGACAGTAAAACGGATGCTGTAAGTCAGTTTCGACGAGGCGTAATGTCCACTGCTTCTTGAAAACAGTTGCTTGTATAGAAATCAACAGCAGCAACAAGGTAAAAATTGAGGCACAAGTAACAAAACACTGGAGTCAATGGCAAGGCTTTGGTGAGTAAAGTCCACTCCAGTCTGAGAGAAGGCCAGTCAGGCTAGCTGTGGGACACTTCCGCAGGAATAAGGGCCGGCATGTGAAACGAGGAGCGAGAGTCCTGGCTGTGGAGGAGTTTAAAAAGCAGCTCCTCTTTTTCCTGATTGAGTTTATGCATCTGCAGGGTCTGCTTCTCCAGAGCCTCCTGTGTCTCATTCTGCTCCTTGGAAAGTTGGCTAAGATAGGGGTAGAGGGGACAGAAAAAAAACTATTAAAAACAAACCGCGCCTTTCTTGTAATAGATCAGATGTGTTGGAAGCATGAAAAAGAAAAATGCTTCATTCTTCAAGTTCATACTTTATGAAAAAGTTTTTTAAATTCAGTAAGACCCTTACAAAGTGCATGACAATAAATGAGACTGACCTTCCAGTGAATAACCAGATATCAACCATGTTTCCCTTTTGTATATTATGAGTTATTGTTTTAAGTGATATACTGAACGAAGATATTTAGTCAAAATTAAATCACATTTTAGTTTCTTAATGGGACAAAGATTTTTTTTTTTTTACAGAAACAATAATTTCCGTCACTAGGTGGTGCTATACACCAATTCACATTTGTCAAGTGACCAAAGGAAAAATTTACCCCATTAACCTGTAACTTTGAATCCTACACAAAATGCATGTTCATGTATTACAGCATATTTACAAAACTGTAACTGTCATTTTACGTCCTTCTAGCAATACAAGCTAGCTTTAGAACTACATTCATGTCTTAACAATAATGAGCTGCACTATTGCATTAACAATGAAGTACACCGGCCATAAGTAACAAATATAACATGAATTCAAATGCCTTATAGCAGCATGACTTTCACCACTAAGTGAATGTTTATTACAAAAAATATATAACATGGTAACTGAACATTTTTCTTTGTAAACAACTTCCCTCACACACAACTCTAAACAGAATGAACAGCGTAAGACTACATACTGTATTAGTGTTTGATAGTTCTCTATCCGAACTCTCAGGTCCTCGTTCTGCTGTAGAACCTGCAAAACCTGGTCCTCCAGAGAAAGGTTCTTCTCAACCTGGGAAAGCAGCATGAAAGATTTGTTAAACAAACTGACAGGATGATCAATCAAATAAGGGTGTGCATGTTGTCATGCCTATAAAAAAAAGACTTTTTAAATACAAATGTTCTATTTCTATGGCGGTCATTAATCTACAGCACTACATTGCACCACCCATCCAAGGACCAAACCAAACTGAAATGTGTTCACTATCTCTGTTCACTATTACAAACCTTAACAATCAATTCTGTTTTTATTGCTTAGGACATCTTTACTGTTCATTTTCAGAAATGCAATGAGACCTGTATCTGTCTGTAATGTGAATGAATCTAAATCCTAAAATGGCAAAAACACACACATTGAAATGTTCATACACATCCGTCTCTGCAGTTTTATCATGCTATTGGTTGGCATTGGACAAAATTCCGGCTCATGATCTGACAATTCAAATTCATTATACGTGCCCACAAATTGTAAATGTGCATGATCTTCTTCCATCATTTATCAATTACCTGTGTGCTAAGATGTGTTTGGGAAACCCAACCCTGTGTATGTGTTTCTCTCTTTCTGTCTCGCTTCCTGTCTTTCCCTCACACACCCTTCCCTCTTATTGTAAGCTTAGATTATTTCAATGTAATTTTAGATTATTTAACTTAGTCTGTATTAGTTGGGTTCAGGATACCACAGTTCTTGAGTAGTTTGAGTTTGAAAGTCTAGTCTGAGATGCCCATCTTAGGTGAGGAGCTCTAATTAAAAGGAGCTTATTTGTAGTCCTGTAGGCATTAGCGTTTTTGGGCATTTGGGGATTTGTCTATCAATTATTTGTGAGAAGATTTGCATTTAAACATTTGTGCATGTCTGGTTTTTGGAGGGGTATACATAATAGAGGTCTGTTAGGCAACAATAAATTTTGAAATCTCAAGACAGTCAATGACACAATGATGCATTTTTGCAAGCAAGCACTTTAAATCCAGCCTGACACTGAAAGAGGAAGAGGTCAGCTGTTTCCAGTCTGACCAAAAATGGTGAGTGGGAGTTCATACCAGCGCCTCCATCTGCCGCAGCTTGCTTCCCTGCTCCTGTAAACGCTCGCTCTTCATCTCTATGACAATTAGCAGACTCTCTTGCTCCTGCTCCCAGAATTCACCAGGGCTGCCATGAGTCTAACACACACACACACACACACACAAAGAGAAAGAGCAAGATAAGCTATAAAGCACACCATTGTTTTTGATTACACTACAGTGTATTGTCCAACTATGTTTTAAATATCTGTTCTTACAACCTCAATGTTTCTCCGAAGGTCCCTGTTCAGTGTGGACTCCTTCACTCTCTGTTTCAACATGGTGAACAGTTTCAAGTCTGATGTCAGTTCTTCAATCTGCCCCTGCCGAGAGTTCACGCAAAGTTCAAGCTACAAGATCACATTCAAATGTCACACTGGTATGTGCAAGAACACACACTAAGGTTACATTGTATGAAAAGTAAACTTCAACAGCCAGTTAGCAGACTTCACCAGTCACATGCTCTACCTTCAGAGCGGCTTCAGCTGCTGTGTGTGCCTCCTTTAATGCGTGCTTCTCTTCACTGTGTACTCGACGCATCTCTGTGGAGGTAATCAATCAGGTTATCCTCTCAGTAAACGTAAATAGGAAACTGCATGCTTGCTGTTAGGTGGAGATATATGGGCTCAGACCTTCTGTTTCTTTGTGGTGCTGCTCTGAGGAGATCTTTGCCTGCTTCTCGTGAAGAGCAGCGAGCTCAGCCGTAACTTCGCTCTTCACCTGTTTGAGTGATAAAACACCACATGATCAATAAAACACTCAGATTTACCTACACTTAAAAAGAAAAAGTTCAAACACACTTCACTTCCCTCAAGATGTTTAAAATGTAAAATGTGGCTCACAGCTGGGGTCTGGCTGCTAGCTTTAAATGTAGTTGTGGTTTTAAACCAAACAGGAAATGATGAATGTACAATTTAACACATGTACAATAAAATCAACCAAATGCCTCAATTTAAAGTCATAGAAACACAGTAAACACAATTTCTTGTAAGGTACTGAAATTGAACATCCATCCAAATTTGGATGGGGGGAAAAAAAACCTAGATATAAAGAATATAAAAAAGAAAGAAGGAAAAACAATAATCAGATTTTCAGTGAATTGTATGGGTGTGTCCTGATAATGAAATGAACACAATTAACATTAAAAACAGTGGAATCAGGGAATCGTTAAAAAAGTAAGATTAATTTTAGTCTGGTTAGATTAACAGGCATAAAAACAAACAAACAACCAGACAAAATGATAGGTGAACATTAATTAAACAAAAGTATACATTTTTTATTTTACTTTACATGTAAGAGAGTGTCAGAGAGACTGTTTATCTACATGCTAACTTTTGGTTATGTTGGTCAACTTAGCTTTAGTTCACTAAATGAAGTTAAAAAAATAATAGAGGTGTGCCAAAAAATCGATTCACATAAGAATCTTGATTCTCATTTACTACGATTCAGAATCGATTTAAAATGTCCCAAAATCGATTCTAAGGTCCAATCCCATTTCTTCCCTTGGCCCTACCCCTCACTGTAAGTTCACACTGCAGCGGCACGAAGCGTTTTTCGCTCCGCCTCCCACTGCCCAAAGCGACAAGTGGCCGCTGCAGTTTGAACTTACCGTCAGACCCACACAGAGCGTAGGTGTATGAGAATCACCGGTAAGATGGCAGAACAAGCACTATATTACCTTAGATTAACGTGTAGTTTTAATGTTTTATGGCAGAATGCTTCATAACAAGCATAAAAAAAGATCGCTAGTAGTTAGTTTCCGTTTCTGTTAGCTAGCTAACTAGCTAACTTTCCAGTTCCACCTTAAATAATGCAACAGGTGGCAGCGGGCTGCAGCATTTAAGGCGGAACGGAAAAATAACAATAAGCTAATCAGAGCTAATTTCAGCTCCTCATCACAGAGGAATTAAGGAATGGACAATATGAATTAATTTCTCCACCTCCTGCCCCCTTTCTGAAGAAATACAACGGCCTAAAATTAACTAGTTAATCAGCAGCTGCTCCTGAACTTTAGCGCTCCACTGCTATCATCACATCAGCCCAGCAGCGTCACCTACACACCACCGCTAGTAGCCTTATAATAAAGCAGTGTTATTTATTATTTATTTATTGTTCATTAACGTCATTGTGATATCCCAGTGATTCCTCTGTCACTGAAGACCCACATTCCTGCACATTTTATTGTTTTTGTAACACATTACCTTCTCCAGGACCAGTGTATATTATGGAGGCTTTTTTTCAATAAGATTCATAAGCCAGAAGCAGAAATTTTTATAAATCAAATCGTTTTGAATCAAAAATCGATTTTGAATCGAATCGTGGCCCCCAAAATCGGAATCGAATCGAATCGTGAGATAGTAAAAGATTCCCACCCCTAAAAAATAACTTCATACATTAAAAAAAAAGAAAATCTTAAAATCACATTATTTAAATTTAAATATGTACGGAAAATTATCAATAAGATATTTTAAAATCCACTATTTAAATACTCCAATACTTAATACGATGACTTTTGTTTTGAATATGCTTCACTTACACTGCTTGCTTTTCTTTTTTTTTTTAAACACGTAAAGATTGATGCAAGCTTGGATTAATTTTAAGTGCTTTTCCACCAAAAGTTTGGGCTTATAAGAACCGTAGTGCAAACCAGCCCGCAGTTCCACCAGTTTTAGTAGAACCGTCAAAACGTCACATTATACGTCATCAACAGAAAGAGGGCGCTGCACAGCGGCGGTGTTCTCCTACTGATGTCACGTTTCACGCTAACGTATTATTCTTCGGGTTCCACTGCGAACAAAAGTTAATGGTTCTGGAACCCACATTTGGAAACGTGGAAAACTGGTTCAAAATTATGTTGGTTGTGGTGTTGTGTTTAAACACCTGTTTTTATTAATATGACTGTTTGCATTTTTAATACTAATTACAGTTTATTTTCTAAAATTTGATCGAAACAATCGCAATAGATCACCTTGGACACAGTATTAGAATATATTGATCATAACACCTGTATCATGATATGCCTCACATTGCCAAGTCCAAACTCTCCTCCCCATTTACTAAAATCGACAACTGATAATCATTGTCAATGTATAAACTTCATTCTAATTGCATAATAAAATTATAGTATCATTAAATAAAACAGTACAACGTTTGCTTTGGGTCTATCACTCAAGCTTCACCATCAATCAAGACGTCATCTTCCGGATTGTGACTACAATAGTAGCTCTCCATAAAGACTGCAACCGCAGCATTTGATGAAGTTTAAGAGCACAGATTATTGGTTATTGTCTGCTTATGAACCTGATGGTAAATGTCAAGGATGTCTGCTATACAAATCCATCAATCAAGGGATTGAGGCTTTACTGCACAGTAAATAAACATGATACCTTTTGTTCCTCTTGTAAAACGTTCTATTCCACAGTGTTTACACAGACACACACAGACAGCCAGCTCTTTTTACAAGGCCATGAATGGCATGCCTGCCAGTGAACAGGTCTGGCTTTGCTGGTCAGAGGTTGCTACAAGGACAGATGTGCCAAAGAACTTCTTTTACTCAAAGTTCTGCTCAGGAGGGAGCAGTAAGAGACAGAATCGGCACTGTTCCCAAAGACTGTGTAATGGGAAAGGCATGGTTTGTTTATTACCAGTGACAGTTTCACAATATATGACCTGCTGACATCATCTGGCATTTGTTCTCTAATCTTTCATCAAGCTGAATGTTTTCAGCTTGAAGCTACATGTCCCTGAAAAGGGAAAGGGAAAAAAGGCTTTTCATTCAGGTTAAAGTGGTTTACTCTATGAGGCTAAAGGGCAACTCATTTCATAATTCAAATAAAATAGGGGATTAGACTGTATACAGATGTGTTTTACCTTCTCAGTGATGCGGTGGACAAATGTGCAGATCTCTCCGTGCTGATGGTCCTTCAGGAGCTGCTCCCGCTCTGTACCAGAAGCTGACAAAAGTTTATGCAGAACTTTCAGCTGCTGTTCATAACTCTCCAGCAGCTTCTCTGGGCTGGTGCTCAGCTCCTGCAGAGGGAGCTTTCCTGGAGGAGGACAACACAGTGATGTGAGCATTAAGAGACCTGAAACCATCTGCTCTCCAGTCCTAAATCTAAAAACACTACCTTCATCATTAGGAAGCAATTTAGAAAGAATGAAGAAAAAAAAAAAAAAAAAAAAAAAAAAGTTTTTTTTTTTTTTTTTTTTTTTTTTACAATTTCCCTGTAACTCTAAACGAAGTCGATGAGCCAAGACATGTCTGGTGTCCAAGGTCTCCTTCTAACGTAGCTAATAAGTAATGGAACTTATTCCCCACCAACTGGCACTGTTCATACAGCATGACTTAAGCATCAGACACTTACCTCACACTATGTCTAGTTGTTCTGTAATCTTAAAAGTCTTGCTTGCTCTATTAAAAATAAGGCGGCATCAAATGTTTTCTTGAGCAATGCATATTTGGTTCAATACAGAACCATGTTTGTAATAGAGATTAGGCCTGTCACAATAATTGTAACCAACTTACTGTATAATATTCCACAAACTTAATTTAATAACATTTTGCTGACCTTAATATTGTCCATAATGTTCCCTTTCATGTTTTTTTTGGAGATGCCAATTTAGATGCTACGTAGCTGCAGTGCCAATATTACACATTATAGCACTCCCTCTTGTGTATTATTGTGATCATACCATTATCACTGTTTATTGAAAGATTTTGAGTTAAAGAGGAGGAGAAAATACAATCTGTTTGGTTATAATCACTCTGCAAGTTAAAATAGTTCTATTGCTACTCTGTTTTTAGCTGTGCTGTTTGACTTGTAAGCGTCGCATCGTTTATAGGTTACCTGTGTGTGGCGGAGTAATACATGGAGAGATTTGGTTACAACTATTATTAAATCAAAACATTTTTCAAAACATGTGAACTGTACTGTTATGCTAAGTTATATAATTTACATTAGATCAGTGGCATTAAATGGTCCTGAACAGTGTCAAGAACACCTTTTTATTATTTTTGGAATAATATATTTTCCAAAAACAATTTACTGTTATTATGACAGTGATATAGTGATAGATATAATGTCAACAATCTTTACAAAGTCAGAAGGTTCTTCACCCTCACATCTGTACTACAGATATGGCTCTTTAAGAAACAAAAGGTTTTTTTGTATTATTTTACAATTCACACCCAAATTGACAACAACACAAATCGTTTCACAGCCCTCCTAAAAAAATATATGGTTTTGAACAAATAAATTAAGCCTGTAGAGTTTACTAACAGTACATGTCCACTAGTACTTTTCTTCAATACATTTTGCCATTATGGATATCTTTGGCGTGCCTGTGAAATTTCTTTATTAAAATGAAGCTACAACATAATTAAAAAGAGTAGTTTAATGTTTTTATTGTAATCTATAGTTCTATAAATCCATATTCTGACATTTTCAGCTTCAATTCTGTGGTTGAAAGGCGCCTATTCTGTGTGTGAAATTCACATTAGAGCAGCCTATTCTTTTAATATCTCTCTGTATTAAAATTAATAGGATACGTTGTGGCTCAAGTGCTAGTGGACACGTACCATACAGGTGCGAATTGCCTCAGAATCTTTTAATATGAGGAATAATTCTCTTACAAAAAGATTTAGAAGCACTTGGAAGGATTTTCCTTTTTGAAACAGAAAAAAACAAAACACATTTCTTCAATGGGCAAAGAACCATTTAAAGCACTTTCATTTTTTATACAGTCTATGTGGTTTCTTATGGTAAACTATTAAATATAAAAATCTCATGGTGGTTTGAGGGGTGTGGAATAATTTAAGCATGCAGTTTGCACACTGTAGGATGTAAGCTCCAACCACTTATTAGCCACACTGTAGTAGTTCCAGTACAAAATGGGACCCACAGGACCCAAACGTCAAAAGGCAGGTTCTGAAACATAAGTTTCATAGGCCATATATGGGATAATGAATCTGGGGGGTCTGGGAGAAAGTGGAATGCTCGAGAAGCTACTCAAGCCGCAAGGAGGGCACTGGAGCACAGGGATGTTGTGGGGCAAAATGGGAGGGCAGGATTAGGTTTAGGTGATGCTTGAAAAGCATTCGGCAAGGCCACATCACCTGAGAAAAGGCGTATGGTTACAGGGTTTATTCGTGAGCAGGAGGAGGAAGCAAGGAGGGCAAAAGCAGCAGGGCAGAGTAAACAGGGGCAGTGGATGAGATGGGAAAGTGTAGAGAAGCGGAGAATCACCTGGCGAGAGTTATGGGGATTGGATACAGGCCGTATAAAGTTTCTTTTGGGAGCTACATATGATGTTCTGCCAACGCCACAAAACCTTGCTCAGTGGGTGGGTGAGGATCCAAGTTGTAAGCTATGTGCAGGAAGTGGCACGCTGAAGCACATTTTGTCGGCATGTAAGGTGAGTCTATCCCAGGGGCGCTACACATGGAGGCATAATCAGGTACTTAGATCTCTTGCAGGTGCACTTGATAAGAAACGGTTAGAAGTTAATAACATGCCCGTGGTAGGTTGCAGTAGGGTAATCACGTTTGTGCGTGAGGGGCAGCATAGTGGAGAAACAGCACAGTGCTTGAAAACTGCTGGTAAGTGGGCCAATGCACGAGATTGGAAGTTATTAGTGGATGTAGGTAGTAAACTGCAGATCCCAGAGTGCATTCTGGTTACAACCTTGAGGCCGGATGTAGTGTTGTACTCTGAAAGTAAGCGGATAGTGTATTTTATAGAGCTGACTGTTCCGTTTGAAGACGAGGTAGATGGAGCTTATGAAAGGAAAAGGCTGAAGTATACAGACTTGGTGGCTGAGGTGAGAGAGCGTGGGTGGCAAGCGTATATTAGACCGGTAGAGGTAGGTACTAGAGGCTTTGTTGCGAAGTCTGCCACAAGACTGCTGTCTGAATTCGGAATTAGAGGTCGTGTGCTAAGGACTGTAGTGAAGGAGTTGTCAGATGAAATATCTGACAACTGCTGAAAGATCTAGTCAGTGGTTGTGGTTCAGAAGGGCTGAGGCTGTGTGGGGAAGGGAGTGAGGTTGTGCTTCTACAGCAAGCTTGGAGGGGGGTGGGTCTGGGACGCCAGACTTCACTGTTGAGCCTTCTGGAGGTGTCGTGGGCCTAATTCAGCGAAACACTGACGAAGGAAGGTGCCTGCCTGATGACCCCTGAGAAGAACTTGCACTGAAGTTTGTGTTAGAGTTTGGATGAAGGGGATTGGTGTGGTCCTGCTCTTGTAATAATTTGTCTCATGAGTTTTTGTAGACGTCTGAGTACTTGGCAGTTGAGGCACGGACCATGAACATAGTTCGCTATGCTTCTGGATTCTTGTCGAGCCAGTATCAGAGGGTAGTGGTTGCTGTGTTCTGCTCACGCAACTTATAATGTGATTTATTGTGTGTGATTGTGCTTAGGTAAGTGTGTTGTTGCCATAGTTAAAGGAAGTGAGCTTAGATTAAGGAGGGATTCTGTTTGTTCATAGGTTATTTTTTGGTAGGTCTGTTACTTGGCAGTTGAGGCAATGGACCATGAACATAGTGTTAGGCTGTGCTTCTGGATTCTTGTCGAGCCAGTATCAGATTGTGGTGGTTTTGCTATTGTTGTTAGTTGAGTGAGTAGTAGATCCTGGCTGAGCCCTATGCATAACCCCAGGTGTTAGGTGCAGGATTTGTCAATTTCCTGTATTATATTACTTACTTGGGGGATGAGCAAGTCTCTACATTACTAATCACTCAACATTACGTTCATGAAAAACTCAACACAGCATTGCGACACATTCCTCAGAGACGCTATGCATCTTTCACCATTCTCATGAAAAATGACTCAATAACACCCAGTCAGAGCTGATCTGGTGTTCGGGAGTGGGAACGGGAGCTGCACCAGAGCATAAATGGGAGGAGTCGAGCTAAAACACAAGTGTTCTCCAGTTCTGTTTATTTAAACAAGCTCTTCAGCTGTGTAAAGTGAAATTCTTTAACCGTCTACACCTAATACACCATCCATACTTTGTTTACATTATATGATGTCAGGTACAGGAAAACCACTCACCACTTCCATCCTGAGCGCTGATCTCCTTTTGATGGGTCTCACATTTTGCTTTGTTTTTCTGCAAGAGAAAGACAAAAAAACGATTAGTTTTACACACCTAAACACATTACTGTAAGAGTTTTTGTCTGATTAAATATCACAATATTTGAAAAGATGCGAATAAATAAACAAACAGTAAAGGTAACAAGAATTTCTATTTTTCAGGAAAGTACATGGTGCTAGTGTGAAGAACAAAGTTAAACAGGTCATTATTTAGATAATCAGATTACCAGATCTCTAAGCTCTGATTTACCAAATACTGGTATCCCAGATACTAGGGCCTTTGAGACGTTTTAATGAACACAGTAATGTAAAACCACTGCTTTTTGTATTTATTTGTATTCATGCAAGGGCAACAATTATGCTTTAACCCATTTGATTTATCTGTAAAATTTTATGAATTGATTTTTAATGCAAATTTATCAGGTGACAAAGTTTACAGAGCCTGGTGATGTATTAGCAATATAAAACACGGCGAGTTTAGAAGGTAGACTGCTTTTCATTTAAGAATTGTACTCTTTCTTTCCCTCTCCCAAGGTGGAAGATCCTAATAAATAATTTTGTATGATAAATAATTTATAATAAATATTAGTGCGGTCAACGCTAACATAAGATTAATCTAAAAAATGTAACACTTTAATTCTTTAAAATGCTAATTTATGTTGTTGTGTCCATCATCTGAGTCTCATTTGTTATTGGTGGATTTAGTTTATATGTTTTGGGACACCCAGGAAGTCAGTAAGGACACGCCCATCATGTCAGAAGCCTGTCAACGTTCATCAGAGAGAGACGTTTGTAAGTAGTTTGCAGCTGCTGGAGCTTCTGCAGCGCTTTTGGAAAGCAGAAGTAGAATTTGATTTGTATGATGAAGAAAATATTAAAATAAATTATTCCATTATCAAATTATTACTGTCTCCTTTCCAAAATACAGGAAAGTGTTAAATATAATTTAATCATGATTAATCACAGACTATTATCCAATTAATTAGAATTAATTTTCCAAGCCAAAACGTATTATTTTATTAACATTTAAATAGCCATATTTTAAGTTTAAAGAAGAATGAAAAGTGTGATTAATTGAGATTAAATAGCAGAATACTGTTGTGATTAATATGATTAATTTTATTTAATCAATTGACAACACTAATAAATATATGAGAGAGAGAGAGAGAGAGAGAGAGAGAGACAGACAGACAGAGAGAGAGACAATGTGGGCTCTCTCTCTTTCTAACAGTTATATGCAATATATTTATAATCTAAACATGTCACATCTGTTAGCTAGATATTCATCTGAATTGATTGATGCTGCATGCCCTGCAGATTACATAATTATGACCTCATCTACAAATTCCTCACAGTAATACAGCACCTGAGAACAGCACCTGGTTCTACAACGAATCTCCACCCAACTGCTTATTACCATTATAGACACAGTGACTGCGTGTTTGCATGCGAGTTTAAGCATGTTAAGTGCGTCTTTTTTACGTCTAACCATCCTGCAACAAAATAAATCAGCTGCCTCATACACAAACAGGGGGCTTACTGAATATAAAATATATAGAAACCTACCATATAAAACATATTACTACTACTTCTTTTATTTGCAGTTTGAACAATAAAAAATTGGTTGATTTGTTTTACACAACCATTACAGAGAGCATTATTGTCTACATCAATATATTTAGTAAACAATCCTATACAGAAAAGCTTACAATGGTAGAAGAATGCAGCTTTAAAAGTTTTGCACAGGAACTCCATTGGACTTACAGTAATAATCTAATTTTCTCAATCAAATTGGTAAGTCACATGTCAGCTGCTGATGTAGCATGTGCTCCTAATTGACCCTCATGGTATGTAAATAAACCAATGGTATTAATAAGTCAGCAGAAAATATATTCTCCAAAGTGATATTTTTAAAAAGAGTATTTGCATGTACTTTGTAATGTCAGCCTACAACATAATATTTAGATCCTTTTTCTTCTGGTCTTAAAGGGCTGATTGTCCCAAACAATGCTTACATTTTAAATGTCTAATTATAACCCCAATAAGCGGTGGGCGACATGGCCCTAAAATAACATCATATTATTCAAGGGTATTTTTGCAATATCAAAGCAGTGCAACTTTTTCGCTGTTTGTAACAAAATGAAGATTCACACTGTTCTCATTTTCCATTAAATATTTAATAGAGACAGATTATGTATATTCATTTTCATGTTGCCAAGCCTCCAACTTTAGAAAGAAAATCTCCAAAATCCCAAAATATGTACTGCACTTCACAAAGGGTCCAGAACAGGCTTTAAGAACCACTGCTCTAAGAATAAAAGAAATATCAACAGATGGACAAGATGGAAACTACTGTTAATACCACAGTTCTTACTGCAGACTGGCTGGCCATCCTAACCTAAACAAAAGACAATGCGTGAACCATAGCATATAAACTACTCCAGTGAAGAGATCCAACCCAAAACAATAAAGTGACCACCTCTCCTTCACATTATGTCCATTTTCCACACTTTACCACTTTTTCTATTTTACAAGCAGTCATTTATAAATCCGAAGGGAACACTTCCTCAGTCACCTCAGGGAATGTGCAGCTCAACTGTGAACGATTAAGGCTTCTCTAGGCCAGTGCTGCTCATAGGTGATTTAACGTTTCAAAGCTTTTGTGCAAAAGTCAAAAGTCAAGTAATACCCACATGGTGTAAAATGTCTCAGAAGTGAACAACTTTACGCAGCTCAGTGAGGAAAAGCTGATCTCACATTTTTGTACTTTCCACCTAGCAGGCAACTTGTGTTTTTTAAAAAGCTCACACTGGTTTACAATATTTTCACTGAGACACATTTAACATTTTAACATAATGATGCCTTTGTTTAGTTCAACATTAAGGAATGACCAATTCTGAGAAGTACATTTTAGTTCAAGAAGCCTAAAAATAAGTTTTTAAATCAGTGTATTGAAATTTCTGAAATGAATTCCCTCTCAGTCGCCTTTAAAAGCTCCCTAATTATAGTGTTTTGCGGTAATGTAAAATGCAATATTACAAACAATTATTTGGGAGGAGGGTAACTGATTCAGCATGTAATGAAAATAATCCTCCTTATTAAACAATACATATAAAGGAACAGTATAAGATTTATATGTACAACTCTGGAGATGTCATGGAAAATTAAAGAAGTGTGCATTAAAAAAAAAGCATAAAACTACAGAAAACAAATTTAATGACATTGCACAAGATATTGGCTGTCCTGCAATGTGACTATAATGCATGAGCACACTGTGATAATATTAAAACGATATATTGTGCAACCCTCATAACTGTCAAACAAAAACCTTTAATCTAATTTTTTTTAGCTACAAATTAAAAATATATCATGTATAATTTAATGAACTGAGTAAATGAATGCTCCAAACCTAACTAACTGAAGCAATAACACAAACTTACATTAAAAGCCCTTTTCTCTTACTATTAGTTGACATTTTTGAAATATAAGGTGTGTGTGACATCGATAGTATGTCAACTTGTTCCATTTCCTGTTCTGCAATAAAATGTTAACTACCTTTGTGTAAAATAAAATAATAGCTCTGTAGAACTTTTAACCATACACATATATACACACAACTGATTACTGCACAAACCTAAAATTGTGTTCAGCTTTACAGCCCAATAAAATACTAACACGTAAATATTACATATTACACATCTGAAGGAAAAGTTCCTATTATTCAATACACTACTAAACTGCCCGTTTAAGATCAACTTTCCTTACCTAAGATCAAGATTTCCTTATCAGGTCACCCAGATTCATACAGAATTAAATTAGCTGTTTTCTTGCAGGACATCTATGAAGTGACCATTATGAGATCATAGTTTATCTTTTTCAGCTTTCACTAAACATGTCTTAAACTTAAACTTTGGTCTAATCTTTGATCTAATCATAAGAGAAATCTCAGGACGAGAAGATGAAATACCTGTCAGCAGATTCCAGTCTTCCACAAAATTGTTTTGAATAAACAAAACAAACCATGCAAAAACTACAACCACAATCCAGATGATGTCATCGAACTGAGATTTCAGAAAGGACACAGCTTACTATACTAAAAGTCACTTACTTTTATAAATGGAACAAAATCATAAAAAGTATCAACGGAAAACTCACCCAGGGATTGTTTTTAATGACCTAAAGCTGCTTAAACCACAACAAGTCGGCCACATTTGTCGGCCCTCTGAAGCATGGCACCAAATGTTCTGCCGTGTTAATGAACCCTTGGCTTTATTACTCGCTGCCCTACATGTGTTTGTGTGTTTTTATGTTGTTCTGAATGAAGTGTGCCTCTCCAGCCTCAGCCTTTGGAGATTTTCACACTTCTCCAGTTGCTCATGTCAACCACACACCCACATGGCTTCGCGAGGAACTCAGCCTGGATGGTGCCTGTATGTGGGTCACGTCAGAACTTGCACAGAAGTAGTGAGGGCAGTGTGTCCAGCAGATCTAACACGAGTTATTCTAATCTGCCAGCAATCTGGGCTAATCAAAGCTTTCCCGAGATTTTCCTGAGGGCTACGATTTTATATCGGAAAGTGTGACCAACCTGTTTGTTAAATCTGGGAGGCTTGCTCATCAGATGTGCGTAGTCTAAACTTATACTCTAATACAAATATAAAACTGATTGTTATAAAACTGACAAGTAGATGTAAAAGCCTATTTTACAAAAATCTTCATTAGATGTACAAAAGTAAGTAATAAAAATACTACTAAATCTTAAGCTTAAACTTCTAAGCTCCATGTCAAACAGCAGTGGATTGGTAGCAGTATTTTTTAGCAGACTTACTAGGTTTATCATCTTCTATTATTCCATTTTCTTACCTTTTTAAATTTTTTTTTTAAATAAAAGTAATGCTCTAAAACTGTGACAATTCTTAAATGTCTAAGCAAAACAAATTATGTCACTTAAAAAAAGCAAAAATAAAAATTAAACATGGATTAACTGTGAATAACTATGACTGTGAATGTTTGCAGTTTATATGCATGCACTGAATATGCTGCACTGTGGTTTGTGAGGTGGAACCAAATTGTAATCTCTCGATCCAGTTCCTCCCACAAGAGCAATTGTTAAAATAAAGATAAATATAAAAGATACAACCAAATAAAATAAAATACAATATAAAATAAAATAGATATCAAGATAAATACGCAAAATATAAGGGACGAAGGGAAGTAGCAGCAACAGAAATCCAACAGTATGGATGAGTATAAAGAACATTAATATGTTAAAGTGTCTCAGTGCGTATAAAGTGTGTATACTAAAGCATAATTATTTATATTTATTATATTTCAGTAGTATATTCTTGAAATTAATTCATAGTTCAGTGTTTTGTCATATTGCCAAGGATATTGTTGTTGGAAAAATCAATCAGATGTATTGTCACATCACAAAAGTACAGGTGTATTACAGGTGAGGGAAAAACTTGGGTGCATGTTCCCACTAGTAGGCAGAGAACAATACGTTCAACCAGAGAACAATATTTACCTCCCTTACTATCCCTTATACACAGCACTGATTTTTATTAATAAACCGCCAATAATTTCAAGTTATCTTGAAATTAGTACTTTCTGAAAAGGTTACAGACAAAGCAATAAAATAATAAAATAATAATTTAATCTAAAAAAAAAGTTGGCAGGCAGGATATGAAGGCTGTTAGAAGTTAGAATCAGCTCTATAGACTTCAGGCTAACGGTGTTTAATTAGCTTATAAAAGGCGGAACAACAAAAGCTCGCTTTGTGCTGATTTGTGCGGAAATGAATCGGAGTTTATGAGTTTAATATCGAAATTAATGTGGAAATACAATTATTCCAACTCGCAGAGCTCACTGTCTGCACACCCAGCATACATCTGTTCCTCATTAAAACCTTTACAACTCCAGGCAGACTGAAATAAATAGCCATTTAGGTTAGCTAACCTAGGTTAGCTGGCTGTGTATGAACACAAACACACAGAGAGAGGGAGAGAGAGACTGCTACCCTAACCCACCCACTCACTTACTCACTAATGAGAAGTGAAGTAACTTTACGTTAAATAGGCTGATATCAGTCAGAAGAATGTGAGGAAAAAAACAGTAGTTAGGTAACTCTCTAGCTTAAGTAGTAAGTTAAATTCCCGCAACGTCACATTAGCTAGTTAACCTAACTTACTAGCGCTTTAAACTTTAAACCTGTCAGCTCTCCATCCTCACGAACTGAGCGCTGAACCCAGTGAAACACCCAGAAACCTGAAGTTCACAGCTTACCTTCTGCTTCCTCTGACAGGCGTGGAGACACGGCTTGCTGTGGTGGCAGCCCATGCTTTCTTCCTGCCCTCTCTCTCTCTCTCTCTCCTTCAGGAAAGTGGTGTGAGAAGATCTTCAGCTCAGGATACTGAAGCCCTGAAACACTCACAGCCTGAAGTCTGTGAACCCGCAGCGCCGCTGACTGTAACCGAGGGGCGGGAACGCGCGCTGCCCGTCTTTAACCTGTATCCTACCGAAACACGGAAACTCGAGCGGACTAAGGGATTTTCAGTTTCACATGGTGAAAACAAAGCAAATTACAAAACAGAAGACAGCGCTGAGACCAGGCAGTCCTTTAAAACAGGTCTTTTAAACTTCCTTTGATTGGATGTTGTGAGATTTGAATTTTACCTTAATCCTTGTGAGAGCGGCGCAGAAACATTTCTTCGGAAATACGGCTCTGGAAAAAAAAGAAAGCACTTAAAAATTACGAGTTTCTTTGATTTTACCAAATTATAAACCTCTGGAATATAACCAAGAGGAAGATGGATGATCACAAGCCATCATACTAAGCTGAACTGCTTGAATTCTTACACCAGGAGAGGCATAACGTTTTCCAAAAGAGTGTGCAAGACTGGTGGAAGAGAACATAACAAATGTATGAAAAACTGTGATTAAAAACTGGAATAATGTTATTCCACCAAATTTTGATTTCTGAACTCTTAAAACTTCATGAATATGAACTTTTTTTATTTGCATTATTTGAGGTCTAAAAGTTCTGCATCTTTTTTTGTTATTTTAGCCAACTGTTCCAGAAACTGAATTTCCAGAGCTGTATTAACCTACCTCGGTGGTTAACTTATACAAAAAAAAAAGAAAATGATAATATTAATGTTTGCTTCGTTTAGGAAAATAATGCAACCCCATAAAAAAAAACATTTCCCACTATGTATGTAATTATTGATTGATTAACTAGTTTATCGATTGATTGATTAATTAATTGAGTATTAGCAACATATGCAAACATACAAACTATAATACATTATTTACATAAACTATAAAGAAGAGGGGGATAAATAAATAAAATAATCCAAATCAATAAAATAAAATAAAATAGATCTACATTTATAGAAAGTCAGGAAATATTTATTTGAATTTTATTGAAAAAAATCACGCAGCTTGGGGAAGACTGAATAATTTATACTGAACAATATTTTTTAAATAAAACAATTGTGATGAACAATACTGTCATCTTAAAGCCATATTATGTCACTAAAATAATTTTTTAATAATTTATACAATAACTGTTACATAAAAAATATTTAGACACTAAATACAAACATTTTAAATATCCTGAATAAATAAAACATACATTTTTAAACATTGATATACCGGCTCACTCAAGTTATCTGTCTCACTTTGGTAACTAAACACAACAGTTAATATCTAGATCAGCACAATTTGTGAAAAAACGCAAAAAAAAAAATATATAATAATTTGGTCTTATGCCAATTGTTTCATTTGGTTAAGTTTTAAACAAAAATATTTATTATGGCGCATCCCATATGTCCCTAGAAGTGGGCAGTGGTTCTTGCTTGGTTTCAGCATGGATTATGTAATGAATGTACAGCAGTAGTGTCCAAATGCAGCCTACAGTCATTTTGGCCTTAGCATTAATTTAAAACACATTGTTAGTGGCCCACAAGCAGTGGCATTAGTACACTGCACTATAGTGTAACAGAAGTTAGTTAAAATTAAGAGCTGTTAGTTTGTTTGACTGGACTGCAAAAAAATTAAAGAACAACATTTAATGATAAAAAAAAGAATCATCACAGTAAGATTTTTTTCCCGTTACAGTTACTGCACTAAAATTATATATATTTTTTATATCTTGGATACAATGTTTTGAATAACTTTTGAGGAGACCGGCTCTTAGGTAAATTAATACAGTCCAAAGTTTGTGGGCACCCCTGGCATAGAGTGTGTCTTGGTGGTCTTGGTTTCAAAACCCTACCTGGGTGAAGTTTTCCCATGTCTGTTCTCTCAATGTATCTGTGGGTTTTCTCTGGTCACTCTATGAAACTGCCCTGGTGTGTGTGTGCGTGTGAGTATGTATATGTGTATGCCTGTGTTTAAGGATTGTTACTTTATCCCTTGCACACTATGACCAATTGGCTTCCATTTCTATCTGGTATGTGTTGCTTGAATGCTGAGTGTAAATGATTGTGTAAGGATTGTGTCAGTGTTGAGTGTAAATCATCCTTGGATAATTGTGGTTGCACCGCACCACAACAAACAGTTAGTTATAACAGTTAGTACTTTTCTCATGTATTTTATCAATTTCCAGCCTTTTTTAATAACCGACATATAAATGCCCCATGTCACTTATGCAAATCACTTCACTTCATAATGGAAAAGGTTAGCACTAGGCCATGATATGCTTCAGTACCCCAGGCAAAGATACAGGATCTATTTTTGGCCTCTTGGCCTTCTTATTTGGTTTATATTAAGCATCAGTGTGATATCCTGCCTCAACCATGGATCATCTAGGGAATTTGAAACACTTTCATTTTTCTCAAAACCTGGTCTATTTATAGTGGAGGGTCCTAATCTGACATAAAAAGATAGAGCAGTTGTTGCTGTGTGTGAACACAGGAACTTTCCATGCACCAGCAGCTGCGAAGTCTCAGTTAGCAGCAGGCTGATCGCTCATTGGCAGAAACAACATAGTGGCAAGCTGTCTGATAACTGAGGGTTTACACTGCTATCTGCAGAAACAAAAATACTGCAATCACATGAAGCTGTGTGTTTCTGCTAAACAAGGGGATAAGCCAAAGATACGAGCTAATCACATATGAGGTCATGCTCCTAAAAGAGTTTAATAACATGAAGCTTGAGCTTACTTTTTTTAGTTTTAGAGCACATAATCTTCATAATCAGATTTGTAGTTATGGGATAGAATTAGGCCAGAAGAGGATTAAAAAGGGAATATAAATGATAGATTTCACAGAATTGGGAAGGTTGTTAATATATGATCAGCACTTTAAACAATGTTCTATAGAATCTTTTATGGTAGAGTTTTTGAGAGAACAGAGCATGAACACTAGTCAAACATGACATCATGATGGACACATTTTTTTTAGCTCTAATAAACATATAGGAGAACTTTCTAGTTCTATAATTACAAACTGTAGTATTGTATCTGTTTTTCTGCACACTTAATTATCCTCCTTTCACCCTGTTCTTCAATGGTCTTCGAGTGGTGTGTTTGTGTGGCATAAGCAGATCAGACACGGCAGTGCTGCTGGTGTTTTTGAATACCTTAGTGTGACTGCTGACAACAACATCCTGTGGCCACTGATCAAGCAGTAGAAGAGGAGCTACACAAACAGTTGAGCTTCTCACTCCAACTTTACATCTACAAGGTTGAGCACCTAAGTAGGAGTGTCTAATAGTGGACAGTGAGTGGACACAGTGTTTAAAAACGTCAGCAGCACTGGTTGTGTCTGATCCAATCACATTACACAAGCTCTGTGGTGGTCCTGTGGGGTCCTCACCATTAAAGAACAGGCTGAAAGGAGTATAACACGTGAAGTATGCAGGGAAACCGAAGGACTACAATCTGTGGTTTAGCATTATCGTTGTGCACAAATTGAGCAAGTTCTTCATGTTGCAGATTGGGCTCACGTGACGTAACTAGGCTGGAGGCAGAGCGAGGTAGAGGTCCACAGTAATCGCACACATCGAGCTACTTTTTAGTCTGGGAAATTGTGCATCATAGTCAAGTCTCAAAAAATTTGAAAAATTTAAATCAATTTAGTTTAAGTATAATTTAACATTTTAAACAATTTAAAAAGTGTTATTCAATATTACATTTTTTGTCCATATTGTGCATCCTTACTTTAACGATATAAAGACTTTTGACTTACAGACATTTATTTTGAATGCATATGGACTGAGTTTATATAAGCCTTTCACAGTAGCTGTGTGTGGTGCACCCTCTCAAGAGAACCTGTAACACTGTTGCTCCTCTGAGCTCTTTAAAAAGTCAGACTCGACCTCGCGGTCGTCTGAGAGATAACATTCTTTCCACTGCCTCTTAGACCATGTGTGAGTTTTTGCTCTCACACATACATTCACACATATTGAAGCACACTGTTGCACAGACACAGGTTACAGCACCCAGAACCCTTAATAGAGCCATTAAAGTCATAGAGAGATTACAGTTAAAAAATAAATAAATAAATAAATAAATAGATTGTTATTTGAAGCAGTAAAGAAAAGTAACAAAACATATAGCTGCACATTGTGTATCAAATAGGCTCAACTAATATGCTTGAAGTATTTATATACAACCACAAATCAAAAAGCTGGGACAGTATAAAAAAAAAAAAAAACTAAACAAACCAAAACAGTGTTTCTTACATTGACTTTGTAATGATGTCATACTGTCTCATGATAACAATAGGCTTCTGTTTTCCACAGTAAAGTTTTAAGTGGTATGTATGAATGTAACTAAGAATTGAGGGCTTGACAAAGGTACTGTACTGTATCCCTTGCCCATATGGTTCAATTATCTATTGTTAAAAGGTACATCAGTGCCATCTGAGGTATAAGAGAACACAGGTGTTCAGTTTAGGCTTGCACCCTTGCTCTTTAAGCATTAAAATACCTTTGAATTCCTTGAATGGTTAAATGATTAAAAAAATGCACTGGAGATGCAAAAAAAGGCAAATAACATCCAGACATTTTAATAATTTTCTCATTAATGCATTTGTTAACAAACTGGAGCTCCACTGTACAGACTTTTGTGGATACTTTTGTACCAAATCATGATTGAAATCACCTCTTGAATTGAACTATTGCAGGTCTGACATGTAGAAATAGATGTATAGTTATAAATAAAATGAAATATGAACTATCTTGGATCATACTGTGTGGTTAATTTTTGACACGTGGTTACTACAACAGTAACTCCAAAGCGGAGGTACCCCCAGCCCAAGCTATTCACTAAAAACAGAAGTGCACTATTTTGGGAGTGTACCATTGTAGTTGTGTCCAAGAGCACATATACTATAGTACAGAATGTTTACTGCATTACTACACACAATGCAGTGCAAGCTAGAACTTAAACCTAATGTCCTAAAGCAGTGTTTTTTCAACACCAGTCCAGGAATGCACCACCCTGCAGAGTTCCAGACATTCTCTGCCTGAAACACGCGTAGTCCAGTTCATTTGATAATTACACGATGAGGTGGACTGGGTGTGCTTGGGGCGAGGAATGGTTAAAACTAATAGGTTTCCTGGACTGAAGCTGAAAAGCAACTTTTTAGGTGGAAAAAGGAAAGGAGAACCAGAAAAAGGTTAGGTCACTGAAAATTTGAGGTTCTCAGACATTAAGGTTTTTAGGGCTGCGGCTTCTCCACAGTCATTGATGGATAAGGCCAGGTTATGCAGATTGTAAAGTTTTATAAATAATCTTACTTCCCAATCCTTATTGCAACAATCTGCAGCCACAGATATATTCAATCAGGTTTAAGCATTCTTGAATTTACAATATCAAATTATAATAGAAAAGGTCAAGTCAGCATGGAAAGTGCAAATAAATTTAAAAACTGTCTTTAATTTGACTGCATACAGTATAAATGCAGGAATGGATGATATTAATGTTTTATAAGTAACATGTAATGTTTATATAGTAACATTTTATAAGGAAAATGTTAGATTACCAGATAAAACATAAAATATATTGGGTTCATATAGTCCGCAATGAAATAAGAGTAAAAGAAAATTAATATTTTATTTTTACATTTTCAATTCTTTCCCAAACATTTTCTGATTTGGGATTGTAAAATATTAGATACCCACACAAAGAAGGGGGCTATTCAAAGATAGTGTGAGACTCAGCATTTCACAATTCTTGTGAGTACTGTCCTGCCTGCTTCACCAGGCAAGATGGGAATGATAGTAATGCTATTCTCCCTTTTATCAGTGTAATCAACGGACCATCAAAATGACTGACAATTTTAAGGGAAAAATGCTGAAGAAAAGTCCTTTAAATAACAAAAATAAGTTATGTAGCTCTGGTAACTAGATGATATACATTTTGTTATATGGTGATTTGTCTTTATCAGTGGTATCAGCTCAGTTAAAGGTTCCACCTGCACATCTGGAATGATGGTGGTGGTAAAACCTTTGGAAAACACTCTGTAGAATCAGGAATTTCAGGAATGATGACAGTGAGGAATGAGACCTGGCTGGGCTTTTACAACCCACCCTCCTGCAAACTGCAAAGTGCAGACTTCAGCCTCAAAGACATTATTTTTACAGGTGGCGAACTCATCATTTAGAAACTGCCTCATTTAAAAGCAACTGTCAGTTTTGTGTGATGAAATAAGTGAAACCAAATTCCTTCATACCTGTGGTGGACTCTGGTGTTAGAAGGGAAGGGGTGAAAAATAAAAAGAAATGAACGGCATTGCATGAGTCTTTTCCAGTGCACAAAAATATATAATGCATTATAATTTATTACAGGAAGATAAACCCTAGTGAGCACAATTTTTTTTTTAATTGAGAGGAACTTTATGGATGCTTTTTCAACCATGGCAGCTCTTTGGTATACCCTATCTTAAATCTGACAGTGCTACATATTCTAAAAGAACAATCAAATATTGCTGTGCTGTGCTCTATAGTCTAGAACTAGGGCAATTTTTTTTCAATGTGACTAATGAAATACGTACATATTTCTTTAGCCACTGTAAAAAAAAAACAATCAAGAAAAGCTTTGAAACAAAATTTATTTTTAGGTTATTGGTTATTGTTTGCTATATTGTATTTTCAGTTTTCAGTAAATACAGCTCTGGAAAAAAAGGGACCACTTACAAATTATGATTTTTTTTTGATGTTACCAAATTGTGTGTAAGACTAGTGGAGGAGAACATACCAAGATGCATGAAAACTGTGATTAAAAAACAGGGTTATTCCACCAAATATTGATTTCTGAACTCTTAAAACTTTATGAATATGAACTTGTTTTCTTTGCATTATTTGAGGTCTGAAAGCTCTGCATCTTTTTTGTTATTTCAGCCATTTCTCCTTTTCTGCAAATAAATGCTCTGAATTACAATATTTTTATTTGGAATTTGGGAGCAATGTTGCCTGTAGTTAAAACAACAATGCTCATTTTACTCAAACATACATTTACTCTTATTTTTTTTTACAGAGCTGTAATATAAAAAGCAGTTTGGCGCCATCTAGTGTGTTTAAAATGCACAGCACTAGTATCTGCGTCTGTATTGGGGATACATGTAAAACTTCCCATATACAATAAAGGTCAATTTCCCAGACAGAGATTAAACCTAGTCTTGGACTACACAGCACACAAAATGGAGAATTCCTGAAAGGAAAATATAGTCTACAACTAGGTTTAATCCCTGCCCAGGAAAGAGACCCTGTATGTTTAAAGTTAGCTAATATTGTAAGTGTAAAATATTTATCTGCACTGCTGGTACAAATAACACAACTCAAATATCCTGAGAAAAGCACTTCTTAAGCCTTTTATTGATAACCACAGAACATTTATTTTGGCCCAAAGATAAACAACACAGATTATCCAGTGCAAAGACAGCATTATTAATCATCATGAGATCTCCCACACCAAAGAAAAGGTCACTGTTCTCCCTTTTCTTGGTTCAGTAAACATTGAAATAAAAAGGCATTTAAAAATATATAAAAAAGTATTTCAAAACTAAAATTAGAAAGGCCAAAATGACCGATTCATTGTTTCCAGTGATTGAACAAAATCAGTACTAAAAAGCGTCCGAAAATGACTGCTAGTGCATTATTTCTATGATCTAATCAGTTTTTTTAATCCTCTCTCATAAAATCAAATCAAATGCAGGTGAAGCATAACCGAAGTAAAATCATCAGGTACCATTTCTTATCTGTACAAAAACTGATCATAAGAAATCCGCTATTCAGATATTTACAGCTCATTTAACAGATCTGACTGAGTTTGAGTTTCAGCCTGTGTACCACCATAAAGCAGAAGGCAGAGCTCTCCCAATTAAGGGATTCACCATGGTAGAAATTTAACCATTAATGTCCCATTAAGGTATCCCAAACTCTCCATATTCAGGTGATTATTCTGAGTGAATGGTCAGGCTGACTTTAAGGCATCCCAGCTCTTTTCCCATGTTTCCCAGTACTCCCTGCACACGGTAGTTACCGTTGGTCAGCCAGAATGGCAGGTCTAAATTTGGTAAATAGAAATCAGACTGAGGCAGAGTGTAGTCACCCTGAGGAGAGAAACAAAAATGTGTTAGAAAACATAAAGACTGATTAACCAATAGCAGAAAACAGAAAAAACACAATTCTTTACATACAGCTCTGAAAAAATTAAGAGACCACTCCAGTTTCTGAATCGGTTTCTCTGATTTTACTATTTATAGGTATATTTTTGAGTAAAATTAATATTGCTATTTTATTCTATAAACTGCAGACAACATTTCTCACAAATTCTAAATAAAAATATTGTAATTTAGAGCATTTATTTGCAGAAAATAAGAAATGTCTGAAATAACTAAAAAGATGTAAAGCTTTCAGACCTCAAATAATGCAAAGAAAAGAAGTTTATATTCATAAAGTTTTAAGAGATCAGAAATCAATATTTAGTGGAATAACCCTGGTTTTTAATCGCAGTTTTAATGCATCTTGGAATGTTCTCCACCAGTCTTACACACTGCTTTTGGATAACCTTATGCCACTCCTGGTGCAAAAATGTAAGCAGTTCAGCTTGGATATATGGCTTGTCATTATCAATCTTCCTCTTAATTATATTCCAGAGTTTTTTAATTTGGTGAAATCAAAGAAACTCATCATTATTAAGTGGTCTCTAATATTTTTTACAGAGCTTTATATACTGTATTATATTGCATATTGTATCAACTTAGAAAAAACATCAAATCAGTTTCTTTAAATTGACATTTTGATCCTCATTTCAGAATTATTCATAGTGAGATACAAGATGTAATTTTTCTATTTTTAAACATAATTTACAGTATAGTCAGTCTCTCTTCTATATTACAAACTATTCTATATTACAAACCTTGAGGTTAAAAGAAAAATCTGTATTTACAATTATTATGAAATAAACAATTATTATGAAAAACGAAGTACATGTATGTGAAATTTCAACAGTATTTCCACAACAGTATGAAAATAATGTTTGACAAATAATGTTTTATATAATATATAATGATAATGGAATATGTTGCAGCTCTGAGTTTGCAATCTGAACCTGAATTTGCAAAGTAAATTTTGAGAAACACTTACAAGAAGTCTTTTTCCCTATTTCACATTATGTCCAAACATTGTCCAATTGTCCAATATTTTTGTTGTGTTTATCCTTTACTGTTTATCCTTTTCTGAAATATTCTAATAATTTGAGATATTGATATTTTATTTTTTATGAGCTATAAGCCACACTAACATATGTACAGGGTTGTAATGTAATTTTTGTCATGTAATGAATATAAAATATGAGTTTAACTGTCATAACTTAACTTAATCTTCAGTAACTTAATAAGGACTTAACACATAATAAGAGAAGGAAAAGGCAATGTTGTAGATGCAGATGCAAAAGAGTTTCCGAATATGTAAAACACTCTTTGATGACACTCACTGCTTTGAATGGGCAGTGGCAGGGGAGGCCATAGGTGTGCAGAGGCTCAGGGCAGTCCTGGCCTGGAGGAATAAGCTGGTTCAAGATATCACAGGCGTCAGTATAGTGGCAACTGCCTATCTCTTCTACACACGGAATCTTGACCCAGAAACCAGCCACCTCTTTATCCAGCGTGACATTCACCTGAAACGACATAAGGGTAAAAAAATAACAGTTTTACAGCATCAAAGCCATCAATTCAGGACAGTTTGCAGAATGGCCTCCAGAAAAAGCTGTTATGCAGTTGTAAAGATTAAAACTGCTTGTTCTATCAGTTCTAATGAGCCTTGTGATAGTCACAAGGGGGGAATAAACAGAGGTCAGTAAGCATCAGAGACACAAAAAAATGTAGTTATACTGGCTGATTATTCAATTTACAATCTCATGTACAGTATAGGATTTTTTTCTGGATTATTTGATATTAAAACAGTTTATGTAATTAATACAGGGCCGTAAATTCTTTGGGTGGGTTTCCTGGATAGAGATAGACATAGGCCTGGAATTTACAGCACTGTGAATTGAGACTAGGCCTAATCTCTATCTCTGGGAAATTGGCTCTTTAAATCAGACTATCTATAAACAAAAGGAATGTGGTGAACCTGTAAAAGGAGAAGTGAGTCGTCTACTTCCTCATATGCAGATAGAGCATGTGATCCTTGTAGAGACAGATTGCTTGTGAATCACTGTTTATTCATCTGCATTCAAATAATGCAGACACAAACAAACTGTAGAACTAAACTCCCTAATGTTTAGTGCTGCAACTAATGATTATATTAGCAGTTAAATAATATTTTAATTGTTTTTCTGATTAGCCGATTTGTTAATTAGATTACTATTATTTCTGCCATGTCCACCATCTCTGCTTTCTGTGGGCATGGATCCTATAAAAATGCATGTTTTCTCACCTGCTCACATCTGCACACCTGAGAATGTCACCCCGTTGTCTAGTCTTAAAATAAGTTTCCATAGGAAATCAAAATAAATGAGCCATAAAACACAAAAATTTAAGCTTAATCAAATGTATTAGAAAAAATAAATTAATACAATTACAAAAAAACAAAAACAAAATGAATTAAACAAATTAAATAATATGTTAAAAGGAAAAGGATGAGGATAATGTGTAAATATATCATTTTAAACAGTAGCTTTTCCCCCAGCAATAAGTGGAAGAATTTTAAGTAGCAGAAGTCTATGATAAACAAAGAAAAATATACAATCTGGGTTACTTTATGTAGTGCTTTGCGTAGCAGCCCTACTTGGCATTAGGAATGTTGATCTTACACTTAGCTGTTTCAGGGCATTCTATTCAATTTGCAGAGCTAATAGAACCTTTCTATGGTATCTAAAGGACGTCATAGTTTGCAGAAAATTACAAGTGGTTTCCACAATCTTCTGGGTACATAGTGCAGATGGATAGAAGTTGGTAATAACTGCTCGATTCTTAAAAAATGTTGATTTGTTGAATTGTAGAAAATATGTTCCTATATGCTTTACATTGTGTATATAAGCGGTTGTAAAATAGCCCAATGTAACTGGCTTTAATGCAGTGCTGTTTTTTTTATTTGTTTACCTGTTCTATTATCATAGAAAATATACATTTTAAAAAACTGAGGCATTCTGTTTGTATGTGCTGATCTTTAAATATATTGTGACAGGTCTTTGAGCACGGTGTTCTTTGTTTTACCAACTGCCAGCCCCTATATTTGCAGTAGCTATATGATACAGAGGGGCAGAGTTGCTCATATAAAAGTTTTATTATCCAAGTAAAACATATGACTCAAGTTTAAATAAAAGCAGTCCAGCAAACAAAACAAAACAATATAAAACAACCAAAGTCATACAATTTCTTGAAGCATTGATATGCGAGAATTGCCATTTCCTTCTTCTAGGCTCCCCCTACAGTTAAGAAGTGTAGTTTGCACTATGAGCTACCACTAATGTCAGATTCACACTACATCACTTTAGCTCCTCATTTTGAGGGAATGCTAACAAAAGCCTGCATTTGCTGTGTGTGAACTCCTAAAAGATGCAATCTGAGAGATCACAGAATGACTGCTGATATCTTGCATGGCATGACCTAAACAACATCATCAACATGCATCTATTTTCTCATTCATATTGTTTTATTTTTCTTCTGTGTGTTTTGCTTCTAATCAGAACACTGACTACTAATTTATGTATGTATATATATGTATGTATATAAGTGTCTCAAGTGTTTTTATAACAAAATGTGATTTGAGAGTTCACTGAGATCTAGTCATTTGGGACAAAAGTGTAAACTACAACTAATTAATGATTCACAATTACAAGACATGAAGCTGTGTATAGTGAAGGGTACAATAATCTGGCGACTCTAAAGGTTGTGTAGTGTGAACCTGACACAAAAAACATGCTTTACACAGCATTTCAGGAGAAGCATGAAAGCGGACCAAAGAGATAGAGTAAAATTACAGGACTTGAAACAAATATGGTTTGGGTTATGCAGAATTACACAATTCCCATAATACAAACTTGGTGTGCTTACTGCATTAACATTTGTTTCAGTTGCACCATAAACCACAACAATGTAATCAACGAAAGTCTGTTGAATGAGTTCTTCTTGGGTTGAAAACAATAGCCTGACTGACAGATCAGCTTACAGTTTTTTTTTTTGTTTTTTTTACTTTAATGGCATTTTACCTCTGATCTTATGCATAGTTACTTTAAGTTTGATGATAATGTTAAACAAGCAGCCTTTGTGCTTTGGATATTGGTTTAGGAATCTTGCTCAAAGACTCCTGTTGGTACGGCACGGTTTTGTTACCCAGGTGAGGATTCGAACCGCGCTGTGTGTATTGATACTATGAACCATTCTGCTTACAAAGCTATTTTACAATAATTAACTTTTTTTTAAACACTTCAACAAAAAGGCTTAATAAATAAACTTGTAACTAAATATATTACTACTATAATTTTTTAAAAATTGTATTAGCCTGCCTGTGTTACCTATGCCTATTTTTCATCTCTTTAACTTTCTCTGAGTTAATGATTGCCCAACTGTCCGGCCAGACACAGATAGAAGACTGACATATTAACGTTTAACTCTCCTGTTATGTTACGGGTCAAATTGACCCGTTTTAAAGTTTAAAGATCTGTTTTGATTAAATAGTTTAAAGTATGTTTTGATTCTGAAACTTCTTCTGCTTGCCTTAATAAGTGTAATCGACATATTTGCCACTATCCCCTGCATAAACAAAAACTTAAACAACATTGCAATGTTATGTTTCAATGTATTGTAAAACTATTGTGTTTTATATGTTGGTCTTTCAAAAGTAATAAAGTAGTGAAACATTAAAAAAAGTTTTAACATTTGTTTTATATAAAAACCAGTGAATTACCCTAATTGAACCATTACCTGTTAGAGGTAAGGGACACCATTGCACTAAATATTGATAGAATAATTAGCAATGGAGTTAGTAATGAAATATTCACACTGCTTGTTATGATTTTTTTGGATTAAAACAACAAGAGGAGGATGGGTCCTCTTTGTGAGTCCTAGTTCCTCCCAAGGTAGATCCAAGAGTTTTTCCATCCAAGAGGTTTCCTGTGGCTTTCTCACTGTTTTTTTATTTATTTATTATGTTTTATGTATTGTTGATCTCTTGCCCTGGGAAGCTAAGTCACAGAGTACTTGTGGCAATGTCAGTTGTACAAAAAGCAACCTACAAATACATGTGCCATGACTTACAGAGAGAGGGGAGACCAAAGCCACTGATGTGGATCCTGATGCACTGGCAGTCAGATCTCCAGGAATAGTAATAGGATCTGGGGACAAGCTCAGAGCCTTCAGAACAGCTGGATCAGCAGGTTTTCCACAGTTTTCCCAGGAAAATCCCAAAATCTAGCCAAGATAAAACATGTTGCAGTGATGAGTACAAACTCTACCATGTAATTTAGCATTGTAACCCATCTGATAGCGAGGTTAACATCTCTAACCGAACAAGAGTAAAGTAAACAGACCCTCTTACCTTCGACAACCTCCTTGTTCTGCTGATCTCCACATCACAGCTTACTTGCATTAAAAGAACACTTCCAATTAAAAGAGGGATAAGAAGAGGAGCAGGGCTCGTCATTTTGCAAATCACAGTTTAGAACTGAACTTTATACTCTACACTGAATTAAAACACGCAAACTGATGCAATGCAAACTCCCACAGTATCAGCCGGTCACTTCCTGCTGCAGACTAGATAAAACACCACCCAGTCCTAAGAGCAGCTGAGTGAATACTAAACACAGGCTGTGG
Organism: Astyanax mexicanus; assembly: GCF_023375975.1. Lineage (NCBI taxonomy): Eukaryota > Metazoa > Chordata > Actinopteri > Characiformes > Acestrorhamphidae > Astyanax > Astyanax mexicanus. Next base: position 39,450,394 of record NC_064417.1, on the reverse strand, counting down.
GCAGAAATCAGGGCTTATTTATGTTTTCTTCCGTGTTCTGCATTCCGTTGCACAATAGAGCCCTCTAAAGGCTGGAGGAAATGACTAACAGAGACAACTACTAACTACCAGAAGTGTGGTAATGGTTCACGCCAGGAGATGGCAATGTTACACTGATAATGAATTAAATAAATGGGCTTTTTCCGTGACGTTCAAATGTAATGGTTTGAATAACTTATTACATAAAATAAGAACGTAACAAATATGCTTAGCAAAAAAGTAGTTTTTAAAAGTAAACATATATAAAAGTTTTATCCTTTTTCTCTTTTCCCAGAACTGGAAAAAAACATAACATGCTAAAGCTAAGTTGAATAATTCCAAAAATTATTCTCAATGTAGAACTAGTTAGCTAACCAATGCTTATGGTTCTGGCATGTTAGAAATTTATTTTTTTAAATATTTGGTATTCTGTCTAAAATAATTTGAAATATAAAAATATGTTTTTTTTTTAATGAAATTTGCTAATGATACATAATAATATATTTTTTATGTAAAATAATGTACATGCTAAGATGCTAATCATTACCACAAGCAGACCTAATGTTACTTAACCCTTTCAGACCCTGTGTCCATTACATTGGACATCATGTATTTTCTATTTTTTTTTTATGTTTTGTTGCACATAACACCAATTGAGACCTGTTTTAATCAGATTGGACTATAAACAAGCCAAAGAAAAAGTTTATAAACCAAGGAAACAATAGCTTAGCCCCGCCCACTGCACTGAAGAAAAATCAAGCACTAGAGCCAAAGAGGTTAAAAGAGATCATTTTTACTAGTTGTATGTAATTTAGAACACTTTATTCTCTTTAATATTTGAGTCTTCCCTAGTGTGCATTGCAGACAGAAAACAGCACTATTATTAGTAGTAATAATATGTTTTAACACTGGCAAATAGCTCAGGTTTGAAAGGGTTAATGGTTCTGGTATATTTTATTTTGTACTGAATTATTTATTAATATATTTTTGTACTGATTTAGACTTTTACATGTTGATTTTTTAAATGTTCAACTTCCTATATATATATATATATATATATATATATATATATGTATATATATATATATATACATATATATATATATATATGTATATATATATATATATATATATATATATATATATGTATACATATATATATATATATATATATATATACATATATATATATATATATATGTATACATATATATATATATATATATATATATATATATATATATATATATATATATATGTGTGTGTATATATATATATATATGTATATATTTGTGTTTTCCCCATATTCCATATTACTGAACATTTATCTAAAATCACAAATGTTAATAGAGGTTACCACTTTCCCCAATACTAATGATTTCTGGAGACACCTCTGTGTGTAAACTTAGCAAAATAGTAGCTAAAATGAAATTATCTTTTGTATTAATAGACAAGAAAACAATTTTACTTTCATGGAAACAGCACACCCACAACCACCCTCTTTAACTGTGTGGGAAAAATGCAAAATGTTTTAATGAAAAAATGTATGCTCTTCTTCTAACCCAAAATATGAATTTTACTATGAAAGGCGTCAACAATGTTTTTCTTATTTCTTAGTTAATTCAGGTTCAAAAAGCTATGAGTTATAATGCTAAAATCCCAGCTTACACAGCTATGTTCTTACAATGTTGCAACAACCTATTGTTTTAGTGTCCACATTGTGATAATGAACAATGTAACATGATAAGAATCTTAAAAAAAAAAACCTTCATGACCAAGCTCGATTTTTTTTATTTTATCTGCTTCTTCCTGGTCGGGGTTATTGTGGATCTGGAGCCAATGTGGAATTATTGAAAGCAATGGAGGAATACTAACTGTAGGGTACCAGATATACAGACACACTCACACCTATGGGGCAATTTAGCATGGCCAATTCACCTACCACGCATTTGTTTGGGATGCGGGAGGAACCTGGATTGCCCAGAGGATACATGGCGGGCATGAAGAGAACACACCAAGTTCCCACAGACAGTGACCAGAGCAGGCATGACCCTACAACCCCAGGCCCATAAAACTGCATTACACACACAATACCTTGCAAACAACAGGCAGTGTACCTAATTATCAGGTTGTAATGAAACTGTTGACAAAATATAAACAGTGCAATCTTTAGACAGCATTATAAGAAAGTAGTCAACATTGATTCACAATTTCCCTTATTTAAGGTATTTTTCCCTTTTTACTTTACCTTTTACAAGCATTAATACATGTTACTGATTAATACTAATTACTTGTTCCAATTTTATGTTTGAATTGTTATGAATTTATGGGCTACCAAAATGTTGCATACCATGATGACTGCTGAGTTTACAAAACTGCTGGTTAATTTAGACCAGAAAATAACTCATTATATAACATATCTTGTATATAAAGTGAACTCTGCCCTCTCTCTAAAGCCTCTCTCTAAATCCTCACTAACACACCTGTAAACAAGTCACGACACCATTCACAAGTCATGACAAAGCAGGTGATTTTCACATGGCAACTCTTTAATTAGTTACGATTGAAAACGGTGTGAATGCTATTTATTATGGTGGAATGCTGCGTGTTATGGACTGCATAGTAGGCATATGATGGCACTGCGAGTGTGCATGAGTCACCTTTAATCTCGCTGCGTGTGAGTGCACAGGTAAATGCCAGCCCATATGTGCACAATAATCTCCTCATGTCTCCATCTGTAGTTGAGTGGAGCTGACTACACATCACTGAACTGGTCATATTAAGGGAAAATACCACTTGTCACAATTTTATACTTAAATTATAAGGGCACTCTTTTATAATACTGTGTTTTAGTCAGCGTGTACAAATGGTACAAATCTGACTGGCTTTTGTATTAAACACTGTGTGGGTTATCTTTAATCCATTATTTATCCATTCCTCCTTTAGTTTTAACAAGATGCCCAGTCCTCACTGGGGGAAAAGCATTCCCAAAACATGAAGCTGTCACCACCATGCTTCACTGTTTGTATGGTGTTTGATGAATAATAGTCAGTGTCACGTCAGTGTCACACATTAGATTGTGAGATTGTGAGAGAGTTTTGGATCTTTTATGGAACTTCTTTAGACATAGTTTAGTTAAACATAGTTTAATTTTGGATCCAAATAAATTGGTCACTTTTTTACATGCTTAGGCAATGCACCAAATTTGAATGCAGTGCAAAACATTTATTTATTATTTTATTTTTAAAGTGCATTATTACATTATTACATTATTTAATAATGTCTACCCCTAAACATTATCACAAAGATTATTGTAAACATGATCATTTGCTCAACAGAAATATTCAAAAATTCCATTGCAGTGAAATCTTGTTTTACTGTAATGTACATTTAAATTGTGTAAACGCATTTTACATGATTTTGCTGTTGAGGGCATATCAACTGACAAATAAAACATCAACCGTTTTATTTGCCATAGTAAATCTTTGCAGAGGTGCCATAAATCTACAGCTATGCAGCTTTTTTCATAAGGACATTCTTTGATTGCAATCTTCTCTGTGGGTATTTTCCTATTACACCCATGCTCAATAACATGCATTCAGTTCTCTGTCATTTCATTTATTTACAAACTCTGATAACCATCAATATTTAAAGTTTCGGTATTCACATATCCAATTGAGAGTGAGTCTTTTTGTCTGTTGGATGTGCTGGTGTCGTGTCGTTAACACACTGTGAGATTTTAGGCATGTGCAGATTTGTCATTTGCGTGAATCAGAGAATGCAGGTTTGTGGAGTAGTGTCTCAACATGAACACTCATGGCATAATTCCAAATTATTTTTTCTGGATTGTTTTCGTTTATATAGAAGAATGAAGCCCAAACTTGAACTGTTTTGAGAGGACAGAAATAAGCAAAAACCTTTCACAGCTATATACAGATAAAGATATTTAATTGTAATACAAAGTGGAAAACTACTGTGAAAATGTGATTAGTTGATCACAATACACTACACTATGAGAAATTGCTACACAGGGGTTCTTTGAGCAATGTCATGGAAGAACTTGTCTGTAAAAGATATGAATGTGTGTGTGTGAGGAGCCTTTAAATCAGTGTTTTTCAATCCTGGTCCATTAAGTTGTAGTTTAGATATGTAAATCAGTAGCTTAACAAATATAATTATAATAACTTTTAGCTTATTGTTTAAGTTATGGTACATGTCTTTTTGTTGTTTTTGTGTTTGGTAGGTTTTGTTCATGGTTGGTAAAACTGTGACTATAAAAGTTGCGCACTGTGTGTCTGTGCTTTCTTGTCTTTAGTGTATGCTCTGTCTCTTATTTGTCTTTGTTAATATTTTTGTTTGTTTCTACATGTTTAGCATTTGTTATGTGGCTCTTTAATGTCCACTGTGTATATTAGGTTGAGGTATTTAAGGTTTTGTAGTTTAGGTAGACAGGTTTTGTGTTTTCCTATTCACCTAGCCAAGCAGAATGTTACCATAGGACTATGTGGTTAGTTTTTATTATTATTTAATTATTATTTTTTGGCATCTTCTTACCTGGCTTCTCTCAATGTTTCATGTAGGCGCTGATTATATCCTCTTGTGAGACTGTTGGATGATTCATTCTATTAAATTCTATTAAATTCACCAAAAAACTTTTGGTGAATTTTGTTGTTAGCCTTGTATCTTCAATGCTCTTGGGTTGTTTCCTTTGTGTGTTGCAACCTCAGGGCATTTTCACATTTTACAGTTGCTCTGGTTTTGCTCTGTTAGTTTTGGTTTTAATCACAAGTTTTTAACAAGTTTGTAAATTTTCCCTTTGGTTTGGTTTGCTTTCATGCAGAAAAAAAGTGCTTAAAATGCAGAGATTCCTCCTGATTATACTCAAATGATATGCAATATCCCAGAAATAATGGGAGAAAGTGCACATGGGCAACAGAAGGAGACGAGGGAAATACACACAAAGTGAGAGAGTGAAAAATACAGGATCCTGATAGGCCCCTCTTCATGCTGAGTAGACCAATGAGGTTTTTGTATGGCCAGCCCTAAACTACATTACAATCTATTCCTTCTGAATAGGGTTGAAATAATGACACTGTTAGCACTGTTAGGAACAGTGACTGCAAAGAGCATGTAGAGGTTGGATTAAACAGGGGTTCTCTCATTTATTAACATTGCTAATGTTAAACTAGCTGGCTAGGTGTTAATGAGCTACTGTACTACTCCATTAGACAGTAGCCAAACAAACGGTCTAAAATACTGCATACTGTATACTGTATACTATATACCAATAAATAAATAAATAAATATATATATATATATATATATATATATATATATATATATATATATATATATATATATATATATATATATATATACATTTATTTATTTATTTATTTATTTATTGGTATATAGTATACAGTATGCAGTATTTTAGACCGTTTGTTTGGCTACTGTCTAAAATACTGCATACTGTATACTATATACTAATAAATAAATATATATACTGTATATATATATATATATATATATATATATATATATATATATATATATATATATATATATATATATATATATACCAATGGTGTCAGACCTGTTCTGCTGCAAGTTCAGAAAAGTCTTGTGTTTTGGAATGGTGTATATTTTTGTGGCTGAGCATGGAACAATGACAGAGATTGCATTTCTTTGTAATTGTAGTTATTATCTGAGTCATATACCAGGATAAACTACACTTGAATGTAATTTAGTTTAAACCTATGGAGTACACCTAACAGTTGGGTTGGATCAAGATCAGATCACATTCTCACTAGAAATAAGACGCTTTCTCTAAAAGACAGTAATATTCTTTGGACAGAGATCCAGTTAAGGAACAGCATTTTCTCCTTCCTCAACAGTTACAATGACTTTGGATGCGCGTATGCTCACTATCCTTATAGTGAATAGTTTGTGAATGTGTGAGCATGTGTTTAAATCTGTGGTATTGCTGTGCAAGTGCTGTAAAAGTGTTTCTAATTCTAAAAAAATGCTTTTATTTTTATCTTATCTTAATGCTTTTATTTTTACATTTATCTTATTAATTTGTATTTATTTGTTCAACAATTTAGCTAAACATTTTAAAGAACAATTTATATGTATGTCTGTATGGATCACTGGCAAATAACACTAAATTCTCTGATTCCTGGTACATGGCCACAGTCTACCTATGCCATAAAAAGCAGCAGATTGCAGAGCTGTAGGCTGAATTGGTAATGAGAGACCCCTGGTGGTTTAATATGTTACTGTAAATCCAAACCAGGAGCCCAGCAGAACAACTGTTTTCTGACAGCTGGAGATTATCTCTAGTAGTGTTTCCAGTATTTTTTTTTAAATGTTGGTGCAATCTTGAAAATGTATGGTTTTAAATGTCATTAATGGGTAGTATAAAGTAATTTTATAAGAGTAAAAACACAATACACCATACAATATATAATACACAGCTGCACATCACCTGACAGGTGACAAGACCTTGGATTTCTTTCTAAGCTGATGCAAATCAACAAGGAGAAACATTTTTTGTTGTAAAAAAAATGAGAAAATGCCTCTACCTGTAGTGATCTTAGCTAAGAGAACACAGTCATGTGTTTCTAAGAATAAACCCGTGAGAAATGAAATCTTTGAAATCTTTTTGGTCTCTGATCTTCTAAACAACAGTTGCAGATGCAGATTCATGTGAGAGGTGCAGTGAACTGGAGCAAATAAAGATTTAAATCACATATTTCAAACTGCAGTTAAGATAATAAAAGGCAGAGGGTTCATACTTCATTCAGACAGTACCAAGAAGTGTATCTCTACACTGTGCTTTCACCCAGTCTCTTTCCTGCTGTCTTCTCCCTGTACGGTGTGATTCAGGCTTTTCAGAAAGATCCTAGATGGTTTCCTTTATCTCAGGAAAAATGAATGTTGTTTTGTCTGTTAGACTGACAGATAGAATTTGACCTAGTACAAAGTGATTTGTTTGTGTGTTTATGTAAATTGCATAATGTGTATGCTTGAATGCATGTGGTGTCATATAAAATAGGTAAGTATTGACACATGTAATCTCTTTCAAGCTGAAATATAAAATACACTGCCTATCCTAAACATGAAGACCAAAAATGTGACCCTTTAAAGCAACGAATTACGTACCTGTATAAATGACAAATTGCTTGTTTGCACCTTGCAATATATTTTTGCCTCATTATTTTTTATCATAATTTTTTGTAGTCATTAATAAATCTACATGCATTCTGAAGAATGTTTTTGAACTGTCAGATGCCAGGTCCATGGATATTTTCCTTATTTTTAATAATATCTGATAATACTTCTGCCATCAACTGTGGTGGTCTTTCTTGGCCTTCCAGTTGTTTTTATGCTCACCAGTTCTCTCATATTTTTATAATGATTTTCCAAAACGATTTTGGATTTTGTAAAGGTTGGTAAGTCTGAGCGTGTTTTCATACTATTTGGTTTGGTTAAAACCAAAAAAAACCTCTGGTTCGTCTGCACCCTTAGTGTGGTTTGATTGAGTAAGTGTGAAAACATGATCATTTCTTGATCCGACCAGACTATCAAATATACTTCTTTTATTTGAGCTAAACTGCTGATAAGATGATCTGGTAATCTGGTATATTAGCAAGATAACGCTAATTACCACAGCTATGAACAAACACCATCTCTGCTCCATGCCAGACAAACTAAGTCTCCCTGAAGCTGCGGGAGTCTCCCGCATTTCGGTAGTGGCTCCCTGATGCCCGCGAGTCACATATAATCTCCCGGAATTCAGAACGAGTGCCCCAAGAGTGCACTGCACACAAACGCGCACACGGGCGACAGGCTTTTTTTCTCTAATCGCGTGTGGGAAGGAGAGGGAGAAAATAGAGAGGGTTTTGATTGGCCTGTTCTCTGCAAAGAGTCTGTGTCAGTCAGTCAATCAGTTTTTAGTGTGGGCGGGCAGTGTTTTTCCCCCCTCCCGGACGTGATTTTTTCAGTGAGTGAGAGAAAGCAGATCATGGCGGAGGCAATATTAATAATTATTGTAATATGATATGAAATGTTTTTGATGTTGTGCATTTTTTTGTGATATTGTAAATGTCAATTTTTGTCAAATAAAGGTTTTTTTTTTTTCCAAAAAAAAAAAAAAAGGAAAGCAGAGGCAGGGCCTTCCAAAAAGAAAAAAGATAAAACTCATTTCACCTCTGAATACTCTAAATTTAATATAAAAAAAGTAAAATTAATTAGTATAAAGGTAAAGTTTTGTTATCCTTTGGTGTGTGTGCAAGTTGTTTTTGTTTTGTGTTTTTTGGCGGGGTGGGTGGGGGATTGGGTAACCTCCCTGAAATCAACTTTTGCAACTTGTGATGTCTGCCATGCTGTTTACACGCATTTACTACTGTTTACTAAGTGTAAATCTGCAAAATGTATATTGCAACATGATCTCACACAGAAACTTCCATATAATAGACGTGTTTGGCATGTTATACAACTGTCAACTGTCTGTCAGGTCAAAGAAGAATTTAAAAACAGTGTTAATCTTGAAGAAAATCATGTGTATATGAAATTCTGAAACCAAATTAAAGACTTAAGGTGTAAGTTAATGTAATGTTAAAGTGTAGATTAAGTTGTAAATTAATGTCAGGTTAAGGCTTGGTGTTGGTATAGATAAGGTAATCAAATTGCATTTTTTGTTTTTGTCCTTTTAGATTTGTGTAATGATCGGGCCGGACTCAGGCAAGCCTGGATGCATAGAAACAGTTTTTTTTTAAAACCAAGGGGCGATACAAAGAGTGGTCAAACAGAAAAGGTTCAGTGCGGATAAACAGGAGCCAACAGGGAATGACATACCATAAACGGTGAAACAGTCCAAGGTCAAAAACACAGGCAAAACACAGCAGAATCGAGGTACATGGAAAAATGGATCAAAAACAGATAATCAAAACAGAGCAAAGAAAACGTGTTGTAAAGCAGGACAAACCAAACAATACTCGGCAGGGAGAGAGTGAACTGAGGGGGTATAAATACAGGGGGAAACAGGTGAGGCTAATTACGTTAATTACTTCCTGGTAGGGCTGTGTGCAGAGTCATGTGATCAGATGTGTCATTGTAGTTCAAGTGTGGTGCGTTCTGGATATTGTAGTTCGGTGACTGAAGAGTACAGGAAGAGCTGAGTGTGAGAGAGACAGGAGCACTATCAGCGCCAGATGTGACAATTTGTTAATGTAACATTGCGTTTGCTGAGTCTACTCAATTACTTGTTATCAGTTGTAAGCCGGTTCTCGGTTGTAACACTGTGCTGCCATATGTCTATGATTGTATTGGTCTATAAAAAAAAAAATCTACATGTTAAACTAAAATTAATGCTTAAAAACTTTAAAGAAGTAACAGGGAGGTCAACAATTTTAGGAGCTATAGAATTCAGAGGCTAAGAAGGTGCACCAGTCAGTGATAGAAAAAACTATACAGAAAATTGTCTTGTATGTGCCTGTAAACTAAACTAAATAGAAGTTAACACAGCTACAGTATACATTTTCTGTGTAATGTTTTATGAGCAAGAAAGTGTTGTTTATTTAAGAAAACTGTTTATTAGGAATGGAACTCCAAAGTGTAATACGGACAAGTGGAGGAGATCACATTTGCATGCTCTGCAGACCATCACAGTGTGATTTGTTAATTTGCTATTCTGTGATTATCAGCTTTATATAAAATAAAAATAGCATTACAAAACATAGCTGTACATCAAAGACAATTTTCTTAATAGGGCCTGATGAAAGATCGTTTTTTTTCTGCTTTTCTTTTCTCTGCATTTTTGTCCTGATAATGTATGAAAACAAACACACACACACACACACACACACACACACATCTTAACATACACATTCGTGAGTGAGATATAGCTAACGGACGGCGGCATCTTGTTTCTGTGAAATTGACCAGAACAATCTGTACATCTCTCACTGTGCTGAAACCCCCTCTACACACACACACCCCCATGCCTGCACGAACACACACACACACACACACACACACACACACACACACACACACACACACACACACACACAAATACACACACACACACATACAGCTTGGTCTGTGATGCATCCTTCAGCCGGAGGAATGTTTAAAGCTGTAACTCATCAGGGCTTGTCATGGGAGAAGCTTGTGCAAGTACAATGGCAAAATAACGTAATGGCTGTTTACCATAATTACACCATCACCAGTGACAGCCAACACCTTCTCCTCTCTCATACACGTATCTTCTCATATCATCGCTGCAAACTGCAGAAACACACATCTGTCATGTCTTATCTTCTACCTTCACAACTTCTAACATGCTAAGGAGCCCGTACTTAAAAACCCACCATGGAACTACTCAGGCAGGTGATGTAAATTAAAACAGATGTAGTCTGATTTTACACTGGGACTTTCTCTACTGCTCTAAAAATCCTCTCGGAGGTTAATTTTGGGTAGTGTACCTCTTGGTGAGAGACTGTTGACTGCTAGACTGTTGACTGCCTATACACTGCATACAAATAAATTTTACCTAGTTGAAAGACATTGAGACTGGACTGAAACCAACCCAAACAGATGATGTGGCTCTTCAAACCATCACTGATTTTGGAAACTTCACACTAGACCTTAAGCAGCTCGAATTGTGTAACTCTCAACTTTTCCTCCGGACTCTGGAACCTCTTTTTCCAAAAATTAAATACAAAATTTACTGATGGTAAATGACTTTTTATTGGAAACAAGCCATGATCATCAACAATAAAAAATAGATCACTCTGTGTGTAATGAATCTATATAATATATAAGTTTCACTTTTTGAATTGAATTACTAAACTAAATTAACTTTTCTTTCATATCCTAATACTTTGGAATGCACTAGTGAGCACACCACCCAAACTGACATACATTGAATATGCATTGTTTAAGGGCCTGACAGTGGCAACTTTACCAAACCTGGGTATTAAACCAATAACATAACCCATAAATCGATAACCCTGTGAATGAACCAACCGCTGAACCACCACAGCCCCTGATTTATATTGAATAAAAATATATTGGAATTACTATATTGCTTATTTAAAAATGTGGAGAAATTCCCTTTGTTTTTGTAATGAAAAAGACATTTTACTGACCTGAATTTTAAATACAGTGTAAATTAATGTCAATTGTTTACATTTATGACAGGATTTTTTTCAGTGCTGAACATCGAATGAAAAAATAACAAGTCAGATGTGCAAGTGTGAAGCTGTTGATACAGCACAAATTCAGCTATTATGAAATTAAACATGACATTGAACAGTTAGCAAAAATAAAATAATAGCTCTTCACTTCAAGAGGTTCATAACTGAATAACAAGCTTAGAGTTCCCGCCGTTAACATTTAAGGGCATTAAGGTGCTCACATGAATAACGCTGCACTCTCACAACCCTCTGTGTCACCTCCCTTGAAGGGTACGAAAAATGATGGGTGTATTAAGTTCTTATTTTAACACTGTCCTTCACTTCTCACAGCTGAGAGAGCTTCATAAAATATCCAAACTCTTTACAGCTTCAGACTTCTGTCCAGCTAAAATATATGACCTGAATTCTCCTCTGCAGAACGAAGTGTCCTGTCAGAAATGGATGACAGATAAAATGGTCAGTTTCAGACTCCCATCAATATGAGAGTGGCAAGTTGTTCTTGCTTTCTTGAGTTATTCTTGAGTTTTTCTTTGCTCAATGTACAGAACACAGCTAACTTAATTTTTTTTTTTTTACTTTTTATGAATAACTTTTCACATTTGTTCCACTTCATCTTCTATAACTTTCTATAAAATCTATAAAATAAATTATTTGCAGACAAGACACCATTTACTATTGGACAAAAGTTTTGAGACACCTGCTCAACCATTGTTACTGCAAAAATTAAGGGTATTAAAAAGGGTATTTTTTAACTGTGGCTAGTTTTGTAACTGTGAAAGTGTGCAGTGAAATATTTAATGTATATTTGGGTACATTGCTGTCAGGGTTTAATTCAGTAACAAACACATTACTGAAGTCAGAAGTGCTTTTATGGCATCCCTTCAAATAACCCTTTTTAGAAATATCAAAATGAGAAATGGCTGAAATAACAAAAAGATGCAGAGCTTTCAGACCTCAAATAATGCAAAGAAAACATGTTTATATTCCTAAAGATTTTAAGAGTTCAGAAATCAATGTTTGGTGGAATAACCCTGGGTTTTCATTACAGTTTTCATGCATCTTGGCATGTTCTCCTCCACCAGTTTTACACACTGCTTTTGGATAAATTTATGCCTTTACTCCTGATGCAAAAATCCAAGCAGTTCAGTTTGGTTGGATGGCTTGTGATCATCCATCTTCCTCTTGATTATATTCCAGAGGTTTTCAATGTGGTAAAATAAAAAAAACTCATACTTTTTAAGCAATATCTTATTTTTTACAGAGCTATATATATAGTCAGTTCTTGAAGATATGAAAAACTGAGTGCAAGACAGTGACTTGTGAGCCAGGTTGTGACAGCTCATGGGTCAGAACATCTCCAAAATGTTAGGTCTTGTGGATTGTCCGTGGTATGTAGGGGTTATTAGCAAAAGTGGTCCAATGAAAGACAACCAGTGAACCGAAGTGAAGCCAAAGACAGCCAAAGCTCCTTGATAGGATCCACTGTGGCCCCACCTCATAGCTGACAGGACTTAAAGGACCTACAGCTTATGTCTTGGTGCCAGATAGGGCAGAATATCTTCAGAAAGCCTTGTTGGAGTCCCTGCCTTTTTAAATCATATCTGTTTTCCTTGTTGGTACGTTAAATTATTAGTACTGCCCTGTAAACCAAATGATTATTTTGTATTAAAATAAATACGTTTTATCTGGCTAGTTGCTGGCCAATATTTTTAAAGGAATCAAACTTACAGGTGGTTTTAGTAATCCATCATGGCATAGTCAGGGTTACTCTGCAATTCACACCATGCTCTCAGCAAAAACTTGAATTACAGCTTTTGTAGAACAGCTTCAAAACAAGAAAAGACGAAGTGAAAAACACACCTAAACACGCCTCCCTGCTCCCCCAACTCCCAATCTATCTGCCAGAACTTTCACACTAATAATAGGTACCCTTTGTCACTTATGTCTTGGGGAAGTGTTTTAAATGGGGGGCTCCTAATTGTATGCTTTGCTTTTGCACAGGCCACGAGAAAAGATTTTTGCTTAAGGCTTTAAGTTTACTCATTCTCACTACTTTACCTTATTTGTTTTCAGACAGTACATTAGCTCAATGCCTAGCACTAACTGAGTTTAACACAACAATTAAACAGTAAACCCAACGTTTTGCTAAAGTTTCGGACCAATCTAAGCCCAGACCATAACAGAAAATGACAGTTGGTTTTCTCACCACACAGTCCAGATTAACCATTACATGACAAAGCCTAGGCTGTAGTCAAGGTACGGTGGATCCTTGTTAGGATTTGGAGGTATTGTAAAGACTTGATAATGAAAATTCGGCCTTCATTGTTCACTATTTTGCCCTGTTTTCATTGCGTTGTTTTTTTCCACTCATTTTTTATGTGCAAAGAGAACTGAATTGAAAATCTCTGGAATATAATCAAAAGAAAAAGATGGATGATCACAAGCCATCAAACCAAGCTGAACTGCTTGAATTTTTGCACCAGGAGTGGCATAAAGTTAGTTATCCAAAAGCAGTGTGTAAGACTGGTGCAGAAGAACATGCCAAGATGCATGACAACTGTAATTAAAAACCAGGGTTATTTAACCAAATATTGATTTTTAAACTTAAGTAAAACTTTATGAATAACTTGTTTTCCTTGCATTATTTGAAGTCTGCAGCTTTTTTGTTATTTTAGCCATTTTTCATTTTCTGCAAATAAATATTTGGAGTTTGGGAGAAATGTTGTCTGTGGTTTATAGAATAAAACAACAATGTTTATTTTACTCAAACAGAAACCTATAAATAGCAAAATCAGAGAAACTGATTCAGAAACTCTCAGTTTTTTCAAGAGCTGCATATGGCAACTTAAATTATTCAACCGAAAATGGAAAATAAAAACATTCCGTTAAAAGAATTAAATTTAATCCAAAATATGACATTTTCTTTTGTTTTTTTTGGTATCAGTTTACTATCTCTTTACAAACTGAATTTTGGTCATCTCTACTCAATAATCAGAAAATAAAAGAAAACAAAAAAAACACTAATTGTAACAATTCCCTGTTAAAAAAGGAGAAAATAAAAAGGCCCCTGTCCCCTGTTTAGAAGTTATATACATATATAACAATTAAGTATAACAAAGGTAGCAAGTTCACAGGACTGTGTAGAGTGCTGGGTTGTTCTGAACATGATGATGAAGATAAAGTTACACTTGCACCTTTCTAGACAATTAAGGATGCGTTACAATCATATTCTACACACAGTCATTTACATTTAGCACTCTTCCACACACACAGGTGAAAAGTAGCATCCATGTTTGGGCATACAGTCATACAGTTATACACATGTCGTATACGTACATGTCTACTTGGCCAATTTAGTTTTTGGAGTTTTGGACTTTTTCCTGGGTCACATTGTCTCATGCTCCTTATTTATAGCTGACAGAGCCAGAGCTGCCAGGTTCGGTATTCCTGTCTAATTGGGCTTGTTAGAAAATCCAGTTGCGGGTGAAAATTCAGGTGTGGTGGGGTGCGTTTTTCTGGGCTACTTTACTTTTTGACGGCCGTCAAGAAAAAAAAAAAAAAAAAAAGTATGTTAACACAGCAGTCAAATGTGTACATTTGTACAAGTCCAGACTAAAATCAATCTTCCTTGGAATTGATTACAACAAATAAAAATTTCATTAATTAATTAAGGAGGACAGAGCGAAAAGGAGAGCGAAAGAGAGAGAGATCATAATGTAACCAGAAATCACAAGGTGGTGAAAAAAAATGTTCAGATAAAGTACTGATAAAAAAATTGTTATGATCAAACACTGATAGTTATTTTGCCATTTGCATCAAATGTGTGACAGATATATAACTATGGCTAGTTTAAGCTTCTGAAGGGCGGGTTTTAGACTGACTTTGGGCTGGATATTTTTGTTAGACCTGGCAACCCTGGACGGAGCTGATCACCTACAAAACACCCTGGTTATACATCCAGTCATGTATTGTCAATCCCAAACTACAGCAAAGGTGACAAAAAAATGAAACTCACTTCAAACTGGCTCGCGCTGTCTTCCGTGATTGAGCAATAGCAGGGGATACATCTGCCCGCACAGGGTCCTGAGACTGGCTGGGGCCTGAAGAGGAAACAGATACTCTGATAGTGGAACTTGTTCTGATTGTAGGGAGTGTAGTGAAGTGGGTGAAAGGTTACGTAAGAAGTTCTCCCGTTAAGACACTGATCTATGCTTACATTCCACATTCTGCCTACTCGGGGTGCTCATATATCAGCGCTCACAGTAAGATCTTGTGTAAACATTTGCTTTACCACAATGCACACCTCGCCGTCCTTATCAAAACTTGCATAAAGTGTTGAAAATCAACTTGTGTATGCTGTGGCGACACTGAGATTTGCATAATTGGGGGTGTAAATTCAATTAAACTGCGCTGCAGGTGCTCTAAGCTCTGAAAGCCTGTAAGTAAGAAGCAGACAGGTAGATGTGATTCTATTCTTCTATAAATCCGCGTAAATGTGCACGTTGCGTAAATGCAAAGCTGGAGAAGGCTTTTGAGCATACTGAGAGCGCAGTATAATTGGACACAAATGAATTCACATCAATCAGGATGTCACATATATCACTTCCACAAAATAACATGCAGAGGATTTACTTTCCCTCCATAAAGGTGCATGAATAGTTACAACTTGACCTTTGGCCTGTGGATAAACATACTTAAAAAAAGTAAACTATAAAAATATGCTATTTTTTCCGTTCAATCAAACAGAGCAGTCAGCGTACAGGCAATTTTTTTTACACTGCAATTTTTCATCCATGCACAAACTTTGCAATAGCTTATAAAAAGCACTTAAACCAAAATAAAAACAATACTGTATTTGTAAAAGAAATCGAGTCTATTTTGTTGCTGTGCAATAAAACAGCTACTTTACAGGACAGAGAAAAAAAAACATTCTAAACCTTTAATGGAAGTCAATGTAAACAGAGTTTATTTCAGCTAGTTTTAAAGTATTTCTATTGGTCTATTCATCAATAAATTTTGGCAAAGTGTAAAGGAACAGTTTGTCTGTTCAAAATATGTAATAAACTGAAAATCGACAAAAATTGAGATACTTGTTTTTCATTGGAGAGCGACGATTTGCTTTTTTCAGTAGTGCCACAATACTCTCTACCCAGCCTGAATTCTTTGTTACTTTATGCTTAAAGTAACATTATTTCAAGTTTGCATCAATATTCAATTATCTTTCCATCTTCAAAGAACTTTTATTGTGCATCAAATATTTTTTTTAATTATTGTTTTTTTTAACATTCTATATAGAACCATGAACATACAGTTAAACGGCATATTTTAAAACATACATTTAGGTATTGTTAGTGCTCTTATGACCTAAATATAATCAAATGCTTATAGCATCATAATAATTATCATAGTTAGACAAAAACATTATGCTGATTCCAGGTAAAATTTTAATGTTGATATACACATTTTATTTTGAGTGATCCTTTTTAAATAAAATAAACACTCATCAGATTCTCAGTTAATAATCAACAACATATCAGCATCTGAACATTCAGTAGATAACCACAAGGCCTTTACTGAAGACTAGAACTGAATTCAGATTTTTTTCACTTTATTTGTAGTATCCACCTTAATATTGAAAAATTAACCTGACAAATTACTGATCGTGTAACAACTTTAATACGGACTAATCTAAACTTCCCTAACAAGCCGTTACAGACCTGCTGCTGACACCAGTCTGTAACTGGAGCTTCACTGGATTAGGGCTGAGTCTATGGGGACAGATTTGATCTTGGACTTAGACTAGGGTTAGAACTAGGTTATGAATTGAAGTTAAAGTTAGAACAAGGGCCAAAATTATATTTAGCATTAGGCTTTGTGTTGAGATTAGGGTTAGGTTTGGGTTAGGCTTATGTTTTAGGTAAATGGATGGATCATGTTACACTCTAAAAAACAGAGGTACGATATGAGTACTTTTTTGTACTCAAAGGTACACTCTTCATAATTGTACCCTCCAAGGTACAATATTGGTCTTTACAGGGTCAGATTTGTTCCCTCTGAAGTACAAAGTAATTTTTAACAGCAATAAGTACAAATTTGTACCATTTAACCAGCCAAAGGGTACATTCAGTATTCTGTATCACTGTACTAATTAACAATATATATTTTAATTGCGCATTTTTTATTTGAAAGCCAGTCAATTTTGCATCATCAAGTTTTTGAGCCATATTTAGTTGATGATAATGTTTATAATCTTTATAATCTTAACTGGCACAAAAACCATGGGTACAAAAAGGGACTTTCATGGAAAGGTACTTTTTTGTACCTCAATATAAGGTACAGCCCCAGCGACAAGCTTTGTACTCTTTTAAGTACAAATCTGTACTTACTTTTCTTAGAGTGTAAGTCTATTTCATGTAACATATCAAGAGTACATTAGTACTGCATCAACAGAACATCTTTATGGTATTTACCTTAGTGTATTCAGATGTTGTTGATGTGTTACTGATACTCTGTTAAGAAGAGTTTATTAAACATTTTTTATAAAACAGGATCACTTAAAATAAAGTGCTACGATATGTTTTTTCAACATAATTTTAAGATTAAAACTTCAACCAGAATCTGAAGTGAAAAAAGCCTGTGAACCAAATTGGTAGAGTATTATGGGATTTCACACAAACAGGGGCGCAACTACATACTTTTTGGGGTGTATGCAAACGTAGTATCTGCGCCCCCGGGGTTTTAAGTTTTATAAGTTTTACATTCATCAGCGTGGGGGGAGAGATACGTTTTAAAATCGCGTCCTGTCATTATTTTTTCACCGCGCTCCACAAACCAGCAAGCTGATTGGCTGTTTCTCCGGAGAGGAAATTTATTTGGGGCTTGGATTTGGCGCCCCCTCTAGTGCAGCGCCCCTATGCGTCGCATAGGCTGCATACCCCCTTTTTGCACCACTGCACACAAATATGACCCAGGTTACACAGTGCTGTGCAGTTCTTGCAAAAGATTGTGAGCAGAATCACCAAAATTACATAATACAGTAGCCAGCATTCCAAGGTCAAAGTGGCAATAACAGAAACACCATTTGTCAGATTAGAAATCTTTGTAGCAGATATTTTATGGTAAAATTGTGACATAATGTTTGCTTTAACTGCAATTGATGTTTTATTATATTTTATTATATATATATTCCTCCATTTCTTGAGTGTATGGATATGTGTGTGTATGTGTGTGTTGTGTTTCTAGGCAGTTCATGGCCTCAGGCCCTTACAAACACATCTGCTTTGCCCTGAGCATTCCTCCTTATCTGTTTGGTGTAGCACACGTGCAGTCTCTCTTTATGCTGCTATCAGCACGAAGGCAAACCCCCATAGCTTCAGCACAGAGCCTCTTTTATTTCAGATATGAATTAGAAAACTTAATCTCAGCGGAGCCGTCTGCAAGTCACTCTCTGACCATCTGCTGCTGTGCTACAGTGTCATTACAAGCAAAAGCAGAAACTGGAACCAAGGTTGTTTGTAAGCAATCGCTGGCACAGAAACGTGGCATCTGTATGGTGGACAAATGGAGCCATGCCACACGCCGAACGTTGAGAGTGATGAGTGGGTGGAAAGAAGAATGTAAAAGCTTTAAATTGAGAGAGAACAAGCGATGATGGGGTTCATCAATCTTGCGATGTGACGGATTGAGATGGGATCTTGTTTAAATCTCTAATGTGATTTCCTGTGGGCAGTTTAATGAACAGCAAGCTGTAAAAATGGAAACTCAGTGACACTCTGGGGAAAAGTTATACTCCTAAAAATTAAGGTGCTTCAAATGGTTCTTTAAGTGATGCAACAGAGAAAAACACTTCTGGTTCCATAAAGAACCATGCTAGTAGAGTTGAGTGAGTGTATAGAATCTTTACATTGGTAAATAACCTTTATATCAGTTGATAAATATATTTATCTTTAACGGTTTCTTTTCTATTACAAACATGATTCTTTATGGCTCTGACACTAAAGGTAGGTGGGAGGTACTGTACTTAAGTACATTTGTGAGTATCTGTACTGTAACTGAGTATTTATGTTGCTTGATAATTGTTATATTACATTTTTATATTATATTATATATTTATATTTTACTTTTCACTCACTACATTTCCAAAATAGACTATTATTGAATTTTAATTCAACTGTTTTTAATTGTGCAGTTTTTAGTCAAGCAACTAATGCACTGCTATTCTTTGAGGAATGCTTTACAACAGGGATGGGCATTTATTTTTTTCAAAGGACCACATGATAAATTGAAGTGGTTCTGGAGGCACAAACCAACAGGTTGATCTCAGTGTAACTCAATATTAATTTGATAAAAAACTATTTATTTTAATATATATTTTCAACATTATATATCACACATTGAAAATCAACATTTAAAAATCTATTATGAACAATTGTTTTGTTTGTTTTTGCAGTAAAGGCCAAGTGAACTGTATACAAAATGCTATTGCTATTTTGTTTCTAGCCTATTTACCTAATTCACTGTTTTCATTCTTTTTTTCTTATTTAGTGAGAGAAAACAGGTCTGTTCCTGAGACGGACAGTGAAGTCCATTTTCGTTTTTAAAGTGGATATGCGAAAGATACCTGACAGGTAAGGTTATTAAAAAACTCTGAATCGATCTTTTTTTAGCATACGCTGACATTTTTCAGGGTTATCAGCTCGCGTGCTAGTTAATTTGTATCTCTCCTGAGCTCCTGTAGCTCTTGTTTGTTTGCACATTATAGTAAAAGCAGCAGCTGCATATACTCACACAGACACACAAACATACTAACTAGCATAGATTATGAAAATAAAATAATAGAAATAACAGATATTTAGCTGCATTGCTGCATAATATATACGTATACACATTTAATTTAGTTTTTTTTATTACCATTGACCTCATGTGGACTGGATATGAATGTTGCCCTGGGGCTGCTGTACAATGCTTAGGTCTGCATAAGAAGAACCGTTTTTTTTTTTCAGACAGTGAAGGTCCACTTAAAAAAAAAAAAAAGTAATGGTAACAGGGTAGGAGGGATGTCAGAACATTAAAAACTATTTACAAACATTTTCTTGCATTTCTACTGCCAGAAAGTTTTTGTTTAGTAATATTAAATTTGTAACATTGAAATTAAAAGAGTTTCTTCTAAAGCATGCCTTAAAGAACCAATTAGAGTACCTTTATTTTTAGGAATCCATGTCATAGTATGTGTCAGTGAATTCTAAATGGGAATTGATGCTGATACAAACTTGTTCTGGATTTCACTTTCAACACAAATTCCATAGAATGTGCAAGAAGTGCCAACAGTTATTTACAGTGAAATACAGTACGTTTCTTTATCAGTGCACAATGCAAATCTGGAAAGCAGAGGTTGGTGGCTAAACCAGTTTTCAACACTGTCAACAAACACTAGGGTTGGTTTCATGCAACTGCAACACCTGTCTATATACCAGCTTGCAGACGTGTATTATAATCCAAGGATTTACAGAGTGAATTAGCAATTATACTGGATAATAACCCTCACTGGGCTTTACTGAGCAGCTACTTATTCTCCGTCCTTAGTTCTCCGACATATTTTAATGGTAACTAATCCTTAGTTTTATAAAACTCTTACCAGCACATTTTCATGTCTTAATCTTATTACTCTATGGAGAACAATTTCTGCATAGATAAACGATTAAAACTTAAGCAAAGTCATTCAGAGCTCCTGAATGTGACACATTGTGTTCAAGAGACACTTAACAAGTCTGAACTCTTCACCGTGCTTACGTCTGAAGCTTTTATAATGCCACTCACCTGCTGAAAGATGTTGCGTAAAATGGTTACAGATGTGCTGTCTAAAACACTGTGTTATAATAGTGTTGAGAGCAGGTTGGGACCTTCATTTTAAAAAAGAATGTTTACGGTACATGCAGGCTGCAAGGCCAATCCCAAGAAAATGCTTATTTGTTCAGATTGACCCCTATTTTACCATCAACATAACATATAAGCACTGGGAAGATGAGTGAAGGCAGTGGTGGACAAAGTACCCAAACCATTTGACTTAAAGTAAAAAAGTCCTCCCTTTATACCACCACTTGAATAAAAGTACAAGAGTTGTTCCCTTCAAATGTATTAAAGTATCCCAAGTATGAGTATCATGATTTATGCTTCTTAAGTCCTGTATATGTATTATTTCTGTAACAAGACTTTTGTTTAATCAACTCATTTTAGATGAAAAAAAAGGATGTCTTTCTTGGTTCACCAATCTTTTCATAAAATACCATTAATTAGTCTTGCACTGGTATCAACACTTATCATAAAAAAAACCCAAAAAACAGTTGCACACAGAAGGAAATGTCGGGTTGCAATACTGTTCATAGTAAGAAAGATAAAATTTCCAGGAACAATGAATAATTAAATATCTATTTAACTACACATGCAGAATATAATATAGATGTCTCAGCCTGTTGTTTCTGATGGTGTCTTCCAATAATGTATCCCGTGTAGCTTGAATATTTATGGTACGGTAGGTCTGTTGCTTCAAGGCAAGCTGTTAAGATGGCAGCAGCATGTGGACAAGTGTTGTACTGTTGGAGCATCAGAGCACTAGAATGTGCATTCAGAAAAGGTAGAGACCCTGGTTGCACGACCTTACAAATGCTAAGCTGTCAAAATGCCTTTAGTAAAGACCAAAGGTAATCTGGCACTGTACGAAAAGGCAGCCTGCACTATTACACCAGGTCTTCTAGACTTGGTATGACACATGACAACAAACAGCTACCTCAAAACCAATAGAAATTCTCCCCAAAATGAAATGAACTCTTTTTAATCTTGAATTGAAAGTTAAGGTTTTATCCTGTTCATGTAGTTTGCCATCAGCTGCCAGAGCCATGAGAGAGCACAATTGGCCTTGCTCTCTCTGGGTGGGTAGAGATCACTCCAAAGGGTGATGTCGATCAGCACAAGGCGTCTGTGAGCTGATGTATCAGAGCCGAGTCGCTGCACTTTTCTCCGAGCGCGCTGTGATGCTTCTCTGCAATTCTGCATCAGCAACAGTTCAAAAAGAGGTGGTGGCTGACTTTACATGTATCAGAGGTGGCATGTGCTAGTCTTTATCTTTCTGGTGTTGGGGCATCACTAGTGATAAGGGGAGTCCTAATGAGTCGATTATGTAAATTCAGGAGAAAATGTGGAAAAAAAAAAAAAATTAAATAAAATTAAAAAAAGAAAGTATCTCTTCTATTTTTACATCTCAATTTATATATTTGATATAATTGACACCTGATTTCTAAAAGACACCTCATGCATGACAGATTTATTACAACTCTTTTATTACACATCTCTGAGCCATAAGGTTATTTAAAAATGTATATATTTTTTAAAGTTATTTTATTTCTTTTTTAAATGTAAATGCTTTCCATTTATAGGAATGCTTGGTAATAAAATTAAGTAATTATGCACTTGATTGTTTAAATATTGATTAATATTGTTAACATGTCAGTGTATTTTATCAGGATAAACTAACTGCTTCTGTATGCATCTACAGTTTTCCTGGTAATCAGCACATACTCATTGAGAAGAGCATATGGCAGAGTTTCCACATAAGCTAACAAAGCAATTATAATGAACTGTAAGCAAGTCTTAAAGGAAGGAAATCAGAATGAAAGAGTGTGTAGTGAGAGACTGACTGAGAGTGAGAGGAAAAGAGAGAGAGAGAGGGAGAGAGAGCTGTGGCGTGTGTCAGGCTCAGCAGGTCTGCTGGGAGTTTGATTGTGTTTCCTGCGCGTGCTGTGTTGGGCCGGGTCCCGTCCCCTCACCCCCCTACACCGCTCCATCTGCCTTTCTTCCTCACACGCCCAACACACCCCACCCACCCCTACCGCTACCCCTACAGACGCTCCCCCGCCCCTGTTGGCACGGCCAGTCCTGGAGCAGGTGATAGTGTTGTCACGTCAGGCTGAGTGCTCTCTCCCGGACCCCCGGGGTGCTCGTATCCCGCAGTTTTCATCGCGGGACGGTGGGGGAAAGTGACACAACAACAAACGAAAGCTGTATTGGTCAGCCAGCTGATCTGCACATTTGAAATAACTCTTAAAAAACACTGATCACAAACTGATCAGTTTAACATAATAGATCATTCTGATAATCAAAAAGTCATATTGGTAACAGCACAATGCAGTTTCTTACTCACATAACTACAAATTACATAATGATTACACTAATTAAAATTGAATTACAGTGGCAATTACAACCCCCCACCTTACCTGCGGTTAAAAACAATGGCAGATTTTGCTAAAAAAATTAAATCAGGCACACTTTTTAAAATATCTGATAAGAACAAGTGGACATAACTTAAAATTATACATATAATAGAGGACCTTTAATATTTTTCTGTGCCCCCCATTGTGGTCACAAAAAGACCCTGTTTGAAAATCGCTGGTCTAGGGTGAGCTTATTGTCAGGCACAGGCTTCAGTCAGGGTTAGAATATTGTGGCCGGGTTCTTCACATAGGCCTAAGTTAAGACCAGGGCAGTGTGTATTTATGAGGGTAAGAGGGGGATAAATATTAAATAACTGTTGCAACTATGTATGAAACATTACTTTATAAACATCTACTCATTTACCAAAACTAATAATTTACTTAAGGCCTAAACAACATATACAGCTACATAATTTGTCTTTGTATCATGATGTGTCTTAAAATAAAAAAAAAGTAATAAAACATGTTACATGTTACAGAACATGAAAGAAATTATATAAATCAGGTAAAATTAATTTAGTGTTTATTTATATTTGCTTTTAGACATTTTTAGACTGTGATCAATTGTTAGTACATCAATTGACTACTATGTAATAAGAACACTGACAATAGATCTAATCTATGTAATCTATCTTAGAATATATTTTGGGTCTACTGTGGATCCTATTTTGACAATTTTAAAGGATGCATTTATAAAAAAAATCATATTTCTAAATAACAAGTGTATACACATTAGTGTAAGAATTCTACAACATATACAGCTGTAAAAATAAATAAGAGACCATTTTAGTTTCTGAATCAGTTTCTCTGATTTTGCTATTTATAGGTTTATGTTTGAGTTAAATGAACATTGTTATTTTATTCTATAAACTACAGACAACATTTCTCCTAAATTCCAAATAAAAATATTGTCATTTAGAGCATTTATTTGCAGAAAATGAGAAATGACTGAAATAACAAAACAAAAAAAAGATGCAGAGTTTTCAGTCCTCAAATAATACAAAGAAAACACATTCATATTCATAAACTTTTAAGAGTCCAGAAATTAATGTTTGGTGGAATAACCCTGTTTTTAATCACAGTTTTCATGCATCTTGGCATGTTCTCCTCCACCAGTCTTACACACTGCTTTTAGATAACTTTATGTCACTCCTGGTGCAAAAATGTAAGCAGTTCAGGGGTGCGTTTCCCGATAGCGATTGTTCTTAGGGATTTAAGAACAACTTTAAGAACGACTTAACTTTAAGAACGCCATTTTTCCGACTGTTTCCAGAAGCCACTCTTAAGTCTCCATACTTACGAAGGACCTTTAAGTAGCACTTTGGTGGCTCCGCCCCCGTGTCTGTGAGGTTTAAGGCAAAGCCAGATGAAAACTAGACCACCGATTTATATACAGTTCTTCATTATTAAGCCACAAAGGTATAATTTTGTATGATATAAAAAGCCAAATAAAATATATTTACTTATTTGTTTACTACTACGACTGTCAGACTGGGGAAAACCGTTAATTTAATCCATATGTGTGTGATATGTGTGAATAAAAATTATATTTGTAGGTAATTGTAACTTTTTCTTCACGTGAATACGATTATTTCAACCATATAATAAACCCAAATACTATGAATAAATATGCGCAGGTTAATAAATTAATTTAAATAGTCTGGAATTTAGTCTTTTTTTTATTGTTTATTTTTTTATAAATACGTATGCTGAATGCATCTTTAAATGCATTTTTTTAAGGATCAAAAGCGGCCTCTTTCGTTTTTGAGTCAGAACTGCACGTGGATTCCACGTTAAGAAGAACTTAGTTATTTACGAGTGGGTCAGACCACTCGTAAAGTTACGAACGAGTTTAAGTACTACGTTAGTTACGAAGGCTTTCGGGAAACGCTCGTAATTTTAAGATTGTTCGTAAGTACGAAGTTACGAAGTACTTAGCGTTAAGAACGTTTTGGGAAACGCACCCCAGCTTGGTTTGATGACCGGTGATCATCCATCTTCCTCTTAAAATGGTATATTTGAAATAAAGCGAAACAGATTAAAAGTGTTTACAATATAATACCTTAAGATTAATAGTGTTTACCATATAATGTCTTTAGATTAATCACAAAAAAACAAACCTTGTCTTTCTGAAGTTTGTTTGTAGAAAGGGAATCTACACCCCGCTAAAGCTGGCAGCGTGTAGAGTAAGCTGTGGTGCTCCTCCTCCTCTTCCTCACTGGAACACACAGAAAGGTTTTAATTACAGGCTTCTGTGCTGCATGAACGAGCTGCGCTGCTGAGGAGAATAAGAACAGTGCTAGATGTTGATGGAGAGTAAGAGTGGATCAGATGAGGATTATGCACTCGGGTCTCTACGCTCCTTGGTTTTATCCTAATGGGAGGTTTTGGCAAGGGGATTCAGACTCGGATTCAATAATTACATCCTATTGAGTGCTGAACAGTAACTCCACAGAGCTCCAGCGTGTGTCTGTTGCCTTCTCATAAACTAATCTGATACAACCTGCGGTAAATATGTGTGTCACTGAGGAGTAAACAGTAGTCATAAGACCTGTATTACTGTTCGTAATTACAGTTACGCTCAGTGAGCAGAGTAATTTGCGCTCCTTAAAAAAAAATTGTAATTGAGAAGCAGGACTGTTTGACTAATGAACAGAATGCTTTTAAAATACAGATTATAAACAGTGCTCATGCTACTCATTCAGAAGCAACTTTCAACAGATGAGTTTTAGGGTGCTATTTTAGTGGTCTATAGGTGAGCTGTCAACCGTACACTGTGCAGCTGGATTTAGGGCGTGTCAGTGTGTGTTTGGTATCATGAGGAGATAAAAGATACAGCTTGTGCAGCTCGAAACATGCGAAAAGACATGCACTAATTCTCTTCATTAATCATAGGTTTGTTTTGGCCATTCTCAGTAGAGAAAGTGACGTGCTCATTCACTCTGTGAAGGTGTGTAAGCAGGTCATTTACAGGAACAGCAATCTTATTTTACTGTGTATTCTGTGCATTATTTTTGATGTAAAGATAATAAGTTAATATAGTTAAGAACGTCTGATTGTTGACTGTTGTCAGGGTTTAACCCTCCTGTTATGTTCTGGGTCAAATTGACCCATTTTAAAGTTTGAAGATCTAGGACAAATAGTCAAAAGTATTTTTTTTTCCAGTATGAAACAACTTTTGCTTGCTTTAATTAGTGTAATGAAAATATAATATGAAAATGGCTCATCTCACATACTTGCAACCACCCCCCTGCAAAAACTAAAACAAAAACAAAATTCCAATGTTATGTACAACTATTGTGTTTTATAAAGTAGTGAAACATTTAAAAAAGTTTGTACCTTTTTTTTATGAAAAACGAGTGAATTATCCTAATTGAAACATTACCTGTTAGAGGTAAGGAACTGTCACGTCTGGTGCTGTTAGCTCCTCTGTCCCTTCCACACCCAGCTCTAACGGAGGTTCTCAGGTCAACAAATACACCACCCAGAATGCACCACCCGCTGACATCACGCACTCACCTGATCATGTGACACCTCACCTGCTTCCTCCAGAAAGTCCCGAATACTGATTACTGGCACTATAAAAGAGCACACCACACAAACACCCACGCCGCGTATTGTAGGTTCTTCTCATTACAAAGCGTTCTATATCTCTTGTCTCTGTTTATTTCGTGTATGACCTTGCCTTTGCTTTCTCGACGCCGATTATTGCCTTTGCCTCTGATATTGGATTTTCTGTGTATTACCTGGACTGTGTATTCACTACTGCCTCTTGGATTATCTCTGATACTGGATATCTCGTGTATGAACTCTGGACTGTCTCTCGTTTATGGTATGGTTTTGTCTACGTTGCTCCTGTTATTGGTGATCACCCATTTTTCTGTGCCGACTACGTTTTACATTTGTTTATTTTTTAATAAACAATCTTTTATCAGTATCTGTACGTGTCTGCATTCTGTACTAACCATGACAGGAACACCATTGCACTAAATATTAATAGAATATTTAGCAATTGAGTAATGAAATATACACACTGCTTATTAGGACTTTATTATTATTATTTTGTTGGTTTCTCTTTTGGATAATTAAACATGCACTGGCTCAAACTGACCCAGTCTTAATTAGTTTAAATTAGTCAGTGGAGCACTTGAATACACCTTAATATCTGACCATTACGCCAGAGGCAAAGTGAATGTAAGAAACACAACATTTTATTTTTATATCATTTTATTTGATTTTAGGTCCAATGCCAATTAAAAGTTTTTGTTTTCCGAAAGTGAACATCTGTATCAATTCCAGTGTTAAACTTTACTTGAAAAACAAGAAGCATCAGACGTACAATGAGAAATTGTCTGTGTGTGAATTTGTGTGTGTTCAAATTGCTGCAGCTCTTTATTTCTTTGGCGCAGAGTCACTGTGTTTGGAGGGCTTGACAGACAGCACTGCATGGCTCCACAGGCTTAACCTGGTGCACTTGACATCCACGCCGTTTCATATTTCAACTTTGGCAGTTCCACTTGATCGGCCCACCACAATCAGAACAACAATGCAGCAACAGAGGAGTCCCGAAAAAAAAGACGTTCCCATTTTACTTCAACTTCGATCAACTTGTGTGTGTGTGTGTGTGTGTGTGTGTGTCAGCAAACACATGCCGCCAGTGTTTAACAATAAAGAGCTCAATCTATTTCCTGCTCTCTGACAGACAAAGTTCACAGAAAATTGCTCTCATTTCACAGGAAAAAGATGGCCTGGCAGCTTTCTCCTGAATGGGAAGTGCTTCTGGTATTATGTTCCAAAAGTTGCTGGGCTGTGTTCTACAGTGCGTTTACCAGCCTTGGTTCAGCACATTTGTAGAATGTAAAGGGGTCATACTGCTGAGAACTGAAGACTTCTGTTCTTTTCTTATTTGCTTTTTTGAAATAAACGACTTTATGTGCTTCCTAAATACGGATATGGTTTCAAATGCACTCGGCAGTCCTCAATGCATATAGTCTAAATATGTAAATTATCATTTAAAAACTCTCTTTGGGTGTTTTCAAACTTGACCTGAATAAATGAGTCTGCACCCAAGACCAATTCTGGGGTTATTTGGAGGAGAAGCTGGTCATTATCGCTGGTTAGTTTTTCACACACAAGAACACAAGAACTCCAACCAGACTGTGGATCGATTGTGCAATTCCATGCGTCATTTTTCTGCATATATAGTTGGAAAAGCTTCAGCCATTTGCTGCTTTCTATTATTTAGCTTGAATACAAAAACTCAAAAAACATTTTAGGAGGGCTAACGATTACTACTAATACTCCTGTGCTTGAAACCTGCTTTCACATGTAACAAATCATACAAAACACGCAGAACAATCACTCAGGGTCTGAAAACAGGATGGGCAAAGTGTGAAACCACATATTTTATCACAACTGCCCATTCACCCTGCAGCAAATTACCAATCCATTTACACTCAAATGTTAAGCTACAACCGGCTTAACTGATAGAGAGTCAGGAAGGACGGCTTTCGCAGGATTTGTTTAACTGCAACTCTGGTAATTAATAAAAAAACCCCACACAATTCTGAGCATTATATATTGTTTATGTGCTTGTTTTAGAATGAACCTTTTTACTTTGTGGGGTGACATGGTGGCACAGCAGGTTGTGTCCATATCACACATCACCAGGGACCAGGAAATGGGGGTTCAATTCTTGTTCTGGATTCTTGTTCTCAGTTCTTGTTTCAATAAAGAAACTGTTGGAATTTTAGCTTTCATTAATTTGACTCTGATAATTTGTATATTTCATACACCTGTATTTTCAACTGTTTAACAGTCTGTGTTTTGTCTCCTTAACACAGACAGTTGCAGGTGACACACAACCGGTTCCAAAACCACAAATCAGCATTATCTGAAGGGTTGGCACACGGCTCGTTTGCATGTAGTCTTTTGAAAAGTGAGAGAACAGAGTGAACAGGGTCATCAACAGTTTGATGTGTAAAGAGGTACAGTCATTACTTGTTATGACAAGTTAAGTTTAATAGAACTTTGTCAACAGTTGAAATAAAACTTATACATATAATGTTTGATATCTGTTTTTTCAATGTCTTAAAATAATGTGATAATATGAATCTGGAAACTATCCTTTGTCAAAACTATTTTTAAATATTATGATGAATGTGCCAATAAAAATGCTCAAAAAATAGCTAATATGTTATGTCGGCTTTTTTATTCTAAGTTACCATTTTTTTTACATTTTGTTTATTACAGGATCAAACAAGATGTGCTGCTTTCTGTTTAAATGTGTACTGTTGTGTATCTGATAATTAAATAATTAACATATGAGTAGAAAAATTAAATGATTAAATGTGTTGTTCACACACATGATTTTCTGAATGAAGATTCGTTTGTTAATTTGTTCCATACATTTTGTTCTGGACTGCCTTTTCAATGACGTACATCATAGCTAATAAGAACAGAGCTCATTTACATGTTTTCTTTTTAACCCATTAACTTATGTTAAGTATGTGTAAAAGTGGTGTCTTTTTCTCGGTGCTTGACAGCCTTTTAGATGGACTGTCAAATAAAAATATGTCTTCAGAAAAATCAGTATTACAGTTTTTTTTGTAAACAATGAACATTGTGTTTAAAGATGAAAAAAAAATATTTTGACTGTTTTCAGAAATAGTAAGATCTTTCGAATCAGGATCGTTCAACTTGTGTGATTGCAGAATTAATGCAAAACAAAATCACATTGTGGCCTTCAAGACATGTTTCCCAACATATCAAAGCATTTTTCAACAAGACAATGCTGAACCACCTGCTGCACACAATATAGAGGCATAGCTGCCTAAGAAGAGTGTAAGATTACTGGGTTACTGTCTAATTTTTTTTTTATGCAAAATATTTTAACAATGAATCTGTATTGCTGCACACCTTAAGACATGTTTGCTGAAATAATGATATAAAATGAGACCTGAAACACTTGATAGCTTGATATCCTCTATGCTGAAACATCGAAAGTGGTAAAAGCCTTAGTGTCTTAAATGTCTGCAATTAGATTTTAAAATTTTCTGTACTATCCCAACCTTGGATTTGGGGTTGTTTATAAACATAGTGAATTTCCAATAAAATCTAGTTTAAATCAAAAAGAAAGTGTTTATGTGGTTAATGCGGTGTGTAAGGCCATGATTTAATTTTGGACAATCTGTTGCACTCAAAATGCAAATGCTCATCATTACATGCAGCTGCAACACCATATGCCTCCTGTGTGTTTGTGAAATCAGTCAGTTCATTGACTTGTTTGTTTGCGTCTAAATGGATCAAACAATGCGATAGAGAAAGGATGAAAGTCGCGGGAGCCAATAGGACTGATAATTGTCATGATGGGGAGCCCGAGAGCCGTCAGATTAATCTGTTTATATGAACACAGTTCTGTTTAAAGATCCAGAAGGTCAGAGCATTATTCCTCAAATGAGAACTGTACCCAGTGATTTGCTCTGCTGCCAAAATCTTCATTATCATACATAAATAGGGAGCAAGAGCATCTCTCAATTGCTGCCGCCTTGCCAAGATGCTGCTTTGGTGGGCTGATGATCCGAGCCCAGCGTAGGTCCCCTCCCGCTGCCTCTGGGAGCTCAGGGTGGATCACTATGCAGCACGCAAGCAGCCACTCAATGTCAGAGTGTTCTCCTTCTAATGAGACAGCTAATGCATTCCTTTTGCTGAGCCGGAGTCACACACAATGGACCAGCGAGCTGTAATTGCATGCTAAGAGGTCAGTCCACTTGGTGGTAAACACATGGCGAAGTGTGGCCCTGGAATCCTCTTCGCAGAGTGTTTGTTTTGTATGCGCCTTGTCTTCATAAAGTGGGTGATTTGTAGAAACTGATCAATGAAAAAAAGCTACGGAGGTGCCGCTTCACTTCTTGGCTTCTGGACTGGGTTATTTCTCCTCGTCTGTTTTATTAATGCCCTCATCAGAATTTTTCAAGTGGCATATTAGAGCAGCAGTCTCAAGGACCCCAAACCCTGCACATTTTTTGTGCATTGCTCTGCTCTAACTTGTCTCACTTG
Organism: Astyanax mexicanus; assembly: GCF_023375975.1. NCBI lineage: Eukaryota > Metazoa > Chordata > Actinopteri > Characiformes > Acestrorhamphidae > Astyanax > Astyanax mexicanus. The sequence continues at coordinate 39,418,848 of NC_064417.1, read as the reverse complement.
GCTTGTGAAGGGTTTGATAATTAATTGATTGGGTACTATGTCACGTGTGTTGCAGGACGGACATGACAAGTCATCAACTGTCTAGAGCACAGCCTCCCCAAAACTAGGAATGAGAGCCACACTTCCAGAATGAAAAATATATGACATGTTCCATCTATTGCCCTTGCCTTGTTTTTTTTTTTGTCATTAATCTTGACACGTATTATTCAGTAACTAATGTGAACTATTCAGTAACTATTCTTTCAGCTATGGGAACTGAAAAGTACGCCAAACTGGGTCACCAATATATTACCACCCAAATCAAGTTTGAGAAAACTTTATTATCCCAAAAGAACCCATGGTGGCGTGTGTCACAGACCCTTCCCTAAAAGATATGTACATTTCCTTACAGCGTCCTCTCCTTTACTTTAACTCATGAAGTCCGTAAGTGGTATACAGCTACTGGACATCATAAGAGCGTCAGAGAACAGTGTGTGAATGTGTGTTCATTCATCTCCCTATTTACAGAATGTAGGAGGGCTACACTTTCACCCCATTTACATCTGGTCTTTCGTGCTTCTTGAGTATCAAAATTATTTCTGGGAATGGCCAAACCACATTAAAAAAATTAAACACATTTGTCTCTCCACACTCTCCAAAACAGTACAACTGAAACATCACAGTCACACAACAAGCAAATTTGCATACACTGTCTGAAATAGCAATCATATTTCAGTCTGACCAACTGGAGACACATAAACACATGGTTCAGTCACATGAAATGAAAAGATGTAAATATTTTGTTGCACCATTTAAGGTGGAATAAAAAAAACGGTAGCTAACTAGGTACCGAGATGCACTAAAAACAATTCTTTTGCTTGTTATGAAGAAACGGGTAATAATACATTAAAATGCCATTAACCACGCCGAGTGGTCTAGCAGTCTTATGCGCTGAAACTATGAGTGGGAGGTCGCCGGTTCGAACCCCCGCTCATACAGCTTTGCTATCAAGCTGCCGGCACTCAGAGGGAGCAAAATTGGCCCTGCTCCCTCCGGGTGGGTGGATGGCGCTCTCTCCCCATATCACTCCTAGGGTGATGTCCGCAGCACAGGGCGTCTGCGAGCTGATGTATCGGAACCGAGCCGCTGCGCTTTCCTCCAGGGGTGCTGGCTGCTCTGCAATGCTGCATCAGCAGCAGCAGCTCGAAAATAAGTGGTGACTGGCTTCACAAGTATCGGAGGAAGCATGTACTAGTCTTCACCCTCCTGGTGTGTTGGAGCATCACTAGTGATAGGGGGAGTCCTAGTGAGTGGGTTGGGTAATTGGCTGTGCTAAATTGGGGAGAAAATGGGAAAAATAATATAAATAATAATATAAATAAAATTATATAAAATGCCATTAACCTACAATGATTATTTAAAACAAAAAAATTTACATTTTTGAGTTTCTTTGTTTGCTTGGTTTGCCATCATTGCCATAATTTCTGATAACGTTCCATTTGGCCTTTGTCTCTAAAAATTCTCTGTTCAGAGAGCCATGTAACCAGAACACTTCATCTACGTTATCTTTCTAGCTCAAAAAGAACCGGGACACATTACAAATAGGTGTGAAGACACAAATTGTAGGGGTAGGGTTAAGTGGCACTGGCAAGTAGTGAAATGGGATTGGGCCTTAATTAAGGTAGAATAAGGAATTCAAGATTTGCTCATTACTAACAAATAATAAAAAATACTAATATTAATACAGTTTTTATGTTCTTATGGACTACACATGTTTTTATAGGCTTTTGTTTAATACAATAATAGTAGGCTTGGAAATATGTAGGGTAGTCATGGATCAAATCTCACTTACAATGAAAACTAATTACATTTGATCTAAAGACAAGTTATGAACTGCATCTATTTACTGAAAGCACAAAATCTTAAGCAAACATGCAGTGCCTTGGCAAGTCTGGCACTGTTAATTCCTTCAGCACTTAAAGAAGAGGATTTACTGCTGGTTCTATGCTCTGAATGGTATAGAGAGTCACTCCCTTTGTGTGTTTTTCTCTTTCCTTCAATCCTACTCTTTTTATCATCCTCTGACACACATATACAAACATAAGACTCCCACAGCCGAGCCAAAGCTGCTCAACACTGTTCACTTTAAATGCAGATCACAGCTGGATACAGTTCCTCCAGTGTTTGGAAGCAGGCCGCTCTGGGAGCACTGAATGATGTTTAAGGTTTTTCTTGACCCTTCCAGCACGCTGATAATAGTACCTATCCAGCTGTCAGCGCCACTGCAGCCTCGTAAACATGGCCTAAGAGGCTAGCGACTCGCCTGGCAGCCCATGTGGTCAGTGATTGCTGGACCCTGTTTACTTGGTGCAGACAGTTGTGCACTTCAATCAAGCTGCTCATCACATTGACAGACACCCTATGCCCGGGGCAGATAGTCTGTGAACTGGGCAGAAAGAGAAAGAGAATGAAACGACTATCTTTAATCATGCACACTCGCCATGTACTGACCACCTTCTCCATGCTGAGCTTTCCTGGTGGGATCTTTATCAGTATACTTCTTAAGAAAAAGAAGTGAAAAGTCTTTGAAGTTGATATGTGGTTATGATGTGCTTCATGCAGTTTGCTTCTTGCTAATCTAGATCATCAGATCATCAATCCCTCCTGCAGAGAACAAATGTTTAAATAGCACTTTATTTGGACAGGCTAAAGTAGATGGTTTGTTGATGTTCATTTGGAGTACACTTACAGTTATGGAAAAAAAAAATAAGAGACTAGTTAAAAATAATGAGTTTCTTTGATTTTACCAAATTTAAAACCTCTGGAATATAATCAAGAGGAAGATAGATGATCACAAGCCATCAAACCAAGCTGAACTGCTTGATTTTTTGCACCAGGAGTGGCATAAAGTTATCCAAAAGCAGTGTGTAAGACTTGTGGAGGAGAACATGCCAAGATGCATGAAAACTGTGAATAAAAACCAGGGATATTCACCTTAATATTGATTTCTGAACTCTTAGAGCTGTGCATAGCCAAGTATCAATAACAATCATCTTTATTTTCCTTAACCCAAACTCTAACCTAGTCTTAAATCTAACATGGGGCCTGTTTACACCTGACATTAACATGCGTATCTGGATACTACGACCAGATTCTGTTTACACTTGTGAAACTGAAACCAATAAACCCATAATTCCTGATATTTGCATATTTAAGAGTGTTTTGTCCACTACAGTGACACAGTTATTGTATCATAGAGATTTGTCTTGCGTTTGTTGGGAATTTTTTTACATTAAATCCCATTTATTCCTGTTTTCCTTAGATTAACCAAACATACAGTATAACATATAATTTGTGCATGTTAAATGTCAAACCAATCAATCTTTGCCTGCCAGCCTGACAACACATCTCTCTAATTTCTCTATTGCATCATCTTGCATGATGACAGAATGTACTTCTCTGTTTCATATATATTTTTACTATATGTTCCATATGCTTGCAAGTTTCAGTTCCTCTTTGTAAGGAAAGAACAGGACCTGGAGGGTCTGAAGGTTGGAAGGGTCTTTGAACTCTGCAAACCCTAGATTAGATCATCTCAAACTTTTGGTCACGTTTTGTATGAATAAGCAGAATAAGATTGATGATAACATTATATCTGGATTATTCTAGAATGTTCTGCTCATGCAGGGATGCTAATTTGCGATGGAAATTTCAAGAGTGGAACCACTCCATCATTGTAATACATTTATTGGAAAGTGTAAGGACAAAGAGACATACATAAAGTGCGTCTCAGAACGTTCTTGAAACATCCACACACAGCGTTTAGCTTATTCATACAACACATGACCAAAAAGATGAGCTTTAGTCTAATTGTGGGTTTAGAGAGTCCAAAAAAGCTTATATGTTGGATTAATCAAAGGAAAATGGGATTAAATGTTAAAATCCCCCCGTACAATAAATTAATTATCGCAGAATCACAGTATTGTGATACCATTATTAATGTGGGCAATGCATCATAATAATACTGTATCATGAGATACCCTCTGATTCCCACATCTAACATGCTTGTATTAATGACAAATTAGATCACAGAAATCAGATAACATGCTGTTAAAAAAAAAAATCAAAAAACAATTAACTGTATTTCTGCACTTTATTATTGCATGGATTTTATCAAAATATTGAGATAACATAATATTTTGCCGATCCAAATATTTTTCCAATCAGAAAGGATTTATTGTTTGGGAGATGACTTAATAAAGTTTTTTTTTTTTTAGGACTAAAATAATTTACAAACGTGAAATGACTGGACCCAATTCACATGCTACATTTTATAGTTTTCTTTTCATTTTAAATATTTTTTAATAAATCAAGTAAACACATGCTGTTCTGTGGTTTAATGTTTTAGCCCAACAATTGAGCTTAATGTGTGCTGAAATTCTAGTGTAAAGGTTGATCCTACACTGGCGTAGCCCTCTCCTCCAATCACGTTTAGCTGTTCAATGATGTGGTTTTAGTGGCAGTTCAGAAAGAGTTGTTGGGTGGTTTCATATGACACACGGGAAGCACTTGCTAGCCTTCACTCTTCCTGCCCTGGGGCTGTGTGAAAGAGGATGTCCTGGTGACAGAGAGAATTGGACATGGTCAAAATTGAGTAAAAAAAAAAAAAAAAAGTTTCAATTGTAAAGTACTGATTTTAAAACCTTCTGGTTTATTAAATTTCTGTGATGTAGCTGTAAGAGACATTAAACTCTTCACAGACATCAGGATACATATCACCACCACTGAGAAGGGATTGTTTCACATCCAATAACTCTGAATGACTCTGTTATTAAGCAATAACAATAATGTTTTGAGTTTAATGTAAATAAACAATGTAAATAAATGTTGATAAAAACAGATTGCAAAGTTTGCAAATCTCATATACCCATATTTTATTCACAATAGAAGATAGAACACATATCATATGTTGAAAGACAAACATTTTAACATGTCATGATAAACTGTAGGCAGTCAATCATACAGACATAGTATTAAAGCATTGTTACTGTTCTTGGGCAACAACTGACTTTTGACAAATTCAGCGTTTCCTCTAGGATAATTTCAGAAGGAAAGGCAGGCCCCCGCTAGCTCCCTGCCGTAGGAAATATTACATAAAAATACATATTTTTTATATTTTTTAAATTAAGATTCTGAGATTCTGAAGAAATCTCTGTGCTCAAAGAACAAGGTTGACAGTCAGTATTGGATCCTGGTGATCTTTGGGTCCTCATGTAGCACTGCATTAAAACCAGGCATGATTCTGTATTGAAAATCACAGCATGAGCACAGGAACACTTCCGGAAATCAGAGTCTGTAAACACAGACTGTGTATTCACTGGGTAATACAAATTTTAAGTTAAAGTTGTATCTTACAAAGATAAAAGAAAGCTAAATTAAGGTTTAGTCTTTTGTGACCCTGTTTTAACTTTTTGTGATGTCTTGCAGCAATGAAGTTCTAAATGGTTTTATGTATTTTTTTTTATTAAATGGTAAAATGTTCTGTTGTAAATAAAATGTAGGCTTATGAGATTTTGCAAACCATTATTTACACCGCTTCACAACTTCTTTTGGAATTAGGGTTGTATAAAAATGAGCGATTTCTTAGCCATGAGCTTATCTGTTATTTCAAGCTTGAGGTTTACACCGAATAACATAATAATTAAAGAGATTTAAAGGCAAAAGCACAGTGTTAAGACACTTGTTTCGATTGTTTCTTTGAAACCGGGCTCTAATCCACTCTAAACATTACTTGAGTGAAAAGGAGAGTGCAAAAAAAGAAAAGAAAAAACTAACAAAAAAAAAAAAAAAAACAGAGATGCAGGTGGTTCTCTTTCTAAATCTTCCTCTTGTGCCCTGAGGGTTGTACATTTTTCACTCTGTCTTCAAAGTGCACTTTTGCTAGGTCCACCTGCTGCCAGTGGCCCAGTGCCCACCGTCTGTTGAGCCTTATTTGTGGGCCATGCCCGCCCCCTTTCTCACTGGGTCCATGTGCTCGTCCACTTCCACTCCAAGGCTGAACTTGGCACCGTTCGTGGACCCCGATTACATCATCTCGGCCGAGCATTTCAACTGAGTTGAGGAGGGGTTGGGGGCATCACCCCTGTAGCATAGCTGTAGGGATGGATTGACTCCATTTTTCTTTTCTTTTTTTTATAAAAATAACTAGGGTTAAGGTTGCTGCAGGTAAAAATGATCTTATCGACAGGCTATTCCCCCTGGAGCACTGCAGCTTTGATGTATGGTAAACCTGAAGGTATGCTGAGCTGTCTCCAGAAGCTTCTCACACACGTCACTCAGCAACTAATCAAATGAGAGCTGTGATCTTTGTGTACACAACATTAAGACAAAGATAATTGCCTTGGGGGTGTAAGCAGAAGCTCAGAAACAGATTAAAAAAAGCTAATTACTTCTCTGTATCATTTAAAACAACTTTGTGTTTGCTTGTGTTTCCTTTTGTGAGTCACTGCTTCATTTGATTATTAATAAATTAAAACAAACAAAACAGCCCATACAATTTGATGTTGATTTAATTGTTGATTTGAATAGTCATGGAAGCTTCATGGTTTCTGGTGATGCATCCAAAGTTCTCAAAGTTTCTGTTACATTTCACAAAGCACAAGGTTTCTGTCCTTGAGCAAAGAGATTCAGTGAGATTCTCAGAATGTGATTCTTCATTTCTTGAATAATGAGAGTATTGAGTAAACTTTGCACGTGGTTAGATTTGCATTAAAATGCAACAAAAGAAGTGCAACAAGAGCTTAATCCCTACTACCTGGATGGGACGATCCTAAACAGAAAGATCTTGAGTCCCACAGATCTAACCATGGCCCAGAGCCCAAATGTTGAGAGAGAAAGAGAGAGTTAGAGAGAGAGAGAAAGAGAGAGAGAGAGCAAGAAAGAGAGAGAGAGAGAAAGAAAGAGCGACATGTGCTTGGGCGTCTGCCTGGTTGGGTGTTGGACAGGGAAGGGGGGGGTGGATGGTGAAGGGTGGAGGGAGGGACAGATTGGGGAGGGGATGAACGTCCTGAGGGAACAAGGTGTCACACCAGCACCGGCAACTCACTCCTCACTCTTGAGTAAAAACAGCAAGTTAGCCTGAGCGGCGCACACACAGGACCTGTGTTTCCTGGATTTTAATTTTGTATTATTTTTCAGTGCATTATGGAAGAACGACAACAACTTTTTCTGGAGCGGTGGAATACTAAATTACCGAAGCTCTGAGGAGTTTCTGAAAAGTTCCATGAGGAGTTTCTCTGAGGACCTCAGGTGAGTTTGCAGTGACGGCAGGCGTGTTTGCAGCTACTTCCTTTACTAACAACAACTGTACTACTAATTATAACTGAAAACTAGTTTCAATGGGTAAATATTTTTAATACAATGTTTTTATTGTAACATTTTATTTCTAATGGACACTTTCTATTTTATGTTAAAAGTACTTTTTGTCATGAGAAGCAACTAAAATTAACTTAAATTTGTTCAGTGGCTTTTTTGAGATTTAATGTTTTTATTTTGGCATTTGCTTTACTACTGCAATGATTATGAACTACAATGTACACATGAATTTTGTGTAAGTTTTACTGTGAGAAACTGTGGAATGATACTAACTAATACCTAAAAGACAATGTAAATATACTTATAATTTAATGCTAATTATCCAGCAATAACCTAAAAATGTATTTAATATATAGAGAAAAATATACTATATGTAAATCAGAACTAATGAAAGGAGATATATATCCCATTATCACATTATTCACAGTCTTGTCTTTTAACCTCTTTTAAAGTTATGTTCTCTCTGGCAGTGCAATCTGATTTATGGGGTACTTAGGGTTGAGATGCCCCGATAGACAAATCCCAGATGGGCGCTGAGATAACCTCACTGGCAATAATTTAAACAAGCGTTCTCAGTTGACCCCATAATTCTAACCTCTCATTCCAAACCATGCATGAGGTCCAATTTATGCTATCTGACCACCAGAGTGGGGATTGGATTTCTAAATTCAGGAAAAATCTCTGGGTAAAGCTGTGCTGATATTGACTAAATAAAACACTACTGACAGGAGTAGAACACGCTGGAAGAACGGACTGCCCTTCATAAGAAGCTTGGTCTAATGCAATACTTCTCTCCTGGTTGCAAACATTTAAAAATACATTCTGGTGTGGAGGGCTAGTGTGAGATACTATCTATAATAGATATAGTTAATAGTGGATACATTTATGGTTTTCACTAGAACAAAAGGTATTTGAATCATGTGACACAGGCTGGTGAATACATTAGGATCAGACAAACTCTTTACCAATAATAAGTAGGACCTGTATTTGACATTGACATGAATTTTTAATCCGGATCAGATTCTGTTTACACTTAAAAAACTCACTAAAATGTGTCTCTAGTGTGACCAAGCAATCCGATCTGATTTTATTAAAAGTAGGGATGCATCTTGGTGATCTATTGTGGAGGCACTGATCAAACCTCACATGCTTTGAGAATTACTAGGGTACAAGGCTTGGAAAAAAAGAAATACGCCTCATTAAAAGCCTGGAGAACAGCTGAAAAGACTATATATGCTCCCTGTAAGTTTAACTTCTCCGCACCATTCTGGCAAATCTGCAACATTTTGTCTAGTGGACAACCCTTTGTATTTCTCCTTAAAGAAAAAGTGTATTTTCACCTTTGGTGCCTTGTTTCAAGACAACGAATGAAAGAATTTCTATCTCTGACATATCTTACTTTCTGTATCTTGGACTCAGATCTGCCATGAAAGCATACAGAGGTTCCTGGGATTGTCAAATCTCCTCTCACCCAATGTCTGAATGGTTTGACCACCAGACTTGTAAACAAGGCCTAGTAACAAATATGTACAATTCTATATTAGATATATCTTACTCTTCATTGGAAATAACTTTGAAACGGGAAATGGAACTGAAATAGCTTGGATTCCAGGGAAAGTGGGATGAGATATGGCCTAATCTGACAGCTCTCTCAAAGAATCTTGCTGATCATTCAATTAACTATAAATATACACAGGGCTTATTCCACACCATACTTAAGACATAAAATAGTACACAAAAATTACTGTACTGTCCCTGAATCTGTTGGTACATTTCTCCATTCACATGTTTTTGGATTGCAGTGTAATTTCTAAATTCTGGGATGACATTGTATTAATAAACACTGATATGCTTATTCAAATTCATAAAAATAAATAAATGCATGTCTATGTTTATTACAGTAAGTGATGATAGTTCTTTCAGTTTCACATTATCTGAATAGCAGCTAAAATTATATTATATATAATTGGTTTAATCTCAAAACATGATTAAATCAGCTACAGTTCTTTGGTGGGTTACCACATAGTCTATACTTATCCTCCTCCTATTTGGTGTGACTATACTTTATATAACTGTACTTGTTTATTGTGTTTTTGTTCTGTGGTGAATTTTGAATTCTACATGCTTGCAAAAAACAATAAAAAGAGATCACAAAAAGTAGGGATACACTGGAATTAAACATTTTTGTTTGAAACTGATACCAAACAAAATGAAGTATTGGCCTGAAGGCTGAATGCTGAATACCAAATACCACCCATATTTTTAATTAATGAATTTTGTCACTTCTTTCACCACTGCATGAATTGAATACCCTACATTTCTTTCAAATAATTCCTTTAATAAAAAACTACAGTATAAAAACATTTATTGAACATTGACTGTTTTACATCTCAGCAGACAGAGCAACAATGTAAAATATAACTTGGTATAAATCATTTGTATTATTCAAATATTTGATCTGTGCATCCCAAGTAAAGAGCACACCAGTGTGTACATTATTTTCATTTTGCTCTTTTCCAACAAGAGTTTCTCATTAAAACTGTCCTTCTTTAGGAGACTGCCTCCAGTTTAGAGAAATGGTCAGGGGTTCTACAATGCAGACAGTAGAACAGTAGATAGTATCCATAGCAGCTCTATCAGAAAATGTGATTGAGAAGTTGGAGAAGTCACATTATTTAGGGAATTCATACTTTAATACTGTTTTCATCTACCGATAATTAAGTGTGTACAAGTGCAAAAAAAAAAAAAAAAAAAAAAAAAAAAATAATAATAATAATGTTTTTCTCAGACAGATGCATTTCCATTTGGCTGACAGAACCTGATCACAGAAAAAAACGTAGTTTGCGAAATCCGATCGTACTTCAATCTCAATACATCCTGTGGTTGTTTACACCTGGCTTTTCATACAGACAGGGGACATCTGATCACCAAAAACGCATGATAATGGCCAGTGTAAACAGTTTCTTATAGGTGTAGCCCAGCCAGAGCATCAAATCAAACCTTAGGCTAGACTTATGCAGTACTTGCTGTTTCTACGAATTTGCCTATGCATAATGACAAGACAATTGGGGGTATTTAAAATGTGATTACAATCTCAGTCTCAGTCTGAAGGCACTAGACGTTCAAATTGGATTTCAAATACGAAGTGGATTCAATAAAAGGTACTGATGCTGACTTTGTTACCACATTAAACTATGCAAATACATTTGTGATGTTCAGACACACAAATCTGATCTGATCACTTGCAGATCACAAATAACAGTGTGGACACTCCTCTTAACAGATCTGATTTGAGAAAAAATGCATTTTGCCTGCAGTCTAAACATAGTTTTGGTCTGCTAAAAGAAAGCAGTGTTGCTACCTCTTTCGTTACTCATTAACCCTTTTTTTTTAGATTCAAATTATACTTAAACCAAAGATAACTAATGTAACCAACTTCAATTTGTAGAGGTTTTTTTTATGTCTACACAATGACAGTCCATACTGAAGTACTGAAACGTAACTCTTTGCATGCTTACCATACATAATGCATAGCATTAATACAAAAGCTAGCTAGCATGCTAGATAATCACATGTAAAGACCTGTGAGATCGGCATGCACGTTTGAAGCATGCACCTCGCCAGCATTCTGACTCAGGCCCAGGCTTTACTTTTTATACAAATGAGTAATGAGTTTCATTGTATGATTAGAAGGCAGATTATCAAGGCCAGCTCAGTGCAACACCTTTACACATTTAGGTCCTCATAGTAAAACGTGTGAAAGCCTCTGCTGCCGAGCTGAGCATGTGGCTACAGGTACAGTAGCTTACACTGAGGGCTGTTACTTGGAACAAGAACACAAAAAGCACATCCTATTACTAACAGACATGCTTACTCACTTGCTCTGCGACTTTCTCAGTCGGGCTCTCCCTGCGGGGTTCACAGCTTCACAGATGCAACCAGCTGTTTAGACTTACAACAAGTTCGAAGGAGGCCAGAAAATTCTCAGAGGATATTTCTTTCAAACGATTTTTTGTTTCCAGAATTTACATAAAAAAAATGGAGACATACTCTCTAGAATGACACTTTATATACAGGTTTAAGAAAGGGCTGTGTATTGGCAAGACCCTGGTGATAAGATACTGCACGTATCGTGTCACAGGGGGTTTTATTTAATATACTGGGATGTAGAGTATTGTGGCACAACATATTTGTTAACACTTCACAGTAAAAGTACATTAATTAATAGTATTTATTTAGACTGAATGAGTCAACTAACTATTAATTGACCCTAGTTAAAGATTATTAATCATTAGATTTTTTAAAATCATGTCCCAATCCAAAAATATTAGAACATTCTGTGTTGTAATGTCCATTTTAGTAACGTTTATTGTCTTATGTTAGCCAAAATTAAACAATGTTAATTACTGCCATAAGTACTGTTATTTGTGACCCATAAAGTATTGTCAATTTTGTTTTCCATTTTCAAATTTGAGGAAAATGGCCACAGTAGAAAAAGTACACCAGTCCAATCAGAGCAGTGGGATCTGACCTACTGTCTGTCCTCTTTGATTCAATGTATTTTGAATTTGTTTGACTTTCTTATAATCGATACAGTAATGTTTAATAATCAATATAATATTGTAATCCTCTGATTTGACTCCTTGTATTTCAGTTAGGAAATTGGAGAAAGTATGAAAATCACTGCCACATAAAAGAGTTCTTTACATGTTTCTGAAAGGAACACAAGCCTATCTACTAAGATGCCCTCTGACAGGTTATATATCTAAAGATGTACAATCTCAATTATCACATTTTATTAAAATATTAATATATTTAAATTAAAATATATTATGATATTTTTAAAGCCTTTAGTCTAACATGTCTATTATAAAATACGAAAACTTTTATATTGTTCATATTTTTTTAAACAGTTTAATGCTTTCTAAATCCCGTAGTTCATAGTGATCAGAAATAATTAAGTGTAAGACATATTCTGTGAGACACATGAAAACATGGAGGATGAGTATTAAATAATTGCCCTGGGTCAAAAAATAGGGGTCTTTATTTTTCACAGAACAGGAAGAAAAAAGTTCTAAAAAGTCTTAAAAAAGCTCAAAGTTCCTTCTCAAGTCCAAACAATATAATACAGCTTTTGTTAAGGCATGTTAGAACAGGAGGCTGAATACCTGACTGTGGCCTTTCACTTAGAAACCGAGACTGTGCGGTTGTGTGGGTGTGTGTGTGTGTGTGTGTGTGTGTGTGTGGTAAAACTGCATTAGTCTACACTGCCAACCTACTGCAATGATATATTTACATATGAAAAATTATTCATCATCAAGTCATGATCTGACCAGCCTGCTAATCCCCCTCACAAAGGCCTGCCGAAACGCTCAACACACAAACCTCTTTCTAATTCTTTCTCTCTCTCTCTCTCTCTCTCTCTCTCTCTCTCTCTCTTCTTAGGTCTGAGGGTCCATGTGGAGCCAATGAAAATGGCCTTGACTGACAGAGCTAAACTGCTCAGCGTCCTAGCAATCCTGCTGCACGTAGCCTGGTGTCAGAAGAGCCTGGAAAAGGACAGCTCTCCTTTGAGGTTCACCCATCACTTGTATAATGCCACCATTAACGAAAACTCTGCCCCCAGGACCTACGTGGAGAGCCCCATTCGAATGGGCATTGTAATTTCTGATCCTTTCTGGGACATCAAGTACAGAGTTGTCGCTGGCGATGATGATGGCCTTTTCAAAGCAGAGGAGGTAGCCGTGGGGGATTTTAGCTTCCTGAGGATAAAAACCGGCAGCGGTAACTCGCTCTCCCCTGTCATGCTCAACCGAGAGGTTCGGGATTCTTACACTCTGACAGTTGAAGCAACAGAGAGCACCTACGAATACCAGGCCAGAACAAAGGTATCGATCCAAGTGCTTGATACCAATGACCTGAAACCGCTCTTCTACCCTGCCTCTTACAATGTGGTAATCAGGGAGGACACTCCAGTGAAATCAAGTGTGGCGAGAGTGAGCGCAACGGACGCTGATATTGGCAGCAATGCCGAGTTCTATTACTCCTTTACCACCAGATCACCTCCATTTGCGGTTGATCCTTTCACGGGCACGGTCACGCTTGTCAGAAAGCTGAACGCAACTCAGAGAGACAGGTATGACCTCACCATTTTGGCAGAGGACAGAACCAAGAAAATCTCTGGAGTTCAGAAGTTTGGAAATGTTGCCACGGTTGTTGTAAACGTTGAAAAGGTCACCGAAACTTTTACTCTCATCGCACCCAACGTGGTAGAGGCTTCTCAAACGAACACAGATAGAATAAGCGTGAATGTCAAGATCGAGCCTCAGGCAAAGGCACGAGCGGCCTCTCTGAGTATAGTTGCAGGGGATGCAGAGAAGGGTTTTGAAATTATTCCATCTGCTTTGCAGGGCAGTGACTTTCAAGTGGTCTCAACAAAATGGATTAAATGGCCACAAAACCCATTTGGATTAAATATCTCCCTTCAAGCAAAAGACAGAAGTAACCCTCCATTGCTAACACCAGTTGAGAACATCCACATTCCTGCTCCACAATTTACATCATTGGCATTTGAGCTGCAAGTCTATCACGTCACCCTAAGTGAATACTCTCCTCCAAAAACCCATGTACTAAAAGTAACTGTACACCCTAGTTCATCAAATGTCACATACCATATTAAAGATAGTGCAGATAGTCATACATTTAAAATGAACACAAAAACAGGCATTATTGTCACTACTGGAAATTTTGACTTTGAAAAGAAATCACATTATGAGTTTGATGTCCAGGCAAATCATGGCGAAGCTGAAGCTCATGTTGTAGTGGACATAACTGATGAAAATGACAATGCTCCTAGATTTATCTCCTCCTCGTACCAGGCCACTCTTCCAGAAAATGTTCCTATAGGAACTAGCATCCTATCTGTCTCTGCTATTGATGTGGACAGGGGTAACAACGGCTTTGTGACCTATGCCATTGCAAACACAGTCCCATTGCCCTTTGTTATAGACCCACTGACTGGGGTCATTTCTACCTCAGAAGAATTTGATTATGAGTTAATGAAGAGGTGGTACCATCTAAGGATCTGGGCTTCTGATAGTGGCAGTCCTTTTAGCCGTGTGAGCGAATGTGCTGTGACCATCACTATGGACAATGTAAATGACAATGTTCCTCTTTTTGAGAGGGTTTCATGCAATGTTACCATACCTCGAAACTTCACAGTTAAACAGAGCATTGCAGAGATGACTGCAGTTGACTTGGATGAGATGGATCAAATCCATTACGGAATCGAGTCTGGAAATGAGGATAAACTGTTTGCAATTGACCCTATCTCTGGAATTATCACACTAGCAGAGCCCATCCCCAAAGATATTTCGGAGACAGAAAATCCTCCATTTACCCTAAAAATAACAGCAACAGATGGCAAATATAGCGCTGATCCCACTACTGTCACTGTGTATGTCACAGGCAACGGCAAGGAAGCCACCACACACTGCCAAGAAACCGGAGTGTTCCGGCAGCTGACTGAGAAGCTTATTGAATCAATCAAGCCTGTGCTCTCTGCCCAAGAGGAAGAGTCCTTCTCTGATGTCCATATAATCAATCGTCACTCTCCTAAGTTTGCTCTTGGCATTCCGAGCTCCATTGATGTCAGGGAAGACTTTGCTCTAAATACATCTATACTACAATTTAAAGCCACTGATAATGACAGTGGCTTTAATGGAAGGCTTGTTTATGCGCTTTCAAGTGGGAATGAGGATGGATGTTTCTCAGTTGATATGAACACAGGAGAATTACAGATTATCTGCACATTAGACAGAGAAACAAAAGAATTCTATATCCTGAACATAACAGCCTACGACTTGGGATCTCCTCAGATTTCCGCATGGAAACTTCTTGCTGTCAATATCCTGGACATAAATGACAATCCGCCATTATTTTCTCAACCAAGATATGTCTTAAACATTCCTGAAAACACAGAGGTCGACACAAGTATCTTCAAAGTACACGCACTGGATCCTGACCTTGATGACAATGGAGAAATCAGATTTTCCTTGTTAACATTTACTGACTTTTTCAAAGTGGACAAAAGCTCTGGGGATGTGAGGGTGATAGGGCCTTTGGACAGAGAGACCTTTCCCCGGTACGACTTAAAGATTGAAGCCAGGGATCAGGCGAAAGAAGACCCTCAGCTTATCTCAATGGCAGAGCTTGTGGTGGTCTTAGAAGATATCAATGATAATCCTCCTAAATTCGTACCCAAATTCTACAGGATTAAGGTGCCTGAAGATGCGCCTCAAGGCACAGTGCTGTTGTGGGTTGAAAGCCATGACTTAGATTTAGGAAGTGGAGGCCTCATAAGCTATAATCTAGAGTCTGGCACCTTTTCACTGGACACAGCCACAGGTTTACTCACTCTTGAGAAGGAACTGGACTTTGAAAGAAAGAGGTTTTATAACCTAACTATTCGCGCTGTGGACCATGGCCACCCCAGGTCCTTGTCGTCCTCATGTTTCGTAGAGGTTGAAGTGTTGGACGTCAATGAAAATTTGAATAAGCCGGTTTTCAGAACATTTGTGCAGAGCGCTCCAGTTATGGAGGATGCCAAAATAGGCACTTCAGTCCTAACCCTGACAGCAGTGGATAAAGATCTAGGGAGAGACGGAGTTGTCAGATACCATATTCATGATGGGACAGGACTTGGAGTCTTTGTTATTGATGAAGAAACAGGTAAGCTCAACACCCAAAATGCCATTCCCATACTATTCCTGTTCTAACAAATACTTTATTTCAGTGAGCATGCAGTGGGCATGCAGTAGGTTTACAGACCATATTTAAACATGTATGTGTATTTTTAAGATATATACTGAAATATTATATTATCTTGAAAAATGCTACATAAATATTTTACTTGCCGTATGCCTCATATTGCTGTAATTTATTAATTAGTGTATTATATGCTGAAATTTTTATTTTCATTTGCTCATACTCTGAGCAAAAAGGGTTTTGATGATGACCTTTTAGTGTTGAAATTGCATTTATGTTAGGTTTGTGTTACATTCATGTACTTTGGATTTGTCTTATCCAGACTGACTTATATCTTGTTATCCACTACACTACACTTACTATTTTTAAGGGTTACCTCATATATGAAGAACCATTCATCCAGACTTATCCAGATTTATCCAATAATTATTTACGTAAGCATTTAAATTGTTCTGGCATGAGCACACGGGCCAGTGATCATAAACTTGTACAGAGCCCCTTCTTTAAGATTGCAGATATATTTGAGATACAAATCTCTAAAAATGACAAAGAAATTGTTACTATAAAAAGGCAAAAATAATGCATTACCTGTTGCATAAACAATTGTTGCATCCAACACCATTACATTCTTAAATACACTTTTGTTATCTGTTACATGCTGTGCTTCACCAACTAAAAACCGTATGCTTTTTTGTAGGTTTGATTCGGACAGCAGATACTTTGGATAGAGAGGTTGTACCGCACTACTGGTTGACAGTTTATGCCACCGATCTCGGAACTATTCCCCTGATGTCCTGGACCGAAGTGTACATTGAGGTTCTGGATATCAACGACAATCCTCCTGAGCCGTCCCAACCCGTCTACTTTGCATCAGTCCATGAAAATGTGGCCAAGGACAAATCTGTGTTAAAAGTTTCTGCAACAGACGTGGACAAGTCTTCCGAGGGGAAGCTGACCTTCCAGATCCCAGATTCTCAGCGTACATATTTTAATATCGACTCCAAGACAGGTAAACAACTCTCATTAAAGTTTTTTTTTTTTCAATCATTTCTTTTTAATCATGCTCTTTATATTTTTGTGGTGCTTAAATACTTTCCCATCTGGTAAACACATTTTGCCTTTAGCATTTCTGTGTTAAGACATATTCTTTTTTGGATGGTTCACAATCCTATGATAACAACAATAGCGTGCAGAACATGACAGTTCAATAAAACAAGTTCAGGCACAAAATGTGTGCATCGAGGTGTGGTACAAAACGAACGTGGTAAATAATTACTATACACAAAACTCCATCACTCTAAGAATTTTTTTTCAATGGTGGGGAAAGCTTTATTACAAGCCCTCTGGAGCTCAAAAAATCCCCAAACCACCTAAAATATGACCTTTGACAGCAGTGTGGATTAGCCTTTGAAGTGCCCCCAGGAAAATTACAAGAGCATTAACCTGCATCGCAAGCTCGTACTTGTCCATTCACGCCTTATTCCTTTGTTGCTTCATCACCTCCACCCCAGGCTAACAGGGACAACACAAAACTAACTCCCATCCAGCACAGGGACATTACAAAAGTCTACCGCACACAAAGGTGTATCTCCGAAACAAAACCTGCAGGTCCTGTTGCAGTAACCTTTTTATGCTGAGTATTTTACGGCGGTCTAATTCTTGTCATTGTAATGTTAATGTATTCGGTTGTCCCTGTGGTTTTGACTTAGAAATCAATTAGTATGAATCTGAAATTATTTCCTTAAAAGAAAAAAAAGAGGGAGAGCTTTAATAAGCGCTGTACACAACATTAAAGGATCAACAAGAATAATAAATGAAAAGAAAATAGCAAACAACATCGCTACTGAGTCTCCAAAGCCAAATTAAAAGCACAAAAAAACAAGACAAATTTTAATACTCTTGTTCAGATATATTCCTCAGGCTAAATAGGGCCAGAGATCTCTGTATCTCCGTGTTAGAACAGGGCCTGAATGACTCATTTCTACAGAGACCAGTGTGACTAAGCTAACCGCCTTAACGGCTTAGTGTAGCAAAACTTTCTCATTTAGGATAACAGCAATATGCGGCATTGCTAAGGACACAGCACATCCAGGGTGGATTGGGGCAAGAGCCTCTGCTTCTTACAACTGAGTCACAGAAATGTATTGTAAATGTAAAAAAAAGAAGGAAATGTCTTGTGTATTTTTCTTCTTGAATTTCCTGACGGGGCAGTTTCAGGATGGTTGGCGGATCTTTTATTAATAACATTTTTAAGAATTTCTACAGCAAAGATAGCTTACAATTGGACTGCACGCTAAAACAGGCTGGCCGAGGGTTCCAAATTTCATTAGTAGCTACTCTAAATGTTTTATGTGTTTTTTTAATCCAGCAGAAAGAAAATCAGTGACCTGTACTGCAATTAAAAATGAAATGTGTATTTAAACAGCCATTTTATTATGTTGACTTTTGCTACGGCATGTTTATTCATAGTCCTCGTTCGTTCTGTGCTATTTATCATAATTATCAACAGATTAATCATTATTAGGACAATTAGCAAATGCAATTCAAGACTTTCAGGGGCAGACTGAAATACAAGGGCACACTGATATCAAATAAATATGCATTACAGAATGCATAAATAATCATGTGTTTGTTTTATTTGTCATATTAAAAAAAACAGAGCTTTAAAGGGGCACTAAACTACTCTGTTTTCTGCTGAACCCCCCTTAGTTAAATAAAAAAAAGGCTAAATATGGAAGGAGGAGTTTGGAAGGGGCACTGGGTGATGTATGGGTTTTGGGACAGTGCACAGAAACATCATCCTCATCTATATCACAGTTAAATCAGCAAGGGTGCTGCAGAGGAAGAAATTATGGTTTAGGATTTAGTGACTCTTTATTTCATGAAATGTAATCATTCTGTTTAGCTAGCTAAGCTAACAGCCAACATTAGCTCTGAGTAGGAACTTGCTTTTTGTGCTCCTTACCTCTCCCCTCTCTGTATTGGAGAGATTTCTTAGTGTTTAAAAGTCGACCTCCAGGTAGAAGTAAATGCTAAAACCAGACTTTCCTAAATTGCTCTTCCAGGGGTCACCTGCCTAAATAGAAGAAGCAGTAAAAGCCCAGTGGGGTTTGTTTTTAGTGCAGTTGTAAATGCAGCTGGGAATTCTCAGCTAGCTAGCTGTTAGCCTAGCCTGCATAAATGAGAGCCTTTTTATTGCTGTGGTGGTAAACTGCTGCTTATTATTATTGTTAAGTAGCTAGCTAATTTAGCAGCTGGCAGTGTTTGTTGGGGTATTTCACTTTCTCAGCCACAGTTCTCACCTCAACTTGAGTCCTATCAAGCCCAGCAACTTTCATGCCGTTGGAAAGGTAACTCAGCTTAAAGATTTTAAAGTCTTATGACAACTGTAAAAAACGCAGAACTGTTGACCAGGTCGTAAAGGAGAGCTGGAAGAATAACTGTTCATCAGGGTGACCTCGTGTAAACAGTGGAGCTAGATAAACAAGACTAAAGAAAGCAAGGCTGTGGGAATTGAGAGTGAAATGGTCTGCCTGAAGTCCTCAAACAGGTGTGCCAATCCATCTGAGCTCAGTGCCATCGATTATACTGATTACTCTCTCTCTCTCTCTCCCTCTGTGTGTGTGTTTGTTTAGGTGTGATCAGCACTGTGACTGAGCTAGACCGGGAACAAAAACCAGAGCACATTATTGAGGTGAGCTCACCTGCTTGATTCTCATATATATATATATTAAGCCAGGAAGCTTCAGCCTCTCTTTTATTATTCACTGCTTTTATGTTTTGTGTTATTTGTATTTCCAGCTTAAACATGTGGTGCATTCTGCATTCATTCATCACTGTCTGACTGTATAGGAATCTCAAATTGAATAGATCTAGCAGTGGCTTATTTATATAGTTTTTAAAGGGTGATATTATAAAAAGGCTGTAACACTTTACTAAAAGGAATCATTCATGAGGCCAAATGACATCACATTACCCTTTCATGAACTTGACATCGACCTATATAGACATTTATAAAGGCTATGATCCATAAATGTCAACTGTAATAATGCTTGACCTCAAAATAGAGAAATGCAACTTAAGATATTTTAAGTTATTTTATGCTGAAATAATGATAACACAAAGCATTTACACATGCTTTTAAACAGCAAGAAACTTGCAGTTTGACAATAGAATCTAAAAATGTGTACCAAGGAATTCAGCAGTTTATTACATTAAAGAAAAACAACCATGGAATGTATGTATTCCAAAGATAAGGAGGAAACAGACATCATACCACATATCATCCCTATTTTCTCTCTATTTGTGGTGTGCAGGTGATTGTATCTGATAATGGCGCTCCCCCTCTGCGCTCCACTGCCACGGTGGTCATTAAGGTGCTGGACGAGAACGATAACAGTCCTCAGTTTATTCACAAGCTCCTCCAGGTCAAGCTGCCCGAGCGCCAGAGCACAGCCCTGCCCCAGCAGGTCTATAGGATGGTTGCTCGCGACGATGATGAAGGACCCAACGGAATGATCACCTACAGCCTAGAGAACAGCATGGAGGGCCTGTTTGATATCGACCCTCTAACAGGGGTGGTGACCGCTAGGGGGGAGTTTCAGCGAGGCAACTACAGCATTCTTACGGTAAAAAACCTTCAACCTTCAGTTATGAACTTTATGAACTGTAGTTATAAATATTTAAGCCTTTTATTTAGAAAGATAATTTCTGCGACTGTACAACTAAGTACAAACTGTATTTTTCTTTAACATAATTTAACATATATAAATTCAATGGTGTTGAAATCTTGTGTTTGTTGGATGATTTTGCCTATTTTTTTTATCTCAAAGATTTTTTTCAATATTTAAATCTATATTTTAAATTAAAATAAAAACATTCTTATAGTTTGATATAGCTTTTTCAAATTTTGCCCTACCTGTATGTCACAGATAAAAGCCATAGACCATGGAAGTCCTGCCAGAATGTCCAAGTCGCGTCTGGACGTGGAATGGCTGCCGCAGCCAGAGCCAAGCTCTGAGCCACTGGCCTTCGATGAGGCCCACTATACCTTCGCAGTCATGGAGACCGACCCAGTTGCAGACATTGTTGGGCTCATCAGCACAGAGATCATTCCCAGCACCCTCTGGTTCGACATCATAGGTAAGAGTGGCACTGCCTCTCTGCCCTCCTTATTCTCCATGCTTCAGTAGCTGTAAACAAACGGTCCGGTGTTTTTTTGAAGATAATCCCACCTCAGCTGGCACTGCTGGCAGAACAAAAACAAAATGATAGAGGTTTGTGAGCTTGTATTTTTTTTTAGGAAAAAAAGAGAGAGTTGTGCTTTTTGAGGATAACAGCTGTCGGCTTGTGTTTTTTATATTGAAAAGGAGGCTCTATGTGACACCGCCTGCAATGCTAAAATGAATTTTCGAACTAATCAAAGCATGTAGAAGTGATTATAGGCAGCTCTCACCTCCAAACACCCCTGTTTGTTTTCTTATACTCGGCTTGAGTAGGCTTCATATCTGCTTCAAGTGGATTAGAGCCCTGACTAAACCCAGTGTGGGTTGTGTTTGTGTATTTGTGTTGAGCTCAGTGTGAAGCACCACTGGCCGTGTGTTGTGTTGAACAGTTAACAGTAGCTTTCCACTCTCTGATAAGATCTGAGCTGAAAGGCAGAGCTCCAACTGCTCCATATTTCCTCAGATGACTGGCCAGGTCCCCTGCCCTCTCTTCTTCTCCATCGGTGTCGCGGTGACTCTACAAGCCAAGCTGTCGTTCAGCTTCGCCTGCAGGAAGGCGCTCATCTTGACCTTCAAGCTGCAACTTGAGTTCTAAGCTCAGCTCAGGCCGCCTACAACCTCATATAGAAATGAGTCAAGAACATTGTCAGCAGTCGGATGTTGAGCCACAGTTTTGCTATTGACTGTGGGAGACCCTGCTTTGTACCTATACATGTACTAGTGGGCTGTATTTTTCTGTTTTTCTATTATGAAAGGGGAAGTAATTTTTTTTCTTTTCAATGAGAAAATAACACAAGGATTCACTCACTGCACACCTGAAAAGATGCCTTTTTCTTCAGCATGCTAGTGATTGTGGAGGCAGTGTTATTTTTTTCTTTCCAAACTGGAGTGAATCCAGTGAGAGAACTACTGGTATATGTTTCTCTGCACTGTTAGTATTCAGCACGTGAAAAACGTACCTCCTGAAAATATATCTGCTATTTTTAGACGTCTGTTCATTTGTATAAGCTTTGTAACACTTTGCTCACAGTCTCTACTCCTCTGGGAGGGAGGATTTAGTGTGGATGTTCGGACATTGCTGTTCGGACTAGAATAAATTCAGTCACTGCAGAAAACTGTAAGAACTGCGGCTGGATAGTTGAATATTGGATTTGAATCACAAATGCCACTCCAACTCATCCCAAAGATATTGGGTGGACATCCTTTAATATAGTTCCACTGCTCCACAAGCAAACCTTGGGAGCCTTTTTATCCCTTGATCCCCTTGCCGTACTTGCATTGAGCTAGACTTATGTGCAGCTGCTTCAGAACTGAATATAGGCTTATTCTGACTATAGAAATATAGGCAATATTCTGACTGGATATTTTGAAACAATGGATTCTTTACATTAGTTTTTTTATTAAGTATGTTGAAAATTGACTTTGGCAATATTTTGACTGAGGTTGATAAATAATGGCGTTAAAAAGTATGTTTGCCCAAAACTTATTTTTTCTAGACACATTTTTAATAATATTTTTAAATGATGGAATATTGTTTTAAGTTTTTGACTTAATATGTCTAAAATTAATATTGTGTTTCTCAATATTTTAAACTAGCAAGTCAGTCTCCTTTCTGTGAATGAATCTTGATGGGTAGCCAAATTCTACTCAGTAAGCTTGCCAACTTCTTGAAACCAAATGCTGTACACTTAACAATCACTGTAGTGCGACTACTGCCAAATGTGCCTCAAAACCATTTTAGACAGTTAGAAATAGAGATCATTAGATCAAGCCTCATAAAAATCACTTTAACCAGTTTCCCAAAACATTGATTTGACACAGCACTCTTTATGAAGCGGGTGCCATCACTGTGACAGCTGAGATTCAGCCCCTCATCTGGAGAAGCCAATTATGTATCGATTAGATACAAAGAGACAGCTTCAAACACAGGCTTTCTTCAGAAACTCTCCCAGAGCCACCATCACCATCAGTCGGCACATCATTAGTCACAGCTGGGCAATGGCATGGGATCAGTGGAAGGGATGTCGCTCTACATAAATCTGTTCAGATGCTGCTTAACTGATGAATTTGGGGAATTAATAGATGGTTGAAAAAGATGTTAAGGGGCCACTCAGTGGCTTTATTCTCTGTACAACGAGGCCAGTGAGCCTTCAAAAGGTGCATTTCTTAATAAACACCATCTGCCAAAGCAGGCATGAGTTTACCCCCACTGATTGAGACGTCTGTTCCGAGTGTGCGCATGCCAGACATTTCCCCTGAAACAATTATTTTTTGTTCTTGTGTACTCTGCAACTCTAGCGGGGGCTGTTTAAGTGACCTTGTTTTGTGTTTAAAATACACAAGACGTAGCATGAAAACGGATGCACTTGCCCTGAAAAGGTGGCTCTTGCCATGGAAAGGTGGATGAGTGAGCAACCCATTCTCACGCATGTAGATGAAACGTGAGTGGCTGCTTTTCAGCAAAGGCTTAGTCACTTAAGCTTGTGGTCTACTATGCTAGAATGGCCATCAATTAAAAGAGTCGGTTCTGGACGAACAGTCATCTTATCACTCATTTAAACAGGTTTTGTTTTCTTCCGTTTGCTTGCCACCTGTGTCTGCGTCACAATGTATCTGTTGCTCTTCACTCATCCATTAATGCACGCGGGTCTATGCTGGGCTCTGCTGAGAGACACTGACAGTTGCACTTTAGATGCCCCTGGACTCCTCTGAGGGCTCTGCTTCTAACCACCAGCATGTGTCATTTCCTAGGTGGCGATGAGGACCAGGACTTTTACATCGAGAAGAACTTGGGGAGTATTGTGATAGCCAGGCGTCTGGATGCAGCCAAAAGATCCAATTACAACCTCACCAT
This sequence comes from Astyanax mexicanus, assembly GCF_023375975.1. Lineage (NCBI taxonomy): Eukaryota > Metazoa > Chordata > Actinopteri > Characiformes > Acestrorhamphidae > Astyanax > Astyanax mexicanus. The sequence continues at coordinate 39,394,650 of NC_064417.1, read as the reverse complement.
CAGCGTCACAGATGGCTCGCAGACCATTACTACTCAGGTAAAGGCACGTGTACAGCATGCTGTAATATGACATGTTAATGACTGACTGAACATATTATCCCCCCAATGTGGAGAGCAAAAAGAGTTCAATATGACAAATTGGGATTTCTCATGCCTACGGCAACAGATATTTGGTATGCAGCAAACAGAGAAAAAACAGTATGTCACTACAGGTAGGTCTGATATCCATATGGAGAAACAGTTGACTATCACAGGAAAGTTTTTTTTCCATTCAGCATATTTTTACAAATTTAAAAAATGTGCATAAAAACCTACACTACACTAGAATGAGGCGAGAAAGTTATAGAGTTGATAAAAACAAAAAAAGGCAAAAAAAAAAAAAAGAAATGGACAAAAAGCTATGTGCACCCTTAGCTTGTCATTTAATGTAGTTTTTATATTTTTAGTCTTATTACTTACTTATTACTAGTCTATTACACAGTCATAAACTGCTGAATGCCGATCGTTTTCCCACAACTCTATACATCCAATACTCCCTTAAAGCTATGGTGGACCAACATTTTGTGCCAAACTGTTATGGAATCTCAGCTATAGTTAAAGTAGACATACCATAATCTATCTGTCTTGGCTTATCAATTGCATCAGTCAAGAAATGGTAGAAATGGTTTAAACATATCCACAGTAATTGCAGTGCATGTTTTTCTTTTGATTCAGGCATACATCCGAGTCCTGGACATGAATGAGCATCGACCCATGTTTCTGAAGAGTCAGTATGAAGTGAGAGTTCCAGAGGACACAGCTCCATGGAAGGAGATTCTGCAGATCAGTGCCCAGGACGCAGATGCCAACAGCAGACTGGTCTACGCCATCCACAGTACCCTCCATCCAGACAGCCTCAAGCATTTCCATCTGGACCCTAAGAGCGGCGTCCTTGTACTGACTGAGGAGCTGGACTATGAGACCATCTCCACACACACTCTTATTGTGATGGTAAAATGCTTTTTTTATGACACTATTAATGTTAAAACTGTACAGAAGAATGCTGGGACGAATGAGGTTGATGTTTTTTGGTTGGCTATATCTTCTAACAATTATTCAAGCATATGTCTTTAAATTTTGTTTAAAATGTTAGATTTTATAAGTATAATTTATTTATGAAATGAAGCTAAAATCCAGTTTGTTTACTGGATTTCTTAAACTTGTGTTTTTTTCTGTGTAGGTTCGTGATCAGGAGATCCCAGTGAAGAAGAACTTTGTGAAAGCTGTGGTGCATGTGGAGGACTGTAACGACTACACACCAACCTTTATGAGCACTCATTATGAGGGAACCATCAGCAACCTGGCTCCAGCTGGTACTGAAGTGCTTCAGGTCAAAGCTTTGGACAAGGATACAGGCAGCAACTCTGAGATTGTCTACTCCATTCACGCAGGTAAGAGCAAAAGTGCTGATAAAAAATTCCTTGGAATTGCTTTGGTGTGAAGCAAAAAACCTTGCATAGCTACCAAGCTACTGATAATGCTGCTCGTCATCAATGGGTTACTAATAAATACTATGTAGGTAGCAAAAAGGCATTACTGCTGTTATGAGAAAACATTGCACTTATACTTTAATTGATATTTTTATTAATTTGAGTATGGATGGGGTTTAATTCCAGGATTTCATTTAAACTATTTTATCTCTTAATGTTTGTGGCATGGTTACATAGGATATTTATATGTTATGATTAATGTGATAAGTTAACTGTGTCACTTAACCTTATTTTTTATTTATTTTTTTCCAGAAGGGAATGCAAACGGAGCTTTTGACATTGATCAAGAGACGGGAAGAATCCATGTGGCTAAGTCTTTGGATAAACTCGCTCAGGAACAGTACCATCTTACAGTAAAAGCCACTGACCAGGGCTTCCCCCAGCGCAGTGACTTCTGCCCAGTCAACATTCGTGTAAAGCTGTCAGAGCGCACAGCACCCAGGTTCAGCCAGAATGAGTACTTCACTGAAATAAGCGAGGCCAGTCCTCCAGGCTCTCCAGTGTTCTCTGTTTCAGCTGGCTGTCCATCTGCTGTGAATTACAGGATCAAAGATGGAAACCCTAATGGAACTTTCCACATCAATTTCAACTCTGGGCTGATATCTGTCCAAAAAGCCCTCAATTTTGAAGAGTGCCTCTCTTACCGCCTGCAAATAACAGCCATGAATACAGCTGGGGTCTCGTCAGATGCTGTTGTTTATGTGTATGTCGTAGACGAAAATGACAACGCCCCTGTGTTCCTTCAGGACAGCTACTATGGTCAGATCAGCGAATCTGCACCTATAAACAGCATGGTAATGGGAGAGAACAACACTCCACTGGTGATCAAGGCCTCGGATGCCGACAAGGACTCCAACGCTCTGCTAATCTTTCAAATCCAAGAGCCTGAGGCGATGAAAATGTTCAAAATAGACCCGAGCATGGGAACTATCTCTCTTATATCTATGCTTGACTTCGAGACATCGCCTGAGTTCATATTTAGTGTTCAAGTGCGGGACTCTGGGGAACCCTTTTTGAGCTCTGCCAAACCTTGCAAAGTCACCATTCGTGTGCTAGATTTGAATGATTGTCCACCTAAATTTACTCTACCTGTGTATACAGCGTCCCTCACGTTGCCTGTTTTCAAAGACATGAAAGTCATCCAAGTCACAGCTTTGGATGCAGATTCACCAGTTTCATACAGTATTGCAGAGAGCAGTCTGAAAAATGCATTTAAAATACATGAATCAAATGGAGAAATTTTGGTGAATGATGTACATGATTTCCAGACTTATTATGAATTCAAAGTTGTAGCTTCAGACGGTTTATACAAAGACACTGCTTTAGTGAAAGTTAATATTACAAATGCCAAAATGACAACCCTGAAGTTTGAAGAAAGGATGCATTTAGGCACCGTATTGGAAAACACCACATCTATAAAAACCTTAACTGTACTCAGAGCCACTGGTAGCTACCTCAATGAACCGCTGATCTACACTGTTCTGAACTCAGGAGATATGTTTTCAGTGGTGCAGTCATCAGGAGTAGTGCAGACCACTGGTGTTCCCTTTGACCGCGAGGAACAGGATGAATATGATGTGGCCGTGGAAGTCAGAGACATGAGAATTCCACCACGCATAGCCATCACTCATGTCAAGGTCTACATAGATGATATCAATGACAATGCACCCATCATCTCAAACCTTCCCCATACGCTGATGATATCTGAGGAGACTGAACCAGGAGATGTTCTCTTCCAAGTGCTGGCGACTGATGATGACACTGGTGAGAATGGATCTGTAATATTCACGCTGGAGGACGATTTTACTCTCTTCAGGATTGATCCCTATCTTGGGGATGTGTCCCTTCAACGACCCCTAGACTTTGAGTCGCTGAATAAGTATGTGCTTATCGTGAGAGCTTCAGATGAGGGTGAGCCAAGTCTGGCAACTCTGGGAGAGCTATACGTCCAAGTGCAGAACCGTTCACACCCTATATTTCAAAGTCTGTATTACCCCTTGAAACTACCTGAAAACATCACTCCCTTCACCACCATCCTGCATGTGCAAGCAAGGAACCCAGAGGGATATCGCCTTATCTACAATCTGGCAGAAGAAAATGCCACAAAGTACTTTCACATCGACTTTAAAACAGGAATGCTGAGCGTCACTAACTCTCTAGACTACGAGACTCAAGCAAAGCACATACTGACTGTTCGGGCCACTGATTCTGTGACTGGCACTTTTACGGAGGCCAAAGTAGAGATAGATGTAGAAGACGTCAACGATAATGCTCCTGTGTTTGACAATCTTACTTACACCGCAGAAGTGTTAGAAGGTCTTCCATCAGGCACATCTGTACTACAGGTATCAGCCTTTGATCTGGATTCTGGGAGAAATAAAGATTTAACCTACGAAATAGTCACAGACACAGGGAAGAATGAAACTGAATTTTTTAAGATGGATCCATTAAGTGGGTTTGTAGTAACATCTCAGATCCTGGACTATGAGGCTACAGAACAATTCCATCTGAAAATCAGAGTCACAGATAATGGTATACCATCTCTGAGCAGTGAAGCCTACATTATTGTGAATGTTACTGATATCAACGACAACCCTCCAAGTTTAAGCGAGTCCCACTATCGAGCATCTCTGGATGAAATGGCCACTTGCGGTCATATAGTCATCAAAATCCAGGCCTCAGATCCAGATAGCAAGGACAATCTGCAGTACAAAATTCTTTCTGGGAATGAAGGGAGGTACTTTGCTATCAATGAATCCTCAGGCCTTATCTCATTCTCCAATGTCTGCAAGAGAAATCTGGATCCGTTTTACAACCTGACAGTGGCTGTTTCTGATGGCGTGTTCCAGAAAACTGCTCCGGTAAACATTGACATGACCAGCAGCAATAGGCATAACCCTTATTTTAACCAGGATATTTATGAAGCCGAACTGGCAGAGAACGCAGAGCCTGGAACACGTGTAATACGCCTAGCTGCGATTGATCCTGACGATGGACCCTACGGAAGCGTAGACTACACCATTATCAACAAGCTTGCGGATGAAAAATTCTCCATTGACAATGAAGGACAAATCGTGACATCTCAGCCTCTGGACCGAGAAAACTCGTCACAGAGAGTGATTGCCATTAAAGTCATGGCTAAGGATGGTGGTGGGAGAGTAGCCTTTTGCACTGTGAAGATCATTCTTACAGATGAGAATGACAATGCCCCTCAGTTCATAGCTTCTCAATACCACGTCTCGATCCAGTCCACAATCAATAAAGGTTCACCAGTTATTCAGATAATGGCTTACGATGCTGATGACGGCAAGAATGCGGATGTCACCTACGCAGTCGATGAAGCTGAGGAAGTGACAGAGGAAGTCATTGAGATTAATCCCTTTACTGGCGAGGTCAGTGTCAAAGAGAGCCTGGTCGGAATGGAGAACAAGATCTTTAATTTTAAAGTCCAGGCTCGAGATGGAGGCATTCCATATCGTAATTCCACAGTGCCCGTCCAGGTTAAAGTAGTCCCACCAGAGGTGCCCTTGCCGAGATTTACTGAACCACTATACACATTCTCAGCCTCCGAGGACCTTCCTATTGGCTATGAGGTAGGCACAATAAAAGCTGATGCGGACATGCCACTAATATACAGCTTAGTAGATGGCAACACTGTGGAAAGCAACAGAGAACAAGTCTTTGCTGTTGATAAAGAAAGTGGCACCCTCGTGGTACAAAAGAATATCGACTACGAGAAGACCAAGTGGTATCAGATCGACGTTCTTGCTCAAGGCAATTACAACGGCACAGACGTAGCTTCTCTAGTGTCAGTTAGCATCCAAGTTCAGGACGTGAATGACAACGAACCCATGTTTGAGGCAGACCCGTATGAGGCCGTACTGGCAGAAAACATGCCTTCTGGCACTACAGTCATCCAAGTGACAGCTAATGACCCAGACAAGGATGCTAATGGACAGGTGACATACAGTCTGCTGTCAGAGATGGATGACGTGAGTGACATCTTCACCATTGACCCACAGACCGGCTGGATCACCACGCTGAAGGAGACGGATTGCGAACGCAAACAGTTGTACAGGTTCTATGTAGTGGCTGCTGATCATGGGGGCAGCGCTGTGCTTTCTTCTTCGGCTCTTGTGGAAGTGACAGTCAGCGATGAAAATGACAACCCACCCCAGTTCACAGAGGAACTTTATCAAGGGTCCATCATCGAGAACAACAGGCCTGAGGAGGCCATAGTCACTCTGACAACTATCGATAAAGACATGTCTTCAGACAACCGACAGGTCACATGCTATATAACAGGTGAGTCCAATCAGTATTACAGCAATCAGACAAGATAACAAACACATAAGCATCTAAACTGCAAGATTGAGTTCACTCATAATGCTGGCCCACATTCCAGAATGTGTTCAGCATTACTTTGCACATGAGCTGAATTTATTCAGATGACTGTTAATGCTCATAATCTTCCTTTTTATTTTATCCTGACCTTCTATGAAGATGGTGACCCACTGGGCCAGTTCTCGGTCATCGCAGTAGGAGACGAATGGAGAGTTACGGCCAGAGGTTCACTTGACAGGGAAGCCAAAGACAAACACATCCTCAGAATAATTGCCACAGATGGGAAATTTCAAACAGCTGCCACAGTGGAGGTCCACGTTCTTGACATCAATGACAACAGTCCACTGTGTGAGCAGGTAAGTTATGCAGTCTTCCATACAAATTGTTAATGAACTATGCTGAGACAAATCATCGTTTAAGCTTATTTTTAGGCCTGTCACAATAATTGTGTTATCGACTTATGGACTTAAGATATTGACATAACCTCAGTCATTTTGTTCTGACCTTTTATATTGCTGACATTGTTAGTGTCCAGATTGCAATTATGCAATTATATTATATTATAATCAATGTCACAATATTATCTTAAAATAATAATAATGTTGTTCAGCAGAATTATTTCTGGGGAAATATGCTATCCAAAAAGAAATGGTTATTGTGTTATGCTTACTCATTGTGGGTCTAAAAATATTTTTTAAACCAACAGTGTGTGCGTTTTGGGGACTTGCAAACCTGTTTGGTGAGAATATATGTGTATTTGCACTGAGCATGCAATAAAGTACCAGTAGTTATAAAATGTGCATTGTGGTGCAGGCTTTAAAGATTTAATAATGTGTGAATTAGCAGATAAAGTTTTGATATCTTCATGTACACTTCATGTAGCACCTATGTCAGCACCATTGGCAGTGCTTCGCATGCTCAGTTAACCACCAAAAGCTGTTGGAAAGTGATGTGATTGGCCAGAAAAAAACTCACAGGAAAACCTACCAGAACACACTGTTTTAGAATGAATTTATTCAGCTTTGCAGGGATGGAGGCAGATTGATGCCATTTATTTGAACATGTTGTCTCCTTACCCACTCCAAAATACTACTGCTTTCAATTCAGCAGTAAAATATTAAGGACTGCTGCTTTAATGTGTAAAAAAAAACATTAATTTTGATTTTTTTAGTTGCTGTACACTGAAGCAGTCATGGAGAATTCCCCATCAGGACTGTTTATTCTGAAGGTGTCTGCCTCTGACCCAGACATTGGCACGAACGGGCAAGTCTCTTTCACCCTTCATGGACCAAATGCAGACAAGTTTCATCTTGACCCCAAAACTGGTAAAGCTGTTTTTTTTTGCTGCTTCCTCTTAATGCTCCTGAATCATGTCAGTTATTTTTTTAACCGTTAGAGATATCAGATATTTCCTTGTTTACTTTTAAAGTACTGATTTGCTAATAATCATAAAAATAAAGGATGAAAGAGCCATGATCTTTAGAGACCCTTACCTTCATCAGATTGTTTTTTTTGCTTCTCACCAATCACTATTGTATTACTAGTGCTTTATATGACCTGACTTGTTCCAGTACTGCCTACTATCTACACCCATCATCTTCCTGGCATGCTAGATTAAGTTAACAAGATCAGAAGTGTTTGAAATTATGTTAAATGTTAGATAGAATCGAAGATGTCTTCAGAAATATTTTTTTTTTTGTGCTTAAAGCACATTTCTTTGCATTTGTAAAAAAAGAAAAAGAAAAGAAAACAGTTACGTGTCTCAACAGGATATTTAAGATATTGCTCGTGTTTACTTCCTTTGGCCAATGCCTAACATTTCACAGTAATTCCAAACCCAAACATGCTTGTGTTGTAAACAGGGGAGCTTTTCACCCTCGCCGTATTGGACCGGGAGAAAGAAACAGAATATGACCTGGTCGTAAAGGCGACTGACGGTGGTGGACGCTCCTGTCAGGCAGACATCGTGCTAATGGTCCAGGATATGAACGACAATGCTCCACAGTTCTCAACCAACCACTATGAGGTCACTGTGTTCGACAATACCACAGTTAGAACACCCATCGCCGTCATCTATGCCAAAGACCCAGATACAGGTATCTCTCGATATATTGGTATAACTTGAAATTACTTGAAATGGTAGCACAATGAACAGAAAAGCACACTTAATGACCTGAAACAGGTTGTGAGGTCATGCATGTCCAACATAGTGCTCACTAGTATCAGTGGTTCTAAACAAAAAGTGAATACACACTTGCTAAATGCTATTACTGAAAAGCCCTCATTCCTCTCCCCTGAGACAGAGCAGTGTGGAGCAAAAGCGTAGGTGTGTAACGTTTGATCTGGGATCGAGTTCTGTACAGAAAGATACTCTTTGGGAGTGCCAGACCACACCTGGTGATGTGTGGGAACTTGCACAGAATCCACTGTAGCTCCTGGCCCAAGGCTTCTGCTGAATTGTGAACTTTTTTAACACTGTCTGCAAAAGTAAACAACAGTAGCATTCTTTGGGGTATTTTGCATATTACACTTTTCTGAAAACATGAAATACAATTACAAATTAATTACAAATTTAGAAGCAAAACATTGAAATGATCTTCATTCTCTTTATATGCTATAAACTGTAGCCCATGGACAAAGTTTTCTACTCAGTTTTTAAAAAGTAGTTGAGCTCCTAGTCAACTATTTTAACCCCATTTTCAACCATGTAAAACCATTATGCTTCCATTTTTTTACATTACATTACATTACATTACATTTGGCAGACGCTTTTGTCCAAAGCGACTTACAATAATGAAGTACAAAAGTAATAGGAATTAAGATAAACCATTTTTAGATAGGGCTTAAAGGAGGTCGAAAGGAAATAAAGGGATAGAGAAGTGAAGGAGGGGAAGGAGGAAATGGGGTTAGGAGTAGTTAGTGTGTTAGAGGTGTTAGGAGAGTAAGTGCTCTTTGAAGAGCTCTGTCTTCAGGAGTCTCTTATTTCTCTTTATTTTTAAGCTCATTCCTTCTGGCAGTTCAGTTTACAAAACAAGAAACAAAATAATCTTTTACAATTTGTGGCGCACTTAAACCTCCACAGAACATTCTACGACCCACATGAAAATGTATTCATTTAAACCATGTAAAATCTAAAGAAATTCAGCATAACAAAAAATGCACTCTCTCTGAATGACTGATAGGCTTCAATAGTTTCTAGCTGGCTAATTCACTTATTCACTTTGTTGTTCATGTGACTTTATATGCCAGACCAATCAACAAGCTCGGCTCAGATGTAATGTTTTATATTTGCTAATAATTTACATAATATCTGACACATCTATTTATTTAACTCCACTGGGCTTGATCTCGTACCTGTGATGCCAAAGTCATGGAACATCACTATATCATCACAACTAACTGGTCATGAAGTGTTACGTTAGTGAACAGCTTTAAAATGCATGCACCTGTGTAAGTTTCGAGGTGTAATCTTGTGAGTGAGGATGAACATTGGCCAGTATGTTAATGGCAAAGCAATGTTAATGATTAGAGTTAGAGTCTGGCCTGATAATGGGGGCCAGATCCTGAAGTTCCAAAGTGCAAACATTTATTCTTCCATGAACCACAGTGTCACCTGTGCACTGTGTGTACATCATAAAAGGCATTACCTCCCACAGTGGACAGTGCACCAGTGATGTCTGGGTAGAACAGACTAAGCTAAGCTAATCTGGTTAAATACAAACACATTTAATGCAGGAGGCCCCACACACATATCCCATAGGCCAGTAGAGCATCTCTTTAGCTTTGTTGGGGCAGAGCAGCAGAAGTCATGTAACTTATATCAAAAATGAATGTAAACAGATCAATTCAACAATGAAGGCTCATTGTTCACAGTTGAAGGTTAATGTCCTCTCCTCCTTTTTGGCAGGCATAAACTCAGAGGTGAGGTACTCTCTCCAGGGAGCCTACAGCGGCTTCTTCTCTCTGGACGAGATTTCGGGCATCCTGCGTCTGGAGCGTTCTCTGGCTGATGAGGCTCAGTCCACCTTTGAGCTGCGAGTCAAAGCCACAGACAGGGGTCTTCCTCGCCACCACTCCTCATTAGCCATGGTCACAGTGAACGTCGTCGACCTGAGCGACTACCAGCCCGTGTTCCTGACCTCCGAGTACACAGCCCAGCTCCCAGAGTCCTCGCCAGTAGGGACAGAGGTGCTCAGCGTGTCCGCCCTCACCAGAGACGGCACTGGCAGTGAGCCTGTCCGATACTCCATCGTAGCTGGAAACGAGGACGGGAGGTTCATGATTCATCCAGAGACAGGTGAGGTTGCTTTATGATTATTATTATTATTATGATTATTTATTTTTGTTTAAATGAATAAAAAAAAAAAAAAACAAGACTTTTTTTTTGATCAAGGTCTTTTTATTATCATAATTTTTTACACATATATATTTGAACTGAACATAGAATTGAACATAACATACATTCTGTCCCTCTCTCTGTTTCCCCCCACCCCCAGACCTGCTTCAATCAATCTTAACATAGTTACAGTCCATAAATATAACGAAGGCCATCTCAAATATCACATCACTCCATCTATCTGTAGGGATTTTGCCTTTGAATTTAATTTAGCCAGTTTTATAATTGTTTAATTAGCAAGCCAGAGAAACACACAGCGGTACAGGCTATAAGTAATTTCATTACATTTCATAATAGTGTCAGGTTTTCACATGCATTTTGTGAGGTAAAACCTACTTAAACTCAAAATGATTAATATAGGCTCTAATTGCTTTGGAATCTTTCATGTGAAAGATTTTCCGTTAGATTTGCTATAATATTTCTGTTACTAGCTTGCTAATTCACCAGTTACAGTCATTCATGTGCTTTAGTAGACCAATTAACAAGCTGGGCTCAAATGTATTGTTTTACATTTGCTAATAATTGACATAACATCTGGCACATCTTAGTTTTTACTTTGCAAAAGAGAAAAAAAATACATTTTAATAGGGCATAAATTGGGCCTGATCAATTTTATGTTGGAGAACCTGTGTTGGGACAACAGTGTTATTGTTTTTTGTCTCTGTGGATTTTGCTTTTTAATTTAATTACGGCCAGTTTTATAATTGTTTAATAGGCAAGCTGGAGAAACACACAGCAGTACATACTATCAGTAATTTCCTTACATTTCATTATAGTGTCAGGTTTTCACTTTTCACATGCATTTTTCTAGCTGAATGAATTTTAATTATGCTGCTTAGTTTTAATGTAGTTTGTTTGACATTGTTGAAAGTATCATTTATCACAATTACAAAATAATATGCAGTGTGCTTTGTAGCTGAATTGAATGCATGATGGAGTTGCAGTAAAACAGTTTCTAATATGGCTGTATTTAAACATTGAAGATTAGCCAAATGCTACAGAGGCAGTGAACTTACAGTACGGTAAAGACTCTTTGACTCCAGGTGCTCTCACTCTTGAGTAGGTTGCGCTGAACCCTCTACCTCAAGAGCCTGCAAAGCTTCTCCTCAGGGATTAGTAAGGGCAGAGCTGAAGAGCCTGTACTAACATGCTTTTGAACAGCGGAGCTTCTCCTTCACTTCTGCTCCTCTGTTCAACTACTGCTTAGGCCCCCTCCTCCCATCATCTTTCTTTCCTTATCTCCACTCCTCAGAGCCTTCTGCCCACACCACTTCTCTTTCTGCACTATGTATTAATTATTTCTTTAACAGTTCACAATTGCAGGCCTTGGCAACTACCATGAGGTCTGCAGCAGAAATCAATTGGTTATTTAGAAGTAATTAGAACATCTTCCATTAGATATCGGCCCAAAGCACGGTTGGTTTTAGGCACAGAAATGGATTTATATTTGCATGGCTGGATTTGCATTATAATTGGGAATAAAATTCTGTTGTGCAACATTTTTGTAGAATGTTAATTTCTCTTTTTCAATTTCAGTGGCCAGAAGGTTGAATGTTGCTTATGCAGCACTTGTACCTAGATGTATTTTTTTTTGTTTTCCAGCTGTAAGACATTAGCCATACAGGGCTAGGATAGTAATGCTAGCTGAGGTAACCTAGCCTTAGCAAAATGTGCCTAGTTTCGAGATGTTTGTGTGGGCTACTCTGTATGTTCCTGAATGTAAACCAAACATATTGTCACTGTTATATAAAAACTGTGCCTTCATTTTTGCCGTTTTTTTTTTTTTTTTTTGCATAATGTTAATCTAATAGTTGTTTTTTATGTTGTATTAACATTTTATTATCAATAGACCAATAGAAATGCTCTAGAATGACTAATCAGGATTGTCTTTTTTACCACGACTTTCATTGCAAGTTAGAAAGGTGTGTTTCTTATTCTGCAATATAGATAAAGATATATAGATATATAGATTTTTGTTCTGACAGCAATAATATATATGCTGCAAATATTTGCTATAGCATATGGAATAACAAAAGAAATATATGTCTAGTTTAGCTTCAAACTCTACTAAGCCATCAAGTAAAATCTTCTTATTTAGGACAATTTGTATGAGTAAAAGCATGCCTTGATGTTTTAAAAGCCACATAATGGTCCACCCTTTCTTCTGTGTTTCTATCTTTCAGTAGATGTCACAGTCTTACATCTTATCCCTGCCATTTGCTTTAGTATGACTATACATAATGTTTACAGACATGAAGCTGGCTAACACGAGGTGTTTGTGCCTCTGACAATTCTGAATGTCCCTCCTGAAGCATTGAAACATGAGAACACATTGAAACCCTCCATTATTGTGTGGCATTGCAGGCATGCCTGTTACACTCTGCATGGAAGTGGCGTTTTTCGTGAATGATGTGTGCTTTGTTGCCATAACACCCAGTTCTTACTACTGAATGATGTGTTCCAGGAATGTGACGCTACTTTTACTTTCTTGCTCATAGAAAGAATGCTTGGGCATTGACCACGACTCTAACTAAGGCTTTTGTGCGAGGCCTAGTGTCCACTTTTGCATGGAATACAAGGCGTGTGTACAAACACAGTAAGCAAACACAGGTTTATTGACAGAGGGGAGGCAGAGTCCTGTTAATAACATGGCAGCCAAGCTCTGGAGAAAGCCATTACCTGACACCGCAGAGCCCTTGATCTTTAAAATCAATAAAAGAGAGATTGCAGAGAGCGACTTGTTGAAACCTCTATTCTAGCAGTGAGCAGGAATGCAGTTGTTCATGTGCATTTTGCCCCCATCTAGTCTTATTTTAATGAAGTGTGCAAGTACCCTGGCAGGGGGCCCTGTAAACTTCTGAGCAAACAGTCTGCTGCAGACACTGGAGGAGAAATGATACCTAATGAATATTTCTGTCTGTAATCAACTTGAATATTGACTCTTTGGTTGGGTGCCTTTACGCCAGTGTTTCTCTATGCTTACCCTGGAATGCTCCTCTGCTCTTACGCTGCAATATTCTTACATGCCAGATTCAACAAATCAGCTAATTAAAAAAAAACTTTCCTGGGTTGAACTGGGTGAGTGTTTTTCTACTTTCAGTTTAAACTTGGTCATCAGAATTTCCAGGAAGTTCCATGATGAGAATTTTAACTGAAATGTCCTTATAAATGTCCTTTCTTACTCAAAAAATTAATTGTACGCCGGGCACCAACCCTTTAGTTTCATCAACCCTAAGAACTTGAAACCCTGAGAACTATCCGAATACAATAGTAAACACAATACAACATTACATACTGTATGATTTAATTTAGTAAGTTAATAAGCAATTCTTTGATGAGGGATTTCATTAGAGGACTTTGTGTATTTAAATTGTATCAGTAGCCTGGGACAATGAGATATATTTTGATTGGATTCACCCTAAAACACTAGTAAATGATTGTCAAACCAGTTGTGGGAAACATCTAAGTCTTTAACTAACAGTTTTTGGAAATATTTTGAAATACTCTAAAAATATTTGAAAGTTAAACTAGACACAGCCCTTGTGTGGCATCATTCCCAGCTCCGACATCTTAGTCACATGTAACTATTTTGCCAGTTTTGACTAGGGTTTTGGCTAGTGGGCTGGGTGTATATGAATTTTGGAGTGTAAATGTTACAGGTCAATGAGTCAAATCACAGTTTTGTTCTCCTTTAAAAGAAAATCCAGCGTAGCCAAAACAGGTTTGGAAATTTGCTTTTGGAATTGGCTTGTTTTCCAACCCTGTTTTGGCTACGCTGGATTCGCTTTTGATGTTTATTGCTTGTCAGTTCCCCGTACCAAACTCTTATTATTCAACTGTGCCAATGTAAATACTGCTTGACAATGTAGGGCACCTTCAGCAGAAGAAAAAAAATCACCAATGCTGCAGTTGGTTCTGAGAAAGCTTTATAGTTTCTTTTGAAGTGTATAGTTGTTTGAATCAAGCCTCTAGGTCATTTTGAGTCAATGAACCTTTTTGCTGGCATGCCACCTAATCAGTTAACAGTAGTGCAGACTTGACAAGAAAGAAGCTCTCAGGCTGCTGACCTGAAATCTAGTTCTTGCAACATTTCACGCTTGTGTGAAAGCCAAGCTCATCCTCAAGTTTATTCTCTTAGATCTTTCTCAAACTTACAACACTCACTAATTGGAAGGCCTCACCAGGGAATTGCTAACTATGCATTTTTCAAGGTAGAAGCTTGCTATGCTTTGACTCAGCCCGCTGCCCTTTCCTCAACCACGTTAATTCTGCCAGGAACATTCGCAACGGTAGCTTTCCTTTTACAAAGCTATATCACACAGCGGCTTTCATCCCGGAGAGCAGGCGAATGGATTTCTGAGCTTTGTTCCCGAGCTCAGGCAAAAGTGACATTCTTCCTTCCTCCAGGCCATTTTCTGTGGAGAACGCAGTGCACCCGTCAGAAGTGGCTCTGATATTGTCTCTCTGTGCCGCAGGTGTGCTGTGGGTGAACGCTGCGCTGGACTTTGAGCTGTGCCGCGAGTATTACCTGTCAGTGGAGGGAGCGAGAGGCAAGGCGTCACTGACTGACATCGCCATGGTTATAATCAACATCACCGACATCAACGACAACCCTCCGGTCTTTAGCCGTGGAGACTACAGCACCGAAATCGCAGAGGATCTCTCTGCAGGAGACACAGTGATGCAGGTATCAGTAACTGTCTCCCTCACCTGTCACTGCTGCTCCAGTGATAACGCTATCAAATGAGGCCAGGGCCGGCTGCTTCTTGCCCCAACCGAGCCTTCTTTCCCACCGCCTCTGGACAGTCGGATTCACCCAGACACACACACACACACACACACACACCTTAATGCCTCTTGGTTATCTCAGGCCTCATATTTTATACCCCCTCTGCTGAGTCAGTTTTGATTACTCTGGGAAAGGCAGAATGATCCGCAATCTAATACAATGAATGAACTTGTTGTAAAATTGCCTTTTCACAGTTTCGTGTGAAATCCCGTACGTAATCAATCACACAGAACACGTTTTAAATTTCTTGAATCACATTGGTTTCTTCATGCAACAATGCTCAGTTTCATAGTCATAAATTGTAAAGTTTGCCCCAGCAGGTTAGTTTTAATGTTCATGGAATGACAAAACTGACTGAACAGCACAGGAATTTGTTGAGGCTAAATATGTGTCTATACATATACGTACATAGAAGTATGCCTGATTTGAAGGCCCACAGCAATGGGCTTACGAGGCTTAAGGATGAGACTATACCTCTAATAGCATGTAATTACATTAGTATATTAGCTTACACTCATTAACCAAGACAAAAAAAAAAGTAAAATCCAACACAGCCAAGTTATATGATAAAACACAAATAATAATAAAAACTTTTTTACTGAAGACTTTTCCCTTGGTTCATGACTGATTTGTATGACTGTACCACACATTCATCTGATTATACCAAGGTGCTATCCCCTAGCAGGTTAGCAACATACCATACTACACTATTTAGCTCAAGCTGAATGGTGATCCTGTGGGATTGATTATTAAATAAGTCTGATAAAAAGTAGTTCACTAGAAGCAGGGTTGGTGACCCTTACCCTAGTGAACACCAAACTGTCTGGATTCACAGCTACAAGAACATCCATGTACTTACTGGAAATACAGTGTTATTTACTTTATTGTCAATAGCTGGGTAAACGTATAATACTAAAAAAAAGAGAAGATTATTTATTCATTGTTTACAGCATTCTGAATAAAGAACATCTCTGTGGCTTCTTAACCGTCAGTCTGTAGGCGTGTGATGCTGTATGTTTGGGTAGAAGCAGCCTGTTCTACCCTAAGCACATGCAGTGATCCGAGACAGAGGTTCACACCTAGCTTTGATCGGACACAGTCAGGTTTCAGTACTCCTGTTTGCTGACAGCATTTCTCTTTTATTTTCTCCCCTTTCTGTCTCATTCTCTTCTAACTGCCCTTCTCTTTCCTTCTTTACCGCTCACCCTCTCTCATCCTCCTTTTCTGCCTTCCTATTCTACTCCCTTACCCTTTTTTCCCCCTCATACTCTCTCCCTTCCTCTCTCAGGTGACAGCTGTCGACCTTGATGGGCCTCCAAACAACCTCATCCACTACTCCATCGTGAGTGGCGACCCACAGCAGCAGTTCAGCATCGATCCTCGCACTGGTCACATCAAAGTGCGCTCTGCACTGGACAGGGAAGAGGTGAGGCTGTCCGCTGTAGGAGAATGAGGAGCTCAGCACCGAGCACAGGCCACCCATCCTGTCCCTCCTTCTCTCTCTCGCGCGCATTCTGTCTCCTACATCAGCGAGTGCAGACTTGTTTTCTTTGGTTTCGGTCGTCTGAATCATCAGATTATGAGGGTTTCTTCACTATTATAACTGTTATATAATGGGCTTATGCAATTCTTTTCACCCCTCATTATATGTGTAAGTGCGATAACATAAGCAGACTGTGTTAATCTGCCTAATGCTCGAGTTATAAAACATTACATTACATTACTACCTGGATTAAATCCATGATTTACAGTAAGACATTCTGCAGGTTTTATTGCAGTCAGAGTCAAAGGCTGGCTTAAACATTATTAAATCTAATTTGTAGTCTAGTATAATTTAAATCTTGTCTGTTGGAGCTTGTTAAAGGTTTTAGTCTGGATAACCCAGTATAGTACACTGACATTCCAAAATGTAATAGCAGTATGTTAACTTTAATGATCATTAATTGTTACCCATAGGAGACAATTAACTTGGGAATGCCCAAATAAGGCTCATAAGGCGTAAGGTGCTCACTTGTTCGTGGGGTTGAACACTGGTCAACATGCTCATGGCAAGGCAAATTAATTATTAGTGCTTGAGCAAGTACTGATAATGGGTGCTGGATAGACTGGACATTCTAATACATGCATCATTGAAGGCATTACCACGCACAGTAGACAGTACAGTGGGTGGAAATGTGATTGTACTGCAGAATGAATAAATAGTGTGTAGAGCTATCTAATTATTAATTAACCTCTTAACATGCCCTGGCCCGCCGGCGGACCATAAATTTATGAAAAATCATATCTGGCTGTGTTTATGAATAGTTATGAACAATTATAGGCTCAATATAGACACCCAATATACCATTTTAAAGCTTAGAATCTCTGCTTGTCAGTTATCTAGCCTATTTAGCAGTATCTCCTTTCAGAAAATAAACATTTATGGCGAAATATGCCTAGTTTCATAAAGTTATGATTCATATCTTTCATATTTCCGTTTTTCGTACGTCCATATTTGGTCGGATGCGGTCATGTTATACACCATTCGAACCGTCTGTCTCTTCGGATTCCGGAACTGTGCCGTTTTACTGTAGGATGTACGGTTTTTGAATTAGAGCTGAAAGAGCGCGTCGGAGCGCGTGTTTACAGTTAAAATCTGCTCGGGTTTCGTTCTGGGGTTACCTCAGGACACACCGCACACCCCCCCAACCCCCACCAGCGCATCCCCCACGCTCTTACCTTCAAAATGAGTCCACACGTAAGAGAATCCGCCAATCCAGTCTCCTATAATCCCCATTTATATCCACTCAGAGCTTGAAATAATTTCAGGCAGAAAAAAAATTATAGAAACTTTAACTGCTTATTAAAACCGTTTCATTCGACGCACCGGCATGTGTGCGGTCTCTACTTACACAACAGACTCTACTGCACGTGACTGTGTGCAAATGAGGTCTGTCAGCCAATCAGGGGTCGAGTGCGGCCAGCTAGAAGGAGGGGCGGGGGCTGCTTGGGCAGAGAGACTGTATCTCAGAGACTGCTCACTCTGCAGGAAGCGCTCTGTTAAAGAGACACTGCGGTTTTCTGTTTGTATAGGAGTAGACCACAAAAAAACAGCCTTATTACTGCAAAATGAGTTATTAAAGTGGTAGTTTTTATTATTATAAAGTTTCCAGTTCTTTGGAGAAAGAAAATACCATTACTGCTTCAAATCACAATATTATCTAATAGGTTAATGGCAGCAGTTTATAATTTTATATGATGATTGTAAACACTCTATAGCAAAATGTAGAGCTGCCAAAACCCTTCATCCATATAAATAGTTCATTTTATATGTCTGAAAATAAAAAAATAAAATAGAAAAAAAAGCGCCTAAAAAAATTCCTGGTTTTACCCATATTCTGGCCATTACATGTTCAATTAAATAATTAAAGTGTCTTAAATGAATTGTGTAAAGGCTTCTAAGTGATATTAATTCATAGAATTGACTCTGAATTATTTAATATTAGAGTGATAAGCCTTCAAATGTGAGTATGTAATTTCAGGCGGAAATTGGTCAAAATAGGCTTGGAGCTTAAGAGGTTAATGTTATGTTAGTGTTAGTGATCGTTCTAGCTTGTAGATTAAACTTGGCAGAAAATGACTAAATTTGAAATAATTTGGGGGGAAAATTATATTGAATTTTCAAGTGGACACCCAGGCTTAAGTCCTTTTATGTCTTTTTCAGGTAACACACTACTCGCTAACCATTCAGGCGGCCGACGAGGGACATCCTCCTCTATCCTCTGCCGTTCAGGTGACAGTGATGGTGTCTGATGTCAACGACAATCCACCAGCCTTCTCCCAGACCACCCACAGCCTTGTTCTACAGGTATTGGGGGAGGGGTGGTGTAGAGTTATCTTTTTCTCAGGTTAATGCAGGTCCACAGCTCTCCTCAGAGGTGCTGGAGGGACTAGACACCCGACCGAAAAGCCAATCCGCCGTGTCTAATACGGCTATGGATTTGCTCCCGTGCCATTTTGTCCACAGTGGTATTTGCTCTGGCTGTTTACCCCCTTTGGAAGTGACCCGGTTTATTTCCTCTAATTATAGAGCCAACACTGCTGACTTGGAAATCCTTTTCACAGCCCATTTGCCTCCACCCAAGGCATCTGTGTCTTCCAAACAGCCAGACTATTTGGCACAATGGAGGTGGTCAGTGACAATTAGGCTGATCTCTGCCAACTGAGCACTCTGTTTCAATTACCTGCTCCAGTTGTGTTGGCTTGAATGAACAGGCACAGTCAAGGTGTGAATGTCTGGGCCAAATTTTTGCCTGTGGGCTGACGAATGCAGACACAGTGATAAGAACCTCACTCTCCGTCTGCTCAGGTGCAGTTTGGGTCCCTATTTCATTTGGATTTTGTGTGCAGATTTTAATTTGATCATTTTCTTCAGCCTTAGCTGTGTTTTCAGTTTTGTTCAAAAAGAATCTGGCTTTGCCGAGCAGCTAAGCGACACACCATCGATCCGACAAAGCTGAAAACAGCCAGCAACACACGTGCAACCTAACAAATTGATCGCCGCTGCTCTCTCTCTCTCTCTTGGGAATTCTCTTTTTGTCACTGTTGGTTGTGACTTGAGCCTTCTTTATCCAGTCTGGGAAAGGTAATACCTGACAATAATAAGAGCAAACTCCATGGTAACCAGAGTGAACTCTAAAGTGAAGATCAAATTGAAGTCTATTTATGTCTGTTCGTGATGGAAAAGCCATGGCACCTGCATTTTGCATTCCTTAACCCTGCTGTGTTATTCTGTGGCAGGAAGGAGAGGCTGTGGGCAGCAGCATTCTGCAGCTGCTGGTCAGCGACAGGGACACGCCGCAGAACGGGCCTCCTTTTTCATACCACATCGTATCAGGAAATGAGGGTAGACACTTTCAGGTGGACCAGGGGGGACTCCTGTCTCTCTCATCAGCACTGGGGAAGAGAGGAAAGCTTCAGCATGTGCTCAAAATTCAGGTAGTAGACTCAAAATAAAGTAGATGTTAATTCACACAGTTTTGGCCTCATCTCAGATTTTGCTTTAGTAGTTTATATTGTGACTAACAAGCTTGGACACATATGTCTTCACACACTCAAATCATTATTAAACATAGCATCAGTAAATATAACAAAAAAATTTATTGTGACACATAATTTCAGTTGAATGGCAGGTTTTCCATTCACCTTTCTTCAAACTTAGGTGAACGTCTCAAAAACCACTAAAAGGAAATTCTACAGGAATTCCTGAGAAAAAAAAGTGCTAAAAATTGTAAAAGATCCTATAGAAGAACCATTGTTGCTTCCAGAAAGAACCTTCACATCTACCTTTTTTACACATTGAAACCTATGTTTATCATTCAATTAATAGGCTTAATGCAGAAACCATTATGAATTACATTTTGTGTAGTCCCACAGGGGTCCATTTTAGTTTTTTTTTATTGATGCTAACTGTGTCAGTAACAAATAACAAGACTAGGGTTTTAAAGGTTTTTTTAAGGTTTTAAAACTCTCTTCACAGACATTTGTTTAAATGAAAATGGCTCTTTATGGTTTAAATAACCTTTTGTGCAGTTTTTGTCTTAAGAGTGTATATAGTAGAGGATTGTAGAGATGTTTTGAAACATCAAATAGTTCTCAGTAGATCCCTGTGTCAGCTGGACATTATTTTTTTTTTCTGAAACACTGGGCAGAGCAAGCAATGACCCATTTAATGAGGGCCAAAGTCACTGTCCCACTTAGCCACAGAACCCCTGTGATCGCCGCCTCAGCAAACAGTTCTGAGAGGACATACACAACTTTCATTCCTGCTCTGTCATCATATCACTTTTTTAAAAAATCTGTTACCATCACTTTTTATATATTACATCACTTTATTATTATATGTGGTGTTCATATTTGTGTTTTATGCTGATATTAAACCCTAAAATATGATGTGAGTTATATGTGTAATGCAGTCCAACTGGAGTGTATAAGCTTCCATTATGCTGGATTAGCCTCATAGTCCCATAGCAACAATAAAAACTCCTGTGTCCTGCAAACATATCCCTGAAAAAACTCATAACTGCTAAACTGGCTATTGATTAATAATTGACATACATATAATGTCTCATTTAACCCTTTCAGACCCTGCGTCCATTTTAATGGACATGATGTGTTTTTTCTTCTTTCTTGCATATTCTAGCCCTTAACATAGATAAGGCCCAATATTCTATTTGAATAGACATTTATTACCCAATAGAACAGCAGATTTAGGTCCACCCACAGCATTAAAAACATTCAAATCTGCACAATGAAAAAAGTGTAGCATGGCAGCATCCCAGCTAATGTGGCAGTGTAAACACTTTTTCCCCCATAATTTTTTTTTGGAGTTTTTCTGCTTTAGGAACAATTTTTTAAATAATGAGTTGTGGAAGTTATATACAATAAAATAATGTTAAACAAGTGAGTCCACTGCAATAAACATAAAAAATATAATTATTTTACTATTTTTTTTACAGAATCATGTTTTAAGCACATTAGATACAGAAACAGCATTGGAAATGGAATGTGATTCAGGTCTGAAAGTGTTATAACAGAGATATTCCCTCAACAGGTCACCGACAGTGGCCACCCCCCACTCTCCTCCATCTGTGTGGTCAAAATCAATGTTACGGAGGAGAGCAAGTACCCTCCCACTGTGGCTCCCCTGGAGGTCTTCATAACCATCACTGAGGAGAGTTTGAGCAGGCGGGTAATCGGCAAGCTCCACGCCTCTGACCAGGACCCACAGGACATCCTGTCCTACAAGCTGGAGTCCCCGCATGTAGGACTGTTCTCTGTGGACTCTGTAGATGGGAAGATCGTGGCGGAGAAGGCGCTGCAGGCTGGCTTCTACTCCCTCAATGTGAGCGTGTCTGACGGCAAGTTCAGCGTGTGGGCCTGGGTCGGGGTGCACGTGTGGGCCGCCTCCCAGCAGGCCCTGGACCAGGGCTTCACCTTGAGATTGGCTGGCCTGTCTGCTGAGGAGTTTGTGGCCGACCACTGGAGGAGCCTTCAGCGCAGCCTGGGCACTGAGCTCAACATCCCCAGGTAGAGCTGAGTGATCAGAAAATGATTCTATTTATGTACAGCTCTGGAAAAAATTACAGTTTCTGAATCAGCCTCTCAGATTTAGCCATTTATATGTATATGTAAAATTTACAAAATGATTTTTTTTTTTATCTTTAAACTACAGACAACATTTCTCCAAAATTACAAATAAAAATATTATAATTTAGAGCATTTATTTGCAGAAAATGAGAAATGGCTGGCATAACAAAAAATATCCAAAGCTTTGATACTTCAAATAATGTAAATAAAAAAGGTTTATATTCATAACATTTTGAGAGTTCAGAAATCAATATTTGGTGGAATAACCCTGGTCTTAATCACAGTTTTCATGCATCTTGGCATGTTTTCCTCCACCAGTCTTACACACTGCTTTTGAATAACTTTATGCCACTCCTGGTGCAAAAATTCAAGCAGTTCAGCTTGGATTGATGGCTTGTGATCATCCATCTTCCTCTTGATTATATTCCAGAGGTTTTCAATTTGGTAAAATCAAAGAAACTCATCGTTTTTTATCCAGACCTGTATATTTGAATGAAATACCTCTTGTATTATATTGTAGCTCTGATTATATATTTAATTAAATGGTCAAATTTATATGTTTAGTTGAATGTTTCAGCAAATGCATGTATTGACTATTTTAAGCCGTTTATTGATGTATAAATAGAAAGCTGTTACACATCAATTTACCCCTATAGCCCCTTTTAGCTAAGAAACATAATGATAAACTCTTCTTCTATTATCTGTTTTACAGCACTATTGAAACAGCCACACATTGAAAATAGTTTTATAATTGTAACAAAAACTCATGTCCATTTGTTGTGTACTCCTAGCACAAGCAGATATGATTATAGCTGGATTAGCTTTTAGCCTCACCCCCACTTGCTTTCCTGGATTTAATTTTCTTGCGTCCTCCTGTACTTTTCCTTTTATATGTGTGTTTTGCTCTATTTTGGAAGTTAGTAGTAGTTGGTAGGTGGTATATTTTAGAAGGAGCAGGTGTTGGAGGGAAGACACGGTAAAAGCTAGCTTTCTGCTTTTATTCTAACAGATATTGTGTCAGGAGAGGATGTGCTGCTCTCCAGTATCAAAAACAGAATATTCTCCTGAAGTCATGTTTTACTGTTTAACTAGATTTGACTAGGGCTTTTACTATTACTGTTCAACTGGCTCCCACCTTTATACCTAGACACTCATATGGTTTTTCATATGAGTACCTATTCTAACGTAAGCCTATATGGAAGCCCCACAGTCACAACATCCAAACAATCATAAACACATGTGTATTCATAGTGTCTTCTTTTTCGAAAACCAAAATATAGTTAACCTAGGGGTTAGAAATTGGCTTGTTTTAGTTCTGTGTACAAAATATCAGTTTTTTCATTTAATGCCAAGAAAAATACAGTATATAACATTAAAGTTACTGTTTCTGATATTAAAACAATTCTTAAAAAAGTGAAGAATTACTGGCAGAATTCATACAGTCAATGAGTCATCACAATGCAGAAAAATAGTACTAAATAAGTGAATTAGGGGTGGGCGATATGGCTCTAAAATAATATCACGATATTTCAGGGTAGTTTTGTGATAACGATATACTTGGTGATATAGGAAAACAGAAAAATAATTAATTAATTTCAGGAATATAGTATAATAACATAACAGCATAATCATAATGTGGCAAAATAAATAATATAGCATAAAATAATATAATGCAGCAAAAAATATTGCAGAATATTTAGTGCATGCATATAAACTGCAAACTAAAACAATTATACAATAAATACACCTAAAGCTTCACAGTAAATAATAGACTACTTTTAAGACAGAACATCTCTATTATCACGATATGGATTTTTAATATCACGATATTTCTGTGTCACGATATATTGTATACGATATAATATTGCCCACCCCTAAAGTGAATAATAATAATAATACTCAGGGATAGACAAAATGAATGAATTAAGTAAAAAAATATCTTATAGCCTGGCTGGGTGTTAAGAACTATAAAAAAAACATCTTATTATTGGATTAAATATTAAACAAAACGTTCATTTAATAAATTATCTTGAAATAGGTTAAAAAATAATGCCTATTTTTTCCCCAGGCAAGAGCTGCACATCGCCAGCCTGCAGCAGGAGCCTGACTCTGTAAACTTGGAGGTGCTTCTGGTCCGGCGGTCTCACGAAGGTTCGGTTCGACCCGTGGATGCTCAGAGATTGACTGGAGCACTGACTGAAGTGGAGAACACTCTGGGCCTGAGCGTGCTGAGGGTGAGGCACGGTGGCTGTGTGCGGTCCGGCTGCCACGAGCAAAGCTGCAGGAGCTCTGTGCTGATGAGTGAGGAGAGAGTGAACCACTACAGCACGGCACGGGCCAGCTTCATCACACCCCGCCACAGCTGGGAGAGCGTCTGCTCCTGTAACGGTAGGCGCCTGCCTCTCAAACACACGCCACATTCCGAGCAGGATTAGCAGAGATCTCATCTGTGTTTTGACTCTGTTCTGGTATTACTACAGGAAAAATAAACCTAAAGTCTTGGGTCAGAGAGGATTTAAGTGTTGTAGATCAGATGTATGACTATAGATCAGTGCTTTCAAGTTCATTGCCATGTGTATGCCTGCCCAGTTTGTTTGCCAGACCCACCTAGACCTTGCTGTAAAGTTGAAATGTGTGTTTTAAGAGTGATATCTCATCACAAAGCACTGTGTAGTTCTATAATTACATACTGTAGTTCTCTACTGTAGTTTCTCTGCGTATGTTATTATCCATCTTTCCATCACTATTACAAACTAAATATACCTTAGAGAATTCAGAGGTAAAACGAGTTTTATTGGGAGCCATGATGCTCTTGAATGCATCCTGTTTAGAAAGGGAAAAAAAACAATGCCCGCCCACACTAAAAACTGATTAGCTAACTTACAGAGTTTGCAGACAACTTGCCAATCAGAACCCTCTCTGTTTTGCATGTGCTTCATCAATATGCACACGAGGGGAGCGACTTTTTTCCTACTCCCTTTCTTTTACACACACTTTTACACACAATTGGGTAAAAAAAGTCTGTGTTGCCGAGATTCCAGTAGATTTTATCTGACTTGCGGGCATCAGGGAGCCGTTATTGATATGCGGTCAACTCCTGCGTCTTCTGGGAGACTTGGGTCATTTGTCCTCTAGTCCTTCATCAGTGATTACATGACGCTGTCCATAGGATGCTGTTGGCTGAAGTGCAGCAGTGACACTGAGGTGTTCAAAAACTCCAGCAGCACTGCTGCAACTGATCCACTTTTATCAGCACACACTAACACGACACACTTATTAACACACCACCATTATATATCAGTGTCACTGCAGTGCTGAGAATGGCCCACCACCCAAATAATGCATGCTTTGTGATGGTCCTGTGGAGTTCTGACCATTAAGAAACATGGTGAAAGAAGGATGATAAAATATGCAGAGAAACGAATAGACTACAGCCAGGAATTATAGAAGTACAACGTGCTATATAGTCAGTAAAAATGGATAATAATAAATGGATAATAACAAGGAGGTGCTCATAATATTCTGATATTCTGACTGTGTATAGTAGTTAGGTGTTATTTGTTCCACTCTGTGTTTGGACTCAACTATAAGGCATTGATTAGTTTCTGCTTCTTGCAGAAAGTTGTCAAAATTGAACTAACAATTTGCACTCTCCGTGTTGTAGAATCGGCTGTGAGATTTGATGGGCACGGTTATCTGAAGTATCTTTATCAGATGGAGGAGGAAAAACAGAACTTCCACCTGTCTCTGCGAATCAAGACATCTAATGCTGAAGGCACAGTGATGACTGTCAACGCCTCAGACTGGGGAATATTACAGGTATTACTGCTCCCAATCAGCAGCCCACAAAACAGTGTATCTGCCTGTGAATCTGCAGGCTGAAAGAGGACTTGATTGGAGGAAATCAATATTTATTGATGGCGAGGCAAGAGAAGTGTACAAAAGCTAGAATTTTCAAATCCACTGTGTTGGGCTGAAGTCAAGATCATCTGAGGAAGGAGCAAACCAACCCAGAATAAGACAAAAAAAGAAGATAAAAATGATAAAATTCACTTAAAATACAATAAGAATCAATAAAAAAAAGATTAAAAAAACATATTTAACATTTTAGTTCAAGGTTAGAGATCTTTCTATTTCCCTTCTGCTCAATTTAAATATTAAATATATTTAGAAATGAGAAGAGTACAAGCTGTGAAAAGAATTCACATGTTTTTTCTCTCATTAGCCAGTCAAAGATTGCATATAAAACATATAGATCTGTTTTTTTTTTAAGAGACATATTTTTCACATAAGGCTTTAAAAAGTGCTTCATTAGACAGTTATGCTTTTATATCCTAATAAAATCTAAATCTAAGGCTTGTGCATCAGTCACTTGCATTTCAAAGAATATTCTAATACAGATCAGAGTGCCTTTGATTCTGCCTCTGAGTCTGAGCATATCACTGAATCGATTCATTTTCTTAGAATCAATGTTATGACGAAGCTTTGGCTTAGTCTTCTACCCCTGCCATACTTTCAAAGCAGGAAGCAGGGCAATGAGGGCATGATGTCTCTATCTTAAGCAGATTTATCTGGTCGGCCCCACAATGTTTGGAGCTCAAATCTTATGTAGGACATCTTACAGACGATGCCACACAAGACAAAAAAAAAAACACAAAAAACTCAATGTTTAAAAAACATAGAGGGTGCTACTTATTAAAACCTCAACCTCCACTTTTTTATGTCATGTGATGTAATCTCCCTCAGGGTCCCTCTTTTATGCAGTGGCTTAAGACATCAAAAGTGTCATCTCTGTATTTCCCAGGTTTTCCTCCGAGTTTCAAACCCTGTTGAGGATCGTCTTCATTATTGTCAGAGAAAGGCTTCAAAAAGAATCATTAATCATGGTCATCCTTGACTTCTCCCATGCATCCATTTACGCTTCCTTCGTGAAGGGTTTGACAAGATACATGACATAGTTTGTGTTCCTTCAGAGCTGTGGTGATGCTCTAGTGCACCATGGCAAATTATTAGTGTCTTCCAGCCCTCATCAATATTCCAGGTTGAAAGAGCGGGCCATGCATCTCACAGAAAATGCCGGGAATTAAGAGCGACCTGTTTCCTGGTTAATTCTTCTTTTCTGTACTCACGCCTCTTGAGAAATTACCTTTCAGATGGAAATTAGGTCGATTTGAACAAGACCACCTCTGACAAGACGGAGGGAAGGAAAGGTGACTTGTCAGTTAAGCTGCTGTAACATTTATGAAAACTGACAGCCAGGATCTAACATTATTAAAGGGAACAAGATTCCTCATCTGATAGGCAGTGTGGAACAGATACTGTTAAATGATTCAGGGAGTCCAAATAGGAAGCCGTGATTGGGAGTTTATTGTGTTTATTTTCCATTTTTTTAAATGGATAAATCAGGTGTATGCAGTTGTAGTGTGATCCTCTTTACCCAGAGCCATAAAAAGGATTATTTTACTTCCTTCTGCAGCAGTCAAACATCAGCAAAAGCATTGCCTGTGCTTGAACCGGAGATAATTTACTGCTTTGATCTCAGCTGTAAAGTGGAATCACATTATGTTTTCTTTAGTAACAAGTAGCTTCAGTTTGTGTAGCTGCTGTACAATTAAGAGCGTTCAGGGGAATTTGGATTCGCTGCACCTTTTTTGCCTCAACTTGTTAGATGTTACTTTTAGCCGCAGGCTGATTTTAAGCCTAGTGCAATTATGCTGAGGTCCGGCGGTTGTGGTTTTTGGTGTGGACTCTTAAAAGAAAGCAGCCTTCTTACCTGTCAGTCTCAGCGGTGGCATGAAAAAGCTTAAAAGTCTGATTGAACCCCCCCCTCAAACTCATCTTCACAAGGTCTCTTGAGTAAAGCAGCTCTTCCATTAGAACATGGATCACCACCCTCTGCACAGCACACTCAGGCCCCAGTCCAGCTAAAGAAAATGAGAAAAGCACATAGGCCGAGCACTGATACATCAGAGGCTGTGCACTCTTCACACACCCCAAAAACTCTCAGAAGAATCTGCTGCAGCAAATAAATGGCTGGCACGAATATGAAGATGATGATGATGATCACGATGAATAATATATGCTCTTGGAAATCAGCGTGATGCTTGCAAATTTAAGCCACATACGCAATGCTGTGTATATTTAATGAAAGAGAGAAAGAGCTAATGCATGGAAGGAAACACTGGAGAAAAAAAATATGAAAGGCCGAAGCGATTTCATTATTTATCGGTGCAGCGCTGAGGAGGCAAAAAAATGTCCGTGCGCATGCTAATGCCGCTGATTTGAGCATGACCTTGCATCCCAGAGCCCCAGTGAGCTTGAAAGCGAGCTGACTCTTCTCCAGCTCCTGTGAGCTCTGTCTTGCAGAACTACTAGTGCCCAACTCAAAGCGCTTCTGGAGTTCGTGAGTTGGCACTGTGCTAAAAAAACAACAACCAGTAAGAAAAAAAACACTTCCTTGCTGTGGTGCTTTAAGCCAATTCACAGCTACTGAAGAACCACAAACCATAGAGCTGCCTTATTAAGAGCAGGGTAAATCAAAGGCACTTCATTTATATTGCGCCATTTATTCTGAACAATAAAAAGCAAAAACTGGGCAATTAAGTAACCATCCTCTTTCAAAACTTTTTATGTGCCTGACTACATTAAGCCTGCAGCTAAAGCAAAATAGGTCTAATTATGTGAAATTATGTAAAAAAAATAAAATAATGTAGCTTAGTTTACTTCAAATGCATGAGGATCCTGACAAGACTTTTGTACCATACTAATATGCATGTGTGTAGCTAAGCTGAAAACCTAATTTTTTCATTCGTATAAATAAAATTGCGCAATATGTCATACAAAATATGTTGAATATTTAAGTTGAGATTAGTTAAGGTTAACAACTCAGCATGGTTTGATGCATGTGTGTAATAATTTAAATTTAGCATACCCAGTTCGACTGCAATTCTGATTTCTACAGTCTGTTTGCTTTAGCATTGCAGCCTCAAAACAAAAAAATGAGTATTGTTCATGCATACTCGTTCTGGCTAATTAGCAGCTTACATTTGCTAATCTTACTGTGAATTCTGCTTGTGCTTGGTTAAGCACAGTGGTTACAATATTGGCCTCTCTGTGTAAGACTAGGATCTAGTTCTTTAGCCAGATGAGCACTTTAGACTACACCAAAAAGAGGAAAACTGCTAGTGCTAGATTAGTCTATTTTTGTCAGCTAAATATCATAACTATAAATTAAATATTCAGCTGAAGTTAACTTGCTAACTTACTAATATATATATTAAGGGCTACTTTCTAGAAGCTAATATATAGGATTTATAAATACTTTTTTCTGCATATTTTTAAAATAATTAAAACATTTTAAGCTGTTTTTGCAATAACAGTATTCTTGGAAATATGACAAGTTAAAGAATAAACTACTGCAACAAAATAAAATGTGAAGGTCTTATAAGTAACTTATTTAAACATTTATAAGATTTTTTTTTGCAGACAACAGTGACTAGCCAAGACTTAATGTATAAAATAAGTAGAAAAACAAAAGAAATAATGTAACATAAAAAATCTACCACAATCTAAAGTGCAAAATATTTAGTAAATGTGCACATATATATATATATATACTCTACACTCTAAAAGCTTTACAGTAAATATCAAAACAAATACATGTCTTTTATCGTTTTCAAAATTATAACAATATTATTGGGAAATATACAATATGGCACCCCGGCAGTTTTTCTATCTCATAATAACCTTTTAATGTGTCTCTGTCCATACAGGTGTTTAACCGGGAGATCCTCTTCCGTTATGGCTGTGGAAACGTCCTCCCTGGAAGCCTGCACCTGAAAGACCACCCGGTAGCCGATGACCGCTGGCACTACGTCTCTCTGGAGGTCAATGGAACTACCCTCAGACTTACTGTTGATGGCACCCATACCAACTCTGTGATCTTGCCGGAACCATGCAGGCTGTCTCAGAGCCGCGGGGCCCTGCTGCTCGCCACCCCCAACACAGAAGCCCGTTCACCAGGTTTCAAAGGCTGTCTGGACAGTCTGGAGTTTAACGGCCAATCATTGAGGAATAAGGAAATCACCACAAGCCTGGGCTCGCAGAGGAACCGGCTGTTCGGCATGTACAACTGCTGCAGAGAGGACGGATGTGCTGATAACCCTTGTGAGAACGGAGGGACATGTACGCAAAACTTAAACGGAGGTGAGGATTAAACTGAAACTGAATTCATTAATGTCTATGCATTAAAATAGGGATAATGCATGTGTGCACTCCTGACCCTCTTTAGCATTTTGCATTGGCCTAGCGTTATGTAAAGTACTAATTAAGAACAGAATGAGGGGGAATAAATCTTTGTAGTTATCATAAGCTCTTTTCCTTATGTGACCTCACATGCTAATTACTCAGTACCTGAAGTATTTATTTAACAAATGATAAAAAAAATTGTTATTACCAGGAAAAAAGAGACAGTGCATTTACATATATCATTTACTTATTCAGCTTTCAGCAACTTAGCTCTGCTGCTGTCCATTTCATGTTTAAGTTTAGTTTCAGTCTACTTCCGGTGTTTGAATATATCCGTCATAAAAAGACAGAAAAAACAGGCATCTCAAATTAAAAGCAACAAACAAGGCTTGAATTATGGTAATACAAAATGCATGTTTTTGGCACATAAGTATTAAAAATGATATAACTGTGCTATGGGCAAAATTAAAAGCAAACTGTAAATGTAATAGTTGGGCAATATAATCAAAAGCAAGATGGATGATCACAAGCCATCAGACCAAACTGAACTGCTTGAATTTTTGCACCAGGAGTGGCATAAAATGATCCAAAAGCAGTGTGTAAAACTGGTGGAGGAGAACATGCCAAGATGCATGAAAACTGTGATTAAAACCAGGGTTATTCCAACAAATATTGATTTCTGAACTCTTAAAACTTTATGAATATGAACTTGCTTTCTTTTTTGTTATTTCAGTCATTTCTCATTTTCTGCAAATAAATGCTCTTGACGACAATATTTGTATTTGGAATT
Source organism: Astyanax mexicanus (assembly GCF_023375975.1). NCBI lineage: Eukaryota > Metazoa > Chordata > Actinopteri > Characiformes > Acestrorhamphidae > Astyanax > Astyanax mexicanus. The sequence goes on along the minus strand of NC_064417.1, from coordinate 39,363,427 downwards.
TGGAAACAATGTTGTCTGTAGTTTATAGAATAAAAAAACAATGTTCATTTTACTCAAACATATATCTATAAATAGCAAAATCAGAGAAACCGATTCAGAAATTGGGCTCTTAATTTTTTTCCAGAGCTGTATATACAGTATGAGAAATATATGAGAAATACACAGCCATGTAAAAACCAGTTAGTAATTAGTAGTTTAAACATATTTAAACTTATGCATACTTAATCTTTATTTAAAAAATATTGTTACATGGTTTTTTTCACATGATTCTAAGTAACAAATTGGTTTCTGGTTATAGTGGAAACACAATTAACCAATTTAGTGACAGCCTTGATGTTGTGCGCAGGTTTATTTAAGCTGCGTCTCTGCAATCGCTCTAATATTTGTGACCTTAGGCTGAAATTTCTATATGTGTATTTGTATGCAGAAGCACTATTCACTGCAACACAATTATGGAAATGAAGCTAGGGAGATAATAACCCCAAACGTATTTCATTTTCAAAAGATGTGCGAGAACGTCAGGCTCAGTGATTTCGGTTCTGGTCTTTGATCTCCATTCAAATAACTCGGCATGGATCTCTGTGGATCTGCCGGCGCCAGGGTGACAGCTTCTCTTTCAGAAGTTAAGACATGATGTTTTCTGAAATTCTGCTCTCCAGAGTTGCAGTGCAGCTGCCCGCCCCACTTCTTTGGCTGGCGCTGCGAGCTGGACAACAACCCCTGCGTATCTCAGCCGTGCGCCCCCGGCAGCCTGTGTGTGCCAAAACCGCAAGGCTACATGTGCCACTGCCCTGAACAAATGACTGGAAGCAGGTAAGAACCGCACACTGCAGCAGTGCTCAGTGCGATCACACATACTTTATCTTGGTGAGGGCACAGGGGACTCAATGCTTTGTGCATTACAGTTAGCGGCTTCTCCTCTTTTTCCTGAAAAATGCAAATTCCAGACAGCGTATGTAAATTGTGTGTGTGCGCGCCGCACAACAACATTCATCAGATTTATTCCTCTGCCTTTGAGGTAATGGAATAGTGCCTTATGATTTAGCTCCTGTCTGACCTCTTTCATTGGCTAATTGGCTCAAACCTTGAAAATCTCTAACTCCATTTTCCCTGAGAGACAAACTAAAGAACATCATCTTTCAGAGAACCCCCAACTGCCACACTGTACTGTTTTGAAGATGATGAAAAATTAGAATGCACATTGGCACAGACACTACAGAAATGATATTCACATGCTTTATTCCCTTTATTCCACCCTGTTTTCACAATTTCCACAAAGATTTTCATCTTCATCTACTACTGAAATGTTCCCCCTGCCACTGGCTGCAACACAAGGCAAGATACATACACCCCCATGCTTAACAGTTGACCGTGGACAGATGTTCAAAAGGTGCTCCTATTCCTGTTCCATTTTAGCTGTTCAGAACTAGCAAATTTTTAAGTATTAATTCAGCAGTAATGAGGATAGTGTAAAAGAGTTTTCTAGACCTAGACGACCACCAGCCACCGGGGCAACACCTGGTCAGATACCTTTATAACCAATGAGACAAAGACACTCCTTGCCGTGACTTTGCATGTGTGTGTGAGTAAAAGAGAGATTGTTATCTGTTCTTATTTCTCCAGCATTTTAGTTCCTTGAGCCTCCTTTCCTTTTCCCTACTACAAAGAAACAAAAAGAAACAAGTCTCTACAAGAAATAGGAAGACAGATGTCTCTATGTCTTCCCAGTTTAACCTTTAGTTTTTGCTGTTTATTTTCAGAAACTCTTCTTTGCTTTTGCATTTTTATTTTCCTCATGGTTTTGAGATGGACAATGTTACTCCTTGCATCCTTTGTTCTTTTCCCGCCCAAACTCCCTCGTTAGGCATAGTCTAAACATTCATGGTGCACACAGCTCTGAACCTTTTTCTCCTCTCATCCATCTTCTTCTCTTTATTTTTGCGTGCAGTTGTCACACCCCGATCGATGCCTGTTCTCCAAACCCCTGTCCCAGCGGATTTGGTTGTAAAATGGTTGAGCGCTCGATCCACTGTGACCCACTGCCTCAGCTCTCGAGAGGAATTGGATATATAGAGATCGCTGAGATCTGTGCGGGGGTGATGGCGCTGGTGTTTCTGGTCGCTGGTTTCGTGTTTGCCCGAAAGTGTTACATCAGCTACAAGAAGCACAAGCCAAGCTGCGTGCAAGACTCCAACGGCTACTTCCCGACGGGTTTGACCAAGAGCATGATGCGTGATGGAGGAGACTCCCCGCCCATGGAGATGAGCACCCTGATCGGCTCAGGGAACGACCACAGCCCCTTCCGCTCCCTGAAGCCCCGCGAGCAAAGGGAGCTGGCTCAGGCCGGCTCACGGCCTCAGAAGGCTCAGGGCCCTGTGGTTTGCAGTGTGGCCCCGAACCTTCCCCCTCCACCCTCCACCAGCTCTGATAATGACTCCATCATGAAGCACAACTGGGAGCCAAGCTATGAAGGTGAGTCTCGGAGCTTTCTTTTTACTCAAAGACTTGTAAATGTGTTTTTCTTATGATTATTTGCTGGGGAAAAACATTAAAGGACAAGTAACTTGCAAATTACAGATTTTTTTTCTTGATCTAGAAGTACTCTAAAAAATCAGATGTCAGAGTGCTTGTTCATATGTCTTGAGGACCTGATAAACAATAAAAAAATCTATTAATACAAATAATAAATAAATGAATAAACAGGTAGACTTGGTATGAAGATGTCCACATTTTTAAAGGTGTCTTACAGTAATCTATCCCATGCAGTTTAAATATTTTCACACAGTTCATGCAGATTTTGCCATTATATTATAGTGACTGTAGTCCTGCATTTTGCAGCCGTCTGCCAGTGGTGCTGGCACCAACAGAATCATGGAGGGCATTACTGCTTACTGAATGTCCACAATCGTGGCTGTTGGGTTACTCTGTGCATGTTGGACAGTGTGTTGGTTTTTCCTGTCCATGCTTAGTTTGGGTCTCCCAGATCCTTTGTGGGGCTGGTAAATGCCTTGTTTTATACTTTGCTGCCAACAGCATGCTAACTCTAACTCTAATTCTAACCCTAGCTTCATGATGCATCCCTTCTTCAACTCTTTCAACTGCTCAAATTGTTTTTGAACTCCTTAACAAAGCATATTTTACCTTTAAAGAATGCTGCTAAGTTTTACAATGTCTCACAATGTCAAACCTATGCAAGTTTCTGTCCTGTTATTTGATTCCTTCTGGGTGCAATTATTTTTTATATTGTATTGACAATAGATGTATATACTATTATTTATAATGTTAAACTGTTTACCTTTATAGCAAAAAAAACATCCTTTTTCTTCTCTTTCTTCTATGTTTGCAGTTTACCCTGCTGATCCAGACTATTTTGGGCGTCCAGTTGTTCCAGCTGTGCAGGAGTTCCCTCAGTTCGACATCGTAGAGAGCACCTACCCAACAATGTCGTCCACAGACTCTCGGCGAAACTCTCGATTTGGGGGCTTCCCGTTCCCTCTGGAGCGCAGTGACCGACGTGCACCGCTGCCCCCTTGCTACAGCAACCAGAACCTGGATGACTTTCTGGGACCGGATGGTCTGCCCCTGCCCAGCTCACAGTGTCCGAATGAGTACACAGCCATCAGCTACTACCCCACCCAGCATGCACGCAGCATGGACAACGTATCCACGGGCTACAAGCGGCTCAGCGTTCGCCTGAGTGTGGCCCAGCCTTCGTACGCAGACTGCAGCACTTCCCGTCACACGTCGCCGTCCAGGCGCCCGCGCAGCCGCGCAGACTCGGACATGATGGAGAGTGACTATGGCAGCTGTGAGGAGGTCATGTTCTAGTGTAATGTTGGAACTGCAGGTTTAAAACCTCTTTAAACTCCAGGATTATTATTCAACTATGGCTGTGTTCACCCAGGGCTGCTTTTCAAGGCCCTTTCCTACAGAGGGGCCTTGTCACATTGAAAAATTGAGAGAAGGACTTCAAAATATGCTTACATTGATGGAGAACTGCCCCTTGTACTCCTTATATTATCTATCGTTCCGTAGAATCGAGTGTCCATTCAAGTAGTCACCATTCACCATTTAGCCTAGTGGAGAGAGCTCATCCGTTAAAGTGGTTACCGGTTTAGGCCATTTTTGTCTGGTTCCTCAGTGTTAAATGGTCTTTTCAGCATTTCTATTTTGTGATTAATGTGATGGTGGTACAAATCATCCCAAAGCCACTTTACCCAAGCTAATAGTGATAATAATAATGTGCTAATAAAGCCCTGCCCATAACTGCCATGAATAAACCAGCAACACTGGTATATACATTTTGTAGTTGTAGTAGAAGAGTAAGGATTAAAACCTGGACCCCTAGACAGGTCTCTGGGATTTAAGGGGATAAGGAGAAGAAGAATGTGAGTCATGAACTTCAGGGTTCTTCATGGAACAGTATTACTTTTGTAGTTTTGTCGGCACAGAGTCGCCCGCCTCAAACACGATCCACCGTCCATCACACAGAGAAGCATATGAAGAAAGGTGTTAACTAGTGTTCTTCTGCCCTGCTGTTTGAGAAGATAACTCCTAAGCACAGCTGCACAGTTCCCATTATAAGTCGTCTTCATGTGCTGATTCGTAGTGTTTGTTGCATGACTTTCTAAAGAAGTCTGAAATGTGGTTATAAGTGACATCTTGCTGCAGTTTTAGGCTGCAGGTTTTTCTCCTGTGTGTTGTTTTTTAGTTTCCCTGAGAAGCAGCTGAACAGCACCATAATAATATGTGCAGATTTTGAAGATGTGGAACCAGAATAACTGTTGTGGCACATCTTGAAAATATGAAATTGGAGGCACTGTGGGAAGCTAACTGAAGCTTGTTTTTCTTCAAGTCCCATTTGTGCTTGCTGCAACAAGCAGAAGAGAAAAGTCTGAATAGATGCAAAAAGAGTGAAAGAAAAGGAAAGGTGTTTAAATGAATTTAATCAGAACATTTCATGATGACTGGACCAACAGAAATGGTTATGAATAAGACTAAAGTTAAGAATGTTTGGTTTACTATTTTATTTGCAATTCCAACAGTGATAAATACCGCACACCAGCTAGGAGTAATATTCAGGTTCCAGCTGTGCCAGATGCCGTCCATAACAGGCTGCCCCTATATAAAAAGCTGGTTTATTAGTAGACTATTTATTTGCTTGGTCAGGCAGTCAGTGTTCTCCTCCAAGTGTGTTGAAGCACTTTTAAGCACAATCCTGTTTGGCTTGTTCATTGAAACCAAGCCGTGTTCAGCTTCACGTATGTCAAAGCAACTGTGTGTTAGTTTTTTTTTGGTGATACAGTTGTGTAGAAAGAGAAGAAACCAGCCAATGTTAAATTGCAAGGTGAGTCCATATACTAGAAACATAACAGATGCAAGTTATTTAGATGAATAAATAGAATAAATAAGCCGAGGCTGGTCCTTTGCTGTTCCAATATATTGTTGAAATATAGTAGAAATATAAATATAGTCTATATCGAAAATAGATTCAAAGTATTGAGTCTTTCACTGACAGGTCTTGTTAAACAGATATATTTTCACCAGCATGTAAAGTATTGGGGATGCAGTGCATTGTGAATAGTAATGAGTTAGATGCAGTATTTTTGGAATGTGAACTCGTGCACTAATGTTGTAAATGTGTGAAAAGTCTGATGATCAAAGCCAATTGAATTTGAATACATTAAAGTGATTAAAAATAACAAAATATGGCAAACCATTTTAACCTAAAATACCACCAACAATACAAGCTGTAGCTTGATTGATGCTCAATCTCCAAATTGTGATAATGCAATTTTTATTTTATTCTTAAGAATTTAACATTGATTAAAACTGTACAATTTACTTGTAAAAAGTACAATACAATTGTTCTTTTTACTAAAGTTGTTACTTCAGATAGTTAGACTATAATTTTGACTATTTATACTATTTATAATTACAGTGGAAATATCTGGAACAACATTTAAACAACAAAATTAATGATGGATAAGAGAGAGTTCGATATCATGCAAATCAATAGTAACATATGTCATTCTAAATTACATTGCCATGATGAGTCAAAAAGTCTTATATTATTACTGTTGATAACTGAAATAAATGCTTTTACTAGGGTAAAATGGTTTGCCATGAAAACAGTCAAACAAACATGATGCAATCTTGCCAACTAAACAATAAAAAAGGCATTGTACAAATAAAAAAGGTAATAGAATGTGTATTAGCTTTTGTTCCCCTCCTCCATACATTATTTTAAAAATGAACTGTTTGTCAGTTTTGCTTAAACTACATGTTTATGGTCTTATCCTTAGTAACGACTTGTTTACAGTTGAAATGTGATCCATAGGGAGTTGCTCCACAGTTCAGATGCTGGATGGTCTTATTACTGGCCTGTAGAGGTCAAAGTTCATAGCTTATAGCATTGAGGTTGTATATAATTATTTTTAAAGCCAGAAATACGAACACACACACGAAGCTACATGCTCAGGGCTGAGCCATTAAAACCAGTGCATGTACTGCCCCCTCTCTTTTACTCGCCGAGTGCCATGTCATTGTGGTGGGTGGAGCTTAGTGTTTGGAGCAACACTCTCTAGGAATCTTCTGGTGTTGTGTATGGCAGCTGTTTGAAGTATTTCCGGAGATGACTGATTCCACAGCTTCTCACATCTCTGTCGTTACGGCCGGCCACACAAACTCTCGTTGTATGTACAGTGAATGCAGTGGTCCAGTGAGTTCAAGAGAGAATGTACTTTTTTTGTTGTTGTTGTTGTTGTTTTATTTTGTTTATTTTTCTATTTTTTACATTCAATGTGGGACAAATCCCATGTTTTAAATCCCATGTTCCTCTGTGAGAGAATCCTTTCAATTGTTTTGTTCTCATCATTGTTAAATCTCATGAAAAAATAGTATATAATAAAAATATGTGGTTATTAAATGTTTCACTGACTCACGTTGTATCCTCCGTGCAAGTTACAGCTGTGTTTATTCAATATGCAAACATATTTTGTTCCTGCTCAGCTGCCTCCTTCTTAAATACGAATGAGGCCGGGCTCTGGCTGATTGGCAGCGTTTCAGAGTTGCGTGCTGAGATATCTCTGGTGTCAGGGATGGAGAGGTGAGCGAGCTTTTTCATTAGGTGCCACACGGCGCATCTGTTTTCCCACTGCCATAGAATCAAAGGTATTGCATTAATGGCTGAGCATAATGAAGTGGGGGCATAAATCAGCACAGTGGGACACTGGAGGATCTGAGTCAGCGCCATTTGAGAGAGACTAGAGTTCAACTCCGTCCACCCGACTCAGCAGTTTTTTCACATTTACTCAAAGTGACAGTCCTGCCAGAGGTACACAGTGATGTTATCAGGTTTCCCAGATATTCAGACTATATAGCTATCTGACCCATCTGCAGGACTTCAGTTCAGGCCGCAATTCTCCAAAATACTGACTGAAACCTGCTTACACTATTGCTCACATTTACAGCCAGTGACAAATCTAGGACAGCACTGATCACACACATTGTAAATCGAAAAAAATGATTGGTTGATTCCCAAGCTTGTAACTCAACTCATAAACTTCCAACCTTCAATAAGAAAAAAATTCAGAAAAAAAAGTCAGAATAGTAGGAAGTTATAAAAGTGTTCTAAACTCTGAGCCTAATGTATTAAATCTAAACAACATGGTATCCATTAGATGCACATACTAATGTAACAACTGCATCAAGTCAGATTGTGTACATGCATTTAATTAATCTGATAAAGGTTTTCATGAGTGTGGCAATAATCAGATTTTTTTCTTTGAAACCAGCCAGTAATCTCACAAAAAACATGTGAGGTGAACTTCAAACTTCTTGCTGTGGATTTTTTGTAAACATTGGCCTATTTTACCAGCAAATATGAATCCCTGCTTTTATGATTTCTAATATAACAAAACAAACCTACTGGATAAAAAGATGGAGATCAGGATTTGAAAGATCCTGAAAAGATGAGCCCAGGGTTTAATTCAATCAAAGAAATCAAAATATGCTGTTTACGACCACATCAGTAATAAGATTACTGCAGAAGTTTGATTATGATTGGATTGTTGATTGTTGATTGTTGATGTAAATACACTCACTGCCAGTATTAATAGTATACCAGTACTAGCAATATGTAGTATAGTCATATAATACAGCTCTAGGAAAAAAATAAGAGACCACTTAAAAATAATGAGTTTCTTTGATTTTACCAAATTAAAAACCTCTGGAATATAATCAAGAGGAAGACGAATGATCACAAGCCATCAAACCAAGCTGAACTGCTTGAATTTTTTAATCAGGAGTGGCATAAAGTTATCCAAAAGCAGTGTGTAAGACTGGTGGAGGAGAACATGCCAACATGAATGAAAACTGTGATTAAAAACCTGGGTTATTCCACCAAATATTGATTTGTAAAATCTTAAAACTTAATGAATATGAACTTGTTTTCTTTGCATTATTTAAGGTCTGAAAGCTCTGCATCTATTTTGTTATTTCAGCCATTTCTCATTTTCTGCAAATAAATGCTCTAAATTACAAAATTCATGAGGGATTTGGGAGAAATGTCTGTAGTTTATAGAATAAAACAACAATGTTCATTTTACTCAAACATATACCTGTAAATAGCAAAATCAGAGAAACTGATTTAGAAACTGAAGTGGTCTTTTATTTATTTTTTTGTCAGAGCAGTATATTTATATATAATATACTACAAAAAAAATCTAGCAATAAGTCTCTATTTTACAGTACTTTAATATTTTCCTACTTTTAAGCCAATTTGGTAGCATTTTGGAATCTGATAAATGAGGGGAAAACATTTTTGAAGATACATTCAATATGAAAGTTATGTATATTTTAAACCTTATAGAAATATATCCTCTCATGTCTTTTTTGTGGTTGTTGTCACACAGAGAGCTCAAGAGAGATATTTAACATTCTAATCTGACAACCACCAACTATGTCATTTGCTTTAACACTGAAATGAGGCACTAACATAAATGCTCAGCTGTCTCTAAGGGTCATTACTGGATTAAGTGAAGAATTCATTATTAGAAAAGCGTCTATTCACTCTCTCTGGCTATGGGCCATTAAAACGTTGATTCTCTAATAAATTATAGGCTTCATTAACCACAATGCAGAATCAGCACATACTTCTGTAATCACTCATGTTCTGCTGGGGCTGCTTTTGATGATAGCTTATCATAAAACCGTAATATTTATGGTGTAAAACTGTTTCTGAGATCTGTTAAGCACTATATACTGTAAAATACAGTGTCATTTTCATTATCACTTAATTTAAACTCAAACTAAGCTTATCACTGCTGGAGTCAATTAGACAGTGATGCTTTAAAGATGTGTAATCTAAAATTATATATATATCCAAAGAGCTGAAAGAGATGATCAGCTCACCAGTCAAGTCAGTATTTTTTTGTTTGTTTGTTTTATTAGTTAGAGGAAATGTGTAAAAGGGGTAATTTCTTTAAATTAGACAGTAACTTGTAGTATTTTGTAGTTTATTTGCAAGGGGTTTAGGAGCATGAGTTACCTATATAAATAATACTTATTCACTTTTTTGTTGCAGTTTAAAGCAACAATTTGCCTTTACATTGTTTGGGTAGAGTTCACCTCATAATTTGAGTAAGTATTACCTGAACTGGTCATGTCTACCTAACATCTATTTAGTAAAAAGAATATTATTTAATATTGGACCTTGACATTATTTATTTGCATAATAGGAAAAAAAAACAGAATAACCCAAACTGCTCTCTCTCTCTCTCTCTCTCTCTCTCTCTCTCTCTCTGTCTTAGCTCTCTGCCTCAAAAGAGCAGCACATTTACAAGAAGCAGTTTAGAAAGTGATCCAAAAAAATCAGTTGTCTAATTTAAGCAAATATGCATTGTAAGAAGAGTCTACAGTAACCACTTGATCATACACAAGACATTGCCAAAGGTGAGAAACTCAATTTTGAAAATCAATTCTGCCTCCCCAGGATGCTGCCTTAGCATTGAAATGCAGCTACTGTGAGACAATTGCACACTTTTGCATAGTTACTGTACCTGGTACAGGTCATATAGTAGTATTATGGGATGACTCTTCCTAATACAGACTGTGCTCTCTGGCACCTGACCCTCCACTCAGTGATTTACAATAATCTCTGCCACTGAACATTTTAAACCCTAGCAGTCAGGCTACTGTGTGACTGCATGTGTCTGAGAGCGGTTGTGTCCATGGGGCTTCTGTAGAAAATAGATTACTGACAAACCATATCTCTCTCTCTCTCTCTCCCTCTGTCTCTCTCTCTCTCTCCATGCTTAATTTCAGCATGAATGGAGAAAACAGTGGTGCTGCTCACCCACATCTGGACCCCCAGCGCAAGTGGCATGCCATGTGCACAGCTTGCCATTCATTTGCATGCTACACAAACAAGGGAGGCTGGTCATTATCGAGACCCTGAGCTGTTAGAGGGTCAGCAGATGGAGTGCAGCGTGAGCCGTGTACACAGCTTAGCCCATTTGTTATGGCTTGTAATGCAAAAAGAATATGACACATACAAACAACAAGGGGAAAAAAAAGGAACGGCTTCTTTTGTTTTCCGGCGGCGCTTATTCACAGATGAGTGTGAATGTAAAACCCGGCTGTCTCAGAACTCGCCCGTACAGACAGGGAGGAAAACTCGCTCCAGCCCTGAGGACGACGGTTTTCATTAACTTCTATTACACAGAGTTAAATCTACCAGGCCAGCGCTGGGCGAGGATGAGAGGGTGAATTGTAGATCCTTTAAAAGAGAGCTGAAGGAGATTACTCATCCACCCTGCACAAACAGCAGCTTCTGAATGGCAGGAATAAATGAATTGTAGCTAATAAATTTTAGATGCTGTGCATCGCTTTTTGCTCATTCACAATGAGTGTAATTACAGACGGGAAATAAAAGGGATTCTGAAGGTCATACTGTGAGGGGGTAAATGAAAATGCAGGACTTTGCATACACCAATCAAGCCAATAATATTATGACCACCGTCTAATTTCTAAACCCATTATCCATTTTTTTTTTTTCGGTTTCGGAGCATATAGGATCACTCTGGTCACTCTGGAGGAGCTGCAGAAATCCACCGCTAAGGTGGGAGAATCTGTCCACAGGTCAACTATAAGTTATGCACAAATTCACAAATCTGGCATTTTTGGTAGAGGGACAAGAAGAATAACATTGTTGAAAGAAATACATAGGAGGTGCTGTGAAACATGTGGGTGGCAGGATCATGCTGTGCGGATGCTTTTCTTCAGCAGGGACAGGAGTCAGGAAGCTGGTCAGAGTTCATGGGCTAATGGGTTAATGGCTAAATTCAGGGCAATCCTGGAAGAAAACCTGTTGAAATCTGTAAAAGACTTTAGACTGTGAAGGAGTTTTATCTTCCAGCAAGACAATGACCCTAAACATATAGCCAGAGCTACAGTAAATCCCATTAAGCATCTGTGGCAAGACATGATAATTGCTGTTCACAGATGCTCTCCATCCAACCTGACTGAGCTTGAGCTATTTAGCAAAGAAGAATGGGTGACAATCTCAATCTCTAGACGTGCAAAGCTAGTTGAGCCATAACCCCAAAGACTTGCAGTCACTGTAATTGCAGTGAAAGGTGGCCCTACATTATTGATATTTTTTAGATTTTTATTTGATTAAAATAAAAAACAATGTATAATTTTCCTTTCCAATTACATGCAACATTGTACTGATCTATCACTTAAAATATTAAATACATTTCAACAACAGATTCAGAGCCTCTGTCTCTGACTTTAACATAAACTAACACCTCATACACCACCACCATGCCAATGTTATTCACTGCTGTGCTGAGAATGATCTACCACCCAAATAATACCTAATCTGTGGTTGGCCTGTGGTGGGGGGTTCCTGACCAGTAACGAACAGGATGAAAGGAGAAAAAGAATAAATCATGCAGAGAAAGCTATTACAAGACTAAAGTCTGTAATTATAGAACTATTAGGTGCTACTATATAATCAGTGGAGTTTAAAAAAGGATAATGGGTGTAGAAACAAGGAGCTGGTCATATTTTTATGCTTGATTGGTGTATCAGATCTTGTGTGCCTTTAGCTACGGTGGACTATTCATGAAAAACGAACAATAAAACAAGCAAACCTTAAAATGCAAAAAAAAAAAAAACTGTTAAATATGATACGCATCTTAGACTGTTTGCCTACTCAAATGAAACCAGCATAAGAATTCCCATTTTATGTGTAGTTTATCCCTCCTGTCTGCATTAACATCCACAGGGCTTCTGTCAAGGCTTTACAGTTTTGGAACACTGCTGTGAGAACTGAATTGCATTCAGCCACAAGAGCATAAGTCAGGGTCAGGTATTGATGTTGGATGATTACGATTACTGCATGATGTTCTGGATCACGAACACCACTCAATCTCATTGTAAATGTATTAAGTGGAGCTACGTCAATATTGGGGAGGGGGCAGTGATTGTAGACCCCTACAGCTGAGATTTAGAGTTGGAGATGGTAAGATGAATATAATATAATAGATTAGAACGTAAGCTTTAATTTCTTGATATTTACATCTAGAAAGATAATGTAAAAAAAAAAAAACTTCAAACATTATTTTTTTTGCACATCATCCCATTCATAGGTCAGGAAAATGAATGGAACAGACTAAACAGAATGCAGTACAGAATAAAGTACTAACAGTGTCTATAAAAAGTATTTATCTCTTTGGATTATTTCCGTTTACTGCTTTTACAAATGGAATTGTAATCAATATACACTCATCATTAAAAAGTCTTGGAAGCAATGACCAACAAACTCACATGGAGGCACCGTGGGCAGAGCCAAGATCAATGATTTGTTGTCACGTGTTACATCACTGGTGTCTTGATGTGGGGTGCAATTTTGTACATTGCCAGATCACTTTTAGTCTTCACTACTGGCACTTTGATAGCCCAAAGTTATGTTAATTAGGTCCTAGTGCTACCAGTGCCCCAACCTTTTCTGAGCGAACACAAACTGAGCTATTTCAAAAAGACAATGCTTATCCACATACTGCTGTCATCTCAAGAGCTTGCCTTAAACAGATGCCTGATTGAAAATATGTGGGACTGCTACTGTGCTACTGAATGTTCTAATAACACTCATCTCTACCACACAATTAGCAGGTACTGCCTGAAAATATTAAAGCTGCAGGGAAAATATTATAACAGAAGTTGCCCATGACAATCTCTATTTTAACCTGCTAACCTTTATCTTCTTTTTAAATAATATTGCAATTCATCAAGGTGCAGTCACTTTTGACAAAACATTTGCAGATGAGTGTAATTTGGCCTTTTGACATTTTACAGATTTTACAAAAGTAAATCTTTGTAAATCTTGAAAAGAATGAATCATGTAGTAACTTACAGTAAAAGTGTTAAACCAAAATACTTTGTGAGTATTTAGGTGGTCCTGTTAACTTTTCTGAGGCTGGTAATGATGAACTTATCCTGTGCAACAGGGGTAACTGTTGGTCTTCATTTCCTGGATTAATTCTGATGAGAGCCAATTTCATCATAACATTTTGTATGGTCTTTGCGACTGCAGTTGTACTTTCAAATTCTTTACGTTTTTCAGATTGACTGACCCTCATTTCCTAAAGTTTTTCTTTTCTTTACGTAGTTAAGTAGTTCTTGCAATAATATAGATTAGAACACTACACAAATAGGGCTTTTCACTGTATACCAACTCTACCTCTTCACAACTTTACAACTGATGCTCTCACAAACACATTAAGAGACAAGAAATTCAAGTAATTAACTCTTGAGTTAGTTCCGCAAGTTCCGCACAACTGTTAACTGAAAGCTTGAATTCCAGGGGACTCTACCTCATAAAGCTGACTGAGAAAATCCAGCCAAGATGTGCAAAGCTTTCAGCTTTTAAGCAAGAGGCACCTACCTTGAAGAAACTAAAATATTAAACACATTTGGATTTGTTTTAATATTTTTTTTCTTCACTAAATAAATCCATATGTTTTTCATAGTTTCATAGTTTGGATGATTTTAATATGCCTTTGGATGATTTTAACTCTGCGTTCCTCTTTTATAATATTTTTTTTCCAGGCTTCTCCTAGTTGTTGTCTGTATTGTTGGGTTTCTCTCTTCAGTCTCGTCTTCTGGAGGTGAGTTCTCAAGTGGTTAAAAGTCTATTGATTGACCTGGTCAGTCTAAACTCAATTTATTTCCCGTGATGAAGTCCACTGCTGTGTTGGCAGTGTGTTTTGGATTGTTGTCTTGCTGCATGATGAAGCTCTTCCTGATTAGATTGGATGCATTTCTCTATAAATTGTCAGACAGAATGATTCTGCAGACCTCTCAATTCATTCATGATGGTATACCATCATGAGTTGCATAATCAATAAAAAATAGTGATCATGTTTCTGTAACATCCTACATGCTTAAGCCATGATACTACCGCCAACATGCTTGACTGATGAGCTAATATGTTTCAAATCATGAGAAGATTCACACTTTAAGTACCAATCCATAATTGTCTTACACAACTCATATCTGTACGTATTTCTTTCCAATTCAGATTGGAATATGATTATTTCTGCTGATGACTGGCATGAATCATTTGGTATGGCTACCTTTATATACCACAGTTTTCAACATCACTCACAAGATAACTCCAGCTTTTTTTAAGTCTGATACTGTTATTTCAAGATTTTTTGCATGTCAGTCTATTTCTCCTTCGAATTGTGTTTGTGACACCTTCACCCCTGCCCTGTGGAGGCTGGATAATGTCACTGACTGTTGTTTTTGGGGTTTTCTTCACAGCTCCCACAATGTTGGTGTTTCTTGGCCAACCTTGCTCATGTGTGGCCTTAGCAGTTTTTTTCTTCAACAGAAAATTCCATTTTTTTGTATTGCCTACAACCAAATGCTTGGCACTAACATTGATTTTTCTTCTTTTCTCACTTTCATAATGGCTTGTTTCTCTCCTGAAACAACTTGGTCAATAATAAACAATATGATGTTCTACCTTTTTAACAGCAAATGTTGTCTACACAGGTGAAACCCAGGGCATGAACCAAGACTAGACATTTAGAGCTGTTGCTTGTTTCAACAATAAGTCTAACAACGCACAGCTGAGGAATTAGAAAGACCGGTTAGTCTCACAAATATCTTTACAGATATTTGTGTTCACTTGAAAAATAGATGGGTTCAAACTAAAGGTCTTATATTAATTGTTTAACATGATGAGATGAAATACACTTGACAAATCAAATGTCAAGAGACAGGAATTAGTATCAAGCCTTCACTGACACTGACACTGGATTCTGCCAGAGCTGCTTTACGATGCCACCACTCACAATCATTACCATCCACTGTGCTCTCCAAATGTGGATAGTAATGCCCTCTATGATGTATTCCAATGAATTAAGGAACTCGGAAATGGAATGCCCCATCCATTTGGTACCCACTATCAGGCCTCACCTCAACTTTGATGATTCACAATGCCTTGCCATGAGCACATCGTAATAACTTTACTGTGGGTTTATTTGAGGCTAACTAAGTTTAACTAAGGTGTTTTCTTCTATATATTACACATTACATACATACATCTCTGGAAAAAGAGTTTCTTTGATTTTACTAAAACCTCTGCAATTTAATCTAGAGGAAGACGAATGATCACAAGCCATCAAACCAAGCTGAACTGCTTAAATTTTGCACCAGGAGTGGCATAAAATGATCCAAAAGCAGTGTGTAAGACTGGTGGAGGAGAATATGCCAAGATGCATGAAAACTGTGATTAAAACCAGGGTTTTTTCCACCAAATATTGATTTTTGAACTCTTTGAACTTGTTTTCTTCGCATTGTTTGAGGTTTGAGCTCTGCATCTTTTATGTTATTTCCATTTCTCATTTTCTGCAAAAAAAAAAAGTTCGTAGTTTATCGAATAAAACATCAATGTTTATTTTACTCAAACATATACATATAAACAGCAAAATCAGAGAAACTGATTCAGAAACTGAAGTGGTCTCTTCATTCTGTCCAGTGCTGTATATATAGGCCTAGGATGCATAATAAAATGAATACAAAAACACACACACACATACTGGTGTTTAGTTACATTATTCCCCACAGTGCCCTCAATTCAAGGCTGTAATAATTATGGGAGACACACTCTAGCAGATGAGAATGGAGAGGAAACTGATTATGTCAGTATTGTTATCTTGAAAAATGGCAGTCCTCCTGACTGATAGGTGAACATTTGGTGTAATTTACTAATCTGTGGAGCCATGCACATCACTGTGAGCAAATATTATTGAATATGGCACCACAAACAAAAAGGTGAAATATAACATATGGCCAGCGGAAGCGCTGCATGTCGAGCCTCAACAAAAGGCCATGATGGATGAAGTGGGCTTGCAGGAAGACAAGTGCACATGCATATAGTTGGATCATAAATTCAGAGGCTTAGTGAATGCTCCGTGAGATGAATGCAGCCTTGTTTAGGTCTTTGGAGACATCAAATGATCATCAGACTGGAAAATTTAATGGCTGGACGCTGGCCATAGATCAAAAAAATGATCTTAAAGGAACAATTTAGCAAAACATCCAATGAACATGAACTAGATCTTAAGCCTTGTATACACTGATGTTTAAAGTCAGAGCGGATTATAACAGACTGGGCATATTACACTACACATTTTGTATAGAATCTGGACCAATACCTTCCTAAAATAATCTTTTTTTGGAAATTCTGATTGAAAAGAACAAAAAACACAAATTGTAGAGCAACTTTTTTCTTTTTGCTGACTAAAATATAGACTCAATCTCAAGTACAATATGTTAATTTGTAGTTGCTTCAGTCACAAATAGATATGGATTCATATTCAGTGACTTTCTTCGAAGATTAAGACGGTTCTATCATTCTATATTTTTAATAGATGTCTGTGTAAACAGCGCTGAGGGGCATAGTGCAGAAAAGTCTCCAACCAACCCTGCTGATCAATAACTGCAGAGTTCCATACCTGCTGTTAGATTTGCAAAGGAAGGGGAGACTCCATAATAATGCCTATGGATTTCACATGGGATGTCATAAAAGCTCCTCAAGGTGTAATATGTAGGTTTCCTAATATTTCTCCCCATATAGTGTATGTTCCCCTACTGTTTCCATGCCATGATCCTTTCATATGTATCCCCAAATCCAGTCTTAGTGGACTGAGGAGACTTTCCGGAACCTTCAAGTTTCGTGATGTGCCATATTTTTATTATTTGCCTCCAGATGCTTGGTGGCTTTTCTCTTCCACACCTGGGGTTACAACACATGCATTAGGAAAGGAGGAGGCACTTCAGGTGCAGAGAGAGCTCAGTGGAGTAGGATGAGGTACGTGTTGTTGGTTGGTCCAGCATAGTGGATAACAGCATTGCTCTCCCCATGGCAAGCTGGAGTTGAGTTCAGCTCCCAGGCCAGATGAGCAAGGCATGCTACACCAATACATGTCCTTGGGCAAGACTCCTAACAGTACATTCCCAGACTGAGCTGAGCACGATATAATATAAGTCAATCAGAATAGGAGCAAAACCAAATTATGTAAATTTTGTAGTACAATTCTGTCATTGTTTTTTACCTGGTTTCATTAAAAGCCACGCCCTCCAGAGCTAAGAATGGCTGCAATCAGCCTGCTGCAATACTGGTGTTTTTTTGGTGTTTTAGACTCATAAGCAGTTCCTCACACCTTGGACCCCGAGAGCTATTAGCCAGTGGCAGTGTAGAATAGGGAACAGTTACTAAACTGACCATCCCTCTTTTAGGGGTGTGGTATTTGCATCCTCCTGGGCTTGGATTATTTAGTCCCGCCTGCTGTGATACTATTTGCTGATGTTTTAGTCTCTGAAGCAGTCCCTCACTAATTGGGCATTAGTGCTATTAGCCAGTGGCAGTGTAGAGTGGGGAGCCAGATATTATACTGGCCAATCCGCCTTCAGGGGGCGGGGTTTGCCGGAATACGGGCGGGAAAAAATGCAGGGATGTGCAACAGATGTGAAGAAGTTTCAATAGCCCTCTCTCTCATTCTCTCTGTCTGCCTCTCCAGTGGTTTAGCAGCTGTGTTGTCAGGAACGAGCCCCGTGCGCGCGCAGCAGAGAATGACGCACAGCTGTACTTCTGTAAAGATTGATGGATAATGATGGATTTATGAATTTATGAATGTGGACTGTGCGGATGGACGGATGGTCATTCGTGCACGAGGCAGAGACTTGCTGAAGTCGGCGAACAGACACGCGCTCAGACAGATACGGGAACATCAAAAGTCGTATCCGAATCCGTAAAGAATACGATACAGAACACGATTCTGGAGTTTTTTTTTAGTTTTATTTTACGCTTTTTTATGTTTTTGCGGAATCTATAAAGTATTTGCACAGGTTAATTTACGTTTCTGCCTTGCATTTTTTTCACAAACGCATACGCGTTCTTATTCTCGCTGTGCGTAAAACCACGCGCCACGCGTTTCCACGCTTCGTGCAAAGCGAACTGTTGTTTGTTGCAAACCAAACATCCAAACATCACAGCAGCAGACGCGCTCGTGCAGCGCCGGTGACGTCTCCGAGCGCGTGTTGTGAGCGGGAGATGTGGCGCGCGGCGCAGCTGCAGCGTCTCGGTGCTGCTGCTGCTGGTCTGCGCGCGACACGGGGCGACTCTGATGACAGCGGAGCGGCGCCGCAGGCTCGAGCTCCCAGGCTGCACGCTTGCGCTAAATGCACGCGCGCCTCACTGCATGCCGGTGGCACGCGGGGCCGTGCCACTTCCCCCTGTCCCATGGCGCGGAGGACGCAGTGAGCATGGTGGAGGCGACCGACGGAGCTCTGAGGAACGCATCAGCTGGAGACGGGCGCAACCAGAGCCAGCCGTTCCCCTGGGTGGTCACACTGCTGTCCAGCGTGCTCATCACCACCATCGTCGTAGACGTCCTGGGCAACCTGTTGGTCATCGTGTCGGTGTTCAGAAACAGGAAACTCAGGAAAGCAGGTAAAAACCAAGTTGCTAATATATCCATCTATGTCCAGATCCATCCTGAGGAATAGCACGTGCACCGGCATGTATGTGTGTGTGTTCACTGTCTGTCACCTGCTGCACATCTCATATAGGGCTTATCTGTGAGCGCAGCAGCTGGTCCACCCTTTACCATACAGATGTGACAGGTGATGACATTTGGAAGATGCATCTATAGAGTTAAACAGACAACACTTAATTACACTTCAGTGTAAAGTTAGAAAGGATTATCTGTAAATATAATCTGTCCTATATTTGCGATAACTACATCCAAACATCCAAAATGTTGATGACACCCTTAATAAAAAGGTTCTTCAGTGGTTCATTAGTATATAGCTGAAATGACAACTCTATCATATATGACAATGGCAAATACAAATGGAACATTCTGAATGTTTAAATGGTTATTCTTTATAGAAATAACCTTTTAGGAAGTTATATAATTTCGTTGTGCAATAAAAAAAACATTTTTGTTGATTTTTAGTTTACTATACAGTTTAAACACACAAACTGTCCCTTACACTCTTGTCAAAATATCTTGATAAATGGACCAATAGAAATTCTGCAAAATGATCTGAAAGTAGTTGTTTTCCATTGACTTTCTTTAAAAATATAGAAATGTTGATATGTCACCTGTAAAGGTGCTGTTTTGGAAATATTTGTTTTTCATTGGACAACAACAATATGCAGTCTTAGCAAAAAGGGTTGTATAGAGTACCAAAATATTCTGTGAAGATCATGCTCAAAAGATAATGAGTTATTTAAAGACCATAAAAAGTGGTTTATATGTATTAATTTAGTCTTTAAGAACTTTGAAAAAGCAAAACTTTTACAAGTCCAATAACCTTTTTTGTTTGATACTACATAACGCTTGAACGTGGTACATGAGTAAAAAGTGAATCCCTCAATACATTTGCTTAAGTTGCTCTTTGCATTCTCTAATGGATGGAGAAAGTGTTGTGTATTGTTATTTATATTGTTCTATATATATCATTATTATTAGCAATACTGGTTCTAAATATATTCACACAATTAGAATTCAATATTGTTACAAATCTTTTTGATACTATAGAACCCTTTTAAGCACATACTGTATCAAGCACAAATCTGTATAGAAACATGAACCCCTCAAGAACCCTTTGAATGCTTAAGTGGTTCTTTGCTTAGTTAAAAATGTCTTCTCTATAGGATGGAGAACCTAGTGCATACTAAATATACTTTCCATCAAAAGAACCGTTTAACCAGAAATATTCAGGCTTATACAGTATAATGAACATGTGAAGAGCCCTCTGTTTGTTGTGTTGCACTATAATATAGAACTATATATAATCCTCCAAGACTGTTATTACACTCTAATGATTACTAATTAGTAACTACATGCAAAGCAATGTGGACTGGCTGAGCTATATATATTATTAAAGTAAGCCATATGTAGTTATAAAAGTAAGGTAAAAAAAAAGCCAGAAAATATGTGGTTCTGAGAAGTTTAGGAGGATAAAAAGGGTTATTTTACAAAGGCTACAGATCTATACCTCTGAACTCGTTTACACCTGGTCACTTTATGTGATAAGAATCTAAATTGGATCCTGATAAGATTTTAATGACATGCATTTACACTCGATTATCTGAAGTATCTCTGCTTTTAGTCAGACTGAAATCTGATTGCTAATTGCAGATCTACTGGAAGAAGTCTAGGCTGTTGATTTTTTTCTGGAAGAAACTGAACCATTTACACTGCTGTACCACGTGGCTTTAATGCATCTCAGACCACCTCCTAAACTGGTTTCAGTGATCAAAGAATGTGCACCTGTTTTGAATTAGTTTTGGGTGTGTTTATACTTGCATATAATTTTATTTTTATCCAGATATAAACCTGATACTCAAGACTTATGAAGGAACCAGGTGTAAACAAGTTTAAATGTCTTTATGGGGCTTGAGTATTAGAATTATATGCAAGTGTAAATAAGTCCAAGACACTATTACAATAGATACAAATATGATATGTTAATTTTTAAGAAAATGCTATATGCTATACAGAACTATTTACTAAAAAACACTTTTTATTTTAAAGTAAATTCGTTTGTGACCATTAAACTGTTTCTTTGTTTGTTTGTTGCTGGTGTGCCAAAATACACTGGTATGTCAAAAGTAATGAGATAGCAGTATGTAATTAATCATGAAGTGATACTTTAGGAAAACTGGAGAAATCTGTGAGGAGTTGTCTTGTGAGTGAGGCTGAAAAATGGGGCTTATGGCAAAATAATGTGAATTATTGTAGTTGGAGTGCAGCTTGATGGTGGGTGCCAGATGCATGGAATGTTCCATTTCTGAAGGGAATACATCATAGAGGGCATTACCACCCACAGTGGACAGTGCAGTGAATTGTTAGTGTAAATTGAAAAGTGAGTCTGGCAGAAATTACATACACATTTATTGAAGGAGACCCCACACACATATCCTCCAGGACATTCAAAATAAACCCTAACCTTAACCTTAGCCATTAATCAACCGCAAAAAAAGACCTAAACCTACACATAACCCTAACCATAACCTTAAACTAAACTTTAAATCTAAACCTTGTAAAAATTAGAGTTTGGGTTAGAGTTGGATGTAGAGTAACATTCAATAAAGAATCATTTAAATTTAATCATCAGCTTTCAGTTTAATTGCATTTAATAGATATGCAGTTGAATGTTATTTGAATGTCAGTTGAGCATTAATTGAGGCCAACAAAAGGACCATCCAAGTAAACTGTTACCCAAGGTTAAATATTCTTTCTTTTTGTATTGCAAAATATAAAAAAATTTATACACATTTCATTTCGGTTTAGGGGGGTGACAGGTGTGGCCAATAATGGCTGGAGTCCAGCACAATTTGCTGTTTTTTCTGCTCTAACAGACCTACTAAACCTTGTACATAACAGATGAGTTTAATGAGATGTGTTGAGCATAAAATGCACAAAACTGCAAAAAACAAGCCCTTGAGGGTCAGAATGGTCCATCCTTGGTTTAGAACTAAATTAGATTCCAAAGTCACTGCTATAAATCAGCAACTCTCCCAGTTTTATATCTTGCTCTTAAAAAAATCACTGTTTTAAGGACTGATACTGTGAAGTGTGCACTCCTGCTAAACAGACTGATCAGACCTGCTCCTGTCAGGAGTCCAGCTCATACTAAAGGCACTGCAGTCAGCGCTGTTTGTTCTTCAGCGCGCTCAAGTTCAGTCCCACAATCAATGCCATGGCCCAGCTCCGTTTTTTAATTCAGACTGACCTTTAAAGCTGTGTGGATGTACAGCAGAAAGTCATGGTGGATGCGTGCAGTAATCATTCTCCTCAGACAAAGTGATTGATTGTCTTTGGAATGAGATAGCTCTTACATCCACATATTTCAGCTAAAATCCAAAGTTAATTATTTGCTTGGCTTGCTCTAAATTGAGGTGTTTTTTTCCTGTATTTTGTTGGTTAATGCTCATTTCATATGATAAACATATTGATCTTACTAAAACAGTTCTAGAAAGAGAAAAAGAAAAAAACACATTTCATTTTAGCTGGTTAACAATAGGCTTTGATTGTGGACAGTTGCTGTATTGTTATAGTATGTAATAAAAAAATACTTTACTTTTACCCAACATATAATTATAATCATTCATATGGCACTATGCTGACCTCCTTGACACCAATTTAAAAAGCAACCTTACACTAATGAAAAAAAAGTTATATACTTTTTTCACATTTGCATTACATTTTACACATTTTTTGCAAACAATAACTTTGATAATGCTATGCAATTCAATGCTAACAGAACAGAGGCAATGCTAACAGTGCAGAGGCAATGCTAACAGTGCAGAGGCAATGCTAACAGAACAGAGGCAATACTAAAGGTGCAGAGGCAATGCTAAGAGTGAAGAGGCAATGCTAACAGAACAGAGGCAATGCTAACAGTGCAGATGCAATGCTAACAGAACAGAGGCAATGCTAACAGTGTGGAAGCAATGCTAAAAGAACAGAGGCAGTGCCAACAGTGCAGAGGCAATGCTAACAGTGCAGAGGCAATGCTAACAGAACAGAGGCAATGCTAACAGTGCAGAGGCAATGCTAACAGTGCAGAGGCAATGCTAACAGAACAGAGGCAATACTAAAGGTGCAGAGGCAATGCTAAGAGTGAAGAGGCAATGCTAACAGAACAGAGGCAATGCTAACAGTGCAGATGCAATGCTAACAGAACAGAGGCAATGCTAACAGAACAGAGGCAATGCTAACAGTGTGGAAGCAATGCTAAAAGAACAGAGGCAGTGCCAACAGTGCAGAAGCAATGCTAAAAGAACAGAGGCAATGCTAACAGTGCAGAGGCAATGCTAACAGTGCAGAGGCAATGCTAACAGAACAGAGGCAATGCTAACAGTGCGGAAGCAATGCTAAAAGAACA
This sequence comes from Astyanax mexicanus, assembly GCF_023375975.1. Classification (NCBI taxonomy): domain Eukaryota; kingdom Metazoa; phylum Chordata; class Actinopteri; order Characiformes; family Acestrorhamphidae; genus Astyanax; species Astyanax mexicanus. The sequence continues at coordinate 39,339,943 of NC_064417.1, read as the reverse complement.
GAGGCAATGCTAACAGAACAAAGGCAATGCCAACAGTGCAGAGGCAATGCTTACAGTGCGGAAGCAATGCTAACAGAACAGAGGCAATACTAACAGTGCAGTGGAAATGCTAACAGTGCAGAGGAAATGCTAATAGTGCAGTGGAAATGCTAACAGAGCAGAGGCAATGCTAACAGTGCAGAGGTAACGCTAATAGTGTAGAGGCAATGCTAACAGTGCAGAGGTAACGCTAACAGTGCAGAGGCAATGCTAACAGTGCAGAGGCAATGCTAACAGTGCAGAGGTAACGCTAACAGTGCAGAGGCAATGCTAACAGTGCAGAGGCAATGCTAACAGTGCAGAGGCAATGCTAACAGTGCAGAGGCAATGCTAACAGTGCAGAGGCAATGCTAACAGTGCAGAGGTAACGCTAACAGTGCAGAGGCAATGCTAACAGTGCAGAGGCAATGCTAACAGTGCAGAGGCAATGCTAACAGTGCAGAGGCAATGCTAACAACAGAGAGGTGATGTTAACTGTAGCAAGGTGATGTTTAGGGCAAAGAGGTGATGCTAACAGCAATGCTAATGGTACGGTAGTTATTTTGACCAAGGCTGTATATAAAAACAGCAGAGTTTACTAAACACATTCATTTTGTACCTCTCTAACAACTATATCTTCACACTGCTTCTCTAAACACTGGTAAGTGTTTAACCTGACTCACAAGATAACACCTCACAACTTATACATGTCTGGTGTTCCCAAGTGAACCCCCAAGCTAGCACTTTATGATTAATTTACATACTATCCCATGACTTTTGGCATGCCAATGTAATAGTAACAGTTGTGAAGGAAAAAAATACTACTTAAACTTAACTTACTTAAACTTACTTACTAGTTTTCCATACTTGATACTTGGCAAAAGGGCACTTTGTGTGTTGAGTATCAGGATTATATCTGGGTAAAGCCAAACCGAATAAAGATGCAAATGTGAATGTACCAAAACACAAATAAAAGGAGATTAGGTTTTATTTCTTAAACTTGTTTTTGTCTGTTTGTTCAAATGATATATAAAACAATGAAACAATCACTTAAGCCATTTCACTGAAGGTGCGTTGGACAACCAAGTGTAAATGCATATGGCTAATATCTTATACTAAAACCCTTATCAAGATACAAAAAAAAAAGAAAAAAATACTACTTACTAATACTACTTACTAATACTAATACTAATAGCTCTTCTTACTGACCCTATAGTGGAAAAAGCCAGTTCTTCGGTATGAGCGTTTAAAAACAGTTCATCAGGCACTTACCAAGTCAGTATGAATGAATGAAATGCCTCTTATAGGAAATTGCCTCTTCAAGAATGAGGAGCATCTCTCAAAAACAAAACTCATGAAAATGAGAAAACATGCTCAGCACTTCACAAACACCTAGATTGGTGGCTTTTCCAACTCTCTTAGTTAAAAAAACAGCAACATATCCAATCAACACAGTATGAATCTATTCTAATAAAACAATTTCACTTATCTGCTGTGTCTATCTGAATATTCTATTCCTGTTCACACATATTAACATATTAGACATGCACATGTACCAACATCCATAACTGCTGGTAGTAGCTATTTGAGGATGAAGAGTATGACTCGTGTCACAAAATCATGTGAGGAAAAGCACTGCATGACCTATAACTGGTTGACCTATAAGCTGTTCACGTGTCCATGTGCTGTCTGTGGCTGAACATCTTTTTTTAAGGATTTATTTTTGTACTAGAAGGAGGTTCCTGCGTCTGCTGTCTCTGTACAGCATCAGTTGGTATTTATTCAGTCATACGGTGCAGGTAAGCCCTGTGTGGTTAGGTACGGTGGCCGAGAAAGCCCAGCGCAGTGCAAATTGAAAAGCGCTGCAAAAGCACAAAACACATCCATCAAAATTACAACACAGGCGCAGCAAATAGAAAAACGCGCTGCAAATAGAAAAACGCGCTGCAAACAGAACCACAACATAACGGAAGTGAGTCACAACACAACGGAATTTTCCCGGGGGACCTTAAAAGATGCTGTACCAGCTGTATACAAAGGACAATAAGTGGCAAACAAGCTTCTGAAAAGTAAGTTATGTTTATTTCCTGTGATTGCCACGGTTGTGTGCATATTATTAAAAGTTCTGCTTCACAAAACGCCTTGTTTGCCACTTATTGTCCTTTGTACACATAGTGAAGTCCGAGACGTTACTGAAGACGCAGCTTAGCTGGTACAGTATCTTTTAAGGTCCCCCGGGAAAATTCCGTTGTGTTGTGACTCACTTCCGTTGTGTTGTGGTTCTATTTGCAGCGCGTTTTTCTTTTTGCAGCGCGTTTTTCTAGTTGCTGCGCCTGTGTTGTAATTTTGATGGATGTGTTTTGTGCTTTTGCAGCGCTTTTCAATTTGCACTGCGTTGGGCTTTCTCGGCCACCGTAGTTAGGAGGTGATGCTATGATACACTGGATGCTATGTCCACATATATGTGGACTTGGTTAAATAAAATTGCGACCATTGCTGACACAGATGTGCAAATGCCTATAAACAGTTATCAGAGCTTTTTGCAGCAGATAAACATGGAGCTACTGGCAGCAGGTCTAATGCTTGAGTTGTAAAGCAGAGAGTGGAACTGTGTTCACTGGAATGATCAGGCTTTATCCAGTACTTTTGAGATAAGATGGGGAGTTGGTATAAATGATGCTGAATGGTGATTAACCAACATCCTGACTTCTTTAAGACTCCTGTTGCAATCAGATCTTCACAGTGATTCTCCAAAATCTAGTAAAAATCCTTTTCTGGATACCAACAAGTAGGACAAACCCTTTAAAATCTATTGATTAAAAAAAAAAGAGCCAAATGTCCAAATTTGGTGTACATTAGGACAACAAAAGTGTATTGGTTTACATTGGAATAAATGAAATATGCTATATTTTTCTATGAGAAGACATTTTTTCACATTGGTCAGACAATTTTCCATACTTGATACTTGGTAAAAAGACACTTTTCGTGTATTGAGTATCAGGATTAAATCTGGATAAACGCAAGTGTAAATGCACCAAATCACATTTAAGATTCAGATTTGAGACTTGACAACCAAGTGTAAATGCATGTGGCTAAAATTTTATCCTAAAACCCTTATCAAGATACAAGACCAGGTGTAAAAAGGGTCTTTGATCATAAGTGAGATGCAAAGAGATAAAGAAATCTCCCACCCCCAGTGTTCTCAAGTCTCACGCTTTGAGCGTGTGACACACGCACCTCAGCGAGTTCACGCGCTCACACGCCACACATGGTATTTCTCACGCTTGCCAATCCATCGGCTGCATATTATAATGTACTCTCGTTGAGCCAATCAGAATATAGATCGCTCTGTTGTTAGGCAGACCTAGTCAAAGAGGGTGGAGTTTCAGCCAGAGTGTCAGGCGCGAAGAACTGTCCGATTCGAAAGTTCTGAAACACACGTTGGTGAACAACTGAAGAAGAACTTCAGTTTTACTATTGTGCAATATTATGCAAATTTTCTTGTCAGGGTTACAGTTAAAGATTTTTGTGGTTTTATGCAAAGTGACAAATTTGAACAAAGTGACAATGTTAATGCACAGCTACATTTTAATTACTTTGAACATAGTAAAAATGACAGTTAGTGTCGCAAGAAAAGCTTCATAATGATGTGAGTTATTAAAGGGTAACTACACACCCTGATTTTAGCTGAACCCACCCTCAGCTCAAATTAATGGGAGGAATGGATAGTTTGGGAGGGGCATGGGTGATGTATGGGTTTAAGGGCGGGGCAGGGAAGAGAGCTGATTGGGCTGTGCAGTGCGCCTCTGATAGCAGTGAGATGCAGATGGTTGTACATCGCCAGGGAGGTGGTGTTATTGATTGACTGATTTGCATATTGTGAGTGTCCATGTACCAAAGTACAAGGACACATCATCCACACCTAATGCAGAGGCGAAAATGATCACAAAAAAAGCGCTTTTTAAGTTTAGGAAATGTTTATAATTTATTTAATGCTTTATTTATTTAAGCAGGACTGGTATGTTTCACAACTTTAAAGGAACACATTTTAGCTACTAATTTAAAAATATGATTTAGGGTTTTAGTGCCTCTTTTAATGTTAGTATTACATATGAAAGATGACAGTTTTTATTGACAGGACTGCTTATTGTAGGCCTCATATATAGGCAACCCTGGCCTTATATCAAATCAATGTTTTCACTACAGGCTACCAAAACCCGCAGTTATATCATGCACTGTCTTCTCTACCAGCCTAAAATCATGGACCTTTCAATGGCAAGAACTGAGAAAACAGGGTGGCTAATGGATTGGTGAAGTTAACAGGTAAACAGTGGCAGGTAATGTAATACTGAGAAAAGTGTGACAGGCATGACTCTGTGGTTAAAATAATTTTGCTTTAGCTGTGATAGGTTAGTAAAGTTGTGCATGATTTTATCATGTATGTTAGAGGGTAGTGATGTTCACTTCTTGAGCTGTGTTTGCCAATAATTTCCTAAGCTGGCAAGTTGTTAAATGAGATTGAGAAATTTACTCCCTATTTGAGTAGTGTTTTTTAATGAATACTTTTCCTTAATATAATAATTCAAATGACCACTTTAACATATACTTCAGTATTATTTTTAAGTAACAGTACTTCTACATTCTCTTCTGTTTTTGGCTACTCTACCCACCTCTGAACATCACTAATAAGATAACACCTCACAGCTTATACATGTATCGGCATTCCCTAGATATCCCCTGGCCTAACACTTGATGATCAGTTTACTACTATACTATCCCATGACCTTCGGCATGTCAATGTAAAAGTAACAGTAACAGTTAATAAAAAAATAATTAATTAATAAATCATTAAATATAGCCAGGGTGCCCAAATTGTACATTCAGCACAAGTAGATAAATGCGTATAACTATGCACAATAGAGAAAGTGTCTCAACTATTATACTTGCCCAAACAATGAGTGAATAAAGTATGTAAAAGAAGTGTGTACTGTTACAGAGCACTGGTCGATGCAGTCGTCAGACCAGAACTCCGTGCTTTCATCCTGGTAGAAGTTGAGTTCCCTCAGAGCGTACGCCAGGCCTAATTTACAGCACTCGCAAAAGAGATTTGTGTGCCTGGCTCCTTAAAGATAAGTGCAGGCTGGCATATTGAGTGCCTTGCCGTTGACACCAGAGACTGAGGAGTCCGTTCTCAGCTAGACTATCTCGACTGTACAGCATTTCACTCACATTCCTGAACATTTACCCATTCAGTTGACCCCAGGCCATGGATTAATTCTATGAAAAATTTACACCAGCGCTCGCAGGTTTTTCCGAAGGAGCCTCTTCATATGTTCCATTTGAAACCTACTGCACTTCCCCCAGCTACCCTGCCTGCTATTTTACACCCAGCACTGTATCGACGAGTATCATTAGCGGTATCCTGCTGCTGTTCCCTAAATCCCTAATCTGCTAATTTAAAATCAGCTCAGCTGAAGAAATCCTGGACCTGAGTGAGAAAACAATATATATAATTTAATACATCCGCTATTGTTCCCATGTGAGAAGTATTTGTAAAGCTATTCAGTTCAATATGGCAGCTAGCTAGCATTCAGTGTGCTAGCTAATTGAGTAGACAAACACGTTGGTTTCTCAGTATCCCTCACGGGAGGCTTTGTCATCTCCACTTTGTACAAACACAAAAAGCAACTGCTGTACGATTATCTTGCAGTATCTTTTTCCGTGCGCGGGCGCTAAGACCCCCCTTGGAGTACTGGGGCTATCATGTTAGAAATGTAGTCCACGTAGCAGTCCAGCAGGCTCATACTGAAGGATTAGCTGCTGCATGGCTGGGTGTGAAATGTGAGCTCAATAATTCTGGAAATTCAAAGCATCGCCTCCGGTCACACAGTTGGGCACCTGAGCCACGGCAACACTTTGTTTTTCAGCAGGCAGCAGAAGAAATACTAATACGAGACGGAGTAAGAGAATCTCTTTGAAATGGAAGAAACACTGTGAACGGAACACTTATTTTAACACGCTGACATTTTATTTAATCTGCGTGAGTGGGCTCAGCAACAGGAAAGATTTTTTAATTTCTGAAATTGAGGTGATTCTCCAGCAATTTTACATGCATGTCAATTGCTCATGAGGCAGCCAAATCCCTTCTGGCTGAACAGGTGGCTACGGATTGGTCCTACTCCGTGTGTGATGAGCACTGTGGTGGAGTGTATACCTGAACTGCTTCCTAAAAACACCATTTCACTTCACTACCCACTCAGTGTTTAACAAAACACAGACTTATTAATAACTATAGACTTTCTTTGATCCTTTTCCAGGAAATCTGATTGATTTAGAACTCCCCAAACCCCTATGTTTATATGTATTTCGCGCTAAGATTCTGTTTCTGGCAATGTGAAAAAAAAATAACCCAGAGGAAATTTTTACTGCTCAAATGTTAAATTAAAATCTTTATTGTCTCGGGAGACTTATTTGGGATACCCACTTAGGTTTCATTTAGAGATCAGTTTCGTCACATATGTTTCTCCTAAAATTGCTAAGGAAAAATAGCATTAGATACTAATGAGGCATGATATACTTTTGAGGTTAAAGCAGTTAAAAATGCATATTTGGTTTTAGACACATATGAGATCAGATTGGGTATCAAATCCACAGCTTTGTCACTGATGGTTCAGTGCTCAAACAAAATCATTCAGAAGTTTAGAACTAAAGCTTTGTACCCTTAATTAAACACATTCAATTCAATCAATCTAAACTATTTATTCATAAACCTTTTTTGAACAAATATCATTTTGCATAGTAAAAAGTTTTGCTACAAGTTCAAATACTAAAACATCAATGTACTTAAATCACACCTGATTAAAAAGAAAAATTCCAAGAGTAGTTCATATTGTATTGAGACTATTGTATTTAGTGAATGATGTTGTTGTGTGTTTTTATTGCAACATATTTGAGCACAATGTGAGACTTCATTGATAACTACACTAAACCATCAAGAGAAGACACATGAGCTCTTTATCTCAGTAGAGACGTGAGAAGCAGAAGGAGATTTATACTAAAGTCTCTTTTGTTTTTCCATCTGATATCATTGTTGTCTAGGAGACAATGCTGAGATATTATGAAGATCTCCTTTTTGATTTTTATTTCCTTTTGGAATTATTTGATTTGAAGAAACCTTGAGAGGAATCAAGACTCAGAAAGAGAACTCATCCTTTTCAGGTCGATACCAGATAGCCCAACAAAAATATAAGAAAGCAGAATGATGACTAAAAGAAAAATAATGAAGAAATATGACTAATGTGAGAGTGAGTCATGGGATATGTAGAGAGAATGAGAATGGGAGTTAGTGCAGAACAGTCACAGCTAATTTGACAGTATTGAATTAATACTGTTAGTCTGAATTATATGTATGAATACACAAAAAGATTACAGTGTGCACAGTGTAAGTTCTTGGACTTATAGTTATTGTTCTGTATCTCAGCTGGTAGTGTATTAAATCTCACAGCAGTACATTACAAAATCAGTTTGAGTATGTGTTCTATTTGCAGGCTAGATCTTTCACAAAACTGGATCACAATCATTCTTTGTTTTGTTTTTCATATCTAATCTAGTATTTTAGCTATTGGTCATACAGCTGCAGGCCTGTATACAATTCAGTCTGACTTGTTGACAGCATATAATTGTATACTAGCCTATTGTTTTATGACAGATTGCTGTGACTAAACGATCCACTAACAAGGGTATTTATCTGTTTGAAATGAGGAATATACAATCAGCCTGTGTCTCAGCTTGTGTTGATTTTTCATATACTTTTAAACGCTCCAGACAATTTTTACATTGTGAAAATGACATGATAAAGGAATGAAAAAGAGCTAAAAATACATTGAAATAAAACCTCTTTAAATTCACAATAAAAGCTATTTTTTTTTAAACGGTATGTCTGTAAAAATTGTTTTGGCTATTTGGCTTTGGCGCCAAATTATCGGCCAAAAAATGAGATGATAACCAGCAATATAACCAGCCATATAAATAAAAAACTAGCAACCTTATTATGTAGTACTAAATGCCTTCTCCAGAGTCTACAGAAATGACAATATATTTACACACATTGATTTAAATGTGATTTATGTACCTAAGAATCTGTACTGATGTGATACTGAAGTGCACAATCTATAAAAATGACTGACACAGTGCTTTCTGATGGGGCTAACGTTTCTCAGAAACTCCTGAAAACTCTGATTAACCCTACTTTTGTATTTAATTTCTGTCCTGTACCAAACAAAAATCTTGCATCTCAATTTTTACTTTATCAACTAAATCTACCCTTCATGATTTAGTCTCATAGGTCATTTTGTTTTGTGACTGATGCTTTATTAAATGCACTAACCAAACGTAAGAATTCATTCAGCGTTTACACATTAAGCCTGTCTTGTTTTTTTAATTGCTCTCTTTCTTTTACAGGAAATGCCTTTGTGGTGAGTTTGGCTGTAGCAGATCTAGTTGTGGCCATCTACCCTTATCCGCTGGTCTTGACCGCTATCTTCCACGACGGCTGGATCGCAGGGAACATCCACTGCCAAATCAGCGGCTTCCTGATGGGTCTCAGCGTCATCGGCTCCATTTTCAACATCACGGGCATCGCCATCAACCGCTACTGTTACATCTGCCACAGCCTTAAGTATGACAAGCTCTTCTCCAGCAAGAACACTGCGTGCTACGTGGTCCTGGTCTGGTCGCTGACCATCCTGGCCATCGTGCCCAACTGGTTCGTGGAGTCTCTGCAGTATGACCCTCGGGTCTACTCGTGCACCTTCGCCCAGTCGGTCAGCTCACTTTACACCATCTTGGTGGTGGTGGTGCACTTCATCCTGCCCATCAGCATCGTCACGTACTGCTACCTGCGCATCTGGATCCTTGTGATTCAGGTGCGCAGGCGGGTCAAGCCCGACACCAGGCCCAAGATCAAGCCACACGACTTCCGCAACTTTTTGACCATGTTTGTGGTGTTCGTGCTGTTCGCCGTGTGCTGGGCACCGCTGAACTTCATCGGCCTTGCCGTGGCCGTCCACCCCAGACTGGGCCAGGCCATACCAGAATGGCTCTTCACAGCCAGCTACTTTATGGCTTATTTTAACAGCTGCCTGAATGCAGTTATCTATGGCGTACTCAACCACAATTTTCGAAAGGAGTACAAAAGGATTGTGCTTGCTGTTTTCAAGTTCCATTGTTAAGGATTTTTTTTGTTTCGTTTTTTTTTTTCAAAGAGGAGACGAGCACTGTGACTTAACTAGCACACAAAAACTGCTGTTCAAACAGACAGGCAATGACTGAAAAAAAGAAAGAAAAAAAATGGTGCAACTATTGACAGCAGTGTTTGTGCTGGGTTTGCCCATGTCAAATAACCCATTTTGCTGTTCGCTTTTTGTTACGGATGAAATGGACACATACAGTCGTGTGTTTGAGTGTGTCGTTTGTATATGCTTCTGTTTGCACTGAGTGATTAATGTACGATTCAAACACATCTGTTGCAGTTTGTTAAGACAACCATCTAAATGTGCAAGAGATCCCACCTAAATGAAGAGAAGGTGGACAGAAATAGGGCTGGTATCCTTAAAAATGTAAGGATTTGAAACCAACAAGGAGGGAAATACTGCAATACTATACTAAAGTATGTTTTAAAAATTTGTAGTTGGAAAACTGGGTATTTGCACTTTTACTCAATTACATTTACAAGAGAACATGCAAGAAAAAGTGAGTGAAGCTTTGGATTTCTGCATTGATTACTAATAAAATATGGTCTGATTATTATCAAATTCACAATGATAGACAACAACATGTACATACGACTAAACCACTACCACACAAAAAATGCTGTTCATTTGTTTTATTGAAATGATTGAGTAAACATCCACATTGCAGGATAGAAAAAGAAAGTGAATCTCTGTATCAATGTATAGTTCTCTCTAAAAGATAATTGATAAAAGGTGGTAAAGAGTAAAAAGGTTGGATTGGAAGTGTGGGTTTACACAAAGCCTGGTTACTGAAAAATCTGGTATTTATATGCCTCAATGCAAACAACATCAGGAAGACCTCGAATTATGTGCTATATTAAATGCATTTATAAAATGCATGAAGCTGGAAAACAAGCTGGCTATGAAAGCATTGCTAAAGACAAAGGAGTACATAAGCACTATTAAAATAACCTCACTCTAAGCACAACCAGCAGGACTAAAAGAGGTGAAAAGCAACCCATCAAAAACGTAAAAAAGACTAACTGCAAACTTTTAAAACATAAGTACACTTAAAATAATATATATATAATAGAAAGACCCAATGAAGAAAGCCACTGCTGTGAAAAAAAAAAAAACATGTTGGCTCATCTCAAGTTTGACCACCGGAATATTCCACAATGTTCCCAAGAAAAAGTTCAGTAAACAGATAATACAAAAATGGAACATTTTAGCTCAATTACAGAGTGGTATGTTTGGATGAAAAATACACTGTATGCAAACTTTGAAGCATGGTGGAGGAAGCTTCAGTGTTACAATTAATTCAAATGTATCAAACCATATTTTATTTGTAATCAACGCAGAAATCCTGGTAATTGACAGGGTTATTTACATAGTTTTCTTCAAAATTTAAACTTTCTAACACCCTTTTTTTCTCTATTAGATCTTCCAAAAGGTTTGGAATTTATTGAATGACAACTCTTTAAAAGACTTCAGATTGTTCTTATCAGTCAGTTGAGTGGCTGTGCATTCATATGTTTTGTTATTATTGAAATATTCAATTATAATTCAACTATATAATTGTAAAATGAAACAACCCACTACTATGCTAATTAGTCTAAGTTACAAAATAAAGAAAAACATTATTTGTAAAAAAAAAAAATCCTTTCTTTAAATTTGACATTTTTCAGTGTGTTTAAATGTCGATGCTTTTTTACTTTTACTCAAGTATATTTTTGACTTTTTACACCCTTGAATCCAGTTGTATGCAAAAGTTGGGGCCACCTGTAATTAATTAAACTATATGTTTTGTTGATTTTGAAAATGCAGTTACGAAATGAGCAGAGTTTATTTTGAAGCCATATATTTCACTCAGTCAGATCTCAAGTCATATCATGTCTTTACTCTATTTATCTAGATGGGATCTTGCCTTCCAGCTGAAAGCAGAAGCCACCTGAACTTCAGCCAAGTTCTCAAAGTTCCTTTACTTGTACAATTGTACATTCTGCTCCCATGCCATGAGCACAAACTGACGGCACAGTTCCAATTTCTAAAATCAATTTATGTACAAATGCTTTACAGAGCTCATAGGTTTGAACCTTTTAATGGACACTTATAGTTTATTTTCTAATGTAACATTGGAAATTGATAAAGCAAAATAATGACTTTTTCAAAATATGCTGAATTTACTAAAAAAATAGAAACAAAACTCTAAATCGTAAAAATGACACTCACCTGCCAAAATTCATGGGATGCAGTAAATTGATATGTAGATTGATCATGAAGTGTTACTTATACTTGTATACATTGCACTGCAAAAAAAATCCATTGGCAAAAACTAGACAGAATATATGTAAATTAAGATGTTTATGCTTATGTAAAGCAAATAAAAATGCCAATGGGGTAAGCTATTTTTTCTTAGTAAGATTTATTATTACAAGCAATCGCAAAGTCTCAAAATGAATGAAGTAAGACCTAAATCAAGCAAATATCACTGTTTTTCGGCTTACGTTTGGACACAAGAAACAGAATAACTTGACTGGTGACTTTTTGTGGTTATTTTAAGTTTAAGCTACTTAAAAAAATAAGGTGAAAAAAATTAGTCTCATTAAGTAAATGTAGGTAAAATAATCTTACATTTACACAAGTAAATGCTTAGAAAGACAAAAACCCTTATCAGAGACAAAAATAAGATTTATTGCCTTGAAAGTTAATAATTTTGCTTCCTAAGATTACGTTTTTTGCAGTGTGTAAGGTGTGTTAACTTGTGAGGAAGGTTGATCACTGGCTAGTGTGGTAAAGTGAGGTCTGATAGTGGGTTCCAAATGGATGGGACATTCTATGGCATAGAAGGTATTATTACCACCTACAGTGGACAGTGCAGTGCGTGGTAATTATCATGAACAGCAGCGTCTTAATTGTAGAATTGTCTGTGCAAAATTGTGGCAGAAATCACATCCACCTTCAATGCAGGAGTCTCCACATTCATATCGTCGCTGTCCAAATAAAAACAAGTATCTCCATTTTTGTCGATTTTAAGTTTACTACATAATTTGAACAGACAAACCGTGCTTTACACTGTGCCACAATTTCTTGATGAACAGACCAATAGAAATACTTAAAAATTACCTGAAACAAACTCTTTTTACATTGACTTCCATTGAATGTTTAGAACATTTTTTTTTCTCTCCTGTAAGTGGCTGTTTTGGAGATACTTGTTTTTTATTGGACTTTTATTGGACTATTGGATGACATGCTGAATGACAGTGCAAAATTATTTAGATCTCATGAGATTTGGCAAAAGTCATGGGACACAACACTAGTTCCTGTCTCATGACATTTGGTATATCATTGCAAAATTAACTTTCTTTTTTGTTGAATTTATCTTCACTTAGAACATCAACAAAACATATAATTTGAACAAATTTTAGCATACAACTGTACCAATACCTTGACAAGACCAATTCTGATTTCTGAATGACTGCTGTTTAATAGTATCTCCTTTAAATCACAAAGTTAGTGTATTTTAAGCCAGCATGGTGCTGGAAGTAAGAGTTTATATAGTGAAAGGAGTTTTAAAGTAACAGAGATGTGCATCACAAATTTTGAAACAAGAATTCTAATCAGCTCACCAGTGCTGATAAACTGAATACCTAACTCTCTGTACCTGTACCTGGGATTACTAGGTCAGTACTTCATGTATGAAGTACTGGATTTTGACATCCAGCCCAAGATAAAAGCAGGGCCTGGCCTTATCCCTGCCTGTTTCTATGAGTGTGATATTTAACTCAGTTCATCTGGGCTTTAAAAACACAGCTCTAAGACAGCTCTAACAGCGCGGATTTCATCAGTGGAGTCAGAGCAGGGCACAGAAGCAATTTTCCAAACTGAGAGTGGCTTGAAACAAATTATTGATCTGCAATTTCCCAAATGACTCCTGAGATGATACGCTTACTCATAAATCGTTTCATCCTATTTGAAGAGGATCGTCTGAGAAGTTCTGTAATGATCATCTTTTTTAATCTCTGATTGGTTTGAAATTCTCTACGCACACATTATAATTTCATGCATATGTTATTAAAATTACATTCAGCTCTGGAAAAAATTAAGAGACCACTCCAGTTTCTGAATCAGTTTCTCTGATTTTGCTATTTATAGGTTTATGTTTCAGTAAAATGAACATTGTTGTTTTATTCTATAAACTACGGAAAACATTTCTCCCAAATCCCAATTAAAAATATTGTCATTTGTAGCATTTATTTGCAGAAAATGAGAAAAGGCTAAAAATAACAAAAAAAGATGCAGAGCTTTCAGACCTCAAATATTGCAAAGAAAACAAGTTCATATTCAATTTTAAGAGTTCAAAAATCAATATTTGGTGGAATAACCCTGTTTTTAATCACAGTTTTCACGGATCTTGGCATGTTCTCCTCCACCAGTCTTACACACTGCTTTTGGATAACTTTATGCCACTACTGGTACAAAAATTCAAGCAGTTCAGCTTGGTTTGATGGCTTGTGATCATCCGCCTTCCTCTTGATTATATTCCAGAGGTTTTCAATTTGGTAAAAAAAAAAAAAATCTTTTTTTTTTTCCAGAGCTGTATTTAAATCACATGTTTACACCATTACACACACAGTAAATTTGCCAGCTCTTTCCGTGTTAAATTTACGCTGGGAAATTTACTGTGCAAGTGTACAATATAATATAATGATCTCCAATATCACGCAAAAAGCTTGTATCTTCGAGTTAGCCAGTTAACTTTCAATAGAAGCCTATTTAAAATGGTTTTGTCATTTTGGAGTATTTCTATTGGCCCATTGATCAGGATATTTTGGCACAAAGTAAATAACAACTAACTGACTATACCAAATTATGTAAAACTGTTAAAAAAAAACCTGAAAATAAATTCAGGAGATTCAAGGTTTTTGCATGACAGTGACGATCCGTGTTAAAACATTTTTCACTTTGCACTATTTTTAATTAAGCATTAAAAATATAATATTTAATGTAAATAAATAAAAATGATAGGACAGGTATAATATATTACCTTTAAGAACATATTTTGTTGCAAAAACTTTGATTAAAGTATTTATTAACGAAAACCTTTCCTATATATATGTATATATATAAAAACATAATTGTGACTTGTTTTTAAATAAACAGTTATATGAATTAATATCAAAGCCCACAAGCAAAATGCCTGCTTTTTTAATGTTCCCACAAAACCAAGAGAAGAAGGTAGATTCATATGAAGCGTAATCTGAAATGAATGCTCGGGTTGTGGAAAGGCAAAAGGAATGTTTTAAGTTATTTTGTGTGTTTGCTTGTGTGCCTAAATCCTAACATGCATTAAAAGAACTGTGTGTGTGTGTGTGTGTGTGTGTGCGTGTGAGTGTGTGTGCGTGCGAGAGAGAGATAAGGGTGTGCTATGTCACTCTCCAGTCTTTGCACATTTCAAAATAGTAAGTGTTTATGAACAATCATATATTTTTTCTAAATGTAGATAAATAACACCATGACTGGAAGTCAAACTTGAGTGTTATGTCCATAAACTCAGTAAAAATGTTTGAAAATCAGTCTTAATAAAGATCGCTCACTGTGTGCTCTGCCTGTACTCTTTTATTTATATATATATATATATATACATATATATATATATATATATATATATATATATATATATATATATGTATATGTATATATATATGTATATATATATATACATATATATTTATATATATATGTACATGAATATGATTTTTAGCTCACAACTTGACATAACTGCATGTCTAATTTACTGTTAAATATATATGGCCAAACTTAGGGTCACACATATCAGCTGTTCTTTATATCTCTGCAATCTCAAAACAAATGACTATTTAAGAAAAAAAACAAAAACGCTAGTGATCACTCAACAAACTTCTGCCTCTGTTTTGACAGAAACAATTGCAAAAGAATTTCGAAGCTCGCCTGAGGCTTTTCTCTCGTAACATTGCCCCTGGCCATCGTTATCCTTTCAGAGCAGGTGAAGCACATGGAAAAAAGCAAATCTTTGACATGAAACTTTTCAGGTCAGTGGAGAAAGGCTTAGGTGGCAGATTTGTGCCTCAGGAAAGGTGCAGACACTTCTTCCAGATGCTGGGGTTATTGCAGGGGGCTGGTAATGCTGCAGATCACACACACACAGCAAGTCACAGCTAAGCTAAAGCAGTTAACATATACAACCTCACTGACCAAACAGGTATATATTTATATGCATGTATGTGTTTCAGAATAACCAGCCATCAACCACAAAATCTCAATTAACTCAACTGTCTTATTTTAAAAGACGTTTATTGGCTGAAGCACCTAAAAGTTTATTTCAGTAGTTTTTACGCACATCTTATATTAGCTAATTATCATCAAACACAAGCATAAATTGCAGAATAGCTCACTTAAATATGTTTTTATGCTTTTATGTTGCATAGCTAAAAACATTAGCTAGCATGGCTGCCCCTAATATTACCATTGCCATATTGTCATTTCTGCTGGTAATGCAGTTTCCATGTTTTTTTTTTTTAACAATACAAGAGACAGACACTAAAGCATTAAATTTGTGTATTTCTTGTAAATAAGCCTATCCTATAATAAAACATATTTTTAAATGTGTAAAATACCAACTACTACTACTACTATCTATTGGGCAACATAAAATTATACAGCTCTGAAAAAGATCATTTAAAAAGTATGAGTTTCTTTGATTTTACCAAATAAAAAAAAACTCTGGAATATAATCAAGAGGAAGATGGATAATCACAAGCTAAACTGCTTGAGTTTTTACACCAGGAGAGGCATAAAGTTATCCAAAAGCAGTGTGTAAGACTGGTGGAGGAGAACATGCCAAGATGGATGAAAACTGTGATTAAAATCAGGGTTATTCCAACAAATATTGATTTTTGAACTCTTAAACTTTATAAATATGAACTTGTTTTCTTTGCATTATTTGAGGTCTGAAAGCTCTGCATCTTCTTTGTTATTTTATCCATTTCTTATTTTCTGCAAATAGATGCTCTAAATGACGATATAGTTATAAGGAATTTGGGATAAATGTTGTCTGTAGTTTATAGAGTAAAAAAACAATACTCATTTTACTCAAACATTTAATATAAATAGCAAAATCAGAGAAACTGATTCAAAAACTGAAGTGGTCTCTTAATTGTTTCCAGTGTATCAGCATGTATCATTCTTCTAAAAAAAATAAAAAATAAATAAAACTTCAGTGGATAATGGGATTACTAATGCTAAATCTGCAAAAATAGACCTAGTTACCTGCTTGTTTGTACATTCAAGATTTTTTTTTTTGCATTTTAGAAACAATATGGTAGAAATAGACACTTAAATCATCTGTATTCTGTATCTGTATTTTTTATTTTTTAATATTAATTAATAGTATGTTTTTATTATTAAAAAGTTATTTCAGTATTGAGCAGACAATTACTTTTTTCTGTGACCTTCTCCCTTTTTAATTTAGCTATGCTAATAGCCATCTTGAAGCCTAAATCTTGAAGCCTACATTTTTTGTTACCTTTCTCTGTACTTACCAACAATTGTATCAAATAACTATCAATAACTTTTTGAGAATACATGAGAATTAAAGGTAAATATGAGCTCAGGTGTGGAACTCACACTAAGCTTATTATTATGGCACAAAGTGCTAATGCTAATTTGTTACACCAGCCTCTAATATCCACAGAACTGTTGAAGCTCAAAACATGCCCTGGCTGAAAAAGAAAATTTCCCTGAAGCACCGTAGCATGAATGTCTTAGCACATGCTTTGAAGATTTTTTGTATAAGTGAATAATTGGTTGTCACAACTGTGGAGCTGTTGGGGAATGCAGCCAAGACTGGCTCACTGGTGACCGACCAAATGGTTGCTGTCAAATTGTTCTTTGGCTGCGGTTAGAAAGCTTTGTCATGACATGTTGATGGCAGTCATCCAGGGACATTCGATGCAGTTTATCAACAAACACAACAGTTAGAATGTCAGGTGTCCATAGACACAGTTAGGTTTATAAGTAATTAGAGAGTAACACGTTTGATACTTTTACTTACAGTATTTGAGGCTTTAACTCAAAGAAAACTTTGGTTAAAAAAGTTGACCTTTTTTGCATGTTTGTATGACTTTTTGCTTTCATGTAACGTCCTTAAAAAAATGAACAGATATGATATTTTTAGCTCTAAACATATCCAGAAACAGATCCAGATAATGGTTTAAAAGAGTCATAATCAGTCTAATATTTGCAGATAAAGATGAAAAAATGTAATCTTGAGTATGGCTTGATTGTTGGTGCCAGAAAGGTTGCTGATCTCCTGGGATTTTTATTACAACAATCTATATTTTTAGTTTGCATTAAATGTGTTGAAGTAAAAATAAATCATCTAATAAGTTGCAAGATGATAATACCTTGTTGATAAGAGAGGTCAATTAATAAAGACTGATTGAAATGGATAGAAACAGGTGACCACTATTTACAGTTGGGGTGAAGGAAAAAGTATACAATGAATGCACAACCTCTCAAATGTTGAGGTAATTGAGCTACAACAGCAGAACGCCATGTTGGATTCCACTCATTGTCACTCATGAACTGAAAGATTAGGCTGTAGTAGACACTTGCTCAAATCTCTTGTGTTTATAATATTATGATTTTCATTTATAGCCATTGTACAGTACGATAGAAGTTAGCCCAAACACAAAGACCAGAGTTTTGTGAAATCTTTAAAGAACTGAAGCTTTATTGAGAGCAAAATGAGGCCATATCACTATCTACAACATGCCAACTACCAGTTGTTTTCTTTTAAGAAAGAAAAGAATATTTTATGAGCGATAGGATTGAATCACTATTAAGAGAAGTAGATAGTACTAATGAAATAAACTATTTCTTGAATGGTAGTTTGTAAATACTGTTCTTTGTAATTATAGCTCTCATTAAATCACAATATGAATATACACAGCCTGGCCAAAACCTGGATTTAACTAAGCAAATGATTTGGGTATCTGAATGACCAGGTTATTCCATCAAGGGATTTTTTTCTTCTCTGATGGCACAGGCATATTCCAAGATGGCAATGCCAGAATTCATGGGGCTGGAATTGTGAAAGAGTGATTCAGGGAGCATGAGATCATCATTTTCATACATGGATTGTTCACCACAAAGTCTAGACCTTAACATCATTGAGAATCTTTGGGATGTGCTGGAGAAGACTTTGTGCAGTGGTTAGACTCTACCATCATCAATCAGCAAGATCTTGGTGAAAATTTAATGCAACATTGAACTGAAATAAATCTTATGAGATTGCAGAAGCTTATTAAAATAATGCCACAGTGAATGTGTGCTGCAGTCAAAGCTAAAGATGGTCCAACAAATATTTTTTTTTTGGTGGCGACTTTTTTTTGGCCAGGCAGTGTATTATGCCACAACATGTTTAAATTCTGATTTTACAAACAAAAAAAAAAAACAAAAACGGGATGATAGCAACTATTTTACATAATATCAGATTGAAAAGAAAATCAGTTGCATAATCAGATCCTACTTACAGCACAGAGGAGGCAGCTGAGATGTTTAGATCCCTGCTCTGCTCTCTTTAGCCCTGTAAGGAAGGCAAGGTTGTGTCCTTGTTGGGAGGTCAGCTGAGAGGGGCATTTTTTAATCGTACATGTTTCCAGTGAACAGGATGATCCGACGGCATGAGCCAGTCTGGCTTTTTGGGCAGGCAGTTGCCAAGTCGAACCACGAGATGTCTGTGACGACCCTGCAGGGGACACTTGTCATTTCCACGGCTCTCACTGTTCTCAGCTCCCGAAGATACCAGACCTTACTTTCTCTACCAGCTGTGTTCCCTGCCTGTGTCAGCAGATACCTGTACTCCTGCTCACTTCTGACTCTGATCTCAGCGCAGAGCTCACTGAGAGTAGGTGAGGAGTGTAGACTGCCTGACTAAAAACAGATCGCTCAGGTCTATTTTCTTTTACTGCTATTGTGGGTTTAACCCTGATCTTTGTTTGGCACATAAAGAAAGATGAGGAAAAGAGCAGATAAAGTGCAAGATTTTTGTGCTCTGGACATTTATATTTTTAAAACAGATAAATTCAGCTCAAGGACATGTCTTAGGCTGTGTTCACATTACCAGGTTGAAGTGACTCAAATCTGATTTTTTGCTCAATGTGGCTCCGATCGGATTTTTCATGGCTGTGTGAACGTGCCAAATCCGATTTTTCCAAATCAGATTTGAGTCACATTCATATGTGGTTCTAAATTGGATACATATCCGATCCATGGACATGCGAAATGAATGTGAACGGTCAAATTGGAATTCATGCATTTTTTTGCTTCTGCACATGCACCACGTACTTCTCTCTCGTACCCACAGATCTCTTGGTGCAGCTGTGCAGCTATAGCTGTAAAAAAAAACAGCAAAAGCAAACCGCCTGTCCTTTTCTCACCTCCTTGACCTGAACATGTACTTCAGACCAGCTGTTTACTGTTTCTCCACCCGAGCAAAAGATGCTCCACATATGAGCTGCTAACTCATTAATTTCTCTTTATAAAGCTACGAGTCTCTCGTCTCTCAAATATGACGCTTTTTGTTGTTGGTGAAGAAAGCAATGTTTATACAGGTATCAATGTGTGCATGTGAGGAGTTTCAGGGACAGATTTGTTCACATTACACACAGATACAGATTACTTACATTTGTGAATGTGAACCGTCACGATCTAAAAACAAAAAATTCTGAAATTTAAACATAGGCCTAGCAATCATTCAAAATTTTTATATTATCCTATTTCAGCATGATCGGGATTCAACATCTCAGAGTATTAGGCCTGAAATTACATCAGCATAAGACAAAAAAAAGGGTTTTAGTACACAGTAGGAATAATGTGTTGTTTTCAGTAAAATTACTGATATGTCAGATAGAAGAATACAATTCTGATTAGATAAACAAGATATTAATTAAATGGTAGCTGTAAAAACTGGGATTCCTATAGTAGATATTTGGAAATAATTGAGCTAAAAAAAACATTCGGAATGCATTATTTATTATTTATTTTAATTTTCCTCTTTTTAAACAAATAACTATGTATGAGATTAACTCACAGATAGGCATTTGATATACATATATATATATATATATATATATATATATATATATATATATATATGTATATCAAAAGCCTATCTGTAAGTTAATCTACCTGTTTTGATTTTAATTAGAACTTTGTCTCGTGTTGAATAACAATTCTGACATAACCAAAACAGAGCTGAAACTTGGGCCAATATCATAACAAGTCTTGACTCATTTATTTTACGCCCACAAAATTTGGGCTATCTACACCCAGCCAACTAAAAGAAAATTAATAAAAAAATACAATCATTGTATCCCTTCAGGATGCACATCACCACAAGATTTTTCTAGTTTTTGTGACCAAAAACATTTTTTAGAGGATAGTTGCTTAAGCCTGTCTGTAAAATTGCTTAATGCTGCTAGATGACAAAATGTGCCACTTCGACTATGTTTGTCATCATCACATTGTTATATACTGCCCAGTGTCACATATCAGTCCTTTATTGTCTCTTACGTTTTGTACCAAACCAATTATGTGCATATTTTAAAAGAACAGTATGTACATATTTATTAATGTATTGACATTCACCTGTGAAACCCACATAATGGAGTTAAAGCTAATGATACACTGTATTACAGCTCACTGCAGTTCATGAGAGCAGCTCACCTACCTTGTGAACAATATATTTTAACAGAAAGGATTTAATGAGTCATGTGCAGTTAATAATTTATCAGACACGGCGCCGCAATAATGTTCCGTTCAGAAGTTCAGAAACAGAAATTAACTAAACATAAAGAAGATTAGACAGATAACAGATTAGTGGTCTTTGGGAAGACTGTGCAGCCCATTCAGGTATTTAGACTGTACAAAAAGTCACTATTTGCCACCAGTAGCGTTTTTGAAAATAACATGCTAAAATCACTAAATATATGGTGAGAAAATCACTAACAACACTGGGTGTAACTGTGGCTTTGCTTGTGCCACTGTTTACAGAAGAATAGTTCATACCTAAATCTAAAGAAGCTATCGGTTGCTAGGTTAAAAGCTAACCTTATCTTATTGAGACCTTTCAGTGAAAGTCCTGCAGTAAAGCAAAACTATAAGAACTGTTTGGAGAAAACAATACAGGTATAGAAATAGAATAAAAATAAATGTCCACCATTTAAAAGAAAATCTACAAGGCAAAACATTTAAACATATTAATGGACTATAACACAATTAAACTCCAGCCAAAGTCACATAATTGTCTCATAATGAATGAGTAAAATACAATTTTCAATAAATAATCAAATAGCATGACATTATTACAATATCTAATTTCATAATTTTTAAATAAATCCTCTTATGAGAAATGATGTCATACTAAAATTTTGTGTTGTAATTATGACATTCAACACATCAGAATTATAAGACAGTATCTTGTTATTATGAGATTTTATAACAATTACATAAATAAGTTGTTTTTATGGCATTTCATTATTACAAGATTATTTCTCATAATTACAAGATGTATGGCAAAATTACAACACATCATTTTAAGATACAGCTCTGAAAAAAAATAAGAGACAACTTATTATTCTAGAAACTACAGACAACATTTCTCCCAAATTCCAAATAAAAATATTGTCATTTAGAGCATTTATTTGCAGAAAATGAGAAATGGCCAAAATAAAAAACATGCAGATCTTTCAGACCTCAAATAATGCAAAGGAAACAAGTTCATATTCATAAAGTTTTAAGAGTCCAGAAATCAATATTTGGTGGAATAACCCTGTTTTTTCATCACAGTTTTCATGCATTTTGGCACGTCTTTTTTTTTCTCCATCAGTCTTACACACTGCTTTTGGATAACTTTATGCCATTCCTGATGCAAAAAATCAATCAACCATCAACCGTTGTGATCATCTTTCTCTTGATTATATTCCAGAGGTTTTTAATTTGGTAAAATCAAAGAAACACAATATTTTAAGTAGTCTCTTTTTTTTCCCCAGAGTTGTGTAGTATCTCAATTACAAGATTTTAATTCATTATTACAACATAGGATCTGGTAATAATAACAGGGTGCAGATTTTTTATATACTATACTTGGCAGTAATATGCTTCTTTTATTAGCAGCCTCAGGAGAAGTATCAGCAGTGTCGTCACTACAAATATCACCCCCCCCCCCCCCTCCCCCAAGATCTAGTTCTAAAACTACTAACTTGCTTTATGAGAGGCAGGGATTAAATAATAAGTGTATATATAGCAGGCGCCTGCTAACAGCCCTTTATAGTACTTTTTCAGTGCTGCTGACATTATTGTAGTCTCAACATCCAACTTCACAGCCTCCCAGTGAACCCTAAATCCAGAAGCAGCATGTTTCACACCGGGTTCTGCAGAGACCAGACTGCACAGACATGGAGAGATCTCAAAGCACTTTTTATTTCACTTTGCATTTCCACAGAACACTTTTATCACTCGGAGACCGTAGCCTACAGTAGGTGACAGCATGTGAACACATACAGATGCAGTAAAAAAAAAAAACCGTTCTGGCTTTAAATAGCATGTGAACACACACTGAATCAAAATAATATACACAACTGTTCATGGTGTTACACTCTTGTTGACACTGATGATACACTATCGAGCCCCCGTCATGAGAAAAAACATTTTACATTTTACATTTACAGTGTAATTGTACTTAAATTTACAATCGATGGACATGCTGTATGTTAAGGCTCACCAAAAAAAATATTTCTACAGCTGCAAAACAAAGTGTAGTATGAGTGCAGTGCATGAACATGAAGTACAGCAGAACATGTCAAGAATTTTTACATCAAGGTCTCTTCTGTTTGGCACCCATAATAAATTCAATAAAATAACTTATCACACTATCTACTAATGTGATGCATGATAAAAAAAAAAAAACTCCAAAAACAAAAACTTAAAAAAAAAAACATTATCTAAAAAAGAAACCTTATAATGAATCGCAACTGTTCTTTAGTGAGCATAATATACATTATGAGAGATGTTCAAAATATATACAACTGTTTCATCTCCCACAAAATAACCTAAAATAATGTTTTGGTATATATGGTTTGTTTGTTTTTTTTGCATTTTAAAACATCTTGCCTATAAGTCTGACAAATCACATCTGAATTTCTTTGCCAACTGAGGTGTGAAATCATTTGCTCCATATATCAGGCTTGGCAAATCTGAAAAAATGACTATGATCGGTGATTCATCTTAAAAACACAGCCTTGTATCACATTTAATGTGTGAAGGACCCAGTTAGTTCCAGAAAACCTGAATAACCTATTAAGTTTTTAAACTATTAAAAGTTTTTTTTAAGTGTAAACATTTTTTAATTCTAAAAGTAACGTGTCTAGGTGTACTACCAAGAAAAAAAAACAGTACTTCATACATTTTACTTTGTTGTGCATTGACAAATAATCCTTTAGTAAATAAAAAGGCCACTTTGTAAAAACAAAGAGAAAAAAAGAATATTGTGTAAAAAATCTGTACCGATTCATAAATTGAAAAAAGAAACATAAAACCATCTTTAACCGTAGTGAGATTATACAGATAATCCCTATACATATTACTAAATAAAACTAGCTGAACTTTAATTATTACCTGTATTTCTGTTCTCAAGGGAATAAAAGAGCTTTTATCAATGCAAAATGAATTTGATTAAGAGTTTATGTAACACTGTGCTCTGACCATTTTAACATGTTAAAACCAGTTAGCATATTAAAACCAGTAAACTAAAAGAAATTAACAAACATTTAAATTAAAAACATATAAAATCAAAGACATAAAACATTTTTTAAGAGCATTTAATGACTAGTTTTTCTCTTTTTTTAATTCAGGTCCTAACTGTGATAAGTCCATAACCCAGCTCTGAGGAATAAATAGACAAATCTGAGCCACATGAGGTCGGTAGTTCCACTATAAAACAGCCAAGGTCATTTTTCTAGACTGAAATAATCTCATAGTATAATTAAATTTAAATTGATGGCCTTTTTTTGAGTGAATGAATGGCTTTAGATGTCTATAAACCCTTTGTTTAATAGGGCTGTCGTCACATGACCTGAAAGAACCCGTCAATCTGCTTGGACTTGCTGCGTGAGATGATCTCCACAATGGAAATATAGGTCCCAGCCACGAAGCCCACCAGGCCAAAAAGGCTGATGATGATGTTCTTGAGCACCCCCCATTTTGACAGCCCCTCGTTATGGAAGGTGATGATTTGCAGAAGTGGTGGCAAGATGAGGGCGAGGGCGCTGCTGCTGACTGAACCCACCAAGGAAATCACCAGGTCCAGCTCTGGAATCAGTATGGCCAGTAGACCTGTAGAAACAGTAAAATATCCATAGTATGAATTTGAGAGCTGTATTAAACATCCAGCAAAGTTTGTATAAAAAAATATATAAAAAGATAGAAACCTGAAAAAATGAGGCTCAGAACCAGCTAAATTCAATGGATATGAGTTCATTCGAGTTCTAATAAGTAATGTTTGATTGACATCCGTCCATTATACTGCTGCTCCACTCAGGTAAAGCTAAAACTGTACATGTTTGAGCAGGATAATAAGCAGTTTTCAGACCTACATGTTTAAACCTACTTATTATGTGAAAACAGCATGAAAATGTTACATAATGGACATCATTTTTTGGTCAAGTTGTTCTTGCTGCAGTTAAAAAAGGGAATATGGGAAATGCTGGGAATAGGTTAAAGAAGCTTGATGAGTATTTGTACATCATCATCTGTTCTCTGGAATGATAATGGATGGTAAGAGATGAGATGGAATGATGGTCAACTTTCTTGTAGCTTAATACAATCAAATCCCCACATCAACGAGGCAATAATACAAAATATATAGACTAATAATTCACTGGATAGTAGAGACAGTTGCTCCAACAAAAGGAAGATAAACTCTTTTTGATAAACTCTTGATTTATGGAACAAACAATGAATCAGTAGGTGTCCCAGTACTTTTATACATACAGTATATTTCAGTGTATAATTAGCTATACATGTATTCACATTAATGAATGACATCAGTTGAGCATAAAGGCCTTAAAATAAGATTCACAACCAGGTAGCACAAGTGATGCTGGAACGATCTGAATATGTTAGACTTGCTAGTTTAGCTTTTATTTCCTAGAGCAGTAATTGCCAAAATTGGCCCTCGCTGGGGGTTCCAGCTAAGGGCAAGAAATATATAGTTCTCGGCTTCACTAGAACAACAGTGGGTATCAAGGAGAACCATATTCTGTTGTGCAGATATCACACCGGTCACGGAAGTTCAGTGCTTTTTAATAGTTGCTCCCTGATGCCAGGAAATTATACACAAGCACACAAGCAATAAATGGCAAGAGAGGAAGACACAAGGTAGAAAAGCTAAAAATGGTCCTTTGTGGAACTACAGATTAGAATAAAGAATGTTTTGTTGCTTCATTTGCATTCAGAAACATCACAGACATGCCCACACATGGTGAAGCGAGAGATCCGGCACAGCAGCACGGAGTGTTAGTGGACTCGTATCGTGACAGTTTAAAACTGAACCAGTTCAGACGACAATTGGAGACAACACATCCGAAGCTCAAAGGCAAGCCAGTTGATTTATTCAGAAAAGAAAAAAAACGCAAACTGCTGTGCACAACAGAATCACTTTACTACAGCTTGTGAAGCAAAAGATGTGTATGTGTTAGA
Organism: Astyanax mexicanus; assembly: GCF_023375975.1. Taxonomy (NCBI): domain Eukaryota; kingdom Metazoa; phylum Chordata; class Actinopteri; order Characiformes; family Acestrorhamphidae; genus Astyanax; species Astyanax mexicanus. Next base: position 39,313,895 of record NC_064417.1, on the reverse strand, counting down.
GTGGGAGTGGGGGCTTGAAAACATTCTTATCTACAAGAGGGGGGCACTTCAGAATATAAGTATGGGGATCACGGCACTAGAGCACGATGATTCTAGACCAGGAGTGTCAAACCTGTCCACAGTGGGCCAGTGTGGCTGCAGGTTATCATTCTAAACCACCAGCAGCACACCTGATTCCACTTGTTTAATCAAATGGTCATTGATGACATGTGCTTCTGCATGGCTGGAATAAAAACCTGCAGCCACACCAGCTCAATGTGGACAGAAGTAATACATTGGAATCAACTTGGATGTTTTTATTAAAAGCTAAGGGGAATAGAATTTAGCTTTGTGACGTTAGACTAGCACTGTTCAATTTATATAAACAGAAGAGGAATTCTGTCAAAGTACATAGAGACAATGTTAAGGACATACTTTGCACATGCATATTGTGTGCTTACATTAACCTATAGCAAGTGTTTATCAATTTTGCTTTCTTTGGCCTCTTATCCGACTTTGTAACTACTCTAAAATCAATATGTAAGTTGTGTATTCATGCTACAGTAAGGACCTGAAGTCTGAAGTGATTCTGCGGTGGCTTTGTAGACACTCAAGGACACTCATGTTTTACATTCATGTTCTACACACAGTCATTTACAATCAGCACTCATATCCACACACACACACACACACACACACAAGGACAACTTAGAGTATCTGATTTACCTGATCTCCATGTTTTTAGATTGTGGGACAAAACTTGAAGGAAACATGGAAATTCCACCCAAATAGGGACTTGAACCCAGGAACTCAGCACTGGTAGGTGGATATGCTAATCACTAAGCTACCTGGCTGCGCAAAATGAGCTGGTGAGCTGCTGATGGCTCATTAGAGTACAAGTGATGATAGGATAGTGGGGACAGCTGTTGTGGCATAAGTAAATGTCAGCTAAGGCCAGTCATAGGTACAAAGCTAATGTCTGCTTGGGGCAGGGTGCCGGGGATGGGCCATCTGCATCTGTTGCTAAGGTGATCAGAAAAAACATGAAACCAAATAAGTTGCCTCCGTTGTAGCACTGCTCCTCTCCAGTAGATTATTCCCGCTGTTCACACTGTGCACAGCGGGAAGAACAGCAGAGAACCGAATCTTCAAACGCTCACTTTGTAAAATTTCTCCCTCAACATGCGTGAACATATTGCTCCCACTTACACGTATGCTGTCACTTAAGACTGCAGGAACTGCAAAAGACTCGCAGAGCGAGGCTGACACACATTAAGAGCGGCTGATAAAAGACGCTTTGAACCGTTACTCTATCGCCTGTGTTCGATTTCAGAGAATCTGTCAAATTAACCGAGAAGGGGAAAGGAAGGTCAATCTTTTATGTGACATGCTGCCAACCACTCTTAAGGCACCGAGAGCTAATACATCAGCCGGCTTCAAGCAGTCGTTTTTCTGTTGTGTAAGGCAGGTCTTGAGGCCAGTTTTTATGCTCATGGGCTCAGACAAGACAAATGGTGCCCCAGACCAAGGTGTTAGATACTTTGAAGATTTGTCCACAGCACAGCAAGGTGCACTACAAAGCAGACCCAGGTGTCCAAGTCTCTTAGAGGGTGAAAGAAAAAAAAGAATAATCAGAGTTTAAAGAATGTGGCGAGACAACTGCAAGGGTTTGCTCAGGGTGGGTCCAGAACCTGAAATCTTGAACCATTAGATGCAAGGCAGGAATTCCCCTGAAGAAAGGTACTAGTTCATCAAGGTGAACAAATCCTTTGTAAGAAACCAACATCCATCTATTCCTTTTATCTTTATACCTGATTCTTCCTGGCCAGGGATGTTGTAGGTCTAGAGTCCATTCAGAACCACTGGATGAAACAGAGTCTATCCAAAACCACTGGACCCCAAAGAGGATACCAGTCCATCCAATCAATGAACATCATCTACAGAAAAATAACTTCCATCAGTCCATTTTCTAATCCTTTTCTAACGCGTCAAGATCATGATGAGCCCAGAGCCTATCATTTGGCTATTTGAGAAAAATACCAGGGTGCCAGTCCAGCACTATGAACAAATTCTCCACAGAAACAAACCTCGATCCTTCCCTTTATCTTCTATCTCCTTTCTTTCCGATCAGGATTGTGATGGGTCCAGAGCCTATCCGGAATCACTGGACGCAAGTCAGGAATATTCTTTGAATAGGGTGTCAGACAATCACTGTGAACAAATCCTCTACAAGAAACCAGCTTCCATTCATTGATCCATTTTCTAATCCTTTTCTTCCTGGTCAGAATCACACGGAATCTGGAGCCTATTCAAAATCATTGGATGTAAGGGTGTCAATTCAGCACTGTGATCAAATCCTCTACAAAAAAAATACTTCCATCCATTCTTCCATGCTCTTATTGGTTTCTTTACGGTAGGTCTCCCAGGGGATGTGGGGTCAATGCAGAATTATCGGGTGCAAGGCTGAAATACTGCTTTGATAGGGTGCCAATCCAGCATTGTAAACAAATCCTGGGACCAACCTCCATTCATCCATCCATTGGTCTATGTATAGCTTTCTGATTGGTAAGGGTTGCTGTAGGTTCAGAGCCTACCTGAAAATATTGGGTTCTAGACAGGAATACCCCCCTGGAGATGGTATCAGTGCATCTCGGTTCTCTACAAGAACCAAACTTCTGTCCATCCATCTATTTTCTTATTTGCTTCTTCCTGGTCAAGGTCATTATGGACCCAGAGCCCATCATGAATCATTAGTAGCAAGGCAGGAGTACTCCCAGGAGAGGGTGCCAGCACATGGCTGTAACAAATCCCCTTCCAACCATTTTCTAATCCTTTTCTTTTTGCTTGGAATCGTGATAGGTCCAGAGCCTATCTTTTATCACTGGACACATCCATCCATACTTCCAACAATCCTCAATCCTCAAATATCAGTGCAAGGATTGAACCCACAACCACAGACCCCTTAACCTATGTAGCACACATGCTACCTGCTGTGGTACCACACTAGCTAAAAACATACTGTTTTTGTAATACTGTATGTTAACTAAGAAAACAGTAAATAGTGCCTATGCTTTATAACAAGCAAAATGTGACGAGTTGATTTTATATGTGCCTAAAAATACGTAATACACATAAACTGACCGAGGGTGCATAACCTTTTGCACAAGGCAGCAAATGAATCACATGCTTTCCCCCTCAAATATCATTGCAGTAACATGAAGAACAGAGCTTTATCCACTTTCATGTCTAATCTACAAGGGCCCGAATTCCCCTGGAGAAGAAGAACACTCTTAAACATCATTGGTGTCTATTGCCTCCGTAATCAGCTTGCAAACTGCTCACAATGGCAGGTTTAACAGGACCGTGAGATGGAGCTTCTTTTAATCCATAGCTGTCTATCTGCATTTATCAGCGTTCTGTGATCTGACGAACACTTCACATTCAAAGGACCTTCAGCCTGCTTTCGGCTTCTCGGTTCATGGGACGCAGACAGCAGCTGGGGCTTTCGTTGCTTTATCTGCTTTATCTCTTTTCTCTTGCTCCGTTCTGCGATTCCACAGCCAGTTCAGATCGCGGCTGCAGATGTACCAATCGCACTCTGTGGTGTGCCAGAGTCAGCAGTTTAATTCTGGCTCCTTCATCGCACCTCTTGATGGGAATTCATTAAAAACACAAAACAGCCAAAATAGACAGCCATAGATTGGATGAACCAGGACCACCTACTTATTAGTGGGGCATCACTTGTGGCTCTGGATCTCACCAAATTCATCTCATCCATTTCACAACTTTGGCTAACCTTGTTGTGTCACTGTTGCCCTGTGAGATGTCAGCACATCTTTCTGTTCTGACAGTGGGAGAGAAAGAGAGAGGAAGAGAGACTTCTGCCAATTTTGGTGCTTCTAGATTAATGAAGTCCATTCAAGCTATTTTTCTATCTGCTTTCCCAGCAGAACAAGCACTTGATGAGTTCATTCTGCAAATTGTAAACCTCTGTTGGTGAGTGACAACAAAACTGGTGAACAAAGGATGATGTTCTTTTTGATGTTAGTTATTTTTACTGGTATTATGTTAATCAAAAAAAGTTGGGGCATTTAAAAAACGCAAATAAATATTCATTTAATTTGTTGTTATATAATCATTAAAGCATTACAGGCCTAAAACACATTCCAAAAAGTTGGGACAGTAAAGCATTTCCAATTTTGTGATGTTGCTGTTCCTCCAAAAAAGATCCAAAACTTTAGATGTTTTGGTGCAAAGAGGTTTTATTTTGTCCCATTCTTTTTGCAAACCCAACTTAAGTTGTAAAACGGTATGGAGTAAGAGCAGGACTGAAGGCAGGCCAGTCTAGTACTTTTTATTGTGTTTAGCATGAAGTTTTGCATTATCTTGCATTGTGGACATCATTGCAAAAGATGCTTCTTGAAGGCAACTTGTGTTTCTCTAATGTCTCAAAGTACTTTTTTTGCATCACAGTCTCAATGCTCTTTTTCATTTTTGATCCACAGCTCTCAGCATCCATTTTTCCCAAACAAGATCTGGGCTACTGATTCTTCTGACCAAAGTACACATTTCACTGTGTGATAGTCCATCCCTAACGCATTGGAGAAGTCAACACATTCAACTTGCTGTTTTGTACAGTTTTTTTGTTAAGTTTTTAGTGGCCTTCAGTTGCTTAGAAGTTACCCTGGTATCCCCTTGTGACCCTGGTCATTATTTCATAACTTGCCCTTTTACTCAGTTATTACTCAATTAATATGTGTGGGTCATTTGTTTGAATTGGTTTGCCTTTTTTTAAAGGGTTCACAAACTTTCAAGCACCACTATGTGTATTGTCAATCAAAAGCCGCAGTAGGTGCAAATGAGGACGTGCTCCATCCTCTTGATTCATCTGCAGTCAGCGCGGATGCGCTGAAGCAGCTCTTCTGGGTCAAAACTGGGGTGTCCGTGTTGAGACTCCTTTCCATACCAATCTCTCCCTTTAAAGGGCTGTTAGATCTGACACACAGCAAATTGGAGTTGGAGAAAGGCCAGTCTAATTTGAGTCTCTGACACTTTGAAAGCTCTCGAGTCGCAGGGCCACAGCCGTGAGATAATTTAATAACAAGGCGACTGAAAGGCGCACTCAGCTGAGCTCTTCTCAGGGCAGACCGGGGACAAAAGCCCCGACGAGGATGAGCCAACTAACCTATTACACTCGGCTAAATCACTGCCTCAATGAGAGCCAGAGTGAGCCTTAGATAAGAAGCTCATCACTGTCAGAATATGGATTAAGTACATTGAATCTTTAAAACCTCTCAGACATGCTGATAGAAATGCTTTCATTTGATCAAATTGCTTATATCAAAAGGTTGGATACGGAACTATGCACCTCTCTTTGGAAGTTTTGCTCCACTTAAAAAGTCTAGCACTCAAATCTATCCAAACTGCAGCTATTATCTAGGATCTGTATTGCCAAGGACTTGGCGATACAATATGTATGATGATACAGGGGTTACGATTTAATATTCAGCTAAATTTTGCAATACGTTGCATTTATTTAAATCAAATTTGGAAAAAAAACTATCACTATTAAAACAATCTGGGTAAAGTAAAATTTATCATCTGTTTATCCAATCTGTTTATCCAATCTGTTTATCCAGTGGGATCTGAAGACAGATCTAGCAGGAACATTGGTTCTAAATCAACCAACATATATCATCAAATCTTTGTATGTAAACAACTTATTAAAACTCAATACTGTGTTTTGGAGAATCGATACAGTATTGCAAAACAGAATATCACGATACTTCAATATATCGATACTTTTGTACATCCCTATTCTTATCCCACCCTTGCTACTAGATTAAAACATGCTTTTTTATCTTTTTATTCAAGCCATAATGAACATACCATTCCCATTTGAAGTTAAATGATATTGATGGATATCAATAAGTTATTAAGGTCACTGTGCAGAATCCTGTGGACGGTCACACAGGCACACACCTAACCTGTGAACGTGTGCGAAGGCTGCTGTATTCTCTCCTCGAGGGCAGTGATCAATACAGCAGCATGACTCACCACTGCATGCCCAATCAGAAAATCATGCACTAATGGCTTAATATGTGTGGCTGCGAGTGAGCAAACAGCCATTTAAATGTTCTGTGAAGTCAGATAAAAGTCAGGTGTATAATGCAGGTCACGACTCTAAAGTCTAAATATAACACAGAGCTTTGTCCATTCGAGCATTAGCATTGACTGCTAACCACGTTAAGCAGTAGTTAGCTCTTTCGCTGTTCAGAGGTGAGTATATTAGACTATAGCCTTCCCGTTTATCGTGTTAAAAAAAGCTACGTGGGATGAAGCGCTAGCTAATATCACCCTGGGTTTCCGGAACACTCAGGAACACCGGAACAACACTAGTGGAAATCTGGAAATCTATTGTAAATTGTAAATAAACGAAAGCGCTTTACTCACCCAAATAAACAGTTTTCAGGAGAGAAATATGTGTAGACTAACATCCAGTGCACGTCCAGTGCATGCATGAAAATAGACATTCATTGATTGTGCACTGTATACTTCAGTGCACTTTATAGTAAGAAAAATACAGTATGTCCAAATTTGCAGACATTTCGAAATATCTATTCATTTTGTCATACAGAATAATAAGGAAAATATTTTTATATACATCAAATGGTCTATGAAAACAAATTACAATAACAAAATTTGTTTACACAGACAACGGATATCTGAAATGATACGTCTATGCTGGATGGGTCCACATTTTCCTAAAATGATCAGTTTCAGAAAATGTTTGAGGCCTTTACTACATCAGAGCTGTAATCACAGCTGCAACACTGGGTGAACTGCTCAATTATCTTATTAATGTCTAGCTGCAGTTTTATGTAAATACCATGGAACATAGTCAACACAAACCAAACAGCAATAAGCAAGACTTCTATTATTGTGACTTGATTTTTTTTTTTGCATGGCCAAAGCTTATAAACTTTATAAATACACTTCAAAAACACATTCATAAAACCAATATTAAAATATAATGAATAAATTAATTGTTTCTAACACTTACGTTGACTTATATTTCAGCAATTCGTAGCAATTGTTTGCCAGTTACTTACATAACTGTGTAGTAAAAAGCATTTTAGAAAGGCAGAGTATCTTAGAAGCAAAGATGGCAGAGGTTCGGCTAAAAGCTTCACCAAAAAATCTGAAACAATTAAAAAAAAGTTCCTCAATGTAGTACTGCAAAGACTCCCAGAGAAATCCCAGTGCATACAGGGTTCAAGGCCAACAGTCATATTGGATATATTTGATGCTGGTGATCTTTTTAGGCCCTCAGGTGGCACTGCATTAAGAACTTCACATAGAAATGATGTGTTTCTTTGATTTGACCAAATTAAAACCTCTGGAATATAATCGAGAGGAAGAACCAAACTGAACTGCTTGAATTTTTGCACCAGGAATGGCATAAAGTTATCCAAAAGCAGCGTGTAAGACTGGTGGAGGAGAACATGCCAAGATGCATGTTTAAAACTGTGATTAAAAACCAGGGTTATTCCACCAAATACTGATTTCTGAACTCTCTGAAACCTTATGAATATGAACTTTTTCTTCACATTATTTGAGGTCTGAAAGCTCTGCATCTTTTTGTTATTTCAGCCATTTCTCATTTTCTGCAAATAAATGCTTGAGAAATGGTCTCCAATTTTTTTCCAGAGCTGTAAATCATTAAAAGAAGAAGCCATATATTAACACCATACACAAACATCTCTGTTTGCTCTCGGCCAAAGCTGCAAATAATGCTTAATAATAAATTTAATTAAGTTGACCAGACAAGACATAAAAAAAATAAAATTCAGGTTCATACTGTCTGCAATAATGTAAAAGTCGAAGTAAACATTAAAATCCTGCATCATTATTTTATTTGCATGTTTCTTATTGTCCCAACTGTTTCTGAATTGGGTTTGTAAATAACTTTCACAAGTTTAAACACACAAACAAATTTAAGATCAACTCGTGCAGTGAAATGTGATGAGCACTTCACCAGACATTAAAACCTATCTATTGTTTCTCTCATTGTTTTTAGAAATGTTTTGCAGAGCTTTGTTTCTGTTGAGATAAAGAGGCGCTCATTAAGTCTTCCGTCTGCTTCTCTGCCTTTATTAAGATTTGCTGTAAAACAAACAAGCATTCTTTTGTTGCTTAGATCTGAAGAGTGGAATATATCTAAAATTACTTTACAGAATGAGACTAAACTAAGAAAGCAAAAGGCTTCGAGGCTTCTCTCCCAAGAGCAACATGAGTCACGCTTGTGCTGGCTTGTTTACTGATAGAGCCGACTGCGTGTTCCAGCCTCGGCGTGTGTTCACGTCTCTCCATCTCGCCCCTCTGCTTAGAACCCACAGTTCTCGTAAACACAAAGAGGCAACAAAACAGAGCTTGTTCAGTTTTATTTGACATACAATACAGATTTCACCCAGTCCATACAACTGTGGGTGGGACGATGAAAATAATATTTAAATAATACCTATTTTCACCAGTTCTGTGAGATAGAAGGTTGAAACTTAATGATACATCTCTGGAAAAGAAATAAGAGACCACATAAAAAATCTAAGTTTCTTTAGTTTTACCAAATTAAATATTCTTGAATATAATAAAGAGGAAGATGGATGATCACAACCATCAAATGAAAGTTGAACTACTTGCACCAGGAGTGACATAAAGTTATCCATAAGCAGTGTGTAAGACTGGTGGAGGTAAACATGCCATTTCTGCAAATAAATGCTCTAAATGACAATATTTTTATTAAGAATTTTGGAGAAAGTTTTTCTGTAGTTTATAGAAAAAATCAACAATGTTCATTTTACTCAAACATCTACCTATAAATAGTAAAATCAGAGAAACTGAAACTCTCTTAATTTTTTCCAGAGCTGTTTTTTTTCTCAAAACATCACCTTCATACCTGCATACTGTGGACAGACCCATCAAACAAAGATAGACATGTTTTCTGAAAGAAAAAAAAATTGCATCACAATTTGAAGTGCGTTCAACAATGTAGTAAGTACAGTAGTGTGTGGTTTGGGATGCAGCCACCGATTTCTCTGGCGAGCATGCTAGGGCTGGTAAAAACTAGCCTTTTAAATTTAAAGTTGGAGTATTTTGGATTGAAACCCATCCATGTGGTGTAGATAGTTGCTATGAATGAGCATGAGCACATAGTGCAAGCATTCTGGAGCGTATGTACGGTCAGCAGCATAGCATAAAAGCATAACTTAATAACGTAATAGCTAATAACTAACAAAAAAAAAAAATCCTGACATTTTATCCTGACATTATTTTAATGGTAGCATTTACCCTGTTATTCCAGCATGTCTGCTTTTACCTTGCCAAACTGTCAATACCAGCAACAGCAGTAAACCATATGAGTAAACCTTATGATTGGATATAAATTACATAAGATCAGACAGAAAAGAACAGAAATAATATCGCAAAAAAGAAAAAAAAATCTTTTTTTCAACTGATGTTTCAGAGCCTTGGTGAGGTAAAAAAGTATTAGGCCAATCACGATTCACGATTTCGTGAAGAAACTTTATTCTAAAGTTAGCAAAGGAATTTCGTGCAAATCACCTGAAAGCAAAGCAAACTCAATCTGATAGTGGGTGAGTAGACTGACATGTTATTGTCCCCAGCTAGCAGAGCAGCTAATCACGAACCAGAGAAAGGTGCAGAAAGTGAACTAATACTGCAAGCAAAAACAAAACTCAGGCTATTTTTGACAGATGACACATAGCAGTACATGGACGATGTACACTGAAGGTCAAATTTACACGTGCTGACAAAGAGGAGTCTAAAAATAACAGCATTTTATGCCTGTCTTCCTGACATTTACTATTATGATCCACTGTTCTGTAAGAAAAGCCTTATATGCCATTCCAGCAGAGAGGAAATCCTGGGATTTCTAGTGTTAAATAGAGAGTAATTAAAAATCCTTGCTATTTATTATGGGATAATCAATCCTATTATTCTAATTAGCTAGTGGGGCAGCCTTGATAGTGCAGTGCAGATCACAAACTGTCAGGAGTAAATCAGATCTCTTCTTAATTACCATAATTAAAGTTAATGCAGAGTCCATTCATTAGAAATCATTTAGAAGATTAAGTAATACTCTGCATATAAGATGCATTACACAGTACTGTAAGAAAGCCTGTGGCACCGATCAGAAAATGGCACCTATAAAAAAACGATAAAATTTCCAGCTTTCTTGACTTTCTGTTGAATAAAAGGGTTTTACGGCAGACTGTGAAGATGAAAGGAGTATCTATTGTCTGCTTGCACTCTTCTTCTAGATGGGGGTGGCTGGAGAGACAGGGGATGCAGGGCTTTCACCAAGTAATGTTCGTTCAGTACTTTTATGTGTCACAGTCTTCTGAAACTGCACCACTTTGTAGTCAATGTCATGTAGAAATAAGAAACTCAGAGTCTGAGACATTTTTCTCTGTGGGAAAAAAACAAATGCCGTTTTGGAAAATGACCCCTATTATACAGTGTGGTAAACAAAAATGTAAAAATATATATATATATATCTGTCCTGAATCTGTTTTTCTGCATGAAAGTCACCAGATTATGTGAATACCCATGTTTAAGGTAGTTGCTGACATTGCTAATAGGCTAATAGTGCTACAAACCCATAGGAATAAACAAAATGATGATGTAAATACATGTGCAACGCCCCAAGCATCAATATAGGGCACCACAGCAACTAGGGCTGGAAGATATGGTAAAAATTATATATCCAGATATTTGAAGACATGATATATATTATAATATTCTCCTACACTAATCCTATTTACTGCAATTCAACCAATCATCTGGACTCTGTAATGAAATTTACAGTTATGTTAGTGTTCAGCACTTATGGTATTCTCAATATGCTCACAAAAAGTATATTGTCAACACGAAAAGAAAAATTATCACAATACAATAAATTATCATCATATTGCCCAGTTCTAACAGCAACCACCTGGGTTACAAGAGCAACTACTTAGCAACCACCTAGCAACACCCCAGCAACCACATAATGCAACATAATGGCAATCTACTCTCCACTAAGCAACACCAAAGCATCACCAGGGATACCACCTGGGATGATTGCTCAGCTAGACACCACTTAGCAGCACTATAGCAACCATCTGAGATACTATAGCAACTACCTTGCTGCACAACAACCATAGCAATCACCTATCAAGTGACTTAGTGACACCATAGAAACCACCTGTCATACAATAGCAACAACTTGGCAACAGCTTAGAAACCAACTCTGATATCACATCAGCCCCCTAGCAACCACTTACTAGGGGTGCAGGAAAAAAATCGTTTCGAGCTTGAATCGCGTTTCTAACATTGAACGATTCAGAATCGATTCTCATTAAAAAAAAATAGATTTTTTTTGCGGGTGCAGCTACTGTCGCACGGAGCTCTTTAACTGTCGCGCGGAGCTCTTTAACTGTCGCGCGGAGCTCTTTAACTGTCGCGCGGAGCTCTTTAACTGTTAAAGACCTCCGCAGGACAGTAGCTGAGCTCCACAAAACAGTAGATGAAGTCCGCGAGACAGTTAAAAAGCTCCGCGTGACCGTAGCTGAGCTTCGCGAGACAGTTAAAAAGCTCCGCGCGACAGTTAAAAAGCTCCGCGCGACAGTTAAAAAGCTCCGCGCGACAGTAGATGAGCTACGCGGGACAGTAGGTGAGTGTCGCAAGACAGTAGCAACAGGACAGGGAAAGTTTTTTGCTCTTACTGCCTATTAGGCTATAGAGAGGCATGTAGTGTCGTGTTATTGTGTTTTTTGTTGTGCCGCTAAAGTATGGAGGATGAAGAAAAAGAAATCCAAGTGATTTGAAAGAATCTGAAAAAAATTTCATCGTGACCCCAAGAATTGATTCTGAATCGAATTGTGGGATTCCCAAAGATTCACAGCCCTACCGCTTACAAACCCTGTAAGATCTAAATAGTAATGCTATGAAAACCACCTATAATAATGTACCTTATCAACCACACAGCAACAGCTATTGTGCCTTTGAAGGATCATAATGTGTTCATTCTATTTTCTTCTGACATCCAATCCAGCATTTATTGCAGATCTAGGTCTGATTCCAATTCATGTTATTGAATTTGTGCATTCTCTGCTCACTTGTAAACTGAAATGCATGATGAGATCATTTTCACAAATGGAATTCATTTTCTCTCAAATTGACAAACACCTTAGACCCAAGGTTTAAAATGGTAATGTCCTCAGAAGACCTGTAGCACCTTGATTCACTTAATTATGGTGGATGAGGGACATGATGCATTTATGTCTACTTTAAGTGAGTCCGTCATCCCTCCTAACTAAATGACACAGATCTTTAGATGTTGTTACTTTAGATGCTGCCCATTGCTCACCATCATCCACAGCCAAAAAGCCTTTGGGTCCCTCCAAAATTGTTGTTTACCTCCTCGCAGCCTCTGATTAGCCTCCTCGGTGGTGGATGCTCCACATTTAAGGAATGATCTGTTCAGGGCAGGCTGGGGTTGGTATCTTATCAATTTGTAATAATTTGTTTAACCCTTTAGAACCAGTGGTCTGGCTAGCAAGACAGAAAAACAAGCCTGAAAAATAAGGCTTCCCTGCTCTTCAGCAGAATGATTGAATCAGATATGGTTGTATATGGAGCCCCCAATTTGCCAGTTTGCCTTTTGTTAGGTTGTCTCAATCAAACAGTATATTCAATTTAGAAACAGGGAACTACACATTATGCTGACTAAGCAGAAATAGCTAAACACCCCAAACATACACAATTAAGAAAGTAAAGAGGACAGGTGAGGTATTGCAATTATTTTACAAAAAAAAAACATGAATTATGAGAACTCTTCAGACCTCAAGATATCTTAGTCATCTTTAGTGACTATCTTTATTAGGTGACCCCTCCCAGAAACACTGAATAGCGAACGAAGAAATCACAATGAGCCTTTGGCTCTCCAAAACATGCTTTGTTACACAAACACATGAGAAGTTACTTTTGCAAACTAGTCCTGGAATTCTTGACATGTCAATCCTCACACTAGGTATCAAAATACTCACAACAGCCTGTAACTCTTAGTTATTAAAACTTTTGGATATTTGTAAACAATATGGCAACCATATGCAAATGAATCCAGATCAGTGCCAAAAGCTGGAAGGTACACCTCTGTCCGACCAACTACCACAAACTTTCCTTTGAATTCCTTTCTCTCTCGATGACACTCCACAACAATATACTCCATCTTTATACTTCAGCTTTATTCTCCATCTACAAAACATATGCAGCAGTATAAAAGACGCCAAAAGGCTTTATTTAAACTATTGTCAACATTTTGACCACAGAACTTCTGTGAAAATACTTTGGTGGTTCTAACTTTTTCTTCTGGAAAAGTGCAGGCTAGGAGTTGATTTGCTAGAGAATTGCCAGAGTCAGCTGCTACTTCTAAAAGTATTCCAGTGTGAGACAGTATAAGAGGAGAAATTTATGCCGTGCGAGTCAAACAGCTTATTAATAATCACAGGACCAGGTACGGGCCATCCGAGAATATTTGAAACCAGCATGTTTGAATCCAACATCGGGCTCCTCAATGCCATTTAACATCTCATTGCAATCAGGCTAAGAAACCGAGCTGAAATATATATAAAAAAATCTAATTAAATGAAATGGAAACTGAAATGTGTCTTTGGGGTATTCGTCGAGTGAAGATTCTAGTTATGGCTTCTCAGAACCGTGTTCATTACAGAGAAGCACAATATTTCACAGTGTGTTCATAGCTGTAGGAGGTGAAGGAGAGAACTTGCTCTTTTGATATGGTTTAATCGAGCGTATGTTTCATCAATTTCGGAACGTGACAGAAATAAAACGCATAAACCCAAACGTTAAGAAATAAGAAGTGGCTCTGAGGACTGCTTATACATCTCTGGAGAAATGGACCGGAGGTGATGAAATGTGAAATTGCTTATATACCTGAAGAATCCTGGAACACCGGGACTCTAAATCAAAGCTTGACAGAAACATAAACTATCTGTTTTGTGTTGCTATGAACATTTCACACATTAATAGTTTTTTGTTGTTGTTTTTAAGGTCTAATATTGACTCATAAATGTAAAAAAAGTTGTACCTAGAAGAAATTAACCAAAAGGTTCTGCCAGAATGGCAGTAGGTCATCTTGAGTGATAAGTCATGCTTTTTTCTTGGTGAAGACAACCATTAAGTCCATGTGTGGAGACACTGTGGTCAACATATTTGTCATAAAATTATACAAATCTTCCTCTTTTTGTGCACACACTAACACACACTAACACCTACAAAATACATATCAAAGCAACACTTGGCATTATTTAGGATTTTTTGTCCACTAATTATTTATTTTTATTTTTTTTCGTTCTTTCCTATTTATTACTAAATCACTCTCTACCTACATTTAGTCTTCTTGTCTGTCCTTACCTATTTATGTTTGATTTTGTTGTTTTTTCCCTTTCCCTTCCTCTTTATTTTTTTCTTGCACCTTGTTTGTTCTCTTTTTGTTTTGTAAGTTTCATGTTTGCTTATGTCCCTGTCACTCCTCAATGAATAACCAATAAAAAACAAGATCTTAAATAGTCCTGCAAAGAGAGATGGGTGGTGGCAGGACAAAAAAAAAAAAAAAAAAAAAGTCACATGTCCAGAAGGTTCTAGTGTCATGGTCTGGGGTTTCCATTATTTTGACAGCCTAATGTTGCAATTATAAGGTGCTAAATCCAGTGATCCATCTTTTTTTTTTCGGAATGCATACTCTGTGGGCTATTCCAACAATACAATGCTCTTCCACATACTGCTGTGATCACAAGAGCTTACTTTAAATACACAGATAATACACCTGATAGAAAATAATGTGTGGGATGCTAATGGATGGACTATCAGCACTATCAGCACCCCTACTGCAGAATCTGCAGGACCTATGTGAGAATATTCATGGTACTGACGTGATGGACCATTAGGAACCTCTACAATTCCTTGTAGCGACATCTGGCATCTAGCAACATTCATTCCATACTATTTTTGTAGGTGTAGCTAAATTAAAATAAGCATATCACTCACATTTTTAATCATTTATTATTCCTGGCAACCTTAATCTTCCTTCCAAATAGATCTAATACGTCCTTACTATTTCTTTTTTTTATTATGATGAGTAGAATATCCTGGTTTAATTCCAGGAAGAGTAAAAGCCCCCCACCGCTGCGTGCGCACACATTCAAACACATGTAGTCTAAAGGTGACCAGATCATGAGCGCTGTATAAATCCCATCCTGAAGCCATTCACCCTTTATCAGCTAGCATTCTTGGAGACCCTGCAAACCTCCTGCTTCGGGTGTCTGTTTTAGTTTCACACACGGGGCTGGATGGCTCTGGTTTGTGATGAGATGAGGAGGGGTTGGGGGTTTGGTGGTCTGCAGGAGGTCAGTTTCAGCAGCTTCAGGGCACTGCCCGAGGGTCCG
This sequence comes from Astyanax mexicanus, assembly GCF_023375975.1. Classification (NCBI taxonomy): domain Eukaryota; kingdom Metazoa; phylum Chordata; class Actinopteri; order Characiformes; family Acestrorhamphidae; genus Astyanax; species Astyanax mexicanus. Next base: position 39,298,389 of record NC_064417.1, on the reverse strand, counting down.
GCACACACCACAATCCCTGGCGCTCACCTGTCACTGTTCTACCAATGGTGACAGTGCACTCGCAGACAAAGTACAGGACCCGAGGGGGCACACGCACTGTCCTCTCCACTTTCCATCAACAGCTCACACACATATACACAGACACACACACACACACACTCACATACTCACATACACAGGCGCACGCACATGTCTTTGTGAGCCCAGCAGATACCTCCTCCCTCCCCTACTCTCAGAACACACTCTTTCATGATAACTCCCACGTGAACGAGCCTCTGGCACACAAACAGAAAGTGGCCTAATGAAAGAAGTGCAGTTTCACACCCACCGCGATTCCTCCGCCACCTTTTCATGGTCAATTCACCGCTGCCGCCTCTTTTGAAGCTCTGAAAAAGACACAGACAACGAGGGCGAGCACATCTCTTTCTAAATAAGTGAGGATTAGGCCAGACACCATTTAATCATATTTTTCAAATCCTCCTCAGTCCTGAACAAACAAAAAGAACCTAGCTTGCAATTAGTGAAATTGCAAAAAGTAAAACTTTCCTGGACGCTCTGCAACACACATCTAAAGATCAGCACAAATCGAGGATGGATTACCAGCCAAGCCTACTAACCATGTGGTCAGGAGTGTCCACTAAACAGACACATATCATCACAACATATGAAGGTTGTATATAATCCTTTGTGCCACCAGATGTCACACTAGAGCACAAGCATCTCAGACCATAGCATACGTATTCTGCCACACCCTCCCCTTAACCACGCCTCTCTACTTTTGTTTTTGGCCTTAGCATGTAAGCCCAGAGAAAGTGTCTGATCAGAAGCCACCAACCAAAGCTGAACTGCTTGAATTTTTGTGCCAGGAGTGGCATAAGGTCACCCAAAAGCAGTATGAAAGACTAGTGGAAAGCATGCCAAGACGCATGAAAGCGGTCATTAAAGTCAATGATTATTCCACCAAATATTGATTTCTGCACTCTTACTAAGTTAAAACATTAGTAAGACTGTTTTTAAATGAATATGAACTTGCTTTCTTTACATTATTTGAGGTCTGACAGCACTGCATATTTTGTTTTATAAGGTAAAGGTTTGTGAAAGCAGTGCTCTCTTACTAGAATACAAGCAGTTCTAAAGAGTTTATAGGTTTTCCAGATCTCACTTGACCTCCACATTTCCCCTGAACTACCCAGATAAGATCAAACACAGCACCTGATTGACAGAACCTGTGAGCATTGGTCCTGTCACTTTTGACTGATCTAGGTAGGGCCTGTGCAACAGGTCATCTTAAAGAGGGTGTTCTGCAAAACTATTAATTGCAGTGGGACCTAGTATCATCTCTAAACTGAAGGCCAGGGGGATGTCAGAGACAGACCGTGAAGTGGGCGTGTCAATAAGTCGACACCCCAAGAAGATCGTCAAAATCTTTCATGGGTGCCACCCATATAATCATCTCTGCTACTCATCCCACAAATGCATGTTCCTTATAAATGTGACAGCATTTAAAAGGTAAATTAACAGGTTTTCTAATGGTATTAGATGTATTGCCAATAAGCATTCTTACCACAACAAACAAATTTCCTTACTTTTTATATGTTTATAATAATTTAAAAAGTGTGTAGTACAGCCAAGGTCATATGAAACACTTTCGCATATGACTGCATGCACATTAGAATTAAATAAATATATTTCACATCACCTGGAAGAACACATGGCCAATATTATGTGTCAGTTATCCATACAAACACAACTTTCAAATTGAACTTGGACTGTCAAACCAATGCTGATAAACTCTAAAGCCTTTACTTGTTATTTATGGAAATATTTTTTTATTGTTTATAATTATCATTCAAATACGTTATACTTAAACACTGTCAGCTTAGCTGGGACATCATTCCCACCTTCGACATTCAACTTCCAAGGTAAATGGAACACAGCACTATATAGTAATTATTTTACCATCAGGGAGGATGCAAGGTTCTGTAATGATAGTGTGCTATTTTTTAAGTAAACAGTTTGGACCATGATTACAGTATGTTAATTCTGCAGACCTTAATCATTTATCTAAATTTACATTATCACTAAAGCTTTAATTAACAGCATGCAAAGACATAAGCAAAGACATTTCCATACACATCAGAATTTACATTTAGGATTACACTTATCACTTTTCAATGCAAATGGAAGCTGTTAATTAAAAAGAAAAAAAGAAAAAAAGAAAACCTAATGTAAGATAGTTAATGTTAGTAGTGTTAATGTAGTAGTGCCATGCATCCCATCATACTGGGGCCTGCTGAGCTGATATCAAACACTACACACAAACACTACACACGCACGCATGTTGGCTTTGAAGTCATGTTTTATCGGAGCGATTTATGAGCAGTCATTGAAAAGCTGTCATCGGCACTTGTGAGGATAGTATAGCATTACATTAGAATGCTGCACGCCTCTCATTCACTCTCGTTCACTTCACACTAGATGAAGCAGCTGCTGGAAGAGTGCTCTATGCTAATCTTTGGCCCCTTGCAGCAGACGGTACTTCACTGTCGGAACAGCCGCCTCGTACTACATACAAACACTAAGTGTACATGACATCACATTTGTGTTAGTTAGATGCACACTAAAACAGCAGGAAAGGCAAATCAGGAAGATACAGAGACAAAAAAATGGCTTATATGGAAGTACAACCACAGGTAATACAGCATACACATATTCACACACTTTGGACAGCTCTGCATTCATTATTATTTAATCTAATCAGAATCTAATACAATATGCACGCACTGTACTGTATTCGCAAACATGCAAAACAGAAGTCACATGTGTACCAATCTACATAAAGCTTCAAACAGAAACCAACATCAACCACATCAACATAAAAGCACTCTAGTGTTGATGGTGAGTCACATGTGTTTGGGTCACGGCCAATCACGTCAACACAGACACACATGAACACAGGAAATAACCTTCGGAGAATTTACTGAATATGACAGGGTTCAATTATGATAAATTGTTAAATAGCTTCTCACGCTTTGCACATCACAACTGATACAAATGAACTAATTCAATACAGCCTCTTCAAAACAACTGCATTGCAGGTTCATAATCCATTTTTCAGTTCGCATCTTTGCATTTCATTACAGTCCATTTCACCAGCATGCTTAACTGCCTCCCAACAACACCTCTTGCATTTTCTGAGGGTGTAAAGCTTTAAATAAACAACTTCAGTTTATGCGCGAGACCCTGCGGTTTAAATTATCTACTTTTGGGATTCTTAATTATTTTCAAGCATGCAAAGTTGCAGATCTCCGCTGCTTCACCAATTTCCTTTTCCCTGTGGTGGTCTTTTAAAATACACACGCACATTACTGACATTCAAACAAGCCAGTCTCGAAGTTAATATAAAGTGTAATTAAGAGGTTCAGGCAGTTTATAATTAACTATCAAGGGTATAACATTTCGTTTCCCTTGATAAACATAAACTACTTTAGGAGATGTTAATGAACCTGAGGAGTCTTTTGAACCTGATGTATGTCTAAGGCTAGAGAGATTGTATACTTGCTGTTTGGTCATGTTCATGTCTTCTTGTAGACAGCTGGCTGCAACATATATTTCATGGGTACTTATCCTTTTTTTTACTTTGTGACTCCTTTTTAGGGTTACAAATATTTTACAACCTGCTTCCTTCACAAAAACTAATGAATGTCAGTACCGCTTTACAGAAATAAGAGAATAATAATTATATTATTATTTATAGTCATAATATAATTTGACATTATTAATAAACGTACTCCTTTAATGCAAAGGTTGTAACTGCGCTGAAGCACAAGGGTGTTCCACACATGATGTATTAGGGCTTAGTAAATGTTGTATTAGTTGTAATGTTGTATTGTGAGGCGTGCTCTGTATATGCTGTTCAGATATGTAAATGCAGAAAATCAAGATTTACAAAAGATCATTCTGGAATCAGGCATTTCTGCACATTATCTTTTTTTAAGTTATTCAGGTTAAGTACTCCTGATGTACTGTATGTAACGGTTAACATTCTTGTATAAGTGATTCTTGTGTGTGTGCGACGCGTGTTAGTGAAGTGTTAGCTGTCACACTTGATTTCTTTACATTTCATTTTTCACTAAAGTCTTTGTTGTTTTTCACCATTTCGGTAATTTTTTTTACAGTGTTTTTGTTTTCCTATCGAATTTCAGATAGACAGTGAATTGTGGATAAACGCAAGGGATACATCAGTTGCGTCCCTCAAATCATTCCAAATATCGGCTGCAATTCTCTACTGTATACAAAGCATTCTTTACTTTGGACCAGCTTTCTATGACGTTGTGATGGAGAAATTCATCCCATCTAGGATGCAGCCTAGACTTTGGAATGCAGATACTAATTTAGGCAGCATTTACTCAACACTTCACATTCAATCACATTAATTCTGCTGAGTGCCTGCACTGCCCCTAGAGTCTTTGTGCAGTTAATGGTAGTTGACTAATCAATCAATTATTTTCCAATTATTAGTCAATTATTTTTATTTTTGCCATGCCCTCCATCTCAGCTCCGGTTCCTAGTTTTCTCCAACACTTCAAAATGCTAGAAGCAGCATAACACAGGATTTAAATGCCCTTTAAATAGCCAGAAGGCATTTAAATGAGAAATGCTTTGATATTTAGTGAGAAAATGTAATCTGTTGTGTTTGGTTGAGTGTAAACCCATTGCATTTTTCCCCAGCACTATATGTAGTGCATATGTAGTGTTACAAACAAATGATTAGTTTACAGTGACATTCGGAGGCAACACTTTTTTTAAAATTGACATTGTCGATTATATCAACTAATCGTTGCAGGGCTAGTTTTGCACCATGTGCATAAACCGCGTTAAATCTTAGAAGGATATGTGTGGCAGCCATCATGCACACAGTTAGGTATATCATCTATATAATCAAGTAAATATCTAGGATAAAATGTCCAAGATCTTTTAATAGTAGCATCTCTTTGGTTTTCCCCAACCCTAACCCAACCTAACCCTTTGCATTTGGCAGACTGCTAAGAAAAATGCTGCAACATCCAGATATGTGTCTCCTGTATCATTATGATAAATTTATTGTCTTTTCTTAACATAAAAACAGGTGTTGGCTGTTGGCTGAGTTAACGCTGGCAGGCAGATGTAAATGAAAAGCTGTAGGTGGCTTATAATTATTGAGGGTAATATTCAGTTACTCCCTACAAACTCAAACTAGCTGAGGCCTTCTGAATAAACAACAAGTCTTTGTTTCTGGAAGACTGCTAAAAAATATTTGCCTCATCTGACTATCTGTCTGCTAATCATTGTTAAGACACCAAGATCTCTGATATCTAAACTTAACAGAGCTTCTAGAATCATGTTTGAACACGGGTTCTTACAAGCAAAACAACCTTACTGAGTGTATGTGTGGATATATGTTTGATTAAACACTTTTATGCATACCATGATAATTAAATAGACTTATCTTTACACTGAATAAAGCTGCTTGATACCAATATTGAAGAAAAAAATGCCAAAAAAAGGGGGGGAAAAAAGAGAATCCCACCAATAACTGCCCACTTCTGCCACTTTTTAATACTTTGAAACCAAAGAAATATTTGATTAATAAAAAAAAAGGCAAATTAATCCATAATGAAAATTTAAAAGCATTGAAAATAGTTAAAATACGTTCCACCTTACATGGAGTATTATTTGATTAATTTACTTTATTATATAAATAAATTTTATTTTCAAAGGGAGATTTTTGAAACATACACTTCCATTTAAATCTTATAGAGGTTTTAACTATAGTAAAGTGCGTATTAGATAGATAGATAGACAGACAGACAGACAGACAGACAGACAGACAGACAGACAGAAAGACAGACACTTTATTGATCCCGAAGGAAATTTAGCAGCCAGTAGCAATTACACAACACAGTAGAAACAAAAACAATACACAGTAGAAACAAACAATAAGTGTAGTACAATACACTTATTGAGGGATAAAATTCTAAATTGAGACTTAAAAAAATATATACATATATATATATATATATAAATACAAAAAAACTATAGAAAGTGTGGAAGTAAACAGTCAGTAAACAGTAGATATGAGGTAGTGCAGTAAAATAATAAACTAAAGTATAGGAGGTATTAGTAGATATGACTATTAAACATAAACATAAACATGTGCAAGTATTATATTTAAGTTAGGTGCGTAGTGTAGTGTCCAGGGGTGCAAAAGTACAGGATGTACAGTAAAGTGTCCCGGAGTGCAAATGTACAGGATGTACAGTAAAGTGTCAGTAAAGTGTCCAGGAGTGCAAGTGTACAGGATGTACAGTAGAGTGTCCAGGAGTGCAAGTGTACAGGATGTACAGTAAAGTGACAAGTGTCCAGGAGTGCAAATAAACAGTATATACAGTAAAGAGGCAAAAGAGTCTCAGGGTGTAGATGTGTATGGTGTTTTTCCAGTACAGATAAAAAAAATAAAAAAAAGGCTGTGATTAAGAAAGCACATATGAGCCTTGTTTCTCATCTGTCTTCTCTCTTACGGCTCCACTGGGAGGAGTTGAAGAGTCTGATGGCTCTTGGGACGAACGATCTTCTCAGTCTGTCCGTAGAGCAGCTCTGTGACAAGAACCTGCCACTGAAACTGCTCCTATGATCCATGATGATGGAATGTAATGGCTGACCATCATCATTCATGATGGAGAGTAGTTTGTGCAGTGTCCTCCTCTCTGCCACCGTTACCAGCTCCACGCCAACCACGGACCCCGCACGCCTGACCAACTTGTTCAGACGCATCTTGTCCCTCTTCTTCATGCTTCCTCCCCAGCACACCATAGCATAGAAAAGACAGCTGGACACCACAGTCTGATAAAACATCAGCAGGAGCTTCCGACAGATGTTAAAAGACCCCAGCCTCCTCAGGAAGTAGAGCCGGCTCTGCCCCTTCCTGTACAGGATGTCTGTGTTGGCTGACCAATCCAGCCTATCATCCAGATGCAGTCCGAGATACCTGTAGGTCTTCACCATCTCCACATCAACTCCCACAATAGATACTGGCTGTGTGGGTGGCCTGGCTCTGCGGAAGTCCACCACCATCTCCTTGGTCTCGGAGGTGTTCAACAGCAGGTTGTTCCTATTGCACCACGCCACAAAGTCTTCCACAAGGTGTCTGTACTCCTCCTCCTTTCCTCCCCGTATACATGCCACAATGGCAGTGTCGTCCGAAAACTTCTGCATGTGGCATGTCTCAGAGTTGTACTGGAAGTCTGAGGTGTAGAGTGTAAAAAGGAACGGGGAGAACACAGTCCCCTGTGGTGCTCCTGTGCTGCAGACCACAGTCTCTGATGTACAGTCCTTCAACCTGACATACTGAGGTCTGTCAGTGAGGTAGTCTGTGATCCAGGAGACCAAATATGGATCCACCTGCATCCCCACCAGCTTGTCTTTCAGTAGGAGAGGCTGAATGGTGTTGAAAGCACTGGAAAAATCAAAGAACATGACTCTCACAGTGCTGCCTCCTCTGTCCAGATGAGAGTGGGTCCGGTGGAGAAAGTACAGTATGGCATCATCCACTCCCACTTTCTCTCTGTAGGCGAATTGCAAGGGGTCCATTGCATGTTGAACCTGGGGTCTGAGGTGGTGTAGAAGCAGACGTTCCAGGGTCTTCATGATATGTGATGTAAGAGCGACCGGCCTGAAGTCATTGAGCTCACTGGGATGCGTCTTTTTGGGTACTGGAACCAGGCATGTTGTCTTCCACAGTGTGGGGACCCTCCCCAAATGCAGACTCAGGTTGAAGATGTGCTGCAGGGGAGCCCCCAGCTCAGCTGCACAGGACTTAAGTAGTCTGGGACACACTTAAGTAGTCTGTTTTAACTTAACTAGTTTTGTTTTATTAAACAAAAACAAACCTCCTGTTTTCATTTCTTTAAAACGTAAATGTAACTGATGATAATCAGACGCAGGACAAGACTGTAATGATGCCTTTTTTAAATCAACCAGTGAAAACTTTGTGGAACATGAGCACAAGCTGATTTAATGGCTGATTTAGCAATTAATTCCTGCACGAAACACTATTGTTCTAAATGCAATACTTTTTGGTCTGCAATTCTTTTTAGCCTGCAGTGTTCGCTGATTTCAATGGTTTGTTATGGAGTTTGTTAGCTCTGCTGTGTTGCCACTATGTTCTGAGAAATCAGGCTTTACTTTGTTTTCACCACAAGGTTTGTTCATTTTACACATTCTACACACATGTGAGTTTGAGTCAGATCCTACAAAAAAAAACCACCAGATTTCACAGTTCAATTTTGTCTTTAATGAGCATCTGCAGTCGTGTACAAGCGCCAGAGGACCACGTCAGTGCTGAACAAGGAACTGTAGCATCTTGTGACCAAGAAGATGCTGTAATTCTCAATCACTGTGAACATATTTTAGCCCCCCCCCCCATCTCCATTTCTCAGCTTGATTCTCACCTCGGATATACATTCTATCTTTGCTTTAGAATCTGCAAAGGTTCTTCATAGTTTTAAAGGTTATTCACACTCCTCTTAGAACTATCCATTGAAAGATTCATTAAGGAACTCAAGGTGGTTCCTCTACTATCCATCATACTATGCATTAAACTATTATTTAAGGTTCTTCTACTTTCCTTTAAATAATTATTTAAGGTACTCAAGGTGGTTCTTCTACTATCCATTAAAAGCATCGTTAAGGAACTCAAGGTGGTCCTTCTACTATCTTTTAAAATATTTGTTTAAGGAACTCAAGGTGGGTCTTCTACTATCCATTCAAATATTATTTAAGGAACTCAATGTGGTTCCTCTGCTATCCATTAAAACATTTTTAAGGAACTCAAGGTGGTTCTTCTACTATCCATTAAACTATTCTTTAAGGAAAGCAAGGTGGTTCTTCTACTGTCCATTAAACTATTCTTTGAGGAACTCAAGGTGGTTCTTCTACTATCCATTAAACTATTCTTTGAGGTACTCAAGGTGGTTCTTCTACTATCCATTAAACTATTCTTTAAGGAAAGCAAGGTGGTTCTTCTACTATCCATTAAAACATTATTTAATGAACTCAAGGTGGTTCTTCTACTGTCCATTAAACTATTCTTTGAGTAAACTCAAGGTGATTCTTCTACTATCCATTAAACTATTCTTTAAGGAAAGCAAGGTGGTTCTTCTACTATCCATTAAAACATTCTTTAAGGAACTCAAGGTGGTTCTTCTACTGTCCATTAAACTATTCTTAGAGGAATTCAAGGTGGTTCTTCTACTATTTATTAAAAGCATCTTTAAGGAACTCAAGGTGGTTCTTCTACTATCCATTAAAAGATTCTTTAAGGAACTCATGGTGGTTCTTCTACTATCCATTAAAAGATTATTTTAGGAACTTAAGGTGGTTCTTCTACCATCCATTAAACTATCCTTAAGGAACTTAAGCTGGTTCTTCTACTATTCATTAATATATTCTCTAAGGAACTCAAGGTGGTTCTTCTATGGAAATGTTTAAGATAACCTTTATTGTGACCATGAAAAGGTTAGCTAAATGAAAATGGAGAGGGCTTTTGGGTCTATCCTGCACATAACCTACTTCGACACAGAACTACTTTATCTATCATTCATCAGTCACTTCAAGTCTTCTTCAGTGAGGACATCGGCAGCTGCTGGAGGAGCTCTCCGTTGCTGCAGCCGCCTGCTAATCCATAAGCCTTAAACTGGATCAGCGTCAGACAGCGCAGAAGCAACACGGTGAATGGTAAACTCAGCCTTTTGCCCATCTCTTGCTGTGCATTTCCCAGAGCACCGGGCTTCACTGTATGTGCGTATGGGGGGAGGTGAATGAGGGAATGTGGATATCTATTTGTTCATTCATCTGGGGTGATAAAAGCTCCACATTCCCTGCTGACACACCAATTACAGCTCAGAGGCTTGCTGCAGAAGACTCAAAAAACAGCAAAGAACCTTGAGAAACTTCCATTAGTTATGGGAGCAAACAAGTTGACTGACAAGCTCAGGTCTCCAGCAAAAGCCGCAGGAGGAGCGAGGGGCAGACCAAGGAATGTTAATTTGTCTGCTCAACATGCAGTCGAAACTGTAAGAGCTACCAGAACAGAAGCTGATCAAACAAACCCACAGATAAAGTTGTAGATGTTCAGTTTAAGAAAGTGCAGCATTGACTTTGAATCAACCACAACAGTTTTTTTTAAGGGGGAAAAGGCTTTTTCAAAACTTGAGTTTGTTAAAATCTATAGAAAACGGATATTATTTAAAAAAGTCAGTCTAAATATACAGTACATCAAATTATACACTGTTTTTTATTACATGTATTTATTAAGGAAGGTCTGTCACTACATTAAACATTAGGAAATATCATGAAATTGCAGTTACAAAACTCTGCAAAGGCATTTACTCTACAACAAGTAAATGTACAACAAGTTAGATTGATATTTAAATAACCTACCAAACTCTATGAAATTACATTCTCTAAAAGATGTAGGAACAAAAAATAAACTACAAACATTGTATAACTTCCCACCTTCCGACTTCACAAAGACGACATGGGACCATCTGTAAAGTATGGACGCTAATTAAAAGTGTAAAACAGTAATTAGGAGCTAGTTATAAAGACTTCACGCATACAGAACAACAGAAGTAAAAAAAACATTGTAATAGGTTAAAATATGCTATGATGGGGAGAGATACAACTAGTGTATATGCACGCGGACCAGCACGTCAAAATTAAGTTACACCCTGCTCACACTGGAAGTTTAACTTTGCAAAGTATGCAAAGTTATTGATCTCTTCTGCTTCAAAAACTTCCTTTTGAAGTTTCAAACAGCCTGTTCTAAAGTTAATACAGGGGAAGAAAGACTAATGAAGTGCTTTAGGCAGTTTATAATTTCTAAAAGAAATATTTACTTACTCTTGATTATCATAACCAACCTGAGGGGACGTTTCAAGCCCTATTTTTTCTGAAGTGTAAGGAATTCAAGCACTAGGCGGCTTTGTTGCCTCAGGCCTCTGCCAGACTAGTGAGAAATATTTTGGCACCTCCAGCTATTTGTCTACAGCAATTTGTTATGAAATCTATCCACCTTTTACATAAAAATCAATACAATTTATAGTCTTCACTTGCTAAAATTTAAGTCTAAATTGAATTTCTGAATCTTTCTTGTGAGTTCTTGCTCTAAAAAGGCTGCCAGTCAGAACATGTATTAGAGCATCATGGATGCAGTGTACAAGGACACCAATAGAACTGTTATCATCTTCATAAGAGGGGGAATGATAACCCTTATCATCTTCTTAATTTATAAATATTGTAATAATTGGATAATGTTTTAATCTTTTTTTTTCTAAATAGCATGAATTGTTTGGACTTTATTGGGAACAGCAAAAGGTCTCAACAAGTCAGACTGACCATTGACTAACTCTGATTCTGGAAAAGTGAAACTATAAAAGCTTGTAATAATGACTCTAAACCTGAACATACTGGAACAACAGACACTGAATGCAAACATTTTTGATAGTGATAGTGGCCCATTTCTCAAACTAACATGTCTACATAGCACAGTAGAACTGCAATTTTAACAAACTGTTAAGGTTCTGACAAAAGCAATGAAGATAAATAGCAATTGAAGTTAAAGTGACAAAACAACTGAAACCGGTGATGTAATTTATGGAGCAGTTGCTAGATAGAACTTCTGTTGATTAGTTAGCAGGCCAAACGCTACAGTACAGACCATGTTTCAGTTATCTGAAGAACTTTCATTCTCTTGTTTTACACTGTAGTTTAGTGACTTTGCTACATCCTGTTGTCATTTCTGTTGCATTTTACAATAATTGACATTGTTAGAAGGCCATGCAATAGAAATAGTCATATTGTCAATTTGGTGATTTGCCCTCACCAGTTGTATGTTGCCAAATCTTCCCGCCAAAATCAAACACTCTTTCAGTACATAAGATTTTTATTTTGTCTTGATTTTGTCACATTTGTTCACATACAAAAAAGTTGTTTCAGGCACAAAATTGTTTTTTATAGAATAAATTATTGACTTTAAAATAATGTTCTATTTATATAATATAATAAATATAATATGTAATGTAATACCATACTTATGCAATTTCATTGCTTTAAAGAGCAATACACATTTAATTATTAATATCATGCAACATTTATGGAAACTCTCTTTTTTAAAACTGGAATGACTCAACTAGTTCGCTAAACTTACAGCTAGTTCCACTTAAAATACTGATATTACAGAGGGCTACAAAGTGCAAATAAGCCTCTGGCCAATTACTAAATGTTTTATCATACGCCTTGAGCATCCTCAACAACCTCAACCTTCAAACAAAGCAAGTCAAACACTATACATCAAGCACAATGTGTTAAAAGTGGGTTTCAATATATTGAGTCTCAATATACAGTATATGTAGTACTATAACGCCAATCCAACATTTTTGGTGTATCAAAAATACAGGGAAGAGTATATGAAGTATAGCACTCGAGTACAGGCAATGGGTCAATCAATAAATAAATAAATAAATAAATAAAAATCTCACTGTTTATTTGAAACACAGTTTAGCAGCAACCAGGTACAAGAACAATACCAAAAAGAGAAATCGTCCACAACAAAGAAAACAAACAAAATGTGTTCCTAAGCATGCCCTACCAAATGGTCTAGCTCTTAATTTGTTTGTGGAGCTAGAGATAAAGTATCTGGCCTCTTTTCCTATTAATCAAATCCATTTTAAAAATCTGTCTGATTTGACAGCATATAATCTTAACAAAATGCAAAGTAGACCGATATTTACACACCCTGATCTGCATTTTTCCAGTAAAATGCTTTATAAAGGATAAAAATGTGACAGGACAGAAGTGTAGACAGACTGAAACTCCATTTGTAAAGATCTAGAAAAGCTGACCACATGCTCCTCAGGGGCTGGGTTGAATACAGACTGATAAAAAAAACAAAAGACAAAGAGTGAATACTGAATTCCCTGCTCTTTCCCCCTCTCAATACAAATGACAAGGGGATTAAAGATTGACGAACAAACAAATCCTTGACAATGGATGCACATAATCAGATGTTCTCCTATACAGACAACTCACAAATGAGTTACAGTGGAGATTAATTAAACTAAGAATTACTGTTGTGGGAAAAAACACCACTTGATAGGAATATTAATAGAAATGTATTAATAAGAATGTGGATCTTTAAACTGGCCAACTTTAAAGTAATGGAGGAAGAGAATATATCATCATGCAATCATCATGTTAATATATGCTAGTTACACATAGATTGGATTATGGCACACATTCACTGTGGCATTTTTCATTTCATGAAAAATCAAGAGAATCACTACAGTTCTCAAAATGAAAAAAAAAATACAGTAGTGTAAGAAGGTGTAGAACAAATTGTCTTTCCATGACCACAGTATGCACTCAAAGTGTTATTTTGTTGTAACAAATTCCAAATGATTGATGGGAAAAGGTTACATCTATCATTATCTCTTCATCACAAAACTAGCTGTCAGTGGTTTATCTGGTATAATGGCTGAAAAGGCGCAACAGAAGATTTCTTGAGCAAATGATTTTTGCTTCCACAAATAACAAAAAAAAACATGTTCTCAAATGTATGAGATAAAATTGTTGAGTGATTTGTGAACTTGCTGACTGAATGCAAATGCTTAATAAAACCAGAAGTATTTCTTCTATGGCATCACTCAAAGACTCCTGTGTGGCACCTTCATCTTTGTGTGTAAGGTATAAAGATTTGTTTGGTACCGTACAGGGATTTTTCATGATCGTTAAACCAATATGTCAGTAGTAAGCACAGCTAATGCTTCATACAAACATACATGCAAACCATGCAAACGTCTACTGGGCCCTACTTAGCTCTACAGAGCTCAATGGCTGATTCAGGGCCATTTCAGTTTCAAGTAGTTGTTTGGAGTGCTAATGAGAGTGCCTCTGGCTATGCAGTCAGTTGCAGTGTGAAGTAGTCAGATCATTTGTTTTTGATGATCTCTTTGGATTAGCTATAAATTTAGCATGGATACCAGAGAGCTCTTGGTACAATTCATTTTCCTCTTTCACCACCTCAGGAGCTACCACTCAGGTTTCAGGGCCTGGAGAGGAACAGGTCAAAGACCAGCTGGTAACAATAACGTCAAGAGTACTAAATTCTGTTCAAGCACCAGTCTGTAATTGTTGATCAGAAAAAAAGAAGTTGCTCAATAAGATGCTGCTAAATAAAAAGCCAACCTCAGCCTTGTAGAAATTTGGTTGTAAAATAACATTAAACACTATTTTTCCGGTCTTAAGCTCTATTTGGATGGGATTAGTTGTATATGGGCAGTAAACAAATGCATAAGAAAATAGCTGAAATATTTTCCTCAAAGAAATACTTTGCACAATCCACATTGCACAATATAATTAAATCATTCAAGGAATCAGGAGGAATTTTAGTGCATAAAGGCCAAGGTTGCATGCCTAAGCTGAATACCCATGAGACAATGAGACCTGATCTTTCAGACCACACACCGCCAAGAATCGTCATTTAATTGCAATAGCTGCTAAAACCACATGGCCAAGGAGTTAAGCTGGCAAACCTAGTGTCAAGCACTAAAATATGGAGTCAAATTTACAAATACCCCTTAATAATTGACTGTGCAAAATGGAAGCCTTTTATTAACTATGTCTAGAAGTGGCATTGACTTTGCTTTGGTTTGGAGGCATCTGTGATGGACCAACATTCAGTTGAAAGGACTGTTGTGGGCAGACAAATCAAAATTCTGATCTTTTTATCTTTTTGAAGAAATGCACACAGTTTGCTCTGGACCAAAGACAACAACGGCCATCTACACTGTTATATACTGTTATATGCATCATTAAACTTCTGTGTTGGCAGCATTTACGCAGAAATGTATATATATTTATTTACACTTACATTTACATTTAAGGTATTTAGCAGACGCCGTAATCCAGAGCGACTTACAACAGTGCTTTGATGTTACTTCAAATATCCAAAGCTAGTTTGTAGACTAGGATCAAGAGATATCCAGAGCTTGATCATGTTTAGAACCCTAGGAACCATTTTTTTTTTTTATTAGTTTAGGAACTCTTTGAAAAGATGTGTCTTTAGTCGACGTTTGAAGACCGTGAGTGACTCTGCTGTTCTGACAACCAGTGGAAGTTCATTCCACCACCTTGGTGCTAGCACAGAGAAGAGTCTGGATGTTTGTTTTCTGTGCATTTTGAGTGATGGAGGTTCAAGTCGAGCCGTACTGGAAGATCTAAGAGCTCTTGGTGCAGATCTGGCTTTGACCATTGCCATCAAGTATGAAGGAGCTGGACCGTTTTTTGCCTTGTAGACCAGAGTTAGGGTTTTGAATCGGATGCGGGCAGCAACAGGAAGCCAGTGGAGGGAACGAGTCACATGACTGAACTTCGGAAGATTGAAGACTAGTCGTGTTGCCGCATTCGGAATTAATTGTAGTGGTTTGGTGGATCGCAGTGGAAGACCAGCCATATTATATGTACATTTATGCCATTAAGCTGTTGCCCTTATCCAGGGCGAATTACTACGGGTTACCACAACAAGGTGGGCCAATGTAGTGTCAAGACAACATAATTTCAAGAGTCGTACAAGTTTTTTTTTAAATGAGACAATGCTACATATATTACAAAAGCATAACTTTTGAAGACGCTACTGATATTTGACTGAGTTGTCAACAACTCAATATAATCAAAAAATTAAATGAAGATGCCCAGACAAAACACAAATAATGGGTTCATATTGCAATGAAATACAAGTCAAAGTAAATGTTATGTTTTTGTTTGTTTTATTTGCCTTTCTTAATATAATGGCCCTTCCTTTTCTGTTTTAGGATTGTTGAGTATTGCATCAGCAGCCAGAGTCAGAGAAAGCACAATTGGCCATGCTTTCTCTGAGTGGGTAGATGGCATTTCCCTCCCACATCACTCCTAGCGTGATGTTGGTGAGTAAAGGCATCTAATAAGCTGTTGTATTGGAGCTGGGGGGCCGTGAATTTCTCTGCACAATTTTCGGAGCATTTATTGTATCAGATAAGGCATGACCTAGTTTTGCCCCTCATAGTGTTAAGGGCCTTACTTACTAGTGATACGGGGGATTCATAGGAACAGTCATTGGGGTTGTAATAAGCCTTCCAAATTGGAAAGAAAATTATGTGAAAACAGAATAGCACTGCAAGTGAATATTGCACCTACACTCATTCTCAAATCTACCTTCAAGTTTTCATACATGCTCTCAGAACTTAAAGTCAGAAGATAAACCAGGAAAACCATCTAGCTTCAACTGGCGGTTACGTTCGCAGGCTAAGTCAAGTGGAACCCTACTGCTTCCAAAACAGACGCCAGTCCTCCAGCTAACTATTCTGAAGTCTTTCTATTCAGAGTCTTCTTCTTCTTCTCCCTGCACTGAGCACTATCAGCTCGACCCAGCTGCTGTTTTTCCTTTCAGTGGATCCAATGTACACTTTGTGATCATCCGAGGTGTGAACAGAACTTCAGCTCAGCATGCTAGATGAAGCCCCCTGGGTTTTCTCAGGAGATCTGAGGATCCTGCAGCACACGCCAGCACACTTCCCCACCTCTCTCATCTCTCAGACAGAGGCCTGCACCAGCCAGTGCTCTCCACTGAATAATCCAGAGGAGAGCCTTTGGTGTGTGAATTCAGAGCGATTTGAGTCTGCTAAATATAATGTTACACAGTGAATAGAATATTACACATGGAACGTTCACACAATGGCTAAAGGATAACAGGAGGGAGCGTATGTATAATTCCGTGTGCAGAGTCATTAAACAGAAACCATAAAGAAAAATAAAGATTACTTTCTGGCCCCGGTAAAACTTGCAGCATTCCTGGGATACTGTTCACTTTATAATTTATTCTACCGCTGCCATCTGAAGTCACATCATCAATAAACACAAAAAACATGTGATCCAGGTCATACATATGTATTTACCACAGATGAAGTAGGAGATGAGAAGTTTGGATCAGAAGCAGTTCCTCACCCCCAACATTCTTTCACACGTTTTCATCTTGGGCTGTGTCTAAAATGAACCCTTATTTACATATTAGGAAACAATTGAGTACGTTGGCCATTTTTCTTAAAGTGTCCTAATAGTACAGTGAAATTCAAGCACTTTAAACTTCAACAGTGCACCTGTAATTTATAGTAAACTCACTACATGAGCTGAATGTAGACCAAAAAATCTCATTACTAATCAGCAGACAGTGTAATGATTGTAATAAATATAAGCTAGTGACAGTTATGAGCCACCAGGGTTGCCAGATTGTGAGGGCAGGCAATATCACAATATTCCAAGGTATTTTTGCAATAACCATATTTTTGCAAAATTACAAAACAGCAAAACATTCAAAAGATTATTTGTCAAGAAAATACTACTGCAACAAAATTAATGTTGATATTTTACAATGCATAATCATTTGAACATTTAGTAGGAGCAATAGAAATCAGTAATATACCAAAACTGTGGTTTAAAAAAACAATTATACAAAATAATATAATTATTAATTAATGCAACTAAAGTGCAGAATATTTAGTGTATTCATATGAAATGCACACAATCAATTATACAAAAATACCCTAAAGCTTCACAGTAAATAATAGATTTAATTAATCATTGAATCACAATATATATCATGTATGATAAAATATGGCCCGTTAAACTCCTACCAGTTACATTGGTTTCCAGCCTAAATGTGTTTCAAAACACACCAAAATGCATGGAAAACTGCTCAAAAACAGCCGATGTTCAGCGTATAATCACTATTACAGGACTTCATCCAACATGGCCTTAACAGTTAACAACTGCTGTTATCTTGCTGCTGAAATATATACAGATTAATAACTGCAAAAAAAGGGAATTTAAATGATCTTATCAGCATGTGTTTTTGTATGTATTTAAAGGATTTTGCATGATAAAACACAAGACCCTATGCAATAAGAAAAGTTAATAATTAAAAATATCTTGCAAGCATCACTGCTCGTTCTAGTTTTCAACAGCAGAACATGCTATACGCTTTCTATATGAGCGAGTTATATAGAGTATGAGTCAAATTTTCACAATAAATTGGGAGAACTTGGAGATGTCTTGACACTTTTTTTTTCCACCCAGCTATTTTAAACACAGCTGAATTTGATCTTAAACAGACCAATCTGGCAACCAATGAATGCCGTACATTTCACATAAATCCCCACCTAGTTCATTAATTTGAGTCTTATGTCTCTAAACAACAGCACATTATAAATCAATACTAAAGAGGGAGTAGGAATCCTTTGTTCAAAATCTTATATAATGAAGGCGATAAACTGCGGTAAACTAAAGCAGATTAGGGATATTTGCCTCTTTATTTATTTATTTATTTATTTATCTGTCTGCAACTACATATAGCTACAGACCCCACCTCTGCTTCATCAGTGTTGATGCCAAATTTCTTCCTCAGGCAATAAATTAATAGCCTCAAGTGACTGATAAAGGAAGGAAAAATGACCTTTCCCCACCCACCCAAAGCCTTTTAATCAAATCAAATATGTCAGTATATAGCTGATTTTGTCACAAAGAAGCTTTACGGAAACCTAGTAATTAGACAAAGAATCAAACAACATGCAAGCAAACTAGCCAATGCTACCATGGCAATTAAAACATCCGCACCCTTCTAGGGTGGCAGGCACCACTGGTGATGGGGACGCACAAAGGGGTGGGACAATTGCATAGCCAAATTGGGAGGAAAAAACTCGCTCAAAAACACCCATTCTCTCTCAATTTTTTAAAGGATTTAGTACAGACTGATTTGGATTTCTAAACAGGTGTTTGAACCACCGTAAAACATTGATTGTATTTTAACAGGCTTGTGAAATGCAACAGAACTGCCTTAAGCTATAGGTAATGTTATCCTCCCCTTCCCCCATCTGAATAGCCCTGTCCCTCGTCCACTTGGCCTTGGGGGAAACCCTGAAGCCATCTCAAGGGCCATTCCAGTTGATATGTGCCCTCGCCGTGTCGAGGGATTGAGTAAACATAAGTAGGGGGTTTAACTGCAGAAACGTGATTCATTTCCTGTTTCAAACCCAAAGAAAATGGAGCAGGAATCAGTTTATACAGCACAGCAGGAAACAACACAACGTTCAAAAGCGCATTAAAAAAACATAACATTTGATTTGCTGGACTTTAAAGTAAAGTTTAAATTTCTGATACTGATAAATGTGAATAATGGTGAATAATGCATAATGGGCCTTAAAGCCATACATTAGCTGTAAAAGTAGTGAGACAACTGGTGCAACTTCTTTCATCAAGTCTGGAAATATAGTTATCAACCAAAACTGGCAATACACAAGCATTGCAGCAACATTGTAAACTGTATTTTTTTCCATATAATAGTAGGATTCTCTACTATGACCAATTTCCTAAAAGGTTGCGCAGCTTTCAGTAGAACAACAACTCGCTTAGTCAATGTAAAATGATCTAGAGGGGTCAGGAGATGCTGAGGAGCATAGTGAGTCAATCACTTCAGACCTCCAAACTATATGTGACCTTCAAATTTGCTCAAGAACAGTAGAGCATAGAGAGTTTCAAAGAATGGATTTCCATAGCTGAGCAGCTCTATCCAAACCTTACATCACAAAACACAAGGCATCCGAACAGATACTTTCAGCAATAAAAAGTGTTAAGTATCATTATGTTTGAAATATATATATAATAATAATATTCTGGCTAATTAATTGCAGTCCACAGACCAAAACCAAGAATTTAGACCAATAATTTTAAGGACAGACTAAAAGAATATGCAATGAGGATACTATAGATCCAAGCAGACAACAATAAAGCAATTTTCAGCAGGACTGTGCGGTGTCCACTCCATCCTTAAGGAATCAGTGCTAAATATGTTACTTGTATCTGGTATTGCTCAACCAGATTTCCAAACCCACAGATTTTTTTTAGGCTGCTCTGGCCTCTAGCGTGCTCGCTGTAGCATTCCCATCCAAGATTCAAGATTCAAGATTTTTTTATTGTCACGTCACAGAGTACAGGTGTACATGTGAGTGAAAAACTTGGGTGCAGATTCCCACCAATGCGTAAAGAATAATATTTACAAGAGAGTAATAAAATAATATAAAATATATAAAAATAGGACATACAGATAACTTACAGTATAAACACTATTTACAATACACTTAATTACAATAAACATGATAACTTACACTATAGACAAATATTGCACAGAACAGATATGCACAGATGTAGATATGGATAGTGTGGAAGTAGTCAGTATGTCACAGTATAGCTATGAGTAAGTGCAGGTAAGGAATGAGTTGAGTGGGGAGTGCAGGGGGCAGAATGCTGTATAATATGGAAAAGTCTGATAGATGCAGTGTAAAGTAAAGTGCAGGGTGCAGAGTTTGTATGGGTGTCAGTGGGGTGGGTTGGGCAGAACACCGTTCTACTGGCTATTCCACAGCCTGGTTGCTTGGGGGAAGAAGCTGTCTCGGAACCGGCTGGTTCTGGTCTTCAAGCTTCTGAGCCTCCTTCCACTCGGCAGCTGTGAGAACAGGGAATGGCTTGGATGGAACGGGTCCTTCATGATCTAAATGGTGATAAATGGTAGAAAACCTGTGGCAGCTAAAGATTGCCTGAACCAAATGGCTACTGGAGCATCGAGCACTCTGTTAAAGTATCATTCTGAGGAAATGACAACAGATTGCAGCCGGCGCAGGCTTTGATTAGGTACTCCTGTAGACAGCCATTTGAAACTCCCCAACACAAAGAGGGGCGGACTGTGAAGGTGGCTTGATGGTGTTTTTCACTCTAAACCAATTCACATTCCATATGATTAAGATTCAGTGTGCTGACCTACAATCAGAGTTTTCACAACCTGCAATCGATCTGCTGAATCAAAAGACTCAGCCGTGTGCTGAGGTAACCCGTCCGACTGCACAACTCAGCTTCAACTTCGGCTTGTTTAAGCGAAAATTTCAATGTTTCGCACATTTAACGGCTGGGGCGGGCAGGCAATGTAACAAGATGTTCAGG
Source organism: Astyanax mexicanus (assembly GCF_023375975.1). NCBI lineage: Eukaryota > Metazoa > Chordata > Actinopteri > Characiformes > Acestrorhamphidae > Astyanax > Astyanax mexicanus. The sequence goes on along the minus strand of NC_064417.1, from coordinate 39,277,272 downwards.
TGGAAATAATTTCCAAGTGATTTTTACTGCCATTCTTCTGTTCAGAAGTCATAACAATTTCAGTCGCTGACTCCCACACAATCTCCATGTTTTTATTGGGATGTGTATGCCGGTCCACACTCCTTTGTTAGTGATTACTCAGAATACAAAAAATGGCAATTATATTTCCAAACCATTGCTGCATTGTTTGGATGATTCATACAGTATCCAGGACGTGTTACTGATGTCCTAAAGCCAAAGTAATATACAGTTATGACATTTAGCAGACGTTATTATGAAAAGTTACCAAAACTGTGATGTGCAACATCCTGATATCAATGAGAAATATGCTAAATCAATATCCTACATTAGTTTAAGCATCTCAAAGGTTTCTTGGCACTTGGCCCTGCTAAACTCATCTTTCCCGAACTAAGAAGTACAGTCATTTGGTGTGTGTCTGTTCACTGCCTCGCTCTACCTCACTCTGCCTCCAGTTTTAGTATGTCACTTGAGCACAGTCAGTCTGCAGTGTGAAGAGCTCCATCTGTTGCTGTATGCTGGTAATGCAGTTTGGTTTTGTTGTTGACTAGCTGTAATCACAGTTCTTTTAATGAGGTTATCAAGACAACTCACACTGTGATGATAATAAAAAGTTTATTAAACGTCTTAAAAGTTCAGAAATCAATATTTAGTGGAATAACCCTGGTTTTCATGCATCTTGCCATGTTCTCCTCCACACTTACACACTGCTTTTGGATAACTTTATGCCACTCCTGATGCAAAAATTCAAGCAGTTCAGCTTGGTTTGATGGCTTGTGATCATCCATATTCCTCTTGATTATATTCCAGAGGTTTTCAATGTGGTCGAATCAAAGAAACTTATCATTTTTAAGTGGTCTCTTATTTTTTCCAGCGCTGTATATATGTATACACATTATTACTCTGACTGTCTTCCAAGAAATGAAAGTTTGGATGTGAAAAAGACAGTAAACTTTGCAATACGAGTAGTAACACAAAAATGCTAAATTTAATTCATGTTGACTAAAGTTTGACTAAATATTTGATTTGATTTATTTCATGTTCTTTACAGATAGATAATAGTATCATGAGTTTTTGCAGAAGGTTGTGATTTCCATTCTCTGTACAAACACAATCTTGTGTATTCTTGCCATTAAAAGTTTGGACCACCATGTGTGTTAAGCTGCAAACACTAGATGCCCAGAGGACACATACATACATACATAATTTAAACCCCCTGAAAGAACATGCTCATCCTTAAAGCTCAGTAACACAAACAAATCTCTACACAAGGCCAAAATACCTGCATTCAGTTAATACTATTCTCCTAAAAAATCAATAATCCTTCTGCAGTGACACGACCCTATTTGCTTTGTTTACAGAAAGAAACTGATGAAGAACCTTTCGCCAATGGTAAAGGAATATGTCTCTGGCTATTTAAACTGCATATGTTATAAACTCTGCTGCCTGGAGAGCAGATGACTGAGCAACTGGGCCATGTATTTAACATACCGAGCTCGCAGCAAAACAACATTTACAATGCTCAATTTAACTAATAACTACACACAATCCACCAGCTGCACATCACAGCGCACGCTCATCTCATAACACTGAGCATTTTCTCCACAAGCGCACTCAGGAGAACAGCTTGACGTGTGTCTGCTGTAATGGCCAGAGCCGGCTCTCCTTTAACGTCTGTGTTTTAAACCAACTGAGAGAATGCATTAAATCTAACACAGTTCAGAGGCTGAAATTTAAATCAAAAAGAGAGAGAGGGAGATAGAAGGAGAGGGGGAGGAGAAAGGAAAGGTGACAGATGCAAGAGTGGAAAAGAGACACTGAAAGAGAAGGAAAGAGAGACTGAAGGGGTGAGAAGAGGAGACACTCGAAAGAGAGTGTGAGATACTCAAGTACAGGGGGGCAGAAGTAAGTGGGGAGAGAGAAAAGGAGAGAGAAAGAGAGTGAAGAGGAGTGATAGGTGGGAAAGAGGAGACTTACATGAGAAAGAGTAGAGGAAGAGAGAAAAGAAAATTAAAGAGAAAGAGCAAAAATATAGTGACAGAGGGAGAGGGAGAAGAAAACCAAGAGAGGCAAGAAGAAAGAGAAAGGAGAAGAAAAACAGATAGAGAGATGCATAAGATAATAGAGGTGAGAGGGATGAGAGAAGAAGAGAAAGAGACAGAGAGGTAAGGGAAGTTAAAAAAATGTGAGAGAGATGAGAAAAGAGCGAAGAGAGACAGGGAGAGAAAGAGAGAGCAAGAGAGGGAGATATAGAGGGAAGTAAATTGATAGAGGTGAATAGGGAAAGGGAGACAGGGGTTGATAAAGGTGTAAGAGAAAAAAAAGAAAGAGAAAGAGAGACAGATAGTAAATGGAGAGAATTGATACAGGAAAGAGGGGAGAGGTACAGTGAAAGAGAATTAAGACCAAAAAAAAGAGACTACAGATAAGAAAAGAAAAGAAAGGGATACTGAAGAAGAAAGTATGAAATTTGATAGAGGTTAGAGAGAGAGGGGGGCACACTGAAAGAGGAGGTGAAGAAATGAGAAAGGAAAGAGACAGAAAAGGACAGAGTGAGGCTTGAGAGAGAGAGAGAGAAAGACAGAAGTATCGAGTCATTGACGTACCACTTTGTAAAGCATTTAGTAAACACTGTTGTTCTGATGTTCTGCTGTGAGCGTGACTGTGTGGACCCGTCTGTTCTGGCTGCTCGGGGTGTGTTTTTCTGCCTCCTAGTGATGGCACGGGACACGTGAGCTGCTGTGGCAGGAGAGAGCTCTGACCGCTGCTCACGTGAGGCGATCAGAGACAGAGGAGAATTAAGAATCTCGGCTGCAAAGGAGATCAATATTACGCAAAAAAGGGAAAAGTCATCCTCAGGTGCTAAAAATAGCCTGTCTATAAAGGGGAAAAGGGGCTCGTGCAGCCCAGCAAAGCGCCACGCGAGCAAAGCGCCGCACGAGCCGGGCTGATCAGCACCACTAAAAGAAGTGATTTTTCACGTTTTGTAAACATTAAACGTGACTTCATTTCACCTGCAGCAACTGAACACGCAGGCCCACTCTGATCACTGTACCTGACGGCACCCTGCAGCGAGCAGACACACCACATGCACCAGACACCATCACACACACCATCACACAAAATGCTGAGGACATATCATTTTACTAGCATTCAATCTGAATCTAAAGCTTTGGACACAATAAAAATGTAAAGTCCATTTTAGCAAAATGGATTGTGAAGTAAAAAAAAAAAAAAGAAACAGAAAAAGAAAGCACACCCCTGTCTTTGACTCTCTCTTTGACTCTCTCTTTCCGTGACAGATGACAGATTCAAAGGCATAACCTTGAATTGCGCTGAAACAGGAACACACTGACCATAGTGCATGTCCGAGCAAATGAGCTGCAGAAAAAGAACGCCAGTGACCCCAGAAGAGAACATACCTCCAGCATCCGGACACTGCATGCTCGTGTGGAAAAAGCACTGGCGTTTGCAAGTTTCCTTATTGGCTTCTATTAATACAAAGTTTGGAATAGCTGTTTTCAATATAAGAAGCTCAATTGGCTTCAAAATTATCTTGGTACTTAATACTATTGCATCTGAAAAAAAGAAAATACTGTATCATTGAAATGTGAAACTCATATATTATACAGATGTATTACATACAGAGTAATCTATTTTAAGCATTTACTTCTTTTATTGTTGATTATGTTGATTATGGCTTACAGCCAATGAAAACCCAAAAATCAGTGTCTCAGAAAATCTGAATATTATATAAGACCAATTGGTGCTTTTGGAAGTGGGCAGTGTGCCAAGTCCTGCTGAAAAAAAATTTAATCCGCATCTTCATTAAAGTTGTCAGCAGAGGGAAGCATGAAGTGGTGTAAGATTTTCCGGAAAAACACTGCACTGACTTTGGACTAGATATAACACAATGGACCAACACCAGCAGATGACATGTCTCTCCAAACCATCCCTGATTTTGGAAGTTTCACACTAGACCTCAAGCAGCTTGGACTGTGACAACTAAAACATCCGTGTCCAACAAAAATGGTGAATGTCTTTGTCTATCTATGTTTGGCTCACCACCTAAGTTTATCACCAACTCCCCAACTCATCCCAAAAAGTACTGACTTTTGGACTCTTGGAGCACCACAGAAAACATAGTTACACTGCTCCATAGCTCAATGTTGGGAACTGCATCAGACATAGTTGCAGAAGGTCCTATTTTTGTTTTATTTTACTTCTCTAAAAGGATTAGACAAGATATCAGTGTTTACATTTGAACATCTGTGTCAGCAATATGTGAAAGTTGGAGTAGCTGAATTGATTCATTAACAAAAAACCTGTTTATCCAAAACAACAACTTTACAGGAGAGATTTGTTTTTTTTTTCTTTTAATGGAAGTCAATGTAAAAGTAGTTTACTTTAGGTCATTTTTGATAATATCTACTGGTCCATCAAGATTTTTTTTACACAGATTAAGGGAGAGTTTGTGTGTTCAAATTATGTAGTAAACTAAAAGTGGACAAAAATGGAGATGCTTGTTTTTCATTGGACAGCGACGATGTGCACTATAAGTCAGCGTGCTTTGTGATTTCACAGTGAGAAAATGTACTGTTAATCAGGGCTATAATTTATAGACAGACTGATAATTTCACAAACTGACTGATGGCAAACATGGCATCCTGTTTATCCAGTTTAAAGTCACTGGGCTCTTTAGTGTGATCTAATCTACTGCCAGTGTTTGTCTATGGAGGTTTTGTGGTTATACACTTGATATTATAAATTAGTCAGAAATAGGTGCGGCCGGAACACTGAACTCAAAAATTAGTTTTTACAGTTTCCGCAAACTGAATTGCATATTAGTGGATGTCTAGAATGTTGAATAAATCTGTGGATGATTTAATATTTTGAAACTTTGAAAGCTTTTTAGCCTAAAATTTTAGATAACAAATATCCAAAGTATTTAGAGGTGCGTTTTACTTAGTAAACACAACTAACTGCATGACTAGCCCTGTCACGACAACTGTTTTTGTTTGAACTATATTATCTTCATAATAGGATTATTTAATGCTAATGATATAATGATAATATAGCATGATTAACCAATTACTCCCTTTAAAAAAAAAGCAATGTACATTTAATCATTAAGAATAAGTTTAAATATAAAACTTTTTAAAATATCATAAATAAAACAAAAACTCAAGAAATCCACTATGTTGAAGCAAAGCATATAATTCATGTTAATGGGTTATTTTTAATTAGAAAACATTATGGACTACACTAAGGTCATCAAAAAAGAATTAAGGTCATGTCCATAAATTGTAACGTGCATTACACAAGCATTTACGTAAGCCTACAGTCACCACTCCCAATGAAACATATGAGCTAGAGGGGCATAAGGGGCTCCATCATAGAAAAATGGATCTGTGGATCTGCATTATTAGACAATCAAATATTTTAAGGATAAACTGAACTGAAATTTGTGAAGCTACACTTATCATCCATCATCAGCACCTGACATCTTAATTCTTAGTTCTATTGGTTGAACTCAATCATATCTTCAAAAAAAAAAAAAGTATTGTAATAGCTAGTGTAAAGCTTATGTAAAGTAAATATTCCAGCTGTTATAGCAGCAAACAGGGGACAAACTGTCTATTTTAGAAGAAACATTGCATCTGTATTGTGCAATGTACTGAATGTACTGAATAAAACAAAAATGATTAATATGCAGAAGACGCCCGTGTTCAGACTTACATGTTAAGATAACGAGGCCCACACGGATGCTGAGGTCCACCAGCAGCTCCCACCGGGGGTCCACCCGTGCCACAGCTTGAGGAATCAGGATCTCGGCTGGGACGTAAAACTGCAGGGCGTACGTGATGTAGATCCCGAATGAGTAGAGCAGCTTAACTGACTGGTACATCCTGCATAAAGAAAAACACACACATATCAGAGTGAGAAGGACCAAATTCTGATGGCTAGATGACTGGATCAGAGCATCTCCAACCCGTCAGATAGGAAATGTGGGGTGTTTCCAGTGTGCAGTGGTTAGAACATTACAAAAGCAGTCCAAGAAAGGACAACAGGTGATACGTTGAGATTGTCATGATTGCCTAAGGCTCATTAAAGAGACCCATAGAGGCCTCACCTCTTAAAGTAGCAGCTAACACCATCAGAAGTCTAGTGGAGTCAATGAGCTGTTTAGGTGTCACAAGGTGGACCTACACTATAGCTGTGTCCCAAAGTCAAGGTTGCAGTTAAAGTAGGCTGCATTTCTCTGCCATTATGACCTATTTGCAAGTCGACGCTGCAAAGTGAAGGGCTCTTCACATACAACAGAGAAATACAGCATTCATTCAAAATGTTTTTGATGACCCAACTGATGTATCCTTCATGAAGTAAATTCACATGTATAATGCAAAAGGAAAAAACAGTACCATTAAAAGTGGTTAAAACAAAGCCCACATAGCACAAAGTTTATTTTTAATTCTACATTATTTTTGTGAAGAAATTAGAAAGCACACATTTTACCACAGCAAGAGCAACAGCAAGAGGTGGGACCTTTTTGGTGACATCACCACAAAGCCTTGTTAGACTGTTCCAAAGGTGTGACCAACAGGATACCAAGAAGGAGTCTTCATAAAAAAACAATAGGCAGGTAATTTTAATGTGACAGCCCATCAAAGATCATTTAATTTTTTTTTTATAATTAACAATAATTTATTGAGGGGAGATGGCGCTCTCTCCCCACATCACTCCTAGGGTGATGTCCACAGCACAGGGCGTCTGTGAGCTGATGTATCGGAACCGAGTCGCTGCGCTTTACTCCAAGCGAGCTGGCTGCTCTGCAATGCTGCATCAGCAGCAGCAGCTCGAAAATAAGCGGTGGCTGACCGCTTCACCCTCCTGGTGTGTTGGAGCATTACTAGTGATAAGGGCAGTCCTAGTGAGTGGGTTGGGTAATTGGCTGTGCTAAATTGGGGAGAAAATGGGAAAAAAAAAAACTGCTGGTGACATTACCACAAAGCCTTGTTAGACTTTCCAAAAGTGTGACCAGCAGGCTTCTGGTTAATTGTTTTAACATTTGATTAGGTTAAAATTGCAATACAGACCAAATATATAAGTTCTACCGTTAAGAATTGCCTGAAGCAAAAGTGGTTTTCTACATTAATGGGTTAAAGTGGGTTAAAGTGGAGGCCAAATTCCATCCGTGTCCAACAAAAATGGTGAATGTCTTTGTCTATCTATGTTTGGCTCACCACCTAAGTTTATCACCAACTCCCCAACTCATCACAAAAAGTACTGACTTTTGGACTCTTGGAGCACCACAGAAAACATAGTTACACTGCTCCATAGCTCAATGTTGGGAACTGCATCAGACATAGTTGCAGAAGGTCCTATTTTTGTTTTATTTTACTTCTCTAAAAATAGTTGCTGCGCTTTACTCCAAGCGAGCTGGCTGCTCTGCAATGCTGCATCAGCAGCAGCAGCTCGAAAATAAGCGGTGGCTGACCGCTTCACCCTCCTGGTGTGTTGGAGCATTACTAGTGATAAGGGGAGTCCTAGTGAGTGGGTTGGGTAATTGGCTGTGCTAAATTGGGGAGAAAATGGGAAAAAAAAAAACTGCTGGTGACATTACCACAAAGCCTTGTTAGACTTTCCAAAAGTGTGACCAGCAGGCTTCTGGTTAATTGTTTTAACATTTGATTAGGTTAAAAATGCAATACAGACCAAATATATAAGTTCTACCGTTAAGAATTGCCTGAAGCAAAAGTGGTTTTCTACATTACCAGCCTTCAGAGGATGAATGCTAACAAGCAAGCCAACTGGATTTACTGCCACTCTCTGGCTTGTGTTCACTGAACAGCTCTACAAGGTTCACTTCCGTCATTTCCAGATTTCCAGATTGAAATCGCAAGTGGCTACACCATCTAAGAACCAAATTATAAATATAGATGCACTACCCATCAAAAAGAACTGCACAAATGTCATACACTGATGTTCAGCAGCTGTTTGGAATGGGTTTTAAAGAATCTATCTCGTCTTTGTAATAGATAACCACACAGAATGTGTTGATAAGCTGACAATACAATTCAAGATGACACGCTGCTCATGAAGTGATGGAGTGGGTGGAAGAGTGAGGAAGGTCAGTGATGTCATGGACTGCAGAATAAACAGATTTAAACACAAACAGACAGCTTGTGAAGCTCTCTATTGTGTTTAAATCTGGTTCTCGTGTGGTTTGTGACATCGCCTGACCTTCTTCCACTCCATCACTTTGTGAACAGTTTGTCATCTTAAATTGTATTGCAGCTCATCAACACGTTGTATGTGGTCATCCACAGAGATCCACTTAAACCCAGTGGGTTTGGAATGTGTGGAGAAAGAAAATAATCCAACCAGTTTTGGAGGTGTATGAACAGCAGTGTAGAATGAAGCGATTTCTATAGATCATTCCTGACAGAGCACTCTTGGGTTGCTTTAGTGATGTGTTTTGAGAGGTCCAGTGGACTAAGACCTGGTTAACATTACATGATTTTAGATCTGGTTAGATCTAGTTACTGTGATCTGGAGATAGCCAGTTTGAATTTTTATTTCTGAGAGAGCACTTTATGGTCCTCTCCACCTTAATCATAGTGTGATAATGGCCGGCACAGGCATCTGTTGGCTGATTTTTCAGGGCTGGGTTGCTGCACTTTCCTCTGAGCAATTTGGCTGCCCAGTGATGACTAAGCTTGATAGCATGATGTTCTGTTCTGCTAGGAATCCTGACACTTGATTTAACCTACTGTGCTCTCCACATGCTGCAGGTTTCCACTGCCAGAGGAAGCAAAGCAGCCCCAGAGCATCACCATTCCATTTAATGCTGTCAGGGTGTTTTTTCAGGGTATGCTTTTTTTTTCTCTCCTCCAGTCAACCGGCTGTTTCATTGCTGCACAGAACAGAATTCAAAAATGTATGTGGCTGATTCATATGGTTTTGAGCATACAAGACATATTTCCTTGAGTTTTGAGTCAGTAGAGGTGTACAACCATGAAGACCTCCAGTGTTACCTTTAGTATGTCCCTGCTGCCATTAAATGTTGCTGAAGGTCTTCGATTTTGTGCTTGAAGTCACATGTGAGTTTTGGACTACCTGCCTTTTCAGGAATCTGGCAGCTCACCTTTCAGACACGACCAAGTAGTGTAGACAGTGTTCTCAGTTTGCAAACTTTGGACTTAAGAAATATGCTTACAACTCAATCTATAGGAACATTAAGATAGTCTTCGGTAGCCTCATTTATTGCATCTTTTTCTGTGATTAATAAATGAATGCAAGTTAAACTTGAATAGCATCTTTCTAGAGTACCCAAGGACACTTTACTGTGAATAATCCTTACAATATTTTACACTCAGCACCAACATAAAAGAAGCAATCAAACTGAGTTTTTTCCCTGGAAAGAGTCGTCCACCTTGAGTACTGCATTGAGCACTATTAAGACTGACCAGGACAAAGTGCCAACCTAGGGGATCTGACCCAGGACTAAATGCCAAACCATATCTAGGATTCTCGCATTCACACTCATAAATACACAATCATACCAGGGCAAAATAAGGTAAATTGTTTTTTCAATAATTTCAATTCACCTCATCTCCATGTTCTCCACTCAGATAAAGACTTGAACTCAAGACCCCTGTACAAAGAGGTTAACATGCTAACCATCAAGCTGCCACTACTATAGCTAGCCTGAACTCTTGTCAGATTTTTTTTCAGTGAGCTCTTTTGACTTCTAACATCCGATCAAAAGCCACAGTCAACAAACCCCTTGGGGTTCCAGGTATTTGATCTGTTTTATCTCAAGCACATCAGATGCAACTAATGAAGTACTTGATTTGCCACTTGATTGCAAATGTGTGCTCTTCTGAGGGATCCTATTCATTTGGGTTGAATAATTGAGGCAGCAGAAATCATTAAAACTGACATATTGTGTTGACCTTAAATAAAACACTTATTATATTATTATTATTATAGTTTTTTAAGTTGTTTTACAGGTTTAATGCAAATACCTAAATGTTTGCAAAGGTTTCTAGTTTCTGATACTGTATTTTTGCTCTCTTTATGATTTTAGGATCTGTAATTACATAGTGGATAATTTGGGAAATTAAAATGAGGCTTAGACACAACTGAAGGTATTATAAAAATCCTGATATGCCCATTTATGAGAGCACACATTGTCATTATGTTAGGTATTAAGTTTAGACTGATTAATCAAAAGCGGTAATCCATTTGAGAACATGTATTGCCAGCGATTTCATCATGCTTGTCTTCATGGGAACACCACAGTAACATTCATCCTGACTTTGGCTGACTTTAACACAGCTGATCAGCCTAGTTCCTCTATAATGTTGGCAGGGAATTTGAGAATTAAATAAATATCCAATAGGGGATCATTGAAATAAGATAAAATAAACTGAAGTAAAACAATGACAGATTGCAGATTAGAAGACTCTCCTTTACTCACTCACTTGCTAAGCCCCAACTCTTTACACAATAGCGATTACACAACTGATTTGAAGACGTTAACAAAAGTAGGATCATATGACTCAGTTTCGTTTGGACTCCAGCTTTCTTTGGTTTCGCATTGATGGACGTCTTAAAGCCTTAAAACGAAATCTGTCTGATAAACAGATAAGTTAACGTAGATACAGACATGCAATTGTCGCTGATGCTTTACATAATCAGCAGCTTTTCCCACAGATGACTCATTTGTCTCATACGAGACACTTGAATCACTGCGTGTCCCTAATTGCTCCTGGCTGGGGGGTGACTGACGCCTCTGCCCGGCAATTGGAATTTACATACAGCCTGTCTCTTCAGCATTCCCAGCAGACTTCCTCACGCTGACAGCCTCAGACTCAGCAGACGCCTTTTCAGGCCCGGTGCCCACTTTTTTTTTTCAGTTTTTTTTGATATCTTTTCTGGTCAGCTCTTTTTTCTTCCTTGCACTCAGTGACCTGTTCAGGCTGCATCCTCGGCACTCCCGCCACCACTTCCCGAGCCGGAGAAAGAGCCTAAGAGCAACCTACTGCCTCTGCTGCCCAACTCGATTACGGGGAGCAGCGGTAGGCTCACTCCTGTAAATTGAATTCCTCCATGATCAAACAGTCTAAATGCGCTCGCCTTCAACACCTGAAAATTCGCTCGACTGATGGTGCGTGTGGTGTCCGCCCATAAAGCGTATTAGAATGCACGGAGGAGCCTTGACGATATTAAAGCCGAGAAGCAACGGCAGGCAGGGGGCGGGCCGGCCGACAGTTCTGCGCGTGAATACAACAACTCTCTTAGAAAATTCAACCTTCTTTGTGATGGCGTATTAACGCATGGCCTTTTTTATGCCCTGCCTGTATGGCTCGTGAGCATTTTCCTAAGTAGCATGGGAAAAAAACAGATCAATAGAATAACGCTACCGGGATGAGTCACTTTCACTGAGTGGAAGAACAGTTGAGGGAAAAAAAGCAATGTGCCTATGTGTGTGTTTGTTTGTGTGAAAGAAACTCACCAGCAGTCTGGTAAGTTGAGGGTAATGCTGCCCCCAATGTGACTTCCAAAGCAGATGTAACCAATGGTGCCCAAGGAAATGTACAGAAAAGTGACGATGCCCATTCCAAGGTACAGGACTGCACTGAATCTCTGAGGTTTTTGCATTTTGTTCTCAAGTGGTAGAACCTACATGTAAGAAGAAAAAGAGCAAATGTTCAAATAAATACAGGACATTTCTGATCAGGGGCATTTTCTATTTTCTAAAATATCTATATTTTCCATCTCTACTTAGTTTGAATTGCTGTGGTAAGATCCTAAATGGGCATTTCATGTTAGAATGCACTTCAATACAGCTGACTTACAGAAATTCTTCAAACAAGAGGACGATACTGGTGTTGTGAGAGGTTTGCTTTCAGCAAAAGTAATAAATGATTAATTGAAAGCCTTGTGCATCACAATTCATATGAGGATCTAAACACATTTAGCTGCTTTCTTTCTTACAATCCTTTATCACAACACTTTAATCATTAAGTATTAAGGAACATGATATCATTTTTGATGTCTCAAGTGGTTGATAGTGTATTGATTAACACACTGATTAAAGAGACACTGTTTAAAGTACAGAAATAATAAAAAAAAAAAAAAAACTCACCACACCAATGCCTTCAAAGGCAAATATAGCGGTCCCGAAGAACAGTGGGTAGTCAATGGGCCTTCCAACCTTCGGGAGGTCAATAGGATTTGGAATATGCTGAGGATATAAAAGAAAGACATTGACTTAGACAAAGCTTAGACACAGGCATGCAAAAAAAATCATAGCTTTTCAAGAAAAAAAAGACAGTGGCTTACAAGCAGAGGCAGTTGCTAAACACAAATGTTAGACAAGTAAATGCAGATGTTCCAAGCAGAAATGGAACTGATCCAACCCTATTTTAGTATCAGGTCAAATAATAATATATATCATATAATATAATATCATCATTAATGCATCAGATACAGGACAAACATTGTCAATAGCTCGTGCTGGATCATAAATCAGCCGGACCATAACATAAGATGCATCACAGATCCAGATTGCATTATACATCGTATTATGAACCTGTAGCAGCCTCAATCTGTGTGAATCAGCATTAGCTGTTGGTTTGGCTAAATTGTTTGTTTGGAGATATTTTAGTCTGTAAACTGTAAAAGATAAGAGTTACTTGTTGAGGGGGAAATAAAGTCATACAATCTAACGAGTTTAATCATGCACCTCTCAAGGTTGCACATGAGAGTACCAGAAGTTGGTACTAGCAAATAACAAAAACAGTTTAGAAATATTTCATAATTTTTATACTGGAAAAATGTACTCATTTCTTCAACAAAGAAGTGCTAAATTTGTAAAGCGTTTAAACTTTCATTATAAGCCTTTTAAACATGCTCTGGCTGTATGTATAGCATCAGCTCACTAACCAGTCAGCAAACAGCAGCAGTAATGTTAGCGTCTTTACTGCCAAACATCCCATTTTCTGTAGAAATTTGTATATTTTAGGTACATTTTCTTGCCTTTTTAAGTGACATACATTCCAAAAAGTAAAATTAATGTATCTGTGTATACAGCTTTGGAAAAAATAAGAGACCACCTAAAATGATTTTACCAAATTGAAAACCTCTGGAATTTAATTTTTGCACCAGGAGTGGCATAAAGTTGTCCAAAAGCAGTGTGTAAGACTGGTGGAGGAGAACATGCCAAGATGCATGAAAACATGTGATGCATGTGTTTAAAAACCAGGATTATTATATTGTATTGATTTCTGAACTCTTAAGGCTTTTCTGTAAATAAATGCTCTTAATGACAATATTTTTATTTGGAATTTGGAAAATGTTGCCCACAGTTTAGACTAAAACAATAAAGTTGAAAATTTTACGCAAACATATACCTATAAAAAGCAAAATCAGAGAAACTGATTCAGAAATTGAAGAGGTCTCTTTATTTTTTTCCAGAGCTGTAATAGCAATAATAAAACAGCAATAATATTAGAGTCTTGTGTCATAATGCGTATCAGTATCGTTAGTTGTGTATCAGAATCGGATTGGAACTGAAAAATTGTGCATCAGCCCGTCACTAGTTTAAAGCTTCAGGCAGGTGGCTTTGGATAAAAGAAGACCTCGAGTGCGAGAGGCACATTAAATAGCAGTGCAGCAGGGTTCCCCGGAGAAGATTTGCAAGATTAGGGAAGCGAGAGAAAGCGAGGGGGAAAAACAACCAAACGAATCCCCGGTACAACATTTGAAACACAAATTAAAACAGGCCCATAATTGGAAAACCCTCAAACATGGCGATGAATTCATCTTTCCAGTCAGTTAGGACTTCTGTACACATCTCTGAGACTCATCTCCCCAGCGTGGAACTTATCTGCTACCGGCGCATCTTCCACTGCAGAGATAAGCCACGCTGCAGGCATCAGTGTTCAAATCACAGCTGTGTCATGTTCAATCTGGGGCTGGAATCCTTGGAAATGCTCTTTAGGAATGAAGGACAAATGTGTTTGCTCTCTCCTCCATAAGTACATGTAAATAGGGGTCTGGTCACATGTCCAAAGCCAGTCCTTCTCCTTCAAGCAGCTTAAAGCACTGCTTGAAGCACAGTCTGTGGAAAGGTCAGTGGTGTGGTGCTGCACATGTGGTGGACGATGTGTGTGTGTGTCTGTGTGTCTGTGTACTGCATTTGCCTCTCAAATTCCTGAACATATCACACTCTTAATTAAAGCTTATAATTAAAAGCTGGCAAGTTAGTTTCTTTGTGCCAAGCAACAGAAGGACCACTCCAGGTTTCTATAAACAATCTTTCAAAACATTGTTCTTCAGAGATTCCATTTTGGATGTGTAAGAGCATGAAGCATGTTTTAACCTCAATTAATTTGTATGGCACATCTAAAGATGTTTATTTTTGTCCGAGGATTAGGTGTTAGGTTTAGGACCAGAGGAGGAATTATGTTTAGGTTTTGGGTTAAGACCAAGTCTATGGTTAGGATTAGGACTAAGAATAGGGTTGAGTTTAATTATTAACACTAAATAAACACTAAATTTTAAAGAATTTCCTTAGAAGCAAGCCCCCCACAAAAAACAGTATAAAAAAAGAACTTCTGAAATTCTGAAGTTTCTCAGATATTCTACAAAAAACACAAACCTGGCAATCACTTTATACACAGGAAAACAGCTACGTCCACTCCTCACTTCTTACAGCATGCAGCAGCTATCTACATATCACAGACATCCAACCAGCCACTAAATGCTTCCAGTAAGAACTGGGCGGAATAAAACACATCCTGGGAGATGTCCCGAGGCTGTCGCTCGCAGTTGCCTCTTCATCCATAACCACCAGGGTTCAATCAAGAACGAGAAAGAGGGGTGTGTGTCTGGGGGGGATTAGTCTGCGCGTGCCCACAAATGTAATTATTTCATAGCTCATGTGCTTGAACGCTTATATATTTCAGAAGTTCACTGCAAACAAAATGAAGCAATGAAGCATCCACAGTATGTATGACTTACATACGTATTATCAGGACTTTATTTTAATATGATCACACATCAGGAGATTAGTTAGGATTTAATCTTCACGTCTGTGAGTGTGCATGTGCGTGTGTGCGCGTGTGTTCGTGCATACCGTTAGGCAGAAGTAGTAGATGAGAACCAGGCTGGCACACATGACTATGTTGGCCACAAAAGAGAAAGGGGCCAGAAATTTGAGGTTGCGGGTGAACACCAGCAGAATGATGAAGGGGAGGATGAAGAGCATGTAGAGTCGGGAGTCGTAGCTGGGAACAATCACTGCAGTCTGGTTGGTGTCGCAGTTCACCGTGGTCCCGTTTGCAGCCTCGACCACCTGAACATTGAACATGGTTGAACATGGGAATCTGGGATTTAAAAAAAGGACTGAAAAAGTGACTTTAAAAGAAATCAAAAACTCTGTTCAGAAATAACTCACCGGTGCTAGTCATGCTTATAAGGCTAGTAATCTTATCAGTTAGAAATCTAAAAGGCATCAAGGAATGCATATACTGAGTATTTTATTTTTTTCTCTGATGTAGAAACAGTAAGAGTAAAAATGTAAAGATTGTGATATATTGCATCGCTTTCATTTGCAATACTGTTTTAATACATGGTGTCAAATATCAAGATTGTATTGAAATATAGACATGCTAAATTTCCTTAGACTTGCCCCCTAATCTGACTTACTAAACTTTTTCCTAAACATTACTCCACATGGTGGCACTAATCAAATGATAAGGGTAAACGTGCTGTGAAGAATATTGGTTGTCAAATTCTGTGAAACTGACACCAATAAATCCATAATTCCTGGTATTTGCTAATTTAGGAGTATTTAACCCTCTTCAGTAACACAGATGCCCAGAAATATCGTTGAGAATTGTCATGTGGTATTTCAAGTATCGTAGAATCATAGTTTTGTATAGTTTTTAATGCCCTGTGATTTCCACCCCTAACAAACAGCAAGCCTTTGCTACAATGCAAATGGTACATGCCTTAGAATAAAACATGCTATATTTCCTTAAAACAGAAAAAAAAGATAAGCTCAAATTTTATTCGCTGGTTTACAGCACCAGCAATAATGTACCCAATTCTTACTGGACTTCCAATGTGATGCTAGTGATGGTAGCAAGATGAAGAGATTGTAGCCAATTAGCTTTCAGTCTCAACCTTCTCACTTTTCCAAGCTTGTCTTTCTTGGGTCTTAGCCAGAAATGTTTGTTTGGCCTGTGCTATTATTTTCTTACTTTTTATTTTCCCACAGTTTTTAACCCTTTCAGACCTGAATTTTGTTCCAGTAATGAAAAAATATAATGCTGTTTTCTCTGTATAATGCACACAAAATAAGACATTACTATCCTAATATAAAATCTATATGAAATAAATCCAATTAATATTTTTTTTTATTCCTAAACATAATAAAAAGTGTTCTGAATCACAGAATTTACAAAATTAGCTTGTATTATTTTACCTCATTTGTTCTGTAGAGCTGACGTGCCCTAATGTCTGAATTGCTGATTCTTTTTTTTTTGTCCAGTGCAGTGGGCAGGGATAAACTACTGTCTCATTGGCTGGTTTACGATCTTTTTTAAATGGACAACAGGTCTAAATTAGTGTTCTGTGCAACAAAGCATTTGAAAAAATACATGATGATGTCCATTGTAATTGAAGCAGGGTCTACAAGGGTTAAAGTGCTTTTCTGCTATTGTAAGAAGGCGGGGTTACACTTAGGAATGTGGTGATTGACCGCCTTGGCTGGAACAGACCATTACAAGGGCATTTCTGTTAATTACACAGAGTAGCTAAGTTTTAGTCATGCTGTCAGGCAACAGTTTATACAGCACTTTTTTTTGTTTTTTTTTACACACGGTTTACAAAGTGAAGTACAGAAAATAGAATAAATAAACAAATAAGTAACTTGTTGCATCCTAAGATTTGCCAAAATTAAAATAATTGAGCACAAGTATGGTATATATGGTCGTCTTGTCTTTAAATTAGAGTTGGATAATATGGTAGTTACTGTAACAGTGAAACATAACATTACATCCCATTATTGCTGTTTTCAAAATGCAGACCAAATTCATATGTTTACAACAGTCCTGTTTATAACCATTTTAACCAACCCTTTCAGTTGTTATATTTATATGATTTAATAATCATTTTAATTACTATTAGCTACACTAATACATAAACTGCCTTATTCACTGATAAACTCACACCCACATCCTTGAGAGTGTTTCTGATCAGTCACACACGTGTAAGAGATCATTTCTTCATTATTAGAAAATATTTTTTTCACTAAAATAACTATTTTATGCCTTCACTCATAAAGCAACACACCAAAGTAATCACAAATACAGGGTTATTTAAATATGTATTTAAATTTCATGGACACTAGATTTTTCTTACAATGGAGAACCTCCAAACAAATGCTATATATTTCAAGACTAGACAAGACAAGACTCTCTGGAACACTGCTCCTTAAAGAATTTGAGCCAATTTTGGATTGAGCACAGCACAGTATGAAAAATATACCAAAAATCAAAATGCATTTTGTGTATATACTGTGGAACTAATGGATATTAATTTTGTATTCCAAACTTTTTAAACTTAATAAAAAAGCTACATAAAATGATATATCACATGTTGTCAAACTTTAATTAAATACTGCAACATTGTTTAAACCTATTTAAAATACAAATATGTTAATCAGAATATTTTTTGCTTAATACATTTACACAAAGCAGATGTGGCACAGACAATGAAATGTGTAATGATGTGTAGCATCACTTAACAACTGTTATCAGGGTACAACCAAAAGAAAATGGTACGTTGTAAAATACAAACTGCACTAACCATACAGGTTCCTCACTTTAACTGTTCAGCTAGAAGCCAGTAAAAGGCAAATGCTGCCCTCTCGTGGAGAGAAATTAGAATGACATATTAAGACAGACACCTTGTGTAATATTGACATCATAAACACTGTGCAAAAACTCACACTAGAATATTGTAGGGTCAATGTATTGTATAGACAAGATACCACAAATACCACAAATAATTGTTCATTTAAAGCACCTTCACTCATAGCAGAACATCCTGGCTAGAAATATGCAACCTGTGCAACAGCCTTTTGAACAAAATAAAAAATATTACTATTGCACTACATCTTAAACTAAACATTGCATTTAGGAACATATGTTAATCAATGTGAAAATGTCTACAAAAGTTTGCTGAGTATTTTGGAATATTAACACTCAAAGGCCTTTCCCAAAGTTTTTTTCTTTTAACAAGTTTTATCTTACATTCAGCAAGCACTGTCTGGATGTGAATAAAAGAATATAAAACTACATAATGTAACAAGACATGGACTCAGTACAGACCAGAAAATTAATAAGGCAAGAACTTTAACCTCAAAGCACATGCTAAAGTAATTAACCCATGTATATATATATAAAAGCATGTTCTGTCCTATTTGGAGTCACCATTGTGAGAAACATCACAGACGCAAAAAAAATAGTAGCATAACCACTGAAACTATCTGTGATATCTATCTATGCTTTTGCTTTCACATTGTTTGATCTTACTAAGTTATTTTACATTTATCCTGTTTGATTCAATTTATCCTGTGGTTTTATTTGGTTGACATTTTTTAATATATGGCTGTATTTGGTAAATTAAAACCCATTTTGAGCTAATTCTGAGGTAAAGAGCAGTGTTTGGACACACACCTTTCAAAAAGTTTTTCTCTTGTCAGTTCACAGAATATATTTCCAAATGTTTTGGGGATCATAAAGATGTTTTATAGCAAAACTGAGACAAGCCTTAAATGTTCTTTTTGCTCAGCAGTGTTTTTTGTCTTGGAACTCTGAGGCAACTGAGGCCTGCAGTTCTTTGGATGTTGTTGTGAGGTCTTTTGTGACCTCTTGGATAAGTCATCCCTGCGCTCTTAGGGTAATTATGGTCGGCCAGCCACTCCTGGGGTGGTTCACCATCCATGTTTTCGCGATTAGTGGATTATGGCTCTTACTGTAGTTTGCTTGAGTCGCATAATTTTAGAAATGGCTTTAAAACATTTAACAGAGTTTTTCAGCATGATGTCTAGTTTTTAAGCATCTATTGGTCTAATTCACTGTGTCAGGCAGGTTTTATAATCTATTTAAGCGATTTCTTGTTTGAGAACAGGTCTGGCAATAATCAAGCCCTGGATATGGCTACAGAAATTGAACTTAGGAGTGCTAAAGTGTGCGGTTAAGATATGACTTGCATATTAAGCTGCATCTAGATTTACCTGTGGTTTGCTGCAAACATGAGAATTTGAGATATGTATGCCATGCAAAACTGAAACTAAAGGCCTCTGTGTGTGCCTCTATACCTCAAAAAATCCACAAAATACTTATTTTCTACAGAACATGACTGAACTGAACTAAAAGGAACTTTACAGACTCTCAGTCCATAAATATAACAGACACACTGCATTTGGACATTTGGACTAAAATCACTGAGATACTCTGGTAATAATTACTCTACAACCCATGTAAAACTTATCGTGTCAAAACGGCTTAAATTGTGAGTGTGAAAATCTCCTCACCTGTTTGATGTTGTCACTGAGGAACACAAAGTATACACAGCAGAAGCCCAGCTGAGTGATGATCAGGAACATATTCACCAATCGTCTAAAATTAAAACAGAAAGAATAAAAAAGAAAAGAGAGTTTTGTGCATTTCATAACCAGATAGAATAAGTAATTTACTTTCCTCTATAACAGGGGTGTCCAAACTACGGCCCGCGGGCCATTTGCGGCCCGTTTCCTTTTTTGGAGCAGCCCGCAAGGTATTTTAGAAATAGAATGAAAGTTGGCCCGCTGTTAAGCAGGTTTTTATAATGTGAGATTCAAAGTTTGAACGCTAGGTGTCAGAAACGGGCCAAAGAGTCGTAAAGCGGAGAGAGCGCATTTCTAGCGCAGAAAAACGGGGCAAAAGAGTCTAAAAGCAGAGAGGGTGCACATTTCTAGCGCAGAAAAACCGGGTAAAAGAGTCTAAAAGCGGAGAGGGTGCGCATTTCTAGCGCAGAAAAACGGGGCAAAAGAGTCTAAAAGCGGAGAGGGTGCGCATTTCTAGCGCAGAAAAACAGGGCAAAAGAGTCTAAAAGCGGAGAGGGTGCGCATTTCTAGCGCAGAAAAACCAGGTAAAAGAGTCCAAAAGCGGAGAGGGTGCGCATTTCTAGCGCAGAAAAACGGGACAAAAGAGTCTAAAAGTTGCCGTAATTAAGGAGTTTAATATTAAGACATCATGAAATTAAACATCAGTTTGAAAAATCTTAGTTTACACAACACTGTCAAAGATAAAGATAGTTAGTCAAGTAAAATGTTGTGTAGATGAAATAATCAGGAAAAAAGTATTATTTAAAGTGGTATATTTCATTATTTTTTATTTTATAGTTTTATTACATTTTGTGGCCCGTGACTTCAAATATATTTCTCCTTCTGGCCCCCAACAAAAAAAGTTTGGACACCCCTGCTCTATAAGGACACAAAAGTATTAGGATATTAGGACACCTGCAGGAGCTTTTGGGTTTTCCCAGTCTAAACTTATATTTTAATATAAGTTTAATTAATAAATTAATAATTAATAATTAATAAATGACTTTGCTATAACAGCTCTAACAGCAGGAGTGGCAGTATTTACTGCAGTATGCTTCCCAAACTTTGTGTCTGGACAATTCGCGGAGGAGTTGCTGTGGTTTCTAAATGCTTCTGATTTTTAATAGTACCACACTCAGCTGATAGTGAAATATTTTGGAATATCTATCAAAGATATTGATAGAAAGGTGATTTCCAGTGGTGCCATTCTATTACAGTAAGATGCAATTAATTCAGTGAGCTCTTTAGAATAATTTATTCTTATATGTTTGGTGATTAAGGAATACAAACGTGATAATGGGACTGAATGAGACACAAAAACGCAATTATTAAGGAGTGAACCCCAATATTTACGTCCATATATTGCATTTTAAAAGGCAGTAACGTAACCTACTGATCAACAAAATATGAAAAAAGTCTAAAGGAGACATTTGAAGCAGATATACAATACAGCAAAACATTAAACTCATTACGTTTGCATGTTTTGTTATGCATAAATATTAAAGAAAATCAATTAAATTAAATTTGAATTCAGTGTTGAATGAAAAGTCAGGTTTCACCATGTGATGTGTATGAAAAATAAACAAATCATTAAACCAGCATTAAGTAATTCACCTTCCCCAACGAGAATGATTCCTCAGCCAAGACACATTCTCCATTCCATACTCTACTGCATCCCCGTACGTCAGGAACGGTTTCCCAAGCCTAGAAAAGAAAGTAAAAGTCAAACCATCCAAAAAAAAAAATGTATGGACATGCATGTGCCCAAACAGGTTTCATATCCACGAGACAGATGAGCAGAAACACATTTTTTCTACATGATCATCTAAAGCATTACTCATACTATCAAAGTCTCTTTTCTGTTTTAGTGAAAAGGCAACATTACCACTAAAAGTAACACCACTGCTTTACACAGGGAAACTATAAACTAAACAATATTTGAAAATATTTGCTCACATAACAGTTTGCATGTGCTGCCAATCTGACACTGTGTATATAAAAGTCAAGTCCAAGAGCTTCTGTTAACAATTCATTTGCATTATAATCAGTAATCAGACTACTGTTAAGTATGAGAGAAAAAAAATATATATATATACAGTTTACAGTATAATAAAGTCATGCATTAAAAATTTGAATGGCAAATTACAGGTTGAGTCAAAAGTCACAAGACACCATTGTTTTTTAGAAACGAAAGGGAAACACATCTGAATACCTCAGCTAGTAATGGGAAGGAAAAAAAACAAAAACAAAAACAAAAAATAAACAATACACTGCTTTGCTTAATTTTTTTTTTGCAATATACTGCAATACATTGAATTGTAACCCCTGTATCATGATGTGCATCATATAGCCAGGGTAATGCCTATACACAGCCCATTTAATAACCTTTTTTAACCTTTTATTTTTCTCTCCTCTCACATGAGCAGACCGCATCAGGCTAGTGACGCAAACTGTTTATGTGGCTTGTCTACAGTGGTTTTGGTTGCGCTGATACACAGCCCTCTCATATATCCTATAAAGGTTTTAACTTTGTAACAAAGCGATGTTGTGTATTATGTGCTACATGTAGGAGTAGATTTTATAAAGTTAAAATCCCTGAATGTCTGAGAGTAGTATCTAAGAAAAAGTAAACAGTGATGTCCTAGAGTAATAACGTGATGTACACGGATACAGGCGTGACTTACTTCCTCAAATGACTGAACTGAGTAAGCAAGCTCTGGACAAACAAATGAGGTTTAACAGCTGTTTAACCAAGACACTTACTTAGCACTTAGATGGTGGGAACATTTCACCAGAATCTGCATGCAATGCACAGCCACAATGCCCATCACGAAGAGACTCAGAGGACCCACCTGCAGACAGTTTCACAAAGTCAGTTGTTAATGAACTGAACATATTTATAATATACCTAATATACAAGTTTCAATGAAGTGAATTCAACAATCAGTATATATATGGTTACTGTCCTGCAAGAGCGTTCATAGTTTTTTTTTTTTTTTTTTTTTCATTTTTGCTGTTTTTAAATTTTTTTTTAGATTATTTGGATCTGGCAACAACAATAATGTTATTTTTTGTGACGACAGAGTTTTAAAACACTAAAGTAATGTAATAAAACAGCATCATTAGAGCTGGATCAAAAAGAAAATCTGTTTTTCTCTAGATTAAAAAGAAAACTCATATCCTATATATAAAAAGCCTTTCTTAATCCTTTATATACTGACATGCCATAATTCATGTGATACCAGTATGTAACTTGATCATTAAGTGTTACCACAGGAGATGGTATTAATTGTTAGTGGGGTTAAATACTGGTCAGTGTGCTCATGGCAAGGTGATAGTTTGGCAGGTGATAGGTGGCATAGTTTGAGCGAGGTCTGATAGTGGGTGAGGGGAGATGGATTGGGAATACTTTATAAAGGGCATAACCACCCAAAATGGAAAGTGCATCAGATGAAAAACAAACGACTGGCAGAAATCACATCCACATTCAATGCAGGTCTCAATTCATTTTCTAGATTCCATTCCAAAAGTCGTAGGACATGAGACTAGTTTCTGTCTCATGATATGTGGCATGCCAGCGTAATTTAGCATACCTTTTGGTTGCACATTATTGACTTTTGTTCTGACTGCCTGCCCTTTATTGTTTCCATAGTATCAGTCTTTTTTTTAAGTGAGTTTTATATGATACAGGCCATTAAAGCCAAGCACACAAAATGTGTATAATGTATTTTTTAATGTAATAACTTTAAACTGATAATAGAGACCTACCACAAGCCCTGCATTCTTCACAGCAAGAGGCAAGCCTAGCAGACCAGTGCCGATGTTTCCTTTCAGTAAATGAATTAAGGTCTGAAAAAACCTGTAAACACAAGAAGCAGAGCCTGAGACCAGCAGTCTAATCAGAACAACTTCAGTCCATTCACACTAAGTTACTGTGACTGGTCTTACGAGGATCCGGTTCTGCCTCCAATTCGCTCGTACTGTCTCTGCATGCGGGACGGGGAATGGACGGGCTCTTCGTCCTCTGTTGGACTCTCCTCTGTACAGGAGAATGCAGGCCCTGAAAAAAAGTTTAAAAGACATTTTTATTCATCATTTTTCTATGTATTAACTTTAATAACTTTAATAATTGACAAACTCTTAATTAGTATTAATATTTATATTGGTGCAAATGTAAAATAAAGAAAAAAGAAAAAGAAATCCCCAATGCTCTTTATAATGAAACCAATATGGGAGAAGGAAAAATCATTCTTAGTAAGTGGATTTAATGTATTTATGTAAGCGATTTTATTGGACCGTACGTAGTAAAATGTGCATAGAACGGAAAGGGACGTTAGTGTTTTGAAAGGGTTCAAAACAAAGCATACAATAGAAATACAGTCAGCTGAAAATATAGGACCATCATAAAAACCTTAGATTTTTAAGCATATTTATTCACATGAATATTTGAGCTTTATTAAAACAGTATTGAGTATTAGTTTTTTTAGTTTTAAGCATAATTAAAAAAAAAAAACAATGCTCTCAAAGCTCCATTAAATATCCACTATGAATTATCCATTGTCTCAGAGAGTACTCAAGGACATTTTGAAATATTCCATACATACACAGCTAAGACATTTTCCCAGTCCATGTCTGAGACTGGTGGACAGATTTACGAAAAAACTGAGGTATTGAGGTAATTGTCAGCTTTTTCCAACATTAAAGGTTTTCTTACGTTTAAAAGTTTTCTTTGATTTGCTGTATAAGCTTCATCTTAGAATACTGTTCAAATGCAGCCTACGTGTCTTTTTATTACATCTCTTCATAAAGACAAACATTTGCATGGGGTGTTCCTTTTCTACATGACCATATTTTTATTGCTTGGCAAAAAAGTACCCTAAGAATATAGTCTACTGATACTTACAAGGTATAACTACAAACATATGGAATAAAAATCTTCCTCACTGCAGTACTAAAAAGAAGCACTGATACAGAGTCTAACTTAATAAAGCAAAACAGGCTGCACCACAAATGTTCTTCTAATGCATATTAAATTTGGTTACCATCCTGATAGTTGATGTCTGAATTCATGGCTGTTCCGCTCAGCTGGAAGTTTCACTGGTCCCTGCTTTTATTGTGGAGACAATTCATCCAGCCACTGTAAACCATCAAAGGCAAGCAAAACATTATTATCATCATTATTACGCTGCTGGTTCAAAGCAAACTCATTTTATTGACCTATATTTATTGAGTTTCAATATTTGCTCAAATTATCACAAAAACAATAGTTCCTGTGTGTACTAGTATATATGAAACAGTATTAGTTGTGTAGTAGTGTGCCATATTATACACATTTGTACACAAGAATATCACAAAAATGTCTGACACTATATTGTGATAATAGCAATATTCTTGAAAGCAGTACATATTATTATACAAAAGCAATATTATTTGTTTTGCTATTTACTGTATTTACTTTTAACTATGTTTTATTGCAGTTTATATACATGTACTAAACATGCTGCATTTTATGTTTCGTTTTTAGATTATTTGTTGTTCAATTGCATTATTTTTGTTACATTTTTCATTTAATATTCAAAATCTGGGTCTTGGAAAGTTACTGTTTACAAAATAGACAAATGTTTATAAATTATTTTGTTTCAAGTGAATGTATTAAACTGTTACATTTGTTTTGTTTGGTTGTGCCATATCGCCCACTCCTAGTACTAGTCCATAAAACACAGTGCTTGTATATATGAAACAGAGTGCTAGTATATGAATCACAGTGCTAGTAGGTCACATTATGCTACAAATTCCAAATGACTCTGTTAGTTATGTAAGGTTAAATTTAGCTGAGTAATTTCTTTCACACTTCTCTGAAGTCAAATCCTCTACATCAGCACTCTGCACACGGAGAAGCTATTAACTGCTGACCACTGCAAATGCCAAACATGTGATTTCACTGTTTTTACTTTGTTGTAAAGGAGTTTAAACTAAAATGAGCAATCTTTCTTTTTATAAATCTTCTGTTTTGTTGATAAGGACATAGCATGAAAAGCTAGAATAGGCGCTCAGTATCTACATTCATTGCAATGATTACAGCCACTGATTAATTCAGTCAGCTGGTGTTGTTTAGTATATAGAGTATAAAATATCAAAAAGTTCTGTTGTCCTTTTAAAATACAGCCTGTCACGATAATTACATTATCGACTTATCAAACAATAAATGGATATAACCTTAATAATTGTAATAATTGTGATATCATTCATTGTGTTTATGAGCAAACCTATTTTTGTTGGTGGAAATGCTGCGAACAGTTCAAGCTCAATCCACATTGGTGGAAGCGGTATAAGAGTGTACTGCTGCAGACAAAAAAAGTACAGTCTTCCAAACTACTATTAAGTAAATGTTTATTGTCTTTAAAATTAAATAATTTGTTTGATATGATATCATGTTGTCATTATTTTAGTGGCATTTACTGGGCTTAAATGATAAATTCTGTATGAAACA
Source organism: Astyanax mexicanus (assembly GCF_023375975.1). Classification (NCBI taxonomy): domain Eukaryota; kingdom Metazoa; phylum Chordata; class Actinopteri; order Characiformes; family Acestrorhamphidae; genus Astyanax; species Astyanax mexicanus. The sequence continues at coordinate 39,251,092 of NC_064417.1, read as the reverse complement.
GACTTGGGGTGTGGTAAAACATGATAATAAATACAAACATTTTCTTAATATTGCACCTCCGTCCAACCCCAGCATTCCAAAATACAGCGCTTATAGCCAATGCTCCCAATACACTTACAATGAATCATGTTTCACTACACCTCAAGTCCATTTTACACCAAATTTCTCCTTTAAAATGACAATAATATTGTTCATCGCAATCATTTCTGCGACATCATATCATTCGCAAAACATTGTTGTCGTGACGTGCATTGCTATAGATTTTATGCATTGAGGTTGAAAGGCATGTGACATTGTGTAATAACAACTATTTTCATAGTTTCAGTTTAGCATATGAACAAGACTGTCTGAACTGCAGTATTCACTGAAATGAGTATTAACTACAAAAAGTAAACTATTAACAGTATTCCCTCATAGCCTTAAAGGGCTGGTTTTATTGAAAAGCATATTTAAACAAAGTCTCCTTGAATAGTGCTGATCAACAACTACTACAACTAGTTACAGCTCTGGAAAAAATTAAGAGACCACTTCAGTTTCTGAATCTGTTTTTCTTATTTAGCTATTTATAGGTATATGTAAAATTAACATTGTTGTTTTATTCTATAAACACCGGACAACATTTCTCCCAAACTCCAAATAAAAATATTGTCATTTAAAGCATTTATTTGCAGAAAATGAGAAATGGCTGAAATAACAAAAAAAAAGATGCAGAGCTTTCCAAGCAGTTCAGCTTGGTTTGATAGCTTGTGATCCTACTGATTATATTCCAGAGGTTTTCAATTTGGTAAAATCAAAGAAACTCATCATCTAAACGCATGTCTTATTTTTTCCCAGAGCTGAATATAAAGTGTAGTTCTTTAACTAGCATTTATTTGGGTTACACTGGACCTAATTTATTGGCTCTAATATTGCTTTGTCCAATGGAAAACTTACCTCAGACAACAATCATATCTTGACCATCTGGGAATGAGTTAAACTGTTCTAAACTAATTTAAGTTTATTTACTAAACTATTCACTTAAAACACAAGCACAAAAACACAAGCACAATGTACAAGGACATGTTTACTAGCCTGTAATTGGCTAATAATCTTATAGCTGGTCACTTAAGTAGCTGCATGTAACCGTAAGTCGTTAAATTTCCCATATATATATCTAATATTTCAGTGTATTTAATGTTATAAAGCAGCCCAGCTGTCTGTCACTCATTCACTCCCTGCCGCTGCAGCTGAGTCGTGGCTCCTGTAGTAAAAGGGCTTATTACTCAGTGAACTGACAGTTAGGCTGGTTAGCTACTCACCGGGAGCTCCAGAGAGCCGCTGCGGCCGCGCAGAAGCCTTATTTCACTAGCAAAGACGAATGAACAGCCACATTTTCCTTTAACAACTTAAACAGATAACAGTATTTAAAGCACGGTCCGGTTTTAAATCTCCAGCGCGGTGTGAACCCCGCCGCTGACCCGCTGTCTCACTGCTGCTGCGAGGCTTGTTGTTTCTTCTGGTGTTCAGAGCGCGCCGGTCACATGATCCTCTGATCAGCTGACGCAGCTTGAGGGAGCTTCTGTGAAAAGCCTGACCAAACTGGCACGTTTAGACTTTAATCTAATAGGATTTTGATATAACAGTAGTTCAGGAAATTAATACATCATTAGTAAAAATGAAAAATGCAATACAACAGAAAATTCCAGCATGTACAAACTAAAGTTTGAAGCTTATTTGTAATACAATGAAATTTTCTGATTCAGTTTTAATTCGTACAATTCGTATTGTATATGTAAAAAATCGAATTATTAAGATTTGATTTGGTTTGTTGCAAATGAAAAATGCATTTAAATTAGATTGCAATTCAATTCTTACATGTAGTAAAAGAACGTTTTAGTCCTCACCATAAAACACAGAAAAGACACCACACACAGAAAAGAAGAAATGTGTGAATATATTTCCTTTTTAATTGCATTTTAAATGTATTTTGTTGTTGTTGTTCATTTATTTATTTTAATGTCACTTGCAAGTTTACAAATTTATATTTTACATATATTTTTGTTCCATATGTACATACACTATTTACACTACACTAAAGCTCTATTGGCCTGTGTGTATGTATATATATAGAGCATGCCGTGAACCAGCCCTAACTGATAAACAAATCACATGTAAGATTAAATAAGAAAACGATTTAACGATTCAATTCAGTTAAAAAAAATAAAGACATATAAACATTAGTTTAGTTATCCTCGTTGTTTGATAGTATTTTTAAATTGCTTTTAGTACTTAATAATAGACAAATACAAAACTAATTTTAAGAGAGACCTATAAAGATATAGAGAAAATTTATTTAAAGAAAACCTCAGAACTTTTCCCATTATGCTCCGATTCCGCAGTGTTGTAATATGGTAATACACGCTTCAGAAAGTGGGCGGTAATTTAGTGATCATCCCTAAGTCACACGTCTTCGCTCAGCACCGAGCAGCAGAGTAGCAGAGTTCAGATAGCTCTTGGTGTTCATTTAACAGGAGGTTTCGTTTACTTAATTCTTTTGACGCTCTCAAGATCTTATCGGATCATGGCAGTAAGTGTCTTTTATCTTTGATTCCCGACTTTAGCCGATAGTTCAGGGCTTTTGCTGTCTAAAGGCCAAGGGCTCATTTTCTGGTCGTGTTTAGCTAAGTTGCTAATTTAGCCTGTTGGATTTAGTAAGTTAGGGATAGCTTGGCTGGTGCAGGGACTCGGAATTTAAACAGTCTGAGATAACGCTGTTTTTGTCCACAGACCCACGAATTCTTTGTTGATATGACCTGTGAGGGATGTTCTGGAGCAGTCACCCGGGTTCTTAAAAAAATAGGTAGGTCTACAGTGTGTATGTTGATGTTTGTATGTGCTGATGTTTGTGTGTAGTTTAGGAGTTAATTCAACTTTTCTCAGCTAGCTGAACTAACCTAGAGTAATCTAACTATTAGCTAACTAGCTATCTGGGTTAGCTGGCAAGTTACCCTAAGAGCCTAAACCCACTTTTGAATATTGATTCTAATTTCTAAATCAAATCTGATAAATTCAGTGGGCAGCTCATTTGGGTTTTTTTTGTATTGTGGGCACATATTATATGAAATATAAATATTATGGCTAAAATCCTGATGCAACCCAAATGACACCACAACATTTTAATAACCTGTATTTTAAAGTGTGTGAAATGATGTAAAATGGACATAAAATGTAATAAAACATGATCATGAGGATGAACCTTTAGCCCTATCCGGGCGGGAATAATTTCTTAGGGGGACTGCAATTGAAAAAACAGGAGGACCAGTGATTTTTTAGGCTTTCTCGGTCACATGACATTGCATTCAGTAACTCCTCCATTTCCCCTTGCTGTTGTGTTCATGTGTATTTCCTTGGATAAGTGCGTCCCCAAAGTGTAATTACGGTGCATGGCAGTGGACAAATAGCTATTTTATATATTTTTTTTAAATGCAAGGTGACAAAATGCAGAGATGTGCATTATGGATGAGACTTAAATTACCGGACGAGTTCAGTGAAAAACAATAGGTTATTCAGGCTGCAATTTTCTCATAGGACATCTGAGAAAAACACGTACATGGTCATTCCGGACGTAAATAAAATCACAGAGGACCCCCCATAAAAGAGAAAATCACCCCATGACCAACTGAGAAACTTATTATTGACAGAATTCCAAGGGCCCTGACATATAAAATGAGGCGCTGAGAATCAATAAGTCGACTGACGTGCATGAACGAATAGGTAGGATAGGGGAACAGGTTAGGCAAAATGTATTAGTGGAAATGCATAACTTCAAGTTGTTGCTGAAAGTATCTGGTGATTGTCTACATCAGACTGAAGAGCACCATAAAACAAAGGGCATAATCTTTACTGAACTACTCAGAACTACTAATCTTTTGAACTACTCAGTCACTCGTCAGTTGACTTAGCGTGACTTAATTTTAAGCCTGAAAAATTACCTGAAGGTGCACTATCAAAGTTTTCAGTGCCTTGTTTTTAATGTCAGGGCCTTTAGAATCTTACGAATGCAGTGTGGAGCTTCTTTGAGCTTGGTAATGGTGAAAAAAAAAAAAGATTTCTGGCCAGGGGAAATGCAATGCCCCTATCACTAGCATTGGAGGCCTGTTGGAAGCATCAGCTAAAAAACACTGTATTTGGTAATGCTGGGGGTAAATAGAGGTGGGTTAGTCGACAAAAGTTTGTACTCGATATTATGTTTTACTACACCCTAAATCAAGGAACTTTTTTACATATCATTAAGGGTCTGTGACATATATTACCACAGGCTCTTTTGAAGCAAAGACCCAAATTAAAACTCTTGTAAACTCTTTAAAAGCATGTAATGATATTTCAGAGCAGTGATATAGTTGACCTGTTTATTGTTTTGTTTTTGCTTTTGTTTTTTTTTGTTTTTTTTTCCATTGCTTTTTTATCATGTGTACACACTTCTTTGGTTTCATATTGTACTGCGTAGTCAGTTTCGTAACGGACTGTTTTAGGTCAAATGAGTGTGCACAGTGTGCATCACTGCTGTCTGAACTCTTTTTCTGATTGCCAAATAAACAAATTTACAGGAAAAGCAAAAATCTTCCTAATTTTCAGGAGAAGTCAATGTAAATAATTTATTTCATTTATTTTACTGATTTATTTACCCTAAATGTGAATAATAAAATGCACATTTCAATTGTGTAAGGAAAATTAAAGAATAAGAAACTGGATATACAAGGTTTTTATGAGACATTTTGACATATAATGAAGTGCCATGGTAGGGTGACAGCTGAAAGCTTACAGTTTACACAATTTTGAATGTTTAAAATGTTTACAGCCTATTCTTAATTCAACAGATGTCAAGTTTGACATTGACCTTCCTAACAAGAAGGTCTTCATCGAGTCAGACAAAGACAGTGATGTTCTTCTAGAGACGCTGAAGAAGACTGGAAAAACTGTCACTTACATCGGCACAAAATAGAGGATGCTCAGCATTTAACAGCTTTTCTACACCATGTAAGCCTGCTGCTTCTCTTTCCTAATTAATAACCACTGGTTGTTTATTTACTGACATTATGAGTATTATTAAATTGTATTAGTTTATATTTATATGCATTTTGGGTTTGGGTTTCAGTCTCCTTCATTTGTGATTCTCCATGTGACAGGTTGTAATTCCTGACAAGATTATGGATGGCTGTGTGATCACGCTCTTCAAGAATGAGGTGTGTGACTGTGGGGACCAGTGGAACAAGCTTCTAAAACCTGTCCTGATGTGCACCATGATAATCAATTCAAATGCTAATTAATGAAATATTAGTATCTAATGCAACATAGTTTTAGTACAATGGCTCCTTTTGTGGCTGCAATATAACAACTAAGTATAGACATAGTCTGCTACTGTATTGTCTGATCATGAAAAAAAGCCTGTTTTCTTGCCTGTTTGGAATTTGAAATTAATAAAATGAATACATTTAAGTATTAAACACTGTTTTAATGGAAAATTAAATTAAAGTTTATGTAACATGTTTTGTGATTAGCATATAAGCTTCAGGATCACAGCAAACCGGCTAAATTTTTTTACTTTTTTTTTAAATAGACATTTGGTTATTTTTAACCTGAAACACAACAAATAGTGCATTTGATACAAAATAGATATAAAACCATATAGAATTTCATTTACAACCTTAAATCAAAAAAGTAGAGACAGAATAGAAAATGCAAGTAAAAATGCATTATGGCATACATTTAATGTAACTAATTTAGTAATTATTTCACTTTTTTTTTTTTTTTAATGTACAACTATTCCTGCATTGCGGCCCTGCAACAAAGGTAGAAACAAATTTGAAGAGTCAAGCATTTACCACTAGTGTTGTCATTTGTTGTCACCACGCCAGCATGTGTGTTTGCATTGTCTTGTTGAAAAATCCCCATACTATGACCCTGGATTTTGGACTTGTTGCTGATAACAGTCTGGATGGTCTTTTATATCTCTGCTGTGGAGCAAAGGGCATCCTGTTATACCTTATATATTGATTAGTCTGACCACAATTCACATTTCCCCTGGGTGATGGTCCATTCCACATGCCCCCAAGCCCAGAGAATTCAACACTTCTAGACAATGTTTATGGTTGTATTTGTGAATGAAACTTTATATTGTAATGTTTGACAAATGTCTACAAAAGTAATCAATTAAACATGTGGGTCTATTAGCTATTGCTGAATGACAGTTCTTGATATAGTGCCGCCTGAGAGATTGGAGATCATAAGAGCCTTTGGCATATATCCACTGCTAATTACCAGTTCCTTAAATGGTTTAATAATAGTACAAAATATGCAAATTCCTTCCATTTGTTTTTGACTGTTTTGTTTCAATTTGTTATGACCAGGAGATCCTCTTCCAACTTTTGCTCTTCAGACTTAAGGGGATACATCTATTTGAAATTAAATAATTTTTTATTGATTTATTTTTTTTTACCCCATTATTAACCCTAAATGGCCCATGTTCCAAAGTCTCAGGTAAAAATGCAGGAATGCAATATTAACAAATAATCTTTAATATCTTTACATATGGGGTTGCATATATATATATATATAAACACACTTCAGTTTCTGTTTCTTCAGTTTCTGAATCAGTTTCTCTGATTTTGCTTTTTATAGGTATATGTTTGAGTGAAATAAACTGCTGTTGAATTTTATAAAGTACGAAAAACATTTCTCCCAAATTCCAAATAAAAACATTGTCAGTTAGAGCATTTATTTGCAGAAAATGAGAAATAACAAAAAGCTGCAGAGCTTTCAGACCTCAAATAATACACAGAAAACAAGTTTATATTCAAAGTTTTAAAAGTTCAGAAATCAATATTTGGTGAAATAACCCTGGTTAATCACAGTTTCATGCATCTTGGTATGTTCTCCTCAACCAATCTAACACACTGCTTTTGAATAAATATATGCCACTGCTGGTACAAAATTTCAAGCGGTTCAGCTTGGTTTGATGGCTTGCAATCATCTATTTTCCTCTTGATTATATTCCAGAGGTTTTCAATTTGGTAAAATCATGGAAACACTACCGTTCAAAAGTTTGGGGTCACATTGAAACGTCCTTATTTTTGAAGGAAAAGCACTGTACTTTTCAATGAAGATAACTTTAAACTAGTCCTAACAAATACACTCCTAAACAAATACACTCTGTACATTGCTAATGTGGTAAATGACTATTCTAGCTGCAAATGTCTGGTTTTGGTGCAATATCTACATAGGTGTATAGAGGCCCATTTCCAGCAACTATCACTCCAGTGTTCTAATGGTACAATGTGTTTGCTCATTGGCTCAGAAGGCTAATTGATGATTAGAAAACCCTTGTGCAATCATGTTCACACACCTGAAAACAGTCTAGCTCATTACAGAAGCTACAAAACTGACCTTCCTTTGAGCAGATTGAGTTTCTGGAGCATCACATTTGTGGGGTCAATTAAACGCTCAAAATGGCCAGAAAAAGAGAACTTTCATCTGAAACTTGACAGTCTATTCTTGTTCTTAGAAATGAAGGCTATTCCATGCGAGAAACTGCTAAGAAATTGAAGATTTCCTACAACGGTGTGTACTACTCCCTTCAGAGGACAGCACAAACAGGCTCTAACCAGAGTAGAAAAAGAAGTGGGAGGCCGCGTTGCACAACTAAGCAAGAAGATAAGTACATTAGAGTCTCTAGTTTGAGAAACAGACGCCTCGCAGGCCCCCAACTGGCATCTTCATTAAATAGTACCCGCAAAACACCAGTGTCAACATCTACAGTAAAGAGGCGGCTGTGGGATTTTGGGCTTCAGGGCAGAGTGGCAAAGAAAAAGCCATATCTGAGACTGGCTAATAAAAGAAAAAGATTAAGATGGGCAAAAGAACACAGACATTGGACAGAGGAAGACTGGAAAAAAGTGTTGTGGACGGATGAATCCAAGTTTGAGGTGTTTGGATCACAAAGAAGAACGTTTGTGAGACGCAGAACAAATGAAAAGATGCTGGAAGAATGCCTGACGCCATCTGTTAAGCATGGTGGAGGTAATGTGATGGTCTGGGGTTGCTTTGGTGCTGGTAAGGTGGGAGATTTGTACAGGGTAAAAGGGATTCTGAATAAGGAAGGCTATCACTCCATTTTGCAACGCCATGCCATACCCAGTGGACAGCGCCTGATCGGAGCCAATTCCGTCCTACAACAGGACAATGACCCTAAACACACCTCCAAATTGTGTAAGAACTATTTACAGCCGAAGCAGGCAGCTGCTTTTCTATTGGTAATGGAGTGGCCAGCGCAGTCACCAGATCTGAACCCCATTGAGCTGTTGTGGGAGCAGCTTGACCGTATGGTACGCCAGAAGTGCCCATCCAATCAATCCAACTTGTGGGAGCTGTTCTAGAAGCGTGGGGAGCAATTTCTCCAGCTTACCTCAACAAATTAACAGCTAGAATGCCAAAGGTGTGCAATGCTGTAATTGCTGCAAATGGAGGATTCTTTGATGAAAGCAAAGTTTGATGTAAAAACAATGTTATTTCAAATACAAATCATTATTTCTAACCTTGTCAATGTCTTGACTCTATTTTCTATTCATTTCACAACGTATGGTGGTGAATAAGTGTGACTTTTCATGGAAAACACAAAATTGTTTGAGTGACCCCAAACTTTTGAACGGTAGTGTATATATATACATATACATATATATGTATTTCTGTGTATATATGTTGCACATATACCATGTTTACTTCCAATAGAAGATTATGTAAAAAGATTTTATTTCAAGAATTTAGGAGCATCTTTTGGTACATTCTTTTGGTACATCCATCATACATTTTTTTAAACAATATAAAGAAAAAAAATTCCAATGTAATATTTATACAATGTTTCAATATTTATATAATGTGTATTAGCGAAGCTGTCTGCAACTGCTGTTCCTAGAACTGATCCTTGTGAAAATTCTAAATGTAATTGCCCTCAGTTTGCCAGTGGGGGGCAATATTACACTTTATTAGAGGCAAAATACAAGCCTACTGCATACTAAACATAAGCCGTAACATATTGCCTTGTATTTGCCAAGATGAAATGAACGATGAAAAATATTACTTACACATTGCAGTGTATAAGAATAGACAACAGCCAAGTACTACTAAGGCTGAATACCATTTCTAATTTGTACCTCTACTCCTTGTTTTTGAGTTATAAGGAACAATGTTTAAAATCGTCTCTATTAGAAATGGGACAACCCTTAAAAAACTTGATATTTCGTCAAAATAAATAAAAATATAAAGAACACTGCTTTATTAGCTCTGGTGTAGATGACCCTCTCAGTCGGTGGTGATAGCAGAGGAGTGTTCAGTTCAGTTCTTCACTACAGGACTTTAGTACTTTTGCGGCATTGTATCTCTTTGAAAATATGATGCGACAATTATTTATTAGCATCCACCCCAATTCCGCTGTAATACGGAGTCAAACGTAGCTATTCACTAGATTCTCGTTTGAATGTTTTTTTTTTTCCACCTTAAATTATGCAGCAGCCCTTATGTAGATGTTAGAATGCAATTTTTCTGCTTGTTGTAATAATGCTATGGATATTGTAATTTTTTTTCAAAGAAAATACTACATGTGTGTTTTTTTTTTTTTTGGCTGCTTGTGCAGTCATCTCCAGTAAACAGTGAGTAACCCAGCAAGACCCTTCCTTTATGTGTGATGGGATTGGGTCTTAAATGGAACGATCCACTTGTGCATCAGAATTGATACTGAGAAGAATGAGGATTTATGACTTATATATCTAATATATTTGTGGGCTAAGGTGATATGACTGGCAGGCCCTGACAGTTATGTGGGTTTACTGGCCCCACGCTTGAGGACCCTTCCAACAGTCCAAGAGCCACAGATACCAGAGAAGCATAGAGGAGAGTAGAGCAGCAGGTGTAAAAAGCCCAGCCGAGGAACTTGAGCATGTCAGGGAAGTGCTCCTCAATGGACACCATGAAGGCAATGAGCGCACTGACGCAAAACACAACTGTTAAAAGAGAAACATTTAGAAATATCAGTCAGTTCATACTTACATCCCATGCCTCATTACTTTACACTGAGTAATAAAGGGCATATCCAAGGACAAGGCTACTCCACTATACATGTGACCACACCAGCAGCAGCTGGGCGGGTTATTGTGATTTATTAGTAATCACAGGTTGTCAGATGCTGGTGAAGCCTAGCCATGCACCACCAACGCTTGTGCAGATAATTGTGTGGAATACAGCAAGTGCAATTAATCCTCCTACATCTGGCAACACACAAAGCACAAACAGTTCTTACCTGAGATGATGTTTAAGAGGAGGGCTGCAATGGCTCGCTTTCGTCTGATAAGAGCTGCTCTGAGAGCAAAAAGTGTGGCCAAAGAAAGTGTGCAGGAGCCTGCCAGGAACATCCAGGCCAAACTGTACGAGCCTAAGCAGGAGAGGAGTACACTCTTAAAAATAATAGTGCCCACCTCCTTGTTTCCACACTCACTGTCCATTTATTATATCTGCTTAACATATAGGAGCACAAAATAGTTCTATTAAAGCTCTGAAAAAAATTATACAATATACATATCAGTGTTTAAAGCACAGTGTGTTTAATTGTAAAGGATGATTCTTTATATAAAAATGTATTACAACATTTATTGTGCCATAATTCAATTGAACAAAAGAGAAATATAGCTTATATGCTTTTCAAAAGCATGCACCTCTTGATGTAACCAAAGATGGTTCTTCTATGGCATCACTCTTATAAAGTTTAAAGAGCCTATATTTTATTTGAGTAACATTTTAAACTAAATGTTCTGAAATGTTTATTGTTTTAATTATTCACAACTTTTTAAGCAATGAAATTTGGTAATGTTTAATAATGTCTTAACCAGTATTAGTTAATTATTAGTTGAGGCAATACTTAACCATTTGTCCATGTTTATTACTGTTATAAATACTGTTGTTTGACCTTCCCTTTTCATAAATTGTTATCTCTATTTGTGCAATGTCAATCAAGCAGTAAATCAGCATCTTTTGACCGTTCCTATACAGTCCTGCAATGAATATACTGGTATTCACAGCTGATATTGGTAGAATTCAATGTGACACCATTTTCCAAAAGTAAAGTACCATTAAAAGTCAGAGACTGACCTTATTTTGTTTAGTTTACAGTCAGAACAGTCATTATGCTTAAGTTACTGTGCAAGATGTGGACCACCATGACCTGTCTCCATCAGATAAACAGCACTTAAAACTTTCAAAATAATCAAGCTCCACTATCACTTTAGAAACATACTACAGTTGATTCTGTCCTTCCTTCTACTCAAAGTTGCATGTCTAAAAATGTGGAGCTTATTAAGAAAACAGATAAAAAAGAACATTCAGAAATCAAACTACTGACGCTACTGCTGTTTCATCCAGACCTCAGCATTTCTGAATGTGTTTGGCATGATTCGAATGACGAAAGACAGAAAATGCGCCTTGCAGAACCAATAGATATGCACTACTGTGCAAATTTGGGGGAACTAAAGTACATTATTTAAAATACATTATTGGAAAAAAAATATTGGTTTACATTTAATGATGACTACAAATACTGTGCTACTTTGATTTCTTTGAAAGTGATTTAGCAAACCCAGCAGTGAGTGAGTTCATATGTACAATAATCTGATAACTGCAGAAAATCAGATTTTTAGTAATCTGATCATTGAGATTACATGCACTTGGGTATTCAGATAAGTGCAAATCTGTGTTGACATGAGTGAGGCAATTATCAGATTTAAATTTTGCAACCATTTAAAAATCTCAAACTTTCTGCCAAGACTCTTTTTTTTTACAAACATGGGCTCATTTACACAGGTAATATCATAGCTGTCAGACAAAACCTATGTCCATTTTTGGTATTTTTAACCTTTTGGACATTTTACATTTTGTTAAAACTTTAAGATGAATATATGTTTTTATTAAATATATTTTTGTTTGCATTGACTTTCACTGGAAGTTCAATGTTTTTCATTCTGTTGGGCTTTAGGAGGGAAAGATAAAATGCAAAGAATGCTCACCAATCCAGGCTGGAAGTGCAGTGCAACTGGACAAGCCTTTGTATGAGTTACAGATAGCAAAGAGGCCTTCATACATAACCCCCGGCATCACCAGCCACTGAGGGGCACAGAGGCATATGGTGTACAACAGGAACTCCACACCGACGAGGGCAGTCAACACTCTTCCTGAATTCTTCATGACAAATCCCAGTCCTTATTTTTTTCTTCTCTTCTTCTTTTTTTTTATTTCAGGTCAAGCCTATAATGTGAATTCTTGATTGAGTCTTGGTATATGAAAAATAAGCATCAATGTCTCCATCTCCTCATCCAGATGCTGCTGATTTTTTTTATGGATTACCCAATAAAGAGGAAAAGTTCTATTTCAGCCATTGCTGCAGAGGAAGGAATCCTGTCCTGCCTTGTACACAATGTGATAATTCAGTTGAACGTCTTCCTAGACAAGTTGTTATCCAATGGGCATGGTCAGCACCGAGATGTTCAAATCAAAACGGGAGCCAGATTGACTCAAACAGAGCCTGTTTGCTTTTAAGGTTTTTAGCAAACAGAGCCCATCAGATATGTACACTAAAACACACACCTACACACACACACACACATACATGTGTGAGGTAGCAGGTGTGGTGTCCTCTGTATCCTTTTTCCATTACCTGTGTAAGGATAATAGCCTTGCTTATCTGCCAGAATGCTTTAAACACTCCATTATACTTCAAAACAGCCAAGGAAACGACGCAAATACACTTTACTCTATTTGCATGTATGTTAAAATCTGTTATTGAAAAAAATACGTTAAAAAGAGTTTAATATTGTAGCCATATAATAAGATTCATTCAAATTCTGTAAATAATTTGACATAAATAGTTGATATAATAATAATAATAATTTTAGTGCTACATCCTGGAGAAACTGAAACTGGAGCAAATTTACCACATCTAAAGATGACTGTCCAAATAAAGTTTTGTAGGCCATAAAAAAATCAATTGAGGTTTTTTATTGATTAAAGTCTGCTCACTAATTCAAACTGAAAAGCTAAAAAAAGATGACTGAGGCCACAGTATTAAAAAATAACATTTATTTTGAACAATACCTTAAAAATTGGGACATGATTCATCTTGGCATAGTTGAATAATGAGTGTTTGGAACATGAAGTGACACACCATAAACTTTGAACATGACCTTTATGAACGTCTCATCAATTAAAAATATCCAGCGTAACTAAAACCGAGCTATAAAAATGGACCAAATCCACACAGGTTTTAGATTACAGTAGGACATGACGATATTACTGTAATTTTAGGATCACCTTATGATGATAATATAGCAAAAATAGTGATAACAGTGTAGCAAGTGGAGACTCTTATCCACTCTCCACCCCAGGAGGGTGAATAATGCTGCCAAAACGAAATCAAACACAGAATGAGCACACTTAAACACATAACCCACCAAAATTCACATAAACCCCTTTAAATAAACCCAACCAAAGAAAGGGCAGATGCAGAGCAGGTTTCTTTTTTTTTTTTTGCTGATTATATTACTATTAAATGTTCTTGACTGGAATATTAAACTGTTATAAAATAACTAATAAAACACTAATGTTACAATATTATTAATGACATAGCAATACTGATAATAAATGACAGACATATATTTTGGGTTAGTTTAAGCTTTTGAAGGGTGGGGTTTGGGCTGGATATTTTAGGTGGACCTGGCAACCCTGCCTACAGAGTTTCCAGGTTTGCGGTTTTCCTGCCAAATTGGGCTTGTTTGAAAATCCATTCGCAGGTGAAAATTCAAGGATGGCGGGCTGCGTTTTTTGGGCTACTTTAAAAACTAGCTACTTTGGGCTACTTTTTTGTTGGACATGGCAACCCTGCCTGGCTATGTGAATCAGCTCTTCTGTGTCAGAGTCTGCAGAATGGAGCTCAAACTCCAAATGTGAACTGAGTGGGCACCTTTACTAAGCAAAATGTCTGCTCCATCAAAAACAAACTGTATTACCTCACAATAGACCCAACTACATCAGATGGGGAAGTCAATAATGCCACGCGAGGAGGCCAAACTGGAGGAAGGGAGCAAATGCTAGGCTAAAAGCTAACAAGGCTAGCTACAGTTTTCAGCTAGCTAGGTAACTGTTAACTGTACACCATGACAGGATCCTGAGAGGACACAGAAAGAGTACAACACTATCTGGTAAGCCTGTGGAATATAACAAAAAATGAATATTCATTCAATATTCTTGTACAGTGTAAATAGCTATGATATGCTGTGCTTCAGCTAAACCAGACTATAAAAACAAATCTGGTAATTTTTTTCACAGGTCCACCATAAAGGAAATTCAGCACACTCAGCATTCTGAGGCAAAATAGCAGGGTTGTAATCTCATCTAAACTATCTCTAATGAGCTGATACTTCCTAATTTATTTGAACATTATATAAGCTATAACACAGCTTTCTGCATTCTGTAGCACCTTTAGAAAAACAGGCTGCAGTATGTAGCCGAATGAAAAAGTTCCCTTCATATCCTGTGCACCTTGGCAGACTGAGATCATTTAATCAAAGGACATTCTGTTCCTGCATTGATAAGGACAAATATGCAGCACAGAAGTATTTTAGCTTTCTCTTTCATCATGTGCATTAAATAAATGCACACAAGAGACCAGGACTGACTGTCAAACATGTCCAAATGAAAACATTGACCCAGTAAATGGAGCAAAAAAAAAGCACTTAGCATTTTTAACATTATGATTTTTTCCATGTCAATGTAAAACATAGATTACAACGAATTGAATATTAATATGAATAAGTACATAATTTAAATCTAACTAATTTTGGGTTTTTTTCTTTTGCATTTAGACATTTTAAAGCTGTGGCCATTTAGCGGAGGAAATCAGTTTAACCAAAGGTTGATATAAATGCAGCAGTGAGAAGGTGGGACTTCAAAGAAATCCTTTGAACATTTATTTTGTTCACAGTAAGTAATGAATAAAGTGTTCTCCACAAAAGTACATTTAATGGCTAAAATACTGTATTTCTTGTTTAAGTGTCATATATCCCCATGTAAAGCTAAATTTGCCTTCTAAACATAAAGACAAACATAATATCATAACAGTGAACTGTGTACACTTGAGACAGTGGTCACACTGAAAATAAGTGAGGACAAGCTAAATGTCTGGGTGTATGAGCAAAACTGGCATTCTGTCAGGTACTAAAACTGCAAAATGTATGTCTCCAAAGGATACTGCTCTTAATCATACTCTTTGACATATCTGGCTTTTTGAAGGCCCAGAGTGATGCTCTGTCTCACAATATTGATCCCACCCACTAAAAATCAAAACATGACTGGATGAATTTGCTGTCTATTTCTATGCTGGTAATTAATCTCTGTCTTCTAATCAGATCATAAATGCCTAACCAGTGGTAAGGCTTGCTTGGCTTCCTGTATACTACATACATAATAATCTTAATAGGTTTTTTTTTCCTCTGGGTGAAAAACATGCCGTTAGTCTCAGATAGGGAGCTATGTAAATGATTTCAAGTGTGGTCTGATAAGACACAAGAGTGTGTAAAATCTTTTCACTTGCTGCCCTATAAAAGGTCTCAGAGTCTACTTGTGGGTAGTGTACCTCTTAGTGAGAGATTGTTGTTGTTCTCAATAACACACTTTTTTCCGTAATTTTAATAAATTGCCCATTATCAGTGCTGTTGCCTTAGTTTTAAGTAGTGTTGAACCATATTGTCCTCAGTGAAGAATCCAGGATTGTTTGGGATTTGATGACTGTTAAGTTAGCTTTAATTCTGCTTACCATACAGCTTGTGTGATGTTATGGAGAGCCATCACATACAATAGTCAGTCACACATTATTTATGTTGTCATAGACATTAAGCAGTACATCCACTAGAGGGCACTTTAGAGTAAAGTATCTAATGACAGCAAACATGGTGAAGGGGGCTGTGATGATAATGCAGACATTTCAAGTTGCAAAAATGGAGAAAAAATATAGTCACGCTAACTCACCTCAACATGCCTTTTGCAATAATTTTGTCCCCCGTGGGCAATGCTAAAATCCCTAATACAAACTGTTCTGCAGGCTTTCGTAGTTTTTTACTTTTACCAGACATGGATATAGTTTACAGTAGTCAGAGGTGAAATGAGTTTTGATGAGAGCCATGATGCTCTTGAATGCATCCCGTCCAGGAGGGAAAAAAAACAGTTCCCGCTCACACTAAAAACTGATTGGCTGACTGAGTCTTTGTAGAGAACAGGCCAATCAGAATTATCTCTGTTTTGCATGCGCTTCATGAATATGCACTCGAGGGGAGAACTTTCTCTGCCTCTCCCTCTCATTTACACATGTGATTGGTGGAAAAGTCTGTGTTGCAGGCGTTGTGTTTGTGGCTCGTTCTAGATTCTGGGAGATTGTGTCTGATTTGCGAGCATCAGGGAGCCATTATTGATATGCAGTAGACTCCCACGACATTTGGGAGACTTGGGAAGTCTGATGATGCACTTACTTTAAACAAAATCAAGGAGGTGGTGGTTTAAATGGTGGTGGTCTGTGAGTCTATTATAGTCAAGAAGTTCCACCATAATTTATATTCTTGGTCATAAGAATATGGTCATAGTGGTCATAATTAATTTGAACTGTTGGCTGCACTTATAAGACTTTAAGTTGTGCTGCTATGTTTCATCTGTATCTTTAAAGGCAAATTTTGGTTCTGTGTCAAATGCATGCTGCAGTAGGCTGATGCACATCTCCACCTAAATGTAGCTATGCGCCATGGCAACGCAGACCACAGCCACTATGATTGATCTGCTGAGCCTTCCCTTACCCATTCCCATTTTTTGCTCTGTAAACTGCAGAGTGATGCAGACAAACACATGCACAAGTAGTATAAATGCTCACAACAGTGTTGGCCACTTGTGCAGCTGATGGCACAGATGTATAATTAAGCCTGAAGCTTTTAGAGGACATGCACTGTATGCATATCCCAATTTTTTATTTAACGTTGAGCATAAATTTGCCGTTCAAACACCCTGAGTGTACATTCAGGTGTATGTGATCAGATAGTGTATCACAGCTAGTCAAAGTATCCTCAGACGCTTGTTTAGACTGCCCTCGGCTCCACTATAATCAGCCCTTTATCTACAAAAACTGAAAAAGATTGGCGCTTGCATACGTGCTGCAACAGGGCTTTCTCTGTTTGAAAGGAAACCCTGAGACATCCTTGCTGTCACAAGATTAGAATTAGGCCTCACCTCTGCATCAGGCCAAGACTGCAGAGAAGAGACAAGAGATCCACACAGAAGAATCTAGCATAAGCTAACATGAGCTACACTGAGAACATGGCACATGGAATAACAGAGCAGGATCTTTTCTGATTTGTTTCAGGGATATACACTGGCATGGAAGAGTGAGAAGGCACCAGCTGATAAACCGAGGTTCAAGGGCACAAAGAAACATTCCTTCTTTCTTTCAAAGTGCACAGAGCATGCAAGACTGAATGTGTGCACATGCTAGCATGCCATGCAGGTAGAGGCAAGTGTATTCAAGTGGACCAATGAAAAAGAAGACTCAGAGTACACATTCCACTCCCCAGCATGCAAAGCTTGATTTTTTTTGTATGTCTTACATGATCTCCACAACTCACAGTTCACATTTAAAAGATGTCAAAAATATAAATAACAATCAACAGCCATTCAGCTTCCAGGCTGTAGGGAGAGGGCGTGGGAGGGTCAATATTTAGATCTGTGCAAGCACATTAGCCAAACATGAAGAAATTTTTTTTTTGTGTTGTATTGAGCTACAAATGCTGATGAGGTTCATGGCGTTTCATCAGATTTTCATTAGATTTAAAATGTGTTTTTTTTTTACACTAATTTGACCCTCGGTTTCCAGTAATTAAGTCTCTCCCCATTCAAAGAGATATTGATTACTGGTCTTTCATAAGCAAAGATAACTACCCGATGACGCTGAAAATATGGCTGGTAATGGAACAGACTTGCTTGTAAGGACTTGTGGCTCCTGTAAGCCGTAGTGGTGATGCACGCCAGTCAGAGCAGAGCTTCTCTTTTTTTCCACCGCAGGTTTTATTCTAAGACGATATAGTCTTGTAAAACTGCATCTGGATATCTTTGCCCCAACCAAAGTCACATACTTTAGAGCACCTCCACATTATAAGTCAGTAATTAAATGCAAATTAGGCCTTTGAGGCAAAAGTGATGATGTGGCAATATGAAGACATGAATGGGATATCACTTTTTACTCCTTTATATTCTAATCACCAACCTATTAAAGCCCTTCAATCTGCCAAAATGCCTTTTTCTGTTGAGAAATAAATGAGGAAGAGTGAAATATTAAAATTCATTTGCTGAAGCTTGTTTTTTTTTTTTTAGAATAGTCTGGCTGACTGTGGCCGAGTTAAATATTAGAAATGCATCACGCTGACACTTTTATTATAATATTGTGAAAATGGATTCAATTAGAAACAGATGAAACTATAAAAGATAGAATTCCTTTCTAAGCTTATACATGCTTAGAAGTCATTTAAACTAAAAATATTCAAACCTTCAGGGCTCTAAAACTAACTCTTATCAAATTTTCCTTTTTTATCTAATCTTTACCTGTCCTGCTGTCTCTGCAGATGTAACATATGCATTGAAATAGCATAAGCATGATATTCTTTAGCCACTGATCTGCACTACACCGCAATTCTCTCCTCCTGCTGGTGCTGTTCCATGAGCCGGCCTGCGGACAGCCCGCTCGGCCAGAACAGAATGTGCAGCAGTGGTTTAGTCTCCACTGTACACGTCACCTCCTCCTCAGCGGTGAGGCTGAAAGCTGGTACTGGGAGTGGCCCTGCCACAGACAGCCCATGCTGTACCCACTCCAGCCCTGCCATGCTGACATTACACCCACTTAACAGCTGCAGGAGAAAGTTACAGACAATGCGACCTCTCCATGCTCACCATCCCATTCCCTCACTCCATCTGTCTCCCAGTCATTATCCTCCGCCGGGACTGATCCCCCACATTTTCCCCCACGTTTTCATTTTGGTCCTGTCAATCTCTTAAGGAAGTAAGTCAAGGAAGGAAAGGATGAGCAGCCATTGTGTTTCAGGAGCATGCATCCTCCTGAGGAGCCTTTCTCCTTCAGTCTCTAAAGTGTTTCTGGGATTCCTCCAAGACAGACTCAATTACAACTTCTTTTCATTGTTTATCTGGTATTGTTAATTGTTAGTATTGTTAACTACGCAAGCAATTGATTTGAAACATGATTAAAAAATTAAAGCGAGAGCAATCGCAACCTAATAGCAGAAATAATCTGGATATATTGTTTTTATAACCATATAAACCAGAATTTAACAAAAACGTATGTATATCATCAATCTGTTCTTGTGCCTGACTAATTGACAACACTGGGTTATGGAAAATCTGCAAATCTCACTTTTAAATGTATCTTTCACATTTTTACATTCTGTTTTTTCTTTTTATTTCTTTCTTGGGTGGCACGTGGCTTAGTGGTTAGCACATTTTCCTCCCAGCGCTGGAGACTTGGGTTCAAGGAATCTGATTTCCTTTCACAGTCATACATGTAGATCAAGTAAATTGGATGCTTTAAATTGCCCAGAAAAAATAGATACTCTAAATTGTTCTGGTGTGTGGGTTTAAGTATGTGTCTTTGTATGCCCAGATATGGATTGGAATTCCTCAGTGCCTGATGCAGTTTTCCAAGTGGGGGTTGTTTCCGGTTAAGAGTAGGGTGTGTGTGATTGGCTGCCATTTCTCACTGTGTGTGTGGATGAGGAAGACATCAACCATACATCTGGGAGTGCAAACCCACCAGAAATTTCTAAAAGAGCACTAGTTGTTCTAAAAAACAACTAAGCCATATAAATATTGGAAATATTTCTGCTAAAATAAAAGACTGAGCTAAATTTCTCCATTCTGCTTGTTCTGCATATGATTAAAGAATTTTACAATAATTCGTTCCTTTAATTCCTGCTATACTGTGTTTACAGCCATGAGTGTACAGATCTATTATGCCTTCACAGCACAATAACACCAATATCTCTTTGTATAGCACTTCATCTCCACCTAACAATTACCAAGGATACCAAAGTGAACACCCAGCAACACCATAGCAACCACTATAGCGACCATTTAGCAAAACACGCCTTATTTTAGTCACCACATAGCCCACAGCCTAAACTTCCTGAACTGTAGTAACTTCATTCTGATTACAAAAGCTCTTTAATAGTCTCTATTCTAATCTAATCTACTTACAATATACAGTATCTCAAAATTAATAACTACAGTTCATGAAATTGGTAATAATTGGTGAACTACATTTAAATACTACAAGACAACAATTATATATTTTCCAAGGGTTAATGTCTAAGATTTCTAAGGGTTAATGACAAAAAGAGTTGCCAGTGCGCTGAGCTGTCCATTTCAAAATTACACACCCAGACCAATAATCTGAGACAATGATGAGCCTTGTGTTGGAAAAGCCTCTTGCTCTGTGTTGCTTTGTGCGGGCTGCCTGTGAAGTGATGTAATGAAAGACAGTGTGTGTTCTACTCAGGCAGAGCAACTTATGTCATCCCACATGCTGTTGCTGTTTCTACTGTTTTTGTCATGTTTTTGTATGGAAAATGCTGTCCATTAACACCTCACCTAAATTCGCACCTTTGCTCTGCTTTTGTTAGCACCTCCCGGAGGTCGCAGGTGGGGCTATATTACTGTTTACTGTGTGGAGGTGTGGCGCGCCTGGTTTATCTCCACTGTAAACTCAGGTGCTGTAATTTATTCCAGTCCCATGTTTAATATTATTTGCCATTGCAGGATTTGATGTGCTCTGCGTTTACACAGAGGCAAAAACAGGAAGCAGAATGAATAGAGGCCTTGTGTCCCCCACCGAGGCTGTGATCCTTTTAAGAGTCTGTGGTGCTTTATTGAGGAAATGATGGTCAGAAGAGATCGTGCCGTCCACTGCACGATACAGATTCTATTTTCAGGCAAGGCCCCAATAGAGGCATTTCCCATAAACTAGCCAGAGAAAGAGAGTAGTCCAAAATACATCACATCAACATGTTGGTGGTGGAATGAATAGAAACTGCATTCCAAACCAAACATAAATACTATTTCTGTCTTCGAAAGAATGCAGGGTAATAAAGTGGAGTTTTGTACATTATGATCATACATTATAATTACATTTACAGAGAAACCTTTACAACTAAATATAAAAACAGATATTTCAGTGTGTAGTCAGTTCGTCTTACACATTTTTTACAGATCTAACATTTTAATTCAGGAGAAAAACATCGCTTTCAGTTTTGTCTGCAGAAATCTGCGGAAAAATATCATGTTTATCAACAATAAAATTTATCCACACTGTCAAACGTTTTAGAACAGTTTTAGAAGTCATCATCACACCACCAATTGGGGCAGTGTGTTACTTGACAGCAAACTTTAGGACTGAGGCTAGATAAGACAGGATTAGTTTCTCAGGGGGACGTCTGTGAAAAAAAAATTACACTTCTACTCAGTGATAAAAATCTTGCATCAGTGAGTTTTTTAGCTTTCTCTATCACATCACATCGCTTTCAGTAGCTCCTCCATTTCCACTCGCTGTTGTGTTTACGTGGATCTGAGGCCAAATGTGCACCATGTGGCCTCAGTTGCTCAGTCCTGCCGCTTTGCGCTCTATAACATCCGAAAAATTAGACCGTTCTTGACGCAACAGGCCACCCAACTCCTGGTGCAAGCGGTCGTCATCTCACGCCTCGACTACTGCAATGCCCTGCTAACTGGCCTCCCGGCCTGCGTAGTAAAACCACTCCAGATGATCCAGAACGCAGCAGCACGTCTGGTCTTCAACCAGCCAAAACGGGCACATGTCACCCCGCTGCTCATTGAGCTCCATTGGCTACCAGTTGATGCTCGCATCAAATTCAAAGCTCTTACAATCGCCTACAAGGTGATGACAGAACAGGCTCCTTCCTACCTGCACTCGCTCCTGAAGGCTTACGCTACCTCCCGGCCGCTGCGCTCCTCCAATGAACGTCGCCTCGCTTTGCCAAACATTCACACAAAGCAATCCAGACTGTTCCCATACAGAGTTCCCCAATGGTGGAACAAACTACCTTCCACTACCAGATCAGGAGAATCTCTCGCTATCTTTAAGAAACTCATGAAGACAGAGCTCTTCAAAGAGCACTTACTCTCTTAACACCTCTAACACACTAACTACTTCTAACCTCATTTCCTTCTTCCCCTCCTTCACTCCTCTATCCTATTATTCCCCTTTGACCTCCTTTTATCCCTATCCAAAGATGTTTTACCTTTAAACTTATTTTACATTGTACTTGACTATTGTAAGTTGCTTTGGACAAAAGCGTCTGCCAAATGTAATGTAATGTAATCTATGTGGAAACGTGCACCCAAAGTGTAATAACGGTGCGTGGCAGTGGACAAATAGCTATTTTATTAAACACAACATGACGAAACTGGACGGGACTTAAATTCAGAGAAAAATAGTAGGTAATTTAGCCTGTAATTTTCACAGAGGACGTCTGAGAAAAATGCATACATAGTCAGACGATGAAAAGAAAATGATCATAAGACCCCTATCCACTATCCAGGAAACCACTTACCTTGAAAAATGAATAGCTTGTAATGAATGAAAATGAAATAGTTATAATCTGATATTTACACTGAAAGCAAACTACATACATTTCATAAAGGGCAAACTAAGGGCAAAACTGTATTATACCATGCCTTTTACCACCTACAGTATGTACCAGCACAGCTAATCTTTTCCAGGGAGTCCCATAAATTATCACCTGACACAGTTCAGGTGCTGCTGCCCTTGATCTGCAGATGCTAGCTGGTATAATTACACCTAATTGTAATTAGAATGAGGGGATATAATGGTGGGGGTTCCAGAAAGCAGATAGCCATGTGAAGACTTGTTAGGCTTCATAGACAGCGCCACGTCTGCAGCTCCAGAGAGCCTGAGTAATTACACCTCCTCCACCACGGCCTGCTCCCACTCCAGCTCACTCTGTCTGCCGCAGCCAGGATGGAAAATGCCACGTTGCATAGCTGCTGTTTTTTCCAGCATTTTCTCATCCAGATGTTTCTCTCCTTACTCGTCCACAGGGCTGGGAGAGGACAGACATTAGCAATCCATAGCAGAGCGGCAATCGGTACTGAACCAGTGTGTGTAAGGCAGAGAAGCTGAAGCTACAGTACATTGAACAGCTGCTGTGATTACTTTAGCCTGATGTACTTTCAGCAACCCACAGTACACACACACACACACACACACACACACACACACACACAGACAGATAGACAGAACAGTAAGAATGGACTGAGGAATTTGATTCTGTGACTGGGATTTTAAAGAATTGAACCACGTAGCATTCATTTTTTAACAGTTCAACCCAAATGACATGTATCTATATCATCTACTGTATGCCTGACAATATTACACACACTTTTATATGAAGTAAAACGATTGCGAGTGTGTTTTCTGAAGCAAAATAAGTTACGATTATTTTAGAAAGAGTCACATGAGGTCATGCGTTTACTCTTTCATCCACAGGGACACTGCTTACAGGCAGTGCTGTCAGTTAATACATGTATTTGACTCTGATTGGACAAGCCGTAATAGAGTTTTCCAGTCTTTTTATTATTTCTATTTGCTTTATTTTCCTTTTGATGGGAGTCATAAGACATTCATTTACCTTACTGAAGCATTGTGTTGTGTTGTTGTGCTTGTGTACACACAGCTTCCCTGACTATGGACAATGCCAGAATTGCTGTGGGGTAATAAAGCATTGTGTGCCTTTAACATAAAGTGCTACTAGATTCTGTATTCTTATCATGAGCGTATCTAGTCCATTTTTAGGGGTGCTTAAGTACTCATAAAAAACCTGTTCCACCACCCCTAGAAGTGAAAGCAAAAGTTATTTTTTTCTTTTTTTTTAAAGAAGTGTGTCTCTGATAAGCTAAAACATTTAAAATCTTAGAAAGTCTATCATTAAAAATAATTTTAATAATGAAAATATAACAGTGCAATATGCCTACCATAAAAATGGTATGATCCACTTTAATTCTACTTTGCCGAGCATGCACGCACACACTGTACTGTTATACTGTATTTATTTTTTTATTTTATTTAGTAAGCTATTGCTTAAACCTGACAATCACCAAAACTCTCCAGTGTTTAAACTGTAGTAAAAGAAGCTAGCTGAGAGAATAAGGTGAAAATAAATGATGGGATTTCATTGGCCAGCATGAGCAGATACCCTGAAATTCCATACTGGGTTTTAAGTAGCTATCCTGCTTTTAACTGTTTAAATTACACCAGTATTTTATTCTCTTTGGTAACACAGATTCCCTGAAGTATTTTAGAGAATTGTCTTGTGATATATTGAGTATTGTAGAATCTCAGGATTGTGATATCATCATGATAATGGACAACATATCATGATCATGTTGTACCATAAGATGCTCTGTGATTCCCACCACTAATTCCAACATACATTAGAATAACCAATAGGAGAGCTTTCTCCACCAACAAACAAAAGCAGCTGTCCCTGTTCATTTAAACTCATTCTGTGGTGTCTTTCTTGCTCTTTTTTTGCTAACAAACTTCTGCACACACAAAGACAGCTGTGGCTAAAAGCTGCTTCTGTTTGTGCTCCATTGTTTAACAGATTCTCGTAAATGTCAAGCAGGAGAATGATGGGGAATGATCTCAAAAGCATCTAGTTGCAGACTTGTAATTATTGACTCTGCAGGATTTTAAGTTGGCAGAGCAATTTTTAATTTTAATTTGCAGAGCAGTGACAGATTGTCAGTCTTTAGTCTTGTACTTTTCCAGTGTAGGTTTGGCATTAGAAGCCCAGCATTGAAATGGAAGATATGTTACAATTCTCACCAAAAACTTTATATCTCTATATCTCTATATCTATCTAGTTTTCCTTTTTTAAAATTAAATATTTTTTTGCATTTTGTTACAATTTCACAACAAACTATCCAACAAAAATGGTACCAAAATGAACAGCTAAAATATATTATATATATATATATATATATATATTTTACATTAACTTTAGTTCGTTAGGAATGTGTTTTGTTTCTTATGAACATCTATTATTTGAACATTTTTGTTCAATATTGTGAAATATTATTTAAAAAAAAAACTATGATATATAAAATACTTATTATAGTCAGATTAGTATATTTTTGCTTGAATTGGATTATTTTGTGAAAGTGGGTGTGTTTTAATATCAGTGTATAGCAAAGTATTGTAATACTCTCTTTATATTATGAAATACAGCATTTGCTCCATTTAGTATGTTTCTTTTAACTGTCAAATTAATATTTTGGAAATATATGGCTTTATTTTAGTGTTAGTAATATTTTATTATATATTTTTAAAATATATATTTTATATTATGATGTTATAAAATTCCCTATTTACTACATTGTGTATGTTCTTTGTTTATTCTGTAAAGTTATAATATGGTAAATTTAGGTTGTTCCAACAGCACTGGTATTGTGAGATACTCCATCACTCTTTATGATTCTTTACTCAAATCAAACCTGAATACCCAATACCCTGAATGCCCAAACTGCTATTTTAGCAATCTCCCAAACATACAACATTGTAATTGTGTATTGCACACACTATTTACTGTACATATGAATAGTATTAGTTATACCTGCCCAAGAGAATTACAATGTTAAATATATCATCAGTGTTAATAGGTACCCTGTTAGCGCTCGTATATGTATACAAACCTGACTAATCCTAAATCCTTTAGCAAGTCCACAACCCCACAGTTAAAACAGCATATTAAATCTACAACTAAATTTACTTTCTTTAAATAATAGTGTTTCCAGGCATTTACAAATAAATGTGAAATTTATTCTGTTTTTCTGTGTGGACAGCAGGCAAACATGCATAGCAGACCTGATTTGCATGGGATTAAGACCCTGTAGCTGGATACATAGAGTTAACTGTGGGACGTCCCACTCCAGCGGAGCTCCAGGAGGGGGGTTAGCAGGGCCAGCCCACTGCAAATGTCTTAGAGAACTTGTGTTGCTGTTAGATAGTTCCAGACCCCTGCACCAGCTGACTTCTCCTTTTGGCTTCTCGGTTCGCCGAACAGAAGGTAAGAACTCTGCACCCCATCATCCCTACCTTTACCTCAGTCTTTGTTAAAACTGCTAAAAGAAGACAAATGTAATTTATTTTACATCACTGATCATCATTTAATGCTTTGTGTAGAAATCAGTGATAGGTCCTAAAAGACAGTCACACATTCTTATACTAAAGTTTTTTTTTTTAGAAATTATTTTTTGTTCTTGCTTTTTTTTGCATCATTATTGCTTTATTATATGTATATATGTATATTTATTATATGTAGTAGATTTTAAAAGGCTAAAGGTGAATGCGTTTTTGGGTCATGTGGGTTTATTTGTTTATTCTAGTGTTACAGATTCAGATCTGATTCATATTTATCTAAATCTAGTTCTGGACTACACTGTTAAAAATAAGGATGCTACAAATAGTTCTATGAATGATGCCACAACAGAACCACTTTTGGATCCAAAAATAACCGTGTTTATATAAGGGATTAATGTAAAAGTGTGGAAAACCTTTTAAATAGGTAAAGAACCTTTATTTTTACATTAATAATGATTCTGTATACACTTCTTGTAGACATCTCTATTACAAACATGATTATTAATGTAACAAAACTGATTCTAACTCAAAGAACCCTTGGTAGTGACTTTATTTTTAATAGTGTATTTTCAGTCACGGTTCAGACTGGACCATGCAGTATGGGACAAGCCTTAATCCCTTTCTTGGGAACCCAGATCCCAGCATTCAATTCACAAGCGCTGTAATAAAGTTGGTAAAGCTTTTCCCCTGCAGAGCTCATCTCAATTTAATGATGACACCCACTTACTTTAAGGGTGAGGAGCACACTGTAGCAACGTATTGTGCCACATAGGCAACAGAAGAGGAGAACACAGAGGTGTGGGGAGAAGGGGGGAGGGGAGATCAAGCTACAAAGCCTGTGAGAGAGAGAGAGAGAGAGAGAGAGAGAGAGAGAGAGAGAGAAAGAGAGAAGGGGGGGGGTCTGTTTTCGCCTCCCCAAGTTCCCTCCCCTCCCCTTCACTTACTCCCATCAAAAGGAATGTGAGTTGCCATGGAAGTTCTCACCAGCTGTTGAGGCCTGCTTAAATTGTACAGATGTCTATTCTCTTGACAAACAAGAACTTCGTGAGAACACACTGAGCATCCACAGCTGCCGGAAGGGCTGCTGTCGTTAAAGACAGAAAAAAAGTTGGCTGGTGGCATAAAAAAAGAAAGAAAAAAAAAAACAGATACTGCATATATTTTAGCAAATATTTTTAGACAGTATATAGTTAGAATAATAGATAAACACAAAAATAATTGATTAACCATTAAAGGTAAACAATTCCTAATTTTGTTTTATGACTATTTTATGCCACTGATATAATTATAATATAATAGCATAGTAGTACATTTACATATTAAGTTTAAAGGGCATACAACTTTTAAATTATAATTTTGTTCAAATAATATTCAGACATTGGAACTGGAATATGAACCTTATATATACATAAAAATATATCTTAATAAATACATTTTTTAAAACTACTTAAAAAATGTCAATATATCCTAACCCTAAATAAACACAATGGGAATTATTGAGGTCAGCGAAAATTGTATTAAGGTCATGTTATCATTATGTAACCGTAAATCAATTATTATGTACTTATTGGAACTGTTTTATGACAGATGTTTAATTTCTCCTACTAATTTATTTTAAAATAGAAAATAAATACAACTGTAAAAAAGTGCAAAAATAGGCTAAAAGTGCCTTGAAAATCCGGCAGGAATACTGTAAAATTTTATTGAAAGTTAAACAGCTTAATCAATTTCTCTACATACTGCTTTGATAATAGAATAAAGATGTTCGCTAAGAGTTCCCACATGTTTCAGAAGCTGCAAAAAGTTCAAAACAAGCCCAGGACACAACAAGCCCACAGAAAAGTGTGGCATCCCTAAAACACTTGAGGAAAAAAACCCTTTGGACAGTCAGCACAGGGCTGTTGCCCATATTCCACCAGATGTCAATTCGAGTGACGCAAACATGTGAATGGAAACATTTAACCAAAGTTTGAGCAGCTTTAGAGCAGCAGTGAGTAAAAAAACAGCAAACAGAAGTAAGCAGCATCAGCCAGAAAAAAAAAACAAAAAAACAAAACAGAAATAGACTCTCAGGGTTGCAGTGGAAGGCCGGGTGAGAAAGAGAAGAAGAGTTGTGGTTCACAGAAAGGAGATCCAATGGGAGTCTGACCAGTAGATAAAGCCAGACACTTGGCATGAAACCAGAGTGAACCCATGATTTATAAACAGTATAAAGAGCACCAACCGACAATCAAGCTACCGTTTAAAAAGCTAGAAAGGTTAGCTGAGGATAATTTAAAGCATTTAATCATGGTAACAAAAACAATTAAGGCAAATCTAAGATGCATCTCTTGATCTGAAGCTTCTTATCAGTGGTCTCAGCTACACATCTGAGAATTTTCCACCAAATTTTGGAGTCATTACAGCTTTAAAATGCTTAACACTAGAACACAAGGTTCTAGTTTAAGGTATATAAAACTGTTATTAAATTGGGATTAAAGAAATGTAGAATTGGCTTATATACAGGGTTTAAGTTAAGGGTTAAGTTATAACAAAACAATTATTATTTTCTGACAATATACTCTGTAATAAGAAAACATGAAAACTATCTTTAGTTAAGATTTGAAAATGTAAGATTTAAAGTAAGATTTTAAGCTTAAAAATATATGTTTCTTAATTAAAATGTAAGAATGTGTGCTTGATCAAATCCGGCATGCTTTTCTATAGTTTAGGAGCTAAACACTGTAATATGATACTTTGGGTAGATTGAGAATTTTCATTTCCACAGACAGTTGTTGTTCTTTTGGCTAAGCTCTACAAACCGGATGGAAGCTGAGCTGAGTAATCTCAGAAAGAGGGAGCTTTAAGTCAGTCCGGGCTGTGGAGTGGGGGATGGGGCATTGGAGGGGCAGCTTTGAAAGGTCAGGTGACTTCAAACTCAGGTTACATGGATTCCACCACTTTGCTTTGCCTCTCTTTTGTCCTCCTCCAAGCTCCTATCATGCGTTTCAACGGCAGCTTTTCAGCAGAGTATGGGATTTCGCTCTGGGGCTCCTTCATTCTTCTCACATTTCTCTTCATAATGAAGTGGAGTACCTGAAGGCCCATCTGAAGCCTAAAAAAAGGAAAAAGCGGTTGAGGTTAGGTGGAGAGAGAGAGAAATGGTAATTTCCTGCAAACCACAGACCATCAAAGCCAGCCTACAACCAACACACCTGTACCTCTATCTGGACAGAACAGCCACGCCACTGTTTATGGCCTTCCTTCACACACCGGTTTAACGTGTTCTAACATTTAATGGCTTTTGTTGTTTAGATCATTTCGTTTCCGTGCAGCCGCCCTGCAGGCAAGTTCCATGTTTATTTTTTTGGCAGGGATGGGACTTTTGGATCGTTTTTGGAGCCGCGCTGAACACAGCCCAGACGCAGGGGAATAATTGCCGGGTAACGGACAGGTGGCTTGCGCAGGAGTTTACTTTTTTAAGCCAAGTGGCTTCCTGCCCCATAAATCAAAGCTGTGTACCACCCCCTGAGCTCATGAGTCTGGGACTGACTGGTCACTGATTATGGTGCTTAACGTTTATCAAGAAGGCTAAACATTAGCTTGGTACTTTTTAAGAGGCCCTGAATTATACTTAACAGGTACTCACCCAAGTAGGGCTGGACAATAAATCAAAACTATTCTTATAAAAGTTATAAAAATCAATAATTTCTTAATGTTATAAGCTATTTAATTCCAAATAAAGCACATACATAAGTTGATTGTGTGAAAATGCTTTGATTTCCCGATAAATCACACTCAACACTTAAGTACAGTCTTGTGCAAATTATGTTTTAGAAACATCGTAATTCAATGGATAGCATAAGAACTTTATTTCAGCTCAAACAACTACAGAAAATTACAATGCCATTAAGATTGCAAGTGTCTTATGTTAAAAAAAAATATTACTTACATAGTTAGATGAATTGTGACAACATAAACCCAAGATAACTGATTTTTCTAAACGTTTTTTGTGATTTTGAGAAAAGTATATTCCCTTTCGTCACATGTCTTGAGTGATGCAGAGTGCTCCAGTGTTGTTCTGCCCATCAATCTGTTGAGTGAACAACTAAACTGCTCCAGCAAAAGGAAAAATCGGTTCTACTATTTGTGGCAACAGTGCCTCAACTCCTCTGTTTTTCCAGCCTCTAAACCACCTGTTAAGTCACTCTGGAACAGCAGAAAAAAAATCCTAATTCTTTTGCCTAAAAAAAAAGCCAAAAGCAAGGCTCTGTGTTTCTTTTTTTCCCCCATTTGACAGCCCACAGCTTGCTTGCTTGCTTACCGAACTAACCCCTAAATCAAATAGAGAGCGAAAAAGACGGCCTTTATGCCCTTTTGCCGTCAACTAATTTCGGGCCTGTTTGATTATGAGCGTGACTTTCCAAATAAAACAGCTTGTTTTGCTGTTACGTCAGCAAAGTCCACCAAGCTAACAGCCATTCGCCTCATGGGGGGAAAGAAATAGCGTGCAAATGTAGAAACGCCTCTCTGCAAGGGGACAGACTGACCCTTCTAGGTTAAACACAGGAGTAGACGCTCTTAAGTCTAAGTCCTTTACTTCACTCTCTTTTTTTTTGCCAAGATTCTAATTTCCAGTCTGACTAAACAGACGCAGGTCTTTCCTTTCCTGCCTGAGAGTCTGGAGAGTTTTCTTGTGTTTCTTGTGTGCAGAGTTTGTATAAGTCATGGTCTGCAGGGCAAGCCAGGGCTTTGGTATTTTTCCACGTCTTTTTCAAGTCCATCTGAGCTTCAGGCCGTCTGACTTACATCAGTTCCTGAGCACAAGCCCTTTTCTTCCCGTTCCAGTAAAAACAGAAAGGGGAAGAGGTCTGGCCTGAGTATGTCCCGAGCTTGGCTGGCCTGACACGCAGACGTCCCAGCCCAGTCTGGCAGAACTCCTCCAGCATCTGCATTAAGAAACGTGAGATCATGCCACATCGGCACAGCAGCAGCAGTAGTAGTAGTAAGCTTCTGCAGCTAAATGATTGGTCTCGGAACAGAGTGTTCTACATGTGCTCAGTGCATCATCTTCATAATGACACTCTCTCTTAATGACGGGCTTAGAGATTCATAACATTGGAACAATTGAAAAAGCTTGTAGAAACTCGCTCAAGTTTTTTAGATGAATTTCAAGTAGCTCAAATTATAAAGTGTACAGTGAAGTTCCTCTGGAGCACTGACACAGAGGAAGCTCTATATAATAAAGCAGTGTAACACACTTACAGTAAATGATCTAAAGGCAGTGGCAGATCTAAAAGGATCAGGTGGCAAATGTGGGACACAGACATAGATTCAACTTGTTCATGATGCCCCAGCCACCTGTTATCTTATGTTCAATAGATCAGCCCTGGCCTTGAAATTGCTGTCTTTGATGCGGTCCCAAGTGAGGTGTCAGGATCGACTGCCCAGTGAGATACCATAGCCTGCTTTTTCAGGGCTACTGGCTTGATGCCTTATTTTATTTATTTGTAAATCTGCTACCCCTTCTAAGTACAGGCTATTAGTAAGGGAAGTGATTGCGTGTTTACCCCTTTAAAGCCTGAAAAGCTGAAACACTCAATCAGGGAAATAATCCAGCCTTTTTGGCAGCCAGTTTTGCACTACTGTACCTTGGATTTTGTTGTTTAAGACTCTGAAATATAGAACTATGCTCTAATTAATGGGCAGTCTTTGTAATAGGTGTTATAACATTGTCCTTTGTAAATGTATGGCTTTTTTTCTTTTTGCTGCCATCTATGGTCTAAAGTTGGCAATCTGTATCATTTGCCCTTGTCGACTGACTGTGAAAATATGCTAATCAGAAAGCTGTTAAGGGATTAGTATTAATCTGATGCGTGTGCCGACCTGGTCAGTGATTTAGTGATTTAGGCAAGTGGGTAAAGAGTTACGTTCATGATACAGCCAGTTATCTATGTGATCAAATTGAGGAACCTTTTATATACAGGCTAGAAATTTAGCCTACGTTTGGAGCAATTTCAATAAAGCAGCTGAGGTATTCTTCCTGACCCTTGGTTACCCACAATTCTCTGCCCCAAAGGGGAAATATAATACCAAAGAAATTGGCTAAAATGGTGTAAAAGTTTACCTTCACAGTAGAGTTGGTTTAATAATTGATTAAAATTTAGATTTTATAATTATACATTTATTATAATTTTTTGCGAAGCAATTACAAGATGCGTCTGGTGACGTCACCACTAAGCTTCTACATAGTGTCCCATATGTGTGACCAATGGCTACTAAAAAGGAGACTTGACAGGCCAGTCCTACTAACCTCATTGGCTACTGCCAAGTTTTTGGCTACTATTTCTGCAACCATCTAAGCCACCTACAATATTTCAACATATTATGGGCAATCAACCTTAAACAAAGGTCAAACATTTTACTGGGGGCATACCTTTTTTAAATCAGTTGGTGGTCATTCTATGTCCAGTATGTAACCGTGTTTAAAATTGACAGCAATATTAAACTGAATAAAATGACTGAGGTGGTCAATAAACTTTCAGGTCACCCTATAAATCCACCTCAGTCTAAATATTCAACTCCAGAACTGTACATGCCAGCCAGGACCCATTTAGGTCCATTAAGTTTCAGAAGTACATAAAAAAACACAAATGCAACAAAACAATCTGGGACAGATTGATGATATACTGTGTGATGTGCCCATTATCACAGTAAACACAGTGCTGTATTTATGTCAAGAATCTCCTCTGACTCATTTCTGCAAAAGAATGTGGGACACGCAAAGAGCTCTTTGTTAGCCAGAGCACAAGAATTTCTCCAATCCTAAAGTGTGGCTGAGAGCCAGGAGAGTTTTTCAGTTAGTTGCTGGGCAAATTGTTCACGGGTCAGTGCTTTCAAGGAGCCTATAAATCCCCCCAAGAACGTTACAGCTGGGCCAATTATGAACGTACAGATAAAGCGCAATAATCCCTCTCCATATTCAATCATGTGATAACACATCCATCACGGCTTGAGGAGTGGCAAATAATTCATCACGTAAAACGAATTTCCACAGACTATATATACAGTATATGCTACAACACCTCCATACTATATAGTCACCGAAAAATGCTCCTCTTGTTCCTACTTAGAAGTCACTTCTTGACCATCAGAGCCATCTGCATCATTTTATTCAAAAAACTATTTTTCTCTCATGTACAACTTTGTTCTATTTGAAAAAAACATAAACAGCACAATAAAAATGCTAAATTGACTATTTATCACTTATGACTATTTAACTAATCACCACATGAGCTCTGTATTCACAAAAACCTTGCAATATAATTCAATTTTAATTCAACATACTGCAATATATTTCGATACATTATGAAAGATAACATTCTGAGATTTTGTGGGATAGAAAAACTGTCACACCCTCATTTACATACAATCAGAGGGAAAGGAAATGTTAATTGTTATCCTATCAGAACAGTGGAATAAAAAATAAAGTACAACACTGCCCACTAGTTGTTAATGTTTAAACACTACACAAAATGAACCCCTGTCTGCCAGCAATCTTTACATGAACACTTTTAATTTAAAATCCATATTGTGTTTCTAAGAATCGATACAGAATTGCACCACACAATAATCACAATACTTCGTTATATCAATATTTTCTTAAACTCCTAGTGAACAGGTGGATGAAAAAACTTTTTAAAATTACTACTTAACCTTTAGCTATGTTATAGCTATGACTTAACTTTGAGTGCATCCCAAAGCCTAAGTTGCTGAAAAGTAAAGGACTCCTCATATATATATATACACAGGCGAGAAATTCAGCCAACATTCTGAGCAATTTCGACATTTTTTACCCACAATTAACAGACACATCTTGAACATCAGATTCATCACAGTAAGTTTGTTTGAAGTCATGTTGCATATTTGTTTTTCATGCGCATAAATGGCAGGATGTCCTATTGTGTATTCATAGCAGTTCTGCACAGACGCTTCACGACTGCCTCTTTGTATAGTTACGACGACAAACAAAGTGCGTCTGGCTTTCATCTATGCTGCGTTTTAGACATCTAACATGGATCGCTTGATACCATCACTGAAATGACAACAGGCTCGTGGCTCCTTTGAACACCCAGCCATAAACAAAGACTGCAGAGGCTCTGTGGGGGGAGATGGAGGTGGGTAGGGGGGATGAACAGGAGAGTCTGCAGGAGACGAAAGAGACAGGAGTGGAGCGAGCTTTCAGTCAAAGTGCCTTATCGACCAACAGGATAGTGCGGTATCCAGTGTCTGTTGGAGGGACCCCTCTGAACCAGAGGCAGATTGAGGAGGGCCCGGCAGTACAAAGCCAAGACAGTCGCAGCTGTTATCTCAATCGGCCGACGCCGTCTGGCCTCCCTGTAGATGCGAGAGTCGAGCAGAAGCACTGCTGGGTACACAGTCCTTCTTCAAAATGCCATGCAGGGCAGGTCTGATGGGAAAATGCTAGCTGTTACCCCGTCTGTCAAAGGCTGCTACAGAGATGAAATCTGAAGTGTGAATAGCAGTAATATTGATTTCACAGCACAGACAGACTCGTGCAGGAATGGAGGATGAGGCACAGCTTGAAGTGTGCTGTCATGCCTGAAAATGCAATGATGTAGGGCCTGCCCAACCTGCCCAGCCCTCGCCTCTGGGAGCATATTTTTACTGGCATAAACTGATCTTGAATCCTGGATCCTGAATCCTAGCTCAGGGAGAGACGAAAATTAGAGAAAATTAGTAAAAAATGATAAATTGTCGCTTCTAATTGCATTATATTTGTTAAACCATGATATTGACAGTGTCTTTTTTTTATTTTCACTTCAGGTTGAATCCCAACATGAGGGTGTGGATCGTCTTCCTTTTGTGCCTGGCTGGAAAGGCCATTGCCGCTCCAGTAAGTATACAACCATTGCAAAGAACCTTCTATACTTAAGTGTTTTTGTGTGCATCTATGAGGCAAGTGGTATAGTTAAACAATGTGCGTGTGTGTATGTGTGTGTGTTTTGAAGAATCTAATAAAAGTGAACATGATGAATCAGTGGTTTTACAGGGAGCTTTATTTGTGTAAGCTAATTAAACGAATACAGTGTCTGAACTCCTTTGATAGCTGAAGTCAGCATAACACATTTAGACAAAAGTGAGCCTCTAATCACACCAAAACAACCTACAAGTATTTTATTGTACCATTTATTTTGCAGGCAGAGGAGGAGCCAGTTGTTGAGGAGGTAAGACCCATTTAATCTGAATATAAAATAGGTCTATAGAAACCCCTCTGGGATTGAAGAACAAATGCTTGGGATTTTTTTCTTTAAAGCTGCTCTGCCTTTTGTATTGGCAAAACCCAGCATAAGCAACACCTCTTTGCTCTATATGGCAGCAGAAGTCTTCGTGTGTGCATACAGTATGTACAGCTTCCTGTTTTAAGTCCTACAGGACCTTAAATCCACAATAGTTTGTATATAAATACAGCTTAAAAGGAAGCAATTATGTCATTGCTCTCCCACGTCTGTTTTTGGACTCTAAAGGACTGTGTGCATGGCCTGGTTAGAAATGTAGGCCGTTCAAACCCATTGGTTTTCCATTTTACACTGTCAAAAAAGCATTGTGCAAACATCCTACACAATATACACTGTTCATAACTGTGCTGCTTTCCTTTCTCTTCACCCAGGAGGTGGAAGTGGGAGCCAACCCAGTCCAAGTGGAGACCGGCGAGTTTGATGAGGCTATTGAGGTTGTAGAGGATGTTGTTGCAGAGAGTAAGTGTAAATATCATTATGCATGTCAGATTGTTTAGTTGAAGAATCCGTATCCTGCGTTTGTGTATTGACAATGTTTTTCTGGGTATATAAACCATATAAATCATAATTCATATTACCATGACCATTTTTTTTTTCATATTTTATTTTCTGCTTGTATGTAATTATGCAGTCTGTCGTTATGTTATACATTGTATACCTTTAAGATTGATAAAGATAAGGTGCCTTTAGTTCATATTACATGCTCTGTATTAGAAGTGTTTTTAAGGAGACCAGACACTGGTCGAAACATAAATGAGTGTTCTTGTAATGATTATCATGTCGTCTGTTTACAGTAAAATTCGCCCTTTAAAAAGAAAAACAATATTAGCCAATTAGCTTTCTGCTAGAGAGGAAAGCTCCTCCTTTTATGGAGATCTGCGCAACCGTAGCAGCCATTACAAGGCAAAAATTTGCATTTAGTTTTATAAGTGATTTTTAATTCAAAGCAATTAAAAGAAATGTGAGGCTGGTCACTTATTAACAGAAACAACTGAAACACTGCCTGCTTTGCAAACATGGCTGCAGAGTGAATAGATTGCCTACAGTATAAGGACTTTGTCTGAGTTTGGCCTCTTTTAAAGTCCTATATGAAATGCTCCTTATAACTTAAACATGAATAGGCAGGGCTTAATTGCTGTAGGCTGAATAGGCCATGTGTTTATAAGTCCATAAGTTCACTGACATCACAAAAAAAGTCTATGAATTTAATCATTGAATCAAGCTGTTTTGTAGTTTCTGTGTATGTACAGTATGAACAAACAATGAACAGTGCATTTTGAAACATTCTACATTTAAGATGTTTTCTTTGAAAAAAGCAAGGAAAATGTGAAAAAAATAAATAAATACGCTTTGCAAAATGTCATCTGCCACTCGGCTACTGCAGTTTTTCGCCCCATGCCACCATGCTTTGTTAGGCTTAGTAAATTATACAGCAGCAAACCTAAAGCCACTGGTAATGACAGACTGCACATAAGTCAAAACTAGACAGCTATAATCATGGGTTACCCCGGCTGCACTCTTAGAAAACCAAGCTAAAGTGACACATCCAGCAATGTGACGTGTCCGCCAGCCACAAAATATCTTGACCAGAAAAGGAAAAAAAATGAGAGAAGTAACATTAACAAAAACTGCTTGTCTCTTCACCACATTCCCTCTCTGCAGATCCCTGCCTCAACCATCACTGCAAGAAGGGCAAAGTGTGCGAGGTCGATGAGAGCAACCAGCCCATGTGTGTGTGCCAGGACCCTCTGACCTGCGCCGCCCCTGTTGGAGAGTTTGAGCATGTGAGTCATTTTAATGCTAGCTAAGCCTTACAAACTGCGAGCCTACCAAAAATCATCAACCAGTTGCTTAGTACCATGTCAAGTTAAAAAGTAATACCAGTAAGACTTCTTAATGTCATTTCTCAAACTAAATTACTGAGTTAAAAGATAAAAATAAAAGATACTTTGGAATGATAGTTAGAGTTGGTATACAGTAAATAGCTCAATTTTATGGCAAGAACTACTCAACTATGTAAAGAAAATTCTTAAATTCTTTAAGAAATGAAGGTCAGTCAATACGAAAAGATTTCAAGAACTTTAAAAGTATCCTCAAGTGTATTTGCATATCAAAAATGTTATGATGAAACTGGCTCTCATCAGAACCGGCCCAAGAAAGAAAGACCAAGAGTTACCTCTTGTTCATCAGAGTAACCAGCCACAGAAACCGCAAGTTAACAACATCCCAGATAAAAGACACCTTCACAAAGTATTTTGGTTTGTTTTACACTTTTAAGTTTACTACATGAAATGAAAACATAAATATAGTGAATAAGAAGGTGTATTCAAAATTGTAAAATATAAAGTGTCATTATTTGTTATTTGCTAAATTAAGAATTGGAAAAAATATATCCAGTTACGTTTATTACAATTTACAATTAACGTGGTCTTCCCGATTTCCAACTCATCTCTACAACCTACAATAAAAAAATATTATATTGCCAACTAGAAATTATCTTAATTACCTATTGTTGTGAAGGGATCCTTTTCAGTTCTATTTATTTAACAGTACCCAGGTTGTTAGCAGCATTAGCCTTGACACTCCAGCACAAAACTATAAATGAAACCAAGGACACTAACGTATGTCTCTAAGGCTTTATATGAACCCTAACAGCACTGTTTGGGACTGCAGGAACAGCTTTTTCTTTTAACTCGGAACTCTGAATGAAAAGAATAAATTTGGGTTTCTGATAAATATTCAGTTAGCGAGTTGCTATGACAATGCTCTTTTTGCTGGCAGGCGTTCCTAGCTCCTTGATGAATAGCAATCTAAACCTGCCAGGTTGGTGAGCGTGGCATTTAGTGTTGCCTTCTTGCACTTTATAGGTGTGTGGCACTGACAACAAGACCTATGACTCCTCCTGCCACTTCTTTGCCACCAAGTGCGCCCTGGAGGGCACCAAGAAAGGCCACAAGCTCCACCTGGACTACATCGGACCCTGCAAATGTGAGTGTGTGCGTCATAAACGGTAACAAAAAATGTGATCAAGCCAAAGAGCGGGTTGTTTGCCGCAGAGGATGTTTAACATTTAAGCCAGTCACGGCGCAGGCCGTAAAAGCTGGGCAGAACTGAGTGCTTTGCAGTGATTGATGAGCTCTAGGCTGGAGGCTTCCCTTGCAGGGCCATGCACACGCTGAGCATGGGGCAGGCCCTAGCAAGCCTGTGTTACTCTACTCCACAAAGCAGAGAGAATCCCCTCTTAAATCCCTCGGGGATGGGCTGGGCTGGGCTGGGCTGAGCCAACTCACTGGACCGAAGGGTTCAGATGGAGCTCCTGCTGTGGGTGGAGACCTGCTGCCGAGTAGTCAAAGCAGGGAGTCTGGGCTGCAGATGAACTGAAAAACCCGTGTTTTGACATTAGTGATTTAGCTAATAGCACAGTAATAACACTATCATGTTGTAACCTCCGGGGCTGTAAATGATCCAGAGGATATATTTAGCACCAAAAGCAGACTTTACCCTTTTGTAATTGACTGTTTGCTGTATACAGTCTGTCCAGATGTTTAGCATACAGTGTGTTAAGAAGCATCCTGGAATGTTTGGCTCTCTGTTCTATCTTTTATTTGGCATAATGACATTCTTGCTGGCCCTCTTCCCCAGACATTGCCCCCTGCCTGGATAACGAGCTGAGCGAGTTCCCCCTGCGCATGAGGGACTGGCTGAAGAACGTTCTGGTCACTCTGTACGAGCGCGATGAGGACAACAACCTGCTGAACGAGAAGCAGAAGCTGAGGGTGTGTTTAGATTCTCTCTGTGTGACTTCACATTAGCCAGAATACATTATACATTATCATTTACTGATTAAGGTCATTAACTTCAAGACCATCAGACTGCAGACTGTCTAGTCACGAAACAACATGGTTTAAATGCAAGGAGGGTTACAACGGTCTTGAAAATATGGTGCCAAAAAGGATTTATGGGAAATGAAATGTGAAATGTCAAAGATAAATCATTTTTAGTTCCCTAATATGATTAATATTAAATGATGACAATATTATTTAATATTATTAAAAATTAGTTTTTTTCTATATATTTTAGATATTTTTATCTTTTGTCAAGTAAACTGTCATTATACTGATTTTTATAACAAATCAAATAATCCTACAAAAATCTAATTAAAACACTCTCAGAAATTTTCTCACAAAATATTACAGATTTGACCAGATGTATTTTTGCATTGATTAGAAAAATATTTTTTTTAATATGTTTTAATGAACTTCTACACCAAAGTTTTTACGCTAAAGGTTCTTTACAGAACTGATACTTAAGCAAAGCTCCATTTTGATCTCTGTATTTGTGGTTGACAACAGAACTATCTCCAGCTTTCCTCTCTAAAAACTATGTTTTATATTCAGGTGAAGAAAATCTTTGAGAACGAGAAGAGGCTGCAGGCTGGTGATCACTCCCTGGACCTCCTGGCCCTGGACTTCGAAAAGAACTACAACATGTACATCTTCCCCGTCCACTGGCAGTTCGGCCAGCTTGACCAGCACCCCATTGATGGGTATGTTCCCATGATCATCTCAGAATCTGTTGTCTCACTCCTCTCTATATATAAATCTCCATAGCAGCTTATTGTGCAGCTTTTTAAAAATTTAAAAAATTTAAAAGTATTTAATAGTCAATCGCTTATTCAACTCACTTCTATTTGAACCTGTAAAACAAACAGTTCTCTGCAAATGTTGACTTTCATTTTTAGTCGTCCAGCTTAACGCCTTGGAAGGAAAAACTGGCCGCTGTTTACACCTCGAGTGTTTAACTGAAGCGTGTGCTTTTCAGGTTCCTGTCTCACACCGAGCTGGCTCCCCTTCGCGCCCCTCTGATCCCAATGGAACATTGTACCACCAGCTTCTTCGAGCAGTGCGACGCTGACCAGGACAAGTACATCGCCCTGGAGGAATGGGCCAACTGCTTCGGCATCAAAGAGCGTATGTTTTACATCGAACTCTTTTTCTTTTGCTTTGTTTTCAAGATTTCATTATTTCGGTTAAATTAACTCATTCATTAATTTCTTCCTTTGTGTTTCTTTTTGCAGAGGATGTTGACAAGGACCTTGTCATCTAAACAGCGACCGCCATCAACGCTTCCTATATAGTTAGCCTACTATTGGGATGAGGTGCTAACCATTAAATTAAAATCACATTAATGGTGCTAATTGCGATTTTCAATAACCTATGTATACCACTAAAATTTAAACCTGTAAAAAGAAAAAAATGCACAGTCCACACTAACCATCACAGTAAGTGATTGCTTCCCATTTTTTGTTGTAATTTTCCCAAGTATTGTGCAAATGCTAAAGCTAGCTGATGGATCTGAGTAGACGGTTGAAAGGTCAGAGCAGGGTGATGCCAAGAAACATACATGATGGACTTTGTACGTCGAAAGGTGCTTTTTTATGGATGCACAAAGATATACATATTTTTTATGGAATCAGGGCTTGAATTTAATGTCAATTCGGAGTTACTGAGGTGAACTTGTAAAAAAAAAGACATAAATAAAGTTTCCAAATAAATATTCTTTCTGCTTGCTTTATAAACCTTTTGGTTTGTTGCACTCTTTTGGTGGGGGATACACTGTTTTGTTTTGTTTTTGTTTGGTGATTTGGTAGATTTAGAGAGAGTTCCTTTAAATTTGAGCCCTGAAATAATAAAAAAAAATAGACAGTTTGTTTATTTGCCTGTCGTTTCGAGATAAAGAAACAGGGCACCATGTAGGGCGTTTAGAAAGTTGAACAAAAGAAAATATTTTTGAAGGGAAAAGGCTCTCGCCGGATGAGAAAGCTCTCCCTTAGACCTGTTCACGTACGTTTGCAGTATTTGCCACAGTGTGAGCATTATGAACCTCTTTACATGAATAAAGCTACTGAAATTTCCAAACAGTGCATGCATTTTTCTCAATGTTTCATCTTTCAGCTCTGGATATCTCACTGCCTGTCGTCCGTATTTTATAATGGGGCTTTATTTTGCTCCTTGGCCCTGTTCTGATCATTTGGATCACTCTGTGAAATGATGATAATGTTTATTTTTTCAACAAACTAGTATAAACCCAGTGAATGCATGTGCTGAGAAAAAACAACAACCCGGCCAGATCTGCAGCAACATACGTTTGCAATTTCCTTGAGGGTTAAGTGGGCATCTAGGATTCTAATGTTTCTGCTGTGTTTTGGCATGAGAGACTATTTCACTAGCCTATACTTAAGGGGTTATTTTCGAAGCAAAGGGAATGAGGCCTGCATGACCCACAACTTGTAAATTTGTGTTTTATACAGGGTGTGTTAAAATAAAATAAAAAAAGAAATAGAAAAGAAAGACCACAATATTTGAAGCTTTATAAAGCATTAAGGAACTGGAACTGTAATAGTAGTTACTTGGTATTACACATTGTAATAATTCCTCTTAAGGTAAAACCAGAATTTGTCTACCAGTAGTGATCTATGAGCAATGCCCCATAGTAAAAGAAATCTATAATAATTGAGCAGTGTCATATAATAAAAATAGTCTGTCCTACAGTAGCATTAAGTAGTATCTTACAGTAGCAATAGTGATCTATAACGCTTAAGTAGTATCTTACAGTAGCAATAGTGATCTATAATTCTTGAGCAAGCCCCTTAGTAGTAGTAATCTATAATAATTGAGCAGGGACATATAATGACAAAAATAGTGTGTCCTACAGCAGCAATAGTGATCTATAAGAATTAAGTAGTATCCTACAGTACCAGAAGTGATTTATAACAATTAAGTAGTATCTTATGATAGCAACAGTGATCTATAAGAATTAATTAGTATCCTTTGATAGCAATAGTGATCTATAATGATGAAGTAGTATCTTACAGTAGCAATAGTGATCAATAACAACTAAGTAATATCTTACAGAAGCAACAGTGATTTATAATAAATAAGTAGTATCTTACAGTAGCAATAGTGATCTATAATTCTTGAGCAAGCCCCATAGTAGTAGTAATCTATAATAATTAAGCAGTGATATATAGTGACAAAAATAGTGTGTCCTACAGCAGCAATAGTGATCTATAAGAATTAATTTGTATCTTATGATAGCAACAGTGATCTATAACAATTAATTAGTATCTTATGATAGCAATAGTGATCTATAACAATTAAGTAGTATCTTATGATAGCAATAGTGATCTATAAAGATGAAGTAATATCTTACAGTAGCAATAGGGATCTTTAACAATTAAATAGTACCTTACAGTAGCAATAGTGATCTATAATAAATAAGTGGGATCTTACAGTAGCAATAGTGATCTATAATAAATAAGTGGTATCTTACAGAAGCAACAGTGATCTATAATAAATAAGTAGGATCTTACAGTAGCAATAGTGATCTATAATAATTAAGCAGTATCTTACAGTAGCAGTAGTAATCTAGTGTCTTATGGTAGCAATAGTGATTTATAATACCTGAGCAATGCCCCATAGTAATGTATAATAATTGAGCAGTGAAATATACTTAAAATAGCGTGTCCTACATTAGAAATAGTGATCTATAAACACTTAAATAGTATCTTACAAAAGCAATAGTGCTCAACAATGATTAAGTAAAATCCTACAATAACAATAGTGATTTATAACAATTAAGTAGTATTATACATTAGAAAAAGTGATCTATAATTCCTAAGAAATGCCCAATAGTAACATATAACAATTGAGCAGTGATGTACTAAAAACATTGTGTCCTACGGAAGCAACTGGGATCTATAATGATTAAGTAGTATTTTACACTAGCAATCGTGATCTAAAATAATTAGGAGTTTCCTACAGTAGCAACAGTGATCTGTAATAATTAAGTAATTCCTTACAAAAGCAATAGTGAGCTATAATATTTAAGTAGTTTACTACAGTAGCAACAGTGATCCAAAATAATTAAGTAGTTTACTCCAGTAGCAGCAGTGATCTGTAATTATTAAGTAATGCCTTACAAAAGCAATAGTGAGCTAAAATAATTAGATAGTGTGCCTTATAGTCTTTTAAAAGTGTTTATAAATGAAGGTAATCTTTCTATAAACCATGATGACTTTGGATGTTTAAATGGTTTCTCGCCTGGTTGAGGACAAAGGTGGAAAACTTTCACAATCAGTCAAAGAAACCTGTTTCAGTACTATGTAGAAGAATTCTGGTTGTTGAAAGTTGTTTTTTTAAAACCTGTCCCTGAATTTAAGACCTAAAACCAACTGCAGGTCCATGTCTAATCCCCAAAACATGTGTGTGTTGCTCAATATCCTGGGAAACACAAGTCAGTGGTCCCTGTGGAGCAATGAGGCTCAGCGCAGGCATGGGAAAAGCCCTGCTACAGTGCAGTGAGCTGATTTCACCCAGTCACCAGCTCTACCCTTCCAGCCAGACACTCTGGTCAGGAATCTCAAACAATGGCAGAGCTCCAAGCACAAAGAGCCGGAGCGACCCAACCCCTTTCACAACAGGGAGGAGGAGAAAAACCTCAAGTTTCCAAATCTGCCACGAGCAGCAAGTCAACGCAGAAAACATGCTGAATCCCACACGGAAAAAGTTAGAAACGTGTGAGTGTGTGTGTGCGCAAAACTCATACGTTTATATAAGATGTATTCTGAGGTATTTAAGGTATAGTTTTAAGGGGTTTCAGATAAAGCGTAGTTTTAAAAGAGTGTAGCTGAATGATGATAGATACTAGAAGTCTAGTAGGCAATGAGTATCACTAATGATCCAACATATAGCAGCCTATTTATAATTTAGTCTTAATTCCACATTAACTTTCTGTAATTAGCTGACCCCTTTCAGTGGCCCATCTTTTGCCCTCCTGAATAGGAAGTGGCTCCCCCTAGTGGACAAACAACTTCTATTACAACAATATGAGGCCAGTCCTAATCCTGTACTTTTTGCAGCTGTAAAACATCCACATCCACTCAGGAAAGGCTTGGGTGACACTTTATAATACAGCATTATTACTTTTTAAAGAATACGTTTTCTTAATGTAGGTGGAACTTCTCTATATAAGCCAGTACATACAAAATACGTACTGGGTCTTACTGTGGGTAAAAAAGAAATGAGGACAAACAGAAATAAGATGGATAACTTTCTGACATTTTACATGTA
Source organism: Astyanax mexicanus (assembly GCF_023375975.1). Classification (NCBI taxonomy): domain Eukaryota; kingdom Metazoa; phylum Chordata; class Actinopteri; order Characiformes; family Acestrorhamphidae; genus Astyanax; species Astyanax mexicanus. Next base: position 39,206,315 of record NC_064417.1, on the reverse strand, counting down.
ATAACCCAAAACGTATGGTGTACTTTCTCTGTATGAACCAGCTTAAATATTTTAAAAAAATATACCGGGTCCTGCTGGTACTTAAATGTATGTACAACACCAAAAAAAGGGACAACCAGGAACAAAAAAGCTGTAACAGCATATGTTTCTAGCAGATGCGGATGTCCAGAACTGCAGCAATTTAAAACTATCAGGCTAAAATACGAAGAAAACTTACTTCCAGAGTAGAGAGTTATGAAAAGCTTGTAATGCCATGAAATTACATGGTAAATGTAAAAAAATTGCCCAATTGTTACTGTCTTGTTCCTTGTTGTCCCGATTTCTTTATTTGTACCTACATTTAAGTACCAGTAATACCCATTTAGTACGTACTGGTTCATACAAAGAACTTGCTGCTGCTTCTTCTCACAAGACTTGTGAGATGTTTTAGCACTGAGAACACGAAGAAACCAAGTGATTCAGGTATTATTTTATCACATTCTTCCAGCAAACACCTCTTAAAATGATGAGTTAGTTGTTTATGTATTATACTTTTCCAATTCTTCACACAAACAGATCAGGACTGCATGCAGGCCAGTCCAGTATCCTTACCCTCTTCCTCCGCAGCCATGCTTTTATAATATGTGCAGCATGTGGTTTGTGTTGTCCTGTTGAAAAATGTATGGTCATCCTCTTTAATATGTTTTCTGAAACGTCACTGTACTTAAACAATCTATTTGAAATCACATCATTATTTTAGCTCATTTACCAGACCTAAACTGCCACTGACCCAACTTATTCTGGAATGCGTAAATATGTAAATGGAGTTGATCAGACAAAACATGCAAAATGTATAGAGACCTGGCATGTTTAATCTCTGCATAAGGCCTTACTACGTTGTTTTTGAGTTAGAAAGGTGACAACAACTTAATAAAAGAAAATATTAATAACATTAATATTATCTCATGTCTGTCTCATAATAAGACATGTATTATTATGAAATAATTGTATTTTATTTATTTATATTTATTAATGGAATTAAGCAACAGAATTGTGCAATCATTTCTATTGAAAGTAAATTTAAGGTGTTTTTTTTTTCAGTTTTGCAGGCAAATATATTGAAATGATTTTCTGTGGTAATCCATCATACTGAGAAACTGAAAAGCACTGGAGTATTCCTTTGTGTTGCTTGTTAACATGCCTAGACCCACATTTTCCAGCAAATGTTGATGAATGGCTATTACTTGGGGTGCTCTTGGTGGGAGCTCTGGTCTGCTAGTGTCCCTCAAATCATTTTATACATTATTTGATTAAAGTTAAACATAGCAAAATCCTGCTCTAGGCAATATAAAATGTTTTCATGTCACGGTTTATATTATTGGTGTAAATATAGCAGCGGACAGTGTAAAACATTTGCTTTTTTTGCTTTTTTTTTACTAAATATATTTGAAGTATTTTAACACTGGAAGTAACTAACCCCACACTGTGTGCTGCATTTCAGCTTGGCTAGCTTTTGCTGTGAATTATTTAAAAGCTTTAAAAGTGTGCCATATTACAGCTACCAGGAGAGTACTTAATACAGAAGTGAATTCTTCTGTGAATCATAAAAGTATTTGATTTTGTTTGGACAGGTTTTTATACAATTAAGAAATTAAAAACACACAAGATGACACTTATGATGACACTTTATGACAAAGACAAGTCTTTCGCTCAAATGTAGAGGCATATCTGTCTGAATTCTGTCCAAATTATATTGATAATGGAACATAAGAAGACGGCTAACTACATAAAATATGAATGTTTTATTTGACCTTTATTTGACATGAGTTTGTGCTGTGCTCTCTTCATCACTTATTCTAATCACACTGTTATATTATAGCATTATAGGGCATAGCTGTGCTTATACACCTTAAGCATTGCATAACCCATTGTTTCTTAATCCTGCTTCAGGGAACCTGCTGTACTGCACAGTTTCAGCTGTTCCTTGTCTGAGTGAACCTGATACACCTCATCAAATGATTATCAGACCTTTTAGAGCTGGATCAGGTGTAGAGAGGCAGGGTAGAGATAAGGCTGTGCAGGACTGTGGGTTTCTAGGAGAGGATTTAGAAACACTGGGATAGTAAAAGCTTGCTTTTACACTCAACAAGCACTTTACTATGAACACTTGTACACCTACTCATTCGTGCAGCTGATCTTATCTAATTAATCATTTAGCAGCAGTAGAATAATGTAAATTAATGCATGCAAATAAAAGGCAGCAGGTAATTTTCATATCAGGGTCATAATTTTACTACTGTGTTTTTAATGTCTCATATAAAAAAAACGAGTTATTAAGAATTCTTTTAACTATTTATATTTCTTTGAATATTATATTATTAAATTGACTATCATATCAGATTTTTCACAACACAGAAATCCTATAATGCCAGCATAATTACTTTTATTTTTACTTTTTTATTTTCTGCATGCATGCTTCAATGAAAGGGTGAAAACATTTTGAAAATCCCAGCATTTGCTAAAAATATTTGAATAACCGTGATATACCATGTCAGGGTGGACATTTTTATATTTACCATAGCTAAACATGGAGACAGTATAAAAAAATATTAGGTGAAATTAGTATTAATAATTACTGACTATGCAGCAGGGTCTTCAATCCCTTGAAAAGAAAACAGTGTGAAGGTTGTTGTTGTCACTGATATTAAAGGTTGTTTTTTTAATGACAGTGTGCACAGGGAATTATTGGGATATGTTTAAATAGCTTGAATTTTTTTATATAAAAATAGTTCAATGAGTCATTAAAACACTCAGATTATATTAAAAAACATAAATATAATAACGTTTATTATTAAATCTGTTATATAACCCCTTAAAACAATTATTCTTCTAACTTAACCAAGAACACCCCCACATCAAAGAAAACTGTAGTACTCCTCCAGCACTAGGATTGTGAAGACTAGCACATGCCTCCTCCGATACAAGTGAAGTCAGCCACTGTCTATTTTTCAGCTGCCACTGATGCAGCATTACCAGGTAGTCGGTGCACTCAGAGGAAAGCGCAGCGACCCGGCTCTGATAAATCAGCTCGCAGATGCCTGTGCCAACTAACATTACTCTTGGAGAGATGTGTGAAGAGAGCACGCTGTCTAACCACCCACAGAGAGCAAGGCCAATTGTACTCTCTCAGACTCCGGCTGCTGATGGCAAGCAGCATGACCCGAGATTCAAACTGCCAATCCTCAGATCATAGTGACAGCGCCTAAGTTCGCTAAACCACCCAGAGCCATCCAAAAAAGTAGCTTAAAGTGAAGTTTAACATTCATAACATTCAAAGCATGGTAGCTGGGGTCAGATGTGCAGGTTTGAGTACTTGTAGAAATGCTGATCTCTTGGGATTTTCTACACAACAGTATCTTAGAGTTACTTAGAAAAGTATATTAAAGTCTAAACATCCTGTGATTAGCAGTTCTTCAGATATAAAGGCCCTGCTGATAAGAGAGGTCTGTGAAGTTGCCAGACTGGTTCTGTATTACAAAAGGCTATTGTATCCCAAACAACTACTTATCCGGTGGTCTCCTGAGTATACAACATGACCAGATCCAACCTACCAGATCTAAATACAGTGAAACCCACTATTGAATGGGATTGAGCCTAGTTACGTATTGTTTGTAAATGTGAAAAGGATCTCAAGAGGAACAGTGACGTGTGTACCCTGTGTTATAGATGGTGCAGTGTCACATGTAAGTTTGTTGTTATGTTGTTATGTCTCAGTATGCTCTTTGCAACAGGATTTCATTCATTACCTAATCACACCTTGAGAACAGGAGATTTACATTATGATGTTGCTCCTTAGAAATCTGGACCAGAATCTTCAAGTGTTTCCAGCATCTTGTGGAATCCATATCACGAAGAACAAAAAAAAAACAGCCTACTCAGTATTACTATAGTCAGGCTACTGTTTAAATAATGATCGTGAATTCTCGCAATGCTCATCATGGTGTTTATCAAAACATAAAATCCTGCCCTTCAACACAAAGACCCAATCAATTTGCTGGTTAAGCTGTGAGCAGGGGAGGGTTGGGTCATCATTCGCCCTCAGTGTGGAGACCTGAGCAAGGGCAGCAACCATGATAAATGTTTTTTTTTTTATGATATATTGAGCCAAACACTACAAATTGTTTATGATTTGCTACACATATTTTATCAGTGGTGTAAAAAATGTAAAAAAAAAAAAAGGGTTGGTTTCATATGACTGGAGATAACTGCCTGCCTGAGTGATCAGGATTGGCTCATGTACTTTCCTATAGTGTTCAAAATAAGTGACTAAATATAGTAAAACATTCACTTTGTGTGTATTACTTAAACATGACCTACAGATAAATAATTCTAATAGAAAAGAATCCTACACAAGTGTTGTAATAAATATTAGGACTATAATATTGGGTAGTAGTGCTGCCTTTAGGTCTTTCTCTGAAAATCTTACCTATAATCTATAAAAATGCACTTTATTTTTTTGCAGTGTTAATGCTGAATAACATATAGTAAATATAGAAGAAGCTACTGGTGATTTTCTACCACTGTTCCATGAAGAATGTGCTGGCATCTCGGTGTGGGGTGGAAACTGCTCAGCGGCAGACAAGAGAGCTCTTCAGAGGATCATCACCACAGCACAAAAGATCATTGGTTGCTCACTGTCCTCCTTAGAGGATCTTTTCAGCTCTCGCTGCATCAGCAAAGTAGCCGACATACTGAAAGCCCTATCCCATCCTTGACATCACCTGTTTGTATTTATAAATACCTGTAGGTATTCTCTGTATCTCTGTATTCTAGTTTCTTCATTCTTTATAATGTTACATTATTTTATTTGTTCTATTTTTATTTTCATCTGGTATGTATGAATACCAATGGGTTTGCTATTTAATTCTGTTGTACTTTGTGCAATGACAGTAAAGGAATATATTTGTATATTTATATATTATTAGGGGTAAAAATAAAGGCAATATATTTTTGGCCTTATTTAAGTGTGGAGATAATATTTTGAGTTTTCATTCATTTTACTTTCTAATTAAAAATTAATATATATATTAATGTATTTAATAATAACTGAAAAGGTCATATATATTATAATATATTACTTTTAATATTATATTCTCTGATAATATGTTGAATCTGTGTTCATTTCTGTATCTTGGACACAAATTAAATAAGATTCTATATTTCACCATCACACAATCTAAACCAGGGGTCACCAACCTTTTTGAACCTGAGAGCTACTTCTTGGGTACCAATTAATGCGAAGGGCTACCAGTTTGATACACACTCGTGAAATTACAAATTTTCTCAATTTACCTTTAATTATATGTTATTATTAATAATTAATGACATTCATCTATGTGAAGACACAGATATCAATAGGCAACACTATTATTATAAATCTCTGCAAGTGTTTACATTTTATATTATATTTTAATATAATATTACATATTATATTACATTATATTGTATAATAATATATAAACTATAGGCTATCTCTAAGCTAATATTAATGTAATATAATCTAAAATTACATCAATGCAACTGTGATTTAAAAAAAAAAAGAATAGCAACAAAAATGCTATTTTTAGACCAGGCCTGCGGGCTACTCATAAGGTCCTTGCGGGCTACCTGGTGCCCGCGGGCACCATGTTGGTGACCCCTGATCTAAACTAATCCAAAAACAGATAAAAACATATAACATTATTTAAGCAAGTTAAACAGTATCTTATTGCGTTTACATTTTAGTATGTTGTTTATTCTCAAATCTTGTATATGATAATATAATACTGATTTTTAGATTATAGTACTGTATAGCATACAGTGTACCTATTCTACAGCTCTGTAAGAGACTCTGTAAGAGACCCTTTAAAAAAACTTTAAAACCTCTGGAATATAATCAAGAGGAAGATGGATGATCACAAGCCATCAAACCAAGCTGAACTGCTTGAATTTTTGCACCAGGAATGGCATAAAGTTATTCAAAAGCAATGTGTAAGACTGGTGGAGGAGAACATGCCAAAATGTATAAAAACTGTGATTAAAAACCATTTTAATGGTTATTTTCTTTGCATTATTTGAGGCCTGAAAGCTCTGCATTTTTTTGTTATTTCAGCCATTTTCCCATTTTCTGCAAATACATGCTCTAAATGACAATACTTTTATTTGAAATTTGAGAGAAAGGTTGCCCGTAGTTTGAAAAATAAAACAACAATGTTCATTATACTCAAACATATACCTATAAATAGGAAAATTAGAAAAACTGATTCAGAAACTGAAGTGGTCTTTTAATTTTTTTCAGAGGTGTATTTTATCTTATGTTTAATAACATTTTCTTTTACAGTACATTATACATATTTGTACTGTAAAATTATATCGATTTAATCAATCAATCGAGCAACCATTCAGCAGTCAGGTTGTCAAACCCCACCTTCAGGATTAGCCTATTAAACCTGACCATACCCGAACACCACGGTGTGTGGCTGGTGTGTGGTAAATTAGCGAGCTCTGTTTTGATTGGGTGATTGTGGGGCGCCTCTCTTCGCTCGGCTGCTGATTGGTTGGATGGGCACCGTGCTGGGAGTCTATTGGCCTGGGTTAATCGCATGCCTCTCCGCCGCAGCCGCAGTTGAAGCGAATTTGAAACCGGCTAAGCAAGCGCTGCCATTCTCACTCCACCAGGCGCAGGAGGCGATTACATAAAGCCGCTGGACATTTCTACACTGAAACTAGAGCCTCCCCCTCCTGGTGAGCGGCCTGAATATTACGATTTACAAATTACAACAATACTGTTTTATCGTGCGGGAAAAGGTTTTTGTTTGGTCGAGCGGGTTCGATAGTTAGTTAAATAGTTTATTTAGCTTGTTAGCTTAGCGGCTTGGGTATAATGGGGGCTTATGGACTGTAGCTAGGTTACATAGCTAACGCTAACGTTACCCTCCCTCTCTTAATGATTTCATTTTAACTTTGTCACGTTACTCTGAGAAAATACGATATATTTGAGTATAATGACATTAGCTAGCGTTGGCTGTGGGTAGAGTGTAGCAGAATTAGTCAGTTAGCTCGCTCGCTAGCTAACTAGCTAGTTAGCTTGTATGCTAAGATAAGGCTATTGTAATTCAATCAGGTATCCTATCAGATAGCTTAGCTAAAGCTAGCTAACGTAGCTAGCGAGGTTTCCGGCTAGCCGGGTGAGTGTGAATAACGCTAACAAGACTATTAGAAGTGACTTAAATGTGTATCTTAAGTTAGTGGGTTGATTATTGTGGTATTTTAATTATTCTGACTGTTAAAATCAATAATACTTTTTTAGTAATTGTACGTGCCTGGTGTTCTAGGGCACAGCGCCCGGTTAGCTAACCACAGCTATCTTGGCTAATCTGGAATAATGGTGAGCACGTGCTTATTTCTGAGTATGCCTTTATAGGTATAGCTTTAAAAAATTGAGTCAAATTGGTCGTCAGTTTCCACTGTGTTTATAAAGCTCTGGAGGGATGACCATATACGTCTCATTTTTCACAGATAGCTAGCTAGTTAACCTAACTCAGCTAGGCAGGTAACGTTAGCTTTAACAAAGCCTGGCTGGCTCAAACTGGCAACGAGGCATCACTGAGCGTGGCTTAATCACATGGGCCTGGTTAGCAAGCGAGCTAGCAGCGTCTCACGTTCGCATCTGAGGCTAGCTAACGGGGGCTGAAAGGGTGTGCCTTCCGCTGCTACTGCTTGAAACCAGCTTTACTGATAGAAACGTGCTTGGAAACAAACGGCTAATTATTTGATCTCCGGGAAATCCTAGTACCGCAGTCTTGATAAGCTCAGCTAACCGAGGTTTTGTTTATACAGGTAATAAAACAGCTAGTAAATTAATAAAATTATTCTATATTATTCCCTCACCGGAGGATTAATATATAAATTCGGAATATTGCAGCAGCACATGTGACATGACAGAAAATAAAGCAAAATACACACATTTAAAAGTCTATGTTCAAAAAATATATATGAATCTAGAAAATTTACGATTTCTGTAAGTGTGATTTCCTAGTATAAAATATTGATATTCTTCAAATATGAGATTTACGATTTAGGTTTGTATTTCTTACATAACTTGATTGTTTTATTTAGATATTTTTTAAAGATTTAAGATCTTGAATATCCTATTTTGAAAATTGTTTCAAAACAGTAATTCAACAATCAAATTAATTCGATTAACCCCCCAGCCCTAACAGTGTGTATGTGTTGTGGCAAGCAGTGGACAGTGCAATAAGTGATTTTATTGCACATAGTGATGGTAAGCAGATCATGTTACACATGCTGAATTGAGTTATTGCACATAGTAGAACAGTAATAAGTAAAACAGTTTATTGCACATTATCAGTAGTAGAAGTAAGTGGTAGACTGAGCAATGCCTCATTCACTATATATCACTTGCTGTGTAGTGAATTAATTTAGGAAACAAACAAACGTCTGCTCAAAGGACCTCGGACAAAACACCACTCTGATCCATTGTGGGTATTTGATGGTGAATTACATACAGAATAAAATGTACTTTGTGGGATTTCAAACAGCACTACAAAATGTTTGGTGCACTTTTCTTGTAATAGGGAGCCATTTTCAATATTTTCTTTTCTTGGTGTGTGTTCTGGGTATCTTAGATACTGGAGTGGTAATATTTTCTCTTAATCTCTTTCAGTTGAAACCAGTTGACCAAAGAAATGGTGATGGAGAAGCCAAGTGCCCAGCTTGTCGGGCGAGAGTTTGTCCGACAGTACTACACTCTTCTGAACCAGGCTCCTGACTACCTGCACAGGTGATTTTACGTGCTTTAACTTTTTATTTTATGTACAGATGCACAGTTTGTTTTAGTGTTCAAAGAAAATGGAATGCTTATTTGTCTTAATCCTTAGGTTTTATGGCAAAAACTCTTCTTATGTGCACGGAGGACTGGATACCAATGGGAAGCCAGCTGAGGCAGTGTATGGACAGTCTGTAAGTGAAAGAAAATGTGACTGTTCTTTCTCAAATTCAAAGTTTACATTTCTGTATGATTGACTTATTTGTTCCATTGCTAAACAGGAGATTCACAAAAAAGTGATGGCACTGAGCTTCCGTGACTGCCACACTAAAATCAGGCACGTCGATGCCCATGCAACCCTGAATGAGGGCGTGGTGGTGCAGGTGATGGGAGAACTGTCCAACAACATGCAGCCTATGAGGAAATTCATGCAAACCTTTGTGTTGGCCCCTGAGGTATGTACATCTGGCTAGTATTTCAGATTGTCAGCAATTATTTCCAAAAATAGTACAGTTACAGTTGTTTGCAAGTCCACACTGTAGAACAGATTGTGGCCAAAATAGAAAAGTTAAGCTTTATTTTAATATTTTTGGCCATTATGAATATGTAACGGTAGTTGCTGGATTGAATATTCTGATTAATTTGTGATTCTATTTCAGGGTACTGTCGCAAACAAGTTTTACGTACACAATGACATTTTCCGCTATCAAGATGAGGTCTTTGGGGACTCGGACTCTGAACCTCCTGAGGGTGAGTCACTGGAACATTATTTAAAGGGTCTTTAACGTAGGCCAGCTCAGTGCATCACAGATGGCATTGTTTATCTTTGGACTTTACAGAGTCGGAGGAGGAAGTGGAGGACCTGGAGGAGAGGGTGAACTCACCTGAGGTGCCACAGGAAGAGACTGCTGCATTCTACGAACAGACACCATGGTACAGCCTTGTCGTCTTGTTTACATTTGACAAGACATTAAAATTTGAACGTGTTCATGCAGAATTTAGTTTTGTCTGGTCTTATGATGCCAGGAGTTGGTGTTGCTCAAGGTGAAAAATGGTTGATTCTGATATAGACAAGTGTTGGTCAGAGACTGGTGTAACATTAGTAATATGTGCACTATTTCAGCCCAGATCCAGAAGCCCCTCAGGAGGAGGCAGTTGTAACCCCAGAGCCCCAGGCTGAACCAGAGGCGGAACCAGAGCCTGAGCCTTCTACAGTAGAGCTCAAACAGGAGCCAGTAATTCAGGCAGAGTCCCATCCTGTGGAGAAGTCCCAGAGAGCTCCCCCATCACCCACACCTGCTGACCCTGCACCTGCCGCACCAGAAGATAACCGGGTACCCCCCCCCCCCCCCCCCCCTTTTTTTTTTTTTTTTTTTTACTATTGTGCTGCCCCAGACTAAATATCTCTGTAAACCCCCCCCCCCCCGTTTCAAACCTACTAATTGTACGTTTAGGTTGTATTACCAATTATGTATTCCAATTACATGGCTTATGGTCATTTGTGCTAATACTTAATATATATTAATTTAATATTAATATTAATTTGTATGAAACTCTGAGATTAAGATTTTTTTTCCGTATTGTTTTGCAGCCCTTCTCTTGGGCCTTAGTCACCAGTAAAAATCTCCCCCAAGGAGGAGTGGTTCCACCTTCAGGAATTCCCCCTCATGTAGTCAAAGCTCCAGCAACTCAGGTATGCAATCAGTAATTTTATGTATTTATGTATCTAAAGTAAATTTTGACTTTCATGAGGATATTACGTTGTACTGGTATTCAGGGGTGGTTGCTGTAGTTATACTTTTGTTGTAAGTATAAATGTAAATAACATCCAGTACTGAATGTGCCTGCAGCCCCGTGTCGAAGTAAAAACAGAAGTCCAGCCCACAACACAGAGACCTCAAAGAGACCAGAGACCACGTGACCAAAGACCAGGTCCCCCTCCAACACAGAGACCTCCAAGGCCAGGAGGAGGTATGCAGAACTGTTTGCCGTATTTTTGTATAATTTACACAAAATACACATGTCTGTTGCATGAAATGCATAAAATTTCCACTGTAGCAAGGCTGTTGTACAGTAGAAGGAACAGTTTGGGGTGGTAACCACGCTGACCACCATAACATGTTCAGAGAAAAACAGTGTAACCATGTAGCTCTAGGTGTTTTGCATTTCCTATGGCAACACGAGAGAGATTGTGCTATTTATCTCCAGTCATCCTCCGTTAGAATACGTAACAGATGGTAACCAGCAGCCAGGGCCTAAACCTGAGCTGAAGAGGTTTTTTTTTTTTTTTTCCCTTTTCTTCTTCTTCTTCCTCCTTTTGGATATGGGGTGCCCTAAGGGGGAGTAATTAGATCTTTTTAATCAAAGTAATTACAAAGGACCCACACTTGAATGCCTTTTTTCCCTGGCAACTTAATTTAAAAAATGTCCTGCTATGAACTGAGACTGCCTGCAGCACTTATTTTTCCTTTTTTTCTGTTTATGCTATCCCTTTCCTCTGTCCTTGCTAAGTAAATCACTCCTCACCAAATTAAATCTTTTATAATGTAGGAGAAAATTGGAGGGGATTGTCTTATTCAGGATATGACTTAATTTTTAAAATTGTGTTCATGTTTGCAGTGCGAGAGGGTGAGGGTGGAGAATCTGAAGTGAGGAGGGTGGTCAGGTATCCCGACAGCCAGCAGCTCTTTGTAGGAAATGTTCCTCATGACGTGGACAAGGCTGAACTAAAGGAGTTCTTTGAACGTGAGTGTCTCATTGCACAAACCCTGGCAAATTTGACTTGCATGATGAAGAATTTTTTTTCTTGTATTATTTTAAAACAGGCCAAATGGACTAGCTTGTTTTAAAGGTGCTGCATCCAATTATAAAGGTTACATGCAGCAATTGCTCACAAATGCATGCCACTGACATGTAATCAGGCTTTCTTTGGTGTGATGTTAATGGTGCAACTTCTTTTTCTCATCAGAGTATGGCACTGTACTAGAGCTGAGGATCAACAGTGGTGGCAAACTGCCCAACTTTGGATTTGTTGTATTTGATGATTCTGAACCAGTGCAGAAGATCTTGAGCAACAGGGTAAGTCTGATGGTCATTTATTAAACAACATGCTTGTATACAAGTTATTTAGGCAAATCAGTGGTCTAAGTCTCTTTCTTTGTTGCAGCCCATCAAGCTAAGAGGTGATGTCCGTCTGAACGTGGAGGAAAAGAAGACTCGTTCAGCACGGGAAGGAGACCGGCGGGACATCCGCCCGAGAGGCCCAGGAGGACCACGAGACAGGATAGGAGGCCCAAGAGGTCCACCACCCAGAGGCGGCATGGCCCAGAAGCCTAGTTTTGGTGCGGGTCGTGGAGTAGGATCTAACGAGGGTCGCTATGCTGGACCACGTCAGTGAAAGCAGCTTTCATGTCAAATCACTGCTGATGCAAAATCACCCGAGTAACAAACGGCTTCCCTCATCCCCGTTTCCGTGCCACGCCTGGGCTGTTCAGTGGCCTCCCCTTTTATCTGGACACCTCCTTGTATTTGAGTTTGAACTTTGAATTTGTTGTAGACAAGCAAAAACTACTTGAATTGTGGATAAGGTAAAACCCAACTTTTTTTGGTTTTAGCGTTCTCTCCCTGTTTCTTAAAGGAACGTGTTTTTACTGCTCGGGCAATCCTGTGTATTGCTAGCGCCCGCTGTCAGGTCAAAGTGCAAGTATGGTTTTATTTGGAATTGTTGCCAAGTTGAATCATGGTTGTGTATGAGTGACTGTCTAGCATGTAAAGAATCCGGTTTGCCTTCTACTGTTGCACTTCATCAAGAATGACGACATATTTTAACAACTCTGCTGACGAGAGAACAAAAATAAACTTGATGTACTGTTTTGAATCGTGTCTGTTCTGGATTCTTAAAAAGACTTTGCACTGTTCCGGGTGTTTGTTCTCAGCTGAGTAACCTAAAGGGTAAATTGGGCATTTGGAGAGAAATGGGAGATCCTGTACCTACATCCATTCTGAGCATAAGCTCATTTTTTTGGGTACTGGAGACCTGTTCAATATATTTTTCTCCCCCACCCCTCCTCTTCCCCATTACTGCCAGAATTGTCTTGGTCATAACATAACAGGGAGCTCTGCTCACATGTGAAATCAGATTGCCCACATGACTGAAGATTTGCAATATCCTGCTGCCACTGTCAAGAAAATAATGTTAAGCACAGCTGGGGGTGGTGTTTTATTAAGGAGAGCTTGATTAGTATTGCATGTGTTTTGGATTTTGAACTTGTAATTTTATTTTGTTCATCAAGGTGAAGCTTGGGATTTATACCCATGTGTGTTCTGCTGCTTGTGTGTATACCTTACACATCACTTGCACAGCCCATAATAAGACATCAAGTAGGGTATAGTGGATAGGGCAGACAATCTTTGGCAAATTAAGATTTTGAAAATATATTTCATCTTTCACCTCATTAAAATAATTAATTGCTTTGGCACTGGATAAGAGTTGTTTGAGTAGTCAGGGATGACAAGGAGGCAAAGTTTAAAATGCTGTAAACCCCCTCCAGATGTAGACAGTTCATGTCAGCTTTTTGTTACTTTTTTTCATGCAACTTCTTTCTAGAATGTCAATAATTTATATTTTTATATTTTCTTTTCCTGGAAAACCTTGAGACGCACGGAGAAGCTGTTTTTCAGTCAACAATAAGAGGAAGTGGATCGATATCTTCCTGATGGTAAAAGAGGCCTTAAAATAACAGATCTACAGGGAGGGATTTTAGCAGTACATTTACTCCTGTTAAGATTCTTACTTTTTTGATACTTTCCATGTAATGTCTTTGTACAAAAGCAACAAGGACAAGAAGTGGATGCTAGGAGAAAGTGAGGTAAAAATGTAATAAGTGGCATGTCTTATATATCTTGTATGTCTTGCCTTTCCCCTCAAACTGATGTTTCTGGTAATAAGCTAATACTCAAGTTGTATATTCACTTAGAATGACCGTTATTTATAATATAGCCAAGCATGATAGACATGGGATTGATAATAGGAAATATAATTTTAATTCTCAAAATTGATACATAAGACACTATCACATTTCAAAAATCAGTAATTATTTATATTAAGAGTAAATAAAATAACTGAAAAATGAAACGATAAAATCAACAAAGCAAAAAGTAACTTTGGGTTCATTAAAACCCTTATAAAATGGGTATTTTTTTTAAAGATGCACCCCTATATTGGAAAACCTTTTTCCTGATATAGAAAGGAGTGACAATACATGATACTGGATTAAAATATATATACATATATATATATATATATATATATATATATATATATATATATATATATATAAAGCTCTGAAAAAATAAAGACCATTTAAAAATGAGTTTCTTTGATTTTAACAAATTTAAAACGTCTTACTTATCCAAAAGCAGTGTGTAAGACTGGTGGAGAAGAACATGCCAAGATGCATGAAAAGTTTGATTACAAACCAGGGTTATTTCACCAAATACTGATTTTTTTATTTTTTATTTTAGCCATTTCTTAGTTTCTTCGAATAGATGCTCTAAATTACACATTTACACATAAACTCCAGGTGAATATTGTAATATTTTAATGATTGTCAATAGATTTCAAGTTTACTTACGAGTTGTCAGAATCCCCCCAGTGAGGGTTTTGTTTTCCACTGGCAAATTCCCCTTGAGGGTTCTATACAGACCTGGCAACCTATGACTGAACGCGGGCAATGTATGGGCGGGAACACGAGGCTCGCGCGAGATTTCGTCATTGGAAATTAAGCAAATATAAATTAGCACATTAGCTAAAAGCTCATTGTAGACTCTACAGTTTTCCCTTTAATGTTCGCTCCCTCAACAACAAACAACACTAACATAACTACTCTGAGTATTTAACTGCTCTTAAACTCACCACAAAGAGAGTTAAAGGCTTTTTACTGCTGCAGTGTGAGAAAATCAGAGAAGGAGAAAGGCTAACTACATGTTAGCTAAACAGCTACAAAATCTTCAGCTTGCTCTTCAGCACATAAACTGAGAGGACACAGCCAGAGAGAAACCGCCCTGGCAGTAAGACTCCATATTTAAGGTTCTGTTCAAGTGTTAAAATTATGCTAGTAATTTTAATATGAAGCTTCTGTTAGCTGTTGTAGTTTTGTGCTAAAACGAGTCAAAAGAAGCAGTGTTTAGCCTATCTATAAACGAGTTTCATTTTGAGGTAAAAATAGCTAACGTTAGTTAGCTAGCATTAACTAGCTTAACTAAGCTAGCTAACAGGGTTGCAAATAGGATTGAAATATTGCACCTGGGGAGTTTTCACCCCCAATCAAAATTAAGTACATATTATTAATTAATTGTGCCATGTAACATAACAGCAAAAAAAACCTTACCATTTTCTTACAAAAGGTTATCTCTGGATTGATTTGCTTTGATGTAATATTCAGTTTCTTAATGGGCATTCATTTACAGAAAAGCAGGATTTATTATTCTTTAGCTACAACTTAATTATCTCATTCCCACGCCATAATAAGTCGTGGCTATGGCTTAATGATCTCATTCCCACGTATTAGTATCTCCTTTCCATGCCTTATTATTTTTTTTTTAACATGATGTCACCTTAGGGGCTCTGTAAGTTTCTTTGCCAGGTCTTGTGACGAATTCTAGCTCTCCGACTCTCAGAATCCGATTCCCCAGTTCATCTAAAGGCACGCCCTGCAGCAGAAGGACTGTAAAAGATGATTGTTCAGATTCCTTTTATTTCTGTTTATAACAAAGTGTTAATCTACTATTACAGTAAATAAATGCACTCCCAGTCTAAGCGATTGTATTCATACTGCTGTGTTTTACTCTAGCTTGTTTAAAGACTTGTTTAAAGAAAAGTTAATTTACACTGCAGGTGAACGAGTAAATTCATGGTTTATGGCCCCTTTCACACCTGCTACTTTGGTTTAGACCAAACAAGGCAGGTGTGTAAGCCTCCTAAATAAATCTGAAATCTGCTCTCAGCACTTGGTTTATTAGTCAATTTGAAGTACGATGAAACTACATAAACTTTTGTTATCGTGAGATCCTCAATAGCACACCACGATTTCCAAAGGTTTTTCAAATGAGGCCACTGATCTGTTTTATTAAAGCACATTAATAACAACAAAATGAAATGCATATTTTAAATGCAAGAATAAAAAGTGTATCCTTTAGAGAATATGAATAGCGAGTCTGGACATTGATAGTAATTTGTGCTCCTATCAAATAAAGATCACATTTTGAACAGATGGACTATTTTCATAAAATAAATCAGTGGGCTCTATGAAAAATACATATTTTTTTAACACAATAACTAAGGCTGCTGAAAATTTGAGAACCTGCTTAAAAATACTCTTTTGTAACCCTGTAACCCTGTTTACACCAGGTCACTGCATGTAACTAGTATCTGGATTGTACCCTGATAAGATTTTATCCACTTGCATTTACCTTTGCTGGTTAAATGCGTTTCTAGTGTAGATATTTGATTGCTGTGTGGGTTTTGGTTGCTAAATGCAGTTTGGAGGGACTAATGTGTTGACCACACTACTATGGTGTGGATAAACTACTAAAGGTGGTTTAAGTGATCGGATTTGTGTTTGTTATAAATGTGTATTGGGTGGCTTTGCATTATCTAGATATAATTCTAATCCTAAAGTCTATCGGTTCTATAGCAGCTCAAGGACAAACCATTAACTTTTTGTTCTGAGCCAGAAACATTCAGAACCTTTATTTTATTTGTGAGAGTGTAGGAATCACTAGGAGACCAGTAATTCTGGGCCTGAGTGTGTGAAACGTGGTGTACAACTGCAGGGATTGTCTAGAACATGTCCTGCATAAAAATTAAGAGTCTGGCTAAATGTAGCACCTGAAGAATTGGGTTAAAAGCAGGGGGATGTGTGTTGCTGGGCCTCTGTTGTGTTGGGTGGGTGGGGGTGGGGTGGCAGCAGGTGGTGTAGCATTAGTATTCCAGCACAGGACTGACACAGCTTCTGTCCATGACTCTAGCATGCTAAAAAAACACTCTAATGACCCGCATTTGCTCAAGATGTCTTCCTACAGCTGGCAACAGCCTAGATGCAAGCAGACCACCAGCTGGAGGACCCTTAACATAAAAACCCTGTGCGCAGTGAGCCAGCAACATATTCTGTTCCTTGGGCAAAGTATGTTTATTTTGTTCTCTGCTGTTTACCTGCTTACCATTATTGTGAGGAGTTTTTGCCCAAGTGTCTTTTCATTCCTCAGAGTAAAGGAACATTTTGTACATTTTCAGGCTAATATCTATTGAGGTTGCATCTGTAGTGTACAATAAGTTAACACAAACAATAGTTTTGTCACATTTCCCAGTACTTAGCTATTTGAAATATATACTTTAAACTACAGTCTGTTGTAGTCAAGGTTGCTAGAGTCAAGGCCAAGGATTTTGGTACTCAAAGATATTTAGTAGTCGATTGTGTGTTAAAGCTGAGACTTGTAATAGTCCAGGACAAAATCAAGATTTTTAGTAGTTAATACCAAGGCAGTCCAAATATATTTTTCCTTCAAAAAAAAGGAAAAAATACATTCAACATCATTCAACATTATACAATGGCTCCTGTTATTATTGTATTAGAATTGATTAAACATTTATCTCTAATTTCTTATATGTAGTACAAGGAAACACCTCTCCACCATACACAGCACTGTATGATGATACATATTCGGAGGATAGAGTATTTATTTTAGCAGAATTTTAACTTTTTAACAGATTTTAAAACCAATTAGAGGTATTAAATTTATAGATTAAGGCATTGTATATGGTTAACAATATTCAATATATTAGCGGCAACAAAAAAGTAAAATAAAATCATATTTCTCGTGGAAATTAAGTTAGTTTGTCTGGCTAACTAAAGCAGACTTTGCTTTGCTCCTCATGTTGGTGTTCCCACACCATCCAACCCCCTTTTTTCGAAAGCACATTTAACACTAAATACTGCAGATCAAACCACATAATACTATTTTTTTCTTTTGTTCCCAACTGATAATTAAGTGGTGTGTATGAGAGGAACAGTGCTGCAGAATGAGGATTGCAAATATTCATATTTCATACACAGAGAAACAAATTTCTGTCCCAGCCTTCATGTTTCAGTGGGTCCGGGCCCCGGGGTGATTTTGGATGTCAGCTGTAATGTAATTCTAGTGGCAGTGCAGCGGAGTGCAGTGCGGTCAGAGCGACCGGGTGGTCTGGAGGATGGGGGGGGGGGGGGGGGGGGGGGGGCTACCTCTTCCACGCTACTCAAGCAAGTAGGAGAAATTGATTGAGCGAGTCCTTTGTGGGTTATAATCCACTTGCATAATTTGAAAGCCATGGCGAGCAGAG
Source organism: Astyanax mexicanus (assembly GCF_023375975.1). Taxonomy (NCBI): domain Eukaryota; kingdom Metazoa; phylum Chordata; class Actinopteri; order Characiformes; family Acestrorhamphidae; genus Astyanax; species Astyanax mexicanus. Next base: position 39,188,130 of record NC_064417.1, on the reverse strand, counting down.
CCATGAGACAAAGCAGGACAATTTTGCATTTAGTCCAACTGTGCCTTTGTCAAATACAGTTAAAAAGGGATGTTTCATTAGAAGCGATTTCTTAATTGACTTTGCTTGGTTTTTGTGATTGTGAATGTTTATATTAACTGAGGAAATAATAATATTGTGACTGCAAACTACCATTTAGTAATCTCATTTCATATATAGACTAATAGGATCTAGTTAAGCACATATTAGTATTGGATTTGCAGCTTGCATTAACATCTATGATTAACCAATATTAACATATTACTTTAAATGATCTATAAAATGTTTAGTTCATATTAAATATGTATGTGGTGTCAATAACATAAGAAGCAGAGAAGCGGGGGAGACAGGCAGTTAGAGGCCCACAAAATCAGAAGGCTAAATGTTGCAAATGGAGGAATGCACAGCAAGCACAGCAGCGTAGTAAGCAGAGAGAAAGTCGTACTCGCTGAGCCTCGGGCACTCTGCTCAAAAATGATGACTGTGTGACCAAAATATGTATGTCCTGTGTTCTTGTAGCCTGTAGCGGAGCAAAGCTGTAGGAACGGTCTGTCTAAATTAAATAGTGGAATAGAAATATATAAGAGCATTGTTTATTCTGGTAAAAATATTGAAACAATTTCAGTGGAGTCTATTTTTCTACATTTCAGATTGGCAGAGTGGCAATGTGACAAATCCAGGAAGGAGGGAAAAACATGGTTGTTGTTTTCTTATTCACAGTTCCAATGCCAAACAATCTAGCAGCAATTTAGAAAGATTTGTTTGGCTAGCTGGCTTTATATGTTATGGAGGAAGCATATGTTGACATTATTGGACAGCTCACCACGCTTAGAGGAGAACACTAATAGTCAACAGGTATAACAGCTAACGGTCACTGGGTAAAGTAGGACCATCCAGCCCCAAAGAATTATCTGTGTTCCCTTGGTCTTTTCTCACCTACTGCTGCAGTGTGACATAAATTTACACAGTGGAAAAAGTAGAAAAAAAACAGTTAACCTTTTAAATGTCATGGAACTGCTGGTGGTTCCAAACTTGAAGGCTCATGAATATTTAATTTGCATTATTAATGTAATTATAAAACAATAATTTAATAAAGGTGTATGGATGCTGTGTAAAAGTATGGGTGCAGTGCCAAAAGCGGTTGATCGCTGATTATCGTCAGTTACGAAGATTCATATTTTGGTGTGGCGTCTCCAAGAGGGCACACACCGGAAACAGTTCTCTGGCAAAAACAAAAAACCCATAGGCGTCTTAAAGTGTGGAAGTATTGTGGACAGAGACCCAACAGTAAACACTTTGAAAAGTGGAGTTTTATCACAGCAGTGCAACAGAGTATTTAAGGTGTCAGCATGACAGCAGCATAAGTGCTGTCTTCACTGCCCTATGTTACAAGTAATTTCTGCACTGCTTTTTCACCATGCATTATTTAACATTGATAATCACTCATTTTATATTTCTGTTTACTTGCATGGCCGTGCACAAGTGAGAAACAAACATCACTGCCTACACAAATTATTTATAACTACACATTACTCCAGTGACTTAATGATAATACATTATAACCAATTTAACTTTTAAGTCTAGTAACTATTACAAAAAAAATATGATTATTGATAAATATTGAAATATACAGGGGTTGGACAATGAAACTGAAACACCTGGTTTTAGACAACAATTCTGACAAACAAGACAGTTCTGGTGGAAACAGAAGAGTTGAGGTGCACATTGAAGTGGTTTTATGTTTTTCTGGATACAATCCGGGTTAGCACCAGAACATCCCTTTCAGATAGCTTTCTTTTGTGTCCACAGTTAATCCTGTTGGATGTGGTTTGTCCTTCTTGGTGGTATGCTGACATTACCCTGGATACCGTGGCTCTTGATACATCACAAAGACTTGCTGTCTTGGTCACAAATGCGCCAGCAAGACGTGCACCAACAATTTATTCTCTTTTGAACTCTGTTGTGTACATTGCAATATTTTGAGCAAAACTGTGCTCTTACCCTGCTAATTGAACCTTTACACTCTGCTCTTACTGGTGCAATGTGCAATTAATGAAGATTGTCCACCAGACTGCTCCAATTTATCCATGAATACTCACACACTAAAAAAGTTTTATTGTCCAACCCCTGTACCTTTCAGTGACTATGACATAGAACGTTGATTTATTCTGTTCTGTTGATTTTCCGATAAGAGATAGCAGTGCTCTGTTGTGAGATTTATACTATTGATTGTTATATATGCTATGACTGTTTTCCTGAAATTTTACAAAAAAAAAACAACAACCAAAAAAAATTATATGCTTATAGAATTACAATATATTTCTATAGCTCTGTTTTGTGAAACATATCGTATCAGTTCTAGGTTCTTACCAATACACTGCAGTGTTGTGCACTGTATTTACTAATATCCAGGGACATGGACTAACAACGTAAAACAAACAATATGAATAATGTGAACAATCAAACAAACAAAAAAACCCAGTTCCTTTGAGACCCTTTCCTGACGGTGTATGAACACCGCTCAGGGAGCTTATTTGGTTTGGACGGTTTTAATCTTTCATGATTACAGAAATCCTTGAGTTTAGTGACAGAAAACAATCTTCCAACTCCCACAACCTTAAACAATTCTCAAAAACAGTTTGGAGATTATTTTTTTTGTTTGTTCAGAAAACCTTTAATAGTAGAATTAGCTTTAGCATAATGACATATTTCAATAAATATTTAATTATATACAGATACAGCAGAAATGGTACATTCCGTTTTTTTCTTCAAATTGCTCACATTTCTGTACAAGCCAAAAATATCTGCCATTGTATTTAATATTCATGCAAAATATTCCATGTTTCAGATTTAGAAATGAAAAAAAGAGAAAGGATTTGCTAAAGAAGTTTTCACTGTTTGGAAGTGCACTCTTGGATTATGATAATTTGCAACTGAAGAGGTGCACTTTGTGCCAAATACACAATATAGAAGCAAGAAAATCCAAAATCAAAAAATTAAGGCCATACCAGCTTGTGCAAAAAACAAAACCTCCACAGTTTTATGTTACAGAGGTCACATGAAACGGCCATGCCCATGGTCACTCTCAGTGATCGCTTTGTTTCTTGGATAGTTAACAACAAAATCAAAGATGAAGACGTTAAAAAACATCAAATCATACAGTAAAGAAGTAAAGGAAACCAATCATATCATGCCTTGTAAATCGAACACAATGCAAACTTTTTCGCTGATATTTGCATGAACGTTTTGCCTCGTAAAAGGTTCAGGTGTTTCGCATTGCACTGTCCTCTTCCCCGGTCAGTATTAGAGTTCTGTGAACTCGGAGTGTGCCGAGATCCTCAATCTCTATACTGTAGCTAGTGCTGAGGGATGGTGGGGTTCCGGCTGTGGCCATACACACACACACACACACACACACAGAGGACAAGACAGCAGCATGGGGACGTTGGTTGGCTCTAAGCAGCGTTCATCTTCAGGGGGAATTTGTGAAACAGCAACACTGAACTGAGCATCACTTTTTCTCAGATTTGCTTCACAGCCGACATTTAATGGTCAGTAAACTTATAAAGCAATACTGCAAATTTCCAGTGTACAGAATACATCTGGTGCCTTTATCAAGAGTTCAAATGGAACATCTCCTTTCACAAGAATAAATGATTGAGAGAATACACTGAATGAGGGAAATGATCGTGATCTGTAATATAATATAATTTAAGTTGGTGTCAAGATCGAAATTTACATCGCTTAAATAATATTTCAGCTGCCAGTGTTCAGGTTAAGCATGAATTTCTATTTGCAGTAATTATTTTAATAATGCTTGTTTTATGTTGCGTTTTTACATACAGCATTAAAATGTGCACAATAATTTTATTAATTAAAAAATATATATATTTTTCCCAATGGACTGATTTCAATCTGCAGTTTGATAGGGCAGAATTGCACAGTTCAGACTATTTCAAATTACTATTAGAATTGCAATGGTATGACATTTTCACAGTATGATAATTGCTTCAAACAATATTTATATTTAATATTATCTGTTTTTATGGCCCTAAAAGGAATGAAATGGGATGTTTTTTGGTAATTGGACTATTACTCTGCATTAATGTAATAGCAAAGTAGTGGGTTCAGGTGTGTTGAGGTGGAACTCTTCAACTACTTTTTTGTCTAATAATACATTAAAAACAATGCTAAATTCCACTATAAGTGATTTAACCTCATTAAAAATGTATTATCATTAATATAGCATATGTTTTTTTTTCTAATTTTGTTTCAGATATGAGAAGCTCCTCCATTTTAGGTTTGTTTTGCATTTTGGGATAAAAGTGTTCATTGTAACCACAGAAAAAAATAGACCAGTTCTGAGTATGTATCACTGATATGTGAGTATACTCAACTTTGGCACTTTTGATTAGTACTCTACATACTTATGCAATTGGGATGATCCTTGAGATTCTGAGTGCACTACAATCCCACAATGCACTGTTTGCTAAGTGCGGACCACGCCTTATAGAAGTAGAAAAGGAGGAAGAAAAAGGGGAGGGAACTCAGGGAAATTTGGGCTGGAGTTCTGAACTGCGTGCTGAAGAAGCGTGCAGTTATATCCCCCCCTTTTTATTTAATGAGAAGTGGAAGAGTAGAAAAAGGGGGTTGTTGGGGAGGAGGTGGGTTGCGAACTTTCGTCACGAGAGATAGTTAGTTAGGGGAGGTATTTATAGGACTGTTGATTGATACGGGGTGGAGTTAGAACGTAGAGTTCGGGCGTGGTCCTTCTCCCAAACTTTTTATACTTATCATTAAATATCTAGAGAACAGCTATAGGACTTCACTAGTTCACTATATGAGCTGGATGTAAACAGAAATACACTGTAAGTCTCTTTGTTACTAAGCAACATTAACAAAATGTGAATAAATGTTGATATTTGTTTATATAAAAAGCGATAGTTACAAGCCACTGGACATCATGAATGGTCCCTCCCTATATAGCACAAAACTAATAAGGCTGCAGGGAATCCATTTCAGTCACAGTTTAGAATATCTGCTTATAATGTCCGAGTTTACTGTGCGTACATGTAGGCGGGAGCCTGAATGCGGAAAATTATTTTAATATACTATAAATCCAGTTACCACTGCAACCCTACTTCCAAAACACTAATTCTGATTCTAATTTTCCAGCCCATCATAAAGCTCAACTGCCCGGTCTGAAATGGGTAAAGGACTAAACTGTGCATTTCTCTGGCCCAAAAGGACTGCAGATTGATTACCCCACTGTAATGCAGTACACATTCATTTCAGATGGATGAACTGATATATATTTAAATGCTTGATAAATAAACGAATCTGGGCAGTAGCTGTCCCAATAATTTAAAATAGCCCTTCAAATTTAGCACAAGCCTATTTCACAGACACGCCGACCACATTTTATAGTTTACAGCTCTACGACTCACAAACCGAAAGCATAAAATATGAGCGAACTTGAGTCTCACATTAAAGGAACTTGCCAAAATATCAGCAAAGGTTTATCTCTACTGTAGTTTTTCACATTGATCTTCTTAATTCCATCATATTTATCTAGACAGCGGCACTAAAATATGAGTATTTACTTAGTATAAAGAAAATGTTACAATTTGAGAATCAGAGTCTACTGATTTTAACAAATTTTACATGAACAACAAAGACACAACTTAAAACTGTAAAGATACGAAAAGACTGCATATTTATCTCAAACAAATGCTTAACGCTTCATCAGGTACTCACTTCCAAACCTGAAAGGCAATGGCAATGTTTTAATATGATTACTCTTTGGCTCTGAAAACAAATCAAGTGGATAAACAGAACAGGATTTGGAAAGAAGAAGCAATGGATCGCTGCACAAATCTCCATAATGGTAATATATCATCATCATTCACACCGCCTCCTCCTCCATGAAAAACACACTCGTATGCTTGTGCGTATCTCAGGAATTACAAGCGAAATGTTAGAAAATGTGAACAATTGCTAAAGACTAATGAAAAATGACATGAAAAAGCCTGCTTTGCCATGCATAGTTGGGTTTTAAAAGACTGGAAAGCTCATTTGAGCTAAATAAATAAATAAATAAATAAATAAATACTATAGATATTTATGGCAATGTGAGTGCTATCGGCCACTTGTTAAACATATTTAATAACCATGTTCACCTCTTTAATGGTAAGAAATAAAATTAATTGCATATATTGTTCTTGCATAGAGAAGCCAGATGAGGATGTATTCCATCAAAGCGTGTCATCAACTAAACAGTGTTTCAATACATCGCAAATTATTAACTCTGCTTCACAATACATAGCTTGTTTTTATAGCTTTTAAAGACAGTAATAATACACATTTGGTTGTTAAATATATTTCACTGTTAAATGTAGTTCCAGGTGAATGATGGCACTGGCTGCTTATAAAAATAACACTTTTTTTTCTGAGGTTGATTCATAAACCAATAAACTTTATAGATGGGGTGGGCAATTAACACCTTCCTTACCCTAATCCCATTCCACTCGACATAAACCCTAAACCACCCCCTCCCACCCCAATATGAGTCTTTTCACAACTTTTTCAGGTTGTTAAATAGGTTTGGAAAAGTAAACACAAAAAATGAAGCTGTGAACAAAACCATAGATATTTTTCCTCCTCCCCCCACTCATCTGAGTGTACGTCTTTTATCCGATTCAGTACAGAGCAATTCCAAGAAAAAGAAACATATGTTTGGACAAAAAGAAAAAGAAAGAAAGCAGGCAAATTGTTTTTTTTTTCCCCCAGTCGACCCCAGAAGGTGAGGACAATATGCTGTTTACAGCAATATGCTGTTCATTTGGCACATGAGTAAATTACATAAGTGGAAAAAAACAAACAATAAAAAACAACACGTGTCTGAGGGACAGACAGCAGATAGAGGAACACATTGACCACAGCTTGTTATAAACAATATATTTTTAACTGGCACTCATTCAGCTTCCGTCTGTAATTTTATAATGTAATCATGACAAAAATTCATCAAGACATCGCCTTCTATTCATCAATGGCTTTTGCATTACGTATTTATGGAAGCACCGAACTGTGTAGTCATCTGTAATCTTTCCATTTCCAGTTATCTCTCTTGAAGAAACGTGAGTTTTGTTTTAAGTATATGATATATTACAGTGCTGCACGTCTCTCCTTTATATTCTATTAATGTAGTATGTCTTCAAGTTGCCAACAAGAAAAGAAAAAAGGTCGGACAAGAGCAATCCCCCCTTGGATTTCATCCGTCTTTTCAGAAGTTCAGATGTGTCTGTAAAAGTCAAGTATTTATTTAAGAGTCATTTAGATTTATTTTTTATTTTTTTTTTGTAAGTATATTGCCACATTCATATATCATGCATTTTACTGCATTGCTATTGCACAGGTCCGGATTATTCAGGAGAATAGAACAAGGGGGCGAAAAGAAAAATAAATAAATAAATAAAAAATAACATCAGTAAATACCTCTGCCAAGGACTTGCCACTTAAAAGCAAGTGGGTGCTGGGAAGAGGAAGTTGGCACTGGGGGGGATGTGGGGGATGTGGTGGTGGTTGGCGACAGCGGCGGCTTTTTCGGTCAGGGCTCGCCCTTTTAGCAAGATGTTTTTTACTGCTTGTGAACATCCTCGCTGCGAATGATCTTGTAAATGATCCAGTAGAAAATGTTAAAAATGAGGAAGACGAGGGGGAAGGCCACACGGGACACTGTGTCGATGCGCTTGGCGCGGCTGATGAACAGCTTGCGCATCTCCTCCACGGTCTTCTCGGGTGGGATGCTGGAGGTGGGGGCGTTGTTGTTGTTGCCCTTGATGGCCATACCGTCCTTGGCCTGCAGACACGCTGGGCCCATGCCGTACGCAGCGAAGCTGAAACGGCCTTCTCCTGCTTCATCCTCCTGCAACACAGACAGAAATGCGAATAAATATTTCTACACATTTTAGTATATTAACAAAAAAGTGTCACATTTGCAAAGCAGTGAATGCTATTTAAGTACTAGTACTACTGTATGTTAGTGCCCCCTTGTGGAGGATAATCAGCCTGTTATACATGAGTAAGTGTGTGGGTAGGCGAGTTTCAGCTAGGTCTGTGAGGTGCATCAAGCTTAGTCTCCAGTAGTGTGAAAAATGTCGTAATTTATTGAAATATTAATGAAAAACTAGTAGGGGTGTGACAAGATCTCAGGGCACGAGATCTCGTGAGATTAAAACATGACTATATTTCTCATCAAGCTTAAACCTGTCTCGTAGGTGAGCTCTGTGGTACAGATAAAAAGCTCAGCGCGACAGTGCTCTTACTGTCTCAAAGATTCACAGTCCTAGTAAATACTGTACGTAAATCGTACACGTGACTGTTTCATAGGCAGTTTATTAATCCCTTAGCTCTGCACTGTATTTAAAAAAAAATGTTCTGTCTCTGTTTGCACTTCAAGCTAAGTCTTAATATGACGGGTTATGGTTAGCATAGTTAAATTACAAGAAATTGAGGAGAAAATAACAGAAACCATAGGCTTAATATGACTGGTTGTTGTTTGCACTATATAAGACCTAGAAAAGTTTTATTTTTATTTTTTAATTCCTATTTCTATTTCCTATAGAATCAATGTGTGATGTCTGTTAAGTTTGCGTTATATGATTTGGTAAAATAAAATTCTAGTTTTCAAGCTTTTTTTAATTTTTAATTTTTGATGTTTTCTTTAAAATTTTATTTTAAAATCTCGTCTCGTTCTCGTGAACCCATTATCGTGTCTCGTCTCGTGATATTAGTGTCTCGTCACGACCCTAAAAACTAGTATCAGTACATCTCTAGTATTAATAAACCTATTACTGGTAAAGTGTGGCTATTTGGCCACTGATAGATAACTCTTGGATATATTTATTGAGCTACACATACAGAAATAGTGTGGAATGCATGTGTTGCATATGTGTAATGCAACATGCCAGACTTCTGGGTGTGGAGTTGTATAGGTTCCTAATGGTGTCCTTTTGATAATCAATCCCAGACAGTTTCAATTCTGTTGGTGTAACCAATTTATTTGACAGTGAATGTAGATGCAGCCTCTATACATCTGCAGCATAATTAATCAGAAACCTGCCTCTTCACAACACCCTCTACTCTGAATGTTCAGGGACCAATTTTCAGTTTCTGTGTGCCGGTTAGCCTTAAACACAATAGAAAGAGCAGCACTTTATGTCCTTTTATTGACCTGTTCAATCCTGTTGGGCTGATCTATGGGCCAGATCTATCATGTCATGAGACTTTATTCAGATTATGGGAATTAATTATTGACATAGCAGCTCGGCAAGAGCGCAGGGTGCAGTCAGAGGTTACAGTTTTTCAGGTGAGTTAATGGAATGACCTCACTGCTTTCACCCACATTTAAGACTGAGCAGTTTCAACACTTTGTTAATGAATGCAGAATCAAAGCAGCCCCAAGATTAATTACAATGGAGTGTGCATCGATATTTCAGCATAATCATACACACGCAAGCTGAAACCCAAAGCAGGGCACTTATCTTTGTAGAAAGCCTGCTTTCAGAATACTGAGGCAAATTAATCTAAGGTTTGTTGATATATATATATATATATATATATATATATATATATATACACACACACACACACACTACCGTTCAAAAGTTTGGGGTCACATTGAAACGTCCTTATTTTTGAAGGAAAAGCACTGTACTTTTCAATGAAGATAACTTTAAACTAGTCCTAACTTTAAACAAATACATTCTGTACATTGCTAATGTGGTAAATGACTATTCTAGCTGCAAATGTCTGGTTTTGGTGCAATATCTACATAGGTGTATAGAGGCCCATTTCCAGCAACTATCACTCCAGTGTTCTAATGGTACAATGTGTTTGCTCATTGGCTCAGAAGGCTAATTGATGATTAGAAAACCCTTGTGCAATCATGTTCACACACCTGAAAACAGTCTAGCTCATTACAGAAGCTACAAAACTGACCTTCCTTTGAGCAGATTGAGTTTCTGGAGCATCACATTTGTGGGGTCAATTAAATGCTCAAAATGGCCAGAAAAAGAGAACTTTCATCTGAAACTCGACAGTCTATTCTTGTTCTTAGAAATGAAGGCTATTCCATGCGAGAAATTGCTAAGAAATTGAAGATTTCCTACAACGGTGTGTACTACTCCCTTCAGAGGACAGCACAAACAGGCTCTAACCAGAGTAGAAAAAGAAGTGGGAGGCCACGTTGCACAACTAAGCAAGAAGATAAGTACATTAGAGTCTCTAGTTTGAGAAACAGACGCCTCACAGGTCCCCAACTGGCATCTTCATTAAATAGTACCTGCAAAACACCAGTGTAAAAAACAACTACAGTGAAGAGGCAGCTGCGGGATTTTGGGCTTCAGGGCAGAGTGGCAAAGAAAAAGCCATATCTGAGACTGGCTAATAAAAGAAAAAGATTAAGATGGGCAAAAGAACACAGACATTGGACAGAGGAAGACTGGAAAAAAGTGTTGTGGACAGATGAATCCAAGTTTGAGGTGTTTGGATCACAAAGAAGAACGTTTGTGAGACGCAAAACAAATGAAACTAGAAAAGGCAAAGTTCGTGAACGAACTTTAAGTTGGCTTGTCAAATAGTTACTAAGTTGTGTAGAGTGGTGTGGAGTGTGTGGGGTGTGGAGTGGGTTGTGGAGTGTGTTTGGTGTGGTGTGTTTGGAATGTGGGGTGGAGTGTGGTGTATGTGTGGTGGAGTGTGGGCTGAGTTGTGTGTATTAGGTGTGGAGTGTGTGTGTTGTGGAGTGTGTGTGGTGTGGGGTTTGTGTGGTGTGGAGTGTGTGTGGTGTGGGGTATGTGTGGTTTGAAGTGTGTGTGGTGTGGGGTATGTGTGGTTTGAAGTGTGTGTGGTGTGGGGTATGTGTGGTTTGAAGTGTGTGTGGTGTGGGGTTTGTGTGGTGTGGAGCGTGTGTGGTGTGGGGTATGTGTGGTTTGAAGTGTGTGTGGTGTGGGGTATGTGTGATGTGGAGTGTGTGTGGTGTGGGGTGTGAAGTGTCTGTGGTATGTGTGTGGTGGAGTGTGTGTGGTGTGGGGTATGTGAGCTGTGGAGTGTGTGTGTGGTTGAAAGTGTGTGTGGTGTTGGGTATGAAGTGTGTGTGGGGTGGAGTGTGTGTGGTGTGGGCTATGTGAGCTGTGGAGTGTGTGTGGTTTAAAGTGTGTGTGGTGTGGGGTTTGTGTGGTGTGGGGTATGTGTGGTTTGAAGTGTGTGTGGTATGTGTGGTTTGAAGTGTGTGTGGTGTGGGGTTTGTGTGGTTTGAAGTGTGTGTGGTGTGGGGTTTGTGTGGTGTGGAGTGTGTGTGGTGTGGGGTATGTGTGGTTTGAAGTGTGTGTGGTGTGGGGTATGTGTGGTTTGAAGTGTGTGTGGTGTGGGGTATGTGTGGTTTGAAGTGTGTGTGGTGTGGGGTTTGTGTGGTGTGAAGTGTGTGTGGTGTGGGGTTTGTGTGGTGTGGAGTGTGTGTGGTGTGGGGTATGTGTGGTTTGAAGTGTGTGTGGTGTGGGGTATGTGTGCTGTGGAGTGTGTGTGTTGTGGGGTGTGAAGTGTGTGTGGTATGTGTGTGGTGGAGTGTGTGTGGTGTGGGGTATGTGAGCTGTGGAGTGTGTGTGGTGTGGGGTGTGAAGTGTGTGTGGTATGTGTGTGGTTTAAAGTGTGTGTGGTGTGGGGTATGAAGTGTGTGTGTGGTGGAGTGTGTGTGGTGTGGGCTATGTGAGCTGTGGAGTGTGTGTGGTTTAAAGTGTGTGTGGTGTGGGGTTTGTGTGGTGTGGAGTGTGTGTGGTGTGGGGTATGTGTGGTTTGAAGTGTGTGTGGTGTGGGGTATGTGTGGTTTGAAGTGTGTGTGGTGTGGGGTGTGTGTGGTGTGGGGTTTGTGTGGTGTGGAGTGTGTGTGGTGTGGGGTATGTGTGGTTTGAAGTGTGTGGTGTGGGGTATGTGTGGTTTGAAGTGTGTGTGGTGTGGGGTATGTGTGGTTTGAAGTGTGTGTGGTGTGGGGTATGTGTGGTTTGAAGTGTGTGTGGTGTGGGGTTTGTGTGGTTTGAAGTGTGTGTGGTGTGGGGTTTGTGTGGTGTGGAGTGTGTGTGGTGTGGGGTATGTGTGGTTTGAAGTGTGTGTGGTGTGGGGTATGTGTGGTTTGAAGTGTGTGTGGTGTGGGGTTTGTGTGGTTTGAAGTGTGTGTGGTGTGGGGTTTGTGTGGTGTGGAGTGTGTGTGGTGTGGGGTATGTGTGGTTTGAAGTGTGTGACGTGTGGGGTATGTGTGCTGTGGAGTGTGTGTGGTGTGGGGTGTGAAGTGTGTGTGGTATGTGTGGGGTGGAGTGTGTGTGGTGTGGGGTATGTGAGCTGTGGAGTTTGTGTGTGGTTTAAAGTGTGTGTGGTGTGGGGTATGAAGTGTGTGTGGGGTGGAGTGTGTGTGGTGTGGGCTATGTGAGCTGTGGAGTGTGTGTGGTTTAAAGTGTGTGTGGTGTGGGGTTTGTGTGGTGTGGAGTGTGTGTGTGGTGTGGGTTATGTGTGGTTTGAAGCGTGTGTGGTGTGGGGTATGTGTGGTTTGAAGTGTGTGTGTGTGGTGTGGGGTATGTGTGGTTTGAAGTGTGTGTGTAGTTAGTGTGTGTGTGGTGTGGGGTGTGTGTGTGGTGTGGGGTGTGTGTGTGGTGTGGGTTATGTGTGGTTTGAAGCGTGTGTGGTGTGGGGTATGTGTGGTTTGAAGTGTGTGTGTGTGGTGTGGGGTATGTGTGGTTTGAAGTGTGTGTGTAGTTAGTGTGTGTGTGTGGTGTGGGGTGTGTGTGTGGTGTGGGTTATGTGTGGTTTGAAGCGTGTGTGGTGTGGGGTATGTGTGGTTTGAAGTGTGTGTGTGTGGTGTGGGGTATGTGTGGTTTGAAGTGTGTGTGTAGTTAGTGTGTGTGTGTGGTGTGGGGTGTGTGTGTGGTGTGGGGTATGTGTGGTTTGAAGTGTGTGTGGTGTGGGGTATGTGTGGTTTGAAGTGTGTGTGGTGTGGGGTATGTGTGGTTTGAAGTGTGTGTGGTGTGGGGTTTGTGTGGGGTGTGGGGTATGTGTGGTGTGTGGTGTATGTGTGTAGTGTGGTATTGGTTCTGGTGTGGGTTGTGTTCAGCAGTCTCTTCTCCATACAGATACAGTACTGAGGAGCAGGGCAGAGAGGGGGGCCGTGCGCAGGATCGGCTGGTGTGTGTGAGATGGCCAACATTCCGCCCATTCATTCCTATGGGGAAAGTTCGTACGATAATTTTACGAAAACCGTAAATCGTATCGGTGAGATCAGCATATCGTCTGAAACGTCTCTGCAAGTTCTGTATGTCTTGTGAATTTCGTGGTTCTAGCTTGAAAATTGTGACTTTTAGAGCAGTTTGAAAAAAGTGTGAATGGAAGTCTATGGGGAAAAAAGTGACTTTGACGGAACCGTGCTAGAACCCTGGTTCTCCGATCGCTTAGAAAAGCACAAGCACACTCCACGGCTATGGGTTCTACCATCCTGTGAAGTTTGGTGGTTCTAGCTCGAAAACTGTAGGAGGAGTAGCGTTGAGAAATTTTAGCGTAGAATAATAATAATAATAATAATAATAAGAAGAATAAGAAGAACAGTAAGTTGGCTTTGACAAGCCAACTTAAAGATGCTGGAAGAATGCCTGACGCCATCTGTTAAGCATGGTGGAGGTAATGTGATGGTCTGGGGTTGCTTTGGTGCTGGTAAGGTGGGAGATTTGTACAGGGTAAAAGGGATTCTGAATAAGGAAGGCTATCACTCCATTTTGCAACGCCATGCCATACCCAGTGGACAGCGCCTGATCGGAGCCAATTTCGTCCTACAACAGGACAATGACCCTAAACACACCTCCAAATTGTGCAAGAACTATTCACAGCAGAAGCAGGCAGCTGCTTTTCTATTGGTAATGGAGTGGCCAGCGCAGTCACCAGATCTGAACCCCATTGAGCTGTTGTGGGAGCAGCTTGACCGTATGGTACGCCAGAAGTGCCCATCCAACCAATCCAACTTGTGGGAGCTGCTTCTAGAAGCGTGGGGTGCAATTTCTCCAGCTTACCTCAACAAATTAACAGCTAGAATGCCAAATGTGTGCAATGCTGTAATTGCTGCAAATGGAGGATTCTTTGATGAAAGCAAAGTTTGATGTAAAAACAATGTTATTTCAAATACAAATCATTATTTCTAACCTTGTCAATGTCTTGACTCTATTTTCTATTCATTTCACAACGTATGGTGGTGAATAAGTGTGACTTTTCATGGAAAACACAAAATTGTTTGAGTGACCCCAAACTTTTGAACGGTAGTGTATATATATATATATATATATATATATATATATATATATATATATATATATATATATATATATAAATATATATATATATATATAAATATATATATATATATATATATATATATATATATAAATAAACAAATTGCATCTAATTATGCATATGCTTATGTAGCATATCATTAACTCTTATTCTAATTAAAATAAGTGCAATGGAGAAAACTATTTTGTGAAATATTTGTAAAAAATAAATAAATAAATAATAAAATCTCTTCAAATAAAAGTGCTTCTCAATTGCAATTTACATTTGTAGTTCTTACCATTTATGTGAAGAGCAAGCCATTGTTTCCTTTACATTTAATTAGTTTTTTTTTTTTTTTTTTTTTTTTTTACAAATAGTAAGCAGCCCCCTTCAACCTTACAGCAGCTTAAACATGTTGCAAATGTACAATCTCGATTATCCCATTTTGAATATTGCATTAAAACAATAATGCAATTAACTGAATTAATTCGATTAACTTCCCAGCCCTACAAAGCACAGTTGAGCACATAACACTACTGTCTCTTCACTGGCAAAAAACTCTACATAACAGAAATGGAGCTATAAAACAAGCTGATTCCAATTTATTTACACCCATTACAGGTTAAACACAGTGACTGCTTTTGGAGAATTTAGAAGTGAGTTTATAAAGGCTTAAAGCTATAAGTAGGCTGACAAAAAGAACAGGCTCTCTATAAGATAATTAATTAAAAAACAATGGCAACAATGGCTGAGCTGTTGCAGAGATGTAATCCAACTAATAATCCAACTAATAAAATATGAGTTCATCATATTTCCCCAACAACCCCACTATTACAGGTAATTCAGCATGATTTATTCTACAGGCTAAATAACAGGGTTATAAACAGGCTTGTATAATAGCAGCTTATATTTTTTCACACCAACAACAAGTCACAAAACCATTATTTAAACATAATTTACACAAACATGTTTTTTGCCACCTTCTACGTATAACATCATCAGGGAAGGTCAGTTAACACAAGGTTCATTGTTCAGCATCATTTGTCAGGCTAGGTATTAGTTTACACAGTTTACTACCTTACTAGCTGTTTTTGACCGGAAAGATGTCTTTCTCAGTGTAAATTTTAAGTAAACATGGGATCCACTATGGTATTCTATGGTATCAACATTGCCTTAATTTATTGTAGTATAGTCAACCAGCTGGCGAGTGCACTGTGGAATCAAGCAGTGGTTGCACTAATTTTGCCAAGCTGCTACAAAATGTATGCAACTGCACTACATAAAAAAGTGCACCTTTACTCATTCAAATTTAATTCACTTATTTAACTGATTTTTCCTCTGTTCAATTCATTAAACGTACAGAATCAGGCTATAGCTACATTTAATTGTAATCTACCATGGACATTTCTGGAAACTGGTCGTTGGTGTTCATCCCCTTAATGTAGGAGATGTCAATTTTAACAGAAAGACACTATTCAAACCCAGAACCTTTACACAGTGTGCTCGCTGACTTCCATGGCACCATTTTACAAGATTTTTTTGCTGTTACTGGGTTACTTTTAGTCTTCTGTTCTGAGCTTGTTGGCATCTCCATCACAGTGCAGTGTCCTCAGTGCAGTCTGCATGAGTAGCTCTAGCTCCACTAAAGTGACTGTTAATTACAGATGCACTGCGGTCATATATTGCCGTTTTATTAAGGCACATTATGTGAAATGTAGATGCAGCGGGGGGAGAGGAGGCTCCTGTACAGTGAGGGTGCAGCCATTTTATTTTAGCAGGGCTCCATTTTTAGACACTTCATCCTCCTTCTGTCCTTGTCTTTTTGCCACCCCATTTATAACTGTTCATGTGTGCGGGGGTAACTGGAAGAGCGCACTCGGACGTGTTTTGTGCGCATTTCTATCAGTGTAAATGAAAGAAGTGCCTCCCCCACTTTATCGCCCTTCAGTTTAGTACACAGCACCCTTTGTAACGTGGGGTGTTGTGACCTTGGCGCGTCCTTCAGTAGCGTACCCACTTGCCATTTGTAAGTATTACGGATGCTCCACTTTATTCTTGCTGCCATATGATTAATGTGGTGGCGTGGGGACGTGACGTGGCGCTGCAAAGAGGAGCAAGTGCTGCGAGGCTGCGGCTCTGCGTCATCCCCCCCGCCATCCCCCGTTCCCCCGCCACCCCCTTTCCCCCGCCCCGGCCTGATTCATTACCTCCCTCTCTAATTAAAGCGCTGCCATTACTGCACGCCACAGCGTGCCAGGCGCTCTCCCGTGCCTCGCTGGCTGACGAAAGGAAAGAAACGACAGGGCGAAACAGAGAAATGCGTCCTCAAGACTTTTCTAGAAAAAAAAAAAGAAAAAGTCCCCCAGCTGGCCATCAGAATGCAGCTCACTCCAGCGTTTCATCGGCATGGCGACATACCTCTCGGCTCTTTCATCCATCAAGGCTTTTTGCTCGCGACTGATGCATCCACAGCCTCCGCTCAGCCCATGTGATTAATGTCACATATTAAACGGCTTACAGTGTGACGGCTCGTCTCAGCTTTTATCTCTCACATACCAAATCTTTTTGCATACAATACTGGGTGCAGATGCTCCCCTATTGAAACAGCTTGTTTCTTGAATGTCACCTTTTAACATTATCGGCACTGAGGCCAGGAATGATGCATTACGTGTTTTTCGTTTATCTCAATACCCTCGGCCTGTATTCCATTACAATGCCTTACATTTACATAACATTGCTTGCCTTTGAGATCTCCATCAGGTATTAGGTGACTCCAAGTATGATCAAAAAAAGTTCACAACCAAGCAAAGCAAGTAATGAGGGAATATGTATGTGTGCAGTGTTTCTTCTAAGCTTAGGATTAGTGCTGCTATATATATATATATATATATATGTAAGGCAGGAAGTGTGGGAGAGAGCCAGCAGGGAGACATGTTAAATGGCATGTTTAAGTGCATTTTTTATTTGCCCACATTAAATGAACTAAAGTGTTTAGCATTATCTATGACTTTTGCTATCAGTTAAGTTTCCTACCTCTCCTGCTTGCTTGCTATCACTTGTCTTTGAGATCAAGATTAGCTATTATGATGCACCTTTTTGAAGAAATATAATGCCCTAAAATGAGTCAAGCTGTGAGGTTGCTAAATTTTACTGTTCCTCTGCTGACACAACAGGCAAGCAGGACTGACTACAGCACACCGCCAGTAGTTGTTAATGAAGTAGTGTTCTTTCTGATTAATTTTATTGACGTATTGGGTTCTGGAATGGTTGGCCTATTTCTTAAGAGTAAGATATTTCAACCACTATCCCATGTAACTCTTTGTTAGGGGAAGGGTGATGCTGAAAAACAAACGGTAGGGGTCCAAATGAAAAATGGGATCAGGCCCAAGTCCATGCTCAACAAAACCATCCCACTCAATCCTACTCTTCATTCCCCATTCTTCTTCCCTCCACTAAAACTACACAATTCTTGCTCTCACTGGCAGTAAGTAAAGCTACTTCAAACATGAGCACAAACCCACCTATCAACACAGCACATGCCAAAGTGCTCTAACTGAAACAGCACTGCCGTTCACAGCACAATCCCTAACAGTGGCTTAGTTATCTCTCTCACTTTCTGCTTATTTACATAGATAATCCTTGCCCTTATCTGCCATGTTCACGGTTGGAAAGGTGCATGTCTGTTGCGAGAGGGGAGACGGTCTCTTGCGAGAGATCCACCTGAGCAGCAATCAGCCTTAACGAGCTGATTAATCTTTATCAATAAGCTACTCCCTAATCCGCTCCTGCTGTTTTTTAGACAGCACTACGGCATCTGCAGGCAAGAGGTCGGTTCCAGTGTGTATTAATACACAAAACCTAGTAGCTAAAGCAGACAGGGCAGAACGCATGCTAATATAGTCCTTAAAAGGTATATCTACTCTCAATATCAGCGGGTCTCCCATCCTAGCTGAACATTTAAAAAAGCACATTAAAAGGTTGATAATGAGTCAGGTTTAGTATGCTTAGGAAAGGCAGCACAGAGCCAGTCAGGCTTTCTATTCCCCTGTCAACGACAGGCGACCAATAGGAATGGAAAGATTTGCAAGTTGCCACCTAACACTATACAATAGAGGAAAAAAAACATCATAAACTGAGGCAGATACATCAAAGCTGTACAACTTAAAACCTCCTGGGGAGCATTATGCAGGGTTAGGACAGAAAAAATATTATTTATTAACATTAAATGGAGAATTAGTTATCTTTAAACTGTCCACATGGTTTGACTCATTGTCATCTATAAAATGGACAAAATTCAGGCTCCTGGAGGGTTGCTACTGCTGATTTTTTAGGGACGCACCAAATATTTGGCAACCAAAAATATTCAGCCAACGTTCTACACTCATATGTGCTTTGAGTAGAAATACTGAAGTACATGTCTAAGTAAAGCTGCACTGCTTAAGTAAATTATTATTAGAATAGTACTGCTGAGGTAAATGTATCAGTCAAATATTCCATTTTGTTAGATTTCAGCAAAATAAAAAAAGAAATTGTGCATCCCTACTAATTCTCTAGCTTTGTGATGTAGAAAAGCTAATCTATTTCCAAGTGTCCTTCAGTCTCAGAAAGCACACAAGTTAATCTGCTTGGGTTAGAGGTCTGTGTTCCCACAGGCCCTATGGAAGTCCCACTATAATATCTTGCAGCGCTGGGCAGATTTTAAGTGTGGTGCAGGAAAGATATTGCTAACTGGCCCAGTGCAAGCGCAAACTGGACAACACAATAAAGAGAAATTAATTCACAGCGTAAATAAAATCATATCTGCAGTAATTAGCATTAATAAATACTATACATGGACAGCGAGCACATATTTAATAGCTACAAAACAAACAATCATGTGAAACAACATGTAAATTGGATTCTTGCAGGCTTAGCCTTTTTTTCTAACCTATTCAAGAGCAGCTTAACAATATAATTAAACACACAATATACCCATAATTTCCACATTGTCAGCTAAAAAATAAGAAGACTATCTGATGTCCTGGACTGCAGAAAGGAGCACTGAAAAACCCTGCCATTGTGGTGGCAGGCAAAAGTGGGACAAATGGTACAGATTTTCTGCTAAAGCAGGAGAGAGCTCAGTCTTCTATTTTGAGGTTACCTCACAAACTAATGCAGGTTCAGGCAAGTGTGACGATGTGTGCAGTTTGCACAATGCTAATTGGTATAAAGGCTCGTTCATACCAACTCCAGACACGCTATAGGGTGGGCGGCCAAAGCGATGTAATTGTGGATGAAGGGTAGAGGATACATATCATTTTAAACATTTAACACACTCATCTTTGTTGATCAATTGCTTTCTAACAAGCTCCATTGTGTTTTGACTATGTGAGACGAGCGTATTTGTACAGATTATACAAAATAGTGCTATTATCATAATCAGAGAAAAGTATAAAATGAAAATGAGAATATTATCCCAAAAAATATATTTCGTTTTTGCAGGTCATGTAAAAGTAGTGTCAAATTACAAGGGAAGGTAGCACAAGAGATATGAACATTGAGCAATGCAGGCAGTTTGGCACTATGGTATTTGGATGGTAATGATGGGGACTGGTGGATTTTCTATGTAAATAAGAATTGTCTGTGCAAACAGACAAGTGACTCTTACAGAACCCACATTTATATTTAATACAAGACACCCCACATGCATATCTTACAGGTCAGTGCAGTGTTCTTCAGCTGTCAGGGATCATGTTTCTTGTCTCTTTTGGCATGTCTGTGTGAGGACTCATTTGAAAAAGAGATCTGGAGCTTTCTGTAATTTCACTGCATTTGTAGTTTACTGATGAAATAAAATTTATTTTAGTTGCATTTTTGCAGGTTTTGCACAAGTTATTAATTTGTGATGTTTTTTTTGTTCATTAAACAAAAAAATGAAACCAAATGGGAAACAGTACATGTAAACATTGATAAGGTTAAAGAGGGTGGATTGTGTTTTTATTTAGTTCTAATTGTGCTCAGCCTAGTGCTGTGTAGTCAAGATAATCTCACCTAGTGGGCAAAAACTGCTCCTCTGTAGGTAAATATTCACTGCAATGCAGAGATTGTCAATTATAATTACTCTCACTCTGGAGGAACATGTCACACTAACCAGTCTTTCACTAGAATGAATAACCCCCCTTTTCTCTTTCCTTTCTAGACGCCCTCTGCACCACCGGGCACTGGTCTCCATGCTGTCCAGTAGGGGGAATCCTGCTTCTGCTTCTCCGAGGCGGTAAGAGGCAGAGGGGGGTCAGTAAGCCCGTGTGCAGATGCTGGGGAATTGTTTTATTGTGGAGTGCGGGGCAGTGACAGTGCTGGGCGGCTGAGTGATGGCCCCTGCGAGGCAGGATAGAGGGTCAGAGCCCAGCGGTGGATCACCATGGCCATGGTGCTTCATTAGCCAGGGTGGTGATATTGCAGCAGCCCTGCTGCTACCACTCAGCCTGCTAAACATTGATCAGCCCTCTGCGTCCCACTGGAGCACTGCGATACTATACTCAGAACACACACGGCCATTTTCTCCTCCACTGCTGAGCTGAGGAGAGCAGTGCTGTACAAGAGCTGCACAAGGAATTAATTGTAATCGTGGTCACTAAAAGGTAACAATTTCAATACTGCGCTGAAAAACATAAAATTAAAAGTATGAACAGTCCACAGCCTGTGATTCTTAAAAAAAACACAACCCAAAACTAGAGGTTATTAGAAAATACTGATATGTCGAAGTATAGGGATTTTTGATTGCAATGGAATACTAATACAATTTTCAAAAACAGTATTAATTTATTCTTGATTAGTTTACACGTAAATATGGGCGGCATACAGTGGTCTATTTTGTGTTGTGTTTAAAACACACCCACTAGATAGCAGTGTTGCACTCTGTCATTAGATCTTGACTGCATAAAAAGTAAACCTTTCGTTTACTCACTTTGCTTACTGTATTACAATATATTGGGAAATAATAAATTGTAACCTCTGTATTGTGATTCATATTGTATGGCCAAGTTCTTGCCAATACACAGCCCTACCTAAAGCAGTAACTTTGTTATTTATAGTAAATTCTGGGGCCAGGGGCTGATTTTGCATTCATATTATTTAGTATTGTAATGTTTTTAGATATAGAATAAAGGGGAATGATTGGTTAATTTTTAAACAAATCAATTTGTGTATTGTTTACAAATTGGCTGCACTGCGTTTTGCAGGACGTGCTTCATTGCAGTTTATAACATAAAATTATGATGCATATCATTTTTTTCCTAAACCAAATATTTAGTGTTTTTTTTTATTAACACAATACATAAAATATCATATATCTCATGGAATTTTGGCCTCACAATCAAAAATCCTATCAGCTCGATGAGTGAACTGTTTATCCATTATTAAATTTTTGTGCATATTTTCATGTTTAATTATCATGACACTTCTTATACAGAATACAGAAACATAATGTTCCAGCAGTAGATCATTGTAGGCAGGATAAGGTGGGATCCATCGAGATTAGACTGGATAGTGATACACAGTGTCACAGAAAGGCACGCAGACTACAATGACAATGAAATTATATGTAAATATATGAGAGCAGACTGGTATGTTGCTGACCCTGATACACCGTGACATCAGAAGGCATTTAGAGGTGGAGAGATGGAAGGCCATTGTTCTGGATTTTGCTTAATTTGACAAGGACATTAACTAACAAGATAAAAAAGGTGAATTTTGATTTCCGTTACTTTGAGTCGCTACAAGTTAATTACATTCATAATTCCCCTTTTTATATTTATAGCCTATAATGCTTATCCCTTTGTTGTCACTAAAAGGTCTTCATAAAATGTTGCTAGGAGTTACTTTTTACACTAAAATGTAAAGAAATAGAAAAAGAAAATAGGCCAAAACTTTAATTCTGAACTTTTTTGTTTTAATAAAAACTTTTTCTTTATCACTTTGTGAACACATCGTTAATATGCTGTGCTGGTGCCTCTTTACTTGTCCCATTCTGTTGTACCACATGCCTGAACAGCCAAAATGCAGACTAATGTTTTAATTTCCCATCACATTTCTAGTGATATCATCTGGA
Source organism: Astyanax mexicanus (assembly GCF_023375975.1). Lineage (NCBI taxonomy): Eukaryota > Metazoa > Chordata > Actinopteri > Characiformes > Acestrorhamphidae > Astyanax > Astyanax mexicanus. The sequence continues at coordinate 39,165,668 of NC_064417.1, read as the reverse complement.
ATCCCAATAACTTATTCATGAGGTTGTGTTCCAGAGCGGACAGGGCGAATTGGGGCATTCATGCCAGACTGTTGGATTTGCAGGCAGTGCTGTTTGCAGTGGGCTGCTGAATGGCAGAGGGTGCTATCAGCGTGAACTGTGTACTTTTCTCTGGGCTGGATTTACCTGGAGAGAGCTGGGGGAAGAGGACACTAATCTTTCTGCACCTATTGGGCTGCGGATTACAACAATGGGATTCAGGATTTATTTTGAGCTTTTTTCCCCCCCATAACTGTGGGAATAACTGTAAACCCACCTCCTCTGGAAACACCCGCCACAGCCAGGCACACTGAAGTGAGAGCTTATGGAATAGTTATGTTTCAATTTCTCACCTCTTTTCTGTTCAGACTCATTTCAGTTAAAGAAACATAACAGTCAAAATTCAAGAAACACAATCTTCACTGGTTCAGAGGTGGTGAACACAACAACACTAGAACTGAAAAGGAATATTTTCTCCTTAAATCCACCCATTCCAAAGTATGAACACAAATCACACCTCTAAAAATGGTTGAGTGAATGATCTAATTAAGCGACACACATACTCAAAGTAAACTGCTACTAAAAAATGTTGGTAGTAAATCCACTATGTAGTGCTGCCTGTCATTATGAGCTCCCCTTTTATCAGTCACTACCTGTGTTACAGCTGACCAGTACTAAATATGTTTTTTCTCTTATATTATATTATATTATTTTATTATTTTTCTTAAGAAGTTTCATCCAAAGCTTTATTTAGTCAGCTCTAAAGGTGATAAAAATGTAGTTTAGTTATATATGGTCTGTCACTTGGTAACACACGTTGTAACTTCAGTTTAGCTTAGCTTAGTTTCTTGGTGTAAAGGTTTTCGAAGCACTGCATGTATCTATAATAGTATTTGGTCTGGTGTGATAATAGGCCCCATCCTGACAAAAAAATTTAGTCATCTGACCAACATTCAACCTAAAATTAACGTCTATTGGGATTGGTGGCCAGCTGGGGCAGTTTTTTTTTTTTTTTTTATTCTGTTATCGATGTCTACTGTATGATTTTTAACATTATCCTGTATCTACAAGCCCTTCTGTACATTTCTGTATACAAAAGGTCCTAGACCAAAGGACGATCCTGTTCTCAGATAAGCAGAAGCTGAAGTACCATCCGTTTAACATGCTTGTGAGATATTTTCATTTCAAATTGAACAGCTCCTTCAGCTCCTTATCCCGGCACTCTATGTCTAAGCATGGCTTAAAGCTAATGTTATGAAATTTTGTGCTCCTCGCAGAATCTCTATAGAGCACAGACACTCCACAGGCACTGCTGTTCCGCCCAGAATCTAATTATCCTCAGCACTCTCCCTGATGAAATATTAACTCTCTGTGTGTTTTGTACTTCCTAATGCAAACATTAGACCACCGAGGCCCTATAATATTTAACAAAGTGAATATTTAACAAAGTGTGTACAGAGACTGTAGTTTGTGTATATGTGTATATGTGTATATCTGTATGCAGCTTGACTAAAGACATGTGAATGTTGGTCTGCTTTAGTAAAGCACGTGTTTCTGGCTTAGACAAAACACAGGCACGTAAAAGTGTGTATCTGTGTGTATAAGTGTGTCTGAGTGTGTATGAGGTTCTGTCTGTGTCTCGGAGATAAACATGACTAGACTTGTGTAACTTAACTTACTAACTTGCGTTTTTTGAGATAAGAGTTACAATTCAGCATTTTTATGCTAAAAGGCATTTTTATGCTAATCCTAAAGTAATTGTATGAGAAGAAAAATAATAAATTAACATAATTTATCTTATTTCACCTATGCTATCAATGGGCCAAGACAAGACAAAGTTTTGCCCGTCATTTGCCCAGCTGGCCAACAATAGTTATAAACATTTTTCTTTGTTTTCTAGGTTATGATATTGTGTTATGGAAGATGATGGATTGTATGTCCTCAATACGACATCATATTGACTATGACTTCCAAAAATAATTCAATATCTAGAAGTTGTCAGCCTGATTTTCATTTTAACTGAAATTTAAGTATATTGTATGCAGGCTGCTATATGAAGTTTGCATTTAGTATCTGAAGTTTGCTGTTGTTTAGATTGGAAGATGCTAGGCTAACAATGCTAATAAACACTGGACTTCCCATCTTGGTAAACATATGCCAACGTATCAGTGGGGACTACATTTATTATTCACATAACCATCCATTATTACGTCATTTTTATTTGAATAACCACCAGAGAGAGTGCAGAGAGAATCAGATCTTATAATTTAATATTTTTTGTAGACCAAAGATATACTCTGTTTTAAACCACATGCTTTGCCAGCAGCAAGCAAATGATGACCAGGAATGGTGTTGTATTTAGAGATGCGATTGGTGACCATGTTAATCCAGATTCTCAAACACATCTTGTCTGATTGACGGCATGTGAAGTAAGTGATTACGTACATTTAAACTTTTCCTTTAAGATAAACAACCCGATGCCTGTTATTTATTTTTTTTTTTAACTATTTTTTAGCTAACTGTACTTACACATGTCGAGTTGTGATAATCCCTCTGGGTTATTTTTTCCTTTAATGGCTTTCCTCAGGCAGCCTACTGGCCGTTCTGCTAGCAGAATGGGTACTGACTAGTTGAATATTTTTACTGGTTTAAATCTGGTGCCAGAGAAGTCAACATGCATGTATGCTACATGAATGCAACATATTAGAGCTTTCTGTGTGCTGCTGTGTTTTGTTACTACTGTGTAAAAGATAAGGCTTTAGTTCTTGTTAGATGCACTTTTTTCCCTGTGTGATTGAGAAGTGCTATTTTTTTGTTTTATTAATCATAGTTATGATAAAAAGTGAGTCACTTGCATATATGACTCATGTGACTCATTTTTTTTATGTAAAAAATGGTCAAGCTGGTCAATCAGGGAACAGTGGAAAGGTCAACTATTTGTTTGAGTACTATAAATCTCAATATAAATGGGATAATTGGTAAAAAAGACTTTCAGGTGTGAAAACGCCCTTACTTTATACTAGAGTCCGGACCATCTGTAAAAGATTGGTTTGGACCTAAAGTCCAAAAGCCTGGATGAAACAAGGTGTGAAAGCTACCTAAAACCTGTAGTGCAGTGATGCATTAAGCAATGCCTGAAAGCAGACAGGTTCAGGTTTTTGGCCCTGAATTTAATTTTGGTTCAGTTTAAAATTTAATAACACTCAAGCAATATGGCAACTGAGAGATAATACTTGTAGCATGTGTGGGATTTCTTACCTTAAGGTGCCGTCTCCTTCTCTGGAAGCGCAACAGCTCCTTGTGCTGGCGGGCGATGAAGTTGACAGCGGCGTATTCCAGCAGAGCAGAGAAGACGAACAGGAGGCACACGGCCATCCAGATGTCGATGGCTTTCACGTAGGAAACCTGCAGTAGAGGAACAGAGACTGGGTTGGCAGTGTGGAGTGTATGGAGAAAACAGCCGTTGAGTCATTCCCTGGCCCACGGTTCACTGGTGAGTCACACACTCCTCCAAAAGTTGCCAGTTGGGGAAAGTCATAAAAAACATAAGCCCATTTTAATCAAAATCTCCTCAGAGGCCTTTCTCCAGACAGGCAAGGAGGTAAAAACAGTGTACTGGCTGACCAGATGCACAGGATAAAATATTCTTAAATAAACCCAATCAAATTTAAAACTGTAGCACTGCTACAGATTCTTCCTGAGCCTTACTGTTGGATAACATCAAAATATGTAGATAGTAGGCCTGGAAAATAATGAACATAAAATTATAAAAATTATATTTTTGTTCAGCAATATATATTGTGATTAAATAACACAGGATTGTTTTATTTTTATCTCATTATATGAATATTACATATATTCTGTTAATATAACCTGTTCTGCTACATAATTGAAAATGACAATGAGAAATTGCGAATTTATTTATTTTTTTATATATACTCTGTCTAAAGCACTGCTTGGTCAGGATTGGTTTAACCTGAGGAGGTGGAGTACTATATTTTTTTTTCTACAGGATGTCTGTAAAACGTTTGACTTATTCACATAATAAGAAATCTCAAACATAAATGACTGAGATGGGAGTGGCTACTTGATTTATTCATCATTGCCTGCATTTCAGTAGACAGTGTTCCATTATATCCTCAGTCTAAGGGGTGAGAAAGCTCCGTTTCAGGCCTATAGAATGGTTCAGCTGGGGGCTTCTGTTTGGTGGAGACCCACTGCATTAAAGGAACCATTAAAGGCAGCTTCGGAGGCATTACTGAGTGCATGGTTCACGGGACATCATAGGAACCATCAGAATAAGAGAAAGAGGGGAGTAAAAGGGGGTGGGGTTGATTTGGCCTGCTGGCGATATGCTCCCTTGCTCGCCCAGATGCTCCACACTATACCCCACTTCTCCTTCATTTAGCAGATACAAGACTATTACACCATCTTATACAAGATCAGATTCATAATCAAATATGAGAAGATTCTTCTAAATATCTAAATGTAAATTAGCTCTTGGATAGGGTTGTAAAGGGAGTGAAATAGAATGAGAGAGAGAGAGTAAAAGAGCCCAAATGAGCAGAATCCTGATGAACTGAGGGTGTGTGTGATAAATTTGGCAGGACAAAGTAGGAGGCAGTATAATGAATGCCGCGAGGAAAAGGGCTGAATACGGCTGTTTCTATCTAAGAGCCAGCACCAATGCAGCAAATCAGTGCGTCATCTCTGAACACTAAACACAGCATGCGTGCACCATCTCTCGTCTAAGGCTTCTGCTGATTATTGTGACAGCACAATGGAGTAGGAGGCACGCTTCAAATTTTCAGAGCACACAAATCTCCTAATGTCTACAAACAGTGGGGAACAACATTACAGAGCATAATTATACAGGCCTGGAGATCACGCAAAGACGGAATTTAATCTCTCCATCCACACTGGGAGTACGATGGATAGCAAGAGATTGATGGAGAGAGATAGTGCTCAATACTGTTATAGTGAGAGAGAATCCCCCCCCCCAATTGTCTTTTAGTGTCATTAAAAAAAAAACAATTGTGTTTAATAATATTTTTGTTATGATATTTCCACATGATGCCTATTTGTGGCATGTGTTTGACATTAGCTTTGTGTACCAAAATATTAACCTTAACCTTAAGTCTTAAATCATTTTAACTTCTATCGTGATACTTTGTTGTTCTGTGATATATATATTACGATATTTAAAAAATACAGGAATGTTTACTAAATTTCACCAGAAGCCAGTGATCTAACACATCATAAAATTAACAAGGCAATCTGTGAATCAATGATAAAGAAATAGTATTAGATAGATATATTCAATAACCTGGTTGATACAGTCATGTAAATTAGCACACGTGTATATTGCAATATTGATAGTAAAACTATATATTGTGCAGCCCTACTCTCTTTATCCCTTAGAAGAAAAAAAACTGTTTTGTTAGTTTGCCTTAAAAGATTTATATTTTGCATTTGTATCTTTTCAAGACAAAACATCTTTGCAACATTTTCAAATAACTCATGACACATTTATCCACCTGTTGATCCTACAGCAGCTCATCACCACCCATTCATGAAGTTATACGTGTTCATCCCAGACTTATTTTAAAATAAGTTACTAGACAAGGCAGCCAGTCAGAACAGACCTCATTTAAACGCATCAGTCTTAAATGCCTCAGATGAGAGAAAAAGTTAAAGGTAAGATATTGGTCCTTTTAAAAAGACTTACATAAGAAGTCAAAGTAGAAGAAAATTGTTCCAAATTGTGTCAAAAACTGAAAAATGAATGATCTATTGATCTATTTATTCTATTGTTTACATTACAAATTTCATCATGAATAGAACAAAGAAATATTCCAAAATTAAGTGTGGAATAACATCGCTCTACATTCACTCTTGCTACATTCTCCTGTAAAGTTACAGTTTTTGCAGATGCAAAGTTGGTATGATTGCGAGATGTAGGTTCTAGATAGCCAATGAAAAAAAGAGAATAAAACACTTTTATATACAACTGATTTGCATATGTTAATGGCATGGTTACCAACTCTAATAATCTACTGCTCTTTATTAATTTCATTCAATGTTTTGTTTTATAAAGAAGCATGAGATTCACAAGCTTTGTTCCACTCTTATTATAAGTATTGTGGCATAAAATTTCTAGTATACAGGTACAATGCTGAAATCCACAATCATATCTGTCACTGATAATACATTCCTATTTCCCACCATCTCTGGATTTTTAATTCGGGCTGAATAGTAGTACAACTGAATGATGAGCAGCGCGACTGTCTTGCAGTACCACACAGGGTTCATCTCCTACATTTAGTGGAACATCTGTTTCGAAAACTGTATGTGGAATCTCGCACAATGTTCAAAAAGGTCATTACAAGCTGTTGAGGAGTGTACGGGCAGATTTAATTAGAAAATCAATTCAATTTCAGGGCTTATAATCAATGTGACACATACACCGCCTGCCGTCTCTCAGACGAGATATCACTTAAATTGCATTACTGCAGCTGAATTCTAATGTCTCACAGTTCAGCTGTCATAAAACCAATAAGATTTAGGGAATCCTGGTGAGAAATAAGGTGATACTTATTTTATATACTAGTACACCAATAGTTGTGTCAGAAAACATGAATGATTTAATATTAAAAGGCTTATTTTATATTTTCTAACCTCGCTTTTTGTCTTTTGCTACTCCACCATTAAGACAGTTAACTGTGCTCTGATTGGCTGCCTTGTATTACAGTGTGAATGGCTGAATAGAGGCAGATGTTTTATCTCCTGTGTAAAAAGTGCTATTTTTTTCTCCCTGTTGTACCAAACCATGGTGCAAAACTAACCTTTACTGTTGTATACTTCTAAATGTGCCTTGATTTTCAGACATCTTTTTACTTTTTTATATTTAATAATGTGAGAGAAGAATCTATAGATATTGATATAAAGGGTCAATTAAAAGTTGCAAGGCACCCTTTCATTTCAGAAACAAAATATGGCTTCTCAAGATGGAGGCCATGTTCCGGACAAAGCCTAAAGGGGTTCTTAAAATTTAACATATAAATACATTAAACTACATAACCAAATGTTTCAGTTCTGTAAATATGGCCTGTTTTTGTGGTTAATTTCATAAATCAATATTAGATTCAAACGCTCTCTTTATTGTTTATAATTAAACAGGATGTTGAGGGTTTCTGTTCTGATAGGCGGCTTTTCATTGTGCCTCATTTTCATAGCAGTATAGGATTTAACACTTCCTATAACTTTATCATCATTGGGCAGAGCTACACTGGTGTAGGCTAAATGTATTTTAGTGAGTTAAAATTATTAATTCAGTGTTTGTGCGATATTTGTCAGTTACATACGTGGACTACAAGGACTGGGGAGTAAGCAGTACATTTTAAAACTTAATATATATAATAATGATGATGTTTATATACTACACCAATGTCAGCAGCACTGAAGATGCATAGTCACTCTAACTTTATTGATGGTATCGTAAGTGTCACTAGATGTCATAAAGCTCAAGCTGATCAAATACGCTGCTAAGCATCTTGAAGCACTAGCGCTCCATCACTGACCACACAAAGTTCTTCTTACTGCAATCACTATAAAACTGAATCTAATGTGTGTGATTAATGATCAAGACATGAATAGAGAGAGAGTAGAGCAGAGTTCAAGAGTTTAAGAGAGAGAGAATACGGTGTCTCATAACCAGACTGACCTTAGGCAGAGATGCTCTGGACCCTGAGCTCTGGGTGGTCATGGTCAGCACAGTGGTGATGCCCAGGCCAACTCGAGCAGGGGCGGCGTCCATGTTGATCCAGAAGGACACCCATGACAAGATAACAATCAGCAGGCTGGGGATGTACATCTGAATCAAGTAATAACCCATCTGTCTCTCCAGATGGAAGCGAGCCTCAATGCACGTGAACTTGCCTGAAACACACACCGCACAAATACTGTTAGCACTGGTGAACAGGGGATTCCCCTCATGTCCTAATCCTGTCAGGTAAGGATTAAACCAGTTATTTCAGAGTCTATTTTAGCCACTCTTACAGGAACTGAGTGCACGATTCAGCTGCAATTCATGCATTTCAGCTGAGGTCGAGGTCTGGGGATGTTACTTGTTGGCTAAATGTCCTAGTGTTTGATCATGTGTTCAGAATTTGTTGCACACAGTTTCAAACCTATGCATGATATTGGGAAAAAAACGCAAACAATGCAATAGTATTTTTTCTAACAAATTTTCACCTGAGGTCTGTTCGAAAGACTAGAAATCAAGTGATCCACAAATAATAATATTGTACTTTGTATATCCAAGACTGGAGTAAAATAAATAATGTCAGGCAGATAACACCTGCCTTTCATGAACATGTCATAAAAAATGTGTTATATTTCATTTTGTATCAAGCAGCAAAATTTTGGAAGACTTTATTAAATTGCACACTCACATTGTTATGATGCTGAAATGGTATAATGCATATCCCTATTGCACTCTACAGCTGTCATTTTGCCTGGGTAGCCAACCAAAATTCAATATATATATATTTTTTTGCCATTTTTCAATTTTTTGACAGGGTGAATCCTGGAAGTTGTTCTTGCACTGTATCAATACTGAATGATAAATGAATCAATATAAATGTTCCAAACTGACTTTTGGAGGTATAATGTATTGGTGTGGCTAATGTTACATAATCTTTGAAGTAATCATTAAATAAGGTTTGATGAAGAAAAAAAAAGTAGCAAGGATCAGATACCTTAATAGGGACTTAGTAACTCACAAGGACAAAATACCTAAAAGAAACACTTACAAATTGCTTAAATATGACTGAAAAGCATTAATGAATAGCTTATGCCAATATGACCGAGTACCAGTCAAATGTTTGGACACACCTTATTCAGTTTTCTTTAGAGTTTGGTTGACTTTAGTATTAATTTACAAGGCAGAAAATTTAAGAACAAAGAAAAACAACTAAATTTAGGGCATTTCCGAGCGGTACTGTAAATTATTATTACTAAAAATTGGTTATTGGTTATGCTTCTATAAAGCACCCAAGTAACCAGACCAAGACTCCATATTACACTAGTGTTTTAAAACAGGTTGGTTCCCAACCCTGGTCCCAAAGGACCCCCTGTCCTGCACATTTTAAACATGGTTTACTCTGCTTTTCTACATTTATAATTCTTTAAGTTCATAAAGTATAAATCATAAAGCTGTTCATAAAGCTGCTTTCACAATTAACATTCACAAGTTCACAAGCCCTGCACAAGACATGTTAAACATGCTAAATCAGTTTCTGAATTATTCACACTAATTTCTGCATTAAAATCCATAAAAAATAATTAACACCAATGAGCAAGGGGTCTTCGAGAATCAGAACATAAAGAAGTGTCTAAGGGGTTAAAAAGCCCTTTCTAAATTAAAGATAACAGGAGACCACTAAAATGTGCAGGACAGAACACATGACAACTGATATAAAACTTACCCATACATTTTTACATTACATCACACCACAATCACAATATCTTAAATCCCTTAAATAACCCTTATCTTAATTAAGCATACCAATTAACTGTGTAATTACACATTAAATGATACAGACACCTCAAATTAACTAGAAGTAGTTCTAGTATTCTCTGAAATGTGAAAGTAATTTCATTTGTATGAACAATATGTTATATTGTTACAGAGGTGCATAGATAACTAGATAACCCCAGTGAAAAACCTAGCTTAGAGGTTAGAGGGTGAGTTAGAATAAATGGACAGGGCTCTATGTGTAACCTCAATAATTAAGCTAGTGACTGCTCTGAATAAGGCAGCCGACTGAAATGAAAAGACCCTGTCGGCAGCTTGGAAAGACAACTGAGTAGACTAAGAAAACAGAATTAGGGCTGCAAAGGGATGCAAGTAATGGCAGTGGCAACCATGGTGAACCATATATATGAGATCAAATAAGGCTATGCTGAGGAAAAGAAAAAAATGCCGTACTGCTGGAGACTGGGTAGATGACTCACAGGAGGATAAAATGGTTTTGGACTGTGGAACAGAACTGACAATTAGAAGTGGGTCAAATACACCATTTCTGTTTCCTCTTAAAGATGGTTACAGCACTTACTACACCATCTCAAACATTACAGTGTTCCCTCACTAGACATTTTAACAAAGCTTCGACTTTAAAAAGTAAACATCTAATGGAATTGAGTGGTATTGAATGATATGTTCTTACTCCAGTCTTCTTGTTAAACTCTAGATTTTTGTGGTTGCTTGAGACTGAGGCTAATTTTGGCATACTTTATGGATTGAATATTATTAGCTATTTTAATTCCAATCCAGTCCAGATTCTTTGCTTTATCCACAGTGTAACTACAGCAGTAATTAAACATCAGCTGTTGACAAAAGAGACACTACTAGAAAGTCAAGAATGTCTTATTCATACCTTTTTTATTTACTTATATACTTATTTGCAGCATCTTAGCATCTTATCTGTACTGTGTTGATGTATTGTTTAGGAAACATCAGATCGGCTCACGCAACTTTTTTCAGATCAGAGACAGAACAAAATAGCGTGATTGAGATGCTCCTAGTTTTTACCAAATGCAATTAAGGTGGCATTAGGTAAAAACTAGGAACATCCTCAATCACGTTATTGTGTTTCTGATCTGCAACCTTAATAAGGTTTAAAAAATCCAACAAATGTTGTCCAGCTGGCTAAGCGCTGCCACTATGATCAGGCGATCATAGGCGGAGCCCCGGAGCCCAGAGAGAGCACAAGTGGAATTGATGCTGCTCTTAACTCACATCACTCCAAACAGTGATGTCCGTAGCACAAGGCGTCTGTGAGCTGATGTATCAGAACCGAGTCGCTGCGCTTTCCTCTGAGCTCGCTGTGATGCTACTCGACAATGCTGCATCAGCAACAGTTCGAAAAGAGGCGGTGGCTGACTTCACAAGTATCGGAGGAGACATGTGCTAGTCTTCACCTTTCTAGTATTGGGGCAACACTAGTGATAGGGGAGTCCTAATGAGTGGGTTGGGTATTTAGCTGTGTTGATTAGGGAGAAAATGGGGGAAAAAATGTAAAAAAAAAAAAAAAAAAGATCCAACAAAGCAAGCGCAGACAGCGCTGCCTGCCTCCTGTGCAAAAACCACCAGGCATTTTTGTTTTTATTTAGCACAGTGTAGCAGCACAAAATTACAATCACTTGTGTTCCTCAGCAAGATTACACGTTTATAATAATGCACAGCATATTGTGATAATGCTAAACATACACAATGCCTTGCAAGTGTTTTTTGTAAGCCCCATAAGGCCAAAGTCATCGAAAAACACAGAACATGTGCTACCACTGATCATCACTGAGAAGTGTAAACGTTTCTGTGAGCAGAAAGCACATAACATGAAACAGCAGCACTACAATAAACAGCACAATAATTAAAATTACATGTACGCTCTGGCTTCTCCACAGGAACCCACGGGGGGTGGGGGATTAAGGAAAAATAAACTGATTTCAGAGCTCAGGTCAGCAGAGACAAAGCAAAACAAACTGGGCTGGAGTCATCATTTACATACATTACATATTTCCACTGCTACTCCAAATGCTTATCAACCAAGCTAAGTTTGCTTTCAGAATACGAATCACTTTATTTCGCCAAGTACACGTACAAAGAATTTAGCTTGGTGAGAGCAACACATGTATGACATGTAACAGTTACAAAGACTATTGACAAACATTACACTATAAAAGAAGGTACAATAAACAATAAATAGAATAAGAATACAGTTAAAAGTACTAAAGGATAAAAGAGCACTGAAGAGCAATAGAAGCTAAGAGTCAAATGAAATAAAATAAAATAAAAATCTGAACTGCACACATATGAATATTACTATATCCAAAAATCCTTGAGGTAGGTTTATGTTAAATTTCCAAAGTATTTTCTTTGGGATTATCAACATTTTAAAAAAGAGCAAAGTTAAACAGTAACTGCTTTAATTACTTTATTTTATCTCTACTTTTGTCCATTTATAGATAACAGTTTGGGATACAGTGTGATGTGATGTAATGGTCAAGTAAACACCCTTGCTAAGTATAATATGGGAATCGGGCTTTCGCCACAAAAAGAAATTTGGTCCAATTCCACATGACAAGAACCCTTTTCTTTATGTTGTCGGGGTGTAAACATCCCAATGCTGATGTGACATGCACCAAATTAAGAATCTAAATTATTTTAAACTCCTCAAAGATTTTTGGCACTTGGATTGGCTGCACTTATTTTTCCGAGTTTGAGAAGTAGCTTGGTGTGTGTGTTCTTTACGAACCACTACCTCCAGTATAGTTATGTCTATTGCTGCTTGACTTAATGCAATTTGAGTTTGCAGTTAGTCATAGCGTTACATCTATTTTTAAGTATTTATCATAAAACAACTCGTAACTCACAATGATAAAAATGATTTATCATACAGCCCTAGGCATCCCACACACAATAGCAGTTTGTTTTGATAAAAGCAGTTGCATGAAAAAGTATTCTATGATCAACTAAACATTGAAACCAGTATTGACTAGGTTCCCTCATTTTAGCCCAGCAAAATATAGCATCCACAGCTCCATAGTATTTTTAGATGGATGATCTCTTTTCTCTACATAGCGTAAAAAATATTCATCAGAATTCTTGAAATCCATGACAGGATATAAAATGGTCATCAAGCAGTTGAAAGTATTGGGAACTGGTCAATTTTTCTTTTTTGGATGAACTAGTGGACTTAATTCATGGCATGAGAGTTGAGAAAGCAGCCCACAGAGTCTTGTTGACTACGTGGGTCAATCGCTTCATGGGGTCTGAACCACACAGAAACCCTACTATCAGCTAGAAACAATGGTTACTGTGACTCCTCAAACCACAACACATGTTCCCGGCCCTCTAGGGTCCATTTAGCTTTTTCACAAGCTCAGATGAACTGCTGTGTCCAGTGTATTCATGTTAACAGAGGTCCTCTGTTGAGTCTTCAGCTCCCATGTCCCAAAGAAAGAAGAAGAATGTACCGGTAGGGTCTGAATAAAATGTGGATGCCATCCCTTGTCTATCTGTTTCCACAGATAATTTCACACCATCCTCTGAGTTAATGCTACTTTATAATCGATTTATATACACAGTTAGCCCAAGTATCCCATTGTAAGTGTACATAATAACTGCATTTTTATGCTATTATATTAGCATTGAATCAGTGGCATTAAATGGTGAAAAAGACAATAAATCATGCAACCTTATTAGCAGCAAATTGTGGACCAGACACCAATGGAGCACATGTGAATGTGTGCGTGCAGTGCAGAACCAGGGCTAGCTGGGGAGATGGTTCGCCCTTGACGAGTGTGTGTTTATGCTGGGGGAAGGAGAGTGGGGATATGGAGGGGTGAGGGTGAGAGAAAAAAAAAAAAAAAAAAAGAGAGACCCTCAGGGTCCTGGCTGGTGTCTCACCACCAAGCTAAAATGGAAAGGTGACAAGGCCACAAGTAGAGACATCAACAGCACAGCCGTGATCTCTGTAGCCTAGAGACAAGTATTTTTAATTCTTATTAGATGAATTGTAGAATTATGATTTATTTGTAAATACAAAAGTAATAAAATAAAAATAAATAAATAATTCAGCACATCAAACAAAGGCCAATAAATAAATAAATAATGACAAAAAACAGTGCATACTGAAAAAATAATGTGCATTAACTCTGTCTGATATCCCAATATTGATAATTTAAGGTTCCTAAAGGTTTTTTTTTGCACTCAAGCTTGGCTGCACTCATTTTTCTCGAATAAGAAGCAGTTGTAATTAGTGGTCTAGGTGGACTAAGGCGCTGCGATTCACTACAATTCAAGGATCGCTGGTTTAAATCGTGGATCATGCTGCTTGCCTCCAGCACAGGCGTCTGTTAGCTGACGTATCACAGTTGGGTCGCTGCGCTTTCCTCCAAGTTCATTGGCTATTCAGTGATGCTTCATTAGTAGCAGTTTGGAAAGAGACAGTAGCTGACTTCACATGTATTGGATAAGGCAAGCGCTCTTTTCATCAGCCCTAATTTGTTTTTTTAAGCTTATCCTCTCTTTAACACAGTCAAAGTAAACAAAGGGAAGAGTAATGTTCACAGCTGACTGAGAGAAAATCATCATCATCCCAACCTGAGATGGTTTATATTACCATACTTTACCATGGAATTTATAAAGGAGCTCAGATTAACTTAAGTTAAATTTAAAGAAGATTCATTAAATTAAGAGAACAGATTGTTAAAGTATGGGAGCAATCAAATCATGGGAATGTTGTGCATTTTGGAGACCATGTCTATTGGTAATCATTAATCCATTGATAATAATGAACGGAAACCCACCAAATAAACGTAAATCTGATGAGCAGAATATCATTTTTGAATCTGGCAAAACCTACGTTCTATGATAGTGGGTGGTTAAATTGTAAAATGTTTTTTTTTTTCCCATATCAATTTATTGCATATACCAGCAACTAGGGCTGGGCGATATTGTTAAAAAAAATCTAATCTTAAAAATATTCAAATATATAAGCGATTTCAGATTATTATTCTGTTTAGTTTTTTTTCTTATAGATTGCACAATTTAGAGCTATCAAATAAACATATTTCTTTTACAATATAACTTGTAGGAAACCAATAATGCTACTTGACAGAAGCACACGCCTATCTACTAAAATTACTTAAAGATGTAGAGTCTTCAAGTTGAAACTCGCGTTTAATTTGACTAATCAAACTAATTTAATTAACCTTCCAGCCCTACCAACACCATCATCACTTAATCATGTTTTATAATCTAAGACGACTCACTGTACTTTCTTATGACTGCAGCCATAAAACAGGCACCAACAGACTGAGTGGGAAAAAAAGAATAAAAAGAAAGAAAGGAGTGACAGAGAGAGAGAGAAAGTAAGATCTCAGAGTGAACACACTGGTACCTCGTTACTTGCTCGGCTTACTCTGATCTGTTTCATTATGCTGGAGACAGAGCTTACGATAGGCGAGAGAGGGCAGCCAGCCGTCCTCCGAGCTCCAGCTCGTCACAGACACACAGACAGAGAGACAGACAGACGGACAGACAGACACGTGCACATTCCCAGACAGTCATCTCTATCACTCCAGTGGTGTCACACTGGGCTGAAATGCTGGGATTTTATTTGGCAAATGGAAAAATGTTTCAGATATGCTATTTGAATGAGCAAACTGAAACGTTGAATTGAAAATTCAATTTGTTTGACGTGGAGATGTCAAGAACATCTGTGAAGTAAATTGCACACGTTTTCACACACCAAATACGGCTTCAGAAACTGAAACAGCCGCGTGCGACTGCTTCTTACACATGAAAGAGCCCAGAAACTGCCCCGATGACCTTCATCTTCACACTATACACCTCTTAATTCCTGAGGAAACAACAACAATAGCTCCACACTCCATACCTCCCCATCTGTTTTGGCCTGTTCTATTTTAGATCCTGGCTAGATTGGCCTTCAGCCCCTTTTCCCCACTTTATCTGGAGGGTAACAAATCCTGACTGGCGAGGATAACTGGACAGATGGTTTTCAGCCCAACTGAATGACCATGAAGGAGAAACAGAGCATAGCCACAGTGCTTCTGCTGCAGACACACAGTATTATCTGCTCAAAACACTCACAGTAACAAGAATTCATAGCAAACCAGTGTGGGTCTGTGTGAGTTTGTAAGTGTGTTAGTGTGTGTGTATGTCTGTGCAGAGATGTGCATGTATGCCTGTTGCGAAAATGATATATATATATTTTTTTGGGATGATGATGTATTGCCCCAAAATGTACTAAGATAAATGATGATATTCTTGTTGTATGCCACTAATTCAATGATAATATAAAAAAACATAATAAATCAATTACATTCTTTTATAGAGTAAATAACTTTAGTTTAGAATACTAACAAAATGATAGAAACACATTTTAAACAAACTCAACATACTGGCTCACTTAACCCTTTCAGACCTGAATTATGTTTCAGTGCTGAAAAATATAAGAAGAATTCTGTTTTTTGTCTGTAATGCACTCCAAAAATACATACATTATTTGTATTTCTAGGTTTAGTGCAGTGAAATAATTTGTTTAACATTGTTATTTTTACTATATATAACTTTTACATCACTTTTTTATTTCACAAATCATCCCTAAGCAGTAAAAATAACTCATAACGTGATTTTTTTTTTATTTCGTCCAATGCAGTAAGCGGGACTAAGCTGCTCTTTGATTGGCTAATAAATGTAAATTCTGTCAAATCTGTGTTAAATGCAAGAATACACAAGAAAAAAAAGAAAGCAGATGTTGTCCAAATGTTGGACGCAGGGTTTGAAAGGGTTAATGGCCACAGCCAACATCCAGGTTTTAAACACGCTTTAACCAATACATTTCCATTTTTTTCTTATGACTTCAAGGCAAATGTTTATGATCATACGATTTTTAAAACATCATCGCAGACATGGAAAATAAAATAAAAAATGAACTAAAATTATGATTAAAATTGATATAATATAAGTCTAAAATGAATCAGACCAAACATTGACACACAATCTTTGATAATAAAATGTGTGTCAGATGCTTAGAGCTCCATTATGCAGGGCTAAATTACTGAATTAACTCTGATCTGATGTATTTTGTTAGCTCAAAATGGATTTTCTCCATCGATAATTGAAAAATATAGATTTGTAGACCAAAGTTTCATGACTTTTCCTAAACTTTCTGAGTATTTTTATTTTATTTCTCCTGGAAATTGCTATTTTCAAATTATATGACTTTTCCAGGTTTTTCATGACCGTATGAACCCTGTATATCAGTACTGTTGCTGACCATGTGCATCCGTCCCTTCATGGGTGCAATTTATCCATCCTTTAAGGTCTAATTGTGCCCTGCATGATAAAGCACCAAGCAACAAAGTCAATTTAAGTTATAGAATTCACGTCTATACTTTTTTATTTTTTTATCAATGTCTTGTATCTATACTGCTTTTTCATAACATTTCCATCTTGAAGCGTGTAAACAACCACTATCTGTATGTCCCCAATCAAACACATTTACAATGATTGTGCAATTGTACTTGTCCTCTGATCCAATCTTTACCAGTGCATTTTCAGCAGCAATGTAATTGCAATACTCGCACATATCGCCCATATTGTGCAGCCTTACTTTGTGTATCTGTGTGTGTGTGAGAGAGTATATACAGTATGTGTGTGTTTTAGACTGTGCTGATTCTGGACTCCAGAAATAGCAGGGGAGCTCTCACATGCACATTCCCTCCCAGCCTCCCTATAGGTGTGTGGAAGCGACTGACCTGTGTTGTAGTGCTTGGTGCAGTAGCGCAAGTCCTTCTCCTCCTTCAGAATAAACTGGGGTAACGTCAGCCCGTCAGCTACCTGCACCGCCCCCTTCTCATCCCACTCGAATATCAGATCATTCATCGTGTAGCCGACTGTTAGAAAAGAGAGACAAATAAAGGATGGGTGATATATTTTTCTTGTAACATGCAAAAGCACATAATTTAAAATTTGACATATTATGCAGCTGTTTTTAAACACCTGCATAAAGTATTTTAGGCACCTAAGCACATTATTTTAAGGGATTTCTCATTTTGAAGAAAGCCGACCTTGTGAGCAAGTCTGAAGAACTTGGTTCCAGATTTCTCCTGAGCACCCCCAACCAGCACCGCAGTGGCTGTGTTCAATTCCATTAGCAGCTTAATTGATTTAACATCATTAAGCACTGATGTACCAGGTGCTGGATGATTACTATAGGAGAGCTTTGGAAATGTATATTAGGTGGAATATTAGGAATATTAAGTGCACTTTCATATACACTGACATAATACTGGTTGCTGTCTCATATGTGGTATGTCCCATGACTTTTGTCATGTCCCCTGAAAGCTAAAGTGTCCTGCACAGAAATCTGAGATATGCGCATGGGGACTCCTGCATTGAATGTGGGTGTGGCTTCTGCTAGATTCCTAGCCACCAGTCTGTAAATATAACCACTGTGGTAAATATTCTCTAAATAATATCTAGAAATGTCATGATACAACATTTTTACCATATCGCCCACCGCTACTGCTATACTATATGCAGCTCTTGAAAAAAATATGAGCCCACTTAAAAAATGATGAACTACAAGCAATCAAACCAAGCTGAACTGCTTAAATATTTAGTTATCCAAACTTTTAGTTATCCAAAAGCAGTGTGTAAGACTGGTGGAGGTGAACATGCCAAGAAAACTGTGATTAAAAACCAGTGTTATTCCACCAAATATTGATTTCAGAACTCTTAAAACTTTATGAATATGAGCTTGTTTTCTTTGCATTATTTAAGGTCTTAAAGCTCTGCATATTTTTTGTTATTTCAGACATTTCTTATTTTCTGCAAATAAATGCTCTAAATGACAATATTTTTACATTTTTATTTGAAATTTGGGAGAAATGTTGCCAGTAGGCCAGTAGTTTATAGAATAAAACAACAATATTCATGTTACTGAAACATATACCTATAAATAGCAAAATCAGAGAAACTGATTCAGAAACTGAAGTGGTCTTTTCATTTTTTCCAGAGCTGTAGCAAGCATTTAGGTGGGTTCTTATTTGGGGGGGGGGCTGATGTGCAAAACTGTAATCTAAGCAAAAGCAGGTGCCTACTCTGAAGAATCGAAAATATTAAACCACTGAATTTAAAGTCTGTCCAAACTTTTGACTGGTACTGTATGTATCTGACAACATATTGCATACAGCATGTAGCATTTTTATAATAGCTAAAGAAATACCTTCAGATATAATTTCCCCCGATAACAATAAGATATTGGCGTACTGGTCAGCCCTAGGGCAAATAGAAAGGATTTCACAGCTAAGAGGAAAAAGGTGAAGCTCATAATCTGGATGGATTAAGGATCATAAAGCAGAGAGCAAGTGTTCCAATCAAGCCAAACCATTTCTGACACTGGTTTCTTGCGCTAAGCACAGAACTGCTTGCAAGTGCTGCACCCCCGAGAACAATAACTAAATAAAAATCTATAAGAGCAAGGGCTGGAACTTCCAGCAGCCTGAGCCTGCAGCATCTCCCCTCTGACTGCTGGATCTACTTGAAGGTAGGACTTAAATCACTGTGCTCTTCATCTCTTCCTGCGAGCCAGCACAACATCCATCTCTGAGCCAGCGAATAAATCCTGTGCGCCCGGCCGTTAGGAGCAGGGTGTACTTACAGCTCTCCAGCTGCATTATACAGGTCTGCACATCCATAGGGAAGTTCTTCAGGTCCATAGGGCAGGCCAGAACCAGTGTTATCCTGTTAACAACAAGAGGATTACAGGTAAGCAACACACGACAAATGCAATTTCCACTTCTGAGTTTTCAGCACAGGTCAAAACCTAAAGGAGCAAATGCAGAAACACAATACATTCTGGACCACTTCAACAGATCTACATCATTCAGTACAATTCATGTTATTAGCTCTTATTTTTATACATTATTTAGTTACATAGTTGAGTTTGCTTGAAAAAGCCAACTTACTGTCCTTTATAATCTGCTTATTCTTTAGCTTCTACTTATTATTCTATTTGTAAAATGTAATCACTATATCTTCAAACAGCTTTTGACATAGAAACACGTAATTTGGCAGCATGGACGGACCTTTACCCAATTAGGTTGCTTGTGCTTTTTTGGAGCAATAAATTGTATCGTTGTCACAGCTTGCATTTTTAGGCTTGAACATTTCCCCATAGGAATCCGTTAAAAATAATTTTGGTTTAAAAAAATAAATAAATAAATTGCCTCTACAGATCACAATTTTTTTAGCTAGAAACACAAAATTTGTAAACCGATAGAGCAGTTTCAGACAATATTCTGGTCAAACTGATAAAATTAACGGTTTTATAAAATAACGCACAATTTCAAATTCTAATCACCATTTATTATTTACCATTATAACGTACACTGATCAATCATAACATTAACTATACCACCTTTTTAGACGTCCCTATACACCATTATAGGAGCATGTTTCTGTTTCTCTGCATACTTTATGATCGTCCTTTCACCCTGTTCTTTAATGGTCTGGTGTTATGGTGTTAGTGTGTGTTGTGTTGGTATAAGTGGATCACACACAGCAGTGCTGCTGGAGTTTTTAAACATGCAGTCTTACTACTAGACTGAGAATATTCACCAGCCAGAGATATCCAGCTATCAGCATCCTAAGAATGTCTAGATGAAGCTCTGAGATTCAGAGCCTCGGTCTCTGACTTGACATTTACATGGTGGACTAACTAGTTATGAGTGTCCATTAGAGTGGAGGACAGTGAGCGAACAGTCTGATCCACTCATACCAGCACACTAACACACACCTCTGGGAATGACCCACAGTGCAAATTATACTTTATCTGTGGTAGTCCGGTGGGATCATGACCACTGAAGACTGGTTAGTATGTAAATATAAATCTACAAAGTGCTTTTACACGGTCAGTCGAGCTGATTAAATGGACAGTGAACCCATTTCACACCAGATGCAGTAAAGGTGTTGCTTAACATGCCACAACCAATTCACTACTATATTAATCTACGTAGCCTTTTCATGCTGCAGCTGTTACGCTCATAAAAATATGCTTTGGGTCTATTTTTAATGCATGCTGCAAACACCATTCTAGCATTTTTAGCCAGAAACAATGTGCAGGATCTGCAGTATTACATAATGCAGTATCATCTCTATAAATGTACAATCCTGACCATTAAACATCTGAACAGACAGCCACTGAAGAAAGAATTTACTTCAATTCCACCACAACAAGCAATTTACCACCTGATATTGTAAACAACTAGCAAACTAAATCAGAGCATGCAGGCGACAATGAGGTCTGTTCACAGCTAATTAAAAAGCTCTGCTCAGATTTAGTCTACATAAAGTTTATTTATGAAATACACAAGCAATAAAGACATCTGTAGCTTGTATTCAAATTACAGAAAAAAAAAACTCGCCTCATGAACCAAAAGCTGTTTCTATAAATACAAGCTAGAAATGTCTTTATTGTCTGTGTATTTCTTAAACACTAACATTTAATCATGTACTTTGTCAATTTTGGTGTGAAATGGTTGTGATTCAAAAGTTAATTTTGGCCTTTGGGAGGTATTAGCAGAATCAATGTGGATAAGTATTACAAAGACAGAATTACTAAAGTATTTGATTGGATAAAAATCACATTTTTTCTCTAGTAGCTCAGCATCTTCTAAACATTATGCTGTTCTGCAGTGTGCTAAATGCTTTATCAACTACCAGTTCAAAACTAGGAAGTCCTGAGATCCCAATATTTTTTTTGCCCCCAATCTGATCAGAGTACCTTAATGCTGATTGTCGGTAAATGCTGATACAATCTGAGTTGTGTTTGTATATTGGAAAAAATACAGCCCCACAACTTTGCAGTTAACACTACAAAAAAAATCAAGTAAAATCGCTTTCCTTCAAGATACTGAGAAAACCATTCCAGGTGACTCTACCTCATAAAGCCACTGAGATTAAAATACCAAGAGTGTGCAGATCTGTCCTCACAACTAAATGTGCTACTTATAAGAATCTAAAATATAAAACTTTTTTGACCTATTCTGATTTGTTTAACACTTCTTGTTTATGTTCCTGTATAGCTTTATTGTCTTCAATATACTGACATCTGTGAAAAATATTTCACACTTCTACTCTGTAATAAAAATCTTGCATCTGGAATGCAATTAAAAAAAACAGGAGGAACAGAAAGTTTTTTGGTTTTCTCTGTCACATGACATCACGTTCAGTAGCTCCTCCATTTCCACTCTCTGTTTTGTTTACGTGAATCTCTGTGGAAACGTGCACACAAAGTGTAATAACAGTGTGTGGCAGTGGACAAACAGCTATTTTATTAAAAGCAAGGTGACAAAACTCTGTCTGTCTGGAAGGGACTAAAATTACTGGAGGACCACAGAGTTTAGTGAAAAACAGTAGGTATAATTCAGCCTGTAATTTGTTCAGGGGTTGTCTGAGAAAAACACATACATGGTCTTTCCAGACAGGAATAAAAATCACAGAGGACCCCCATAAAAGAGAAAATTATCACCGGACCAACTGAGAAACTAATCCCGTCCGGATAGGGCTTTAGAAGCCACTTTGAGCCTTGTTTTGGCTGCTTACTGATCATGCCCCAACACTTGACAGGTAAAAAAAATATATTTTTTTTCTCATGGGAAAAAGGTCACAAATTAACACTGTTTAGGGTATTTTTTTTCACTACTGAAGCTCATATTAATGTCTGTTAATGATACCTAGAGGACACCAGAATAACTTTACACAGCATTCCCTTTAATATATTTTTTGTAATTGTGGTTTGTGTTTTAATTTGACAAAAGAAGTGTCATCTCAAACTTTTGATAGAGGTGTGTATTCCAAAAAGTGAGTTTTTTTTATAAAGAAAATATTCCTCTTTTTTTTCTTGGTGAGGACGTTTAAGGTTTAAGTTCCTATACTGATATGATATTGTCTGGGGAAATGTATCCTTCTTCCTACATGTAGTTTTGATTTAGAAATTAGACTGAGGCTGTGCACTTTCCTAATATTCTATTCCCTCCACCCTGTGATAGCATCACTCCTTCAGGATAACAGTTATTTACCGGCGATTTTCAGTCAAAGTGTGTGTGGTGCCTGGTGCAATTTAGAGGGAGTTCGGAGCCGAGACCAGACTGAAGTGAAGGGTTCATTTGATGGTGTCAAGTTAAGAGATGAGGAAGCTCTGGATCCTACACAAAGCTATTCATTACCCTGCTGTCCTCTCAGCTCTGTTTAACGCTGGGCTGCACGACAGAGGAGATCTAAAATCAATCTGGAAATTGGAATTGACTATGTGCTACTTTTAAAAATGCACAAGCTATTATCTATTTTGTCTGAGCTTTATCATAAAGGTCAGGGTTACGATACACCGGGCCAAAATACACACGCCTAATCATCCCATTATCTAAATGTAAATAACACAGCGAGACCCGGCCGCTCACCTTATGCTGTATAACACGTTCCCGTTTTTGGAGATGCGCAGGAGCTTGTTGTCGGTGGTAACCTCGTGGAAATTGGCTCCTTTTTCGTTGGCAAAGAAAAGATCAGGCTTCCAAATGGAGTCCAACATGGAGGGGTCCAGGTCGAGGGAGTCGTCGGGGTATTCGCTGTAGGCCAGTCGCGGGTCATTCCACTGCTGTCTCAGGAAAATGTTCACTCTGTAATCCTGTGACACACAAGCACAGCAATGTCAACAGAGCAGAGGTGAGAAGATCACAGCCACTCCCCTGCTGACTCTCTACCAACATCAGCGCTACCAGCGTGTACTGCCTGCTGTTTTTAAACGTGTTCTAGTGGTGTAGTATGGATGCTTAATGCTGAAAAATAGGAATTTTGCTAAAAAGCAGAAATATATTAGTGTATTATTCTGTTTGATTGCATTAACATACAATTAATGTGGGACATTTAACGCTATTTTTTTTTTTTTAAACATGAATATTTTTTACCATATTTGGCCCATGTAAATGGTCTGTACATGGTTTGGCCCCAACCTCCAGCTGTAATACACTCTTTTTCTGAATTATCAGTTTAATTCAGCAATGTGTTTCTATTTGTGTTAAAAGATTGATTAAATTGATTTATTCCAGCCAGTCTGCAATATGTACCACACTATATATTTATTTACCACTAAAATAAACTGCTGTGTCTCAGTAAAAGTCTGAATGTGAAAAAGGAGTGGGTATTCTCAAAACATGATAATTTTTCTTACTCAAATCTAAGGATTTGACCTTGCTTGATCACTGTATTTGGTAGCATGGTACAATGGCAGCTACACTACGCTTAAGAATAAATAAATAAAAATAAATAAATAAAAATGCACGTTACTGAATTTATCATTTGATGTTCTGAACTAAATCTGAATCAAGATGAGGTGTGTCTAGGGGTGTGATGGTATGTAAATTTGTGCAGAAACGTCACTGTTCAGTATGCTCAGTGATACAGAAAATTCTCGAATTGCAATACTGTAGAAAAGACAATATATTGTGATTGTTTAAACAAAAGTTGTGAAAAACTGTGATAATATAAAAACACTGATAAAAGTAAAAAAACTATATTTAATTAAATTAAAATAAAGGGATTTTTCATATGTATATATAAACATATATATGTAAAATAAATAAAAACTGATATATAGCGATAATGTGATACTTTATATCAATATTTTCTTACAACCAAATACAAGTAACTTTGGGAACTGTATTTGTTTAGTAAACCCGTCGTTTTAACAAAGTACACTCAAAGATTTTAAGCACCTATATTTTGAAGTGATGGAGTCCTTTCTCTTATAGAAACCAATTCAGTAAAAGAAGCACATGAACCCTTTTACAGGCTTATAGTTGGATAAAGACTGGGTGATATAATTAATAGTCCAAGCTGAAATTGCTGGCTTCTTATTGTTTTTGTTAGGGTGTTTCAGTTCTTAAACAAATCAGCCTGAGAAAAGCGTAATCAATATTCTGATCATGTTGGAGGCCTATTTTTTTTTTTCATATGTCTGAGACTGAAGGCCCCAGACTGGCTTGTTAAGTCTCATTATACTGAGAGTGCTTGGTCGCTGCATATTGCCGCTTGCAAAATTATTTTAAATATGTACATACAAAGTATTTGAGTAGTTTTTGTAATATATTCGTGCATATGTTTATGTGGTCTTTTCTCAGAAACAACCAGTCTAATCTGACAGTCCTTACTCGGGGGGAGGGGGGGTTAACATTTTTTTTTTTTTTTTTTTTAAATGATGTGAACCTGAAAGGGAAAATTGCAAATTCCTTTTTTTTGTCCACTTTATAAGTTTAGAGAGTACCAAAACCTTTTCTGATCCTCTGTAGTGCAGAGGAAACATTTTGTTTCACACCAGAACTAGTTTAGAACTCGGACCCCAGCTATTTTATATTGCATTCAGCAATACCACTACTACAGTGTTCTGTAAAAAAACAAAACATAAAATAATATATTACTCTAGTATACATTACTGTTATATGGGAGGTGATCCTAGAAATAATTATTTGGGTTGTTTATAGGGGTCTTTGTTTGTTTGCTGTATCCCCTGTCTCTCCTCTAACTGGTCATTGCTACATCACAATGTATAGACTTGAAATTATGGGGAGGCTCTTTAATCTTATTCTTATTAAGGGTATAGTAGGAGAACATGTATTTTTTAATTGTCGATACAGATACCGCTACCTACTTAGATTTGGAGAACTATGTGTAGTTTTTGATGTGAAGTAGTACATGCAACAGTCATTCGTTAATTTTGAGCTTTGTCATGACAGTCACATTATATACACACACACACAAACACACACATATATACACACACACACACACATATATATATATATATATATATATATATATATATATATTTTTTTTTTTTTTATGGGAGCTGAGTGAGCAGCTTTTTGAAATAACCTTTAACCTGTGTTTTTTTTTCCTGCTTGTTGATACTTTGCATTGGAAGTATTAACTCTTTGATGTGAAGGTGGATGAACATCCACTCTGGCTTCAGCCAGCCCTGGCTAGCTAAGCTCAGGATCTGCGAGCACCATTGAACCAGTGTCTGTCTTAGTGTTGGCATGGATGAAGAAACAAGCCACTAGTACTCATGGAGTACTTCATGGTTTTCTAAGCTGATGGGATTTAAATTCTTTCTCTTTCACTCTCTCTTTCTCTCTTCTCACTTGTGCTGTGGATCTGGGACTAAATTCATCTAATCCAGACGTTTTTTCTGTTCTTTAGCTCAGTGATGTGCAATAGAGATTACATGTTGGTATTGAAGCCAGTACAAGTACGAGTACGCTAGCACGGTGTTGGCCCTGATTCCAGTGTCGGTATTCATGCGTCCCTAAGGTTAGATTGAAGGTTTGGGTTAGGCTTAAGGGATGATTCATGGTTAAGGTTAGATTCTATATAGAACCATTTACATTTAACTTAGGTTGTATTCAGAAGACATATAGATAAATGATGGCTGAATGTTAGGTGAGCATAGATAAGGCATCTATAAAACACCATCCAAATAAAGTGATTCTGATTTTTTTCTTTAATAGAATCACTGTAAAAAAATACCTTTTTGGCAACTTTTTCTTTGTGACAGTGTATTTATGTTTGTGGAATTGTGTGACTCCAAACTGAATAATAATTATGATAATCTTAAAGTCTAATTGAGAATGCCTACCGCACACAAACAAACAAATCCGGCAACTGGCTTGAGGCCTCATTTGCATATTGGAGCCAATATTAAAACAATGATTAACAAATATATTGCGCAGCTTGTTTATTTATGCAACTTGGGGGAGTCAGGCCATCTTTTAACTAATTTAATTTGTAAAGACAGATGAACGAAACGCAGCGTGAGCAGTATCGAAACGGAATCCATAAAGCCAAGTTGCAGTTCTTCTCCACACCAAACTTCTCAGTCGTGACTGTCGACTCCTCTCTGGAACAAGCATGGAGTTTCTGGGAGATCATTAAAGTGTCTGGGCAGTAATGCAGCTCTGTATGACTTATCAGTACAGGAGGAAATATAGTGGGTGACCTTTTGCGATGGCAATCAGCCACAGCATTTCAGGGCAATTATACTAATGTGAGGCGACCTGTCAGTCCTCAGAATTTCCAAATATTTTGACAGAGGAGAATCATCTGTTTCAGGTTATTAGATTTACGTCTCGGAAAGAACAATTGCTACAGCCCAGTCGGGGTAGCAGTGCTTATTGATTTCTCAGTGTCAATATTCTCCCCTTATAATAAACAACCCATGCCCACTGTAAAATAACAATCAACTTCTCCATAATAAATAATCCACAAGGAAAATAACACAGCGCCACACAGTAAAAGAGTAGTGCACATTTCCTACAAATGTTATGGCTTTAGGTGATTTCTTAGATTTCTCTCATGTCTTCTGTGCTCTACAGGAACCATGCTAGATTACCACTGGTTTCCTAGTTAATTGTAAATCGTTTTCTCTGGTCAACTGTTATATTGGTTATATGACATCCTTCACTACAGCCATCTCTGGACTGAGAACACGATGCCTTAAGCGAAAAGCTACCCTTCACAGACACTGCGCTTGTTTGCTAGATCATTCTGTTGGAAAATAGCGAGAGTGGGCACACATTCATCAGCACAAACTAAAGGGGGAAGAAAAAGGAAAAGAAGAAGAAAAAGAAGGGAAAAAAATAGACTTCATATTTCCCTCTATGATTTCTCCAGGCTAAAGAGACTGATTTATGACAACAGCCCACACATAATGTGATTCAAGCCCAAGGCCAGATCCCTTCCTGACGGTGACATATTAGAAAAAGTTTGGCTGTTCTCACGACTCTGCCTCAACTAACTCTAACAAATGGCAAGACTTTCTGGGATTTATGCGCTCACTCTCTAACCTCCTCTAGAAAATGAAGAGCCGGTGAGCTAATTAAATAGCCACTCGTCACTCCCCCGGGAGCCGTACCTTCCGTGCGGCGTAAACAATTAGGACAGGCGCGGTCCGGCGGGGATTGCCGGTCCCAGCAGTGGCCGGAGCTGGGTGGATCATTACGGCATGAAACATTGTTCTCAGCAGCCTTATAAGCACTAAAGATTTATCGACGTCATTCCGGGTGCGAGCGCCTCTCCCCACTCCATCGGCCGGCCGGTCTCGCGGGTCTCGGGCCGAGAGCGCCGGCCAGTCGGATCAATTCCACTGGCTGTGGAGGGAAAATGCTGCATTTGTTCTGCATGGGCTGTTGTCCTGCAGGCCGCAGCGGTTCCCGGGCAGCTCGGCGGTGGCTGAACGAGCCTCGTAATCTGAGGCAATCACGCAGGCCTCCTGGAGAACGTCTGAAAGGACTGTGAAGGCTTGTGAAAGGGTGTGAATAGGCATCAGCAGGAGCGTTTTATCACCTCCCGCGGTGCCCTTAAGTAATACAGTGTGTTCTGCGTACTGTTTGTCCGACAACGTAGCGGGGAAAGTTGTCGGAATGTGTGTGAATCAAAAAGCGCTGGCATCTTAGGGCAAAGCAGAGTCAGCACTTGCGTGTGCGAGTGTGAAAACGCGCTCTCTCACTGTGCGTGCTTAATCAAACGTTCAATAAAGCACCAATGTGACACCGCAGCCTATAGACAGCGGCTATCAAAGCCCTTCACAACGGTACCACAGTGTATTTCCTGCATTGTGTTTAAAGCTCTGGTTTAATGTATGTGAAATAATAAGTCATTAACAGGAGGTAATACATAAACCAATATTAGTGCATAATTTGAGGTTAATTTTACAAGGGTGCCTTGTAACTTGTGATTGCTTTATTAGTTTTAATAATGCACAGCAAGTCTTTGCTTACCACATTGTTATGCAAACTATTTAGTGATGTTTGATCTCTAGTTAGGAATGAGTTTATCCTGTCACACCTAAAAGTAAGCCCATTAAACACAATCAAACAAACTGTGCAGATGATGTGTAACTGTGTCCCTCCTAACCCTTTCATACCTAACGCTGTTACGATATTTGATTGGCTGTCAACCATCTACTCTACAGGCCACATATATTCATCTGCGAGACATGGTGTCTACTGCGATCAAAGGGTCTAAAAAGCTTAAACAACTACAACAGAGACAACAGAGCAACTCAAGCAGGTTATATCAAATATCAAATGCTGTGGCCACTGTCTGTCTTTTAATAAAATAATGATATTAATTTGAGGACATATCGTCACTACTAGAATTCACATATACCAAAATGCATTTACGCACTAAAAACATGGTCATTTAGCTAACAATTCATGCTCAGTAGCTGAATCACAGAGTGGAAATTAATGCTCATTTTGCATTATAAATATATATATATAAATAAAGACAATAGTAAATAAGTCTTAAAATGTGATTAAATCATTTAGAATAGTGCAATTCAGGGATTAATGAACAAAAAACAAGACTTTAACCTAACTAGTGCTTCTTACCTTAGCTGTGACTGGAAATGAGCTGTACAATTATATACTATTGACCATATAACTTTATTAATACTGTCAATATATTTTAATTCAATTAAACATCATAAAACAATACATTATTTAAAATATTATATTTTTAGGAATTTAGGAATGATACGACATGTTATACCATCACATGCCTAGTATATTTGTTTTAAATGCAACTTAGATAAACAAAGCATAACTCACCATTGTTGTTTCAGCAATGGACCCAAAACTGTTAATAAAAATGTTGCATGTTACGTTCACAGGGGGACCTGTGGAAAAACACAAAAGAAGGTGCATTAGCCAAGCAAAATAAGCGGTAATACCAGCCAGGCTAGAACACATCAGCCAAGCTAGAAAACATATTACCTCATATTATTAGTTAGGCTCTATGCTAACACAGGCTAATGCTTTTAAATAACATTTAAAGCTTACAAGTATCATAACTTACCTGCATGTTTTTTTTAATATTTATTTTAAGTCAATTTATGTAGCATGTAAAACATACACTACAACAACAACCATTACCCTTGTAAAGTAATACTGACCAAGGTGACAATGGCTAAGGTGTTTGTCCCTAAAAATAAAGGCACTGTATTGTCAGATGAGGTAAGATACTTTGTTGAAAGACGAGCTAAAATAAATTCCTCTCAGAGGACAGGCCTGAAGGTTAGAGAAAATAATGCAATGTTGAGGTGACCCTCCTCGGCGGGCTGGAATACCTGCTAGTACAAGCATTAATAAGATTAGACCATGGCAGGAACAGACTCTCAATGAAACCTGAGAGGGCAAAGCTGTAAACAAGCAGGCCATTATTCTTTACTCGAATCGTGAGGTCCATGTCTATTGTATAAAATAGGATTGCCAGGATGCTTTCTGTTTTGGAACATCAATAAATTAATAAAAAGGCAAAAAAGAAAGGAGAAAAAAAAACACACACACACAAAAGAGTCCCTCAAGGAGGAAAGTGCTATGAATTTGCCGCTGCAGAATTAAAAATAAAGGTGCCATCATCTCTGTACTGTGGTATGAAAGGGAGAAAGGATATTCAAAGAGACACAGCGCTCACAACCTTATAAATACTCTGTCAAACTGTTCCACGCTTCCGGTACGCTCGCGCACAGGCCTGCTAAATAGACTGTTGAAAATTTAACTCTGTTTCTGGCCCATGTTCAAAGCCAAACAGCAGCTCACAGTGCTGAATAGGTAAATTAATTTGGAAGAAACAGATTTTGGTGCAGTTTTAATCAGTTTTAGAGTCAGCAGAGAATCAGCTGTAAAAAAAAAAAAAAAAAAAAAAACACACACCCCCAGACTACATTTAAACACCACCAAAAGTAATGCAGCAACAGACAGAAAGCTAAAGGAATCAAATCTAAAGTAATGAAGATTTTAGAGCAAGAATAATAGACCACTTTTTTCCCCACTTTCATATCTACACTGCACTTACAGCTGGTACTCTGGGTTTAACAGCATCCTGCCCTGTGCTTGATCCGTATGAGTGATCGATAGACTTTCAGCTCTTTTTGAGATGACATAAGATGTTTTCTGAGGTGAATGATCTCGTATTGTATATGTCGTATTGAGATGTTTTTCTCCCAAACTAAGCCCTAACAAAAGTTTTTTTTTTTTTTTTTTTAAAGATGAAAATAGGATAGCTGATTTAAAGAAACCAATGAGCTGATGCTAAAGCTGCCTACTGATTTACAGCTCTGGGGAAAAAAGAGAGATAAATGTATGTAAAAGTTCTGAAATAAATATTTGGTGGAATAACCCTGTATTTTAATCACAGTTTTCATACATCTTGGCATGTTCTCCTTCACCAGTCTTACACACTGCTTTTGGATAAATTTATGTCACTCCTGGTGCAAAACTTTAAGCAGTTCAGCTTGGTTTGATGGCTTGTGGTCATCCATCTTCCTCTTGATTATATTCCAGAGATTTTAAATTTGGTAAAATCAAAGAAACTTATCTTTTTTAAAGTGGTCTCTTTTTTCCAGAGCTGTATATTAGAATTGTGTTTTTTCAGTTCAACAGGTTTTTGGTTCTTTTTTTAAGTACAGGGAAACATGGTGAAATGACTGTCTCTGGTAATCGAGTGTACACTACATACATGTCAGGCAGAGATTAGGTTGAATAATACTAGAACGTTCCTCTAAGGCCAATTAGTTCGACATGTGCACTGGGCAGCTTCTTATCCTTCCGCTGTTGGTGTTCTCTCTCTCTCTCTCCATTCTCGGAAACACACCACTTGGAATAAATTGTCTGGTCTTGACACTGTCGGCTGCATGTGACGCAGTGCTATAGGGAGATGTAGCGCCCTCGCTGCCGCAACACTTCATTTGCCGGCCCCTCCAATGAGGAGAAGAGAAAGAGAGGGAGACGATGGTGCACTCGTTAACTGTCAGGCCGCGGTGACTCATTGCCTGGGATGGGTTGCTTTACCCTGCTTTTGCCAAATGATCTGCTAGACCCTGCAAACAAAGCAATCCTGAACCCGACATGCTGAGAAAGAAGCCCAACAGCCAGCAGATGACAATTTTTGTTTTAGTATTTCTTTTAAAGCTCCTCTGCCTGAGCCATTCAAATCCTCATTTCAGCAACCGTACCACCCCGTCACACTCCATGTAGAAAATGAAGTAGTTAAGAAGCGTCACACGTTTCACTGAGTTTCTACAGGACTGCCCTGCACCATCACCCCCCCTCAGGAAAAGAGATGATCCACGAGAGACTGGCTTTCTGAAGCTTCTCTAATACTTTGTCTCTAATAGCGAGGCAAGGCAATTCTCTCCCTAAAAAGCTAAATGAAGACATTCGCAAATCCATTACTGAGATTGTTTTGTCACTTACAGCAATATATCACTTTTCCCAGCATCCCCCACTGAGAGAATCTAACCTTCATGGGTTGCAGATAAATTATAGGTTTACCCTCACATGCAAGTGTAGTGTGCACCTAGAGAGTGGGTTACAAATAGATCATCAATATAAAGACTAAAATCATCCATATAGAGACTAAAATAATCCATATAGAGACTAAAATCATCAATTTAGAGACTAAGATCATCAATATAGAGACTAAAATCATCAATAGAGACTAAGATCACCAATAAAAAGACTAAGATCATCAATAAAAAGACTAAGATCATCAATATAGAGACTAAGATCATCAATATAGACACTAAGATCATCAATAGAGACTAAGATCACCAATAAAAAGACTAAGATCATCAATATAGAGACTAAAATCATCAATATAGAGACTAAGATCATCAATATAGATACTAAGATCATCAATAGAGACTAAGATCATCAATATAGAGACTAAAATCATCCATACAGAAATTAAAATCCACAATATAGAGACTAAAATCATCCATATAGAAATTAAAATCCACAATATAGAGACTAAAATCATCAATATAGAGACTAAGATAATAATTTTACTTTTATGTACTTTTGCTTGGTTACTGTAATGTTTGATGTTTGAGTTCCACCACTAAAGGCAACGTTTCCTCTGAACATAGCTAGAAGTCGTTTTACAAAATGATAAATTTTAAAACTTTTTTCAAATGTGAACTTCTTTCATGAGAAAATCAGTGAAGACCACTGGTATACATAACCTATAAATGAGCTGCTAAGAGAGTCCTTTTTACAAATTTCCTTGATTAGCACCTAGACTTATCTAAATTGTATCCTGATAACATTTTAAACACATGCATTTCTATGTGGTACTTAGCTAAGCTTCTGAATGCTTAGAATGAAAGGATTTGTATATGTTTTTAATGAGTTTACACTTGCATTTTTATGTGGCTAAATCTTAATCAGGCATAATCCTGACAGTCAAGATACATGAATTGATTAGGTGTAAATGTGGTCCTAGAGCTACAGTTTTAAAAAGGAAAAAAAATGTTTAAATACACTAAGCCAGTTATGAGAACTACACTTTTTAAAGTGTAATACATTATCCAATTAGACCATTAACATTCACTGTTAAACTGATAGTATAGAAGCATAATATGCAAAAATCACAGCAACACCATAGTGTAAACACATTGGAGCGGATTAAAAAAACGGATTAAGCTTAGTCTTTGACTTTGCAGCATTTTAAGTGGGGATTGCAACTGCAACTAGTCTGCAACTAGTCTTAATCTCTCTTCAGGAATCTGACCCATTGGGTTTTATGAAGAGGCATGGCTGTAACAGAGAACCTTCATCTAAAATATAAGGTTCTGCCAATAATCATATATTCACACATCATTCACATTTTAGAAGTAGTTCTTTAACGGCATCCCGCAAATCACCCTCTACAGAAAGTTCTCCTAAAGAACACTGTGTCCTTAATGGTGTCCCCACATGGCACCCCTTTGTAAAGTGAAGGGAACAAATTTATTACAATCAACAGGCACTCAAGATGCTTCTCCGATAAGTGGAGTGCCACTGATGAAAATGTGCCATATAAATAAAGAAATCTTAATGATATTGCTCAGGCTAAAAATCCAGCTGCTCTCAGCAGAAACACAATGGTTGGGGCACATTAAATATTCATATCGCTTAGGCTGTACCTATAAGGTGTTGGCAAGGAGAATTCACTTTTTATTGCACTAATATACAGGATATTGCTCACGAGCATAGACAAGTGGAGCACTACTCATTCTGCCCTCTGCGCAGAAGAGGAGAAAACAAAGTGCTCTCCAGCTCTTCAGCTCTCCTCCTCCAGAAGTGCACAGCGCTGTATGTCAACAGTAGGGTAAATGTCAAGAGCCCTTTGCTGCTCTTCATGCATAAACGTCTGAGCTGACTCGCAGGGTTTCTATTGGAACGGAGCGTTTTTCAATTTGTGCCTCAATATAGCAGCTCCGGCGACACAGCAAATAGAGGACGTCTAGCTCCCACTTGATCTGACGAAGAGAAAAAGTTCAGACTGAAGTTGCAAATAGCCCTGGTGGGTATTCACTCTATCATATAAAAGAAACGTAGAAGACTAATAATATAACCATACTTCCTCCACTGCATCAGTAAGTGTGGGATTCAGGGTTATTTTCTATTCTTATAAAGTATAGCTTTACGATTCCACTGTGTAAACTAAAGAAAACTTGTACCAGTAATAGTCTTATAATGACTATCTAGGAAAATTAAATAATCCTAAGGAAACAAGTTCTAAAATAATAATAGTAATAACCCTCCCTTTTAATACAATCGGAAGAATAAAGATTATTCTGGGTGGAGAGCTTTAACTAAGAGCCAAATATCTTTCCTAAAAAGCTCTATAAATTAAATATATATTTATTTAAGCTTTATTCATGCCAGATTTTTTTGTTTTCACTGCTGTGCCAGTGTAATAAAGACACCATAAACACACGTTATTGATACCCAGTGAGGTGTGTCTTTAGAAGATCAAAAAGCATTTAGGGGTTTACGATGTATAAATTAGTGTATAATATAAGTTTGAGGACCCAACCAAATATATTACTGTCCCTTTATTTTTTCCCACATATTTAAAATTCCCTGCTTGTTTGAAAATAAACTTAAAACACTATTAAACATTTTTATGTAACAAACATAAAAAAAAAATAAAAATAAAAAAAATAAAAAAGTACAATGCCTATATTTTTTCATGTTTAACTAAAACGAGTGGTTATTATTTGATACATAAAGACTGGTTCAACATTGCTCAATGCTAACCCTCCTGTTATGTTACTGGTCAAACTTTAGAATCTTAAAAAAATATTTTTGTTGAGCTAAAGATACTGTTTATGAAGTAAAATATTTTTATCTACTTGTAAATTGTTTAATATGGGTTGAATAAAAAAAAAAAAAAAAGGATCGGGGCATCACTGTAAAAAATAAATACTGCTGTTGGAACCTTCAACCAAAAGCTACACAGTTTCATAACCATGGAATAGACTGAAATAACTCCTGCTGTTCTAGAAACCTTCAACTGAAATCCACAGAGCTGTCCTTTCTCCTTTAAATAAAACACAACCAAAGGAACAAAAACAACAAAAACTGTTTCTACAAATGTGAGAAAAAATTAAATGCTCAGACATCTGTGGAAAGAACCATTAAACTAAAATACAATATTTACTATCATAATAAATGCAACCAAATAAAATAAATACTGATTATTTCTGATTATTTCACCTTTAAAAAGCAGTCAAATATATCTACATTCCTTTTCTACTCTATTTAAGACTGCCTACCTAAACCACTGCATCCAAATAAGGAGAAGGAGACTGGAACACTGGCCCACCATCCATCATTGTACGTTTCATTCAGCTAGAGGCGACCCTCACCATTAGAAGAATTGTATTAAAATTCATAAGAGGCTGGCAGCGGTGGGCCAGGCTGGGGGGTGAGGTGTGCGGGGGGGTAGGTGGGGGGCGAGGCCGCCCGGTGACAGGCAGTCGCAAGGAGAGGGAGAGAAGGGGGGAAAGGAGAGAGAGAGAGAGAGAGAGAGAGAGAGACTGAGCTTGCACTGTCACATGCCTATAAGTAATGACAGGCTGCTAAATTACCAGAATCCCTTCCTGCCCTTAAGGCTAGCGCTGACTGACGGGGGGACATGACAGCCCCGGAGGAGTGTGCATGGAGAGGGACATAAATCAATAGCGGGGCTGCGGCACACAGGCCGGGATAGAGAACCAGTTGACTGTGGCGTGATTATACTGGATTACGAGGTTAGCTTTCTTCTCCCAGCTGAGATGGATAGAACACATTGGTCAACAACCTCCTGCCAGGTGTTTACTCTGGGGTTCGGTTCACGGTTTCAGCTATGATCTCTAATGCTAACAGGCTGCACTAGAACATCAGTGCAACACTATTTTCCCTATTTCATTACTTGCTTTTAAATTGGAGATTGAAAATACAATACATATTACAATACATGAGTTTCAATTTAATAAGGTCACAATAAATTGCAATACTGTAAACAAGACGACCATTATATTTATAAAAACTGAGTAAAAAAAGAACTCTGAATCAGAGTTTAAACACAAAACTAAATGAACCATTGTCTGACACCAGTCTTTACATGTAAACATATAACTTTAAATCAATGTGATTATGAACATTTACAATCAAAACTAAATATGACGATACTTCAATTTACACCTCCAGAAAGAAAAGAAGAAACTACTTAAAACTGAGGAGTTTTTGATTTTATCAAATTGAAAACCTCTGGAATATAATCAAGAGGAAGATGGATGATCACAAGCCATCAAACCAAACTTGAATTTGAATTTTTGCACCAGGAGTGGCATAAAGTTATCCAAAAGCAGTGTGTAAGACTGGTGGAGAACATGCCAAGATGCATGAAAACTGTGATTAAAAACCAGGGTTATTCCACTAAATATTGATTTCTAAACTCCTAAAACCATACGAATATGAACTTGTTTTCTTTGCTTTATTTAAGGTCCGAAAGCTCTGCATCTTTCATTCTTTTCATATTTTTATATCTTTTGACATTTGTTTAATAGACGACCTTCATTTCTTAAAGAAATTGAGTCGTTTTTGCAAGAAATTATTGAGAAGGCACAGCTGTTAACTGAAAGCCTGAATTCCAGGTGACTCTACCTCAAAGCTGACTAAGAAAATCCTGCCAAGATGTGCTAAGCTGTCATCTAAGCAAGAAGTGTCTACCTTAAAGAATCTAAAATATAAAACATATTCTGGTTTAACACTTTTTTGTTTACTAAATAATTCCATATGGTTTTCTTCACAGTCTGAATGACTTTAGCATTAAACTTCAATGCAGGATATTTTCAAAATAATGAAAAACACTGAATTTAAGGTCCAAACTTTTGAGTGGTACTGCATGTTTTGGTTTTGCAGAAGGTAAAAGGATGGGATCTTTACTAAAACTAGAGTGCGAAATCCATACATAAGACTGACATGGCAAATTTGAATGGGACAAAAAAAAAAGTCACTGAAACAATTTAAACAATTTAGTAAATGTTTATGTATCAGAATCAGTACAGCCAAAGTTATGGAGCAGAGAGTTATTAAGTTTTAAGCAGAGAACAAAGTTATCAGTCCAGATTTCTTAGATCAGCGACCTTTAGAAGATGGCACTTTGTAATTAATCTATTCTTTTTGTGGATTTTTTTTACTGGAAATTTTGTTACATGTGGATAAACAGGTTTACACAGAAACGTTAAATTAATTGTTGAAATATAAACTACCGGGGAGGTTTATTGTATTATAAATAAAGGAATACGTCATAGAACAGCTGTATTTACATCAGTGAAGACATGTTAGGTGTATACATTTTGTTTTTTATGTTCTTCAGGTGGTCTATGTAGTTAATGTGATACAAGTCTTTTATAATAACTTTTTATTTTGCACTATGTCTAAATTGGTGTAAGCAAAACTCCTGACAAAGTATCTAATTCTAAAAACCTATTCCTTAATAAATAACCATAATCTCCTAATACAGCTCTGGTAAAAATGAAGAGACCACTTCAGTTTCTGAATCAGTTTCTAGGTTTTTCTATTTATAGGTAGAAGTTTAAGTTAAATGAACATTGTTGTTTTATTCTATAAACTACGAACAACATTTCTCCCAAATTCTTAATTAAAATACTGTCATCATTTAGAGCCTTTATTTGCAGAAAATGAGAAATGGCTGAAATAAAAAAAGAAATGATGCAGAGCTTTCAAATCTCAATGCAAAGAAAACAAGCTCATATTCATAAAGTTTTAAGAGTTTTTGGTGGAATAACCCTGGTTTTAAAAATCAAAGAAACTCATAATTTTAAGTGGTTTCTTATTTTTTTACAGATAAGTATTAAAGAACTGCATTGAATGTAGAATAATATTTTAAAGTGGCTTAAAGCTTTACCCCTGTGATACACAACTTCAAACCGAGGAGAGGCCAAATCTCATATTCGATCTAGAAGGAAGTCCACAACAGAAGCTGTGCTGCTTTAAATTGCCTGCCAGTTACCAGCGATATGACTGTGACCATCTGACTGGCTGTCAGCTCTGTCCTATAGCAGCAGCGTTTCACTGTACTGTGTTGTATTGTGGTGTACAGCATGATCTCAGGGGACTGTTACAGCTGTCTACACTCTTTAGGTTTTGTTGAGGCCACAACAGTTTTGGATGCAACAATTTCAAACTCTGAAAGAAGATAATTATAAGAAGCTGTCACACAGCCTGTGCTAATGAAGCAGTACTGATCTACCTTGCTTCTATTGCTAGAACTCAAAAAGAATATATTAAGAATTATATTAGACACTTATTATACTACAGCTCTGGAAAAAAATAAGAGATCTTCTGTCAAAGAGAAGTTTCTGAACCAGTTTCTCCTATTGACTCTGCTATTTAACAAAAAAGATGCAGAGCTTTCAGACCTCACATAATGCAAAGAAAACAAGTTCATATTCATAAAGTTTTAAGAGTTCAGAAATTAATATTTGGTAGAATACTCCGGGTTTTAATCACAGATTTCATGCATCTTGGCATGTTCTCCTCTGCCAATCTTGTACACTGCTTTTGAATACCTTTATGCCACTCCTGGTGCAAAAATTCAATTGTGATCATCCATCTTTCTTTTGATAATATTCCAGAGGTGTTCAATTTGGTAAAATCAAAGAAACAAATTTGTTTTAATTTCATTTTAAAGATAAAAACTAATCACAATACATCGATTACATATTTTGATTACAGTATATATATGTAAAATATATCACAATATATTGAATTGTAACCCCTGTATCGCTATGGGTATTGTATCGCAGTCCTAACGTCTATTGACCATACTGATTCTACAGGCTTGTATAGCCACTGAGTGTTAGGATTTAAAAAATGATAAAATGGTTTCTCCTAAATATTTAGAAATTATTCAGATATAACTTTAGCCTCTGCTAATGTTTGACTACCTCATTTATTATTTATTCTGAATATTCACAGATAACCATTGATGCATCATAATGATGGGTAGTTCATTCAAATTAACTTAATTAATTCAAACTACTGCTTTAATGTGATATTCAAAAACTAAATATCGTCTGGGAGCAATGTTCATATTTTGCATTTTTCCTTAACCTTGTTCATTATAAAAGCTGCTGTAAGGTTGAAGGGAGCTGCATGCTATTCATAAAAAAAAAAACAGCTACATTTCTATTTAGTTTTTATATTGGTTTCATTAAAATTTTATTGTGTTTGACCAGTTTTGACTCCCTTTATTATTACTTTGTGTATATTTGATCATTTTAAAATGGTGCTATTTGTTATATATCTATAAATATAAAATTGAATAAAACTATTAAAATTTTAAATCATAATAATCATTCATATATTTAAGGAAGAGTGAGTTTTAAAAATATAAAAAGAATATTATCAAGCCCTAATGCATCACTATAAAAATGTCAATCCTGATTGTAATCTGCAGTGACTTGACACTAAAGTTTGCAATGCTCTGCATAGATCCTTCATTTATAGGCACAAAAATAAAATTATCAAGAACATCTATTATATTAAAAGCATATTTGATGGAAAATTGCACTTACAATTGCACTTTTTTGCACTTACTATTCTCAAATGTAATCAAATAGTGAAGACATTTGGGGTCTGAAGTTTTATGCATATTTAGTTTTGCAGTGGGACTCCATGGCTAAAACAAAATAATGTTATATACTTATTAGGGTGGTGGACTTCTATTATGCTGCTTTTATACTAGACTAGTAAATCCAGTGATTTACAGTGATTCCACAGCTTTACAGATTAATTGCATTTGGGGTGGAAGAACTGATTAATTTTGTTATTTAATGGACATTGACATTCTAAAGTAGCCCCTTTCTTAACCTAAATGTTCAATTCCCAAACATTTACAATACATTATACAGTACATATCTTCAACGTACTCAAATGTATGCACTACAGAGATATTGGGTTGTCCTAATTAATGATTTATCGGATTATTTTAATATTTTATTTATTTTTACATTCATATTTAGAAACTTATTTTGGGTTGTTTCTGCTGCCGGTTTGTAGGTTTTAAGACAAATTCAGGTTGACATTCCTGCCTGTTTAGTCATAGCATCATTCAGCATTATTCAGTTATGTGGATTTCTAAGGCAGGAAACAGCACAGCACCATGTTTATCTAAATTCGTTTAGTGTTTTGTTGTGCTTTAAATCAAATGCTATAATTTAATAATGGTATTAGAATTTGAATTATGTTAGAACATATTTCTCCAAAGTCATGATGTTTAATCCATTTTCCCTCTGTATTTGATCATAATAATGTTTAGATTTTTTTTTTTAATTTATGTGCTTTGATGAGTGGAAATAAATGGAAAAAAGTGAATTTCCTATAAATATATCTATATGACATCTGCTTGTATTATATTTTTATAATATTTTCTATATTAACTATTAAAAAATAGAATGTTTCCTCAGATATTAAGGAAACATGCTAAATTTAAGCACTGACATTTCTTGACAACAGTGCTCCAGTCAGTATGTTCTTTTTGTAATGTTCAGTTATAGAGAGAAAACCTGTTTATCTAACTAATTGTCTCCTGAACAGCTAAGTAATAAGTTTCAATTTATCATCATGAAGGATCATTTTAAATTATTTTAACAGCAATTTCAACAAAACTTGGTGTGCGGTGCTTCGAGCCATGTTATAAAGGCAGTGCATATTTGAGATAGGTTTAGTGATCCAGAATAGTCCAATAGCATTACATACTTTAATCTGGCTGTTAGCCATTGCAGATGAAGCTGTGTCCCCATCCCTTATTTCAAATTAAAAGCCCTTTGTTTTGTTACACAAGCTTTGTTTATCTGTGAGCTTTCACTGCAAAATAATGTTTAGTGTGTTCAATAATATGAATATATTAATAATAAATAAACATTTACAAATAGTAATTTAGTAATTGCCATTTCTATTTAAATAGGGTGAAAAACTGGCAAAATAAATGAAAACTGCTTAAAAGCTTTACTTCAAACTATTTTATTTTGTTCAGTTCAGGACTTTTTATTTCAAGTCGACCACTAGTAAGTATAAATTAAAATGATAAAATTGTAATATAGGCCTTTTAAAAACAATAAAATTAGAGACTGAAACATTGCATATGATGAATAAGTAACTTTCTAAATAAATCTCAAAAGAAATGTATGCAAAATGCTCCACAAAACAAAGTGCATGACCTAAAGACATAACATAAGTACAGTGAATTTAGATACACCTAATTGACCAAACAATTAATACATAAAGGATAACAGTTAGAAATTGTCCAGAATTGCTAAAATGGCTTTAGTTCATTAGAACATTTAGTAAAATAGAACTTTTAGTACAGTTTAAGTTTTTGCCTTCTACTGTAAACTAGTATTTTGGAGGTTTCACTGGACAGTGACCATTAGTTATTCGTTAGCAAAGTGAGCACATCAGCAGAAACTGGAAATTAAGAGGAATACTCACTACCTGCAGGAGTAATAGCCATTCCAAACATGCATTCAGTTCAAACAACGGCTGAACCAACCCCAGAGCACAGAGCACAAAAACAGCAGTGCTGAACGTGTACAAACTCTAGCCTTCCAATTCATCAGAGAAATGCGGCGCTCCAGCACATCATTAATAAACGCAAATGTAATGCACACCACACTTTTTCAGGGCATTTGTGAAGAATACTACAAAGAGCGAGTCGTAATCTTTGAGAGAATAAGTGATAATTAAAAGCTGGGTGATGAATATAGAATAATCCCCTGTAAGAAGATTTGTGGATCCTGATTCTGTGATCATTCATTTGAGAAGCTGGCGCATTGACAAACATCCCCGAGGCTTAGCATTACTCAACACAAAGCCTTTGCATCCGGGAGCGAGACGCGTCTATAACAGGCTGAACAGTTCTTAATAAAGCTAAATAACAGGCCTCTAATAAGAATTCAGTGCCAGTGCTGAGCCCAGAGGAGCACGACTGCAGTCACTGCTACACTTCTGCTCTATTCTCGAACACACAGCAGCTGAGATATGCCAGACACAGTATCAGGAAGATCAGTTTAGCCAAGATTTATTTTAATAAAAAAATTAACATTTATCATTTTTAACCTCTTACACTGCAAGTGTAAGGTCCATTTATTATTCTGAACTAGGGGTGTGTCATTTCGTATTGTACGTAATAATATCGTCAACATTTTTGAATATTGTGAACATTATTATACTCTGAAATATCGTGCCAGATCACCCACTCCTAATTATCACATCAGGGTACTACTTTTTTACTGTTTTTAGCAAAAGAAAATGTCCCATTATATATCTACTAGACAGATTATATCTGTCCAGTATAATTTATTTTACTTTAATCCTGGATATATGAAGATATTTAGAGTACATTATTATTATTAGTATCATGACATTCTGGATCATTGACTTCTGTTACAAATCTCATTAAATTCTTGTATTTTTTAATACCTCAGTTAGGGGTGTGATATCATATTGTATGCAATGATAACATTTCATTTTCATTTTGTTGGAGTAGTGTATTCCTGAAATATTTATTTTTAATCTAGTGTTTTGTTATATCGCCAAGAGTATCTTTATTGTGAAAATACCATGAAATATTTTG
Source organism: Astyanax mexicanus (assembly GCF_023375975.1). Lineage (NCBI taxonomy): Eukaryota > Metazoa > Chordata > Actinopteri > Characiformes > Acestrorhamphidae > Astyanax > Astyanax mexicanus. The sequence goes on along the minus strand of NC_064417.1, from coordinate 39,123,025 downwards.
TGATATTATTTTAGTGGCATATCACCCACCCCTATTCTATACTCTTTACTTTTTAGTTTCTGAGAGCAAACAAGAGGGTAAATAACATTTTATTTACTATTTTAAACATACAGTTAATCATTTCTATCAAATACAATATGTATCACCATTTTTGGCCTACAACTAAAAGTTAATCCAACTACATTTATATTATTGTATTTTTTTATATATTGTTTTGATGTTATTACTCATTTTGAGTTTGTTATTCAGGTTTTGTCTTTTCTTAACCATGTACATTCTTTACACTGGCTATTAATGGTTTTAATTTGTGTAAATCAGGTTTTTAAATCAAACATTTCAGTAGTTTAACATCATATTGCAAACCCCAATCTGTAACTGCTATATGTTTTAATTACAGCTGACACAAGTTTAGAGTCATTTGCAGTTAGTAAGTTAATAATAAGTTAATAATCCAAAACTGTGTTATTGCCCCATTACGGCAGTGCATTTCTCACCCCACTTGCTGAATTTAGCCATGTGTGAAAACTAATTTTGATCTTAATCCAACAATCTGAAGAAAAAAAAAAAAAAAAAAAAAAAACAGTCGTCCAGCAATAGCACCTAGCTCAGTCTTCAAGCTCAGTCTTCAAGCTCAAGGGCAAACACCATTCAAGTTAATTCTAAAGCCAAGATTTCCAGCTCAATACAGCGCTAAGAACCACAGAACATCCACAGCAAAACTCTAAAAGGCCATTACCCACAGAGACACCATCTTTAATAATAATCCAGTGCAGAATGGATGGTGTACTACTGCTATAAATGTCTGTATGTGAGACACATATACTGTGTTTACATTGTTTATCATCAGTACTTATTGTAATTTACAGGATACTAAAAACAGCATAATAAAACAAAGCAACAAAAACTGAACAGCATCATTTTTACCTAAAGTATTTACATTTTACATTTGTTGGATTACATGAATCTCTAGATTTAACAAAGGTGCATTCACATGTTTGCAATAGAATTACTTTTAAGAGCCAATTAAGAGCCAATATTACAGTAACTATTACCAAACAATGTATTGCACAGCTGTAGTAGTCTCCTAAAAACAAAGGTGCCAATAAAGATTTCTTGGAGTAATTCCAAAGTATGAACACTTGGTTTCATTATTCTGGGACTTTTTACAAATCATGTTTGTAAGTAGAACAAAATAAAGTTCAATTTAAAAATGAAACAGAAAATATTTTATGAAAGTTCACAACAGATTACCATACTAATTGTTTTTTTTTTTATTTGTCAATTCACGTTTAGAGCCTATCATTCAGTGATGAATGCTGTAAATGTATAGCAATGTATATTAAAATGCTATATTTGTAGTTGAGAAATTTAAGTGTGAAGAGCCATTAGGACATTTAAAAACCTTGACGTGTTTTAAAATGCTCTAAGTTGAGCCATACATATATGAACATCCAAGAATCCATCTATTTCAGATCCTTTATTTTTAGAAGCGTACTACACCATACCTGGCTGTGACATTTAAGATGAGACCACATGACTCTGGTAGGAGATATCAGCTGTGATATGCTCTCACTCAGACAACACCTCTAATAAAACAGCATTGACATTGCAGATGGAGAGAAAGATCTGGATCAACAGCACCGGTCCGCACAAGCTTTCAACCATTTCAAATGCTGACAGCAGCCTGAGTGTGTTTTAATTAATCTCTGCATCACCAATTACTCTCACAGGCAAACAAACAGTCAGTCTCTCGCTGAGGAACATTCTGGAGAGAAGTATCTAGAAACACATCAGCAGACATCTAAAACGGTAGCCCATTTAGCATTTAGCCAAGAAACTAGTCTAAAGCAGGTGCCGCTTTAACTATGTTAATGGGGCATTGCTCCAGGTGCATTAACCACTAAGCTTGATTATTCCTGGATTGAAGAAAAAGGAAGTACCTTTCTTGTGAGTACCATCCGATTTGGAGCCTTGTGGGTCTAATAAAAAAAAGATCAGGATTAAACACATAGTATTCTAACAGCAATATTGTTATTTTGTTATTTCCTCTGAAGAAACAACAACAGAAAAAAAATCATAAAAAATAGAAGCATGGCTCAATCCTTCGATTAGTTTTACTTGCCAACACTTTGGGCTTTGAAGTGTATGGCAGGGAAAGACGGGCCAACATACTAAAGGCAAGAGCAGGTAGGAAGGATGCACTTATCTGTCCACAAGGTCAGCGGGCAGGAGAGGAGGCGATGCATAGAAATGGAAGGAGGGGGTGGGGAGGGGGGGTTGCAATGCAGATTTCATTATGGGAGGCAAAAGGTGGGTTAGCAAAATGCACTAAGAGATGCAATACACTAGAGAGAAGGGAGAATGCAAAGACTACATGTCAAACTGGCTTCGCTTTTAACTTCGTTCATTTTTCTCGGCTGGTAAATTGAAGAAAACCAATTTCCTTAATCCTTTCCTTAAGGCTCCTTTACTTGCCATTGATTGTATCTACTCCCAACAGATTGCGGGACTGTGCCATACCAAAGGAATGAGAACTTACTCGGAGGCAGAGTGTGAGCATTCCGAAGAGAATGCCTGCCTCGTAGCGTAGCCTCACTATAATGCTTCATTAGAGTGTGTAATCAATGGATTGCGGCATTTTCCCTTATGTATTTCTTTAAGCGGACAGCAAAACAAGCACTATACGGCCTTCATTTTTCACCTTAAGTGTGAAAATCTTTCAACATTGCCTGTATGCAGCTTGCGCTAGGGGTATTTTCATCATCATTACCATGTATACAGAGCAGCACCGCACAATGAGAGCATTGTATCCTCGCTTTGAGACATCAGAAGGATTAATATGGCTAAAAGAATAACAATGGATTTCTTGTAGAGAGTAAATGCCATTAACCATGGTGGAATGGATAATACCGCACAAAAGTTTAGGGAACATTTGCGCTTGCCTGTTGAGCAAAAAGGATTAGGCTGGATATTATATGAGGGATTTTCTTTAGGCAGATATATTCTCACCAGTACACACACACACACACACAATATATAAACACACACATACACGGAGCCTGCTCTGAGCTCCGGAAAGTACTGTGCATCTGTAAGGCAAAATCATCATTATCTGCCTGGTGAGGAATGAGAATGTGCCTGGATGAAAGATTCTTGTTGACTGCAGTAATCCATCTGTGTTACTTGCAAGGGAACTCACTCGGAAAACGAAGCGCAATTACTTGGCACAAACATGAACTGCTGGAGACAGGTGACTTAAGCTCCGTAATGTGAGGCATTTTTCCTTCTATCATTCTGCACGACCCCCGATCCTCAGCGCCGGCGTAATCCTGAAGAAGCCCACACATACTAAAGAAGCTTATCCTTTGTGAGGAGGATCTATATGAACTGTTCGAGCTCTGAAACCTCTGACCCAGCTTTGAGAGTGCTTCATTGTAGTTCTGTATTAGATAATAGCCAATTACAAACATCAGCCCTAAAAAAAAATCCTTCAGCATAGAATTAAAAATGTCTCAGAGCAGCATTTTAACCAAAGGATTCCTATATGCATTCGAGGGCAAATAATATATTCATACTGTTGCTTGCGTGTGTCAAATAACCCTTTTTAAAATAAATTAAAATCCCCTTGCGATTGTAAGTAAGTTAAAATGCATTAATTAGTTGCCAAATATCTATTTTTTTTAATCACATGACCTCATCCAATCTGCTACTTTATCATTACATCATTCAGTGTTTAATAAGAAACCTGTCATTTTTGGTTTTATATGTAATATGTAAGTAATATGTAAGTGTTTTTTTTTTGTTTGTTTTTTTTACTTTAGACATAAATGTATACTGTGCAAATGCTAAAAACACTAGTATTAAAAAGATAAGACAAAAAGTTGTGATTTTACATCATTTTGCTCAATAAAAACACCCCCAAAGCTCTGATGAGTTTTAAAGTTATCATCCAATATGTTTTGGTAACATAAGGATTCAGGAGAAATCTGGAACCCAGCATATCCTGGACTGTTTATTTTTTTATTTTTTTTAACAAAAGACTCTTACCATTGTTTTACCGTATTTATATTTATTTGCACCATAATTTTAATTGCTATATTTATAAATGCTGAGATTGCTGAGATAAATGGTTAAAAATAATGTGCCTATCTGCTTTAGTTAGAGTTTCCATTACAATATTACAAAACCCCTGCAATGCATCCATGAACTTCATATATTGCTTTTAAAAACGTCCAGGTGGGAATAAATCGTATGTACTTTACATCACTACATTAAACTACAAATGTTCAGTATGTTGAAGAAATTCAACAAATTCATTTTCAGTCTGCCAAAAACGTTTTATCTACTTCTGTAGAGCGATTATTTTAAATGTGAATCAAATTTAAGGAACACACTCAAATATTTAATATCACTATTACCCTACAGCCAAATACAATATATATATTCAAATTCTTCCCTATTCAGGTTTCAGATATCTAACTTCTGAGTCCACACTGAGGGGCTAAAAACTCCAGTTTCCCGCTCTCTAATCTTGTGCCCTTGAGTAAACAGAAGCAGATTGCAGCGGTGGCGTGCCACTGACTTCAAATTTGAGCAGTTATGGAATGGAATTCCGACGCTCTACAGTTCCTGCAGTCTCGGGAGACACAGAACGACCTGTATGAAATGAGTTAAAATGTATATAAAATGTTAGAATTAAATCTAAGCTGTTCTTTCTCTGTGCTGGCTGACTGCTCTATCACTCGGTATATTGGTTGGTCTGCAGCAGCTCTCTGCAGTCAGGCTCTGCCGTGTCCTTTCTCCAGGGACAGCAACAATATTTCTGCTCCAACCTCGTGACAGTCGGTGTCACGCTGGAAATACATTTCAAACTATTCCCTTAAACTTTGTAAGACTTTGTTGGAGAGATAGCATTATTTATGAGACTATTATCAGTACCTCACACATTTTTGAATCTGGAATCAATATTTGCTTGCTATTTCATGTAAACATAATTATAAAAAAGTTCTGTTACAATTTAGATTCTTTATCAAAAGGGTTTAGGCTGTTCTTTAACTTTTTTTGGTAACTGATTTAAAATCTGTGACAGCAAAAAATGTAAAGGAAATGTATACTACCTACTCTAGCTTAAACTTTATTTTATATATGCTTATATCTTATAAATGCAGTCATCAAAGCATTTCACAGCTAATTGCACAGTGTATGACTGGGTATGTGTCAAATAAAACATGAACAGCATGGCTTAAGTGAATCTAAAACTGAAATTACACTGCTGAGGTATCTAACAGCAATGCTGAAATAAATTAATGATTAGGATAGCACTACTGAGGTAATTGTATTTTGTTTAATGGTATGTCTGCTGGGATATTAAAAATGTTTTAGGCTATGCAAATTATTCAGTGGTGAAAAAAAAACTACCAAAACTGTACAGTTAATATAATATTATATTTTTAGAGATACATATTTTTTAAAGGACATATGCTATTTTATAGAACGCAAACTATTTTTTTTTTGTATGTGTTTTTAAAGCACATAGATTTATAGCACAGTTTTTACTTGATGAGGATGTTAAAGGGTTAACAATCGGAGTTGTTTTGTAGCAAAATATCACTTTCTTTTCACATCCTGTTGTGATTTATGCTTTTTTAACATTCTACATGACACACATGGATATAAACACATTCTGTTCCCCTCAGTAGATTTTCTCAGCAAGCCAAAAACCACTCAAGTAGCTTCATCCTTACAGCTGTATGCGGATGCTACACTCCCACTCATTAGATGACCCTCATCAAACCTATTAAAGTCCCATTAACAAGTGCAGATAGCACAAAAATTTACATCAAGCTCCTTCAGCGAATCCAATATCTTCTCTCCAGGTCACGACATGGATGAGGAGGAAAAGCAGAGAGACATCCAGAGAGAGGAAAGCGGTCAGTAAATATACTGCAGCAGTCTGTATATTTACAACAGCATTTACACCTGTATTAAAGGGCCCATTCCGAAGCAGAGTGACAGTCGTTACAAAGCGTTACACTGATCATCACTGTGATGCGTTACGGGAGCTTATTTGAGCATCTGCTGGTAATGGGGGGCTGGGCGGGGGGGTCTGTTGGTGGGTGGCAGGACTGCGGCAGGGCAAAAGCAACCCCTGGTCGTGATATTTGGTGCGGATGCGCTGCACCTCATGGCTGTCGAGCCGCTGCTCCTCACGGCGACTGATGAGGAGGGACAAGGTTAACGGGGAGAGTGGAGCCACAGCTGCACTGCACAGCGTTCATCAGCGCAGGCTGGAGATTACAGCACAGCCCAGCTCCCTGAGTGTGTGTGAGTGAGTATGTGTGTGGGGAGGAGAGACTCACTCCCCTATCTCACTACCACTGCCTTACACGCTCCCACTCCCTGATTCATTTTACACTGCAGCTCCTGCAGCTGTCAACAAGCACTGGGCAAAAAAAAAAAAAAAAAAAAAAAATCTTACTCCAGCAAAATTTTAACCCCTTATACCTTTATATAAGCCCACTGTCCACTTCAGCACTCTCTGAACTACTGCAGTATTAAATGCTCTGAAAGTAGTGGTTTAAATGCAAATGCACTAGATTTTGTGTTTATTAACACTGGAATATATCATACATTCTAAAAATTCTACAAATATTCTACATAGTATGCATTGTTTCTTTGCCATAACGTTTTGGGAAATATTTATAAAATGTTAACTTTAATATTATTTATAATCTTGTATTATTTAATCTTGCATTATATATAATCTACAATAGTATAGATTGGGAAAATCAGAAAAAATGTAATTATTTGTATATCAAAGCATTACAAAATATCAGTCTCTAGCAAGTTCATCTTGATACGCTGTGCTACAATGTTATGTTTCTTACTAAAACATATCATATAAGTATCTAATAATGGTAAGCTATACTCCAAAAACATTTTGCAATATTTAGAATTGTTTAAGCCCAATATTGTTTTCTTATCATGTTAATTATATTGTACTGAAATATAACCCCGTTATGTTTAAAAGCAGTGCTTAAAAATGTTGACATTTAAGCGCCACTTAAAAAGTTTGACACAGTTTATCAGAACAATAATTATATTGCCCATCCCCTTTAAACTGATTAATTTTATTGTTTTTAAAATATTTTTTAGTAATGTAATCTTATTATAGGTGGACCAGATGCTCCCGATGCTACATTTTGAAATGTTTATAGACGTATATGCATGTTTAGTTATTTATACATAAAACACATTTTGATAGGTATCGGCATCAGCATCAGCATAAAAAAAAAAAAAAAAAAAAATGTAAAGAATTATAAAATATGAGAATTCACCCCTAACAATTGAGTAAATCATTGAGTATTGAGTAAAATATATTATATTAAAATATATTGTAGAATTATTTTATCAGTATACACAATAAGGAAAACAGAAAAAATATATAAAAATGATTGTGTAAAGTGGGCACTAATTGGTTAAAATATGCCAGAATAAGATTTTTTTTTTTTTTTCAATAATAACTATGCTGAATGGTCTGAACGGATTTCCTTAAAGCGGCCCTCAGTCATGATCAGTGTAGGTTCTTCTCATGCTGGCACATTCGCAGCTTCAGGCAATTCTAATATACCCCCCACCCCCCCGCACTGCTGGTGGCCACGGCACCAAATGAGCAGGAGAGGTGCCAGTGTGCAGAGGTGTGCTTCTCCAGAGAGAGCTGGAAACAAATGTCTTCTCACGTTACTCTGTGTGTGTGTGTGTGTGTGTGTGTGTGTGCGTGTGTTCGGAAGCGAGCTTTGCTCAGGCTGAGCCGGGCTGAGGACACCCTCACAGTTTCAGAATAGATACTGTGTGGAGCTCCTCGCTGAATGAATTTCATTACTGCACTCTACGGCTGAGGAGCAAAAGGCGAGAGCTTACGGCTCAACGTGCTCATCCGCCGCCGACCTGACAGCCATGACGAACCACTGAATTTCATAATGTCGGGTCATGTGACCACGGGCTGCCTCCTGGCTCTCAGACAATGATGTTAATTCCACTGTGATGTAAGGTCACACTGGAAGTGCAGAGGCTTTTCTCAAATAATGATTTGCACATTGCTTTGTTACTGAATAATCCTTTTTTTTATCATTTTAATACATATTCTACATTATCATGGTCAAAAGGGTATTGCTGAGATTCATCCCTGGAAGACTTGTCACAATAATTCCATTATTGACTACACTGGGTTAAAATTCTTAATAATGAAAAGTTATAAAGTTGCTTTTTAAAAAGAAATGTGTAAATGCATCATTATGCTACAGTATTATGTAGTATTATTATATCCGTATATATCAGTTATATAATAATATTTATTGCAGTTATTCTTGGACAATATATTATCAAAAGACTGTTTATTGTGACAGGCCTACACCCAGGAACAGTTATGTTGTGTTATATGTCAAAGGTCAGCTGAGGTGAGAAAACAATTATCCAACTGTGTAGTGTGACGTGGTTTAAAAACGCGGTGTTCAAACAGCACAGCTTAGCACAACTTAAAATGTCAGAATGCATTCCCCAAACGCCAACAGCGCCAACTTTCAATGTAGCAGAACATTTCTGCATACAGCACAAAAAAGGCAACCTTTGCCATGAGCAAGGTTAAGATGCACGCCAACACAGATTAAGGGAGGGCTTTCGCTATCCGAGCATTCAAGCAGGTTTAATAGTGTGGACAGAGTCACGACAAAACATTCCTCTCACGTTCACGTCACTTTTACCTACCTGCACTGTCACAGGGAGAGTCTCACACTCACACACAGCTAGAGCTATGTTTCTATGAAAGCACGTTTTATTCAGTAGACCTGTTTAGATCAGAGCATTCTATATATTTTTTATACTATTAGCTTTACATTCCATTAGATAAGCATGAGTAACAGTCAGTTGAGCAATTATATAAGTGCATATTATAGGACATAATATAATATGCAAACATGCGATTAAAATAAACACTTTATTTGGATAGGACACCTTAGGGGATTTGTAAGAGGGCTGCACAATATATTGTTTAAGTGTCACATTGTTCACAGTGCAGGATGTGCAAAGTCATGTGACACTCAGATTCAAATCAGGATATATACAGGTTACAGGTTATAAACCAGAAGCAGATTATATCTGTCCAATAATGTTTATTTTAGTAAAAAAAAAATCAATACTGCAACAAATACCACAGAAAAAAATACTGCAATGTAAGTTTTCCAATATTGTGCAGTCCTACTTTATGGATACTTTAGATGCATATATAATCTTTCTCCCAAAACCTAATCTTGTGTTTCACTAGATAGTTTGACTAAAAATGTACAGCTGCAGTTAATCTACATAAGGCTACAGTATAGTGTCCTATCCAAATAAACTGAAACCCTATTTTCTATTAGATCTTACCAATAACTTCCCAATTCAAATCATACAGTACTGTGCAAAGGCATAGACATCCGAGAAAAAAAGCAATTTATCCGGGCAGTAAATATTTTACAATGCATGGTCAGAATAAACACAAACACAGTAAAAATCCTTATTTCCTTATATGATTTACATTATTCAATATAGCTATTTTTGAAAAAAGACAGCATTTACAGTTCAAATCTTCTATTTGAACATATATTTTATTCATCCAAACAATGCTTTATTAAATAAAACTGATTAAATTAAACAAATCCACAATCAATTTGTGATAGTACTCTTTACTGTATTAATGTTTATTTGTAGTTATTCTAGTGTTATATTGTCTTATACAGAATAACACACATTTACTGCCGAGATAAATACTAAATGTTGCACATATATACACATATTAATGACAGCATATAATCACAATATTTTCCACATATAATGATTAAGCATGATCTATAATTAGATAAGCTAGACTACAGTAAGTTTAATCAATATTTCATCATATTTAATCAATTAATTTTGTGCAATTATAATTATACCATCTGTTGTTGATGAAACATGTAAAGAAAAAGTAAGAAATCTAAGAATAATGTGTTTTTGTTGCCTCAGTGCAACACTGTATATAATTAATACATTCTGGACTACTGAAGGCTACTTATTATAATCATTTCTATTATTTTAAACACAACTTTATGAATGACAAAACTTACACTAATGTTATTATTACAAGTTAAGTAATCATTCTACTACTAAGACAGTCCTGGAAAAGCATCAACTATAGCACATGTAACAGTACAGGAAAATTCATTAGAGACACCATTTTATACAAAATTGGAGAACCCATTCATTGTTCAGTTCTTTTAATTTGGGAGATTGACACATTGAAATGAGAGCATTATCAGCAGTGCTGAACGTTGCTGAATAAGGAAACCTCTGACATGTATCTTTTCAGTAGCTCTACTTTGGGATCAGGCCATTTCTACCACTGTCAGTGTACAGTTTTCACCAAACACTGAAACAGTTGCGTATCACCACAGACATACTCTCAGGATACCGACACAAGGTTCTTAGCCTCATACAGGAATGTAGCCAGCCTGTAAACAGCCTCTAAAAGTCTTTAGCACTTCAGATTATCACAAGGATCATCGTTTCCAAAAAAGGAAGAAAGAAATGAAAATCCAATTCCAGATGCTAATGTTTATTGCCATGCTTCGCTGCTTTGATACTCAGCTCGCTGTTCTGTTCACATGCAGATGTAATTTTGGAGTATTTCTTTAGGAGTGCGATTCAAACTTGAACAGGCACTGCAGAGCGCTGATGGAATGCATTTCTTTTTCTTTTTTGTTCTTTTTCTTTCTTTCAGAATCTGATTTCAAGATGGAAAATGATACCTTGTTTTCTGGAGGGATACCCAGTAAAGCTTGAGCATTTCAGTGGATGGCGCAGACATTTTGGATCAATAGTACAATTGATCACTTGCTTCCGTGGCTTTTTTTCTTGACCAATGATCAATGGTTGAAATGCACTTACTTCAATATGTAATTTGGACCGAATCCCCAGCTCTTAAAGACACATTTCCAAAATCTATTCAATCCCCCTCTTTTTCTGCAGACATTGCTTGGCTACATTCCTGCGTTATCCAGCCGTGTCTCTGTGGCTGCACCTACCTTTAAAATTAGGTCTGATTCTTGCATCGTAACCAGACACTTTTCCCATGAGTTTGTCCAAGAACTCTGAAGGGGGCATGGGGGAGGCAGCTTTCCGCGCTGCAGCTTGCTGGGATGCTGCCAAGCTGAAGAATAGGACAGAGAGACAAAGAGAGAAAGACAAGCGCATTATAGAATTATTTCATCAGCTGAATAAAAAAACTACCTGCACTTCATTCACTGTGCAGAAAGTACCTGATGGGCTGTTTCATCTGTTGAATATTCAATTATATGCCATCTATTACAAAAAGGATTTAAATTTAGTTTCGTGAGGCAGGGTGATACCTCCGTTTCTAAAAATACAGGATGCATTTTATTCATGAACAGCAAAAAACACATTCCACTAGGTCTGTTCTATTCTGGTTTATACCCCATTCATGTATTATATAAATAAATAAAATTTAGCAGAACATAAAAATAATGACATTTCTCATAAGACAAAGCAAAGCTCATCTTTTTGCTGGACTGCAGTAATGAGTGGAAGTGAACAGTACTGAACCCAGGAACACTCACACAGGCCTAACCGACTAAGACGTCATTAAACATCACAGACACAATTAGTAACACGTGATGGTCCCACTGTGAGCAGCTCATCCAGTTCATTCTAAATGACAGATCGCTAACCAGCCTGGAGGTCACATGACCACTCCAGCTTCCACTCTCACTACTGCTCCTCTTTCACTCTCAGAAACCAGGAGAAACCACTGAGAATCTGAAGCACTGTCAGGCGAGTGCAAAGCACAAGACTGTTTTGTGAGGTCTGATGCTATGAGACCATGGGGTGTTTTTCTGAGCATGTAGCTGCAGTTCAAGCTCACGCAGGTTTATTAAAGGCTTAAGTAGGCTTTACATTGTTGAAAAAAAAGTGTTATAGTTTAGGTGAATAATACCGCAATCACACCTATGGGGAAAAGTCTCAGACAAGGATTAACACACATTATGCTGAATGGACAATGGATTTTGATGCACAATGGTATTGTAAGCATATCAGTATAGGCAGATCATTTGAAAATCTCCTTTTTTGGTTTAATGGTTGTTTTTTGCATGACAGTGACGAGCTATGTGTCAAACAAAGACCTTGTATCTCCAAAATGAAAACTTTACAGTATAAGGGGAAAAACCTTCTTAACTTTCAATGAAAATCAATGTCAAAATGTTTCATTCCAGGTAATGTTGGGGCATTTCTATTGGTTGATTCATCATGAGATTCTGACATAATATAAAAAACTGCCAAATTTACATAAAAAAAAAAGTACAAAAATAAAAGAAATAATAAATAAATAGATAAATGGGCGGGTACTAAACAAGTACTAAACAAGTTACAACCTTTTTAATGCTGTATAGAGTAGAGCTGTACAGTATATTGTTTCACAACATGAGCATGCACAATAGTCACACTGTAGAACGGACACTTTCTACACTAATGCAAATTAAAAAAGCTTACATTTCCCACGATATATCTACCAAAAGCAGATTGTATATTTACTGTATATTACTCTCTATAAAACCATTGTCCACTCTTATTATTTTTTAAAATATGGTATTTAGATGCACTTGTCTTTTTTTAAATAAGCCTTGTAAAACCTCTAGAATTTATCATTTATAGACTTTAAACACATAATCCTGAGAAGTTACTGTTATTTCATTGTTTTATTGTTGAATTAAAATATTTTTAGTCCGAATTAATAAATGAAGCAATACTTGTTTTTTGCTCACATGGTAAAGCCTCTCATGATATAATAAAATCAACAGAGAGAATATAGTCTACATAAAAGTGTAAGTAGTCTGGCCTTCTGCTCCACTGCTCTTTCTCTGCATACTGATCCCGTCTCTCACTGTCCTGCACGGCTCGTCAGCTGTCTTGTCTAAAGGTCACTACTCCTGTTCATACAGCTACTGTTCAATGATGGACTTTCTCCCTAGACAGTGTTTTCATGTTCAGCATCATTGCACACACACATATATACCTCCAAGATAACGATTTCAATTAATTGGCCCAGAGGACAGTTTTGCCAGTTACAGGATCAATATTTGACAAAAAGAGATCAATAATCATAACATAGCCCACGGTGTATTGATCACACCTACGTCCTTGAGATTGAACCTCTGGCCAGTTTCACTTGCTGAACTGCTCCATATATCCATCGTGCTGAGGGTTTTCTAGCTGTTTTTAGTCTCAGCTTTATATCTATTTTTTTATTATTATTTCACCCCTGTCAAATCTGCTCTCCACTCAGTTCTCAGTTAACTAGCACTCAGCCTCGTCCTGTTCCACACAACATTAGGCTTACAGCTCATTAACATTTACTGGTGAGGCAAACTGCACCACTGGCATGTCAATGATGCACCTCTGTAGCTTTCAGACACACATGGATATGCAGAATTTATTAGGAATGTATTGATATGGAAACTGTGGGCTTATACAGACACTGATGCTTAATATTTGACTGATTAATAAACCTTTGCAAAATGTGGAAATTGGGCCTGAACCGGTCCAAAAAAAAAATCATGATATACTTTAGAGAACAGCAATATATGACATAACATAATGATAACTAGGGGTGGACAATGTTTTTAAAATTTTATTACAATATTTATAAACATTTATCTTGATAAACATGATCACAGTCAAAATGCATCAGTAGTGCCAGATCCTCAAACACCACAATTAAAATACTACCCGATATTTATTATAGTGATTTTTATTCAAAATGTTCTGTCCTTAATCCAGTTAACCAGAACTAATCACACTCTCTGTAATGAGATGTACAGTTGGGTCAGTGTTCTTTTAGCACTGATGGTATACTCAAATCATCCATCCTCCATCAGACCTTGACCTAACTGTACATTTAATTACAGAAAGTGTAAAAAAATCCTAGTTAATTGGATGATGTGCATCAAATTTCACCAATATTATAATTGTATCCTATCGACTGAAATTAAGAAATATATAGCAAAATAAATGCCATATCGCCCAGCCCTATATGTATATATAACATACATAAATATATATTTATACTAATAAACATGAAACAGCTATTTTTAGTTTATTTTTACTCAGTAAACGGCAGTGGTTTAAGTTATTTAAGAGGTTGTAATGCTCCTCTTTTAATATTATCTCTGTGGTATACCTCACACAAGATCGTACTCTTTTGAATGTAACCCTACAAATAACCCATGCACAATCTTTTCGGAATTAAATTACAAACAGATGGTGCAGCAGGCACAATATTACAAGAAGGCTTATTTCTTGAATAAAACACTTTTTAATTTTTAATACTGATATTGATATTTACAGGCCTGGTTACAAATATGTTACACTGAGTAACCAATAAACAAAACAAAAAGAAATAAAATGCCATCTATTAAAGAGATCCACCAAAAATGAGTATCTGGGCAAAGCACACACATTTTCTAAAGCAGTGGTTCCCAACCCTGGTCCAGGAAAACCCCTGCACTGCACACTGTAGGGGATTTCTGTTCTAACACACACTATCCTCAGCTCAGAAAGGGCTGCTTAATTAAACAGCTGGATCAGGTGTGTTGGGAGCAGGGTGAACACTAAAATATGCAGGGCAGGGGTTCCTCCAGGATTAGGGCTGGAAATGTTAGAACACTGTTCTAAAGCAGTCTTTAAGTACCAATATGATTTATCACTGAAGTAGAACATCAGGGGGACACTGTAAGACCTAAAGACTTATGAGAACTGCAATCCCGCAAGTCTGAAAACCTGCTGGGAGCCTCCTGCCCAATCACAGCTTCAGAAGAAGGGCGTTTTGGTGAAAAACGAAAGGCTAGGCACGTAATCCTTAAAAAGCAACCAAAAATGATGAAGTCAATCCCAAAACAAGGTGTAGTATTGTTTTTGTACTGGTGCAATACATTGCAGGGATTATTAAATTGGTCTTACTAATTAAAATTACTAGTATTTTGCCAATAAATGTGCAACCCGACGTGTTATGCATTTTATCCCAATGCAACTTTGAAATTCATTAATAGCCTGTAAAAGAGCTGTTAATGGTATATAATGATTTATGCTTGCTTACAGTGCAAAGTGTATGGTTAGGTTTACCCAATATTACAACAAAATCAAAAACTCTTAAATTACAACTTAATAGAAAAAGGAAGAAAAAAATACTTCTAATTATTTATTACATGTAACTTTAGGTCACTTCTACTGTAGGGCACTAAGATTAACATTGAAACATTGAGGCCTAATACATATTTTAAGTATAGGGACAAAGTAAAAAAAAAATCTGAATAATAAACAAATGAAAGAAATGATGAAAAAATATATATATATATATATAAAAAATAAAGCAAATTTAATAAAATACTTTTTCATACTATTGATGCATTTATCATGAAAATCTGAAACAATGTACGGATCAGTTTGCTTTTCAAAAAATGTAGAATAAATAATTATTAAAGGAATATTAAGACTTGAAATAACACTTAAAAAGCTACCCTGACTCTGATGCCATATTTTTCTAAATTCTTCATTTTTGTACATTTAAAAAATAGATAACTAAGCCATATCACTGCTGCCATGCAAAAACAAAAGTATATAAAACTTTACTTTCTACGTTTCAATTGAAGTAAATGGAATGTAAACAGATCATTTTCAAAGCATCTTATTTTATTTTAATTTTTTTATTGGTCCATTAGCCTTGAAATTTTGACACATCCATCAGAACCAATATCATATCAAAATGTTACAAAAAAGGCAAAACTGGAGATGCATTGTCTTTTTATGACATGTTAAATATAAAAATGTAACTACGTAATTATCACGTAACGATGATGTTGACAGCTAAAGTGTGTCCCAGAGCAACCGATAGAGGCCTGCCTCATCCTCCTCTGGATATACACTCAGAGTAAAAACATAACAAGATTAGTCACGGTTCGCCTGACTGTTGTGTCCTTTTCACATATTCTCAACCCCTATAATTCCCTTACATGAACCCATAGTGCTGAGCGAATCTTTATGACAGTGTGAAATCTGCCGATGCTCCAGCTTTTCAGAGCATTTGTTCTGCTTCTCTGCTGCTTTCTCTTGGTTTCAGCTTCATCAGTGTGAATGCACTGGTTAGTGTGATTCATTTTCAGCCCACTACTAAACCATGTCTAGCGATTAAAGATTTTAAAGATCAGAGCCGTGCTGTTCTAATTCATTCGGATCAATGCCGACCGAAGCAGTCGAGAGGTCTTGACGCCGGTGCTGATGCAGCAGGGTAAGAAAGGGCTGAGCATCCTGCCAGAAAATAATATGCAAACAACCCTGAGACTTGCGTGCTTTAATGTGAAGCTCCAATCATTAGCCCTAAGTGTAGCTCATTATGTTCTTAGAGTCTCTGAAGAACCAAATCCTAATTGATCCTATCCTTGCATTTTGTAACACTCGAAAAATCAAAGAGCTCTTTGGCTCCAATACTCTGCTTCCTCTGGCCATTCCTCACTCCAGATCTCTCAGAACGGGTCTTCCGTACCAAAGACAAGAGAGAGCAGAGTTAACAGAAGCTACTATTACAGAGAAAGCGAATTCTGTAGGATAGGCAATATATTGATGTGCTGTTAAATTACATCAAAATGTGTGATCTATTTAGTGGACCGCATAAATAACAACAAACACTGTATGGTAAAACTTCATAAACATCACAGTAACAAGTAGATGACTGACTGTTGCCCCATTATTCTAATATGTTCATTTATTAATTAATAAACATCCTCATATTATCAAATTAAACAACTCAAACTAGGTTCCATTAAAACAACTGAGGTAGATTTAGCTTGTACCTGAGGAACTACTTAACCATTTAAAACATTCAAATTGTCTGAGTTTTTTGAGTCATGGTTCTATTTAGCCATAAACAATTCTTGGTTTATTATATACATTACCAACTCCTCACAAACATAAAACATAAGGCCAAATCCACCTACATTACCACTGCAGAACCTATAAGCAAAATCAATTTATGTAGGGTTACACAAATAATTAAATAAATAAATTCCTGATGGTTTACTGTAATGGTCTAGTGTCAGCTAAAGTCAGAGTTAAATATTTGTGTCATAAATTAGTTTTAAATATAGATCTAAACTCTACTATTGTTTTATACTATACTATTTTTTGACAATTTTTGAGAGAAAAACAAAAATCACCAATTGTTGTTTCGCCTCCGCTATTGTCAGAGTAATGCAGCACAAAAAAAAAAGCGTTCGATTTCCTGCAGGATGACACGCAGAGGACAGTCTTTCTAAATTATGACGTAGAAACAATGCAATGTAGTAAGACGACTTAATTTAACCCTCTCAAACTACATATTTTACTTTAAAGACAGATGTTTATTATCTATATTTAACCAGCATTCTATGCCGTTGGTGTATTTTAACATTACAATTTCCATCATACTGTACTGTATAAAATTTTTACTTAAGCATATTGAGATGAGGTTTTCCACCGGTACTGATATGATCCCAATATTTTAGTGCATACTGCGCATGCATATTTCTTGCTCATTCCAGTGTCACAACACTGCATTAATTGAAACCTGGGATAAGTGGAAAGGTCCAATTGGAGGAAACTTTCCTCAAGCAAATAATGATAATCATAATGACTCACATACATATATATATATATATATATATATATATATATATATATATATATATATATATATATATATATATATATATATATATAAAATACACTTGTAAAATGATTGATGGCATATCCTGTATATGAAAGTCAACTAATAGTTTAACAACCATCAGACAATTTTACTAGTACTATTCAATATAATTCAATAATACTTACTGTTTAAATGCTAAACTGAATGAATTATAAATATCATTTTAAATGAATGTTGTTTTTTTTCTTCACCTCAAGTAAAAACTATGACTATAACACTTTGCTAAAATCTCATACCTGAACAGCTGAAATCAGGGCCATTGAGATACACCTGGGTACGGTTAATTAGCCTCTGATCTGAATTACCATTTTTCTTATTTGCTTTATTCTCTGACTGCTGATTCTTGCTTTGTACCGCCCCTGTGGGAGGGCCACTCACACAAATCTGCAGATCTTAGATCTGATTGGCTGCGGTGTCTTTGGTGATGTGTACAACACCTGTACCAAAAAACCTACACTAGTTAAAATAAAATTTAAATAGTCCTCAACAGTTTATTAGTCCAGATTTGCATAGAATGTCTGGGTCCGGACCTTGGTCCACCTATTCGTGACCTCTGGTGCAAAGCATCAATCTCCATAAGTACAGAAGAGGTTCTGAGAATCCTAAAATCCAAACTGAGTTATAGCTTTACTGATTGGAGTGCACAGTACTGCTGAATCACCTTTTTCCATGAGTGAGATTGATAGTTCATTGATGATAAGCTGATTCGTCTGAAGTGCAATCAGTCTCAGTCTGTGGTAATCAATAACGCATTATAATGCCTTTGAACGTTAAAAAAAACAGGAATACTGGGAAGAACACAGCATAACTGCATCACGCTAGTTCTTGAGGGGGAAAAAGAGCTTTGGGTTTAGAAGTGAAGATTCTGCTCCTTAGTTTCCTCTGCTTTTAATGCCAAAGATAATTACGTCCAGATAAAATGCTGAGGAGACAGAAATCAAGCGCTGGTCCACTGCCACTGACTCTGCTTGGCTAATTACCACAGAGGGTCTCAAGTGATCAGACCAGACATACTGAGACCCATTACTACACAACATCATTGCTTAGAGTGCAATTTTCTTTTTTTTTCGTTTCAGGGTTTTCACAAGTGATTTTAAAGCCCTAATTTATGACATGCTGTCAGACACATGCAGCGAGGCAACCTGGCCGTGTCCTGGCATTTTCAAGGCCGGCCCAAGGGCATGCTGGGGTTTTCCTATAACCCAACATCAGTCATGTTTTCGTGAGAAACTGCATGTGTTATGTGGTAAACGTTTTTAGAAGCCAATGTTCTCTTATTTCATGACTCTTATAAAAGGCCCGGTTTATAATTATTCTCAGATTTTTTATTTAGTAAAAGTAAAATTCATTGAGGAATTATTTTCTGCCTTTAACATTTCTGGTCAGGATACCATAACCTTATGCATTACCAACTGCAATAATAAAGCAAGTAATTATAAATATAAGCAAATAACAGCAGCAGGAACAACCAACAGAATCCACAAGCATATCGGTCTTTTTTAAGAAGAGAAGAAAATGTCATTTTCCTGATGTATTATGGCACTGGTCATATGTTCATGCAAGTGATCTGGAAGTGTCAGTATATTTTATCAAATACTGCTGTTATTAAATTGTCACAATTTATTTTTCTCTCCTTGCAGATGGCATGTTTTCCTTGTATGATGACAATATCATGTCTCTTTTCTGCATGGGCAGTACTTCAGTATTAGCCATGCATCAGTCTCTCCGCTGACATCCCCCTTCTCAGACAGAAGGCAACCTCTCATAATGCAGCTCAAGCATGGATAATACGAACGCAGAACATGAACAACACTTAGAGGAGTGCACTTCATAGGACAACCAAAAAATAATCATCATGTTAGTGCACAATTTGTATTCCTTGGTGGTATTTGGCATGGACAGAGTAATCAATGTTTGGTAATAAGTCTGCATGTCAAATGAGGTCTGGGGTGCTGGCTGAGACTGGGGAAAGAGATATCAATTAAGAGAACTTGCAAAGTTCAGCAGCAAACGCTGAAGCTGCAATATCCTGACTCCAGTTCATGAACTAATGGCGCATGCAGAATACAAAACAATTATAGCAAGCCACAGTGCACGGCTCGAGAAAACACTCGACTGCATTATGCAGAGGAAATATACTGATATAGGCTGCTGTATTCAGATAATGTTCAGGAACGGCCAATCAAGATGGAAAGGTAGTGGACAGAGAGGACATTTGTTTCTAATTTTAAGAACATTTAAAAGTTGTATGTAATTTTTTTATTGTGTTAATGTTTGGAGAACATTTGTCTTTGAATTTTAATCAGCAGCAAGTCAGACATTGTGCTTGATTCTGTACATTTTTGGAATTTCTAAATATTAACCTTTATATCAATTACTACAGAGATCAAACACCTTCTGAGGCAAATTATTTTGTTAGACAGAAGCATGTACTGTGATTATTAATAATTAAAGGCTACCTATTACACAGACGATGACACAAAAATGACTTAACTGTCTCTTAAAGGCCTTTAGACAGTGGTTCAGTCATGGGTACTAAGCAGTCAATAAGAAATAAATAAGATGCAAAAAAATAAAAAATAAACAATGCACCCAATGCTGCACACATTAGGGCTGTGCAATATATCATTTCAGCACCATTATCACAATGTGTGCATAAGCGAAAGTCACACTGCAGAACATGCAATTTCTTGTGTAATGTCAAATTAAACGTATTCAAATTTGTGAAGCTCTATACAAAAGGGACTACTTACACAATTCAAAATTTCACATGATATATACCAGAGGCTATTTTTTTCTGGCAAATTAGGCACAGACTTCTCCTAATAATTACTGACACAACTTCAATAATTGTTGGTGCCCATGGTATTGCCCATTGCTTTTATTAAGCTAGGAGGGCCCATTAAATTGAATGAGCAGGTATTTAACTTTATTTACAAACAGTGGCTTTTTTATATATATTGTATTAATTTATTAGAGTCCTGTCACAATAAATTATACATTATGACATACATATTGATGTCATGACATCATATATATTTGGGCTGGGAGCTAAATCAGAATAATCAAATGATTGTTTTAATGCAATTTAAAAAAAAGGGGTAATTGGGTACAAGGAAATCTCAGTAGAAACACGTTTACTTGTTTAAAAAAATCATATTTTACTATTTTCCTGAACTGAAATACAAAGAGGTTATGTTTGCACTGGGTTTAATATAAAAGCTGCATGTAAGGGGCTGCTTAATTTTAGGTTTAAAACAAATCACTTTAAATGGTACTGTTTGATAAACAAAATAAACTAATTATGAACAGTTATGTAATGACTACAAATCTTAATGGTAATCAAGAATCATTCATATTTAAAAGAATATAATTTTTTGTACAATAAAAATACTTACACACATACATACACACACACATACACGCATAGCCATTTTCGTTAGATATTACCAGTGATCAGTCAGTGATGATACCGAAGTCATGACATCAATAATAAACTCTGTGTATATTTGCAAAATTTGCAAAATTGTTACATATAAGCCTATAATAACTACACCTGTCAAAATGACAACACTTTTGTATGATATATTGTGCAAGAACTATTAATAAAATATTTAAAAAATAAATAAAAAACAAAACCACGTTTTTTGACTGAAGTTAAATACCTGCCCCTTCAAGTCAATGGGCTCTCCTTGCTAAGAAAAGCAATATATCACAGGAATGTAGCCCAGCGTTATATATATACATATATATATATATTCAACATCGTACAGCTCTAATACACATAGTCTCCTTCAAATATGCCTGTTGATTATGCTTTTTTTCTCCATAAGCGAACTGAACGTCGCGCTCCACAGCCACTAGTGGCCGCTGTTGCCGCGATTGAATGGGACCTCAATGCAGGTGCATGGATGTGAAGGAATTACAGTACTATACCAGCCTACAAATAATATTGCTAATAACAAACTGCATGCATTTACATCAGTTATAAGTATATGGACTTACCCAAGGCCTCAACAGGCTTATTAACACATTTTAAATACATCAGATTTAAAAATTTATCAGCAAGGTCTCACAGTTCTCACCAAAAAAAAGGCAAAGAATTAATAATAAAAAAACTCACCTGAAAAACAGTATAGTTTCCCACAAATAAATCCCGAGTGCGTTCAATTTGCACATTTTGCCAGACTCAGGAGCTTTGGGCCACCGTTAGCTTGCACAATACAATCCCTGGCGTGATTTCAGACTTCCGAGGCGGGGAAGGACTGACTCTTCTTCTCCTCCTTGTTCTTCTTCTTCTTGTTGCTGCTGCTGCTTGTTTTAGGAAAAAGGTAAGAGCCAAAAACAAGCATGTGTGTTTAAGACCACAGAGGAAGAGGCGAGGCGACCATTTTCCTTCCAGACAGTGGCTATCGATTGATTAGCACACCGTGAGGTTCGAGTTCACGTTGTATGACCGCGGAGAAATAGAGAGAGATAGAAAAATAGACAGAGAGACAGACAGAAAGAAATAGAGATATAGGGAGAAAGTAATAGCTAAAGAGAAAGATATAGAGAGAGAGAAAAAAGAGGGAAGAGCAGCTTGTGTGGTACAGCTAGCTAGTTAACTAATTAACTAACAGGATGAAACAAATTGAGAAGCTGTTCACTCTGGACAATCCATAGCCAGCGCGGTGAGACCTTCAGGAGAGCCTATAATAATAATAATAATAATAATAATAATAATAGTAATATTAATAATAATTCTTGCATAGAGGTTTAGCTCAACAACTAGCTAGCAGTGCCACTAGTAGTAGTAGTAATAATAGTAGTAGTAGTAGTAATAGTAGCTACACAGGACGCTCTCTCTTTCCCTCAGTCCTCGCTCTCAGTGTCCGCTTGGCACAGAAACCAAACTCCCGACCTCCACCTCAGAGCAGCGCAATCCCCCAGAAGTTGTGTGAAACGGATACGGAGAGCCTGAACGTGCCTCTCTCTGCGTGACCGGCGCTTCAATTTCTTCTCCCTTCACCCCAGCAAACAGCACCGGACCGGGAGAACTGTGCTGCTTTCCTGCCGCCTGTAGTCGCAGGGACCCTGACCGCCGGCGCTGGCTGCTGCTGAGCTTCTTCTGCAGGTGCTCTTATTTCCTACGTAGTTGTTTCCCAGGGGTGAGTGGTTACTGCTGCTGCTGATGCTGTGTGCTGCTACTTCCATTGTCTGTCCGAGTTTTAGGGGACGCGGCTCATTTTCTCCTTCCTCTCACTCTCCTGCTCTCCTCGGTTTAGGACCGCCGGGACGGACGCAAAGCGGCGCGGGTTGCGGCGCTCAGAGCTTCCTCTTCCATCGCGCGAACGAAAAACGCTGCCAAAGCCCCTCTGCGCGCCCTGCTGCAGTCATTTACTAAACTCAAAAAAGCAGCACACCTCTCAGCGCACGCCCCCCGCCGCTGCCATTGGTCATCGGCGAGCTCGAGACGGACACCGGCGCTCCGGATTGGTCGCCGGCTTTGCCGTTAAACATGCAGCTCTTTGTGCGGCGCGTGCCCGGCGATAGCATTGCAGCAGCTTCAGCAAATTACTTTTTTTTTTAACGTGCTCTTGTTGTCTATGGAAGCCTCGTTCCAGCTGCTTTAAATAACAATAATGCTAATACACATATGTTACTAAGAGAAATTAATACAATTATGAGATGCTATCTTATTATTTTTAGATATTAAGTAATTACTTTTGGGATGCTAAGTCGCTATTTTTCAATGAAGCCTTTGCATATAGCTTCTATACAATCAATTGTCTATTACCTCACAATATTGACTCAATATTTCACAATAATGACTTAGTCTCTCAATATAATAAGATTATGAGAAATAATGACTGAAATAATGAATAATTGAAAATATATAACATCTCATAGCATCTCAAAATAATGACTTAGTATCTCAAAGTAATGAGATGGCATCTCAAAGTACTGTCTTAGTATCTCAAAGTAATGTGATGGCATCTCAAAATAATGACTTAGAATCTCAAATTATCGACTTTATGTTTCAAAATAATGAGTTAGCAGCTCAAAATGACAACGCAACAACTCAAAATAATGAGATTCTATCTCAAAGTAATGTGATAGCATTTCAATATAAAGATTTAGTATCTCAAATTATTGACTTAATGTTTCAAAATAATGAGTTAGCATCTCAAAATAACAACTCAAAATAATAAGATTCTATCTCTAAATAATTACGTAGAATCTGTAAATAATGACATAGTATCTCAAAATATTGTGATGGCATCTCAAAATAATGACTTAGTATCTTAAAATAACGACTTAGTATTTCAAAATATTAAGATGACATCTCATAATAATGACTTAGTATCTTAAAATAATGACTTAGTATCTCAAAATATTGATTTAATATGTTTAAGGAATGACTAAGCATCTCAAAATAATGACTTAGTATCTCAAAATATTGAGATGTCATCTCAAAATATTGAGTAGTGGTGGGGATGGGTTTCCATAGTTTGTCACATGGGGCTTATGGGAATGGAATAAGTGCTTAAAGGGACGTTGAAACATGTCTCAGTACACTGTATAGCCTTTTAAGTCTATGTAATTTATACATTTCTCTACTAACTGCATATTTTCTCTAGAGAGTGCAATTGTTGTTAAATTGTCATTTTTATGGACACACCTGCAACGCATAAACTCTTATGCTGACATTACTGTGCACTCACCTCTTAAATTGAATATTTTTGACATGATTCAAATGCAGCATAAGCCTCTGATCCTGCCCACTTTCCATTCCCAAGTCATATTTTTACACCCTTGGTTGCCAGGTATGCTGCATCCTTGGCATATGGAAACAGCTTAAAGCCCAAAAGGACTACAAGAGGGATGCCGAGCTGCTCATTTCTCCTGAACAGGTAAGAATGGCTATGTAATTGATCACAACCACTAGTAGGGATGGGGATTTCAAGTCATTTCAACATTCAAATGCTCATATTCATCCTCAGAATACTCTCTCCAATGTTCTGAAATTGGACTGTGGTAGCTGATTTATAAGCTTTCTGTCATTTAGTACATAGTGTTCCTTTGAAGAGACATTGGAAAGTGTATTAAACTCTATACAGACATTTTTATTCAGAGTAGCTAACATTTATTAAATAAAAACTGATTTGCTTTGCTTGTGTTTTGTATTTGGATGGACGGTCTGGAAGAATCGGGAAACAGTGCACGACTAGTAAGCCACCTGTCTTTTATTTCTCCAGGCCAATCGATATACAGAGTTACTGGGGAGGACACCCAGACAGGGACTCTCCACTCTTCTCACGGAATTCAATTGTCCATTGAAACGTGATTCTGCTTCTGATGCCTGCAGTTTCACACAGCGGTTGGTGGAGAACACCCCCAGCTCCCCCCACACAACTCCCACCAGTGCTGAAACTGATTACAGTATTCATTTATGTCCAGCTGGGCTGTAGGTGCTAATTTACAACTGTAGTTGTTAATTTAACACTATAGGTGTTCACTTAGTGCTGGACTGTGCACTTTGCTGCTTTGCAATAACTCAACCTAAAAAAAACATTATTTGTATTTGGTCATATTAAAGACAATTCAATGTATCTACCACAAGGAATTCACTCTCCTCATGTGGCAGAAAGCCATCATTTGTTTCATATTGTAGAGTAGTGTCTGGCTCCATGTTTTTAAGAACACAGATTTCACAATACAATCAAATACAAACCGATAAAATCAATCACTGAGGGTAACTGCTATTTTGACATGTCAAATGTTTTATAAGAGAATATAGTGTTTAATCTGCTTCAAAGTTTTACAGCTACAAATTTGATCAGAATATTTTATTTACAAAATATATTTACGAAAGTCATTTTAGCATTTAAGGAAACTCTGTTGAGTTTTGTTTCCAAGTTTTTCAATAAGACAAATAACTGAACAGCACAGTGATTTATCAGTCTACTCGTTCTTTAGTTGAGCTCAGTAACATTGAGATAAATAACTTATCAATGTAGCTATGTATCAGTTTACTCATACTTTATTAAAACATGGTTACATTGAGATGAATAACTCATCATAACAGTGATTTATCGGTCTACTCACACTTTAGTATAGCTCAATAACACTAATGTAAATAACTTAGAATGTGGCTGAGTATTGCTGTGGATTATAGGTTGTGGGCCTGCAGTGAGAATTTATCCATTTAAGTTTGGTGGCTGTATGGCAAAATAAACTGTAGTTCTTGACCATGGCCAAAATGAATGGGAGTGAATGAAAGAAATGAGGAATGAAAAAATAAGTGAATGAGAACATGCATTTTGGTGGCTGTCAGACAAAAGGAGATTGGGGTTTGGTGAAAATCCCACATTTCCTTCGGGATAATTAAATCTATCTAACTATCTAGCTAGAGAGGAAAATAAAATGACAAACAACACCTTTTTTATACCAGGGATCTGAACTAAAATAGTATATCCAAAAGAGTAAAAGTGTATTGGTTGTCCAGAAGTACAGTTCAGTACAGTAGATGCACATGCACTGTTTTACCCCATTTATTCCTAATGGTAAAATAACAGGTTTCAGTGAAGGCACAAGCCTAATCACAACAATAATAAGAATATTATGGTCTTTTTTGTTAATATTGTATATGTTTTAGCACACATAACAAATAGTACGGCTGCTACGTTATGTCTTACTGTGTTCTCAATCAAAATACCAAACTAATAAAAATGGGTTGATTGATCGATGTTAGTGTTAATAATATCCAGTACAGAGTTTTATTTGATGCATTTTTCTAGGTTTTGTTTTCAATACAGTGATGTGCTGAATGATGTGAAATACTACGGAGAGAAATAGTTTGGCAGATGTCTGTGGTGACAGAATAATCCAATTACAAAAATGACAGTAAAGGTGTTGTTTTCATTAATAAGCCACTGCCATTGATTGTAGCAAATAAAGAATGCCTCGGGAGAGCCAACCAATTTTGAATGTCAACCACATTGGCTTTGCCTGCCCGAGCTTTATGAGATAGTTTTATGTTGTCTCAGATGGTGCCTGTCTGGCCATGGGTTTTTATTAAAGCCTTGCTGTGCTGTTGCGGATGGCCGTTAGTTCATAAAATGTGAGTTTGCTGAGCAGGAACTTGTGCTTTCGAACGTTTGCGTCAGGTGACAGACTGCGTGTCAGCTAGCTGTGTGTGATGAAGTGCGTGGGGAAGGACATTTGAGCAACGATCTGTTGAAAAGCTCTGTTTTCAGGTGTTTCAATGTTCTGGCCAAACGGCCCAGAGGCAGAGGCCGACCTGAACCCACCCCTCACTCAGTGAAATGTACGCAGCTGGTTGAGAAGAACACAGCATGTTCAGTTTGTTCAGAATCTCGCACCGCTGTGTAGGCCATAATGCACTGGGGTAAAAACAAAAGAGCTCCTCTTAAGGATAAAAAGTGAAATATGGGCATACACAGCTAGAAAACAGCAGGCTTACTTTTTCATACAAAAAAAATATATAGGCAATAAACATGATTTGTTGGTTTGCCAGAAACGGATTATGCCTATTCTTGAACTAAATAGCTGTGCCAATAGTCACAGTTTTTTTTAGTCTGGGTTTTGATTAATCTAGGACCTAGACCTGTGCTTTTTACTCTCCAATAAACAGTTATGCAAACTGGAAATAAACTTAGTTCTGGATCCTTTCCAATCAGTGCAGAAACTCCATTCAGAATGATGTATAATCCAGCAGTCCAGGAATATTCTCTTAAAAATAAAGCCCCACTTTTGGTTCCATAAAGAACTGCAGCCCTATGCTAAGAGATGCAGAAAAAAATAATACAGAATTCCAAAATTAGAATACAAAACATTGTGTACTTTCAAAACTACTTTTATTTATTACACGTGCCCACATGCTTTGTTCTTTATTCACATACATCATGGTGTATTGGGTGTAAATAATGTTGAACAGCTTTGGGTACTTTAATAGTATTATAAACACTCAGCGAGTTTTGCTAACATACTATAAACCAGACACTTGCAATGATAATCTTAAATTGAGCATTAAGCATTTCCAAATTATGGTTATCAAAGGACAGGATAAGTTGTTTTGTTAAAATAAAAAAAGAAGATCTGTCCTTTTCTTATAAAACGCAGTACCATAAATTTTGAGAAAACTGATGTTTCAATTATATACTGTATATACTTAACATGGATTATTATTCTACAACTTGGCATAATGCGTTTTTATATACATTTGTGCTGTTTGGGTGTATTTCACTGACTTTCAAATGGTGCGCACGAAAGCTATGTATAAGTATTAATGAATACATAGATGGATGTGCATTTCCTATTTTCTATTTTCTTTTGTAGTTGATGACACAAAACAACAGAAACTATTTAACAACTGGCATGATTTTAGTTTTCACATGAGAGGAGGACAGGACTGTCAGATTACACTGCCACCATCCTACAGTAACCGCCCTTTAAATGTGTGTGAACACAACAAAGCAAAACTGTTGGCTCAAAAAAATGGCTCAAAACATCATTATGGATGAGTTCTCTGAAAACTGAGCAGCTCCTGCCTCTGCTTTTTGTCTATTGCATCCAGCCCATGTCAACACCAGCGCACCCACGAGTGCCTTCTCAGAAACTGGAGAACACACTCCACTCACACTCCACTCACCACAGTGAAAAGCAGCGCGGCGGCTAGCGTCGATCATACACACTGAATGGGCACACCTGTGACTGGGACCGAGCATCCAGTAGAGACAACTGCAGCAGGTCACACATGCTAGTCCTGAACAGCAGCTGTCAAAACACACTCATTTCACTGTACCTCAGTGCAGCTCTATGACTGTGCTCACACCTGCAGTCAAAAAGAATCATTCAAATTAGTGCTGAGCGAAATGATCTCAAACAAATATCAAGATTATTAACCTCAATTACTATTAAAAAACAATTATTTTACATAGCACCATATATGCAATCATTTAAATATGATGTTAGGAAAATAGTTTTATTATATATGTTAAATAATATAAATAAATAATTTATGTATATATTTTTATTTCTTAACGCTAAATAACATTTTGGTTGTACAGCCATGGTCGAAATTGTTGGCACCCCTCAAGTATTTTTCAAAAACTCAGAAAAACAGAGCCCAGATTTATATAATTCCACACAAATCTCAAAAAATGGGCCCAAGAACATAGTATAGACAAGATTATATTGGTTAAAATGTTTTAAAGGACAAATCATTCCCAGCTGGCCTCCAACGTCAAAAGATGTTAATTTCAGGTTGAATGTTGGTCATGACATCAGATTACCAAAATTTAGCATCAGGAGAACGTCTAATACTGTTTTAATATATATATTTTTTCCAATAAATCTGGCACAAATGTAATATAATATTTATTGATTATATTAATAATCATTATTATTATTTTACATAATTATTTATTTTTTTATGTTTATTTTTAACAAAAGTGTGAAAAGTATTCACATTCATTACTCGTGTAGAAGTATAGATTCTAGGGTTTAAAATGTTTACTTCAGTAAGGCAACATACTCATAAGTTCGTAAGGTAAAATATTCATACTTTATTACTTGACACCTCTGAGTTTTGAAAGGTGCAGAGAAAACAGAGAATCGCTGATATTAATGTACATTTTTAATACTCAATAAATACATTCTTTTGCACTTTTACAAATGTCAGCGATTTAGAATTGCTTAGCTGAGCTGTTCCTTCATGAATGCAGTGTGGGGTTTCTGTCTTTGGGAAAAATGTCTCACATTTGTGAAGTGTGCGCTAAATCCACCTGTCTTAGAGTGAAAGATCACATTGCCTGCTTCTCATCCTGGCTCTGTATGATTAGAGAGACTACATGTAGGTCATGCCGAATGATGCATCAGAAGAAGACAGTATGAGATTATGGCTTTCTCTACAAATTCCTTTGAAACTACGATGAAGCCCCTACTCTGTGACTTGCATCACAAGCAGCTTCAGAAACTCGTGCCAGTTGAAAATACTGTATCATTTACCAGACAAGATACCGCTGTCTTAACTTGTTAAAACGCACCAGTTTGTTTGACATGAGAAGGATGCTTTCTGCCGGAAGCCATGAGAAGAAGCCGTGTGGCAGCAGTCTAAGATGTGCATTTTTACTCTAAGCTACTTTGAGGCAGGCAATGCCTGTGGTAATTAAAATGAAGTCATGTAGAAATGCTAGCTGCAGCCAGTAAAAGAAGTCAAATAAAGGTAAATATGGCATTTGGAGCCGTGCCAGGGCAGGCACACAACAACGACAAATTTCCCCGTCCATGGAGAAACGGTTGTGGCATGTACTAAATTGGGAGGGAATCTTAGCTTACTGCAGAGAGTACTTAGCAATAATCTCTTACATAAGGGGGGAGGCGGGGTGGGGGGTTGAGGCAGATCCCTGCCTGCCTCATGAATTTTAACAGGTGCTCCTCAGACCAACACAGCTACTCATGATGCATGCTTGGCATCTCCATAGCAATGCTTTCACATAATACAGTACACGGCTCCCTCTTCAAACCAACCTTAACCTTGAGTGATAGTGCAGCTGCCACTGGCAATCACATTAAAAGCCACATTTCTTCATATTCACGCAAGGGGACCACGTTTCGCAATCTGCTTAATTTAGTCAGTCTGATAAATTGTAGTGCTGGTCCCCAGTTGACTCAGACTGTTGTTCCTCCAGCAAACAATGTCCTTGAGACTGTTCTTCAGACTGCTGTATGTCATTATATTTTAATGGGCATGTGTGGACGTTTGAATGAGGAATGTGACCATGGAAGTTTTTAAAAATGCACATGAGATCACTCTCACAGGTAATGCTCTAAGCTACCGTTCACACTAGCAGGCAACAGAGGGACAGTATGAAAGTATCAGAGATGATGAGACCTGGCCCTTACTGAACTTAAACTAAAATAATGAGCCCGGGCCTTATTTAAACCAAGACATTTTTTAAAGTAAGTAGAGCGTTAAAACTCTGAGTTCTGAGTTGTCTGTTTATTTTAAGTCTGTTTATTAATTTCAGAGAGGTACCCCTGGACCTGGACTCACAACATCCCCCCCCAAAAAAAAAAAAATTGCGCACACACCAAAGTATAACAGAACTTCCTGTCCATGCTAAAAATTGATTGGCTGACTCACAGACTCCTTGCAGCAAACAGGCCAATCAGAGCCCTTTCTGTTTTCCATCCCCTTGCATTCCTTTCTCTCGCTCTCCCTTTGTTTCCCACACGCGATTGAGTAAAAAAGTCTAGAGATTTTATCTAACTTGTGGGCACCAGGGAGACTTTACTGATATAAAGTATATTCGCGCAACTTCCTGGAAACTAGGGACATCTAATGATTTTAATAATCAGTAAATGAACCTAGACAAAGAAGAATATTATTTTATTCAAGATTTTTTAATGAAGAATTGTAAAACTGTAAAAAAATATAATGCAGACAAGTGGAGCTCTTTTGTGCAAACTGTGCAGGCCGGTCCTGCTTCATAACATTCTAACTCCTGCCAGGTTCATTTCATGTCAAAAAGTGAAAAACAGCTAAAAAGTAAACACAATTCTTTGTGGATAGTAAATAAAATGCATGCCTATTTTTGTGCTGACCTCTAGTTCTAGTTTCTCTACAATCTTCCGTTTAATATCAAACCACTCGGAATGACTTTATTTACATCGCAACCACTGAATTATGCAGAATTTCTGAATAATTGATTAAATTCTTTCCTTTTAACATGGATACGAGCACTAAGAGACTAAACACCGAGTAGTAATGTTTTTTTCCGATGCAAGACAACATCTGCGTGGAAATTCCCAGAGATGTGTAGCCAGGCAGGACTAAAGCTATCGGAGCACTGCTGGGTTTGGTGGAGTAGTAGGTAATTTCTCTGTAATGTCACTTATAAAGGGGGGAAATTACCATGGGGACCCTATGTAAGTTTAAACTCAGGCAAAAGGAGGCTAAACACTGAGATTTTAACTTTTTTATTTCACAGCTTTTTTTCTTAAAAAGCTTAACTTAACTATGCTCCTATCCTATAAAATTCTTCACCCATTTTTTTCATTACCGACATGTGAGGACGGCAGGCACTCCAGTCTAATAGCAGTACCCAATTCTTGCACAGCCATGATGCATCCCTTTACCATGACAGACCATTCCTTTTAGACTTTTTACAGCCCAGATCCTCTGTTGAACTGAACTCTGCTTCTATGGCACTGGGATGAACCTGCTGGGTTTTTGAGTGTGATATCAATTTGCCATGGCCAACGCCCAGCCAGCACACCTACAAAGAGTTAAAAAGGTGGAATGGATTACGGTAGGTAAGCAGAGATATGAGGCTTTGAAAAACAGCTTGTCAGACAACAGAAGAGTATGGCTGAATTTGTAAATACAATGAAAGTTTTATGGCCCTGTTCCCCAGCCCAGCCGCAGCTTTATTCCCGTGAGCCGGCATAATACCACCTCGCTCTCAGTCAGAAGATGACCTCTAATTTGAACTACAGCACGGAGAATGCCCATGAATAATGCATCAGACTAGTTCGCTTGTGTTATTGGTCTGGGAAAGATACAATTACATCCCCCTCAGGTGCAGAACTTTACGTTCTTACTCTACGAAAAGCATGAAGCTTTATAGAAGATCCGTAAATCTCAGGTTGGCACATTGTGAATGCTGTTGTACTGAATACACCAGATGGTTAACTAATAAAAACAACTTCATTCCATTTGTGTGCTTGTAGGAAAATACACTCAAAAAGTGTTAAAATATGTAGAATATCGCAAAATAGTTAAATGGCAGAACTTTTCAGTTCTCATCATGTACATCATCTCGCTACAATGTCCCATAATCCTTGAAAATTCCTATAATCCATTTTCCTTTGAAACCTCGGTTGTATACCTGCCTTTAGCCAATCATGAAAAGTGATTACAGTCTCAGTCTTAGAAATATTCACACCTGTTTGTAGTCTAGTCTGTGTATATGCCTGTTTGCCTTTTCACTTTGCAAAGTATTGCCAACCTGCTTGTTACGTACAGAGCATCATCTCCCATGTTTTGATTGCTTATTTCTAATCTCTGCCTAGCACCTGTACACCTGTGTTAGTGTGGTGTGTCAATAAAACAATTAGATTTTACAGTTTGTTAGTTTGTTAGTTTTGCCCTTTTGGATTTGTTGTTTGGTTCATCACAAACACACAACGATGGCAGTGGTTTAAACATTAATGGCCATATATGGAGTTATTTTAAAGGAAGAATAAATTTACACAGTTACATAAGCTGCACACGCACTAGTGTTCATTGTGTCAAAGTGCCACTTTGCCAGTGGTGTCCCATGAAAAGATATACTTAAATATCTGCAAAAATGTGAGGTGTGTATGACTCCCCTCTCTGTTTGACTGCAATTTACAAGTGGTAGAAATTGTATTTCCCAGTTTCGGATACTACTTGAGTTGCAAAAACAGATAAAGGAATGCCTAAATCATATTCTAATTATACTTTAATTGTAAAAAGCAGTGATAGTACTAATCCTGTAATCCAAAGATGAACTTCTATACAAATCTTGTTGACTTATTTAAGTGCAGGAATCTGAAACGGCCTTCTCCTTCAGGCATAAATACTACTCCAGCATGCTCAGTGATTCATGCTGGAGGCAGAAGAGTAATGAATTTGACGGTGTGCTGAGTTCAGGCATTGCGTGACCTCTGCATTAACATCATTGATTAGGAGACGCTCCTGTGCTGACTTATGACAAAGGAGCAGATGGGACCAATACCCATTCCATAGTATAGACAGGGCTGTTAGATCTACAAGCATGCTTAACCTTTTTCATCTTTTTAACACGCCTGCAAAATTATATATGACTGGCATGCAGGGATAATCTAATGTTATATACTCTTAGCAAAAAGAGTTTTATACAGTACTGAAAAAGGGTTATTTAACACATACTTTTAGTATGTTTTAGTACCCATTTTAGTGTTACACTATATAGACTAATGTATTCTGACACCTGTTTATTCATTGTTTCTTCCATATATATATATTTTTTCTATTAAATTATAAAGCATTGCTGTGATGATTCAATCGCAGTCAGTGACAAGAGCAACAGTGAGGTCAGGATGACCCCACCTCCCCATCTCATCATAAAAGTAGAGAATGAAATATCATCATCCCACTGCTCAATTCTGGGTGGCTTTATACCCCTGTAGTCCACACGTTATCTTGCAAAACAGAGCATATTAACTAAATGTGAAATGAAATGCTGTGAGCTTTCTCAACAACTACATGCCTTGCACCATATTTCTATTGGCTTCATTCAACCTATCATCTATCAACCTATCACCTATCATCACTACTGGACTCATCCCACATTGCTACCAGACTCATCCCACATTACTATCATAGCATTAGCATGCTAGCTACCGGTCATGTCCCACATCACTACCGGACTCATCCCACATCACAACCGGACTCATCCCACATCACTACTGGACTCATCCCACATCGCTACCAGACTCATCCCACATTACTATCATAGCATTAGCACGCTAGCTACCGGTCATGTCCCACATCACTACTGGATTCATCCCACATCACTACCAGAATCATCCCACTTGACTACTGGACTCATCCCACATCGCTACCAGACTCATCCCACATTACTATCATAGCATTAGCACGCTGGCTACCGGTCATGTCTCACATCACTACCGGACTCATCCCACATCACTACCAGAATCATCCCACATCACTACCGGACTCATCCCACATCACTACCAGAATCATCCCACATCACTACCGGACTCATCCCACATCGCTACCGGACTTATCCCACATTACTATCATAGCATTAGCACGCTAGCTACCGGTCATGTCTCACATCACTACCGGACTCATCCCACATCACTACTGGACTCATCCCACATCGCTACCAGACTCATCCCACATTACTATCATAGCATTAGCATGCTAGCTACCGGTCATGTCCCACATCACTACCGGACTCATCCCACATCACTACCACACTCATCCTACATTACAAACAGACTCATTCCACATTGTTTTTAAAGGTTTTTAGAAGTTCTGTGCCAAACACTATCCATGTGGAAAAGCCAGCAGAAAAACACAGAGTTTTACTTACACAATTGTGTTTGTTCTAAAGGCAGAAAGAAAAATGATTGGTGTAGAGAAAGAAGCAATCAATTAATAGAGTAGGCGGGGGAAAAGCCAGGATCTGATAAATGTCCGAACAGTTTGATCCAGAGCCATCTTGTTGGAGCAGAAAACAAGAAAAATGCTAATTTTTCAAAGGTAAAATATATTTTTATACTTTTTAATCTTTATTTGGTGAACAGGATATACCACTAAGAAGCTAATACTATGCAACTTTTAATTCTTATTCTAAATAACTGTAGGTTGTATTCAGAGATGTTACCATGACAAAGTAATCAGATTTCTGATATCTGATTAATGATAAATCATTTAAAAAGTAAGTTACTTTACTGATTTTTAAAGTAGCTTTAGTTACTTTGTCTCTTTAGCTGACACAAACTCAAAATAATGTCTGTACTTCAAGGTACAAGAAACACACATCTCTCTCCTCCCTCTGTTGTTTACATTTGTGTTGCTGCCTGGTATTTACATGAGTTGTCCTCATGCCAAAAACAGAACTTAACTGTCGCATAGGCCAGATGTCACTCCCCCGAGACCCAAGAAGAAGGCAAAAATCTATCTATCTATCTATCTATTTACTGAAGGAAATGACAAAAAGGGTAAAGCACAATAACTTGGATAAGTAACTTTATTCTGGTTACTGCGTTGAAAATAGTAACTTGTTGGTAGTAATGCCCCCAACACTAGCACATGCCTCCTCGAACACACATTTTTCCAACTACTGAGGATGTAGCATTATCAAGTTACCTCTGTGCATAGAGGAAAGCACAGCAACTCGGCTCTGATAGCATGATCTGGAATTCGAACCAGTGATTATGGGATCATAGTGGCAGCGCCTTATGCGGTTATCTTATACAGTAATATTTAATGTGGCACTGCTGTATTGCTGGTGCTTTATGGTTCACGAAACTCTGAACAGTTGTGTTATATATCCTGTCTTATGCAAATGTCTCATCTCCATATCGCCCAACTTCAGCCTGGAGTAAACTATGCATGATTGTAATTATGATAGCAGGTTAAACCTGCCACATAGACGTATTTAATATGACACGAGGAAGATTGATAAAGCTTCTAGGAGGGGATGAAAGGGCAGTGTTTGAGCCTTCAGGTTCCTCAGCAGCAGTGAATAGGAATTCTGTCATTAACTCTCTGTCGGGGCGATAATTGGCAAGGTCAGTGGCAGTTGACATCTGCTTGTCCTACTAAATGCTATCAAACAGATCTGAGTGGCCCGGGAGAGAGAGAGAGTGCGAGAGAGAAAGTGAGAGAGATAGAGATAGAGGAGTCAGCCAGAAGAAGCTGGGAGCTAAGACAACTCTGCTGAATCGGGAGACTCTCTTGTCCACCCTGCAGCGAGGGAATATACTCATTAGAAGTGCCTGCTGCGCGCTGAGAGCTGCCATAATGTAGACTCAGTGTGCTTATTGCAGCCCGTGCTACACGCATCTCATAAAGCCAAGAGAGGTACAGGAATTTCCGAGGACATCTGAGCCACACTTCAAGGAACGGTCCTCGCATCAACCGGTACTGAATGTGCACAAGCCGAGCGTATAGCTTACATAAAATTTGAACAATATTCTTTAGTATTGTGTATGTTTTCCATTACCTGACTGTGCATGTAGAGTAAGAAGGGCTGTGTATTGACAAGAACGTAGTGATTATGATACATAACACAATACAGGGGTTATGATTCAGTATATTGTGCAGTGCAAAAAAAACAAAAGCTTAGCAAGTGAAATTATTAATCAAAATTCAATGCAATAATAAGACTTTTTGTTTTACTAAACACTGAAATTATACAAGTAGTTAGAATATTTTAGGAATAATGATCTTAATCTGTCTCACTTAAAACCTTATTTTAAGTAACAAATCAAAATGTTAAAAGTCAAGTTATTCTGATCATTGTGTCCACATTTATGCCACATTAAGCCACATTTATGCTTGGTTGAAGTATTACTTTACTTATTTGAGACTTTGTAATTTCTTATTTTAATAAATGTTACAAAAAAAATATGCTTACCCCACTGGCATATAATTTACATATATTTTGATTGGATCAGTGGAACAGGTACGCAGAAAGTAAGAAAAAGTAGTGCCATACTAGGTAAAAAGTATATATATATATATATATATATATATATATATATATACACACACACAGTTCTGGAAAAACATAAGAGACCATTAATTGATGATGTTTTTACCAAATTAAAAACCTCTGGAATATAATCAAGAGGATGATGGACTGCTTGAAATTTTGCACCAGGAGTGGCATAGAGTTATCAAAAAGCAGTGTGTAAGACTGGTGGAGGAGAACAGGATGCCAAGATGCATGAAAACTGATTAAAAACCAGGGTTATTCCACCAAATATTGAGTTCTGAACTCTTAAAACTTTATGAATATGAACTATTCATATTGCAGAAACTAGAAGCTCTGCATCTTTTTTGTTTTTTTCAGCCATTTTTCATTTTTTGCAAATAAATGCTCTAAATGACAATATCTTTATTTGGAATTTGGGATAAATGTTGCCCGTAGTTTATAGAATAAAACAACAATGTTCATTTTACTCAAACATCTACCTATATATATATATATATATATATATATATATAGTGGTGGGGTTGAGCAGCAAAGTGCCTCTCTGAAATGTGTTTTCATAAGGTGCTATGTCTGGCAATACGATACAATACGACATTGATACTTCCTTACACCTCTAATACAATGATAGATAATCACAGAGTCAAACTCACTAGACTTACAACATGTGACTGAATTAAGCTATATATTTATTATTCTATCTATCTATATTGTTCAGTGTAGGCCTCAGCCCAGCTGCCTTCCCAAAGGGCATTATGAGCAGATGTAGCAGGCAGGAAGTCAGAACGAGTGGAGGGAAAAAAAGCTGCGTTCTGCAAAAAAAAAAAAAGAGTCCAGAAAATTGTGCAGCACTTGATGAGTCATCAAGCCAGCAGTGCCACATACAGCATTTCATCTCCCAATGTAAATACGGTCCTCTGACAAATAGTTCTCATTAGCTTGCAATTAATATACACAAAAACAAATCTGAAATGCATCTCAGCCAGAGGCTGCAATGTAAAATGTGGATCTGCTAGATATTTAACTGTTCTTTTGTTTATCAGACAAACTTTACATTAATTATTAAATAGGATTATAAAATATTTATTAAACTAAATATTTTGATCCACATTTAGAGCATTTGTGCTGCTCCATTAGGAATGAAATTTAGACACAACATAAGGAACAACGTTTGTAATTTATTACAAATACACATTAAGAATTGTTAAGACTTTTGCATGACAGTGACGATCCTTTCTTATAATGATGTATACCATTGTCCTCGTAAACTGTACAAATTCCAAATAAGGAACTATTGATGAATGTCAGAATCTTCATGAAAACTGCACTATATTGCCAAAAGTATTCGTTCACCCATCCAAATCATTGAATTGGATTGGACCATCAAACAATGGAAACATGTTTTGTAGTCAGAAAGAAATGAATGCTTAGTGCTCCAGATAAAAGACCAAAAAGGACCATCCAGACTGTTATCAGCAATAAGTCTAAAGCCAGGGTCTTTTATGGTATGATCTTGTGTGAATAGTCATATGCTGCCCTCAAGACAACATGTTCTTTGGCAGTGATGTCAACAAGACAATGCACAACCACATGCAGCACACATTTCAAAGGCATGGCTGCAGAAGAAGTGGGTATGACTACTAGACTGCCTTTCCTGCCTTTCCTTTTGAAATGAAAAATGTGACAGGAACAACCCTGTAGTGTTGAACACCCTAAGATAAGATGTGTTTGCAAAAAGAATGGGACAAAATAACACCTGAAACACTTAATCGCTTGGTATCCTTGATGGGGGAACCCATCGTCCTCTAGCTGGAAAACTGGATTTCAAAGCGAATAATAAAAAAAAA
Source organism: Astyanax mexicanus (assembly GCF_023375975.1). NCBI lineage: Eukaryota > Metazoa > Chordata > Actinopteri > Characiformes > Acestrorhamphidae > Astyanax > Astyanax mexicanus. Next base: position 39,084,086 of record NC_064417.1, on the reverse strand, counting down.
AAAAACAGAAAACAGTCACATTCCCCTTTTTCGGCACTTTATCATGACAGTAATTTGGAATGCTAGCAAGCAGTCTGATACATAACAAGTCATAATAATTGAGAGAAGGCCATTTCTAGGAAGACACGGTGCGACATGTTACTTCACACTGTCAGCTGAACGCGTTCCTAAACACTAGCTCTGTGGACGTGTTATGCACTGGTGTGTCAGCTCGTTTCTTGGCCTTTAAAACAGGCAGAAAGCTCTGACTCCTTTCTTCTCTCCAAATTACCAAGCAAACCCTCGTTCACGCTGACAGGCCCAATTTCGTCCGCCGTGGCTCTGAGAGTGAAAGTGACATTACTTAACATCAGAGGCTCCATTCAAACTGCAAACAGCCCAATAAAGCTAGAGGTAAACACAGCTCGCAGACCTCTCTCATGTTCCCCCGCCGATTATTGGCCGGTTGGTTCGTTTGGTTGTTTGATCAGTTCTCCATGGAGCTACTCTGCAGAAAGAGCTTCACGGCTCTGTTGTAGCTGTCACGTCCAGTGCCATCAGGGTGATCTCACCAGGATGCAGGCCGGAGTCTCTCCGCTAATTATAGTGAGTGCTTTGTTGTGCACTCCACGCCGCACTGCGAGATGGTCTCTCAGTGGTCCTGACGTTCACATCAATAGCAGTTTGAGGATGATGGATTTTCAGTGCCAGCAACACAGGCCTCTGCTTGATTATAAAATTCGCCACGTCCTGTGATGCAAGAGCTGCATGTAGAAGATCCGACACGAGCAGGCAGAGCGGAGGGGGAAAAAAAAACTCGAACCCCTGGGTTTCAGGCAATTTTAGTAGTCCGAAGCCGGATGACAGCGTCATTCTTCATGTCCAAAGAATAGCTCTCAGAGGCTTTGTGTCAATGACTAATCCTTCATTAGTGAAATGATGTTCTCATTAGTTCCTTTGTTCACCTAGAGGCAAAAGACAAAGTTTGGGGACTGCAATATATCTTACATTTTCGAATACCAAGGAAATGACTGTGCTTTTCTTTTCGAAACAAGACATGGAGAGAGAGCAGCAGTGAAGTAAACATTATGTGGCAAGCCAGCGCCTCAAAGAAGATAGGAGAAGGGCGGGTGGTGGGGGGTAGTAGCGGATAGCTCCTAGAACACGGAGGCGTGTATTTTATGGTTTCATTTCGTCTGGGACAGGCTTCTGTTGCAGGCCTTATCCTGCTCCTGATCGTGATGAGTGGTGATATATGGCGTGGCAAGATTAATACAATTTACTCAACAGCTTTGCCGTAGAGCCTGTTATCAATATCAAGGACCTAGCCTGAATTATTCTTTTATCATCTCGGGCATCTATGCCCGCATTAGTTTTGCGGCCAAGGCTAGACTGCAGGGAGGAGGGGGGAAAAAAAAGCATCTGTACGAGATGCTGCCGAGGTGAGGGATGCTAACGCTCAGACAGGCAGTGAGTAAGAGTTTGGAGACATATTGTGAGTTTGCAGTCTGAACAGTCATCCAAACTAACGGCCTGTGGCTGCATGCGAACTAATATAGAGCTAGACTACAGGTTGTAGTGCAGCTAAATTTAAAGCAAATGTACTCAAAATGTCACACGTATCAGCCTACCCATGTTTACTGCCCCCTGAACTTTCTAAATCTGGAGCCGGATGATGTTGCGCGAATTGTGGTATATTTAGGGCGCCAGCAGAATGGCTTGTATTGTAAGTGAGTTTCAAGTTAATAGTTTTTTTTTATTCTAAACAGGGTCATATTTTATGAGTCCCATAGTAGTCATTTACATATCTGTGTAAGACAGGGTAAAGACTTCACCATTTTTAATGTAAAAACAAGAAGATCTCAGCAAGGTTTGCTCGTTTTTGCAATAGAAGTTTGGAAAAAGGTGGCTAAAAATTGGCTTGTGATGAAGCAAAAGGCATGTGGTGCGAATGGGTATTTGTGCTAGGCTTAAAGCTAATGCAAGCCTTTTATCATTTCTTTTGTCTTTAATCCTTCAAATACAAAATAAGTTATATCACAGATGGCTACTAAATTGAGCTAAACACATCAGAATGGCTTAGAAGTCTTGTTTTTTGTTGTTGTTTTTTTTTACCAGTAAGCCACAACCAGTGAAGTGAGTGGGTGCAAGGCTAAAAGTTAGCCAGCTACAATCTCTTTAGTTCGCTAACAGCATATCACACTGAGAGGACAGCAACATTATAATCAGGTAAGATGTATTGCTAACAGATGCACACACTGCCTAGCGTTGAGTCAGAAAGAGAGAGGGAAGGTCTTTCTACCTACCCAGTCAGAGTGAGGTCAGTTATTCTCTCAGATCTGGATCTTCAGGCTTTTTAATTGGGTCTACTACTATGTCTGTGTATTGTTCACATTGATTTTTCATTCAATTGGGCAACATGTATCAAAAATAGTTACATTTGTTTTTAAAGTTGACAGTACTTCTAATTTTATTACAATCCCTGGCCATGACTAAGCATTGATGTCTTAGCATTTATGAGGTACAGTAGGACTACTCACAGCTACAGTGATTTTCACCTAATTATAATACAACACATTTTGCAAGGCATATAATAATGACTAGTTTTATGAATCTGGCCCCTTGTGTCATACATATGCACATTGTTAATTAGTTAATTCAGTGAACCAGTATATCCTAACAAAAGACACACAAGCCCAAAAAGAGTTAAGTATAGCACTGCTTTACTTTAGAGCCAAATTATATAAGGTCAACAATGTCTTTGCTAAAGTTTGCTAAATATATATCTGGTATTTTTGTTGAGCAGCGCTAATCTGTATTTTCAACCCACAGTGCTGGAGGAGCAGTGAGGTTCTTCTTAAAGACCATGTAGCGTGGGCTACATCTCAGGGCCTATTAAGCCGAATTCAGGCAAACCACACTCACCCCACTGTGTCTCCCCTCGGCTAAAGCACTAATGATTATACATAGACTGCTCAGAGCTTTTAGGAACATTTGTGTGCTAATGATTCCTCAGCAAGCAGATATACCACAGACATTTATTTCCCGCTACAGTAGAGCAGCCAGTGCTGTAGATACAATGCTGTTTTGACATGCTTTACAAAGCAGATGGCCAGTTTAAAATAATCAGACACTGTGTTTACTGCATTGATGGGTTAAAGGGTTAAAATCTGTGCTTGTCTTGTCTCTATATATGTTTTATATTTATGATTCTATAGAATATATATACCCGGTCATTGAACAGATCAAATCAAATCAACGTAAAACTGTCAACAGTCACTTTACTGTAACAACATTTCAGTCTGATGTTTATTTATTATCACCTTTGCATCCTGAATTAATATTAAAACAATATTAATATTTTACAAAAAATAACAGAACACCAACACTACTTCAATCCCATTTAAACTCTTAAAAAATATATACAAAATAGAACAATTACAAAGAAAAGAGACTTTAAAAAAAATGTTTCTATTTAAATTTTTGGGTACAAATGTTAAAATCAAAGTAAATATTGCACGAAAAAGACATAAATTTACATAAATACAAATAAAACATATTCCTCTTTCTGTATCCTGCTACGTTTTAAAGGCTTCAAAAAAGTGGCAAGACTGGAGCAATGCTAGCTAGCTAGCTGTAAAAGCTTAGCAATGTGAAAAAAGCTTAAAGTAAAAAAAAAAATTAAAAGCTAGCTAGAACTAGCAAGCTAACTTATTATATGCTAACATTACATACAACATAATGTTAGCTAGCTAGCACCCCATGCAAATGCTGACAAAAAAACTATCTAGGCAGCTAACATTTTTAGTCACAGTCTTGCTTTTCTATAATAATGCAAAGATTAGATAACCCTTCAAAATAATTATTATTTGGTTAGATTCAGTAAAATATGGGTAGCAACCCTGAAAATAAACATTTTCAGTGCTATATGTTACAAGGTACATTTTCTCTTTACCTCAGAGTCAGCAGCCTGTAAGTGTTTATGGAAACCAGATTGAGCTTGGTTGTCACATGATCTTCTTCTCAGCTAGAACTGATATTGCTGGTAATGTTAGAAACAAGAGATTTTAATTATTTTTTACTGTTAAATCAACACAGTAGCCTACTGATATTAAACTTTAATGGATCAAAACTAATAATGTAAAAACATCACTTTGTTATCCTAGATGATTACTAAGACATACAATGGAACTATACCATGACACACCCTAGTGAGAATATTCCTGTCTACCTAGTTTAACACTCAGAAGTAGCTGTGAATCAGGATTTTCAGTGCGCTTTCTCCCATTTTTGAGGCACACTGGAAATTTTCGAGGCTTAGCAGCTATTCTTCAGCTCTGCTATGCTTTTTGTTTGTCAAACAGGCAAGTCTCATTTGCCCACAAAATCAAATTACCTGTGTCACTGGAAATGCTAACGTGTACACGTGTGAGTCAGGGATTTGTGCTGGAGGTGCACACAGTGTGAGGATTTTTCTATTAAATAATTCAGCTCTTATACAGAGCAGTGGGCATCAGATTTGTCAGCTGTAGTCCAGGCTGTGAAATAGTACACTTTAAACCCCTTAAACTGCCCATTTGTGGAGCCATATTTTAAATCCTCATTCCCATAAGCGTCAGTATATAGCCCCATAGCATATTAGTGTCTAGAAGTTGCCAAATAAATGATATTTACACAGTTTGAATTATGAAAAGCTGTTATATGTAAAATCTCTCTTCTGATTGGATGAAAACATTAGAACGAATGGGTGATGCTGTAGACTAAATAGATAGACTCAAAATGGGGCTTCATGTTTTTTTTATTTTCAAGTTTTACTAAGGAAACATATATATATCATTATATATTGATATGATACATGATACAGGACCTGCCATTTTGAAACAGACCCATGTTAAATTAAAAGCATTACAACATAATGTTTGCTAGCTAGCACCCGATGCAAATGCCAACAACAAACTCAGCTAGGCAGCTAAAATGATCAGTCACAGTTTAGTTTTTTTTCCATATTAATGCAAAGATAATTTAAATAACCTTTTAAATGATTAATATTGCGTTAGATTCAGTAAAATATGGGTAACAACCCTGAAAATGAACATTTTCAGTGCTATATTCACATATAAGGTACATTTTCACTTTACCTCAGAGTCAGCAGCCTGTAAGTGTTTATAAAAACCAGATTGAGATTGGTTGTCACATGACCTCCTTCTCAGCTATAACTGATATTGCTGTTAATGTTAGGAACAAGAGATTTTAGTTATTGTTCACTGTTAAGCCAACACAGTACTGATATTAAACTTTAATGTATAAAAATAATTATGTATGATACATGATACAGGACCTGCCATTTTGAAACAGACCCATGTTATAAATTCCTCTTATTATTTATAGACCTCTCATCCTGCATTGACAGTTTCTAACTGGCTGAAACACATTTAACAGTGCCCCTCCTTTTTGACGTCAGTACAAATAGCTTCCACGAAAGCAGCCACAGACTGGAGAGATGTTGCAATCAATACAGCGATGGAATAGCATTCAGGATGAGCTGTCAAACTTACAAATACTAGCCCACAGCAAAGGTTTTGAAGTGATAAGCTACAAGTGAATGTTCAGTTTTGCCAAGCTGCATTATTATACTGTATATATTTTTTCAGGCACTAAAAAGACTAACATGATCCACACAAAAAGACTAGTGGAGTGAAAGTGGGGTTATAGGGCTGATATAGCACAGGCCAGCATACACTGAGGAGAAACATGCCCTACAGCCTAAAGAGTTTCTGGGGCTGACTGATATGTGCAGGTTACTGGTTTTATATATTGGTATTGTGGTCAGGTACACACATACTGTCTGGACACCTCTGGTCATATTGCATGTGATATTGATTTTCTGAGTAAAAATAAGTGCAGGAGTTTTTAAAAGCAGCAGTCCTCCAGGTTTTTTTTTCTTTTACATGTTCTGTTAAAGTAGTATTTCTGAATGGAAAGGACAAAATTTTCCTAAAAATATATTAATTCTAAAAATAAAATTAAAGACAGGAGTTGTTTTGACAATTAAAGCTTTTCTGACTGCAGAACTGCTAATAGTGCTGATACAAGAGCTACTGTGTAACACGAAATCAGGTTTAACCTGCGCATCTTCACGCCTTGATAAGCAAAGAAATATATAGAACTAGAACTGAGGAGAGCTGGCGAGTGTAAGAAGGGTGTAAGAGTCCTTGCTAAAATCACACTGAAAGGCGTTTACACCACAATGCACGATTTAAAAGTACTTTTCTGTATGCTTGGTGCAACTGCACATTCTCACTAGACAGAAGGAGTGGAACAGAATTTCAATATTGCGATACATAACATTACTGGATACCAGTATGTTACAGAATAGACTTTAAGGTACTGTTACTGGTCTATAAATGTGTTAATGGTGCAGGACCAGCATATTTATCTGATGTGCTCCAGCAGTATGAGCCGAGCAGAACTCTCAGATCATCAGGAACTGCTCAGTTAGAGCTGCCTAAAGTAAAAACTAAACACGGAGAGGCAGCGTTTAGCTACTACGCTGCTCTTAAATGGAACCAGTTAACAGAGAGCATTAGAAGAGCTCCAACACTAAACATGTTTAAATCCAGACTGAAAACCTACATGTTTGATCAGGCCTTTAGCTCAGCTTAAAACACTGCAGCTCCGCCCACTTTTATTCTGTAACGGCACTTTTATATTATGTTTTATTCATGCTTTATTCTTATTAATTCCTTGTTGTTCTTTTACATGTTTTTAATTTAATTCTCTTTGTTTTAATCATGTTTTAATCAATCATGCTTTATTCTTATTTTAGTTTTATTTCCATTTTTACTGTTAATCTTTTACGTTTTTTTTATTTTTATTTTTTTATTTGATTTCTCTGTGTATTTTCTCATTTGTAAAGCACTTTGAATGACCGTTGTGTATGAAAGGTGCTATATAAATAAACTTGCCTTGCCTTGCCTTGCCTTACATCATATTGTTTTAATTTGCGATACATTGATATGTGAGGTCGAATACAGATATTTTTATTGAAACATACTGTATGTAGCCACTCACCCCAATCTACCAATTCTGCTTCATTAATCCATATGGTGGTGCTAAAATTATTACAAGATTCCTGGTATTTGTTTATATAGGAGTATTTTGTCCTCTTAAGTAATACCACAGATGCTGTAAAGTAGCACAGAGAATTGTGTTGCGATATATATCAAGGTTCACAGTATTGTGATATTATTGTTAACATGGACAATGTATCAATATAATATCATATCATGAAATGCTCTGTGATTCCCACCGCACTAAAAAGATTTTTATTATTTCTTACTGCATGCTTTGAATTCAGTATGTTCAATTCAGTGAATACATATAAATTGTGCCCAAACATTTATAGGATAATGTCATATTTGGCTTTCTTTTTTAGATTTCTATGATCTATAAACAATTCAAGATAGAATGTAGTTTAATGTAGATAGTATGTAGTTTTCTTCACTGCAATAGCTGGAGTTGCACAGCTCAAGGCAGTGGTGGGTTCAATCCTTCCTCTAGCTTGTGTCCAGGTGGGTTTTTTCCAGGTGCTCCAGAAACACATGGAGAGTGCATTTGTGATTCACTAAATTGCTCCTGGGTGTAAGTGTGTGAGTGTGTGAGTGAATAGGGTGTGTGTGGTATACTGCCACAGGGCATTCCTGCTATGTGGCAAACGATTTTGATTGGTTCTGGACCTTCAGTAACCCAGACTAAGATGAAGTGGATAATTTTATGCATTTTTCTTTATTAAACAACTACAAACTAATTTCAGTTTTTCAGTACATTATTATCGAAAACAGTGTATGAAAACCTTGTTTAAAAAAAGTTCTCTTTAGTCACAAACCTTTTTCAAAGATCCTTTTAGTACAGTCAAGAAATATGTTTTTGGAACTGGACTAATAGCACCACAGAAGTGCTATTCCAGCAGGCCCATGCTAGTCTGCATACTGCTGCTGTTTTAAGAGCTTGCTTTGAAGACACATGCACTAGACCTATCCGCGACTGACCTATCCACTATGAGACACACAATCAACACCCCACCGCTTTAATATTCGAGCTGCATGGGATAGATATACGCAGGACACTATTAGGAACCTCTATAACTCCATGCTCAGATATCTTGCATGTTGCATTACGCACTACTTCTGTATGTGTAGCTCAATAAGTATGACTAAGAGTTGCCCACATCAGTGTATGTTTTTAATAATTGATTGATTGGTTCCTTGTAACATTCATCTTCTTTCTGAAGGCACCAAGGTCTTCATCAGGAACAACCTTGATTTTCTGACATGACTAATGACAATAACCATTGTATCTGAGTGCTTCCCATTCAACTGACATTGAAGGGGTGTGGCTTGTGTTATGCACAAATGCATGCATTGTACTGTTTTTGTAAAGTTCCTTTACAAATTCTAAACATTTTAAGGACTTATTTTATTACAAACTTGGCACAGTTTTTTTTTTTTGTGTCACTCTGTATAGAGCACATATTTGTATTAACACATAACAAATACAGTAGTATGTCGATAAATAAATGGAATCTTGACCTCATGATTAAAAACCATTTAAAAGCTGCAAACATACGTCTGCATTATTAGAGCCCTCATGCTTCACCCTCTGGTTAGATGTATCTCTTGGCTGCAGACCAGCACACATGCCCTAAAGGTGACTGATAACTTAATTAGACAGGCGCATGGGGCTAAGCAACATGCTTTATTTCTCACTTAGATGAAGTCTAATCAAATTAATCAACATGTGTTTGTCATAATGGAGGGAAAGCCTTGCAACTAACAGCTTTTTAACAGCCTTTGAGCTGTGAATATAAGGCACACCATTTCCTCTTAGTAGAATTACCGGGATTAGAGTCATTGGGGACAAAGCAAAAGCGCTGAGTGTTACTCCCCAATCATTCCAAAAAAATTCTACTTAAGGACTTCAATTAATATGCAAATGAAGCAGCAACAGTGCTGAGTACAGTCATGCTGCAGTGATATCTTTACCAATCAAATCAAACAGCACTGCAGCCGAGGGGGTGCACCCTAAAACATTGGGTTTTTTAGAACACACATTTTAAAGAACACAACTTTGTAAAGGAAATGTAATGGAAATGGGTTACAGTGCACACATTACGCTATGGGATTTGTAAATCCACAAGGCAGGGAGAGAGAGGGAAAGATTTGCACATGCTCCTCTGTAAAATTCATATATTATATTTTATGTCTCTAAACTGTCACGCTGCCTCGTTCTCCTTCCACATTACCGGACTCCATTTCCCAGAATCCTGTTGATTATGACACCAACAGTATCCGTTCTACTTCACCCAATCACATTTCGCTCCGACGCTCTGATTCCCCGGTGTTCTGAGTTAGTTCCGGTTCATACCCATCTAGCTCCGGTATTTAAGTCTGCAGTTTGTAAACAAACACCGCGAGGTATTGTTAACTGATGTTGCATACTAAGCGTTCTCCTATCGTTTCTCGTTTTGGCTTTATGATTACGACTCTGTTTTTGGATTATTGGTTTATGTCTTTTGTCTTGCCCTTATTGGATTTATTGCATGGTTGGACTGATACTCGGTTACGAACTCGGACTGTACTTTCGACTACGTCTTGGTTTTTCGGTGAGATCTTTGTTTGCCTGGCTTTACTGTTTCTTGTTATACTGCCTGTTAATAAACCTGTTTGCTTATTTTACTCGGCTTGCGTCACTCCTCACTACCTGGCGTTACATAATACCTCGCCGCTAGTGATGGCCGAGTTAAATAATCTTCAACAGGCAGTCGGTAACCAGGGGAGGGTTCTCGAACAGCATAGCCAGTTGTTCGAGAGCTTTGCTAACACCGTTACCACTCTTACTACTCAGCAGTCTGAGCAGCACTCTCAGTTAGCTCGGATCACTACGAGCCTCCAAGATATTGCTAATCAGCTTGCTCAGCTGAGAGTAGCCACGCCAGCTAGCTTAGCCTCCGCTAACCAGGCCTCTGTTAGCTCTCCAGCTAGCGCTCCCAGCTATCCTTCGGCGGCTGCTTTTCCGGTAAGCAAACCCGATAAATATGATGGCTCTCCGGATTTGTGCAGAGGTTTCCTTTTGCAAATGTCACTGTTTTTTGCCAATTCTCTTGTGAGCGTCGATGCAGCGCGTATTTCATTTTTTATATCGCGCCTTACCGGTAGAGCTTTGGATTGGGCTACTGCTATCTGGCCTAGCATTGAGCATAGCACCTACGAACACTTTCTCAGTGAGTTTAAGCTGGTTTTTGATCACCCTCATCACGGACAATCTCAGGGGGAGTTATTAGTCCAGTTACGTCAGGGAAATCGGTCTGTTTCTGATTATGCTCTGGAATTTCGCACTCTGGCTGCGGGTAGTGGTTGGAATGAACCGGCGCTACGAGTGATGTTTCGTAACGGACTCAGGGCAGATGTGCTATCCGAATTAGCATGCAAAGACGACGGATTACCCCTTGATGAACTAATCTCGCTAGCCATTAGACTGGATCAGCTTAAACAAAGCTCTGTACCTGGTCGTAGAGCTGGTATCCCTACTCCTCATCTCGCTACGCCCCGAGCATCTGGATATACTCCTCGGTCCACTTTCAGGGAGGAAGAACCCATGCAAGTGGATGCTACCCGTCTATCGAGTGAAGAGAAGAGGCGACGACTTCAGGCTGGATTATGCTTTTACTGTGGAAGAGCGGGGCACATGTTACGCGAGTGTCGGAGCTGCCCTCCCCGAGTACAGCGAAAACAGTCGTCAGGCTCGTCCAACGGTGGGCAATCCCATGGTTACCATGGCAACCCGGACCGTCCATATGAGCCACCTGCTTCTGACTCGGGAAAGCGTGTGGAGGGGGTTCCACACGCTAAGAGGGTAAGCCGACTAAGCTCTGACATGTTTTCACGATCATTTATTATATCAGTTATTCTGTTCTGCCAGTCCTCTTCCTGTGTTTTTCCAGCTCTGATTGATTCCGGTGCTGAGGGGAACTTTATTAATGAGGAGCTGGCCAGAAGTCTCCAGATCCAGTTCGAGTGCCTGGAGAATCCAATGAGGCTGTCAGCGGTGGATGGGACCCCAGTAGGACAAGGAGCCGTATCCCACATCACCACACCAGTCAAACTGAACGTCAGCGCCCTGCATTCTGAGGAGACCAGGTTTTTTGTAATGAAGGACACTAGCTATCAGATTATTTTAGGACTTCCTTGGTTGAAAAAACACAACCCTCTGATTTCTTGGTCTAATTGTGAAATCATTTCTTGGTCTCCTTACTGTCATGATCACTGTATTACTGGTCCTAAATTGTTGATTCAGGCTACTACTGTAGAGAGCCCAGGTCAGGAATCACTTACACAGATTCCTTCCGATTATGCAGATTTATCTGAAGTATTTAGCAAATCTCGTGCCACTCAACTTCCCCCACATCGTTCTTATGACTGTGCAATTGAACTTATTAATAACCAGATACCTCCTAAATCACGCATTTACCCATTAACTCAGGTTGAGGAATGCGCTATGGAGGGATACGTTCAGGAAGCTCTAGCTCAGGGGTTTATTCGTCCTTCCACCTCTCCCGTGGCTGCATCCTTCTTCTTTGTTAAGAAGAAGGATGGAGGTCTTCGCCCCTGTATCGATTATCGCCAACTCAATGCTGTTACCAAGACATATCCGTACCCACTGCCTCTAGTTCCGGTGGCTCTTGAACAATTACGTGGAGCCTCCTTATTCACTAAGTTAGACCTCCGTAGTGCCTATAATTTGGTAAGAATCAGAGAGGGTGATGAGTGGAAAACTGCCTTTTCGACCACCAGGGGGCACTATGAGTATTTAGTTATGCCTTTTGGTCTCAAGAATGCCCCTTCCGTTTTTCAATCCTTCATTAATGACGTACTCCGTGATATGTTAGGACGATTTGTCATAGTATATATTGACGATATCCTTATTTACTCACCTGATCTACATACTCATGTCTCTCATGTACGCGCTGTACTTACTCGATTACTGCAGAATCAGCTTTTCGTCAAAGCAGAGAAATGCGAGTTTCATATGTCTACTATTTCCTTTTTAGGATATGTGATCAGTACTACTGGTATAACTATGGATGATAGGAAGGTTCAAGCTGTTGCTAATTGGCCTCGTCCCAAATCAGTCAAGGAATTACAGAGATTTCTGGGTTTTGCTAACTTTTATCGTAGATTTATACGTAATTATAGTTCAGTAGCTGCCCCACTTACAAACTTGCTAAGAGGTAATGCCCGAAAATTGGTTTGGTCAGAAGAAGCATCTGTTGCATTCTCTTCTCTCAAGGAAGTGTTTATTACGGCCCCTTTATTGAAACACCCCGAGCCTAAGGAACCTTTTGTAGTCGAAGTTGATGCGTCCAGTGTAGGGGTTGGAGCCGTACTCTCCCAACATTTCGGTTCCCCCAGTAAGATGCACCCGGTGGCTTATTTCTCTCATAAGCTCTCCCCAGCTGAACGTAATTATGGAATTGGCGATCGTGAGCTTTTGGCTATTAAGCTAGCTTTAGAGGAGTGGAGACATTGGTTGGAGGGATCATTACATCCCTTTGTAGTAATCACTGACCACAAGAATTTGGAGTATTTAAGATCCATGAAATGTTTAAATTCACGTCAGGCTCGTTGGTCGGTTTTCTTTGCACGTTTTGATTTCGTTATCACCTATCGACCAGGTTCCAGAAACACCAAGGCAGATGCTCTCTCTAGAATTTACGAGGACGAGAGTTTAGAAAGCTCAGAACCCTCTACTATTCTGAAACCAGGCATTGTGGTAGCTCCCATCCGATGGGAGATCTCAGAAGAAATTGATCGGATTAACTCCACTTCACAGCCCCCTGCACAGTGTCCCTCAGATAAAACCTATGTACCTGACCAGTGTAGAGATAGACTTATCACATGGGCCCACACTTCTCTCACTTCAGGACATCCTGGTGAGACTCGAACACATGAATTATTGGAGAATCATTTTTGGTGGGAAAACATGCGCTCGGACATTCATGACTTTGTTGCGTCTTGTACTATTTGTGCTCAGTGTAAAACTCCTCGTACTCTCCCCGCTGGCAAATTAGTGCCATTGCCCGTACCTGCTCGACCCTGGTCCCATCTTGCAGTTGATTTTGTTACAGACCTCCCTGAATCTATGGGTCAGACAGTGATCATGACAGTCATAGATCGATTCTCTCGCGGTGTGAGATTCATTCCTTTTTGTAAAATGCCCGTTGCCTTAGAAACTGCTGAAGCTTTGTTTAATCATGTGTTTCGTGTGTTTGGTATCCCGGAGGATATTGTTTCCGACCGCGGTCCTCAATTCATTTCTCAAGTCTGGTCAGCCTTTATGAATAGATTAGGTATTTCTGTTAGTTTATCCTCTGGCTACCATCCTCAAAGTAACGGCCAATGTGAACGAATGAATCAGGAGCTAGGTAAATTTTTGAGAATATATTGTTCTAACAACATTCACGATTGGGCTAAATTCCTTCCTTGGGCCGAACTAGCTCAGAACTCTTTGATCAGTTCCACCACAAAATTGACTCCTTTTCAGTGTTTTTTAGGCTACCAGCCACCCATCATGCCCTGGTCAGCTGAACCCTCCAACATTCCTGCAGTTGATGATTGGATGCGTCGGAGCGAGGAAGTGTGGGAGGAGACTCACAGGCGTATTGAGGCAGTATTACAGCGACAGAAAAGACAGGCTGATCGCCTACGTCGCGAGGCCCCCCTCTATTCTCCTGGAGATCGGGTTTGGCTGTCAACCAGGGATTTCCGGCAACCAGATTCACATAAGAAACTTTCAGCTAAGTACATTGGACCTTTTAAGATTATTAAGAGAATTAATGAAGTCACCTACCGTCTTGATTTGCCTCCTCATTACCGTGTTTGTCCTTCGTTTCATGTATCTTTGTTAAAGCCGGTTATCCCTGGTCCGTTGGATGAGACGTCGCTTGGGTCGCTTCCTCCTCCTTCGGTGGCTGTGGATGGTGATCCAGTCTATGCGGTGGAACGACTGCTGGACTCCAGGCGGAGAGGGGGAGCCCTGGAGTACCTGGTGGACTGGAGGGGTTACGGACCAGAGGAAAGGAGCTGGGTGCCTGCGAGGGATGTTCTGGACCCACTAATGGTGGAGGACTTTCATCGGTCTCATCCGTCTCGTCCGGCTCCACGCCCCAGAGGTCGCCCCAGGAAGAGGTCTCCGGTTCCTCGACGGAGTAGACGTCGTGGTTCAGTTTCTGCCCTTTCTTCCAGCTCCGTCCGCGGCTCCAGGAGAGGTCGTCCAAGGTCCAGGGTTCCCGTCCGTTCCGATCCCGCTTCTGCATTGCCTGTCCAGGACGCCGCTGGGGGGGAGGAGGTGGTTTCCTTGCATCGTCCTCATCCTTCGGCTCCTTCGGACTCTTTGGAGGGGGGAACTGTCACGCTGCCTCGTTCTCCTTCCACATTACCGGACTCCATTTCCCAGAATCCTGTTGATTATGACACCAACAGTATCCGTTCTACTTCACCCAATCACATTTCGCTCCGACGCTCTGATTCCCCGGTGTTCTGAGTTAGTTCCGGTTCATACCCATCTAGCTCCGGTATTTAAGTCTGCAGTTTGTAAACAAACACCGCGAGGTATTGTTAACTGATGTTGCATACTAAGCGTTCTCCTATCGTTTCTCGTTTTGGCTTTATGATTACGACTCTGTTTTTGGATTATTGGTTTATGTCTTTTGTCTTGCCCTTATTGGATTTATTGCATGGTTGGACTGATACTCGGTTACGAACTCGGACTGTACTTTCGACTACGTCTTGGTTTTTCGGTGAGATCTTTGTTTGCCTGGCTTTACTGTTTCTTGTTATACTGCCTGTTAATAAACCTGTTTGCTTATTTTACTCGGCTTGCGTCACTCCTCACTACCTGGCGTTACATAAACTTTCTGTCTGAGTGAGTTTTATGAATGTCTGAGATCTTTTAACATTTAAATAAACAATGAGAAACTGCTCCAAATGAGCAAAGTACTCTCCCTCTTTCTTAAGCTAGTAAACCATGTCCAACATGAAATGTGAGACCCACAATATTATTACTGTGTAAGCTAACCAGTTTATTACGTAACTGGTTAAAGAAAATGTATTTGTCTCATGTGTAGCGAATTAACAACCCACACAAAATTATATATTTTTTATCAATTATTTTGATTAGATTAGACAATCAAATGAATGGAAGACTAAAGTAAGTAGAGTATGACCATGAGGTTCCAGTACAGCACTGTTGCAAGTCAATCAGCAGGAATGAAACTTGGTTAGTAGGCCTGAAATAAGAAGACATCCTTCACTTCCTTTGGGATCAATAGAGTTCAAATCTACCTACCGATCGACTGACTGACCGACCGATCTACCCTTCCTTTGTGAATGATGAATGAATGAAGTATTACACTTAGTCATGCATGTGACGTGACCAAGTATGGCCTTATTGGTAGCATATTTTGCAAAGCATGCTTCAGAGAAGAGTTTAATTCAATTCAATTCAATTCAATTTTATTTATATAGCGCTTTTTACAACAAAGGTTGTCACAAAGCCGCTTTACAGGAAAAACAGGTCCACGCCTCTTATGAGCAGCACCACAGAGATGCCAATTTTATGGTGACACAGTGGCAAGGAAAAACTCCCTTTAAGAGGAAGAAACCTTGGAAGGAACCAAGACTCAGTCCGAGGAACCCATCCTACTTGGGTTGACCCGCTCAGTACAAACAAACAACAAACAAATAACAGAACAAAAACAGTACAGAGAATTAATGTGAACTATGGCTAATATAACAGGTACTAATTTATGAATATAAGAATGTGATGGGCACAAACTATAGAGCTATGGCTAATACAGAAACAGATACTGAGTGTGTTAATGGTAATCAGTGCAGGGTTGCAGAGCCGGAGAAGCGGGCAGTGGAGAGCCAGGCTGGGAACATCAGGAACAGGGCATCTCCATACATGTAAAAGAGATAGATAGAGAAAACAGAAAGGAAAGGAAGAGAAAAAAAGCAGAAGTTAGAAGGGTTGTGAAATAATTCTGATGAGTAGAAGGACAGGGCTGATTCCTGAAAGCTGGAACCACAGACGGACGCATCCAGGAAGACCGGCCGGCCAGGCGTCTCAGCACATGTGAGAAAGATAGAGAGAGAGAACAGAGAGGGGAGGGAAGAGAAAGGGGTTAGAATGGTGGGGTTAGTTTAAAAGCAGTTTAATCAGTTGAAAGTTAACACCTTCCAATTTTTAGCCATGTATCTCATTGGCTCCCTGTAGAAGCTCACATTGCATATAAAACCCTACAACTAGTCTACAAAGCCAAACATGGTCCAGCTCCGCTCTACCTGATAGCACTGGTCAAAACCTGATCTGAACCTAGATCCCTTCGTGCATCAAGTACAGCTCAGCTTGACACACAATGTTTTAGGACATATGGAAGACAAGCAACCAGGTTATTCTGTGTCCTTTTGCTTATACCATGTCTTAATCTTGTTCTTTTTTCTGAAAAGTTCAGTATTCTCTACCGTATTGCATCACTGCAAGCAGTAGGGCTTGTGTGACTCATTTCTTGTAGTATTTGAGATTTGAGTATCTATTTGTGGTCTATCAATACTAGCCTTGAATGTTCCAAGTGAATGAGTAAGCACTCTGGACTCTGGAAACGACTTTAAAGAACAGTTAGGTCTGCTAAATGTCCTACATCTCAATGTAAAAGGAAGGGTTTGAGAGGTTGCATAGTAGGACTAGAGTTAGGGTTAAGGCTAGGGTTTCTAACCTTGCAGAAAGGCTAGGTCTAAGGCTCCGTCATTGTGATAGACCAAGGACATTGTCATGAAGGACCATGGACTAACCTAACAGGCATGACTGCGGACATTTAGCAAGCACTGATGCCTCTTCATTAATCATCCTGTTAGTGCCAGCACTCTTGTCAGACGGCTGCACTACATGCAATTACAAAGCCTGCCCTTAAGACTACATCAACGTTGCTAAAGACTGCAGTGGTGTTGTACCACAATGTCATGGAGCGACATTCTCAGTGACATAGCAGCAGGTCATCTTCAGGGGCAAGTCCTGCTTTTATCTTGGTGGAGATGACCAACAAATCCATGTGTGGAGGCACTGTGGTCAGAGCCAAGATGAATGATGTACTGTCAGGCATCACACATCCAAGTGGTCAACACTCCAATCACTTTGGATGGATTATCACAGGATACCATTAGGAACCTCTACAACTCCAAGCCAAAACATCTCACAAGTTGTGTTAGCAACACTTTAGTGAGATACACTAGTTTTGTATCTGTTCAGTAAATATTGCCCATATCAGTCAACATATTTAATCATTTATAGTTCCTTATGAACAGAATTGCAACCCACCACAATTGTTAACATTTTTTGGACGATGAGTATAATTATTGTATGTCTTGTTTGAGTGGCCAGACAGATTCAAACTGACAGAAAGGCTACAGTGATTCATATTGTACACTACTGTGTACAATATGGATTCCTTAATACCAGTCAGTTATAGCTTAATTGTCATAGCCATTTGATTATTATTGCTGACCATGTGTATCCCTTCATGGCATCAATTTATCTATCTTCTAGACAAAGAATGATACTACCTCATGTAGCACAGATGCTGTCATCTCAAACTGGCTTCATACACCTGAAAAAGAGATCAGTGCTCTTTAGTGACCTTTCCAATCACCAGACCTAAAACCAGTACAACACCATTAGGGTGTTGTAGAATGGAAGAACAGCAGCATGAACATGCTCCTGACCAATCTACAGGAACGGCATAACACAATCATGTTAACATGCATTACAACCTCAAAGACAATTTAAAAAAAAAATCCCATGGTCTGTTCTAGAACCACATACAAAAGCGTTTGAGATGTCAGCGGTTACGGAAGATCAGGAGTTAAACCATGTGTGCAGTGTGGTCATCTTCACAGCTGTATCTTCAGACAGAAAGTCAATTACTGTGTACTCATCACTCTGAAGGTAGAGGGAAGCTGTGAAGGGCCAAGCATCCATAGGATCAGACGTCAGCTACACTATAGGCACCAAAATAAGCCTCGGTTTGTGCCAGTACAATTGTACACACAGTATAAACGGCAAGAGGATGTCCAGCCAGTATACACCGCTGACTAAGCTCAAAGCTTCTATCTGTGCTGTATGGCTTCTATCAGATTCTTCCTCGAAAGCTAAAAAAAAGTGCTGCCCCACAATCTGTCCACTCACCCATGAAGGACTGCAATTCAACATTCTGGACTGCAGGAGGTTTTTGCTATATATGGTAAAACAGACAACCAAACAAATGCGTAGTGCTGGGGAATATGATACATATATCAACATTGCACACACAGATACACTTTTGGTATCATATCTCATTTTGCACAATAGTACCCCAATAATCTATTGGCAGAGCCAATTTGTACCCTAAAAAGCTTATAATTAATTTAGTTTAATTTTTTTATTCATTTATATTTTCATATAAATTTGTATGGTACTTTTTACCCTCTTATGTTTAAGATTATTCACCAAATACTATATATTAATAAGTTGCTATAATTTTTTTAGTATCTACTTTGAATTTCTCAGTATCTACTATGAATTATTCGCAAGGTACTATGGATTTGTCAGTACACACAATATATTATTTAAATATTCACTCTGAATTATTAACTATATATTACAAATGATTGAGTGTTACTTTTTATTTAGTATCTAGTATAAATAATATAGTATCCTCTATTAATTATTAATTATCTGCTAGTAATATAAACTAATATAAATGTGATATTTTTCTAAATAATTAAGTATCAAATTTGAATTGTATAGCAAGCACTATAAATGATACAGTATCCATTATGAGTTGCTTAAACTTCTCTATGAATAATTCAATATCGACTATGAACCATATATCATGCAATATAATTTATTCATTATCCACTATGAGTTATTTAGAATTTACTGTGATTAATTCAGTATTGACTGTGTTATAATATAGCATGCTCTATGAATTATACAGTATCGACTATGAATGATACAGCATGCATCATAAATTACTCTATTATATCTACTATGAATTATTCAGTAATATGGTTCTACCATATCTACCATAATCTACTATAGTTTTTTCAGTATCTACTATGAGGGACATATGATGCACTACTATTTTTATTAGTATCTACTATGAATTATTCTATAATCCTTATCATTTTCAACTTCTGTGACATATTGATTCACATATGGATTGTATACAGGGCTAGAGTTTAAATGGTTAATACGTTTACTTGTATTAGTACTTTTATTACCCTTTGCCAAGAAGCCTTAAGACAGATATGTTGGATTAATTTCACACTCGAATAGTTGTGTTGTGTTTGGATCTGTAATGAAACTCTTCTCTACGTCCCAGTCGACATTTATGGAAGTAAAAAACTGCCGCAGATTGTTTTATTCAACATTTAGCACACTGTGCATCACCACATCCAATTAAACAGCACTAATTATACTCTCTCAGACTCTGAACATCTGAGCACAGGATCAAACCTGCAGTACTGCAGCAGCTACCAGCTCCACACAGATCTGCTGCCTGCTGCCAAGTCCTGGTGAAAAAGGAAAAGAAATAGCTGAGCATAATGAAATGCACTGTGATGATGATGTTATTTTGTTATAGAGCCTAGTTCTATAAAAAGCTGTTTTTAGCATTAAACCATACAGTGTATTCCAGTGTGTGTATGGGAGAGTTTACTGCTGGTGTGGGACTGAATGCTGGGCTTTACTGGACTCTCAGTTGTCTCATTTACCACAGTTTCACACCAGCCTGCCACAAATCTCCACTGCACAATTACTCACTACTCCCTGTATGCACATAAACTCTACCCCCCCCCCTTCTATCTCTTTCTCTCTCTCTCTCCTTCTCTGTGTCTCTCTCCCCTTCCTCTTATTCATTTGCTGTCACTATGTCAAATCACTTCTCTCTCTCTTTCTCTCTCTCTCTCCCTTACACACACAGTTCATGCCCTCCCATGGATAGTTTCTGTCTCTGTCCTCTCTCAAACAATTCATGTCCCCCACCTCCCTCTCTTTCTCTCTCTGTCCACTATCAGTGGCTCTCCTCCCTCTCTCTAATTCTATACTTTTCTCACAAGGTGACTCTTCCCATGCAACTTGAATATTCTCACGCAGTTTCTGCTGATTTTTAGGTAGGGACAAATAGGGGTGTTAACTCTGCATCCATTTCTGCAATCCCACACATTTCCAACCAGGGATAGGTCTATAAATGCATCTGACCATTACATATATAACATCTGTGTCTTCAAGAAAGCTTTTGTGATGGCAGCAGTATGTGGCCAAGCATTTCTTCTGTCGGAATAGATTACTGAGGTGTGCATTCAGAAAAGGTAGGGCCACTGATTGCTGGACCTTGGGCTGTCAAAGTTCCTGTAATAAAGACCAAAGGTCATCTGGAATCTGGAATCATCTGGAATCATCCATCAAGCTGAGAAAACATCTAAGAAGATTGCTTAAACTACTAAAATCGTTCTTATAATTATCGTTATTATAAGCGTCCAACGTATTATTAAAAAGTGAAAGGGCAGAGGAGAAACATGTCTATGAGGAAGGAAAAAAAAGGAAGGAAGAAATAATATTAAATGACCGCTATCAAAAAATAAAAAACTACTAGTTCTACCAGGAAGACTCAAGAGGCAAGCATGCAATAATACAGCTTTAATTACTATAGTATTAAAAATTTATTAGATAATGTATGTAAAGTTAGTCTTTGGCGTAGGCCCCGTTGTCGGCCCAGTTATGCAGCATCTGGACCCTTACAGATCCTGCCACATGTAGGAGGCAGGGGCGGAGCCAAACCCCGGGCAGCAGGCGGGACCAAACTGGAGGCGGTGGGGAAGAAGGAGGGGAAAATGAAACAGCGCCTGCAAGCAGAGAAGGACGTGTAAGGGGAGGTCTTATAAACACAGGTAAAACACAGGTGGTGATTCAGAGATCTCAGAGATTTGTTTAAGAGTGAAAGTAAGAGCATTTCCACACACACAATTGGGACTAAACAGCTGTGTAGCCTAATTAAAACCATTTATCAGTAATGCTAACTGGCATAAACAGTTACAGTTTGCTAGGGAGCATCATGCCTAGTGCCTATTGTACAAGCCTGTGGGGGCAATGGTATGATCTGGGGTTGCTGCAGTTGGTCAGGTCTTGGTTCAGCAACATTATGTGCCCAAATAACGAGGTCAGCTGACTACAGGAACATACAAAATGACTAGTTTATTTAATCAATGGATTTTTTCTTCTCTGATGGCACAGACATATTTCAAGATGACAATGCCAGGATTTATGTGGCGCAGACCGTGAAAGAGTGCAGGGTTCAGGGAGCATGAAATCATCATTTTGACACATGGATTGGCCACCACAGAGTCCAGACCTTAACCCCATTGTATTGAGGATCTTTGGAATGTGCTGAAGAAGACTTTGCACAATGGTTCAAGATCTTTTTAAATTAATTAATCTCTGAACAGAATTAAATGTTGTGACATTGCAGAAGCAAGATGCAAATGCAAAACTAAAGGCAGTCCAACCAAATATTAGTGTGTGTGACATTTTTTTTTTTGCCAGGCAGTGAATATACAGTACACATATAAATACACACACATATATACATGCATATAAATACAACAGAAAATTCTGCATTCAGTGTATCTTGGAGTGGCCACGTTTCTGCTTATTAATCATTCTATCTGTGTGGAGAGTTCTGCGCTGCACCTTCGCAGGTAATTAATCATGCTGTCACAGAGCCGGGTCTGTAATTCTACAGCAGCTTCCTTTTAAAGCCGTAGATTTCGCAGGCGTTTCTGACCAGCCAGCTGCGCCAGCCCTGTTCACAGTAGCTGTAGATACAGTAAGAGCTAAAGCTATACAGTGGTATAGGCTCAATGTAATTATTTACATGGCGTGGAGTCCCAGGAGTAGCAGGTCTAGATGGCACATGTGGGGGTTCGTGGCCCCCCACCATACCACCCTTCCATTCCCCCATCCAGGCAGCTACAGCTTCTGGTAGTCGTGTGGAGGTCGTGTCCTCATACAGCAGCTTTGACAATACGCCTGGAGTAAGTTACTAATTCAGTCTCAGGGCCGCCCCGTCCCTCTCTCTCCCTCTTTCTCTCT
Organism: Astyanax mexicanus; assembly: GCF_023375975.1. NCBI lineage: Eukaryota > Metazoa > Chordata > Actinopteri > Characiformes > Acestrorhamphidae > Astyanax > Astyanax mexicanus. Next base: position 39,061,865 of record NC_064417.1, on the reverse strand, counting down.
CTCTGCCCCATCTCTCTCTTCCTCTGCCCCATCTCTCTCTCTCTCTCTCTCTGTGAATTGTGCAATGTCTTCGTATAATGTGTCCTCACAGCCACTAGGGACAGAGCTAAGACTGCACTTTTTTTTTTTCCTTAAATGCAATTTGTCCAGCTATGAATCTGAGGCTGCAGTGACAGCTTCATCCTGGAGCTGTCACTCTGAACTGCACAATGTCTGGACCCACATGGTGTGAGTTAGTGGGTCATATTTGAATTGGAAAACGCATTTCATCATGACTCTTGGACGGATGTGGGAATTAGAGTCCGGAGAGGGTAAAAATAATCAGGACATTTTAAGTGTTTTCAAGCAAGTTTAATTATAAGTACAGTGCAATTCTTAAAGAGCTCATGTCCTATATACGGACCTGGCACATGATAGGAGGCAGGAACCAGTACTAGTGTATGTTTTGCATTATAAGGCACACTTAAAATCCTTTCATTTTCCCAAAAATCATTAGTGCACCTTAAGTTTGAATTTTACCAGTTAGATTGTAAGAAGCAGTAAATCCACTCTGCTGAAGTGCAGTGTTCAGTTTCAAAAGAGTTTCAGTTTAGTTCTCCAGCAGTATTAGCATTAGCTGCTAAACATGCTAACTCTTTGTTCGTTCAGAGGTGAGTATTATTGGCCTGTACCCTGCTGCTAACCCCAGCTAGCACTGCTGGAGCAGCATTAGCATTAGCTGCTAACCGCCTAACCTCTAGCCTTTTGGCCATACAGGAGATGAGTATATCAGACTGTACCCTGCTGCTAACCTCGGCTAGCACTGTTGGAGCAGCATTAGCATAAGCCGCTAACCACAGCGCTAGCTCTTTTGCTGTTCAGAGATGAGTGTATCGGACTCTAGCCTGCGTGTTTACCATGTTACAACAAGCTACGTGGGATGAACTGCTGCCTAATATCGCCCTGGCTGACCTTAGGGTGGCTCTGATGGGTGGCGGTAGCCGCTAATTCTAAGGCTAATGCTCCAGCGTTAGTGGAATTCTAAAAATCTAAGCTTACTCTAAATAAACAGAAGCGCTTTACTCACCCAAATAAACAGTTTTCAGGAGAGAAATCTGTGTAGATTTACAACCAGCACTCGACTGACTTGTCTGAAATAATTTTTTTTAAGAATTACATTTTGTTTACTTAACTTGACGACACCCCTGTTCCTACTACTATAATCCGGTGTGCCTAATGTATAAAAAATTGTCCAGGAAATAGATGTTTATTGATAATGCACCTTATAATCCGGTGCACCTTATAGTATACTGTCCACATACTGCTAATGTTTTAAGAGCTTGCCTTGAAGACACAGATGCTACGTTATTTTTAGCCACATCACCACATCACCAGATCTATTCCTGATTGAAAATGTGTGAAATATACACGCACAAATTATATTATCAGTGAAATTTGTTTATCGTTTATTGTTCCAGGCAACCTTTATGTACCGTCTGCATAGCATTGCAATCTGAGTCTTCCTTCTGTGTGCAAGTAGGCCTATTTTGTTTTTTGATGATCAGTGTACAGTATACACTATAAAAAAGCACACTATGTTAGACAAACTTGATATGACAAAATGCCAGTAATGACATATGCAAACATAGTGTAATCTGTGCCAATATAATGTAATAGTAAACTGTAAAACAGTATGAAGAGGAATGCGAGTGCTATAGACTGCTGCGGCAGATGTTTGTGAGAATTAATTATGGAAAAAGACGCAGGTAGACATACAAAGTTTCTGGAAAGCTCTTTTGTGCTGTTTTCTCCTCATTATATCTGAACAGGGCAGGAATATATATACCACCCAAACAGCCGAACACCAGGAGCGCTGAAGTGATGTACGATTATTCATTAAGAAAATGTACCTCTGTCTCCACTTACGGGGAGCTTTCTTGTGGAAAAAGGCAGAAATTGCTGGTGAGAGGTTTATGCATGAACAGATTGCGATGCAGGTATTTTGTTGGGTCTGACGCACACACACGCATACAATCCACTTCTGCACACTTTGTTGGCTGTAAAAATTTCCCCTATTTTCTGTTTCCGTTCATCCATGCATTCTCATTAGTTTCATTTATACTATTCATGCATCTCTACGGCTGACACACTGCAACAGTCTACGGATGATTTTTCGCGATTATATCTTTGACGATGGATTACTGCATGCACCATAGATTGTAATGTATCCTCCACTTGCCTTCAGGCAGTAAATATAAATCATCTACAATCAATATCCCCCCATTTCCAGTCCCGCACACTGCAGCAGAACACTACATACATAAACACAGCTCTGCTAGGAGGAGTTAAGGCCTCAGGTTCTGCGTAGATGGAGACTGTAGTAATTGAAGGTTAAACAGTAACACTAGCTGTCTCTCCCTGCTGACCCGAGCCTCTGAGTGGACAGTGGACAAACGAGTGCTCTACTTTCCACTTTATTTTGGTACCACTGCAGTTGCTTCCTGCTGGATTCACTCATAACTCATTCCTCTTTCTCTGGCATTCACAACACTCTTTCTTTAGACTTTAGACTAGGGTTTGGCAAAGTGTTAGTATTTTGCGATAGTAGGAATTTGAAATTGCAATTCTATTTTATGTTTAAAGTGTACTAGACCATTTTTTGCACATAAGAATCCATGCCTAACATTGTTTAATGAGGGTCAATAATATAGTATCAAACTTTATGTAACACACAGTTGAGGCTCCTGGTGGTCCTGTGGGTGGGTAGATGACGCTCTCTCCCCACATCTCTCCCAAGGTGATGTTGCTCAGCACAGGCATCTGTAAGCTGATGTATCAGAGCTGAGTTGCTGCGCTTTCCTCTGACCGTGCTTGCTACCCAGTAATGCTACATCAGCGGCAGTTCAAAAAGAGTATCAAAGGATGTACCACATGTACCGGAGGAGGCATGTACTAGTCCTTACCCTCCTAGTGTTGGGGTATTACTAGTGATAGAGGGAGCCCTGGTGAGTGGGTTAGGTAATTGGCCATCTGAATTTGGAGGAATATTATATACAAAAAAACACAGTTACAGCTCTGGAAAAAATAAGACACCACTTAAAAAAAGATGAGTTTCTTTGATTTTACCAAATAAAAAATCTCTGGAATATAATCAAGAGGAAAATGGATGGTCACAAGCCATCAAACCAAGATGAACTGATGAATTTTTGCACCAGGAGTGGCATAAAGTAATCCGAAAGCAGTGTGTAAGACTGGTGGAGGAGAACATGCCAAGATAAAACTGTGATTAAAAAACAGGGTTATTCTGCCAAATATTGATTTCTGAACTCTAAATGACTATTTTGATTTTGAATTTGGGAGAAATGTTGCCTGTAATTTATAGAATAAAACAACAATGTTACTTTTTCTCAAACACCTATAAATATACCTATACCTATAAATAGCAAAAACAGAGAAACTGATTCAGAAACTGAAGTGGTCTCATTTTTTTCCAGAGCTTTATATTGGGTTAACACACATTTTGTTTAGTTGCTTGGCTTTGGGTTTAATTATGCATGTACCATTGTGAGAAAGGGATATAAAAACTAACTTACTAACTGACTAAAACAGGATACTTTAATTTTGGATTGATGGTTAACAGTTCTACTAGTGTCACCTATACAAATACAAACACTGACTCATTGTTGTAGTCAAGTAACACTTTCAATCACAACACCCCTGCAAAAGAAGGCTGGTGGAAGGATGGTGGTTGGTTGACAGGTGGCCTAGATGGCAAGCAATTGGTTGAAACAACCATCCAACTTGGCATAATGTTGTAGTGTATGTCTTAGAGATATGTCTAACAGTCAATAATCTCTCACCAAGAGGTACACTCCCCAAAAGAAGAGTCTTTTTTTATAGGGGAGTAGGGGAAAGCATTTTTACAGCCTTTAGTGGAATGACCCAGGCCCCTATTGTACATCCTGCGCCATTTAGGAATAAATTAACGCTGATGGCATGGTGGTCTGGAAGTGAGGTGTGTTCAGGTAAGTATCTGCAATGTTTCTATCTTGGCGGTGAGAAATACAGGTGCGTCACTGACTGATTAAAACCCTGACAACAGTAAACGATCAGCCACCTAATCCTATCCTGGCACACTGATTTTGGTTTATTTGGTTTGGTTTATTTTTACGTACACCCAAAACACACTCATGATTAATTAAGAGCACCAATGCGTGCCTTTTGTGTGCTTCCAGACACACAAGGCATATTTTTTGCACCTTCACTTTACCAGACACACTGTCACGCCCTAAATCCAGCTGTGCAATGCGTAATTGACCAATGCGTTATAGATCACTAAAGTAGTAAATATAAATATTTTGTAAACCTGTTATCACCTAAAATTATTTACAAATCTTCCTTAGGCATATCTGCATGCCATATTTTTACAGCAATACTGGGTGAATTAATGTTTTGTCAATTAGTGTATTAATATATTAATTCGTCTTCAGAACCTAATGTTTCCTGTCTCTTCGCCAAAAATTTAAGTGTCAGTCTTGTGAACAAATTAAGTTAAAACACGTAGCTGGGCGAAATTATTATATTTGAAGGGAACTGGTGCAGTAATGTGATAAAAAAGAATATTTCCATTAATCTAAAGAGAATTCTCTTTTATGTACAGAAGATATGTTTATACAAACAGAGATGTGATGGACAAAGGACCTTATATTCCTAATAGCCACACAATACACTCAAGACTGGAAAGTAAACAAGACAGCCACAGAAGCTGAGTTCATTATTATTTTAGAAAGAGACAGAGATAAAGGTGCTGAATAAATTACTGATGTCCTTTATTCCCCCCCAAAAACAGGATCTTATTTACATGACAAAGTTCCAGTACCTTGCTATTTTTCTCTTGACATTTTCAACATTACTTGGAGTTTGAGTTTGAATAATTATTTTGGAATTTTAAAATAGTTACAGCAGGATTGTCTGTTTTCTTTTTGTCCTTCAAATAAATTCAAGTCATCTAATGGTTGAGCAGTGAACTGTCTTAAAACGGGTCTCACATTACAGTAGCCAGTGAACTCCGGTCAAACGAGTGATATTTAACTGACATTTAATGGAGGCACAAATCCCACCGTCACTTTAAATCCAGCCAGAAGCTCCTCTATTTGGTCAGAAACAGTCAAGTCATTGAAATCATTAACTTTCTTGTCTGATATATAGCCAGTGGGGGGATTTAACTCTTTAAGCCATAAAAAAAGTTTATAAAGTAAACTTAAGATCACCTCTGGCTTCATCTTGATTTCACCACACGTTATCCATCTTATCAGCTTTACCAAAAATACAGGAGCACTTTGTAGTTATAAGCTTTAATTTAAATTGTAGTCATTTTAAATAATTTGTATCCTTTATTCATCCTGTTATTTAATGGTCAGAACCTCACAGGATAGACCACCAGAGAGCAGCTATTATTTAGGTGGTAGGTCGTCCTCAACACTACAGTGACACTGAGATGGTGATTGGTGTGTTAAAGTGTGTTGTGCTGGTACGAGTGAATCAGACACAGCAGTGCTGCTGGTGTTCTTAAACACTAAAACTAATACACCACCACCACTATGTACATATTATGTACCTTAGTAAGTATCTTAAATGTAACTGTAGAATCTTTTTGTACCTTTTTCCCCCTTTTTCACTGCGTAAATGTGATGTACCCTCAAAATAACGCAACACATAATAATATCTAAACCACTGGCAACAAAAGTGAGTACCCCCCTAAGTGTCAATAATTAGTTTGGCCACCATTATTTTCCAGCACTGCCTTAACTCTCTTGGGCATGCAGTTCACTAGAGCTTCACAGGTTGCCACTGGGATCCTCTTTCACTCCTCCATGAGAATATCACAGAGCTGGTTAGAGATGTTAGAGACCTTGTGATCCTTCACCTTCGGTTTGAGGATGCCCCACAGATGCTCAATTGGGTTTTGGGCTGGAGACATGCTTGGCCAGTCAATCGCCTTTACCTTTAGCTTTTACTTGTCCTCTTGGAAGTGTGTTTGGAGTCGTTATTTTGTTGGAAAACTGCTACTCAGCCCAGTTTCTGAAGGTGGAGATGAATAATTCTGTTTCTCGCATCTTCAGAGAGTTTTTTTTTTTTGGAATGAAGTGACAAGTTGAATATCCAGTGGCCAGTATGAGAGAATTGTACCTAAAACACCAAATTCAACAGGCCTGCTCCCCATTCACACCTGAGACCATGTTATACTAATGAGTCACATGACATCAGGGAGAAATAATGGCTAATTGGGAACAATTAGGTTATTTTCACCTGGTGTTGGGGAGTCACTTTAGTTGCTAGTGGTTCAGACATTAACAGCTTATTTACACTGTTTTATAGTTAACTGTACACTGGCTACTTTACATTGTATCAAAGTGTCATATTTTCAAGAGTAACTTTTGTGAGATACTTTATATTATATACACAGTTTGGTGAGTAATTGTCAGTGCATGCACCTTTATTTTTTAGGGGTGCGGAAGGTTTAGGTGTGTGTGTGTGAGAGAGACTGAGAGAGAGAGAGAGTCCATGTGTGCTGCAGTGTGGCCCTCTAGCAGATTGCGGCATGCTCCCACATGAGTGGACTAATGAAGAAAATGGAGCGAGGACTGAGCTAGCCGAAAAAGCTGAGGTTCCACCGCTGTGGTTCCGCTAATCTCCCTAGTATTGCTTTCAAAGAAGCACGACAACAACCTTTAAAGGCATCCCCGGTTCGGCAGGCCTCAGCTGCAGCCTGGCCTCGCTCTCCCTCGCTCTCGCTCACTCTCCCTCGCTTTCGCTCTCCACAATGACAAGCCATCTGGCAGCAGCGGAGCATTTTTAATGGCTTCATTATAGGATGGGGATGATGCTTCGGCTGCACAAGCTGTGATGGGAAGGACTGCTCCTGTGCCCATAAAACAAACAGGCAAAGCCAGCGATAAGTCAGAGCGTTGCGTGCGGCTGTGCTAATGATAAGGGCCAGGTAAAAGCAGGAAAGTAATTTTTCATTAACATGGGCGAGGGGCGGCTGTTTGGACGCAGCTTCGGAGTATGTAGTGTGCCCTGTATATTATACAGGCTAATGCTCCAGTGGGAGTGTTGCCACAGACCCCAGAGTGGTGCATGCCGTGCTATCACTCATAACTCTATTTAGGCTGGCACTAACCCATTCAAGCTGCACATGCTCTGCCTCCAACAAGGCAACAAGGCATCAGTGTATTCCCCAGGCAGACGCAGACAATGGGCTACATATCCGAGTGCAGGAGAGTGAGTGCGTGCATGAGTGTGCCACTGTTAAGTGCACTGTACCGGAGGCAAATGTTTACCTGAGACCGTTATGTGTGCGCCTTTCTCCTCTGGTGCCGAGTCATTGGAGAGAAAGGAAAAAAAAGAAAAGAAGAAAACAAACAGAAAAGCTCCTGGTGTTTTATGGACTGTAAACATGCTTACAGATGCACTTGCAAGATGCCACCTGGACTAGTGCTGTATTTTCCCCATTCATTTTTATTAAGGGAATCTGCAGGCACACGTTTCGATGAAGCAACACCTCCACATAAGCCCCTCCTACTGGGCCCGGAACGGACTCTGGCTATTTTCGGCTCTGTCTTCGTAGAGGTCTTGTCATTTTTTCGTCGTCGGCACATTTATTTTGTACAGTGCCAGTCTAAAGTTAAAAAAAAAAATCTAAATTCAGTGTTTGTTTTACTATTTTAAAATGTTCAGCACTGTAGATAAATTCTAAAGTCATCCAAAATATGAAGAAAAACATATAGAATTATTTAGTAAACAAAAAAAATGTGCTAAACATGTTTTTTTTTAAGTAGGAACATCTTGCTTAGATGAAAGTTTTTTTTTTATCTTGGCTGGATTTTCTCAGTCAGCTTTATGAGGTAGAGTCACCTGGAATTTAAGCATTCAGTTAACAGCTGTGCTAAACGTGTTAAGAGTTAAATACTTGATTTTTTTTGCCACTTAATGTGTTTGAGAGCATCAGTTGTAAATACAGTGTGAAATACAGCCCTATTTGAGTAATACTTTGAATTATCCTTTGAAGTATCCTCAAGTGTAATCACAAAGACCATCAAAAACCTTCTGATGAAACTGACTCTTAGTAGGACTGACCCAGGTTTTGGGTTTATTGCTGATAAGGACCAGTCTGGATGGTATTTTTTTTTTTTTTTTTCTAATTTTTCACCATTTTCTCCCCAATTTTGCTCATACAATTACCCGACCCACTCATTAGGACTCCCTCTGTTACTAGTAATGCCCCAACACACCAGAAGGGTGAAGACTAGCACATGCATCCTCTGTTACAAGTGAAGTCAGCCACACTTCTTTTAAACTACTGCTGATGTATCATTGCAGAGTAGCATCACAGCGGTTCCGGTACATCAGCTCACAGATGCACTGTGCTGCAGACATCACCCTTTTAGTGATGTGGGGAGAGCGCCATGTACCCACCCAGAGGGAGTAGGGCCAATTTTGCCAGCAACTGTTGGCAAAGCTGCATGAGAGGGGGTTAGAACCTACGACCTACCTGTCACTGCTCCATCAATGGCCCATACTGTCCTCGTAAGATAGACGCAAGGTGTGCGATTCATGTTCTAAATACAATATATAACCTCAGTGCACGCGGCTGTTATGCAACTCAGACACACAGTATTGCCTCAGGGCTCTGGCCGCCCGTCTGGACAACGCACATTCTCTCACTGTCTTGTATGGGGGCAGGAGGCGGTCACACTGAACAGGACTGTATTCCTTTCTGTGCTCTGATTTTCAGTTTCCCTAGTCTGTCTGTCCTGCCAGCCAGATCAGAAAGCATGCAGTATAGGAACTGTCTATATTTCTCCCTTTGTGAGATACCTAATGAATGTTGAAAGAGAATGTGTGGTTATTTATTTAACATTCTCTGTTCTGTGAAGGTAGAGTGAGGAGTCTAACTATCTGCTCTTCTTCTGCAGCCATGCCACTGTTATGTGTGCAGCATGTGGTTTTGCATTGTCTTGTTAAAACCCTCTTAACAGGTCCGGACCTTTGTCAACTGTCTGCCTGACATTACACCTGTAAATCTTGAGGATTTTTATTTAAGCATTACATAAAAAGTGTTCATGTTTGATAAGGAACATTAAAAGAAAAGTATATTTGTAATTGTAATAGAAAATATAAAAACATAACATAAGTACATTTGCTAATGTCAAATTTATAATGAACTTCCTGAACTTCATTTAAAAATCAATATTTCCCTAAATACAAATCAAACAGTTTGTTGCCTCCAAACCTTTAGTTTCATTATGTTTGTCTAATTTTTATGTCTATTGTCAAACATGCAGAATTTAAGTTTAGTCCTGTTACTGATCTGGAATTATGAATAGGAGTAAAGAGTGAACAGGCAGCTTCTCCAACTGTCCTGTAGGAGATTTTAAAGCCTTCAAAGCTTTCAGAATGTAAATTTTACTGCAGAAAAAAGGGTTTTGTATCATCTAGACCTGTAGCCCGTATACAGGTCAAGGCATTTTAGGGGTTAAAAAATTCATGGACATATCTGGATATGATGTCGTCTTAAAGGCAACATAAATTGAACTAAGACCTCAATGTTCTCTCTTGAATTCAGGGACTACTGGTCCCATGGTTCACTGAAGTGTACTGATACAATGACAGACCCTGGCTTTGTGGGGGGGGGTTTATGGCTGATAAGGGCCAGTCTGGATGATACTTTAACATGTAGAGCTGGTGGGGCTTTTGTGGTTGGTCTAAGTCTAAGTTTAAGTTTAACTGTCGGCTCATCAAGCATGAGGAGATGTAAGGACAAAATGTGAATTCTTTGTAGGCATGTAATCTATTAAGCAAAAAAATATATATTAATGACACAGTTATTACTGTAAATTTAAATTAGCAATAACAAACCGCCCATAGCCTTTTAAAGATTCACATTAACAATCAAAATATTAAACAAGGATTCATTTAGAAATTTAAACATACAACAATGTCCCTTTGCTTCTTTCTACTGTGCACAGTTTGTTCCTTTTTCTTTGTACTTTAGCCATGGATCAACCTGTTCCCCTTTTTTCACGGATATTGGTTGACTCTTGCCGAAGGACTGCCTGTGTTGAAGATAAATGGTCTAGATTTCTGGAAGAATGCAGCAAATAAACTAACTTGGCACCAGAACCCAGCCTGTAGTGACTTCCTAGGAACTAAAAACTGGAAAACAGGGTGGAATAAGTCACTACGGTCCAGTAAGTTGGCTGTTGCTTTTTTAGATTCAAGTTGACATTACATTCATATACAACTCTGGAAACAAATAAGAGACCACTTCAGTTTCTGAATCAGTTTCTCTGATTTTGTTAATTATAGGTATATGTTTGAGTTAAATGAACGTTGCTGTTTCATTCTATAAACTAAGGACAACTGTTCTCCCAAATTTCAAATAAAAATATTGTCATTTTAAGCTTTTATTAGCAGAAAATGAGAAATGGCTGAAATAACAAAAAATATGCAGAGCTTTCAGACCTCAAATAATGCAAAAAAACAAGCTCATATTCATAAAGTTTTAAGAGTCCAGAAACCAATATTTAATGGAATAACGCTGGTTTTTAATGCATCTTGGCATGTTTTCCTCCACTAGTCTTACACACTGCTTTTGGATAACTTTATTCCACTCCTGGTGCAGATAAGTTTGGTTCGATGGCTTGTGATCATCCATATTTCTCTTGATTATATTCCAGAGGTTTTCAATTTGTTCAAATCAAAGAAACTCATCATTTTTGAGTGGTTTCCTATTTTTCTATAGACCCTTGCTCGCTTTACCCTATCATCTTCAAGCTAAACAATTTGTCCATTATGTAACTTTTACTTCAGCGCTTCAATACAAGGTGCTGTGCTGCACGGTGTGGCTGCTTTTACTGTTAATAGTAATGCAATTCAATATTATTTCACACTTAGGAACAGAAAAAGTTAAATAAATGTTAAAAACAATCAAGTCCTTTCTAGTCTTAAAGCACAATCCAAATCAGTGAAGGTAAAGTCAAAGTTGAGTCACACGTCTATTTTATTTAGTTAAATCAAATTTGTGACTTGAGTCAGACTCAATCTGAGTCATGTGACTCCAGCAGACTCCACCACAGCTCTGTTAATCTGTATCCGCCACATTTGTAGCATACACTCAATTGTTGGATTACCTCAGACAATCATTTCAGTGCTATTACTTGAATTTAGCAATTGAGCAGAAAACTATTGTGTTGATGTGAAAAAAAAAAACACTTGTAAAAAAGCCAATAGGCAGATGCTGAAGGAGCTGACTTATGGCTTCAGTCGTAATTGTGCTTTGAACAGGGGAGAATACACTGAAATTTTTGGTCTGTGGTAATTGACCGTATGCTACAGATATGGCAGATAGAGATTAGGTTGAAAAATGCTGGGGTATTCCTCTACAAAGTGTGTGGGGAGAGAGAGAGAGAGAGAGAGAGAGGGAGGGAGGCTGAGGGAAAGTGAGCCTGGCAGACTGAGAAGGAGCAATATGGCTATCTGTAGCCTTAAGCAGGGTTGCTTTAATTGGACTGTGGCCTGCAAAGCCCTGAGGCTGGGTGATGAATGCATGAGGAGGCACCTCAGGTTTCCCCAACACGGCTCGAGTCAGCAGCGCCGGTGCTGCCCGAAAACACCTAATGGTTCATAAAGCTGCAGTCCAGACCGCCTTCTCCCATTGGCTTTGCCCGCGCCTCTGCAGGAGACTTACACTTCTCCCTGCGCCGGCGTCCACGGAAACCCCTCTTGTCATTCCGGAATGCCAGAATTGTTTTATTTTATTACTTTCATTTTCCAGTTTTTATATGCTCCCTTCTCTGAGGACAGTTATTTATCACAAGCCCCGCTGAGAAAGAGAAAGAGAGAGAGAGAGGAAGAGAGGAGGGAAAAAAAAGCACAACAAAGCACAAAGCGCAATGGTTGGGTGGGGGGGGGGGGCTGGGGGTGTTGGAGAGGGGGATGATTTATCGCTCTTCACCGCGCTCCACTTCTGCTCTCTGGAGTCGAGACAATTCAGGAAGACAATTCAACTCCGTCACCAGCGTTCACTCCCCCTCACAGGCCAGCGCCATGTCTGCCTTCATGCATTCTCACTAATGATTCACAAACGAGGGCCCGTGCGCACAGGGGTGGAAAGAGTCGGGGGGAGGAGGAGGGGCGTGGGGGGTGCGGTTTATGGGGTGTCTCCGCAGCTGCTGCTGGTATGTGTGCCAGGGAGGAGGCCTAGTTAATTACCTCGCTAATGAACGGGCCAGGACAGGCGGATGTGTCACCTGCCATGAGAGCGGCCCGCTGATTCCGACGCGGGGGAACAGCCCTCTCTCCGAGCCAAGATGTCATCCCAGAACCCCCTTCTCCGCAGCACGCGAGGGCGCCCCCGACTCATGAGGTGTCAAAGCACTACATCATCACACTGAACAAACTGAACCGGTCAAAAATTTGAGTCTGTGTTTTTATTATGTAAAATGATATCATTTGGTTAAAGATAGTACATAGTAGATGTACACATTAACTCATCAACTATACATCAATAATATACTGTGAATGTTCACATGTTGTGTTCAATAAAACCATGCAAACATAATTTTTGTGTGGTATTAGTTAAGCAGACTGTGTTTGTCTATTGTTGTGACTTAAATGAAGATCAGAACACATTTAATGACCAATTTATGCAGAAATCCAAGTAATCCCAAAGGGTTCACATACTTTTTCTTGCAACTGTAAAATAGCATGAAGTTTTATAACATTTCAAACAGTTCAAATATAATCAAGTCAAATCTGAAGGCAGATACTATAAATAAATAAGCACATAATAAGCTTCTAGGCCATGTTAGTAATGGGATATCAATATGAAGTGTTTTAAGAAAAAACACACCTGTATAAGTTGTGAGGTGTTATCTTATGAGAGGTTGAACAATGGTGGACAAGTGTGTTTGAGAGGTTAAGTAAACCTGATAGTGGGTGCCAGATGGATGCAATGATAATTTCTGAAGTTGTGCGGCCATTTAACATTCAACCCACTACAGTGTGCACTGTGGGTGTAATGATTATGACATGTCAAAAGTCATATGAGATGAGACTATAACATGTCCCATGATATGTGGCATGTCTGTGTATAATTAATCAAACAAAATTAAATTTCTTTTGGAAGGCAAAAAAAAAAAAAAAAAAAATATATATATATATATATATATATATATATATATATATATATATAGTTCCGGTTTCTTATGGTGTACCTCAAGGCTCTGTTCTTGGTTCTCTGATTTCTGTCTAAAATCTAAATCCTGCAGTTTGGGGGCATTTATTCATCATAATCACCCCAAATATACATTTTGCTTGTTTAGAACATGCAGTAAGGAAGAGATAAACAGAGGAGAGAGAACTAAGATAACGTTTTAGCTTTTAGCTTGAGTTCAGAAGCCGGTCCCCATTCTTATAGTATGAGAAGAGTCAAAAAGGAGAGATAAGAGTAAGCTAGGTAGGTGGTATTCGTAGGATGCTAGAAAAGAGGCGGAGCTTGAGGCATGTTTTTCCCCCTAGACTCCCAAGTTATTTAATAGCACAATTCTTGGCAACTGTAAAGCAACCTTGGATATTTCTTGGGTATGTAATTCTATGTTATGATTATTATTTCATAACATGTTGCTCTAAACAGTTTTTATATATAGTTTTTAAATATTAAACAGTATCTAATACTTCTTTTGTAGCCAGTTTGCCCAGTTGATTCCAAACTTTTGAACTCACTACTAACAGTAACACACTACTGTTTTGTCAGTGGTGCAGCAGGGTGCTCCGAGTTCCAGCCCTATGCACCAAATTCAATGGGATGGCATGGTGTATGATTCAGCTTTTTGCACAACATTGCCTCCAGACATCAACAGTTGCTTTTGTGCTCTCTGGATGCATCAATAGGCACAGGCCCTAAGTCAGAATGGGATCCAAAAATACATTGTAAATGCATGAGCTGAGTGAATGTGCTTCAAACTTTCAGCCGAATACATCATGCTTTTGTCATTTTCAATCATGCTGAGGTATAAAGAGTATTTACCCTCACATTACTTTATGTTACAGGGTTCAGGCTGCGTTTTCTAGCACAAATAATGTCTAGCTATTTTTTTTATTTATTGTGCACATGATACAAAAATGCGTGCATTAGGTTTGCCAATCTCTTCTAAATAGTGAAAATACTGTAGATTATATAATATATTGTATATTATACCACAGTTAGTTCCGACCATGCAATATGATTGGCTTGAAGGCGTTCTATGAGTGCCGTTATCAGCCAGTAATGCACTGTAACCGAAGCTCTCCATGTATTACTCCGCCACATACAGGTAACCTAGCAATGATGCAGCGCTTACAAGCCAAACAGCACAGCTACAAACAGAGCAGCAATGGAACTATTTTATGTCACAGAGTGTTTATAACCAAACAGATTGTATTTTCTCATCATCTTTATCTCAAAATCTTTTAATAAACTGCGATAATGGAACTGTGGCATAATCACAATAATGCATTCGAGGTTCATGTTATAACGTGTGCCAATATTACATGTTATAGCATGAAACGCGAGTGCATTATTGCTTAATAATCATCTGCATTTTTCACAACACAAATTTAGGCAAAATTTAAATTTATATCCCTTATATATTATGTACATATGCTGAAATTATGATTCCATAGAACACAGTTCCACTACTCCATCACAATATAGTGTTAAATCCACAGTTCACCCACATTTCTGGATGCTGTGTCTGATCCCTAAATCTGAGAAATAAAATTATACTGATCGCTGTTCATTAGAGTAAATATAGACTACCCTTACCAAAACTAATTAACACATACCAGGTGCATTCAAACCCCCACCCATCCTGCATGTGTCTCTGGGTAATTGTAGACATTAGTGGGAGTTTGTGTGTGCAAAGAGAAATCGTCTGTTTGCACACAATGCTATTACTGTTAATTACAGTTTTATGCTATGTTCTCTTGTTACCTCATTCATTATTCACTAATATTTACTATGCAGTGAACTGAGTGGAGAATAGAAAGCTGTATTACAGTAACTGGAAGTCTATATAGTGCTCTATTTCTGTACCTGTAAAATGTAAAAATCACTATTACAGAGAACTTAGATAATAATACTAACAACAACACTCATTAACATTATGTTTCAGGCAGATATTTAAATGATTCCAGGTGCAATCTGATTAGACACTGGAACGGAAGCTCCAGAGGAGCAGGAAGAATGGAGAGAATGAGCAGCATTAGGTATTGCTATGAAGTTACTATGGTGTTCTGGGTGGTTATAAATACGTAGTTATAAAGATATAATATGATTAACATATGGCACTAGCTTTGGATGGTTTGAGTGGACCAAGTACATTTGTTAGTTGTTCTGGATATAAGGTTGCCTTGTAAAATATGCAGTAAATGTAAATCTTTGTTACTGTGCTTTTTGCCAAGTGGTTGCTGTGGTATTTTATGTGGTTGGTTGGGTTTTACTAGTGAATTTGTATCATCCTATTGTAAAAATCTGGAAAAGTGCAGTTGATGATAAAGAACCATGCTTGTCATAGAGATGTGTGAGGGTGAGGAGCCTTGTGACCACCAGACACCCAACATCAAAGCAAATCTAGTCTCCTCAAGGTGTCACTAATGGACATTGTTGCCCTATGTCCAATATCTGATTTTGCCCTAAACACAATATCTGAAACTATATAAAACTAAAACTTTTTTTTACAGGCAGTTGAGTCACACTTTTTGGGTGGAGGGCTGTAATGGTATCCCAAGTTTTTGCTGGAGTGTTTTTAAGGGATAGGGACAGACAAGTGCAGATAAAAATTAATAATTTATTATATAAAGTATCAGGTGTATAAGAATGGTCAGGGACAGGCAGAGTCAGTAACAAAATGGCAGCGTAAACAAACAACATACCGGAGGGTATGCACGGCAAAAGGGATGGCCAAATACAAAAATAAGTCAATACCATAATAGCTAATAAAAAATACTAAGGGCTAGGCAAAAGAGTAATCGAAAGAGCAAAAAGGACAGGAAACAAAAAGCCAAACAACAAAGGAAACACATGGTAGAAGAGCTATGTAAAATAGATCCAATACCGGACCAGGAGTGAGTGAAGGCATAAGCTATTTATACTGATGAGTTGATGGATGGTTGAGCACAGGTGCATTTTGGGAAATGGAGTCGCTTTTAGGAGAACTAGTGTCAGTGGCAAGCAGACAGACAGTGACAGGACTGACAGGGTTGCTATGGGATTGCTGTTTTACCACACATCTTTCTTTTTTTGTTTTTAAACCTCCACTAAACACTGCTTTCATAACTGAGTGGAGAGTAACACTAATACACACACACTATAGAAACCCAAATCATAGGATTCACATTAACTTCACTATAAAACAATCCTTTTTTTAAGGTGACTAGGAAAGTAACAAGAGCAGTCCAGAATGTCTCATTATATAAAAACAATATGATTTTACCTCAGTATTAAATAGCAGATGATCTTATCTAAACTGTGTGGCTGTATTCTTTATTCATACAAACAAACACAAAGATCATCGGTTCATTTCGGCTGATACTCAAAACGTAGCTTTAAAAGTATCAGGGGCAAAATAACCTGATCAGATCAGCTGTACTCACCACAGTTATAACAAAGCATTTTGAAGGTCCTACAGGAGTCCATCACTTGAGTTTCTGGCAGCAGGTGCTTGCTTGCACTGTTGTTGTTTGTCTGTACGGCTCCGTGGGGTGGCAGACCCAGACACAGTGCTTGAGTGGCTGTGCTAAATGAACAATAGATATCACGACGGCCGAGACACCGTCTGCTGCTCGCGGAGATAGCAGGCATAAACATGGAAATATTTACAAAATAGAAAAGCTGCCTCCTGCTACATTATCTCCTCCCTATCTATCCATCCCACTCTTTTCCTCATTGCTGCACATCACAGCCTCTCCTCAGCATTCAGTGAGAGATGTGTCTGGCCAATACAGTAGATTGAAAAACAACCTAGCGCGAGAACGAGGCGAGGCACGACAGTCATTAGAATGCTGCAACGAAAATTACTTTCCATATATTAGCGCGAGACGAGAGCCCGAGCGTGGTTTCAGCTGAGCACATTCTGTTTTCTCTTTTCTCAAAACCTATCCTAATTATCGATACATGCTGCGGTTGAGAACACTAAATTAAAATAGAGTAATAAAGAGAAGCGCCGGTGTCTGCCACTCACGTATTTGTTTCCCTACCTTTAATTTGGCTGGGAGAAGAGGCACGTCCTGCCCTTGAGGCTGAGGTAAGATCATCATCATTAGTCTTGAGCCGCATTTGCTCGCTGCATACTCACTCATTCGGCTCCCCCAGTGCTAATGGCCCTGCCAATGTCACGCCACTCCATCAATAGAGTCCTGATCTGCAGGCTTCTCGTTCACTGGAGGAATACATTTGTATGGGAATGGCACTGAGGTGTAACGCAAATGGATGTTCAGAAGCAGAAATAACAAAACAAATTGGTTTGCTCTGAGCAGAGACAATATATTTAACATTTCAGTTCTCAGGCTTCAGCTTAGATTAATGTTCCAAGACCGGTTATGACAACATTAAAACCCTGGGTAACACTGTTCCTGGTATATAGTCTGTATACACCAACAGTATCTCCATTTTACAAGTGAGAACCTGTCCCAGGGAGCCAAAATCATGTCTAGAACAGACAGTCAACTCTTCAGCATCAACCGATTCAGGGCTAAAGGTCAAACCACCATCATGTCCATCATGGAGCTGTGTAGTATGCGGATGACAACGTCCTTGTAGTCCTCTCAGAATAAAACCTACAAGCATTTTGTCTGCCTTTGTGAAAGCATACAAACAGCTTGGGCTAGTCATTTACATACAGCAAGAAAGGTCCACATTCTTTATCAACCATTACCAAGTAGAATTCAGTGTGCCTGTTTCTCCCCCTAGAATATAGAATATAGAGGCGTATCATCAAAGATGCCTCTGTAAAAATACTGAGGATTAGATGCGGATTACATTATCTCACTATCACCAGCATCCTTAAAAAGGGCTTTTGGCATTTCTACCATCATTGCCACCATTGCATACAACCAACTCAGGTGGATTAGTCATGAGTTATGCCTAAACAAGTTCTTTACTCCCAGCTATCAGAAGGGAAACAGGCCCTAGGAAGTCAAAGGAGAGATTTAAGAATAACATTAAAACTACCATTAAAAATTGCCACTTAGAAATTAAAGCATGGGAAGAAACAGCAAAAGACAAGGTAACCCAGAGAAACCTTGTGTTGCATTGTATAACAATGATCTCCATCAGGTTGTACAACACAAACGCCAGCTCAGGAAGTAAAGAGCAAAGTCCAAAGAGGTCAAACCCAAATCCACCACTACCACTACTGCCTCTATGCCCATCTGACAAACCACAAGGACCAAGAAGGAGGATAGACATACTCGACTGCCAATGATAATGATACACCAACACACCACGTGTCATGGGGCAGGACATAGAAGCATGTCCCATGACGTTTGCCGTGTCCCATGGAAGCTAAAGAATGCTGCACTAACTGAGAAAATACAATGCTTGACTGTTCAGATGGATAATTCTAGCCAGATGTCACCAGTCACAATCATTACCACCCACTAGGCTGTCCACTGAGGGAGGTAATACCTTGAGAAGGATTTCTGTATGTATTACAAATGTGACACTGTGCCTCAGGAAATGTTAAATGGCCAAACAATTTTGGCACAGCAGTTGTGTGGTTGTGTGTTCTTGCTATTGTTGGTAGCTGGTTTCAGATGACGTTTGACAAACTGGTAATTCAAGGAAAACACAAAGCATTCGTTTAGTCAAACTGGAACTCCAGCTTGGTCAAACTGATCATCTAGTATGGTCATGCTGATCAACAAGCATGAGCATATTGTGCCCCCTAAACAAGGAGGGTGAGGACAAACACATGCTTTCTCTATTATTGCTAATACGTGATCTAGTCTAGTTTTCAAAATGCAGCATCCAAAAAAATAGGCATCCAACACACTTTGTGGAAAGTGCCAGATACCCAGTTTTGATAAACCCAGCCAACAAATGGATTTGCCAGCCAACATCCAAATAAGAAGAGAGGGCATCAT
This sequence comes from Astyanax mexicanus, assembly GCF_023375975.1. NCBI lineage: Eukaryota > Metazoa > Chordata > Actinopteri > Characiformes > Acestrorhamphidae > Astyanax > Astyanax mexicanus. The sequence continues at coordinate 39,042,698 of NC_064417.1, read as the reverse complement.
CTTCCCCTAGTCTGCTGAGCCACATGAGGCTCGTACATACTGGTAAACTAGCCTGCCAATCTAGGCTGGTCATGCTGGTAGACCAACTCGATCATACCTGTGGATATTTTACATGTTTACAATGTTCGGTCATACTGGTTGACTAAATTGCACCATATTATTGACAAAGATCTTACATCTCCCATGAGTTATGGGATTCTCACACATGTTTATAGTGCCTCCCTCATGCCTGCAAATCATCTATAATATCCCAGAATTTAATTTATTTGGCTGTTTGCACTTGTTTTTGGACGACAGAGCAAGCAAATTGACGGACATACAGGTCTCTAGACTCATCACTCTGTGAATGGGATTTTCATCTTGATGTAGTTATTTACTGTTGGTCTGCAGGTCAGAGGGTTGGAATGTAGGGTATATAAAATTCTCTACCCATGCCTGTATTACCCTGTGTTTAACTGTACAGTGGGAAAATGACTGTAAGACATGTTAAGATGCATTTCCAGGTATGATTTTTTCACAGGCATAGTTAAGCTTTATACTTGTTCCTACAACATCAACCTCAAATAAAAACTTGCTCTGTGGTGGTCAACCAACTTAATCAGCATGAGCTGTTCATGATATATTTGTTACCAGGGTTCACCCATACACACTGAATAAATGTAATATTTATGAATCAGTTTCTGCTGTACAATATACCCAGTGCCCAGGCTACAATTTTTTACCAGTATCATACTTTATAGAACGATTACACTGTTGATTTTGTTTGTAAGCGTTTGTTGTTCATGAGCTTTTTGTTTCTGTTTCTGATCAGAGCAGCTCAAATTACTGCACCATTTAGCATTCCACCCATCAGTGAGGTTTAGAATTCCCTTGATTCGCTGCACTCCAATAATAGTTTTAAAGAGCGCTAGCAGAGGGCACACAACTCTGAGGAGTCATGCCCACATAACTCCTAATTAGAGCATCTGGACTGAAAGGATCGCCCACTTCTTGGCTTGTAAAATAAAACACATCCAGGTTTAAAGAGAATAACATCAACAGATCACCCCTGGGGTAAGAGGAAAAATGGCTTTAATTTAGTAAGCGTGTGAGCGGTGGACGTCCGAGTCTGAGGGCAGTTTGAATGAAGGAAGGTTTAGGTAATGGTGAGTAGTCTCAGTAGAGTAATTAGTGAGAGTGGGCTCTAATGTGCAAGCCTAAGGTGATTAGGTTCATACAAGGCTAAATATAAACCTTTCTTGAGTTCGTTAGTGAGGCGACTCTCTGGGAATGCCCACCACTGCATTTAACCCAGATGTAATCTGGAAGCATAGTCTGTATAGTCATTAATTCTCATAATTACTACTCAGCATGGCTCATGGGTTGTGGACAGGTCGCCTTGAATATTCAGATATGTTTAACTGGCGATTGGGCGATTGTGAACACAAACTGATTCAGTTTTACAAGTATCATAGTCTGAGTTAGTAGCTGAGGTACTACACATGATTTTCATTTTAGACATTATTAGTAGTAATAAATGTGTGGGGGTGTACTAACTTTTTCATCAAAAGAAAACTGATGTTTAAAAGCAATTCCTCAGTTGTGTTTTTTAGACCTCTGTCACAATGTCTGGATTTGCCTTCATATAACAATGAATACTTAAAAAAAAATATTATAAAGTCAAAATTGTTGCCTTGTTTAGAATACAAAAAATTAAATGTAAGACACTAGGATAGCACAAATAAACACATTTTTAGGATACCATATAATACCATACCAAATACCATATAATACCACATTAATGGAACTACATTGTTCCCACATATATCTAATGAGGAGATAATTTGCAAAAACAGATAACACAGAACACAAAAGATCGTAACTGTTACGGGAGACGGAGGGGTGTGAAGGAGGAGGAGGACGTAAGTGCAAAGATAACTATTTATTAAATAAACAAAACAAACACAGAAACGAAAACGGAATACATAAACAAAGGCTAAGATTAAGGGATACAAACACTAAGATACAAGGCTAGGCTACGAAGGCTAAACACTACAAACAGGATACAAGGTTAGATATACAGGCTAGGAAATACAAAAGACTCGACACAGCATGTACAAACAGAGGGGCTTAAATACAGGAGGAACACCTGGGCAGGGCTGATGAGGGGGCAGGGCTACAGATAAGACACAGGTGAGAACACTGATGGTTAGGGCAGGGCTAAGACGTGACATACATAACAGAAACACGTGGCTGTGAACACATGACAGGAAAACAGAGGGGCAGGAGCACTAGGGAACAAATGAGGGAGAAACATAACACAGACATGGGCTAAGGTGTAACATAACCCCCCCTCAACGGCGCCACTTCCAGAGGCGCCGAGAGAGAGGGAACAGGGACTGGACAGGGGACACGAACGGAGACTGGACAGAGGACTGGACAGGGAACCGAACAGGAGACGGAGACTGGACAGGGAACGGAGACTGGGACTGGACAGGGGACAGGACACAGGGCTGGACAGGAGGCTGGACACGGGGCTGAGACTGGACAGGAGGCTGGACACGGGGCTGAGACTGGACAGGAGGCTGGACACGGGGCTGAGACTGGACAGGGGGCTGGACACGGGGCTGAGACTGGACAGGGGGCTGGACACGGGGCTGAGACTGGACAGGGGGCTGGACACGGGGCTGAGACTGGACAGGGGGCTGGACAAAACTGGACAGGGGAACTGGAACAAATACATGGACAGGGACGGACACAAACACAGTGACAGGGACGGGAACAGGAAAACCACCGGGGACAGGAACGGGAACAAACACAGACACGGGGACCAGGACAGGGAGAGACATGGGCACAAACACAACTTGGGGATGCCCAGGACTGGCTAAAGTCTGTGGGGTAGTTAGAGGGGCCAGCCTGGGCACAGTTCTTGGGCAGAGGTCCGGGGGCCTTGGGGCGGGCCTAGAAGCCCGTGACCTGGGAGCAGGCCTGGGGATAGGCCTGGGGGCATACAAAGTTCTGGGAGTGGGCACAGGGTCAGAGGCGGCCGGAGCCGCGGGCACAGGGTCAGAGGCGGCCGGAGCCGCGGGCACAGGGTCAGAGGCGGCCGGAGCCGCGGGCACAGGGTCAGAGGCGGCCGGAGCCGCGGGCACAGGGTCAGAGGCGGCCGGAGCCGCGGGCACAGGGTCAGAGGCAGTGGGTACCACATGAGCGGCAGGCACTGCAGACACAGGAGCTGAGGCTGTAGCAGCGGGAGCTGCTGGTGCTGGAGCTGAGGCTGTAGCAGCGGGAGCTGCTGGTGCTGGAGCTGAGGCTGTAGCAGCGGGAGCTGCTGGTGCTGGAGCTGAGGCTGTAGCAGCGGGAGCTGCTGGTGCTGGAGCTGAGGCTGTAGCAGCGGGAGCTGCTGGTGCTGGAGCTGAGGCTGTAGCAGCGGGAGCTGCTGGAGCTGGAGCTGTGGCAGCAGGTGCTGGAGCTGGAGCTGTGGCAGCAGGTGCTGGAGCTGGAGCTGTGGCAGCAGGTGCTGGAGCTGGAGCTGTGGCAGCAGGTGCTGGAGCCGGAGCTGTGGCAGCAGGTGCTGGAGCCGGAGCTGTGGCAGCAGGTGCTGGAGCTGGAGCTGTGGCAGCAGGTGCTGGAGCTGGAGCTGTGGCAGCAGGTGCTGGAGCTGGAGCTGTGGCTGGAGCAGCGGTAGCTGCTGGTGCTTGAGCTGGAGCTGGGGCTGGAGCAGCGGAAGCTGCTGGTGCTTGAGCTGGAGCTGGGGCTGGAGCAGCGGAAGCTGCTGGTGCTTGAGCTTGAGCTGAGGCTGGAGCAGCGGGTGCTGCTTGAGCTTGAGCTGAGGCTGGAGCAGCGGGTGCTGCTGGTGCTTGAGCTGGAGCTGAGGCTGGAGCAGTGGGTGCAGCTTGAGCAGGCGCGGCGGGTGCAGCTTGAGCAGGCGCGGCGGGTGCAGCTTGAGCAGGCGCGGCGGGTGCAGCTTGAGCAGGCGCGGCGGGTGCAGCTTGAGCAGGCGCGGCGGGTGCAGCTTGAGCAGGCGCGGCGGGTGCAGCTTGAGCAGGCGCGGCGGGTGCAGCTTGAGCAGGCGCGGCGGGTCTAGGAGCTCGTGACCTGGGAGTAGGCACAGGAGCAGAGGCTGGACCCCCATGCACATGAACTGGGGTAACAGCGGGCACAGAGTCAGAGGCGGCCGGGGCCGCGGGAACTGGGTCAAAGGCGGCCGGGGCCGCGGGAACTGGGTCAGAGGCGGCCGGGGCCGCGGGAACTGGGTCAGAGGCGGCCGGGGCCGCGGGAACTGGGTCAGAGGCGGCCGGAGCCGCGAGCAGCGCTGATCCAGAGGCGGCCGGAGCCGCGAGCAGCGCTGAAACAGAGGCGGTGGGTCCTGCTGGCGTGAGCGCGGCAGGCACCGCGGGTACAAAGTCAGAGACGGCCGGAGCCGCGAGCAGCGCTGATCCAGAGGCGGCCGGAGCCGCGAGCAGCGCTGAAACAGAGGCGGTGGGTCCTGCTGGCGAAGAAGCCGCTTCAGCGGGAGCCGAGAGTGCGGCTGCCGCCAAGATCCGGACTGGAACCGCAGATTCAGTAGTGGGCGTGGTTGTAAACACCGCTCCGGAGCTTGCTTCCGGAGCCGGAGTCGACGATCTGGAAGTCGGCCGGGCTAGAGAGCTGGAAGCCTGCCGAGCTGGAGTGCTGGAAGTCGGCCGCGCTGGAGTGCTGGAAGTCGGCCGAGCTGGAGAGCTGGACGCCGGCCGAGCTGGAGTGCTGAAAGTCGGCCGCGCTGGAGAGCTGGAAGTCGGCCGCGCTGGAGAGCTGGAAGACGGCCGAGCTGGAGTGCTGGAAGTCGGCCGGGCTGGAGAGTGCGGTGGAGCTAACATGCTAGTTAGCTTAGCTGGAGCTGGGCCGACACTCTCCACCCCACGGAGAGGCGCCGGGAGCGGTTCATCCCCCCGAATTAGCTCCGCGAGGAACCGGAGATACGCCAGGTCCGCCTTCCTCGTGGCATTCCACTTTGCTACGTCCATAGTTCGGTCGAGTCTTATGTTACGGGAGACGGAGGGGTGTGAAGGAGGAGGAGGACGTAAGTGCAAAGATAACTATTTATTAAATAAACAAAACAAACACAGAAACGAAAACGGAATACATAAACAAAGGCTAAGATTAAGGGATACAAACACTAAGATACAAGGCTAGGCTACGAAGGCTAAACACTACAAACAGGATACAAGGTTAGATATACAGGCTAGGAAATACAAAAGACTCGACACAGCATGTACAAACAGAGGGGCTTAAATACAGGAGGAACACCTGGGCAGGGCTGATGAGGGGGCAGGGCTACAGATAAGACACAGGTGAGAACACTGATGGTTAGGGCAGGGCTAAGACGTGACATACATAACAGAAACACGTGGCTGTGAACACATGACAGGAAAACAGAGGGGCAGGAGCACTAGGGAACAAATGAGGGAGAAACATAACACAGACATGGGCTAAGGTGTAACAGTAACTGTCACGCTAAAACATTAAATCTTCATATTTGCTGTTTTATTATTATTATTTTTTTTAAACATAATGAATCTGACGCAATTTAATATTGAATGGACCAATAGGAATGCTCCAATCTAACAAAATATTTTTGCATTGACTTCCATTGAAATTTAATTCATAATATCCCAAACCCATTTCTGAATACCGATACCAAATTCAAAATTGAATCAGATAAATTCAGTGAGTAGCTCATTCATGCTTTTTTTTTCGTTTGGTTGCCACACTGTAAATTTTAAGGTTAAAATCCTAATATAACAAAAATGACTCCACAACAATAATTTCATAACCTGTATTTCAACATTTTCTTTTCCTAGAAATGGTATTAGAACATGTTATATTGATCGTAAAACCTTTAATTGAAGCAATTTTATGCAAGTTTAAATTGTTGGAACAGATCTGTAGAAGCCAAAGATACTTTTTTCAAAAGAGTTTCTGTAGTTTTATCCCAAGCACTAACCCAGCATTCCAACATTCTGTAAATGAGGTCAGATAAATGAACACAGATTCACACACTGTGCTGCGATGATACTCTCAGGATGTTCAGTATATGTCCCTTAGAGTCTTTATGGCTCATAATAACAGACACAGTCTTCTCTTCTCTTTTAAGTTAAGACGGGTTTTTCTACTCATGTAAAGCTGCCATTTTGGAAATATGGATATTTAGCTGTTAATTTAGCTTCTTCTGCTGGTTGGTTTTGCTGGTGACTAATTAAGCTGATCTATGCTTTTTTTGTTGTCAGGTAATTTGTCGGACAGGAAGGGTAATTTGTGGTAGAAATTCTGGTAGAGTCCTGCTTAATGTTAGACACCTCTCAGAGAATCTCTGCCATGTTACAGGACACTGTAATGGCATTAAGGGCTTTTACTTGCATTGCTTGTTTGTCTTTCTGTAGCTTCATGCTGGTGGTAGAAGTGACTGAATGGAGATGTCCATAGACATGCGCTGTAATTGAATCAATTTCAGCCGATTGAGCTGAAATCATGGCAGATTCTCCAAAAGAAAACAACTTCATTTGACAGGAGCGTTTCTCAACATTTCAGGGCTTTGGAGAATGAGGAGTGAGCACTCCCGAATGATACAGGCAAAATGCACTGCACTGTCACATCGCTAATGAATAATACAAGGCTGCAGAATCTAATTAGGATGGGATTTGCTCGGGGAGCATTTGTTAAGTGTTCGGGCTTTAATGTCAGAGAGTAAGAGTTAGTTATTTATTTAGCCTAGTCCTCCATTTTCCAAGGTCAACAGTTAGGCAATTGTATGGCCTCTCAGATGTGAGTCAGCCTCCCTCTTGATCAAAGATTCGCAGTGGTCTCTAAGCCCACAGTCTAAAAGAGAGAAATATATAAACAAGGCTTAGATGTTGAGAAAAAGAAATAGAGGCTTCTTTTGCCTCTGGGTATACTGTGCCTTCTAATACTAAAAAAACTTCAAATGTGCCTTTTATTTACTAAGTAAATTGAAATGTCAGTGTCGGAATTCGTGTGCACATATGATCATAGACTGTGGTGATAGTTAAGACATCTGATCCTGGGCCAATTAGCCTGTATTCCAGCTTCCCTGAGAAAAATGGACAGGAACACATGTCCACCCACACAGTCATGGTCTATAATGGACACACACACCTCTCTACAGGCCAGGCAGGCTGCAGCCCATCCCTCCGTCAGGGAAAAACTGGGTATCTTTGCTGAATTAGAAGACTGAAGACTAAAGTAATATTGTGATTGGTTGTAATAGTATAGATTCTCCAGATCCTTTCCTTTTATTTTCTTGTGCTTCTTTTTCTTCTTTTATACAAAACGCATGCTAGGATAAACATGAATAAAACATCATATAAAGGCTGGAATTTCTATTAAAGAAGCAAACCTTTTTTTGCCTCAAAACAATGAACTATGTGAATGCTCTCTGGTTTAAATAATTTACATGCACGCCTTGTACTTTCCTGTTATGATGCTACTTTGTGTCCAAAACCCTGTCCACACCTGCTCATCCAATGTTTCTGCACATAGAGTAGGATGAAGACTTTATACTTTAAACTATAGTATTTTACCATATTTTCTTTTCACTCTATAAGGCACGCTGTATTATAAGGCGCACTATCAATGCACGTCTGTTTTCTGTTCTATTTTCAATGTCTGTTTTCTGGTCTATTTTTTATACATAAGATGCATGGGATTATAAGGTGCATTTTATGCGACACTAGTAAGGAACAAGGGTGGCGCCATGTTTTCCTGGATGTTAATCTACACAGATTTTTCTCCTAAAAACTGTTTATTTTGGTAAGTAAAGCAGTTCCATTCATTTACAGTAAGCTTAGATTTATTAACATGGCTAATGCTAATGCTGCTCCAGCAGTGCTAGCCAAGGTTAGCAGCAGGCTACAGGCCCGATAATACTTACCTCTAAACAGCAAAAGAGCTAGCGCATAGCACGGTTAGCAGCTAATGCTAATACTGTTCCAGTCTCTGTGCTGGAAAACTCAACTGAAACTCTTGTATAACGCTGCACTTCAGCGGAGTGGCTTTACTGCTCCTTAATACCTGACTGGTAAAATGTATACATAAGGTGCACTGGATTGTAAGGCGCACTGACAATTTTTGTGAAAATTAAAGAATTTTCAGTGTGCCTTATAGTACGAAAAATATGGAACTCTCTTTACTATGAAAATGAAGACATCTGTTTTAAATGTTTTAACTGTCACTGCCCACATACTCCTTTATGTTGGCATGGGTGTTAATTAGCTTGCTTGGGTGTTAAAACTGTGTGAGTGAGTAAGACTGTGTTTCTGGCCCCAGCACTTGTGCAGTGTTGTGCAGTGCTATTAAAAATTAGTGATTAGTCAATGAAATATGGAGTTGAGACCTTTTTTCATAATCATTGCAGCTTTACTGTAAACCTTTTTTTCTTTACAGCGTAAAAAGGGTCTATGAAAAAGCCTTTTTTGCCAGTTTCTGTATTGTGTCCATATGACATTGTCCATGTTCTGCTTGAAATGTTGACTATACTGCCCCCTTGATTTCTGTTGCTGGTACTGCTCCATTCCATCTGCATCAGTAAGGTTTCAGAGCATGCACAGAACATGCACAAATGAACACAGGGATGCTGCATCCATATCGTACATAACGTTGAGCATAAATTAACCCTGTCTCTAATCAATCAGAGACAGGGTTAATGCTATCTATGCTGTCTTGCACTCCCAGCACTATAGACGGCTGTGGACATCATCAGAGATCAATCACACATTCTTTGAACAGGCCTTATGACTACAATTTATATCCCATGGAGAGCTCAAACTCAGAATGTCTCAAAGCAAAAGCTGGGAGGAGTGTACCGGAATCAATGTTAGGCTAAAAGTTAATGCTTGACTATGCTAGCTTTTACTATGGACTTTCTCAACTGCTACATCCAAACTGCAGCTAAACCACACACAGGGCACTTTCTAACACTCTGCAGGGGGTCTGGAAGTGAGGTGGGATCAGGTACATTTCTGGCATGTTGCTATCTTGGCAACGGAAAACACAGGTGTGCCACTGAATGATTAGAACCCTGACATCAGTCAACCATTAGACATTCATTGCTATCTTGGCAATTCTGGCGCTGTGTGTGCTCAACATGCATACACTTCCGCTTGTTACACAAACACAAAGACAGGCAGAATTGCACAAACCCAACTTTACATCTGCAATGAACAAAATACAAAAAAAAAAAATAATATTGCAGTTCCCTTAAATGACTTGCTCATGTGCTTTCACAGCGTCAGTTTCCTCAGCTGAGAAAAGTGCAGATGCACTGCACTGTAAAAATAGCAATCTGCAAAAGTCAGAATGCACCGGGAATGGCAAGCTTCACGCTGATTGTTATATTTCACTTTACGCCCCAAAACACAACCATTATTTTAGATTATTTAAGAGAATTAATACATGCCTTTTGCACGTTTAAAGCTGTGCAAGCCATGTTTTTCTTGTTGCTGCGATAGCAAAGACACACTGACATGCCCTAAATCAAGCTGTACTGTGCGTGGTTGATGACTCACCTATAGATTGCTAAAATAGGGCCCTTAATCTTAAAGGAAACAACAAGAACAACAGAAAGGATTGGAGAATGCCAAACCAGGAAAGTGAGTGGGGACAAAGCTTAAAGCTACCTGGCAACAACAGTGTCTTCAGCACATCACACTGAGATGTTAGGATGTTAGAAAATACTAATATATAAATTAAAGTATTGCAATATAGTGCTTTTGTGAGTTTAAACTCTGAGTGCTAAATAGCAGTGTTGTACTCTGTTGTAATATTTCATTGTTCTGTTTGCATAAAAACAAATTTTTCCTCATTTCAGAATATGAGTTTTTAATACCATTACAGTTTTCCTAAAAAACATAATATATTGTCTTGCTTATAGTATCACAATGAGAGATATCATGCAATCCTGCTATTGTGATACATTATATATATATATATATATATATATATATATAGTACTGTAAGCTATAATTACGTTTTATTATGTTTTTGCTACAGTGTTGAAAATATCATATAAAATGCAGCTTCTCTCAGCAAAGCTTTTTTTTTCCCTATGAGTCTCTGCAAAAATTATAATCTGTGAATATTTGTTCATCCTGTGTTTATTACAGGCTTGGTAAATAACATCTGAGGATTTTCACACCAATCAAAGTTTTATACTTTCTACATAAAATAACAAAATTACATAAATGATATTGAGCAACTCCATTGTTCCTTTTTTTTAAATAAGTCAATTTAAGTTGAAAATTAGGGACCAAAGATTTAAATAAGCTGTACTGTTGAAAGATTCATTATAAAAAAAAAAGGCGGCTCTGATAATGTGCTGAACATACAAAACCAGCACACCGTGGCTGCTCATATGTAACATCGCGAGGCTTAGCGCCTGATTAACACAGCAGTGTGTGGACACGTCGGCTCGGGGTGGATATTACAGCTTCATTCTCAGCTGTAAGAAAGGATGGCGCAGCGTTCATGGATGATGGTACCTCGCCACTTTCTAATTAAAGGCAGAGCGTGGGCTCGGCACCACAGGCCCATAAATCACACGAGCGCTCAGGTGCAGGCTCCACACACTGGCGTCTCACTGTCAGAGAAACTGATGGACTTTGCCTCTTAGATTCTGCGTGCAAAAACGGCCCCTCATCTCCTGCGAAGGCAAAATGGACTCCTAAGGAGCTGCACCATATTTTACACGAGAGGGTTTAGGCAATGATGAGAGTTTGATGTGTTTGTGCACTCATCTTGGTTGGATTACTTTTGTTCAGTGCGTGGGCAGCTCAGTGAACAGGGGACAAAGTCAATTTGTGTTGATTCTGTAAAAACAGCTGATGTACTGACTTGTCATTTACTTTAGGTTCCTGGACTAAAATGCAGTGTTAATGTGTTTTTATTTTGCAGTGTATATGCAGTTTGGTAGATTTTTCTTTGATACATTGCATTATTTATTTCTTAATTAAAAACAAAAATCAGTGGCACTGTTGTTTAGAGTGATGGTTTTACTTTGCAAACAAATCATTGTTTTGTCATTTCCCCAGGAACATTATTATTCCTAAAATATGCTGAAATACTCTGTACACTTATGAGATTCCTGCAGTAAAACATACAGCTCTGGAAAAATAAGAGACCACTTAAAAATTACCAAATTAAAAACCTTTTGGAATATAATCAAGAGGAAGATGGATGATCACAAGCCATTAAACTAAGCTGAACTGCTGGATGTTTTTGTGCAAGGAGTGGCATAAAGATATCCAAAAGCAGTGTGTAAGACTGGTGGAGGAGAACAGGATGCCAAGATGCATGAAAACTGTGATTAAATCCAGGGTTATTCCACCAAATATTGATTTCTGAACTATTAAAATTTTATGAAAATGAACTTGTTTTCTTTGCATCATTTGAGGTCTGAAAGCTCTGCATCTTTTTTGTTAGTTCAGCCATTTCTTATTTTCTGAAAATAAATGCTCTAATTGACAATATATTTTCTTGTAATTTGGGAGAAATGTTGTCCATAGTTTATAGAATAAAACAACAATGTTTATTTTACTCAAACATATACTTATAAATAGCAAATTCAGAGAAACTGATTCAGAAACTGATGTGATCTCGTATTTTTTTCTACAGCTGTATATACAACATTGTGTTTAGATCCACTAAAGTTATACCCATTAATGTTAAATTAATTTCACAAGCAAAATGGCGAGATTCAACTCCATCTGCAGAATTAAACAGCAAACAAGGGTAGAAATCTCTGTGCCACCCTAAAAAAAACTTCCACCAAACATCCAGGAGTGCAAACACACCAGACAGTTCTGGTAGAGCAGTGTATAACCATTTTCTAGACCAGCTTTTTTTAGAGTCAGCATTTCAGAATGTCAAAAGCAAACTTTAAACAGCAATGTGTAAGTATCAGACCATTTGCACCAGTGCCAACTGATAAGAGAATTGCAGCTAAATGCATCATTGTTTATTTGAATTATTTTACTCAATTGTTGGGATTTTTATCATTAAAGCATTTTCAAAATGAGCAAAAACAAACAGATGGACAACTCCCTAGTGTCCCTAGTGTCTGAGTGTTTCTCTAGATGGTACAGTTTTACATTAAACCACAAATGTGGTGTTTTAATGATGATTTCTGTAAACAGATTAAGCTTGATGTGTTGCATTGATCATAAAATACTAAAAAAGTGAAGTGTAAAGTTGGTGTATTTCACATTAGTTTTAATGCATGAACTCCAAATAAGTGAAAGCTCTTAGCACACCGGTGCAATACAGCAGAAGATTAAAAGCAGTGCCTCCTGCTGAAGAAAATCAGAGGTGTTACCTTGCATGAGTTAAGTGCTTGTTAATCGGTTTGAATTTTTGATTGCGCATAGATTTTAAAAAGTCACGCAAATTGTGTTTAATGGAAAGATAATGAGATGCAAAATGACAAATAAATAAATAAAAATCTGGTAAGTGAAGAAGTGCAAAGATGCCCACAAAGTAAATAATAAAACTTTCGCCACACAGGAATTGTGTGCCTGCAGTTGCGTGCTGGTAGAATTTGACTGTAGAAGTTGTTAATTAATTTAGCTGTGCTTTTAAACCATTAGGCCGGCACATCAAAGCATTCGGAGTTAAGCCGCAGCAGCTGCAGATAATTGTCTGCCTGTAAATACGGAGCAGTTTCTGTATTCTGCGCATCCTTTGCTGCGGCTAGTACTGTATTTTGCACTGTTACTTGGATCAATACTTATGAATATTGTACAGAATTGATTCTTGTTTCAAACCCAGCATTGAATTACCAGCCCTGGAGATGCTGAGCGTCTGTTTTCTTCAGTTGTTGCACATCAAAGTATGAATTGACGCACTTTTGCTTGTTTCATCCACACTCACACCCTGGGCGTTGTGAACGCGTTCGAAAAGAATCATAAAACAGTCTGTCTGTTTTGGAAGGTGACCGCACTGTAATATCACAACCCAGGGTGCTACCTTCAGATGTTACGCGTTGAAAAAATGGCCCTGCAATAAAAAACCCATTTGCTCACCTGACACCCACAATCAGAAACGCACAATGTCATTTCATTGATAAGGGAGGACGGGAGACTCGCTTTTGTCTGTGTTTTCACAGAGAAAGGGCTTTTATCTGCCCACTGCTCTACACTGATTTCAGTGTTGCGTGAATGTTAATGCCTGATTTTCAACATACAGCACAGGTCAGAAAGAAGGTCTGAAAATACTTGAGACATACAAAGATTGCCAATTAAAAAAACTTTTTTTATATAGAACATTATTAGTTACACCTACCTTATACATACACCATGCACTCACTGACCATATGCACTGACATGCCATGGGTCGTGGGTCAGGAACTAATATCATGTCTACTGACTTTTGCTGGATCCTATTAAAACTTAGGAATGCTGCACTGACCTCTGGGACCGTGCCTCCTGCACTGAATAGGGATGTAATTTCAGCCAGGGACACTTGTCTGTTTGTACGGACAATTCTAGCCAGACACCTCCGGTTGCAATAATTACCACCCACTGCTCTGCCCACTGTGGGTGGTAATATTTCACGGACTATAAGGCGTACTGGATTATAAGGTGCATTAAGCGACACTAGAAATGATGCCTACATTGAAGTGAACGATGTTTCCATGTTTCCCTTCTAATGGGGAAGCTGGGGAAAACAAAGCTGCAATTTAATTTTGTTTTTAATCTACACAGATTTCTCTCCTGAAAACTGTTTATTTGGGTGAGTAAAGCGCTTCCATTCATTTACAGTAAGATTTCCAATATTTTGTCTAAGGATTAATTTTCAGTAAAGTTTCTCCAGCATTAAGGCTAGGTGCAGCAGCATTAGCATTAGCCGCTAACTGCAGACCTAGTGGGGCATAAATGCCGCCCGACAGCGCTACATCGGGGAAACCTTGAGTGTTCCAGTAAGCCAGGAGGTAATCAGGTGGCGCCTTATAGTCCAAAAAATACAGTGCACACGTGACATGTGAAAAGATATATTCCATCCATTTGGAACATACTATCAGGCTTCACTCAAACTCTGCTAATTTAAACTCTGCTAAGTGGTTGGAACCACTTCAGCCAAGTTGTTGCTTCAGTATGAGTGCCTCAATCAGAGCAGCATGGGTCAGGATTTTACTAGGGCTGGAAACGTTAACACATGCGATTAAACCTAGAACTTTAACACTTTTTTTTTTAAATCACACAAATTAAGCGATTAACATTAACGAGTTTGACCCCAACTTACTGCCCTAATTTACTCTTTTCACAGAGACTGGTGACACACTAGCAGCTTTATTTAGTGGCTTGAACAAAGCGTCTCTACTGTTGAGTAGATTACATTTAATTTATACTGTAATATGTATTAAATTTCCCTCTTTCTCAAAAACACACACTCACAAACCCATGCTGACACATTTCCTCTTTCTTGTTGTTAAAGGTAAAACAGAGATACACAAACATTTATTCCCTTTATTTAAGCTTTCTCTATTATGATGCTAAAGTTGAGCTGTGTTAAACTTCTACTCAATTTAAAAAGCATCAAAATTACCCTGAGATATATAATAATATAAAAAATATAAAAAAAAAAATATAAAAAATCTGTAGTCTGCCAGACATAAACCACAATACACAGTTACAATTGTCTCCCTACCCAAAATAAAGTGAAGTACCAACATTATGATTTTTAATCATAATTTTAATTATTATTCATGATTAATCGCAGATTATTGTTGTGATTAATAAATATAACAATGTGATGACTAAATGTGATGACTAAATATAACAAAATATAATTAATTTGCCCAATTTGAGACTGATTTTGTTGTTTACATTTAAACACGCATTATTAAAAGCTTAGGCCTACGGAGAAGAAAACAAATGATTAATTGTGATGTATCAAATAATTCTGTTGTGATTAATAAGATTTTTTTAATCCGATGACACCACTAGTTTCACACATCAAAGATTCACTACTGAGTGGTACACAGCTGAAGTGGAGCAGAGTGTAACTAACACAAATACACATATTCATGCATAAAAATAAGGTAGCTGCATATGTATATGTATGTATTCCTTTTAATAACCTTCCTTTTGCCAGACTGCGTCTACTATGTGCATCAACAATGTAGGTGCTCTCAAAATAAATCAAAATGTAAAACTTATAAAACTTATAGTACTAGTGCTTGTGTTGCTGCTCCGTGTTGGTGGCACTGCTGGGCTGAGAATGATCAATTTTTGAAATAATGTTTGGCCAGTGGTGGTAGATGTACTTGGCATTTTTTAAATTAAAATGGAAATTGATATTTTACAAAAGATAAGGGCATGAAAGACATCTGCTCCATCAGATTAGTGTTAGTTATTAATGAAAGCTGGAGGCGTTTGCTGTAGGACAAGTTTTCATGTATTCACAATGAGATAAGGTTGAATCCCTATAGCTATAAAGCAATATCTCTACATAAGTCCTCTATTTTTTTATAAGGCTTTTTGACAGCCTACAGGCTAAATAGTGAACACCCTGAGAGTCAAAAGACATGGGCAAACAGATTGGCTCATCCAATCTATCCAGCATATTGCACTTCTCTCAGAAATATCTGATGAGATTGGAAGGCTAGGGCTTAAAAGTATACTCAGTATTGGCCTTGGACGAATTCCTGTTTGCACAGATAAACTTTATAAGCAGAGAAATAAGATTATCTTTCTATTTATATCAAGTTTCTCTTTTTCTAATATTTGCTCGCAATGTAAATCTTCTCCATTAGACAAGAATGTTTTCACTGCTGTGTATAATGTGATGCCCTAAGCTAGTCAGAATAGCAGAATAAAAGAGGCAATGCTACAAAAAAAAAAAAAAATATTGCATCATACAAAAAAATTTATGTTTGTATTAACTTAGAAAATGTATAGGATATGTCATCAGATAAAAAAACATGCTTGAAAACAAGTGTTTTACCCAATATGTTCTTTTCTATCCAAATTGTCCATTACAGAGCATCCCAAATTATGTTTTCACACTCCACTCGGGTTGCCATGTAAAGAACACACTAGCAGGCAAAAACAGTGTACTGCAGCTATGGACTGAACTGGATTAGCAGAAACAGCATTAGCTAGATGCTACCCAATCTAAAAAAAAACATCCTCCTAAAAAAGACACAGTAAAACATGAGTAAATATTGCAAAAGCATTTGATAGATAGAGGCAGCTTAGAACCCAGAAGGACTACAAGACTACAATCCAAATTGGCTAATTGTCAGGTACAAAACAGGTAAGTTCTATACTTTAGCTAACATTAGCCAACCTTGTAGCAAGCTATCTAATTTATTAAACACCAGTAGTGATGGGCATTTTTTAATTATTTCAACTTTTCATAGATTGCATTCGTACATGATCAAGATAACAGACTTAGCTATGGCTAACACAGCCAACAGTACATCAAGCTAACTAAACTAAACTAAAAGTGGGCAGTCTTGAGTCATATAAAAAGCCACATGAGCTGGTTTATAAAATCATTGAAAAGTAGATATTAGCTGATCAACTTACAGAATATGATTTGTCATTGCTTGTCATTTTAAAAGTTGAACATATCCTACACTGGTTGGTGTAGGTTTTTTGTCTGTAACTTGGCAACCCATGTGAGTTTCTGAGGAGTATCTGGGGAGAAGGGTGAATTTAGTACATACTTCTCTTTTAACTCTAATTACACATGAGAAATATAGTCACTATATTACTCTGTTCTAGTGTACTGAGATCACTGGTACCAGGACAAAAGAGATAGATTAGTAATTACAAAGCGCTTCTGCACTCAAGGTGGATCTATTGATAAAGCCAAGGCTAGGCTTTTTTTGTTTGCACTGAAAGCTTTAAAAGGCTGAAATGGAATGCAAAATATGACACAATTCTGTTTTTAGCTAAGGCAAAAGCACCACACTGTATTTAGCACATATTAAAAATAGAATTTTCTGCAGCTGTTTGGTTGTTTTTATTTATTTTTTATTAATTGTTTACTACCATGTATTCATATAAAAATGCTTAAATGTTGAGTTTGACAATCTCAGTCCGACAATAAAACTACTACTACTAGACAACCCAATTTTTAATAAAGTCATTTTATTTCACATTTAGAACACATTTTCAGAACGCAAAGACAATGTGTTGAATTAATGAGTGAATGAAGATACACTTATACAGCGCCTTTCTAGGCTCCCATGGATGTTTACACTCAGACAAGCAGAGGTGGCAGCCAATCACTTACAGCATACTCTCAACCACAAATGATTGCACATCTACAGGATTGCATCCTGCCAAACCAAATCTGGGCATACAGTCATACACAAATCCACAAATATACATACTTACACCCTAACACCAGGACAGTTTAGATGATCCAACTGACCTGATCTCCATGTTTCTTGGATTGTGGAAGGAAACTGGCAACCCAGAAAGCTGAACCCAATATCCCAGTGCTGAGAGAGACCCTTAAAAAGTAAGGTTATGGGACTTTAGAGAATTAATCAGCTGCATTAATTGCATATTTTTGTTTCCCAAGATAAGGCCTTCTGTCAGGTCTATTTTTGAAAAAACTATATATAAGATCACTGAATAACAGCTTTTTAAACTGAATTGGATGCCAGTTTTACCAGATTATTAAACACATTTCTGGAAGCACAAACACCTTTTTGGTGAACTCACCCTGTATCATATGTTCTACTGCAATAAAAGCAGAAGGTGCCTGTTCTTCCTGCCTTAGTGACCGAGGCTGCTTCTGAAAGTACTGTAAATGGAAATTTGTCATACCTTGTTTACAGGTGAGGGTATTGTGCCTCAAAACGGTAGTGGGTTGCAGAACAAATGATGGCAAACTGCAGTTGCACATCCAGTACAAGTGTTTTTATTAAGTGAAAGGTGCAAACATATTCCAAATATCCAAATAAAATAAAAAAACTTAGTCAAAATCAACACTTTCCTTAACTTCTTAAAACTGGCTCATACATTAACCAACCATACCTGTGATAAACTAGCAAACAAAACACCACTGGTCTACCCAACCCAGCCAAAACCAAAGTATTTTTCTCTGCAGTGGAATACACTACTAAACAAACAAATAATACATCAAATAAACACAGAATGGAAAGACAAACTACTCAAAATAGTTATTGTACTCAACACAGGCCTTAACCCCATAAAATTAATATAAACAAAACAAAAAAATAATAATTACAATCTTATAAACCCCAAAGAACTCCCCTCTAAATGGTATGGCCCAAAATGGGGCCTATTGCGCATGTCTTATTTTGCTCAGGCACTATTTAAGGGCAGCTAAAACTGTGATTGAGCCCTTTGCCAGACCAGGAAGGGAACACAGGAGTGCAGGTGAGCATGAAAGTGTAGTAATTGTACCTGCAGCTATTAAAATAAGGAAAATGTGTAGCCCAGTAACATTATTAAACTGTAAAAATATAATAAAAGTTCCAGGCTAGCAAAATGTTTAATTTCTAAGGGGGTATTAGTATTAACTAAGAAAATAGCTAGGTTAAATGTGTATGCACTAAGTAAGTAGGACAGAACAGGACGGAAAACTAATTTGTTGGTTCTGTCTCAAAACTGTATTAGCTGCTAGCCTGTGATTTATTTATTTATTTTTTTTAGTTACGTCTGCTCTGCCAACAACTCCCTAGTTTACAGCATAGATTTGGTAGATCTGTGTGAAGTAGGGTCTAACCATTTGTGATTTTGAGGGGTGTGGGTGGGAAATAAACACCCAAAACATAGATAAACAATACTCATCATGAATGACTGTCTGGTATGTTCTATTTCAATAACAATTGAGTATAAAAATTAGACATCAAAATAAATTCATTTCTGAGGCTGCTTGAGAAAACATCTTATATTCCAATGGAAGGCAGTGTAAAGAACATTTATATATTGATCGATTCATCATGGAAAATGTGTGAAAAACAACGGACAGATTCACCTTATGTCAAAACAAGAAAATCTCATTCATACATAACAAAGCTCAGCACTCAAGACATTAATCTTTTAGGCATCTTTAATGTATAATAGAAATATATACTGTAAGTTGAATTCATTTGCTCTTCCAATGACAAAAATGAACCAAAGACTTCGTATCATACTTTTTATACTCTTTTATGTGAAGCAAACTAGTGCTTGTTTTTCCCAGCAGTATAAAATATTCTTTATAGAAGGGTTATATTGTAACAGCACTGATCGTAAAGCCCTGGGTGTCTAAAGCACAGTCATCAGCTCTGGGACATCAATTTCCCTGCTCAAACACATCCGATTCAATGCAGCTGCCAGATAAGCCAAACTGTGCTACATTCTGGCCCTCCAGGACCAGAATTAATAATCCCTGATCTAAAGATTACACTCAATCATTTAATGAAGCTCATTCTTAAAATCCGCTGAACATCCTGAGTAAACATAAACATTACTGTATCTATAACACAAAGCAAAGCTTGGTAAATACAAGTGTGTGGCTGGCTTGTGTTAAACTTGATTACGTGGGTAATTTGGTTGAGGCTAACATTAAGCACAATATTGGGTTTAATATAAGAAAAAATGTCAACATTAACACTAGCTTTGGGTCATTAGTAACCTTAGTAACAGCATGTAGTAACGTAATTCGGCTACATTATTCAGGACATTTTTTTGGCTAGTTCTAACATGGATAACCTCACTTTTGCAAATGTTTATGCTAGTGTTGGAGCTAACCAAAATAACACTACAACTGCTAGCATTAAGACTATTTTAGTATTTACTTGGTTAACTACATTGAGGCTACCTTTTAGGATAAATAAGTTCCTGCTAGGTGACCCTGCTGACACTACTAACATGGCAACATTTGTTCTAGCATGGGTAACTGTGTGCCAAAATCCAGCTCACACGCACAGGGGCAGACAAATGCACAGGCTACCCTTGACTGCAGTCTTGGGACCCATGCGATGATTAGGGCCTACTGATTGGCCATGTTTTTTTTTTTTATATAATTATTTTTTACTTAACCACTCGTGTGTGCGTGCGTGTGTAAGTGTGTGTGTAAGTGTGTAAGTATGTAAGTGTTTGGGATGAGGGGCCCATTCAAAGTGTACCCTTATGAAAAGAAAGTATACTTAAGAACATTAAAAGTGTTCAAATTAGGTAAAGAATACTAAAAGTACATTTTCAATTTAATATACTTTCTCTGTATTTCCATAAAATACAATTTTAAGCCATATGCTTTAAACTATATGTTGTATTGATAGAAAATATACAGTGGTGTTAAATACTGCTTAAAGTGCACTTAAGTGTAGTTTTTTTGTCATTAAGGTGTACACTATGTGCATCAATACACAAAGAAGTACATTTACAATATACTTCAAGTGCATTAAAAATTGTTTATAAAACAGACTTAAATATACTTAAGTTCACTTAAGTTGTACCGTAAAAAAAACTCAAAGGCACAATTTAATACTTTTATGTTGTGTTTAAATAAGCTTAATTACAATTGAAATATACTTAAGTTGCCATAAGTTGGTTCAAAATAGTAAAGTAGTATGTATTTAAGTGTATAATTTATTTTTAAAATGTATGTACTTTTCCATGTTAAGTATACTTAAATACACTAAAGCTCACAACTGCTGTATCTCCCGTGACTGTACATTACTCCTTATTTATAAAAAGAAAAAAATAATCAGAGGCTAATCTTTTACCAGATTCTGTTAGGAAGACAGAACACCTGGAAATGCTCAAAACCAAAAGTTTGAAATTAAATACGCCCCACCACAAACACCTGAACCTTACTATTGTTGTGATTATTAGATTTGAAAATGCCATCCAACTAACACTAGATCTAATATGAATCAACTAATCAACAACTATTGCTTAAATTCAGGCTAAATTAGTTCTAACAAAAGTTATCCAATTAATGCATTCATTAAAATTATTATAATTCTAGTAAAGAGAGATGTCCTACCAAAGTGCTAAAAGTATACTGACTCTAAACACCTACTGTATTACTGTACTACTGTGTATTACTTATTGTAATTTACCTTTACAGTTATGACATTTATTAGACACTCTAATGTAGTCCAGCACTAAAAACAAGTAAGGAGACTGCAGGCAGAGCTTGGCTTGATATGTTGTGTGTTCACATATTCTGCACTGCAGCTACATAACAGAATAGTCAGTTACAGTACAGAGCTTTAGCTAATATTAGAAGAATGCAGAGGATAAAATGTGTGACTAATAAAGTTGAGCATTGATCCTTTTTACAGGTTTAACGTTTGTGGGTACATTGGTCATTTTATCCCCTGTTCCATAAATAAAACAGCTGTCCATTAATTGGTCAGGAACGGCTGAAATATCTGGTAATTAAATGTGAAGGGTGTAACCAGCTGAGACGATTGCTGACCTCAGTAGCCTTGACATTAGACTGCGGTGCACTAAGATGTGGTGTGAATTGAAGATATGCACCTGTTACAGCTGTCGGTGACATTTTGCAAGGACATAAATGTACTGCTTGAACTATAAACTATTTTTTTCTTCTTCAGAATTGTTAAGAACGTTGCAGGAAAATGTAATTATTTTTTGAGGTTTTTATTAAAATTCTTTCTTTTTGCCCAACTAAACTTCCATATTATAAATCCATAAATCCACACACCTCTTACTGATTGTAAGCATAGGTACGCATTGCATGCACGATCCACTTCGACCTTGTTCTTATATTCCATTTGTACTTGGATCACAAGCAGGTTTTGGCCACCATCCAAAATCCTTCCCTCATTAGCACACTCATCACCTCAAATTGTTGGAATGACATTAGAAGACACAAGGTCTGTCACTCAAGGGGCTTCCTTCTGTGTTAATTTGACTTTGCTCTATTTTACAGACAGACTGTTGTACAGTATATCCTAGTGTTGTAGTGCAATACACTCAAATGTCAAGAAAAGGCAGCTGTATTCACCACATGTGGCTTCCACCTTTCCCATCTGTGTACTGAGCACATACATACAGTGGACCGGCATATGGGGCAGCCATCGCTGTGGTGCATGGGTAGCTGTGAGCAGAGTTAAGGGTCTTGCTCAAGGGCCCAACAGTGGTATTGAACCACCAACCCTGTCATTAATAACCAGGTGCTCTAACTGCTGAGCCATCACTGCCCCAAGAAAATGCACAGAGACTTTCCATACAAGCATTACCAATGGAATGAAAGGCTCTGATTCCATTTCCATGCCAACTGGCAGCTACATGGAGATGAAGCTACATAGCTTAGATCTGTGGAGCTGTGAAACAGTGAATAACTTATTATTCATTAGTAGTACCTGACCTCACAAATGCTAATGTGGCTATATGCAATCAAATCCTTACAGCAATGTTTTGAAATTGAGTAAAAAGAAACATGTTAGCTTACAGAGAATGTTCTAAGAACATTTAGCAATGTTTTAAAAAGATTCCAGATGGTTATCCTGTATGGTTACAGAAATAATGTTCCAGGAACATTCTGAAAGCGTGTAGCGTACTAATAGTTTGCATCAAAATGTTATGAAAATGTATTTCGCATTTCCAACTAAACAAATATTAACATTATGGAAAAGTTCAAAGTAACCATCCCAAAATATAAAATATAAAAACATCCAAAAAACGGATAGATTTCAAGTTGTAAAAACGTTACGTTTAAAGTGGAGCTGTGAAACAGTGAATAATTTAATATTTATTAGTAGTACCTAACCTCAGAAACGCTAAAGTGGCTATGTGCAATCAAATCATCACAGCAATGTTTTGAAATCTAGTCAAAAATGTCCTTATAGAAACAATTTAGCTTACAGATAAGGTTCTAAAAACTTTCAATATTTTGAAAAATTTCCAGAAGGTTATCCTGTAACATTACAGAAATAATGTTCCAGGAACACTCTGAAAACGTGTGGCGTACTAATAGTTTGCAACAAAAAGTTGAGAACTTTTCTCACTTAACATTTCCAACTAGACAAAACATTCCATTATGGAAATGGTAAAAGTAACATTCCAAAAACTTAAGATAAAAATATTGACACAAGTGATGTTGCAGAGATGTTACCAGAATAAAAAAAAATCTAAGAATGTGTAGAAAACTTTACACATTGAAAGATCTACGAACATTAAGTTTAAAGTGGAGCTGTGAAACAGGGAATAACATTATTCATTAGTAGTACCTGACCTCACCAATGCTAATTTAGCTATGTGCAATTAAATCCTCACAGCAATGTCTTGATATCAAGTCAAAAATGTCCTTATAGAAACATGTTAGCTTATAGGGAATGATCTAACACCATTTAGCAATGTTTTAAAAAGATTTCAGAAGTTTATCCTGTAACATTACAGAAATAATGTTCTCAAACATTCTGAAAACATATGGTGTACTAAGTTTGCATCAAAAATAACTTCTCACTTAGCGTTTCCAACTAGACAAATATTAACATTATGGAAAAGTTAAAAGTAACATTCCCAAAACTTAAAATAAAAACAATAACAAGTGATGTTTCAGTGACGTTATCACAGTGACGTTATCAGAATACAAACATTTTTAAAACTTCCAAAAAACGGACAGATTTCAAGTTCTAAGAACGTTTAAAGTGTAAAGTGTAAAGTTTAAAGTGGAGCTGTGAAACAGTGATTACTTTATCATTTATAAGTAGTACCTGACCTCACCAAAGCTAATATGGGTATGTCAATCAAATCCTCACAGCAATGTTTTGAAATCTAGTAAAAAATGCGTCACTCACTGCTCAGAGGTCTTGTTCGTGTTGAAAAGCACCCTCTCTCGGGAGCGCTTCTTGATAAAAGTCAAGATAAACCAATTTAACTAACTTAGAAAGTCACGGTTATCTCAGTCACGGTTACAAACATAACAGTGTGCACTCCCAAGAGGAGGTGCTTTTTAGGAAGGCGGTGATGAATGAAGACGTCAGGTATGAACAGGATCTTTAGGGGGGTTCTTAACCTTTTTAGCTGTGTGACCACTTATTACGGTTCAAAATATTTTGTAACCTACAACACGCATGCAGGAACCTGAATCAAGTTAAGCCAAAGAGTTGAGTTGATTGGTGAAAGAATCAGTCTGATTCAGCGTTTCTAAACTTTAGCAAAGAAAAACATTTCCACATGCTCCAGGCAGTTACTGACCGATGCACAAAGCTTTTGCATGAGGTCGTGTCCCTATTTGTGACATAATTTTATCTGCCCAGACATGTGGCTCTCTCGTGACCCCCTAGAAACTATCTCAGGACCCTCTTTGTGGTTACGACCCCCAAAAAAAGAACCCTTTCCATGGGGAAATCTAGGTGCCACGGTAGCAATTTTTTTGTGTATGATGAATGCACAAAACACACATGATGCACATAGTTGCACATCCACACAAATAGACATACACACACACTAGCATGTGAATTGAACAAGAAATTTATTTTGCTTTATACAGCTATGGAAAAAAATTAAGAGACCACTTCAGTTTCTGAATCAGTTTCTTTGATTTGGCTATTTATAGGTATAAGTTTGAGTAAAAAGAACATTGCTGTTTTATTCTATAAACTACGGACAACATCTCTCCCAAATTCCAAATGAAAATATTGTCATTTAGAGCATTTATTTGCAGAAAAAATTAAATGGCTGAAATATCAAAAAAGATGCAGAGCTTTCAGACCTCAAATAATGCAAAGAAAACAAGTTCATATTCATAAAGTTAAGAGTTGAGAAATCAATATTTGGTGGAATAACCCTGTTTTTTAATCCCAGTTTTCATGCATCTTGGCATGTTTTCCTCCACCAGTCTCACACACTGCTTTTAAATAACTTTATGCCACTTGATGGCTGGTGATCATCCATTTTCCTCTTGATTACATTCTAGAGGTTTTCAATTTGTTAAAATCAAAGAAACTCATCATTTTAAATGGTCTCTTATTTTTTTTCCAGGGCTGTATATTTTGCTGTATAGGTGCTGGTCAACGAATTAGAATAATTTGAAATTACAATCATCACTTTCTCAGTATTTTGTGGCTGCCCCCTTGGCTTGTATGACTGCCTGAAGTCTCCGCGGCATCGATTTGACCAGCTTGTCGCAAGTTTCCGCGCTCACAGCTTCCCAGGCAGTGGCGATGTTCTGCTTCAGTTGGTCCAGCGTAGTAGGCTTTCTGTTGCGAATTTTCCGCTTGACGATGTAGGGAAACTCTGCTTCCTCAAGAAGACTGTCAATGCTGCCATATATCAAGATGTTCTGGAAACGCTCCTGATTCCGACTGTTGAGGAACAGTTCGGCGAAGAAGACTTCATATTTCAACAGGATCTTGCACCGGCTCATGCGGCAAAGTCGACCAAAGATTGGTTCACTAAAAAACAGCTTGAAGTTTTGGCATGGCCGGCCAACTCGCCTGACCTCAATGTCATTGAAAACCTTTGCCTGCCTTATTTATTTTTTTCTTGATTAATCAAAATCTTAATGGGGCTACTGAATGGTAAGTGATTTTGATCAGTTCACTCCGATGCCTCTGAATGAATACGTCTATCAGCATGTCCACAGCCGAGGCATGCAACTATTTCCATAATTGATTAGATGGTCCATTAAGATTTTGATTAATCAAGAAAAAAAATAATAAATAAAATGTACGATAGATTTATTGTCATTTTGCAATGACAGTGCCCTTTCAAAACAAGATAAAGAACTCCATCTTCTAAATCATGTTTAAAAAGACATTTCAGTGGCAGATTAACTGATCTGCATTGCTCGTGAAAATGCAGCTTTACTCAGTCTGAAAGGCGCCAAATGAACAAAAACAAACCTTTTCTGACACTCCAAGCTCTGTTATAGCTATTCAGATCTGGCATTACTGAGCGTAGAAACAGCCAGTCATCAGCTACAGTCCTAAAGCAGCTCATCACATCACATAACAGAACCGTTACAGCCACAGCTTTTTAAAAACGGTTTTAAAAATCTTCTGCCAGGGGAAACTTCTAAGTAAGTCTCTTCCAAAAGCTCAATTTAACAGTAAAAGCTACTGTGGCACCCAGATTTCCCTATTTTAAGGCTAATGCTGCAAGTCCAAGTTACGTCAGAATGTTTAAACTAATTATTAATTAAAACTGATTAACACATAAGCAACAGTTACTCATTACAGCATTTTTAAACTAATGTCTAAATTCTTTATTATTTACAGCATTCTTCAGCCTTTATAATTAAGTAACGTTAAATAATGTCTTAACTACTAATAATTAGTTGGCATATTATTTAAACATTTAGTGATGTTTATTTTTGTTGTAATCACTGTTGATTGATGTACCCTTATGTTAAAGTGTTACCGAAGTTTAAACCTAAATGCCTGACAAGTCGGAATTCCTATTTGGAAAATAAAAAAGCCTTACAATCCAAAATAGCTGTATCATGGATCAACCTAAATAATTTATTAGCACTTTTATCTACAGCTCTAGAAAAAAATAGAGACCACTTCAGTTTCTAAAGCAGTTTCTCAGATTTTGCAATTTATAGGTATATGATTGAGTAAAATAAACATAGCTGTTTTATTCTATAAACTACGGACAACATTTCTCCCAAATTCCAAATGAAAATATTGTCATTTAAAGCATTTATTTGCAGAAAAAATTAAATGTTCATATTCATAAAGTTTTGGGCGTTTCAGTCAAATCAATATTTGGTGGAATAACCCTGTTTTTTAATCACAGTTTTCATGCATCTCCACCAGTCTTACACACTGCATCTTCCTCTTGATTATATTCCAGAGGTTTTCAATTTTGATCTTACGTTTTTTCCAGCACTTTATTTGTGTCTCATTAAATCAGTTGTATTCCCATTACCCTCCAACTGCTGGACAATCTCTGGACACATTTCTTCGGTGTTGAAATGCACAACATACTGTATATGTTATCAATTTGTAACAATACTAACCTGATGACTGGGTCTTTTCTATAGCTGCCCCAAAACTTTAAAATTATCTTTCACTTTTAAGAAAGGAATCAGCCACAGTGGATATTTTTACATTTTTAAGTATATTCTCTATTTGAGTCCTGAGCAGATTGTTAGTTGTCTATTTTGTCTTGGTCTATCATGTCTTGTCATCAGGTTCTTTGATATGATTGTTTTTGTTGTTATTGTTTTTAGATTTTTGTGTTATTTTATATATTGTCGTTTAAATGTTCTATCAAAATAAAGATGACTTTGCTTGATAGTGTTGATGATCAATAACATTGCTACATATTTAATATGATATGCAAGATAGTGTTTGAAATCTCTGTTCTAAGCCATCCTTCACCACTAGTTTCTTTCTCGTGAATGATTCAGACAGAGTAAAGGGCATCCAGTGTTATTATTATGTAATGTTGATAATGTTGTGACATAAAAGTGATGAGACAAAGCTTTCGCAATTAAATTTGAAAGTATATCACAGATGCGACTGAACTCATCCAATAGCAGTTACTGCATCAGAGGCATCAATTAGTTGAACAGTGTATGGATTGTGTACAGGATAGGAATTGTAGCCGGTGGCTCAGTGCTGCTCATTGCCAGTGTGTCGCTGTCAGTGCATGACATTGGACGTGTTTTGGCATTGAGTCACCGGGGAACTCCTCTAGTTGCTCCCCAGAAGAGAGCCGTCACCCAGCACCACTGCTCCAACCAGGGGGTACGGCTGTGCCTTCCTATTTATAGTCATGTCCAATCCACACTCCCCTGCCATGGCCAATTTGCATGATTTTACCCTGGGGCGGTGGATTTTTGCCATATTTTCCTGATGGAATGAGTTGTGACATTACATTTTGAATCCCTTTAAGCAGGCTATTCTTTTTTCTCTCCTTCTCTCCTCCTCCTCCTCACAAAAAGATGTGAATGTGCATTCATAATAAATACGTAGAGTGTGGCTAATGTTTATTTCAATATATCTGTGATGTTGAGATACACTGTGATGTGCTATAGGCAATATTGTTTTGTTATTTATATATTTATTTATAGTTTGTTTATTAATTTGCCTGCAGGAGGGGCTCATCTGTTCCAGTTCCAATATAGATCTGTCAATTGGGTTTACAATCCTAATAAATCATAATGAAGCAGATTACGGCAGGATTATTAGTGTTTAAAAACAGGCATGCACCGATTTGTCTTTTTCAATTCTGATTCTGATACCTTAACTTAAATACCATTTATTAAATTAATAAATCATATCTCACTATGTGACAGACTTAAGGCATCAGGATTGACTTGAACTTATAACAAATTAACACACAGGTATAAATATGCTTTTTATTTGTCTACACAAAAATAAACAATTGTGCAGGACCTTGGCACAGAATCTACATTAAAAATTAAGTAAATAACACATCTGGTTAGATAAGGTAGACAGGCTCTTGCTGTTTGCTATGATACGTGTTTCATGTCAGTAGGTTTCTTTTTGAATTATGAAGCCTCAAATAGCGTGATAGCTATGATGCAAACAGCCGGGCTCAGTCGGGTTAAAGCTGTAATAGACATGGCTGATAAAAATGAACAAAGATGCAGCAGTCGGCCTTGGCATGATTAGTGCTAGTTAGCCTCAATGGTAACTGAATTTTTTGAGCTGGGTTACTCACTGATAGTTGATGACAGGTCAATAGGCACTTTAGAAAGAGTAGACTTTGCTGTTTGCTATGATATTGATATGTATCTTTTTTTTTTTTTTTGGTATAGGTTAACCTAAACATGAGTTTAGAGCCACCGAGAATACCAGTGTGTAGCTGCCCATAGTGTGATATGTCTGATACCCAATCTTGTGATATATGTGATACATGTGTGATAGTGTGACAGCCATTACCTGAAATAAAGATTCTTTACCAATTTACCCATTCCTCACATTAATAAGCCTCTATTATAAACATTAGAAAAATCTTTATTCCAATATGAACTTGTTGAAGCACCTATATTTTTGCAAATGCTGACTAATTTTTTTATACTATATATAAGTTTAACTACATGTTTTAACAACAATAAAGGTCAAGACTTTGATGGTCAACCAATCTTACAAGGAAAATAAAATTGCTTCATTAAAAAAGGAACATGGGAAATGTGGAAAGAGAAGTTCTCAGAAAGGCGCGGTCTTGATGTGTTATTTAAACAAATTTCAGCTGCTTCACTCTCCTAATAACAATGAGACTCAATATATTTCCTTCAGGCATGTACATCAGTACATATTTTGAATAATTTAGTTGGCAAAATTACCAGGTTTGGGGCAATAAAATGTAATAAAAGCGAAAGAGATCATTAAAAATGCATTCCGCTCGCTTTGGGAGAATGCATATTATTTCGGAGAGGTCTCCCTTCCCCTTGCATATCGCTAACATCTCAAAAGAGGCCCATTTCATTCCGAAGCCCCAGGGGTTCGCCCTAATCGGCCTATATTATTGACTCTTGACATAAATGCATTATGAAGACTTTCAAATGGGAATGGGTTCTGGCTCAGACAGGCTCTGGGTTGATGTCTAGGCAGAATTTGAATAGGACTGGATAATCAGGTCTGAACTCCTTTCGTGTCATCACGGGTTTAAGCTCCTATGCTACACATTTTTGAGTATGTTGGAATTTTAGGGTCTCATGACTGTCAGTCTGAGTTGCTGAGTTGAGTTTACGTTTATTCTCACCAGGAGATGATGGTGTTGCTCCTCATGTGAATAGAATATTTAGTTTGTTTGACAAGAATGGAAAATCTACCAAGCAGTAGGTGTAGTGTTTCATGCATCTCCATAACCATCTGTCACAACGGTTTTAAGTGACACTGAAAGGATCTCTTAGTGGAACATGGTCAAGTCAGGCCTACTAATGTATAAAGGTAACACTTTATAATACTGTTCCATAGTTAATAGGTAACTAAGCAGGAACTAAGCAGTAACTAATTAATAGTGCTGCATTAACACCTAAATATTTTCTATTAACTACCAGGGAGTACTGAATAATTACTCAGTAGATAGTACTGAACTAATGATTATAGTAGTTCACTATTAACTCCACAATAATTACTGAGACTTACATATCTCCCAGAGAACTGCTTACTAATTATGTCTCCTTTATAATAACTATTCATTAATTACTGCTCAAATCAACATTAATTACTGAAAACCCTTACATGCCACCTGGGGAACTATAGATCTAAATCAGGCATATTTGAGTTAAATGCATAATAATTGAAAGCATTTTTGTATTAAGCAAGTGACACCATTTGTAGTAGTGGTAACCTTAATTACCTTATTATCCTCAGTTCCTTCCAAATATTAGCAACATATAGTAAAATACTTCAGTGTGTATTACTCTGCTTAACCATCAATTTTGGAAGAAAAAAACAACATTATAACGTAATATTATTGCATAGAAGACATTGATGAAAGTTCTCCAGAAGGCATCTAAGACTCTAAGAATGACTGTGAGACAGTAATAATGTAACAATCATTGCTTTAATACTAGGTATCAGCCTTATAAAAGTGCATCTTCAGCGTTTGCAGTCTCACAGAGATTTATTTCACTGCGCATTATTAGGGTAATTACGGTAATTTCACAGCGGACGCAGCTCTCCTGGTCCTTCGTGTAAATTCTCTGCTGTGCTGCTGCTGGAGGAGGAGGATTAAGAGAGACTCTGCTGCTTTCATATTTCTGTATTTGATTGAAAATAAACTAGTAATCAAGATATTGAGATCTTTTCCAGCTGATTTTACCCCCGGATCAGAGGAGGACTCTTTGTGGGTTGTTAACCAGCTTTAGGATGTGTGTTAGCTAGCTAAGTTAGCTAAGTTGTGTGTGTAGTTAGCGTTAGCTAGGTTATGTGTGTGTTAGTTAACTGGCTAAGTTAGCTAGGTTATGTGTGTGTTAGTTAACTGGCTAAGTTAGCTAGGTTATGTGTGTGTTAGTTAACTGGCTAAGTTAACTAGGTTATGTGTGTGTTAGTTAGCTAGTTTAAATGTGTGTTAGTTAGCTAGGTTATGTGTGTTCGTTTGCTAGCTAAGTTAACTTTTATGTGTGGGTTAGTTAACTAGGTTATATGTGTGTTAGTTAGCAAGCTAAGTTAGCTAGGGGAAATGTGTGTGTGTTAGTTAACTAGGTTAAATGTGTGTGTGTTAGTAAGCTAGGTTAAATGTGTGTTATTATTATTATTATTATTATTATTATTATTATTATTAATGTATATTTCCCTTTATAATACTGTGACATGATCTGCCGTAACTCCTAAAGAAGAACACAGTAACTCCTCAGTAATTAGTAATTAGTTAACATGTTTCTCACTTTATAATACTGTGGTATGATTTGCAGTAACTCCTAAAGAAGAACACAGTAACTCCTCAGTAATTAGTAATGGGTTACCATGTGCTGCTGTTAACTCCCGAAAAAAGAAGACAGGGACCCCTTATTAATTATCTATGAAGAACACAGGGACACCTAGTCCGTTATCTAACACAAATATTTATTCATTTAAACATGATTCCCCCCAGAATAAGGATGTAGGACACAGCCTAGAGTAAAGCTGTATGTGAGCCATCACTTCTACTGAGCACATCTCCAGGAGGACTGAAGAAGAGCACAGGTTTAGAATAAACATCTGTAACACACTGACAGAATATTACAAAAATGGGGGTTAAGCAGACTACTGCACATTTCAGTGTGTCTAACATTTGGAAGATATTGAGCATACTAAGGTAAGCAAGGTTAATATATGATAAGTGGTATCACTGACTTTAATATCACCACTGATAGAATAACCTGCAGCAGCAGATAAACACACTGATAGAGGCTAGCGGTCCAGCGCTGTGAAATTACCGTAATTACCCTAATAATGCGCACTAAAAAACTGTGAGACTGCAAGGCTGAAGATGAACGTTTATAAGGTTGGTGCTTAAAATTAAAGCAGTGACCATTAAAACAAAATTGAGTACAGTCAGTCTTAGAGTCTTCTGGAGAACATAAATAATGTCTACTATGTAATAATATTAAGTTATAAAGTTTAAGCAGATTACAACACACTGTAGTATTTTACTATATGTTGCTAATATTTGGAAGATAATGATGATAATAAGGTAATTAATGTCACTACTACTACAAATGGTGTCACTGGCTTCAAATATGCCTTTAATATCACCACTGATCAAATAATTGTTTGTGTAGACTGATTTAGATCTATAGTTCCCCAGGTGGCATGTAAGGGTTTTCAGTAGTTAATGTTGATTTGAGCAGTAATTAATAAGTAGTTATTATAAAGAAGACATCATTAGTAAGTAGTTCTCTGGGAGATATGTAAGTCTCAGTAATTATTGTGGAGTTAATAGTGAACTACTATAATCATTAGTTCAGTACTATCTACTGAGTAATTATTCAGTACTCCCTGGTAGTTAATAGAAAATATTTAGGTGTTAATGCAGCACTATTAATTAGTTACTGCTTAGTTCCTGCTTAGTTACCTATTAACTATGGAACAGTATTATAAAGTGTTACCATGTATAAATTCACTACCCATTCACACACATAGCCTATAGCAGTGATTTAGCCCTATATATATTTTTTGTTTGTTTTCTTTAGTGTCAGCAGAGCTCTAGTCCAACTCACACTAATGTAACACATGTGTCACCAAAAAAAGGGAGGCAGTGGTGGACTCCATGATGACCAACCATAGTGCAAAACATAATGATGATTTATACTTGTTTAAGAGTACTATTTAATCTGTTTTTTTTTTTGGTTTTTTTTGTCTAAACTGAATCTTAACAGCTACAACGAAACCTCACACACTGCAGCAGGATGCCAGGATTACATACTCCATTGAAGAACATTCTAGAGGGGGTGTGGCTAAAACTAGATTTTTATTTTTTTTTGTTACCACCCCAAACAATATAAGGCGCACTTAAAATCCTTTAATCATCCCAAAAAACGTCAGTGTGCCTTATAATCTGGAGCAGACTGAAGCAGTATTAGCATTTTAGTTAGCTCTTTTGCTTTTCAGAGGTGAGTATTATGAGCCTGTAGCCTGCTGCTAACCCTAGCTAGCTCTGCTGGAACAGTATTAGCATTACCCACTAACCGCACTAAATGCTAGCTCTGAGCCAAAATTAGCATTTCCCACTAAACACACTAGCTCTTTTGCCATTCAGAAGTGAGTATATCAGGCTGTAGTCTGCGTGTTTACCATGTTAAAACAAGCTACATGGGATGAATTGCTAGCTAATATCGCCCTTGGTTACCGGAACACTCAGGGTTCCTCATTTTTAAACTAAAGGATGAACACATGAAAAAAGTCTCCCGCACCTCAAATATCGAGTGAATCAGCATGGAAACTGTGCACCTGGCTTCCCTTTTCAGTGCTTTTATATGTTCAGAGAAGAATCCGCACACTTAAATCCGGTCAAAAATCATTTTAATCTACACGATTTTGGTCAATGACCTTCTGCAAGGCCTATCTGTGTCTCTGATTGAAAGCTTGGAGATTACGATGATGTCTGAGTGTGTGGATGCTTCTTCTATATTTTACTGTAGCTTCTCAGTTTTGATACCAGATGTGATGTTCTTTTTTTGATATGTTCAAAGAGGCACCAAAACTGGAAAAAAAAAATCAAAGGTAAAACTTAAAATTGAAAGTTAAAATTAAAACTTTGAAGTTTTGGTTGAGAAAAAAAAGACATCCTTTATGCAAAGTCCAGGCAGAATTTTGACCACTTCCTCGTTTCTACATTCTCTAATCATCTTATCAACTCCACTGAACGTCAGTGGTTAGAACCTCATAGAACCACTTCAGATCAGGTTTAATTTGAGTATTGGGTCATTCTCAGCAATGCAGTGACCTTGATTAGGTTGTTAGTATGTTGTGCTGGTACAAGTGGAATAGATACAGCAGTGCTGCTGGAGTTCTTAAACACTTCAGTGTCACTGCTGCTCTGAAAATGGGTCACCAACCAGAAATATCCTGAAAACAGCGTCCTGTGGCCAATGTCCATTAGACAGTGTACTGTGGCCACTAATAAAGGACTAGAGGATGACAACACAAATTATACAGGAACAGATGAGCTTCAGTCTCTGACTTTACATCTACAAGGTGGATAAGTTATATAGGAGTGTCTAATATAATGGACAGTGTTTAAAACTCCAGCAGCACTGCTGTATCTGATCCACTCATATCACAATACACTACACCTCATACACCACCACTGCAGTGAAATAATACCTGATCTGTCATTTATCCTGGATTACCCTGGTAACATTTGCTTTTAATTGACCTCCTGATTAACCAGGGAACTTTATTCAATAAATTTGTCATCATGTACTTTGCACCAGTAGAACTGAAAAAGCAAAATCTGAACCCCAAACATATACCCCCTTAAAATGTCTTGTCCCGTATACAGACTACAAGTGTAGGTGATACAAAACCCTTTTTTTCTGCAGTAAAATAAAATTTACATTCTGATAAAATTGAGGGCTTTCAAATCTCCTACAGGATACTTGGAGAAACTGCCAGCTCACACTCTACTCCACTTAATAATTCCAGATCAGTAACAGGAATCCGCCCTAATTCTGCATGTTTAAAAATGGACGTAAAAACTAGACAAACATAACAAAACTAAAGGTTTGGAGGCGATGAACTGTGTTTTGTATTCAGGAAAATATTGATTTTAAAAGTTCAGGAAGAAGCAATTTTTGATTTTATTAATTATATTTTGACATTTTATATTACAGACAGACAGACAGACAGACAGACAGACAATTCATTTTATTTATTTTTTATTTTATTTATTTTTTAGGTTTTCTATTACAGTTATGGTTTCCAGTAATGTTCCTTATCAGACATGAAAAAAAATTATGTAGTGCTTGTTTCGAAATCCTTAAGATTTAGGGGTGTAAGGTCAGGCACAAAATTTACAAAAATCCTGGCTTGTTAAGGGGGTAATAAATAAATTACAACTTTGGTTAGAAAAGCAGAACATTTTAAATAACTGGTAAAAAGTAGCTGGTACCGAATTTCAAGAATATATATTCCCATTGATTTGTATTTGATTTTCCTGACACTTACATACATAAAGGGGTCTTAATGTACTGTATATTTGGGTCTATTTAGTACTATAATCACTGTCTAAGACTGTATCCATTGTATCCATACTACCTTTCAATTCTAGCCATATAGTATCCACAGTTATATTACCTATATATGGCTATGGTGACCTACATAATTTTATTTCATATATTTATTTATTTTGAGAGTGTCAGATTAAAAGAAAGGCCTAGAGCATTCTGGAGGATAGGATTTGTCATTATTTTTCTCAGTTAGAACCACTTCTTAAACACCACCTATGTCTTACCAAACACACAGAAAAAAGAAAAAAAATGTGAAGAGCCTCCTTCATGCCTGAAGCCATTCCTCTAGTCAAATGATACATAAAGCATAGCCTAAAGGTGCTGCTAAGAGAATACTTCTATTTGTACTGAATAACGCTGTGTTCATTTGGATTAGCTACATTTTAAATGAATAAAATCATCTACCCGATGCCAACTATTGTCTAGCGGTATCTAAAGCTCTTCAGTACTGGAAGATTGTGCAACAGTTGGTTTGTATTCTCTTAAGAGATGGAGTTTCATCTACCTCTAGTACATCTGAGATTGAAGTGGCATGCAGATTGGAGTGGAGACCTGGAGTGGCATTTATGATCCTAAACTAATCCCCAACATAATTATCTGCACTTGTAAAAACAATTAAATTCTCTCAACAATCCAGTCTAAAGCCCTTTACTGCCATAAAAAGAGGCTATTATAACCTTGATTTTTAAATCAGTCACAGGGCCAAATAATGCATCACCATTACAATTTAAGTCTTCTGTTTTAGAGATTCCTTAGATTTGATGCTAAATTTTGAATTTGTGCAGCTGAGACACAGTAAGAAAATAAGATAAATTCCACCTTATATTTTTTAGTACCTTTTGTCTCCTGGCATCTTTTATTTGCACAATAGGCGTGCCCCCCCAACCCTAACTCACCATCAGTGCAGTTTTGCCCACCAGGGCTACATTCTCTTGGACAGTCAGTGAAATCTTATGAACTGTTTGTTTGCCTGGCCTCAGTGTTGCAGGCTATAAGAGTACGTTACCAGTTTCTGTACTGTAAAGTTATCAGTTTTTCAGCAGGAGTGGCAAAAAATGATCCAAAAGTAGTATGTAAGACTGGTGGAGGAGAACATGCTAAGATGCATGCCAACTGCAATTAAAAACCAGGGTTATTCCATCACATTTTGATATCTGAACTCTTAAAACTGTATTAGTATGAACTTTTTGCACTATTTGAGGTCTTCTTTTATTTACTTAAATATCCATTGTTAAAAGTCATACACACATACACATAATGAAGTGATTTCTCTGATCAATATTTTTTTCAATCGACTGACACTAAGAGCTGGAATACATATAACATACTGTTTATCCTACTTTTGTAGAGATAAACCTTACCTATTCCACTAGTAATTGATCTTCTCCAGAAAGTTAAACAGATCTGAGCAGCAGGGCTTGCTAAAGCCTGTATGAAGTCTGTATAACACACTGTCCAATTGTTCTCAGCTTGGCAACATGCCTCATGAACCAGTGTCAGTCATTATTCCTCCATTAATCTAACACTTTATATCTTGGGATAATTTAGTGTGGGAAACTATATTAGCTCAGGATAGACCTTGTAGGATCAAGATTATATGAGCACAGGGAGCAGAGAAGATATTTTAAAAGTGAGGCAGACACAATTGGCCCATACTAATTCAATCTCACTAATTCAGTTCAGTCTTGCTTTTTACAGTATGGCCCTATTTTACGGATCTATAGCACAGTGTTCAACTGTGGATCGCGCAGCTGGATTCATGGATGTTGGTGTATCTTTGAGGGGGCAAAAAATATGACTCGCGCTGCTCAAAATGCTCAAAAGGCATGTACTAATCTTATAATTAATTATGGGTGTTTCTTTGGGCGTAACGTGAAATAAATTAATCAGTGTGTCACTTACCATTCTCTTAAAAGTGAGTGTGCGCTCTGACTTTGGCACGTTTGTATCTTAACAGCATGGCGCATTGTGCATCTCAGCAGAGGAAACTGACCTGAAGTATGCTAGCAGCTAATTTAAGGGAACAGCAAGGTTATTTTATTCTTTATTCTGTTTATTGTTGAGTCAAAAGTCGGGTTGCGCTCTGCAGCACATCCGTGTGTGTTTAATGCATATGGCGCACCTATAGGAATGGATGGCGCACCTATAGGAATGGATGATTGGATGGATGAGTGTTGTCTATGTTCATTTTAGTCAGTGGTGCTCTGCCTTCAAAATAGAAAAATCCCATAAATTTACATGACCATACTTCACTTCCTGACCACCAGGCCTTCAGTGTAGATTTAATCTATTTTAAGAGCACGGGCACAAGACTGGGTGTAAGATAGCAAAGAGCATTGCAACGTGCATTGCGCAGGGACTATGATAGGACCCTAAATGTATGAGGATAGGGACACCTGTTTATTTATTGTTTCTTTTTTAATTCAAGGGTATAAAAAGTTAATTCAGCATTTATTGAAGTATTTAGTGCATGTATTTGTCTATAGATTCCAGAAAAAGGTTTTATACTAGATTTTGGAGCGTTGCTGTTAGGATCTGAGGATCCGATTACATTCAGTGAGGTCAGAACTCCTCAAGTACTCTACTGGCAGTGAAGTTTTTTAGGGACAAGACAATCTGTTGCATTCACTAACATATCTGTGTCAGCAGTGGTCGCAATCATTTGTCGTCCCCAGTTACTTTCTACTGCAGTGAAATCACTAGTCTTCCATACTTCTGTCTGAGTAATGAATGTACAGTAAATACTTTTGAAACAGGAATACAGTGAGTGTAAAAAAAATCACTTTAAAATAAGACTACCTTTATAAAGGGTTTATAAATGGTTTACAATTAGTTTATTAATGGTTACTAATTAGGTTGTAAATGCCTTAAAATTCATTAATAATCAAAATAAATAATTAAATATCATTAATAACACATAGAAATGGCAACAATGACCTGTTGTTTGCCGAATAGTGAACCCAAAGCCATCTATATTGTTGCCCTTTCTACGTATGATTTACAACTGATTATTAATGATTTATAAGGCATTTACAACCTAATTAGTAACCATTCATAAACTATTTGTAAACCATTTATAAACCCTTTATAAAGGTAGTCTTATTTTAAAGTGGTACCAAAAAATCCATAGAGACTATAGAGGCAAATTTCTGTTTTTCTTATAATAATTTTCAATTTAGAGATCTTTTAAGAGGTTAGCTTTTATTATGTCACAATTAAGACCTAATTTGACCTCGCTTGAATACACAACTGCATCCATAGCTAATAACTCTTTGGTGTAATTATCTAACATTATCTAACTGAATGTGTGGCAATAATAACGCATTGGCCCAAATTGCAAAGCCTGTCACTTTGATCTCCCTCCCAGCTTATTCTCATCACTGGTTTAGTGATATAAGTTCTCCTCCCCTACAGCTGCCTTTAAACGTTTATGGAAATTGACACTCATCCAAAACAAGAAATGAAGGCCTTAGCTAAAGAGGCTTCATCTTATTAGCTCATCATTGCAGTCTCTGCTGGGCTGATTGATTCAAAGGTCTAGACACTCCACATCCAGGTTGATGGTCACAGAACATCAAGCCAGTGCTGCCCCTCAGCCTGACCTTGGTTAAACCAGTACACCACTGGTTAACTCTAGGGCAATGGTGCTGACCCTACAAGCTTCTCTGGCCAGTGTAATGAGTGCTGAACGTCCACAGAGCACTGGGCTTGGAGAACCTGGACGTGATGTATCTCAGTGTTAATCTTGCGGACTCTACAGCGACATAGATCTCCGTTTTATATCTCCCGGCTTGATTTGCATTTTAATGGCGTGTGTCCGGACTGCGGCAGCCCTCCAGCTATTCTATTATGGCTAAAGCTCTTCAATTAATTATGCAGAATGGTTACACATCACCAAGGTGGGAGGGGCTCTCTTGCGTGCTATTAGGAGGAATGTTATTGGACTGTACATCATTATCTGCGCTCGCCGTGCACATTTGCGCAGGCAGAAGATGCTACTCTTTTCATTTAGAGATGAAGGCTTCAGCAGATGGGCAAGTGGAAAATAATTTAATTTAATCTTTAATACAAGCTCACAATACCTCTGCGCACTTATTCCGCCCTGCTCCACGCTCAAGGCTATTAACATGACATAAAGCAGGAGATACACAGCCAAGCAAATTAAATATAGCTTCTATTGCGCAGAGCTTAATTTGCTGCTCTATGTTGTGTTCTAATTTTTTTAATATGTGGACTCTTTATTTTACCTAATCAGGCAACATCATGAATAAGCGCTACATTTAAGTTAACAATAGCTATTTAGTTAACTCTAAAGCAGCATTGTGCGAGAATTGGCAACACTTCCTGAGTTCCACTTAGAGTAAGGAAGTGGATTTCACACTTTGAGAGACTGCTAATAGAACACGGCTTACCCATGCATTTCTGGACAAGCTGAGAGCTACGAAACCGGTATTTGAAGTGAAATAAGCGTGCTTGTGTCTTGTTGGATACAACCAACAAATCTATGTGTGGAACCACCATAGTCAGTGCCAACAGATCAAGGGTTTCTTGTAACGTTTCACATGTCCAAAAGGTTGCAATTTTATATGATGCTACAGTAAATCGCATTGGATCTTCATAACAGGCATCTTGACTGTACAAAATTATATTAATGTTTTCTGGACGCACACTCTGATGCGCTCCCATTCCAACAGGACAATGCTACAATGCTTGTCCACATACTGCTGTCATCTTAAGAGCTTGTCTTGAAGACACTGCAGATGCTATGCCAAGTCAGCTTCATTGCCAGAACTATCCATGATTGAAAATGTGTGGAATGGTAATGGACACGGTCAACATGGTACTGCTACTGCATAATCTGCATGAGGATATTTCAGCAGAATGGGTTTAATTATCACAGGACATCATTAGGAACCTCTACAACTTCATGCCAAAGTTAAGAGAGCACTTCAGTTTCTGAATCAGTTTTTCAGATTTTACTATTTATAGGTAAATGTTTGAGTAAAATGAACATTATTGTTTTATTCTATAAACCAGTGACCTTTCTTCTAAGTAACAAATAAAAATACTGTCAGTTAGAGCATTTACTTGCAAAAAATGAAAAATGGCTGAAATAACAAAAAAGATGCAGAGCTTTCAGACCTCAACTAATGCAAAGAAAACATATTTTCATTATATTGATTATTATAATTGATGAGATTAAAAATCATAATTTGGTGGAATAACCCAGGTTTTTAATCAGTTTTCATGTGTCTTGGCATGTTCTCCTCCACCAGTCTTACACACTGCTTTTAGATATCTTTATGCCACTCCTGGTGCAAAATCCAAGCAGTTCATCTTGGTTTGATGGCTTGTGATCATCCATCTTCCTCTTGATTATATTCTAGAGGTGTTTAATTTGGTAAAATAAAAAAAAGTATAATTTTTTAGCTGCCTCTTATTTTTTTTCTTCATAACTGTATGTGTAGCTCAATAATAGTGATCAGTCTAAAATATGCCTCATTCATTGTTCCTGTTAACCTTTATCTTCCTTCAGAAAAAAAGCATTGCAATCTGACACTATTTCACATTTTGACAGTGAGTGTACAGTATAAGATATGTCAAACTTACAGTAGAGCCACCTTACTGTAGTCAAGCTCTGTTCATAAATCAATCAGTTCACAACATGCGATTTGGGATGATAGATCTGTATATACTGGTGATATTTTGCCATTATGGTTCATGAGAAGTCACTTAACACAGCTAAGACTGCGCTGAGACCATGCATCAAAATGAAGGATTGAATTAAGAGAAAGGTCACCCTGTTTACAAATGATTCTTCATGGCCGCTGCGCGTAAAGAGCGCAATTACTGAGCGAATTCAGATGGAGAGGCCGTCTACTCTGCTTTGTTGGCGTGGAAGGAGCGGTATTAATTCTGTGCGGCAGAGGCCATTGCTTTGTCCTGAGTGTAGAGGTTGCTTTTTATCATCCTGGAGGTGTAGGAGCGGCAGTGCGGCACAGCGGTGTTCAGTATTCAGCTCAGCCGCCGAGCAGGAGCCCGCAGAGGCTTCCAGAGAAATACGAGCAGCACAGTCACACTTGGCTGCTGTCCCTGTATCCCTCTCTGCTCTCTCTATCTCCCCCCATCTCCAACCCGAGGAGGAAACACAAGAATTTGAAAAGCATGGCAGCCACTTCTTTGTTCACCTGCCACGGGCATACCAACATGTTTCATTCTCTGTGTGTGAGTGTGTGTGTGTGTGTGTGCGCGTGTGCGCGTGTGCGCGTGTGCGTGAGAGTGTGAGAGAGAGAGAGAGAGAGAGAGAGAGAGAGAGAGAGAGAGAGAGAGAGAGAGAGAGAGAGAGAGAGAGAGAGAGAGAGAGAGAGAGAGAGAGAGAGAGAGAGAGAGAGAGAGAGAGAGAGAGAGGTACTGTCTTCTAGGTGGTTGTTTTCCTTCTTTTTTTTTTCTTTTTTTTTTTTTTTTCTTTTTCTGACCTTTCAACATCAATACCCTGTCTCAGCAGAAGGAAATGCATTCCAGATGCAGAGATGTATTGTCAAGTCAATATCCACTTTTACTCCAGTCCTACTGTAAATGAGATGCACTCTTGAAGAAAAGGGGGAGTGTGTTTGTGTGTTTGTGTGTTTGTGTGTGTGTGTGTATGTGTGTGTGGGAACCAGTCTATGTTCTTCTGACCATGTTCTCCTAACTTTGTCCTTCTAACCAACAAATCAATAGGTAACTGAAAAAAATACATGTAAAATGTATGTAAAATGTACATGTTAAAACATGTATCATGTTTTTCTTTTTCTTTTTCTTTTTTCCTTTTATTCTTTTTTTTTTTTTTTTTTTTTTTTACACTTTTCTTGGAAAAAATTAGATTCCCCCTAACATGTTTTGAAGGTTAAATTGTTTTTAGTATAATGGGTAAGCAGATAGTAGACATTTTTTGTTCATTTTTGTTGAATTACTTAGTATTTCCGCACCAGCATGACTCTTAAATGATCCTACAGGCATCGCACTGAGCACTTTCTTTACCAGTGAAGAAGATCTTAAACCTGAGATGTTTTTGGGAAACTGGGGCCAGTCTTGTCAAATAAAACGGGTACATTTTTGTCCCCCAAGGCACAAACACATTTAAAGGTACAGCATGGTTTAAAGGTTTAATTCTATATCTTAAATCACACTAAAGGTACACTGCATTCACTTTCCTAGGAGAAAGAAGGTAAATCCTTTTAAAATGCAATAATAAAGTCTGGATTTAAGGAAGGGTATGAAGATCCAAAGCAATTTTAAAAAGTATAACCCCAATA
This sequence comes from Astyanax mexicanus, assembly GCF_023375975.1. Taxonomy (NCBI): domain Eukaryota; kingdom Metazoa; phylum Chordata; class Actinopteri; order Characiformes; family Acestrorhamphidae; genus Astyanax; species Astyanax mexicanus. The sequence goes on along the minus strand of NC_064417.1, from coordinate 39,000,285 downwards.
GAATATTGTACAGTTAACTCTGGAAAGCTTTTTATTTCAGGGGAATTACAAAAAAACTAAGAAAATATGTTTCTGTACATATAAATACTTATTAGATATTTTATATAGCTCTTCATATATAAATGATTTTAAGTGTTTTTATGTAATGTTTAGAACCCTTTAAATACAGTCACTAGCTTTTTTATTGGGAATCACGATTTTCATAGTAATATTTAAATGCTATCTAACAAATGCAAATGAGTTATTAAATTAGTGTAAGTTATGCTTTAACTGAAACAAATGAATATTTACATGTCCTATGTAGAAAGAAATTTTTATTTTTATTTTAAAACATAATTATTCCCATTAATTGTTATTTTAAACTCCAGCACCACATTAATTCTCCCTCCCTGAATATGGAAAGTGTGCAGTGGAATTGTAGCACTTGGCTCAGGTTCTCTTTTTAGATCTAGCAGGCAGAGTTCTGCCTCAGCAACAAGCCCGACTCCTTTTAAGTGCCAAGAAGTTGCTCACCGCTAGCGGACTCTTGATAAATTGCATCCTGTTTTGTGTTTGGAAATTACATTGTTTTGTTAACAATCTGCTGCTGACAGGCAGAAAGGCTAAAAAAGGAGCTCAAAGTAGGATAAAATCAACAGGTAAGAGTCTGAATCCAGAGTGCTGATCAACTACTGCTCTGCAGAGAGAACAACAACAAAAAAAAACGACACTTAAAAAAGCATTTTTTATAACATTTAAGCAGAGTCAGCAAGTCCAGGACTTTTTTGTTTTCTTTGTTTCTCACTCGGATAAGTTGAACAGTAGATAATAATAAATATATGGCTTTTATATGAATCAGTACTTAATATTGAACAATTTTTAATGCATTCTAATGCATTTATTGTAGTTTCTGTGCAGTTTGTTATAAGTACTAATGAATACGAAGCAGGGTTTATGAACAATAATCCTAGAGGTCAAGTTGAATACTTATCATTTTGTTATTGTTAATTATAAAACTCACACTGTTGACTCAGAACTGGGTATTGGCGATTAAACAATTCAAAGTTAAAGAGTATGAGAAAATACAATCTGTTTGGTTATAAATACTCCAAGTTAAAATAGTCCCATTGCTGCTCTGTTTGTAGCTGCACTGTTTGGCTTGTAAGCGCTGTAAGTGCTGCATCATTGCTAGGTTTCCTGTATGTGGTGGAATAATACATGGAGAGTTGTGGTTAAAAAGATCCAAAGCTATTTTAAAAAGTACAATCACAACAGAATAATGTACAGTTAACTCTGGAAAGCTTTTTAAAGGGAAATCACTTAAACATGGGGAAAATGGGATTTATTAACACAATATAATGGTAGGACTATTATTATAATATATATGCAATATACAAATTAAGAAGGAAAGACCAATTTGCTCCAAGCAAATCTAAGAAAACATGTTTCTGTACATATAGATGCTTATAATTTATATAGCTCTTCATATATAGATGCTTTTAAAAGTGTTTTTTTTATTTTATATAAAGTCAAACGTTTTCACTTTACTTTAAAGTCACTTTTACTGATGAAACATTTACTGACAATGTACTTGTAAGGATGTCTTACAAGTAAGGCGTCACTCATATAAAATTAAAACAATTTGGCAGACAGTGATCCTATTAAAGGTAAGGGTTACCAGGAGCAAAACTACATTAGGAAACATGGCTTTAAGCTTCAGGTTGTGTCTAAAAGTGGATCACCATCAGGCAAACATTCAATTTTATAGGTATTTGTGTTATTTGAGATTTTTGAGCCATCCTGTATACACAAATATAAAATACAAAATACATTAAAAGTACTTTCAAGACAATTACATTGAATATTTGTGTAGAGTGAAACCTGCCAAGAAGTGGATGTACGTAACAGGCAGCAAGTGAACAGTTCACTTATAAGGTGTTCATGTTGGCAGCAGAAAAATGGTAAATATTGGCATAATATTGCATTGACATGGCAATAAGCCATGTAGACAAGTTCACAACTGCAACTGTGATGGTTAGATGTCAGTGTCTATCAGCCAAAGAAGTCCAACTGGCGACAGGGTCATGGGTTCCCAAGGCTTCTTAGTGTGCCCCATGACTTGACGAATCAGAGCTGTTGATGCCTAGAGGTTATTAAGCAGGTGGTTTTAATGTAATGTCGAATCTTTTTGAGACATGTTACTCACTAAACTAATTAGCAGTTACTGACTGTAGTAGTGATCATAATTACAATTTACATAATCATTTCTACCATTTGATTTGGTCCGTTTGCCACAAAATTGTACACAGCAGCGTAAATGAGGATAGCATGATGGTTTTAAATAGTTGGGGGGAAAATAGAGTTGAGAGGTTTTGAATGAGCAGTGACAATATCCTGAGCTCAACTTCTGTCCCTCATACCTTACCCCACATCCCCCTCCCCTCTCTCTCTGTTCCTCTCTTTCTATCTTTCTCTCTCTCTATCTTTCCCTCGCTCTCTCTCAGCACTGCCCATTTTCTCAGGCATGGCTGCCTTTAGGCCTGTAGCCCCGTGTAACTCTCGGAAGGGTCCCGATGGCTTTATGCGCTTCAGTTCACGGCTGTTAAACCCACACTTCCTGACTGACCTGCCTTTGCCCATTCCAGAGGGGACTTGATACAGGTGCATTTCGCTGTTTATATCACAGCCGGGGCCCCTGGCAGCAGAACAGATAGCAGCCTCTTTAACACGGTAACACGGGCACAAAAAGAGCCCGCAGGCAGCCACTGGAACATAAGCTATGTGCTGTGTTAAATCCGCTCATATCTGCTGCATTTCTAACGTTTCAGATCTGCGGCGCGCAGCAGCGCAATGCAACGCGGGGCATGTCGAATGCGGTAGGTTGCAGTGTTGTGGAAGAAAGCAGGAACAAACTAGCAGGGCCACTGAGGCATATGAAAACAAAACTGTTTTCTGTCAAAGCTGCGTGTCATTTCACCGCTTTCTCTTGGACAGTTGCATCACTCGCAAGAACAAGCTGTGTTCACTGTTGTCTCGCCAGCGTCTGAAACGTAACATCTCTCTGCTTTACCAGATTATGACATACAGCAAAATGACAGTTAATGTCAAAATGAGAAGTCTGGGATGTTTTTTTTTTTTCTTTGTGTTTGTGTATGTGTGTGTGTGTGTGTGTGTGTGTGTGAGACGCAGTGATTTGTACAGTAGTACTGTGCTCTGAGCACACACAGCATGCAGCAGGGAACAGTCAGTCACTTGACATTGACCAAAGCCCACGTTATGGTCATGTTGTCTGAGGGAGGAAAGAGAAGGGGCACTGTCTCTTCAGATTTGTAAACGATGAGTCATGATCATCATCTTTAGTGGGATCGCTTTCCCAAAGCTTGTGATGTTATATAATTTGTAAAAGATTTGAGCACTTGAAACATACAGGAGAAGGTTAGGCCTGTCATGACATTTTAAATGCTTACCAATGTCATGTATGCTTTGTATGCCATTGTTGCACACATGTACATTTCTCAAATGGTCAGAAAAGCCGAATAGGTAATTAGCTTTTAGCTTATTTATTTGGTAGGTCATACAATGTTTAAGGGAATGTCACAGTCTTCATTAAGGTGGCACAGCTAGCAAAGTTATTGTGCTTATGGTGAAGATATATAAACACAAACTTATGGTCGGTATATCTAGATATCGCAAATTATCTGGTTGTTACTGTTTATATGTTTGTTAATGTAGATATGTAGGAAATTTGGATTCTGCCAATTATAGAAGGTAATGTTTGCCACATTCTTAAAAAATGACATTTTAAATATTTTCATTTTATTATTATATACTGTGATAAAAAAAAACAACAAGAGCAGCTTAGATTGGTCCAACCAGCCCAACCAAGCTAGTCAATCAACAAAGACCAACATGACTAAGCTGGTTGAATGGCAAGACCAACACAGCCAAGATGGTTAATAAGCATGACCAACACAACCAACAGTTTGACTAGCATGCCCAACACAACCAAGCATGATCAACATGACCAACAGTTTGACTAGCATGACCAACACAACCAAGCATGACCAACATGACCAACAGTTTGACTAGCATGACCAACACAACCAAGCATGGTCAACAAGACCAAGCTGGTTGACTAGCATGACCAAAACAACCAAGCATGACCAACACAAACAAGATGGTTGACTAGCATGACCAACACAACCAAGCATGACGAAACATGACCAACAGTTTGACTAGCATGACCAACACAACCTAGCATGACCAACACAAACAAGATGGTTGACTAGCATGAAAAACACAACCAAGCTGGTTGGCCAGCATGGCAAACCAAGCCAGTTGCTTGGCACTATGCTGGTCACAATCTGGTTAACCCATTTGTTTACCAGCATAGTGTAAGTTTTCATCTTGATGATCAGCTTGTCAGCCAGCTTGACCATTAAAGACCAGCTCAGATCATTTAAAACCAACTCCCAGAAAAAGCTGACCTTGAGCTGGATTTTTCACTTGGTTAATTAAATGGTTCTTTGTTTGATTATGGGGTTCTTTTTTTTAATCGCTCTATATAAAACACTAAAAAGGGCTAGTGCCAAAGATTTTATTATATTACTATTATTAATTGCTATATGCTATTTATATACACACACACACACACACACACACACACACATATATATATATATATATATATATATATATATATATATATATATATACACGTCACAAGACCAAGCGAAATAATCCAGCTTGAACTGGGCTTTAATCAAGTGTGAATCTGTATCGCCTTTTCGTGCTAAATGAGCAAGCCTTTGGTGCATACATCCTGGAGGCAGTGGAGCAGAAACTGAAAGATAAAGAGGGAAATACCAATTACACTGACCTGGAAATTTCAAGAAGGTACGGTGCAGATAACACTCACAATTTCCTCAATTTCTTTCCAATCCATTGGTGTTGAAGATCCATCCGTCACCATCCGGCGTGTTCCCCGTGCCCTTACACGTGCAGTTTCCCCAGCAAAAGATAGAAAGCCATCTAATCTTTTCTCACAGCAGTAGAGGAAACTGTAATGATGTTTAATTGAATTTGATTTGCCTGCTTTTTTTTTTTTTCGTCTTTGCACAATATGAGCTTCTAGCTTTCTCTGCAACACAAGCCTCCGAAAGACAAATGAGTCAATCTAGCCATTTATAAATGCAGTCCATTTGGATGTGGAAAATATGTAATAAGATGCTGTCTAATAAGACATATGCTGGTGGCTCACACCCTAATTCATTTATCCTGCCTCTGCCACCACAAGGTGAAATATTTTATATCTGTTTTGTTTTCCCTGTTGCCATCACACTCCCACGTAGCTGTGTGCTGTTGCACAGGGGTTGCTGTGTGGAGAGGAGCTGCCTGATAGCCTGTCTCTTCTTTAATTCATGGTATGTATTCACTTCCATGACACACCATCCAACCTGCTAACCCATCCCCACATTGCTGGGTTTCATTTCCTGCTGGTATTTGCCCCCGAGTCACACACACAGGATCTAGAGTCCATGTGGAGTTACAGAGGAACTGTGCTCTCACTGTTGGTGCGACTGCTTGTGTTTTCTGTTACTCTGGACTGTTAATCACTAGGAATTTAGCTGCAAAAAGTGTAAAAAACTTTGCATTTTCCAATCATTTTTATTAATAATTACGTAGATTGAGTAAAACATGTTTTTGGTACACTCCTGCCATTGCTATTGCAAATAATAGTTCTGAGGCAAAGTAGGTGATGCTAACATAAGCAACCAGTGGATAATTCAATACAAACCGTATGCAGCAGTTTATACAGGCCTGATCTTATATGTTAATTTGTTGATGAGCGATTAGTGGACTTGCTTGTCGAAGGGTGAATCTGCTTTCTAGTTTGGCTGAACTGACTTTTTGAATAAACCACCATGGGTATTTATTTATATTTTATAAGTGGGGGAATTTACTTTCTTGATTAATATAGTGTGTATCATCACTGTTGCTTAAATACATTGTATCTAAATGCAAGTATCTTGATCTAACTATCAATCTTTAAATTAATATGCAAAAAGTTACCTTACTGCACTTATCATAGTAAAAGTCCAACCAGGATGTCTCTCCCCTTCTGGAGCATGGTTATACCACCTCCCCACTCCACCTCTGGCCTGCACTCACGCTGTGTTTACACAATCCGTGCCTGAGCACACAAGTCCTCTGTAAAGCTGTCCGATGGGTCATGGTGTTCCAGACTCCAAAACTTTTGGTTGGCTACTTGGTTTAGGCCTGATTATTTTATCAACAGCATCATACCACAGGAATTTAACCTTTTTACAGAGTGCATCCCATACCTTTAGATACTGCACGCTCAGTTTCTTCAGCTTCTCATGACACTTTTTAATGGATCTTTGTATCCATAAGCTAGATGGTATTCACAAATTCGACTGAATATACCAGCGTTATTTGTGTGTTGTTTTCAGCAGTTTCTGTATGCTCTCGTCATTTTGTTCCATGCTTGAGCACTGCATGCTTTCCATGCTCAAGTCCAGGTGAATCATGCTCTGGCCTACCTCTTTAGTGCACCCTGCCCGGGCACGGTACAGAGTTGTTACACTAGTCAAACAAGCCTTGATTTGAGGGGTAACCGTAAAGCCTTATTTAGCAAGTGGATAAGCAAAGCATGATTTTTTTTTTAGTGACAATGTGTAAGTGCACCTAACATGTAAAAAGTACTTTCTAAAGTGCCTTGTGTTGTGGTTTGGTTATTTTACCAATACCTCTCAATCACATACTCTCGTTTGGTCCGGACTTTCGGACTTTTCAGTTTGTTCAGAACCAAAGTAGCAGGTGTGAAATGGGCCGCGAACCACGGTCCGGACCAAAGGACCAGATTTTGTGAAATTGCTTTTCTAGATGGTTCGGACTTTCGGACCAATTACAGGAAGCTGAGCAGGTGTTCCTCAGCAATGGCAGCTATGTCCTTCTGTCCTTCTAAAACCAATCAGCGTCAAGTTCAGGAAAACGCATCGATACGTAAGTGATGATTACAGGATGTAGGAGTATCATACAAAGGTCTTTGGTGCGCTCCCTGAACTGCAGTGTGAAAACAAAAGTAGGCGGACCAAATGTATACAATGTAGCAAACACATGAACCTTGGTTCGGACCACGGTCCGGACTTTCAGGTGTAAAAGCATTCTTAGTTTACCAACTCACCTCTGTTCTAACATTGCTGATGTTGCTCAAGTAACCAACAAAAAGCTGTCATGGCCAGAAAAAACACTGTTTTATGTTCATATATGAAAAATCTGCACCAGAGGAAACATTTTTACATTGTTTCAAATAAGCTGCCTTTAATATGCAGTGGTGGTTTGACCAAAGTGTTCAATAACAAACCCGGTGCACAAAAAAATAGAAAAAATAAATTAGCACATTAGATGATAATAGAACAGTCTACTGCAGTTTCAAAGGGCAACTCTTAGTTCAATGGTAAATAATGGTTCTGCATTCCTAACGAGCTCTGCATTAGTGCATTCGGCTGGTAACACCGTGCCCCCGCACCTACGCTTCGTACATGAGAAACATAAGGTGTTGGAGGAGATGACCGAGAACCATCTGTGAAGCTGTGGCTTTGTGCCACCTACAATTAGAGCAATGCAGAGTAGAGCTCAGTCAAGAGGCCTTGGAGAAATGGGCTGAAAGAAATAAATGATTCACTTTGCAGTTTACTGTTGGACAAAATGTGCTCTAACTGGTCAGTTTAGTATTAGTCACATCTGCCTTTTTTGCATGCACTGTTTATGTTGGGCCTTTCATTAGTGGTCAGTTTCTGACCACAGCACAACTTCTGGCTGGATAGTGGACTGTTCTCAAGTCAGCATTGACACTGAGATGTGTAAAAATATCACAGTACAACAGTGCAGCTATACCTGATACATTCAAACCAGACCAACACAGACTAATGCCAGCTCCATGACACTGTAGGTTGTTATTGCTGCTGTGCTGTCCACTGGCCAAATAATATCTGCTCAGTTCTGGGTCTACAGTGGTAACTTTCCAGAGAGTTTCTGTGAAGCAATACATTATGGTCAGTATGGTAAAATGGGTCCTCAAGAACCATGTTTGGTTCCTGGGGGGTAAGTTCTTTTAAAAGGCCTTTGAATGGAAAACAAAAGTGTTTATTCTTGTTATAGTTGATTAATGAGAGAACAGTACATCAACGTAACTGCAACATAATGTGAACCTCAAACACTCGTCGTCTCTTCATTGAAAAGAAAATCCACCATGATTACTACAGGACTGTAACATGCTTTTTATACTGTATATAAAGCAAGCCAACCAAAGTACATTGTACTTGTTGTTCCTACTATAACTTGTTGGTTATGGATATATACTGTAAATCGCTACGTGAACCAGAACTCACTTTTCAAGGGTTTTAACCTTGAAAAGTATTTTTTGCAAAAGAAATAGTCACAAGTCACTAAAAACTACTATGGTTTTGATTGTCTGTTGGTTTGGAATATGAGAATGTGCTGGTATGAAAGCAATCAGATATGTTTTGCATGGAAACATGAATTCATGTTTTTTTTGTAACCCATATAATTGCAATACTGCATTATATCATGTAGACACAGTCTAATTCATTTGCATTCAAAATTCCACACACAAGGCATAATTTGGTATTTCCACACTCACAACAAATTTAACAGAGTGCTTTTTGTGGTTAAGATTCACATGCCTTAATGAGTACATCTCACACTTTTCCCATTAAGTGGTGGCACCATATACAGCTCTGGAAAAAAAGAGACCACTTAAAAACAGTTTCTTTGATTTTACCTAATTAAAAACCTCTGGAATATAATCAAGAGGAAGATGAATAATCAGAAGCCATCAAACCAAGCTGAACTGTTTGAATTTTTGCACCAGGAGTAGCATAAAGTTATCCAAAAGCAGTGTGTAAGACTGGTGGAGGAGAACATGCCAATATGCATGAAAACTGTGACTAAAAAACTGATTTCTGAACTCTTAAATCTTGATGAATATGAACTTATTTTCTTTGCATACTGGTCACATCTCCCCCCTTTTCTCACCATCTATGTGTAATCTTTCCCCTTGGGGCTACCTATCCCAATGACAGCATGAAAAATCAGCACTGTGGCTCATTTCTGATTGGTGGATTAAGCCACGTTGCAACTGGCCCTACATAAAAAAAAGATATTCTGTATATTTAAATAAAGATTTTAAAAATACAGGGTTTTTGTGGTCTGTCCCTTAGATAGTGTCCCCTAGATCGACCCTTCTTGCACCTTTCGTGCAACAAAGATCAAGCCAGACACTCGTCGTCCTCTCTGAAATCACTAACGACATTTCCTTTATAAGCACCATGCTCTATCCAATGCCCAGCTGACACACCACATCGAGTCAGGGTTTGAGTTTAAGTGCATGCGGTGGCACCTAAAGTATTTGAACAGGCTGTCATTTGGTGAGAGAGAGCTCGGGGAAGCGTCACTGTTGACAAAGATCATCCTCTGTTTGAGGGCGTAAGTGACCGTAAAGCTGCACATTACGCAGACTACACACACAGTGCAGCTAACCCACAAGCCCCACTGTGTTTGATGTGGACTCTGTGGTGTCTTTTTGTGTGTGTGTGTGTGTGTGTGTGTGTGTGTGTGTGTGTGTGTGTGTGTGTGTGTGTGTGTGTGTGTGTGTGTGTGTGTGTGTGTGTGTGTGTGTGTGTGTGTGTGTGTGTGTGTGTGTGTGTGTGCATAAATAAATGGACACTGAATTTATCATTCCTCTGCTCCTCTGGGAGTTCCAGCATCCTGACTGATGCTTTAGGGAGACAGATCTCTATCTGAACCCTAGCTAGTCTATAACAGCACCCATTACATACCCTGTCTAATAGGCTGCTCGGTGCAGTCACATGTAAAATACATGAACGTGATTGGTGGGAGTTAATAAAGCCACATGTGTCGGAAGTTAATAAAAAAGGGTTGGTTCATCAATCTGCAGTATTTACTGCAGTCTGTCACCAGCTGGGATAATCATTCAAGGGTGTGCCATATTATATTTTATACAATAATATTGTTATATTTTATACATCTATTTTGTATTTGCTACAGTCAATTTGTTATTGACTGCAAATATTTTTTTTTTCATATTTTCTATTATAGTTTATTACTATTGGTATTAGGATTATTTGATTTAGTTTTTGTGTATAATAGCTTATGCTTATATGCTTACGATAAATAATTAATAAATAATTAACATTGATATTTTATACAAAATCAGAGTCTTAGTAAGTTAATGTTGTTTACATAATAGACAGTTTTTTGTTTTTACAGATATTTTGTTTCTACTGAATGTTCCACATACAGCTCTGGAAAAAAAATGAGGCCACATGTTTTTCCTTGATTATATCATATTGTAAACCTCTGAAATATAATCAAGACAAAGATGGATGATCAAAAGCCATCAAACCAAGTTGAACTGCTTGAATTTTTACACAAGGACTGGCATAAAATTATCCAAAAGCAGTGTGTAAGACTGGTGGAGGAGAACATGCCAAGATGCATTAAAACTGTGGAAAACTGTGGAATTTGGGAGAAATTTTGTCTGTAGTTTATAGAAAAAAACAATAATGTTCATTTTACTCAAGCATACATAAATTGCAAAATCAGAGAAACTGATACAGAGACTAAAGTGATCTCTTAATTTTATTTGTACATTTTATGTGCATTGTTCATACGTCCCGTCCTTTTCTGATTTGGGTTATACATATTTATTGTATACACTGCATGAAACTGTATTAAAAGATGGCATTGTTTGTTTATTTATTTGGGTATTGTTTATTAGTTAAACTGGTTTCCACATAGTGATCAGTAGGTTTAGTTGACATGGCATCAACATCAGTTTAAATTATTTAGATAAAATGGCATAAAACCTTCTCTCTCTCTCTCTCTCTCTCTCTCTCTCTCTCACACACATACACACACACACACTCACACACTCATTTCCATAAAACATTTGGGCAATACCTGAATCTACTCATTTTGCATCTCTCAATATCCCCCTATAGCTTTCCTCTCCCATTCATTTCAAGTGCAACTGATAAGTCAAGGGTGAACATGCTTATGTGGATGGAGAAAAGAATTCAAAAGTGAGGGGACTGTAGTTACAGCTCACTGCATTTAATGAGTGTTTATACCATCTAATGGAATCCAGGCTGTGGATTGAATGCTGAGCATTTTTGTAAATAAACAAACCAGATTTCCCTCTAAAAGTACAGCTCGGGAGATTTACTTCAGCTGTAGAGCAGATAACATTAATGACACAAGGCCCATTCAATACTGTACGGCTGCTTTATTTCTTACTGAATTCCATTAAGGCATATATATCGAGTCAGTGATGTTTATGTCCAGTGTAGATTTAAATGAACAGCAATGCAGACTTTGGCTATTCATGTGCTTTTTTTTTCATTCTGGGAAACTTTGTTGTTATATATGTTATATTTAACTTATCTATAGTGGAGGAGGTGCTGAACACGTACAGGAGATTGCACCTGGGAACATTTTTAATTTCACACACTGTTTCAGATCAGCGATGGAATGAATCCCAGGACCCGAGTTTAATGTGTTTCATAAATATCCGCGAGTGCTCGGCTCTGTCCGGCTGCATACAAATACCCACAGACTCTGGAACATTCACATACTGGAGAATAAGAGGCGGATGCAGAGCTGCTTTTGCTTCAGCATAGAGGTCACTGGTCTGACTTATGAGCATGAGCCCATCATTATACTCTCCCCCTCTCTCTCCCTCTCTCGCTCTTTCTCATTGTCCTGCCGTCTCTGTAATTTACACAGTATCTTTGAGTGCTCTCATTAATCACAATTGCCGATCCTCCCCCAAGTAGGGAGCTAAGTGAGTCTTCTCAGAGTAATAAGGAATTAATGTCATTAAGATAAAAATGGTGCCCTAGCCTTTAGTTCCTTGCTCTTCGATTCTCCACTGTGCTGAAAATACTATTCTCATTATTCTTATCAGCATAATCATGAAAATTTGATGCGGCATATTTACCTGCACCCGGGGCAATCTCCAATTACAGCCAAAAGACTTCAGGAACTCAGATTTATGACCTGAATGGAACAAGAGCACTCTAAATTGTACACTCTGCTGTAGCTCCATGTACAGTCACATGTACAGTCATGTGAAAGACTGAAGACACGCCATGAAAACCTGCAGAGAAATGTGTGTATAGAGAGATGTAGGTGCCAAAACTGATGTTAAATATGATATAGATATATACTGATTTAGAATAAGTTTCCAGCCAAAATAATAATAATAAAAAAAATCTTAACTGTAAATGTACATTATTTCCAAAAAATGTACCTAATGTAATGTAAAAATGATGGGTTTCTTTATTTCTCCAATTAGAAAACCTGGAATATAATCAAAAGGAAGATGGATGATCACAAGCCGTCAAACCAAACTCAACTGCATTTTTGCACCAGGAATGGCATAAAGTTATCCAAAAGCATGGTGGAGGAGAACATGCCAAGATGCATAAGAACTGTGATTAAAAACCAGGGTAATTCCACCAAATATTGATTTCTGAACTCTATGAATGTGAACTTTTTTTGTTGCATGATTTGAGGTCTAAAAACTCTGCATTTTTTATTTCTCATTTTCTGCAAATAAATGCTCTAAATGACAACATTTGTATTTGGACTTTGGAAGAAATTTGGGACAAATGTTCATTTTACTCATAAAACATATACCTATAAATAGCAAAATCAGAGAAACTGATTCAGAAACTGAAGTGTTTTTTCCACAGCTGTACATATTTAAACTGGCACCCTGTGCATGCTTTTGTTATGTTGTAAACTGTATTTAACAGTAAAATATCTGCATAACAATATATATGGCTAAAGCGACAGTTCTCTCACACAGTGTTGTGCTGTGTACCACACTGTCAAGCTCATTTGAGATTATTAACTATGTGACACAGCTTAAGGCAGATGAATGATGATTTAGGCAAGCTTCCTGTATCAGACTCTATTACTTCTATCTACATTTCTTTTCTTGACTGGTCAACCATATTTGTAAGGGAAGAGGAAGATAATATAAATATAAATGTAACAATAATGAGATGGCTATGCTGTGTTAGGGTGATACATACATGATGGTGACAGTTGCTTTTTCATGCTTGTGGTGGCAGCATATGGATTGTATAAAGATGTTGGCGTTAATTCTTTAAGGTATTTTTTGATGGAGGAGAGGCAGCTCGTTGGTATCTGAATAATCTAAAGTGAAGCGGGGTTCAGCGACATGGGCTAGCGGGCATAATCAGAACATTAGTGAGCTGCGAGTTAGGAATCTCCAGTGCTTGGAGTCATCAATCACCAAGGCTTGGAGGAGTGACATTGATGTATGCTTCTGTTATTCACCCTTTCTTTCTTGGCCTTTGAGTCGCAAAAGTTGGGCTCAGCCAACAACTCTGGTTGTTTTCCATTAACAAACGCTACAGCTGTACCGTGTTATCTTTAAATAATCTCTGTGCAAGATTAAAAGTGAACACATTCCCTCAGAAAACCTCTTACACCCATTTAGATACCCTGAAATGAGCATTTATAATTCATGCTTTTCAAAGCATTCATTTTGCATGTGGTTAAGTGGAATTCTGGAAAGTTTAGGATCTTAGTAGAATCCCTGAATATTTAAAACAACAATATTTGTATGACATGATTATCAGTACATTTGAATGTGAAGGGATTACATATATACTTGCATTCCAAAAGATATGATATAGCAGTAATATAGCATGTAAAGTGATGATTAAATGTTACCACTGGGTACGGCTTGGAAACCCCTAAACTTGTGTAAGTTATGAGGTGCTATCTTGTTAGTGAGACCGAACACTGAACAGCAGTAAACTGTCAGGGGTTTCAGTATGCCAGATAGATGGGACATTCCATCAGAACTGCAGAATTACACCAATAAAAGGCTGACACCTTTAATCTTACTTCAGTATGTCTTACAGTTATTTGCCCACCATGGGCAATACAGGCAGGGCTAGGGCTAGGGCCCTGTTTTTTGAACTGTCTTCCATGGAGCTGCAGAAATAAATATAACTGATTCATTGTGGTAAAAGAGAGTGGTCAATTGTAAATCCCACCATATAGAACATTACATTAATAAGGTCTACCGAGCTCAAAGACAGACCAGACAAGATGCAAGGTGTCACACTCTTTAACTACATCTGTGAGTGTGATATAAAATGTCCTGATTTCTAGGAAATAGTATATGATTTGTGGGCATCAGAGAGCCACTACCAATATGTGGGATGTGGGATAAAACTGCAGGTATTTTTCACCACAGTAGCACTTGAGTCTGAATGAGTGGTTTCAAGTTTTCTGATTTTAAATTTATGTGGAATTGATCTATTCGAGGTGAGGTGGATTCTGTATGGTTGTTAAGACCAGCTGAATTCCCGAGTTCTGCCTACAGTAAGACTGTCTCTTTATTATTCAATGTGTATATTTTAGAAATGGAATATAATATAATATAATGTAGTAAAATTATATATACAGCTCTGGAAAAAAAGAGACCACTTCAGTTTCTGTTTCTCTGATTTTGCTATTTATAGGTTTATGAACATTGTTGTTTTATTCTATAAACTACAGACATTTCTCCCAAATTCCAAATAAAAATATTGTCATTTAGAGCATTTATTTGCAGAAAATGCAGAGCTTTCAGACCTCAAGTTATGCAAAGAAAACAAGTTCATATTATAAAGTTCAGAAAGCAATATTTGGTGGAATAATCCTTGTTTTTAATTACAGTTTGTCATGTTCTCCTCCACCAGTCTTACACACTGCTTTTGGATAAATTTATGCCACTCCTGGTGCAGTTAAGCTTGGTTTGATGGCTTGTGCTCATCCATCTTCCTCTTGATTATATTCCAGAGGTTTTTAATTTGGCAAAATTAAAGAAACTTTTCATTTTTTAACTTTTCATCATTTTTAAGTGGTCTCTTATTTTTTTTCCAGTGCTGTATACACATTAACGTATATAAAGTATAATGATTAATAATGTGTTAACAATAAGTTACAAACATAAATTTCATTTCTGTTCTTCCATTTAATTGTTTTAGTTTTTGCATGATAAAAAAATATAAAAATCTTGTTGGTTTTAACTTGCACACATCTGTTAAAAGTCTTGATTCTGACTTGGCCTCGACATGCTGTGGTGCTGGTCCTGGTCTCGATTTGCACTCAACACTGTTGAATTGATACAAGGTCAGAGATTTATTTCTTTACTCTTTATCTTAAATTCTTATTACACAGTAGCCGCTCAACCAGAGTGTTCCAATAATTAAGCTGGTTTCATTCACTGTAATCTCTTAATCATGTCATTTGCACAGAGAACTGTAGAGTACACAGTAGCATCACTAATCCATTAGGCCTAAGCTCCATGTCCGGAGCTTCCTCTCTTGATAGGATGTTCCAGTGTTTCAGTGCTGAACAAAAGCAGCGGGTGGTAATGAGATGCTGCGGTGGGCGAGGGCAGAGCTGTCACCGCTGGCAGGCTGAGGGGACGGATAGTGATGTGTTTGTGAAGGCTTGGGCCCACACTGGCCTGGAAGTGAGGCAAATCAAATCTGGGAAACAGCTTCCAGGAGCTGTTTAAAGGTGATGGTGGCAGCTGCTTTCTGCACATTCGTTTTTTTTTCTTCTTTTTCTTCTAGTTCTCTACTTTCTCCTTCTTTTTCTCCTTCGTCTTTTTCTTGTTTGGCTTCTTCTGCTGCTGTAGCTCCAGGCCTAGCAGGAATCAAACGAAGATTAATTTCTCCTCTCAGAGGTGCAATCTCCCAGCATCTACAAGGGGAAGAGTCCTTGGCTGGCATCAATCAATCCTGAAGTTCTCTCCCCCCAAAAAAATAAAAAACACAGACCGAGCGGCTTCAACACTTTCACCTCTGTGTAATGTCAAGGTAGTTCGGCTCCTCCTGTGAAGGATGATTATGTAATGATCAAATATTCAGCACAGGAATGAACTGTGGAAGTAATGGCTGCTCTGTTTACACAGGTAGAAACTCTAATCATTTGATTTCCTGCTGGGCTGTTGTGACACCTGCAGATTAGCTGCTGGTAATAGCCTGTTTGGAGTTATGTAACATTTTGCTGCTATCAGCTAACTTTATCCTTCACTTTGAGGCGGCAAAGCAAAACAATTACACTAATGAAGGTACAGTTGCCAGCTGTGTATTTAAACTAATTATGATTTATAATCATGATAAGACTTAAGAAGACACGCTTATTTTCTGTTTTTGGATGCAAAACAAAAAGCAGTTTAAATAAAAAAAAAAATAATAAAAATAATATACATATACGAAAAGCAGAGGCACAAAGATCCTACTTTCCTCCTCATTCTAATGCACCACCTGTCTTCAAGGACTTGTATCATACATGGATACCATCAGTCTCACCATAAGTCTTGCTCACAGATAAAGCTCTCATTAGCATAGGCTCTCCCCTGATAATTGAGAGGAAGCACTGTTAGAGACAGATTATATCTGTCCAGTATCATTTATTTTACTTAAATCCTGGATATATGGAGATATTTGGAGTGCATTATTAGTATCATGAAATTCTGGATCATTGACTTCTGTTACATATCTGATACAATTCTTGTATTTTTTTTTTATATCTCAGTTAGGGGTGTGCCATATCATATTGTATGCAATAATAAAAATGATCATTTTAATTTTCATTTTGTTGCAGTAGTGTATTCTTTAAATATTTTTTCAGTGTTTTGTCATATCGCCAAGAGTATCGTTATCGAAAAATACTACTAAACTGTTGTCTGTAGTAAAGCAGTGCTGGAACAGACTGTGTTATTCCACTTACCACTGCTTTTAAACTATTCTTTTAAATTATATATTTATTATAAGAAAATATCTAACCATGTAGTTAAGTATATATTTTAAAATATATAAATAAATGAAGGCAGGTGCACCATTTTTACACAACCCACCAACCCATAATGGTAATCTTGGATGCAACTGCTTTATTACAATAAGGTCATTTTTAATATATTTAAATATACTGATATTTGCAATATATTGCCCATCCCTCAGATATTAAAACATGATCCATATCTAATATGATACAATGCAACTTGCAGCTGCAGCCAGAACAGCCAGATGGGAATTCATGCAACTTTTACATGAAGACATTTGCTGAGGAGATAACAGAAGGTAACAGCCTTCATAAATATTTGGGGTGATGTCTCTCTTCAAACTAAATTAGAAAGCACATACTGCAACCCCTCTGTGTTTGAAGAAAAGGTAAAACGCTGCCACAGGAGGACGTGGCTGCAGCGTCAAAGCAAAATAAAAAGCTTAAAAACAAAGTTTAAGAATCCAAGGACGCAAACAAAGACATGGCTGTGCTCGAATAACCTGTTTTACAGTGAGCTTAAATTAATTATTGGGGATAAGCTTATTCACTCACAGGAACTCCTTGATTTTTCAAAATATTATTGTCTTTCATTTTATTGTAAGGTTAAATTTAAAAGTGTGCAATGTTTGAAAATGAAGACTCGGGTCAGTTAATGCAGAATGTAAATCTAAAGCAGAGGCTATCTTAACTTGTCAAATGCTACCTGGGGCTGATCTTATTGAAAATCATTTTGTAAAGTTTATAACTGCACTTATTACATGAGTTAACTGTAAATTGTCTTTTGCACATACTGTATTTTTTGAACAATAAGGTACACTGGATTATAAGACGCACTACCAATAAACATCTTTTTTCTGCTTTATTCTATTCATACATAAGGAGAACTGGATTATAAGGTGCATTTTAAGAGACATTTTATGGAACTTCTAATTAAGCAGGTCTTGCTGCTGGGGATCGGGAGTGGGGGTGGAGGTGGGGGAGGGGGGTCAAATTAGCTCTGGATATTAATGTATATTATGGATATTAATTTCTCTCATGAAAACGTTTTGTTTGGATGATTAAAGCGCTTCTGTTTATTTGCAGTAAGTTCAGATTCCCGAATTTCTCCAGCACTAAGGCTGGCAGTTCTTCTCACAAAGCTTGTTTTAACACAGTAAATGTGAAGGCTACAGTCTGATATATTTGCCTCTGAATAGTGAAAGAGCTAGCACTTAGCACACTAAGTGGGTAATGCTAATGCGTCTCCAGCAGTGCTAGCCAGGGGCTAGGGGCAGGCTACAGGCTGATAATACTCACCTCTAAACAGCTAAAGAGCTGTTCAGTAGGAAAGGCCAATGCTGCTCCAGCAGTGTTAGCTGGGTTTAGCAGCAGGCTAGAGCTAGTTAACATGTTAACATAGCCTACCAGCATAGAGTATGTTTTTTTTTTCCTGGATAAACAGCTGGTATCAGCTAGATTTGTTTTTTTTGCAGGAGTGCTGAGTGGCTGTTGGCTGAATGCTATGGTGCCCACTCATGAATCAATACAGTTTGCTCTAATACAGGCAGCCTAGACTGTATATGTTACATTAAAATACATAATTCAAATTCCTGGAACCACTGTCAGTTATTAAAATAGGTTTGAACATTGATGTTATTTTGAGTGAATGCAAATATATCCTATTTATTGTTGGACTAACTGTATATTTAATGTAATTTCATAATTATATTTACAATGTGATGTGAATACAATGTATATCTTAATAATATAGTAACCTTGGGCTTTTTAAAATTTAGGTACTTCAAATAGTGTTTCTTGAGTAGGCTGAGTATATAAATACTGTATTCATTTGTCCATACGAACCGAAAAGTAATATAATTTAACACTGAATACTAGTGATTACAAAAACGTTTTTTTGTTTTTGTTTTAAAAGTCACTTTTCCTCTTTTTCTCTCTTGTTGAACAGTTTGTATTGCTGCAGTGTGAAACAGAACAGCTTAATTCCAGTGTGGGGTTCTGCTTATCCAGTTCAATTTATTCTCCCCGCAAACAGGTTCATTCTCACAATATTGCTGCTGGAAATTTCCATTCCCAATCTCCTCCATTCTGCAGTGTGTGTGCAAATAAGAGGCACATGGAACATTAAGTGAGGCAGAACATGGTTCCCCTGACATGCAGGGGAGTGGGAGAGATGCCTAATCATATCCTCCCCAAAGATGATCTCGCAGCAAGCTAAAGTCATTACGCCTCGCCCACACCACTAACACAGCGGTCCAGCACAGCACAAACACATTACCACTGTCTGTCTCACACAACACACCATTTACTGATCTAAAGCAGCTATTTTGGGGTTTTTATATTAGAAGGCCTTTTTGAAATTAAATAATTTTTTAAAAATGGGATGCTGAATAATACAGGATACAATTATGTGCAAACCTAACAGACCACAGTTTTATTCACAATATCAGACGTTAAAAGTGAGACATTTTACCATTTCTTTAAAAAAACTGGAAAACTAAGCTGAACTAATGAAAAACAGCTGTAAAGGAGCAACTAGCAGCTAAATAATCGGGTTTTGAAATATAGTTTTAGAAAGGCTAAATCTCTCAGAAACAGAGCCTGGAAGAGGTTCACCAACCTGCAAAAATATGCATCTAAAGTCTGTGGAACAATTTTAGAAAAAATTTACCTCAATCTAAAATCGCTAAGATATCTAAAGTGACATCATATCACCAAAAGATTCAGAGAATCTGAAGAGTACCCTATACACAAGAGACAAGGCTGATGGTCAATACCAGTTGCTGGTGATCTTCTGGCCCTCAGGCAGCAATGCTTTAAAAGCAGGCCTCTTTATTGGAAATCACTGCATAAGCTCATGAACACTTCCAGAAATCATTGTCTGTGAACACAGTTTGCTGCGCAATCCATAAATGTAAGTTAAAACTGTATCAAGCTAAAAATAAGCCATTCGTCAAAACCATACAGAAACACTGCCATCCTTTATGAGCCAAAACGTAGTTAAAATGAACTAAGGCAAAATGGGAAACTGGTTCTGTGGTCAGATACAATAAATTTTAACATTAAAAAAAAAGATCTTTCCCAACTGTCCCAGTGTCCTATTTTTTTTCCTTCGAATTGAGGTTATAGTATGTAAGTATTGTTAACTTTCACTGGCCAGCCTATTCATAGGAATTTAACCTGGAATTTGACTAAATACCTTGCTTTATATCTGTGAGGCCTCAAAATACTTTCAGTCCATACTTCCATGTATCTACTCACTTGGCACACATCAGTTTAGTCCTATTTATTCACAATAACATTATAATGAATGTTTTTTAATACGATATATTACCTAAGCAATCATTCAAACCATCAATTTACAAGTACATATAGCACCCATTATCTCTTTAAAACTATACAGAACCTCAGATGGTTATTTTTTTTTCCACTTGCTACTTTGCCAGTTTGCATTAAGTTGCATGTACAGTAGTTAACAATTAGTAATAATTTGGAAGTAATAAAAGTCACAGAGCATAAGGGGTTAAAGATATAATACAAGATAGTAAAATACCAAATTGTGAGGGACAAAGAATGGTTGGAAAATAGTCATATAAGAATAAATTATGGCCTGATTTTTTACTTAAATCTACATTAACCATATGTGTTTTGCACAAAGTGGATGTATAATAATACTAATAATAAATCAAATGCTTTACCAGAATAATTTGTGGTAGAATCTCTGATGTTTTTACGGTAGCTGTGTGAAGGGGATCACCTCAGCAGTGGCTGGCTCAGCGGGGGTTTGTGCAGTGCGAGGGATATCTGAAGACAGAAGCATTGCTCACAAGCAATTAAGCTGCTTTCAGCACACCTCCCGCTCTGCCCACCTTAATACGACACCTCTCCCCAGGCAGCACTCAGACAGCGTTAGATTTTTTTGTCCAGGATAAGCGGAGATAAGCTATCAGAGGCACTCTGCCTTTTTTTCCCCGTCCAAGCTTCACACGCCGTGACCATAAAACTGAATTAGGTGTCCATTTTCAAGCCAGCAGAGTATAATTGGACAGACTATGAAATATGGTTCATAAAGCAGTATCCGTCCCCGTGTACATTAAACGGTCTGGATGATATACAAAGGAAGTCTGCTTTTGATTTTTCGCAAATGTGCCGCTGCTCAAAGTTGCCGACTACAAACAAAGCGGGTCCGCCTCTGATGAACATCAAGTGAATTACAACCAATAAACACCATTAAAGAGAACAAAGTCAATCCTTGTGTTTCCTTCAGGCGCAGAATGTCAGAATAGTTTAGTGGCCTGAGACAGCGGAGCTCGCTCATAAATCACTCAAAAACTTTAACAATGAAGGATTACTCTGTTTTGCTTATGAATAATCAAAGCAGGTTTATCAAGGTCATCATTAAACTGAATCAATTTGCTAATTAATCTAAAAAATCCCACTGCTCTCTCAGATCCACCAAAAGCCCACAGGCCATTTCAAACCATTTCAACAGCCTGCACATACTAAATTAATTGCTTGAGCTTTGGGGTTAAAACTCCCTGAAACCACCCTTTAAGAGATTCATGCCTCTTGATCTGGTTTTGATCCTTAGCTGTGTTCACATTATTCCGTGCCGTACAAAGCCTGTGTGGTGGTAGGGACTAATTGAGATGAATTAAAGTAGCATTGGTTGATTTGTAGCACAAAATAAAATCTCCTGTCAGTTGAGGGGTTCTGAGAGGTTTAATAGACTTGAGCTGTCACTATGATCCATGGAACACTGGTTCGATTCCCGGATCATGCTGCCTGCTATCAAGAGTCTACTCTCTTAGGAGTGAGTTGATGACGCTCTCTGTCCCCTTATCACTCATGTTGTGATGCTGGCTGGAGCAGGAGTATTCTGACTCCATGATTATTAGAGTTGGGTTGCTGTGCTACATAAAATGATGAGAGCGTGTGGCTGAATTCACATGTATTGGAGGAGACCTTCCTAATTTGGGAGCTTTGCTAAGGATACGGTCAGTTAATATGAACACGGATTTGACAAACTGAGTAGAAAACTGGATATACATAACAAATCAAGTAGATATGTAGCACAGGGTGCCAGTTCATATCATAAGCTTTTAAACAGGGTAGAAAACTGGATATTTAACAAATCGAGTAGATAAAACTTCAACACTTGGATAAGTGTTATAAAATTAAATTTTAACACTGAATAAACTTCCTTCTGAAGAATATACTATATGTAAAATCGGTCTACAATCACAAGTAGTTATACACTCATGGAAATTCATTACAAAAACTATTACAAAAAACTTTATAGGTTCATACATTGATATGCCATGGGACAAATATCTTGTCCAACAAGTTTTGCCACATCCATTGAAAGCTAAAGAACACGCCACTTACCTGCAGGATATTAGAAAAGGGTCAGTCGTTTGTTTGCATGAATGAATGAGTGAATAAAGTTACAGAGAGGGCCTTTCTAGACTCCCTTTACAATCATGTTTTTCACACAACCATTTAAACTCTTTTCCCAGTGAGAAACAGCAGCAAATCACACACAGTGTACTCGTAACCAGAAACAACTGTCACCCTGAGGACTGCATCAGGCCCTGAGTTGTTGACCCAGCACAGAGTGCCAATCAATATCTGGGCATACATCCACACACACAAGGACAATTTAGAGTATCCAGGTCCTGGTTTGACCTGTTCTCATGTTTAAGGACTGTGGGAAGAAACCAGAGTCCCTGGAGGAAACCAACACGGACACGAGGAGAACATGGAAACTCCACCAAGACTGGGACTCGAACCTAAGACCCCTGTTCTGGGATGAAAATGTGCTAATCACTAAGCCACCATGCCAACCATATGGACATTCTGGCCAGACGCTACTGATACACCAAGAAGAGATTGTAGAGTATTTGCAGCTCATGGTTTGCTGATAAATGTTTTAAAAAAAGGGATTTTAAATGTATGTTTTGTGTTCAAGATCAGCAACAAAAAGCAGATCTAAAAGAAAAAAAATCAGTTCCAGTTTATGTTTCTTGAATCCTGACTAATGTCTCTTTTAAAACCTCTCTTCTGGGATGTGACATGATACGATGGAGACTCAATCAATAATCCTGTTAAGTTTGCTGTCACTAAAGTCCAACATATGCCCGCACTTTTCAAGCAAAGCCTAAAACATGAATAATTCAAAGACATTTTGGTAGATGTCAATCATGTTCACATAGGGAGACAGCACACCCCCCGCCATCTCCCCGGCCCCCATCTCTCCGCCCCACCAGGGAAAAGCAAAAAAGACTGAGTGTGTTCAATCACGAAGTTCAGATCAGCTAGAGGGGGGATTATTGCTCCTGCCATTTTCCAGACTTCACCCAGGATCCCCTTAATCCTTTTAATGTCACAGTTTGGATATCTAAGGCAGCATGGCACACAAAACTTGGAAAGACCAGTTCATGCCAATTTCTTAATGGACTGGAGTGCACTCACCCCTTCACCTGCTCACATCTCAACATATCTCAGACTGAGTGCCTGCCCTCACACATGGGTGGTGTCTTCCTTATGCTTTAGTGCCATTAAATCTCTGCGTTATCTTCTAAGAACGTGTCTCTCTGCATGTATAATGTGATAATATGACACATACAAGGATTAAACCTTCATAATGTATTTCACATGCCCTGTTAACACAATAACTACGTGCCCTGAAATGTGTAAGAGCACACAGCTACTCTACAGTAAATGATGTTATACAGTAGACAGCCAGTTTAAAGGGCCTGTATTAAACATATCTACCAGTCATCATCATTATGGTTAACATTGTTCACAGTTTAGTACATTTAAAATACACCTGCCTATTGTTTCCCTCTGTGTAAAAAAAAATACACTGTTTTTTTTTGAGCAACCACCCTACCTCTTCCTCAACTCTTCAATTCATAATTCAAGTACTGGATGGAGCACCATCATTCCAGAGAACACAGTTCCACTGCTCCACAATTCAATACTAAAGCACTTTATACCCAATATACTAGATTAATGTTCATCTGCTATAGAGAGTTCTGTTCTATTGGCAGTACTACTCTACAGGGACTACTAGACTGTGTCAGCAATATTGGTGCTTGAAGTAGATAAATGAATTCATTAGAAAAATTAACACAGTGCATCCCGAGTTTACCCCAGCAAATTAAAGGAGAAATCCGGTGTGAAATGGACTTGGAGTGTAGTAAAATATGATAACAACAATACAACAAATACAATCATAGTTGAATAGCCCACCTCAGTTTACCTCCAGCTTTCTGATTGTGCTTTTAACCAATGCACTCAAAAGTCTTACAATGCAAGTGATAGGGGCATAAAGTTGGCTATTATTGGGGTAATTGAAGGTGGGCTATTCAATAAAAAATTGCACTTGTTATTGTGTTTCACTACACCCCAAGTTCATTTCACACCAGATTTCTCCTTTAATCTAATGTTATAAATGCATAAAGAGAGTTTGGAAATGGTCATATTAAAATTAATCTAGTTTTGATATGTAAAACTACACAAAAGATATTATGAAATCTGATAACAAAATATTTAGAAAATTTAGAATATGGGCTTTTAAAAAGACATAAAAGCCTTAAACTAATAACCATAAACAGGGTATTAAAAGAAGGGATTAAACATGTAACCACACATACCAATGTAATGGAAAGAATCCAGTTTAACATAATAAAATGTAATGGGGTAAATATAAACACTAGTGCACTGAATCTAAAATCCATTGTTTTGACTACTAAATATACTGAATGCAGCTGTAAACATTTAAAAATGTTTTCTTCCCATCAATTTTGGAACATAATTACTGACTTAATATATTACCTGAGGCGATGAAATGGACGCACTGCATAAATCAACGATGGAAACTGACTTCTTTAATATTGCAACAGTCTAAATGGGGTCATGAACTGATTTGGTGATGTGTATTGATGTTTTGTTGCAGTGCTAGCAGGCTAGCACCCGAGCTGATTTACATGTGGGCGGTAATTTCTAAGCTAACATCAGGCTCCCTGCAGGACTGAGTCTGCAGTCTGCCTTCTGACAGCATTCTGAAATATGCGCCCTCTGAGATTCATCTCTGAACGGAGACACTGAATATGTTTAATGACGGCCCTCCAGGAGCATTTAGAGAAGGGTACTGAAGTTGATTCTTTTCCAGCAAGGCAAGCTCATCTCTCAATGGCCCCAACACTATTACAGGCCTTGTGCTACCAAAGACCACTCAAGTGCATATTTGAGAGGAGAGATTTTGTTGGTTGCATGTGCACTTTATTGTTTTTTTAAAATTGTTTATTTCTTTCTGAAATTCTCACATTTATTTTATAAACCGAAGGACAATTGAATCCTTCCAGTGACAAACCAAACTATGTGTATCACGAATGCCAGACATGGGTGAGGCACATGCAGATTAGAATCAGAGTACTACAACAGTACTATAAGGAAAACCAAGTACGCAAGGTGTAGCTAACAACTACAACTACTGTAGCTAAGGCAGTATTAACAAACAGCATACCAGAGTGATTAAAGCTGAAGGTCATACACAGAAGATTAACAACACAAACCACAGGCAGAGAGTAAAGTCCAAAAAACAGACTGTTTAAGATCACAATCTTAAACAGAAGGGCTACGCTAAAGCAGTAGTCGGTAAACAAACAGGCAGAGGTCATACACAAAAGGCAGAGAAGCTAGAGAGAACGCGAGGTAGAGGAGCTAGATTAGATTCAATACCGGGGGAGATTAGATTCAATACCGGGCACAAAGAACAGGGAATGAGGGGTATTTATACAGGGAAGCACAGGTGAGAACAATTAGACTAATTGATGTCCTGGGGAGAGAGCACAGGGGAATTCTGGGGAGTGTAGTTCACTGAATTAGAATCCATGGCAGGCAGAGAGGAAGTGGCTGGCCTGATGAAGCATATATTGACAATATCTTCCCTTTTGGGATAATAATAATGATTTTATTGTAATTTATTTGCTATTAATAACCAACAAATATGAGCTCAAATAAAGCTTATTTTAGGATTTATTGTAATGTAAGATTAGATGCTTTTATGTAAGTCCAGAAGGCAGAAGAAAGGCCGATAGGGCTAAAGGACTCAAATACAGTGCTGTGTAGAGGTGAAATGTATCTGCCCCTTACTGATTTCTTTTTTCTTTTTTTGCTTTTTTGTCATACATTTTTTTAGATTATCAAACAAATAAACTAAATATCAGACAAAAAAGAAAAACAGCTGATGTTTTGCATATCAACAGTGTTATAAACAGGGTTTATTCCAACATGATCTTAAATAGAATACCTTACCTTAAATATCACCAATTACAAAAAAACTATATTTAAAATTATTTTACCTGCATGTCTGTATTATATGTGTTTTGTGTATTGTATGATAGAACACAAAAAAAAAACAAAGAAAAGTAATTACAGTACATAAAATAAACTCCAAGCAATTAAATATTCACACATACTAACCTACACTGCTTATTCAAATTTCCTTTAGCAGGATTAAAAGTTCTGTCTCTGCCAGGTTAGCGTTAACAATCTCCAATACTGATGAGTTCAATTTCCAAACTCTTAACACTTGGTAGTTTTGTTCACCCGTCAAAGCACAGCGTTTCCTTCACACAGTTTCAGACACAACTCCACATTTGGCATGAAAACACACAATCTGGCAACCTTTTTTGCATGTTTCTCCAAGTAGTTCAATATTAATGTGAGGATTATGTTTCTATACAGCGTAAACATAACAATTAGAGATTACTCTATGTTCAGCTCAGAGCTTCACTAACTTTAATGTGTGTTAATGGAGTTTTAAACACAGTTCAGCCGCTCAGGTGTTCATGTTTAAGCAACCAGAGTGGGCGCATGTTAATGATATAGTGTCCAAATTCACTCCCTTAGTGAACTACATCATCTCTCCTTATATAGTGCAACACTAATGAGGAAGTATCCATTTTAGTCACAGCCAGTACCAACATACTGTACTATAGAATGTTTTGTCTTTATTGTGAATGCTATTTTGCTCTCCATTTGTTAATTAACTTGCAGGCTAACAGTGCTAGCATTTCACAGATGAGCAAAACCTTATACAGCATGATCATGTGGTGTGCCTGTGAGTCTGTTATACTGTATTTATAGTATGCCTGTGCACTGAGCTGAGTTTACTATGTTAATCATGTTTTTACGTGAAACATTGTGCTAATGTTATTACTGCTACATCAGGCAAGCTTATCGTGCAGGATTCCCAGCGGAGCATGTGGAGGAAACTGGCAAATAAAAAGGAGGAAGGTGTAATCATGGCAAGGTGATAAGACAGCAATGTTGTTGTTTTTTTTTTCACCCTGACTCTTAATCTCCAGCAAACACCAGCGCTCCTTTCCCTGCAGTTTAGAATCGCGTCAGGGTAGAGGAAAACAGCCAGGACGAATAGTCTCATTATGCCGCATACACTGTTTGTTTATGAATTCATATTAGCCCAAGTGTGTGATGGATATCTTAATTAACTTCATTACTCACTCTAATAATGGCGTCTTGGTGACTTTATAGTTTCTCAGCGGGGACTAATTCATCCTTTGTAACCTTTTGCCTCTGTGATTTGACGATAATATTTAAGAAGGGACCCCATGCCTGATTGTTGTGTTCAAATACCCACCACTGTCGATCACCACCCTCCTGTTCAACAGGGAATTTGTACCACAAGCCAAAGATACTAATTCAGAAGCCCATGCATAATTTGCACGTCTCCCCTTACCTTCGGTTAATTACCCTTGACTGTTCACAGAGATGTAATTAACAGTCTCCTGTTCTCAGCAGAGGCCTTGGAATGCTAATATCGAACGCCACTGTGTAAAGTGTTTGACTTTCAAAGGTGTGATGTCATTTTATATCCAAATTGGCCATAAAACTCTTGGTCATTTCAAACATCCTGGTCATTTCTAAGAAGGTTCACTATTGGGTCAAAGCAGCAGAAATGTGGCTACCCAAGGGAGTGATGCTATTTAACCTAATGAGGCATTGAAGCACTCACTTACCCTTGATTTTGATCAAAATTATGATTATTTTAGGGACGTATATTCTTAATAATGTAAATGAAACAGCATTAGCATTGTAGCAAATTCTCCGTTGTCATATCTAATCTGCATAGTTTTAATTGGGTAAAATTAGTACATTTAAACAGCTTGATATTTTTATGAAAATAGCTAAATAAACCATTCTTTTTCTTTAAAAAAAACTCACTCACATACTCACTCCCACAAACGAAACATACAGCTCTAGAAAAAAAAGACCACTTAAAAATTATAAGAGGCTTTGATTTTACCAAATAAAAAAATAAAAAAACTCTGGAATATAAACAAGTGAAAGATGGATGATCACAAGCCATCAAACCAAGCTGAACTGCTTGAATTTTTGAACCAGGAGTGGAATGAAGTTATCCAAAAGCAGTGTGTAAAACTGGTGGAGGAGAACATGCCAAGATGCCTGAAAACTGTGATTCCATCAAATATAGATTTTTGAGCTCTTTTAACTTTATGAATATGAACTTGTTTTCTTTGCATTATTTGAGGTCTGAAAGCTCTGCATCTTTTTTGTTATTTTAGCTATTACTCATTTTCTGCAAATAAATGCTCTAAATGACAATATTTTTTATTTGGTATTTGGGAGAAATGTCGCCCGTAGTTTATAGGATAAAATAACAATGTTAATTGTACTCAAACATATAACTATAAATAGCAAAATCAGAGAAACTGATTCAGGAACTAAAGTGGTCTCATTTTTTTTTCAGAGCTATATATATAATGTATTAACTGCTTAATATGCTTGGACACGAAAGGCATGTCCAAACAGGACTACAATTTCTGATTAGGTTAAATGAGAAAACATGCATGGGTAAGTAGACTGATGTATGCTGTCATATGTATTAGATAATGACTTCCCAGCTAAAAGAGAACATTATAAGAACCAGTTCTAGGAAGGTAATAATGGTTTGCATCATAACGTTATTAGAAAGTTTCTTACATAACACTCCTAGTTATGTGAGAAACATTAAAGGTATGGAAACATACAAGTAACATTCCCAAAACAAAAAATTATAAGTTGCAGGAACGTTACCGGAACATTTAATAAAAAATGTTCTAAGAACGTCCAGAAAACTTGACAGATTTTTAATTGTAACTTTCCGAAAACGTTCTACTTCTCAAAAATTGTTAGTTTGGTTTCAGCACATCTTAGGATTGGACCTCTGGTCTCTAAATAAACATTCCCAGTATGCTGTTCTCTAGGTATCATGTTATTGCTGCTGCTGCTGCTGTAGTAGTACTCTACTCTCTGAAATCCCAAGGCCATGGTATGGGGAAAGTCTGTAAGTGACTCCATTAATGAATAATGAAACAGAGAAGAACGGCGTTAAATGTGTGCAGTTCAAAAGAGTCCCATCTCACCTTTTTAAGATGAGAGGCCTGAGCTGGAGACAAAGCGCTGCAGGCAGCTCAGTCCTGAAGCTGTAATGTAAACTGTCATCTGTACAAAAGGCAAGCAAAGGCTGCTAACAATGTGCTTTTTCAGAGCATAAGAAACGCTGCCAATCAGCTTCAAACTGCCTCTGAGACAAAAGCGCATGTCAGATTGTGTCAAAATATTAGCTCACTACTAAGTAACAGTACTCCCGGAACGTTTGTCTTTTATCACGCACCACGTAGCAGCAGTGATGGAATAGGGATCATACCTAATGTTCTTTTGAATAACAATAAGGTGTGAGGTATCCAGTGCTTGAAGAGGTAGTGTTATGTACTGGCGGAGAAGTTTTATAAATGAGGAGACAGGTCACTGGTTGAAATATGAATGGGAGTTCCCATAATTCTCAACATGACATCTGTTCACAAATGAAGTCTCACCCATCAACAAAAAGAGCCAATCAGCTTGCTGGTTTCTTTATGAGTGGGAAAAGTGAAAGGGAGTGAGGGTGAGGGGGAAAAAGTCACTCTGGATGTTAGACTCAAAAATTAGGATTTTTTTCTGTTGTTGTTTTTTGTATTTTTGAGCATTTTGGTGTTATCTTATTCATGGAGATAGGAGCCTGATATGACTGGAAGTTATTGCCCTGTGGCATTGCAAAGATGATACAAGATTCTACAAACATAATCATTATTATCAGTATGTACTTTTAGTAGAACTCTATTCAGCAGTTTAAGTTCTGAGAAATGTTGTACGGTGTTAAATAAAAAAAATACAAAATTTTGCAAGTGACCATGTACAGTTGACATTAATTTTAGTTTTATTCGAAGCACCCTGAGAGAAGGAGGTAATATTAATGCATACAACCAAAAATAATGTGTAAGGTGTGATTAATAAAATTGCAATTTAATTTAATGAAACATTTAGTACACCCTCACATTTATAACTAGTCAGGACACCTTAAATTAGAATCTGGTGCTTCAAATAATCTGCAGATTAAATCACTGTTAGAGAGGTTTTTGGTGGAGACTGTCTTATTCAAACATTAGTTTGGTTTGAGTTTGATGGTTGAAGTGAGTCCATCAACATGATCAACTGATCCAAAGTGCTCAGTCATTCAGAAAGAAGGGTGTAGATGAAGATGAGTCTAGCAAAGGATTTAGATCTCAGAACGATTAGACATCAGAAAAAAAATAAAATTACAAGTGAAGCTTGAAGCCAACATTTCCTGTTTATAGCACATTGTTCCTAGAGGTCAGGGGTCCAGTGTTCATCTACGTAGATGTTCTCTGTCAAAGTTCCCCACTTCCCCTGATGTTTTTTTTTTTTTGCTTGTTTTGACCCAGGAGCCATATAGTTAGTTCAGTTTAAATGAACTAGTCTCTCCCAGGTGAGGTATGTATGGTAAGGCCAACTGGGAATCAGAACACTCACACAAAGCAATCCAGACTGTTCTCATACAGAGTTCCCCAATGGTGGAACAAACTACCTTCCACTACCAGATCAGGAGAATCTCTCACTATCTTTAAGAAACTCCTGAAGACGGAGCTCTTCAAAGAGCACTTACTCTCCTAACACCTCTAACACACTAACTACTTCTAACCTCATTTCCTTCTTCCCCTCCTTCACTTCTCTATCCCTTTATTTCCCTTCGACCTCCTTTAAGCCCTATCTAAAATGGTATATCTTAATTCCTATTACTTTGTACTTGACTATTGTAAGTCGCTTTGGACAAAAGCGTCTGCCAAATGTAATGTAATGTAAAATGTAAAACATTTTGTCCATGATTAGGTTCCATGATGTTCCATATATAATGGCAGTTAAAGTCCCCATTAGGCTCCAGCTGGGTTCTACACTGCACATGAGGCCTAGATCACATCTGAGATGTGAGAATAAGCTGGGTTTTAACAGTGAGGACCATTTAGGAAGCTCAACTGGAGCAAAGTAACAAAACATGCTGTTACAAACCCACTTAGCCCACATCCCACCCAAGTGAGCCCCTCATCAGCCCCTATGTTGGCTCAGGGTTTTTTTTCACATGACATGGTGCCTAACTCCATTATGTTACCAGTTTGTGGTTTTCTCCTCTTTGGCCCACTCTTAACAGATACCTAATGTACTACTGCGGACCAGGAGCATCTGACAAGTTTTGGGACAAGCTTTTTGGAGATACTCCAACTCAAATCATTATGACATCTGCCCATAATGATTTAAAGTGGCTCAGGTCTACCACACTGACTACGAGAACATCCTGTTCAGTAATCTGACACAAACTCCAGGCTTTGGCATTCACCACTGTCTGTGCTTTTTTTCACACTGTCTTTACTGGGTCTTCACAGTGAGGTTTGGACGCTTTTGTCAAGATGCTGTGTCCTCTCCGAAAATTTTAACAGACGTATAATTACACGTTTTTCTCTCAGCGTGTCAGCTTCTCTCAGGCATGTAACACCCACCTAATAGGCTGAAGATCCGAAACGGTCTAAAAAAGAAAAGTGAGAAATGCAGGCACAGTCTGGGCAGATGAAATGGGTAGTTTCTTTTTTAGCTTTTGAACTGTTCCCCACAGGGAAAGATATATAAGCCACCATCACTTCCAGAGGAGAATAGAAAAAAAAAATAAAATAGGGAAACTTCTCTTAGCTCAGCTCGCCTCGCTGAAGAAACCAGCCTGTCTAAGCAGAGCTAAGGATTTGATTAATGACTAAGGAATGACTCAGAGCCAGTAACCAGTGGTTTCATACATTTTCAAGAAAATTGTCACGATGCCAGCTGCTAAAACTATGCGCATTTACCCAAATAACTGTCAAAACTTTCCTCCCCGTCAGCAGTCTACCATGAGATATGATGTGTATTTTTTTCTCAAATGCTTTACTTCTATTTACTTATAAACACAGACAAAATGTAAACATGCAAATGAAGAGCTCTGAAGGGTTTTTTTATGTCCAGTCTATAGCTGTCATGCATTATGGTGGCGCAGCATATTCTGTAGGTCCTCACTGTGGTGAAATATCCTATGGGCATTCTACTGTTTAGGATGCTAATTAGCATGAAGGTCAGGGCATTTAGTATTGATTTTCCTTATTTTACAAAGCTGCACTATAGCTGACTTTCTTTTTAAATAGGCTAGTGCTGATCTTATACTAGTGTTGTTGGCAATTTGAAAAGAGACAATTGAATAATGGAAAATATTTTCTGTTTCTCTGCATATTTCATTATCCTTCCCATCATCTTCCTCCCTGTTCTTCAATGGTCAGGACCCCATAGGGCCACCTAAGAGCCTGTGTTATTTGTGTGGTGGGTCATTCTCAGCGCTGTAGTGACACTAGGTGGTTGTGGTATTTTAGCATATGTTGTACTGGTATGAGTGGATCAGCCTCCTGTGGGCAGCATCCTGTGGGTGGTGTACTGTGGCCACTGATGAAGGACCAAGACAAACTCTGCAGCTTCCATCTCTGACATTTTAGTGGACACAGTGTTTAAAACCTCCAGCAGCACTGCTGAGTCAGGTCTACTCATTTCAACACAACACACACTTAGACACCACAGCCAGGGTATGTCAAGCAGAGTGCATTCGGACAAATCTATGATCAATAGCTTAGGGAAAAAGATGGTATCTAAAAGAATCTGTATTGTTAGATTCTTAAGGTTGCTGTATGTATTGTTATCATACATCACCTCAATTTATGTGAATAGGGTAAAACTAGGCAGTTATTAACACAACACAGTTATTGAAACAGTTTCAGTGTAGTTTTGTAGAGATTACTGTAGTTTAGTGTGATCTCAGGTCATCTTCTTGTTTACTGCATTATAAACAAGTAAAAAGTCTATTTTAGTTTGCATTTGTGCAGAAAAGTCCAGGATATCCTTAAAAACAGGTCTGCCTCTAACCTGAGTACAATTCTGTGCATACTTTAATTCCCTATAGAGGAAATGAAATCAATTGAAAATTGAGTATGCATGAAGAATGTGGAAGGAGTAGCACACATCTGCATACAAATATCCTAACTGCAATATATGTGTGTGCAGAAAAATGCCAGACAATTCAGTTTGTTGCAGAATAAGATGGATATCCTACTTTATCACACTACAGTAAATTATCCATATGCATCAGAGAAAATTAGAATTAGAAATGTGCTTTCCTGCCACTAAACAATGGTTTTCAACCTCCACATCATTTAACGCATCCTTTGCAGTGAACACACACCTGCTAGTAAACTGGGCCATCCAGGGGGCAATTTGGGATCTTTTCAGTGAAGGTTGATCAAGGATAACCCCAGCCTTCATCTTCTGACAGCAGTCCAGGGGGTTAAACTGACCACCCTCTGGTCCCAAGCCGGTTTCTCTAACCCCAAGGCCATGGCTGCCCTCAGCATACACTTACAACACAAAAGCATTAGGTTGTGCTTTTGAGTGCTTTTTACGATACCTTCTGCAAAATTAAGTAAATTTTGTGTTAAGTGTGTTTTTTAAAACATATTTTTTAATAAACTTGTACTACTTTGCGTATTAATGCACATATTGTGTACACCTTAATGACACTGGGAAAAAAAAGTATTTAATGCCACTACATACAGCAATTAAGAAACCACTTCAGTTTCTGAATAAGTTTCTCTGATTTTGCTAGTTAAATATGCCTGAGTAAAATTAACATTATTGTTTTATTCTATAAACTATGCACAACATTTCTCCCAAATTCCAAATAAAAATATTTTCAGTTAGAGCATTTATTTGAAGAAAAAAAGACCTCAAATAATGCAAAGAATACAAGTTCATATTCATAAAGAAATCAATATTTGGTTTCCCTGGTTTTTAATCAGTTTCATGCATCTTTGCATGTTTTCCTCTGCCAGTCTTACACACTGCTTTTGGAAAACTTTATGCCACTCCTGGTGCAAAAATTCAAGCAGTTCAGCTATAAATTGTAGTAGTTGGATGACACTGTATATGAAGCCATTTATCGGCAGGTATTTGTTTGTCCAATAAAAGAGTAGCTTTAGAATAAACACAAGTACAGCAATAATCAATACATTGTGATTTGATGTGTGTAATGATGTAAGCTTTACTATTTACTGTGCAGTCTTTGAGGAACACCAGTATTTACAGATAGCATACAATGTCTTATTTATCTAATCAATAATTAATTACATAAAATTAAATAGAAAGTAATTGGTAAACTTGGCAATTCTTTGTATACCTTAATTCCTTACAGACATAGAGGAATTAATTAAACAATTTGAGTAAAAAAAAGTTGAGTATGCCTGAAAACCTTTGCAAAAAACAGTAGTGGATGTGTGTGATAAAAAAAAATGTTACATGGACACATAGATACTAAAACGAATGAAATGCTTGTTCAAATAAATGCACTTCAGATGGTCCATTGAGTTGTGTGCCTTTTTTTTTAAATAGGATCCAATTAAAGAAAATTTCATGGCATGAAATATCATAATGTCTAACTTCCATTATATTACAGCACCATATCTTTTATAATGCAGTATTGTGTAAAACGAGCTTTTCCCAGTGTTTCAGAATTCTCAAAACTGGGACTGTCTCCTTTGACCGCTCTCTCCTTGAAGGTCTGCGGTTTCTTTCTACGTAGAACAACACACGAGAAAGGGTTCTGTCTTGGCACTGGGCATCACGCAGTTCTCTTGCTGAGAAAACAGGCAAGTTGTCCATTCCATCAGGGACAAGTTGGGGCAGGTGGTGTACCA
Organism: Astyanax mexicanus; assembly: GCF_023375975.1. NCBI lineage: Eukaryota > Metazoa > Chordata > Actinopteri > Characiformes > Acestrorhamphidae > Astyanax > Astyanax mexicanus. The sequence continues at coordinate 38,965,174 of NC_064417.1, read as the reverse complement.
TATCTACTCCACGAGTTCTCGCTCCCAATTCCCATTCATTGTGAGAGTCAAAAATGGCGGAAACTTCCTGTGCTGAAACTGACTGAGACAGATTGAATACTGACTGGGCCTGGTGTACAGAAGTGATCTTTTGATTATTACGCGAACATGCTTGACTTGTACTTTCATTCGAAGACCTGAATGTTTCTTCAACCAAGGAGTCTGACATTCCTCTGACCTCACTGAGCAGCGTTTCAAATGGTTCGTGTAACAATCTGTAGCTCACACGTGACTTGATGAAGGGGACACGACTTAGGGCATCTGCTACAACATTCTGTGGACCTGGCACATATTTGATATCGAAAGTGTAGCAAGCCAACTTAGACACCCAGCGCTGTTCACAACAATCGAGTTTTGGCTTTGTCATTATATGGGTGAGCGGATTATTATCTGTCCAAACTGTGAATTCGTGCCCCTTTAACCAATGGCTAAATTTGTCACACACTGACCATTTGAGAGCAAGAAACTCCAGTCTGTGAGCTGGGTAGTTCCTCTGAGAGCGGGTTAGTGTCTTACTTGCAAACGCTATCGGCCTAGCTCTTGTCTCCCCTTCCTGAACCTGTGATAAGACAGCACCAAGTCCATCCAAAGAAGCATCAGTAGAGAGTAGAAAAGGGCGACTAAAATCTGGATGAGCTAACACAACAGAGTTGACAAGGGCTGCTTTAAGTTCATCAACAGAACGGTCATGATCAGAAGTCCAGTCACATGAGCTCAGTTTTCGGCTGGTTACAGCACTCTTGTATACTTTACGGCCTTTCACCTTCCTCTTTTGGCCAGTCAACAATGAAAAGAGGGGTTTAGCGAGAGATGAGTAATTTGGGATGAAATGCTGATAGTAATTTAGCATTCCTAGGAACGAACGAATGCGCTTCTCAGAAGGAGTTACACCATCAGCTTCCATTAAATCTGCCTTGGACATATTTGAGACACTATCTACTTTGCTTGGGTCAGTAGACACACCCCGTTTGTCTATAATGTGCCCAAGGAATTTTACAGACTTTCTTAAAAAGTGGCACTTCTTGGGAGCCAATTTTAGATTATGCCCACGGAGCCTGTTGAACACCATTTCCAAGCGTTCTAGTGCTGTTCTTTCATCAGGAGCGAAAATCAGCAAATCATCGAGGTAACATAACAGACTTAGGAAATTTTGGTCACCAAAAATAGCAGTCATCATGCGCATGAAGCTTCCTGGGCTGTTTGAAAGGCCTTGAGGAAGGCGGCAGTACTGATATAGGCCCATTGGGGTGGTAAAGGCTGAGTATTTTCTGTCATCTTCGTGTAATGGCATATTATAAAAGCCAGAAGTCAAGTCCATTGTACTGAATAAAGAATTTCCGCCAAGTGCAGCCAGACAGTCGGCCTGGTGAGGCAATGGGTGTCCGTCCTTAAGAGTTCTCTTATTCAGCCAACGAAAATCTGTACACAACCGCAATTCCCCGTTTTTCTTCCATACGAGTACCAGAGGTGATGCATACTCGCTGGTGGATTTCTCTATGATTTCTTTCTCCTCCATTTCATTTAAAACCTGTCTCAGTTTTTGGTACTGGCTTGGTGGAACTCTCCGGTAAGGTAGTCTGAATGGTTTTTGATCAGTGAGATGGATCCTATGGACAAATCCTTCTGCTTTTCCACAGTCCAGATGATGGCGTGAAAATATGTCTTCATACTGGACAATTAGGTCAGATAGCTCAGTTCTACACTCCTCTGATACATCACATAGACTTAGGTCCACTTTGTCAAGACCAAGAGATGCTAGCTTCTCTTCAGAGGATACTCTACCCTTCGCTTGATTAGGTGCTGCATGGCTGGGTGGAATGCTCTGAGGGCAGCTTGTCAGTTCAAAATCTTCTACTGCGACACAGGGGAAGACATCTGCAAGCTTTGCGTTGCGTCTCAGTAAAACAGGTTTGTCAGAAATGTTCATGATCCTCAAAGGAACCCATCTGTCACCCCACAAAGGAGTTATAACTCTGGCTACCATAATGCCTCTTGGAACTGAATGAGATGACGTGCATTCAGTCATGACTGCACTGCCTGGTGAAACTGAAGTGGTCTTCGGCAACTTTCCCCATACAAGATATTCTTGACCAGGTTCAAGGTAGGTGGCAGAATTACACTTCACCGTACCTATTTTGTCTGGTACGTTTTTACCACTCCAGCGGTTTAAACCGGCCAACATGGACAAGAACTGCTCTGTTTCAGGGTCTGGGCAACGTGGCTTGGAAACGGCTCTCCAATAACTGTCACATTTCTTGGATTCTCTTAAAATGTGTTTTATCACATTGGTTCCCAGAATTAACTCATCGTGCTGCCCTTCTACTACTAAAGTAGGCACAATCATTTTGCAACCATACACTTCCATTTCAACACTAAAGGCTGATTTTGGACTCACACGTCGACCTCCAACGCCTACTAATGTGACATCACATGAAAACCTGTCAAGCTCAGTTACAGCACCTGCGTCAAGTAGAGTGCGCTCAGCGAATTCATTCATCGTGCATGCCATTGAGCCACTATCCAACATCGCACCCAGTGTCACTTTGTTGCTAATTTTCACAGGTGTATAGAATAAACTGTCACTCTGGCCAACAATTTGTGTGTTCTGAAACACAATGTCTACATTTCCATCTGTACAAACAGAGTCAGTAGTTTGTAGAAAATCTTCAACATCTATTTTGTCTGAATGGGAGTTTACATTATGACCTGTACTTTCCCCCACTGAATACAGGTCGCCTAGTTTCCCTGAGGTAGTCTTGAACTTGTTGTAGGTCTATCTGGGCATTGCTGTTTGGAATGACCAGGGGCTAGACAGCTAAAGCAGAGACGATCAGACTTGCAATGGGACAGTGTGGTGTGACTCCCATCTTTACAGACCTTGCATGGGGTAGAGTTTAAGCCAGGACGAAATCTTTGCTGCTGAGCTCGAGAGGCACTATTGCGTTGTTCCACTTTCAACAGAACTTGCTCCAACATATTCATCATGCGTCCAAGTACAATTCCATCTGACTGATGCGCACTTTTTGAAGGAGAAGGTGACTGGATGTGCTGATCATGAGCCTGAAAGCAAGCTGGAACTGGACAGGTATTAGCAGCGTATGGCATGGCAGGAACATAAGAAGGACATGGAGACATAGGCTTAATATCCATGCCAGCCGGAGGAGTGACATATGCTGTTTGATGTGACTCAGCATCAATAACTGAAACAGGGTGACTCTTAAAGTAGCTGTGGCTGTTAGGTTTAACCGAAGCCCTCAATTCTCTCTGATATTCATCAATTCTTGCTTGAATATCCCTTGATGTCCAGTCACCAATTGGTTTACATTTAAAAACACATGAAAGTTCTGGATCAGAGCAGTGTTTGACAAACATGCGAGCTACTTCTCCACTAATATTTTCCATTTTCCGTCCTTGCCGTCGTAGTCCTTCATCTGCTGTGTCTGCAGCTTTATTAAGCCTGATCCAGTAATCAACAGGGCTTTCCTGAGGCTTGGGCAACGTGGTATAGAAGTCTTCAAGAGGGAGACATGAGGAGGACTCACTAAAGTAGCGTATGACAATGTCATAGATGAGCTCTGGATTCTGTGTCACGTCTAGTGATTCGTTGCTCCTTAGAGCGATCTTCACTACATCTCTGGCTTTGCCCATTAGTCTGCTTAAGATCTCTTCCGCTTGATCAGTCAATGCACAGTTTTGTTTTTTTAGACATGTCTTAGTCATGTCGACCCACTCTTGTACTGAGAATTTGTCAGAACTGTCACCTCTGAACACTTTAGGCTCGTGTTCAGTTTTAACATGTACAGTTACTTGTGGTGTGTCTTGTCTGCTTGAGCATGATACTGTATTATCCATTGTTTTTTTCTTGTCAGCATCTTTGTCAAAAAGCCCTGCTGTCATTAGCCTAGTTGCTATTGAGTCACCTATTTGTATGCCTACAATATCGGCTAAGTGCTCAAGACTAGCACTGTCACACACAGGAGTTGAAGTGTGTGGACTGTCTCTCAAGTACTGCCCCATAGGAGACCAACTTGGGCTATGGCTAAATCCTCTGCCTCTGCCCAAATTAGGTCTTGAATACTCATTTGTTTCACTTTTACTCATTTTCTGAGCCATTTTTTTTTCTATGCTGAACAAATTATGTAGTGACAAAACAAATCAAATTATTAACATAATACAATAACAATCAGCTTCTCATTAAATAAAAAAAAAAATTAACTGGCACTAAATTATTTCTGACCACCATTAATGATGCTTGGCAGCTCCCTCGGCGATCTGCGTTGAGCTGATCCTGATGATCCAAATGAAAAGGTCACGGCACCAATGTGGCGGCTCTCCTGCTGCCCTATAGCACTTGTTAGACCCTTTGGTGGGAAGTTAGAAAGACGCGGGGAGGCAGGCTGTCTCTTTCTCTCCTCTGGTCTTTATTACTCTGCACATACAAACAAACAAATAATCCCAGCCGATTATTTAGTGACTGCAACTGCATGTATATCTCCTGCGCTGCTTGCAAGCTCCTCTGGAGCCCTTTACATACACAAACAGTATGAAAAAGAACTGAATACACATATAGCTGCACAAAAAATTAAGAAAATAAAATAAGAAAATTAAATAAAATAAGCAGCTTAATCTGTTACATGTGATCGTATAGTTTTTTTTTTTTATAGAGAGAGAGAAAGTTTTTTTTTTCTTTATATATATATATATATATATATATATATATATATATATATAACAGAACAGAACATTTACACTAATTAAATGAACAGAATCACAACATACCTGCACATACAAACAAACAAATAATCCCAGCCGATTATTTAGTGACTGCAACTGCATGTATATCTATAAAATACGAAACAAAGGAAAACACAGCACATGAGCATACATTTTCAGGCACATGTAGTGCTTTGGCGCCAAAACGGCTGTAACTCAGAACTGAAAACCCAACTGGGGCAGAAATAAGTAAATATAAGGCAAAATATGCTTCAATACTCAATACAAATGTATAGAAGTGTTACCAGAACTGACATAAAACCTAATTTTGCCGGTAATTTGTCTTAAAAATATTTATATCTGCTTAAAACAGCACTTTTTACGGAGCTTCTCAGCTCTGCTTACCTCCTGCGCTGCTTGCAAGCTCCTCTGGAGCTACGGGGGGCGCAGGGGGATAATTAATAAAAAAAAAAACATGCAGTTGCCTTGCTGGTGCAGGGATTTGTCGTTCAAAATAAAAGCACAGAAAAATAACCACCTTTTTACTGTTAAAACACATTAACCAGCCTCCAACAGGAGTAAAAAAAATATAACAAGAATCCCTTTTGTTTACTAAAGGTTAATATAATAATAATTTTGTGAGAATTCATATAATTTTATGCAGTTCTTTTTAACTCTGTTACACCAGTAGTTATATTAGCAGTTTAATGTCAAATTACAAGTACAAATACAATTAAGTATATTACAATATTTATTGTCAGTTTTCACTATGAACAGAACACATTATAATTAATTAATTCTTTAATAAGTAATAAATATTTGGTGCTACATTACTGTCATAGCCATGAGACAACCGACATGGCATGGTATAGCAGTGTGTAAATTAATCATGATGTGTTTACCTCAGGTGATGGCTTGGAAACACCCACACCTATGCGTATACATTGTGAGGTGCTATCTTGTGAGTGACAATGATCACTGGCCAGTGTTCTTGTGGCATTTTATCAGCATTAGAGTGATATTTGGTTGTCAGTGCCAGATGTATAGGATATTTTATTAACACTGCACTCACAGGTAAGCATCCCGGAGCATTTATTAGATTTAATGAGGCATGCATTTTATTGGTATATATTGTCTATATTGAATAACTAGATGTAAGATGGTAATTAAACAAATTCAGATACCCTCTCATTTAGTTGTCAAACAGATCATAAGTGAATTAAAGAGACTGAGAACACGGGATCAAAGGACTACAAAAAATACCCTTGGGCAATTTTAAAACTACAGGATATATAATTAATTATGTTTAAATAGAAGTTGATTTGCATGTGATTAATATTGTTTTTTAATTGTATAAGTGTTTTTGAAATGTACTGTATATATGTGATGGAATGTTATAAGATAATAAATAATAAATAATAAACTTTCTTTAAAAAGGGAAAAGTCCCATAGTCCCATGACATTTTGCACATCAGTCTATAACATAGCATATAAACTGCTGGTTTCCCAAAACCTTTAAGTGCAGCTCAGCTATGGCTGTCCATGGCTGTGAGAGTTCTGCAGTTTGAACATGAGCTCCAGCTTCCCTTCTTATAATCCATTTTATAACTATCACTCAGGAAACACCACGCTCAGCAATTCCTCTGTTTAATAGGGTTCGCATTTTGATTGCGACGCGTCCTGAAGAAGAACACAGCAGCATAATTTAATGTAGCACTGCCCAGTGATAGAATGCACACGGTGCAGCTGGAAATGCTGCCCATGACCATCAAGAGATGAATGAACAGGAAATCATGTGAGATCTCCTCACCTCTCCCACCAAACCTCTCTCTAAAGCCTGTAAGGCAAGTGCTGACGCCCGTAGTCTCGTAGAAACGTATTACTGTTGTCTCAGTAGCTACAAATCAATCTGTTTTCCGACAGCCTCTGCAATGCAGGCACAAAGCTCTCGCCACACATGGACTCGGGCTCCGTCAATACCGCGAGCGGGCTCCGTACAGGCAAGAGGACAACAAAGAGAAACGGAGGAGCAATCTATCCAAACCCAGTCAGCTCCGCATGGAATATAAATATCCTTTTTACGACCGCCAGGAGGGATCCTCCGCACAGTGGCTGCTGTCCCTGTGGTCTTTCCCTCTTTCGACTGTGTGGTCTTCGGTCTTTAGAACCATATATAAAAAAAAAAACAGGATACATATTTAGTGCTGATTTAATAACATGTAGCTTGTATGCTTTGCTATTATGTTGGACATCTGTTTTGACACCATGTTTAATTTAAGAAAAATAAATAAATAGCATTAAAATGTAATTGAAACATATTTTTAAATAAATGTTGCTGCACTGACTAATAACACCTCCCTCTTTAAAATAAAGGTGATTCAGTGGTTCTTAAAGTGCTGCCAAACTCCAACACTTCTATCTGGAACTAAAACTGGTTCTCCTATAATATCGCTCAAAGAACCACTGAAGCATCTTTATTTTAAAGAGGAAAGTATACAAAAATTAGGCAATGACACCATGTTAGACAATAAGCAATGTTTAATGACATGGCAAATGCAGATATCATTATTTTTTTCCTTGAAAGATGCTTTAAATATATAAATCAATTTGCTGACACATTAGGTTGTATTTGACTTTAAACTGTAATATGCGGAATTTCCGTTTTCTAACATACATTTTCTCACTTACCCACAAGCTTATGCTATAGAACAAATAACCGCTGCTACGTATAGGTATATGTTTGAGTAAAATATACATGTTGTTTTATTCTATAAACTACGGACAATGTTCTCCCAAACTCCAAATTAAAAATATTGTAATTTAGAGCATTTATTTGCAGAAAATGAAAATGGAAATGAAATAACACAAAAGATGCAGACCTCAAATAATGCAAAGAAAGCAAGTTTTAAGAGTTTAGAAATCAATATTTGGTGGAATAACCCTGGTTTTTAATCAAAGTTTTCATGCGCCTTGGCATGTTCTCCTCCACCAGTCTTACACACTGCTTTTGAATAAATTTATGCCACTCCTGGTGCAAAAATGTAAGCAGTTCAGCTTGGTTTGATGGTTAGTGATCATCCATCTTTCTCTTGATTAAATTTCAGAGGTTTTTAATTTGGTAAAATAAAAAAAACTCTTAATTTGTAAGTGGTCTCTTGTTTTTCCAGAGCTGTATATATATAGAAATTATTCATTTATTTTATTACATCCAAAATAAACTCAAGATACCTCATGTTTTATCTGGTTAGATTAATTTCATTTGTAAATACACATCCAATCATATATTTCAGGCTTCCAACACCGGGGCCGGGGACCGGGCACCGGGCTAGGAATAAAGCAAAAAAATAAATAAATGCTGGCGAAATAAATATCATGAGTACTTGCCCAAAAAAAGGGCCCATATATATTGTTATCAGCAATACGACATCTTTTCTATGGTTTTCCATGTAGTTTTTAACAAAACAATGCAACACCACATGCTGCACACATTACAATGGCATTTTTCTTGGTTTCAACAATACACTACAAAAAAATTTAAATGATGTGAAAATAGTCCTTAAAGTCAGTCATTCATTTGCACTCGAACTTATTCTTCAAAAACATTAACTGAAAGGTCCTTCAATGCATGGCATCTTATTTTAAAATACACTGCAGGTTTTAGTGTCTCCACTGCTGTAATACACTCTATAAACACATTGTTTATGATCAGATGAGTCAGTTCAGTGTGTTAGAGCAGGAAAACACCTAAATATGCAGTGATGGGGAACTCCAGGGTCAGAACTGGAAATGCTTTATTTGATCTTTTCAAAAAATACACTAAGAGCAAATGAATGTGGTTTATGGAGTCGTTTACTATTTGTGTGATATCTGGCATTGCTGATTTAGTGCATATTCCAGTGTATTCCAGTTCATAACCAACAGTCACACATACACACAACAACTGAATGAATCTGAGATAAACTTTGCTGAGCTTTATGACCACCAGTAGCAACATAATCTGCTTTTTTATTGCACTGATTGTAGGTAAACTCTTTATTATTGTCCCTGATTTTGGACAAAAGTGCTTTTCACAAAGAACAAAAAATGTAGAATAGGGCCATTTTGAATTCGTTCCTCATTTAAATTCCTGTGGAAGATTGTCTGTGATTGTGATGGTACTATAAGTCTTAAATGCATTAATCTTGATTTGAAGCCTCTTGGGAAATCTTCCGTCGCTCAATAAAAGTGCACCATGTGGGGTGCTATATTTTACCATTTATGTTGCCAGATGCCTCAGACCTGAGCAATATAAAGCCTCTTCTTTCTCTTACTCAACCGTCTCTAAATGACAGCTGGTTCCAGATGATCTATTGTTCTTTCAAAATGCCACATTTCAGCTCATATAGATTGACTAAGGCAACCTCTTCCAGTAATGATTCACAATTTATGAATATTGTTTGAAGGTTTGATCGAACATACGCTTCTGTGTAATACTGTAATGTTAACAGGCCACTTATCTGAGACTCATACATCTTAGTGTGGTAAACAACACACAAAGGGGCTTATTTATTTAAATATCTAAAATGAGACTCATTATTTGTGTTTTAATGTGTTAAATCTGAATTAAAGCAATCTTTTTGGTTGCTGGATTCATTTCCTGGAGGTGTAAAATTGCATCATTGCATATTACAGTGATACATAATACACATAGGGGGTAGTTATATAACTATGCAAAATCAATGTCATTATTTAGGATTAGAATATTTAAATCTACAGAGTTATTTTATAAGGATTTAAAACTGTGTTGGTGTAATGCAAGTGATGACTGTATCAAGGTCCTGATTAAACTGGACCCAACTCCAGATCAGGAAAAGTTGGGACAGTATGGAAAATGCAACAATAAAATCAGCATTTCTTTCCAGCGATTTTTTTGACTTATGAACTCAAGGTTTCATTTTTTGTCTGACAAACTTAATTGAATTGGTTCACTCATCCAACATAGTACTCACCTTCTACGCCAGGAGGCAGGCTATTCGGCGTCTATGTATATATGTCTATGGCCCAGAGATGGAAAGTAATGAATTACATTTACTCAAGTTACTGTAATTAAGTAAATTTTATGAGTAATTTGTCATTTTTAAAGTAGTTTTTAAAATAGGTAATTTTGGATAGAGCTGCCAGCTTTCAAAACTTTCACATCAAACCTGAGGAAGCACGTGGTGGTAAGTAATTCTATCATTAAACAGTCTGCTTAAATGTAAAAAAAAAAAAAAACATGTAAATAGCAGTTAAAGCACAGCAATTGCAAGATAAAACATAATAATGAACTGTAAAACTATAAAAATATAGTTTATAGTCACCTATATGACCATAACTTTTTAAGAGTAAAGAAAAAAAATGGATCATAGAAACCTATGCCACTAAAAATGTTTTATGGGGTGGTCTGAACAAATACTGCCTGAAAGGTTTAAAATATTATGTGGAACAATAGGTCATTAAAAACGATTTAATTTATGATTTGTTTTTACTTTTATACATCAAATAATTAAAAGTAATTATGTAACTTTTACTGAAAGTAAATTTTAAATTGAGTACTTTTTTACTTTTACTCAAGTAGATTTTTAGGTGGGCACTTTTACTTATACTTCAGTAGAATTTTAGCAAAGTAAAGATACTTTTACTTAATTAAAATTTTTTAGTACTTTTTCCACCTCTGCTATGGTCACATTCAGTACCGTGATGCCAGCACTACGGGATGTAAACAGCGGTTTTTAATAAGCTTCTTGTGCACTTTTAAAGTTTTTAAAGCCTCGTTTTAAATGTCAGAGCTCTCCGGATTCTACCAAGGAGGTGTGGAGCAATCATTCAGCACCTATGGATAGCCACGGTGGGCGGTTATACTTTCTATGATGTTGCTTGATACACACGACACGGTGGGCAAGGAATGTTATATCATAGTCTATCCTGAGTCTATCATTATCCAAGCCTGTGGATAATGAGGTCTCCCTATGCATTAATCCAGTTACATGCCCATTAATACTAATACTATAGGCTATGTAATGTACTGTAAAATACTGCTGGATGGTAACTAGATCAAGCCTACATAGCTGACCTCGTGTTGTGAAACCCCTTATCTATAAATAAATCTGTTTCCACATCAGCACATCAACTTGAAAAAAAATAAACTATAAAGATAGCAGTTAAAACAACAGAAATGAGGATTCTTATCTTAATCAGTCATGATAACAGATAAAGGTTAAGAGAAAAAGTTTTCTTTAAAGAGTGAGTATGAAAGTCCTTCAGTCTTCAATAGCCGAAAAAAAAAAAAAAAAAACTTTCCAGTCTTTCTCTTCTTACTCATTTTGTTTCCTATTGATCCAGCCTCGCTCATTGTCAAGGGAGCATCAACCACGGTGCCACAATGCTCAAATGAACCCTCTTCAAAGCTTATTTCATTACAGAGGCGCGTCTTTTCTTAACTAGTTGTAGGACTTTCAGTTTGAAGCTGCATTATTACAATGAGGCCTCCAATCAAGCCATGCTGCAAAGATAAAATAGGATACAATGCATACGTGATTGTGAAAGCATACGTGTGTGTGTGTGCATATATGTGTGTATGTGTATTAGGGTTGCCTAGATTATTTGAATAGTTGTCAAGTCAAATAAAATCAGTAAATTCGAGGTAATTTGTTGCAAGATATAATTTATTTAATTGATTGAAGTTTATTTGCACTCTGAATTTTATTGTAAGGTGAATAAAACTAATTTGTATTCAATCTTCATTTTAATTTAATTTAAGCAAAATATAGATTAAAAAAAACTCATAGAAAATTTGATAAAAAATAAAATGCTAATACAGCATGCAGCCAACACAGAGACAGTAGCTCAGAAAGTGATGCTTGCTCTTACAGCCTACAACAGAGAGGCCAGGCAATTAACCATAGTAGAGTATATGATCTATATATCTAAGTTTAGCTAAGGTTGTCTGCTGGTAATCACTGCAAACTGATAGTGATTGAGTGTCAGAAAGTGAGGGAAACACCCAGTATGCAAATAGACTGTGCCAAAAGTCCATAGAAAAAAAGAAGCCAATGACCAATAGACTAAACTCAGTTATTATAAGTTGATCAACTCGAGGATCTCTATTTTAATGAAATTGAGGCCACAAATGTTCCCCCAACTAAAAAGTAGTTAAGTAATGTTTGGAAATATGCAATGTTACACAAAACAGAAATTTCAGTTTCAGTTCAAACTAATTTTGAGTTTACAGTGTAGTCGCCACAGTGGGGAGCTGTCGGATAGTCGGCGGATGAAAAAAATTAGTAGCACGGCTGCAGCAGACAGTAAAAAATGCAGGTAAAAAAAATAAATCAAACCTGTGCTAATCAAACCCTGGTAGTCTGATATTACAGTATGTCAAAAGAGATTCATCCAATTTGACATCTGCACAATATGTAGTTTACGCTGCCTATAATTACAATAGAAATCACTTGTAAGACTATTTTGTTTCTTTTAGGAAAAACAGTCTCAAAATCAGTCTCATTTAGAGTCTTCAGCTAATTTTCAAGTAGTTTAAATGCAAATTAAGCACAAAATATCACCAGTCATTTTTTCTGATTCTTGTGTCCAAATGTTAAATTTTAAAACTGGAATTTTTACTTGATTTATGTCTTAATTTTAACGATTTTAAAATTTTCCGATTTTAAGTGCCCATTAGCAGAATATTTTGCTTAATATTGTCAGGTAGGGAGCAGGAAGGAGACGAGGAGAGCGGACGCACTTGCGAGTGTGATTTATAAACAAAAAATAAACAAACAAAACAAACAAACCAAAAAACTAAAGAAACAAGGAAACACTGAGTCAATCAAATAAATCAAAGGAAACACGTAACCTGACTGACGCATGATGATAACAGAGACGGACCACGGACGGATAACAGAGAAACAAGGAGGAGTATTTATACACACAGAATGGGACAGGAAATAGGAAACACCTGGGACCGGGTAACAAGGGAGTGGAGCTACAAATGAACAGGTAAGCACACAGAAGATAGGGGCGGAGACACAGGATACATGCAGGGCATGTGCAGAGGGTAAATAAACACAGCGACAGTTGAGAGAGACGCAAAAATAGGAAGAGACCGTGACAAATATATACATATACATCTTACTTGAAGTATACAAAGTGTAAAGTAAAATTCTGTGCAGTATTTGTAAATGTATTTAAGAAGCTGTGAATGTTAAGGTTTAATTTAAAGCCTGTGTTTAAAATACTGTTGTCAGTCAGTATTAGACGCCACTAATAAAAAATAATAAAAATAGCAAGTTTCCTTTTGCTTTATCTGTGGGATCTATGACCTGTTGACTACTTTTTTAAATAACTGGTCGACTAAAACATTTCTAGTTGTGCTACCCTGAGTGTGTGTGCGTGTGTGCGTGTGTGTGTGTGTGCACCCGTGTGTCCTAATACGAATCTAAATAGAGCTGAGCTTCAGTGTCCTCCTCACTCCGAGGAATCAATATAAGTCCTCTCTAACACACAGCTTTGCAATTTATAGCCGCTGCTGGACTGAATGTTGATAGGTCAGACTGAATGCTGCCCTTGGAAGACAAAAAAAAAGCTTAGAGCAGCATTTCAAAGGGCAATAAAATATATTTTTCTCATTTAGTATGCTATATTGCACCAAAGTTAAGAAGCAATTCTGATTCTGATGACCCGTCTCCCACATTTTATTTTTACAGCCTGGTGGGGGGAACTGGTGGTAAACTGCAGATTGTTTTGTGTCCAATGAATAGGACTATATAGTAGGAGCTTCTGCGGCAGTAAAACTGTGACTTTACTCTCTCCTTATAATCGTAACATCCTTGATTCTCACCGTGAAACTTCCCAGCAATTTAGAAGCAGCCTTGAGGAAATGGAGCCTGAAAGTTTTTTTCTTTAAAATAAAGGTATGAACCTGGGAGTGCTCCATGATACGCAAACAGAAAATATAGATATTAAATAAAACTCTAGTCAACATTGCAGATCTTATTTTCTTAATCTCATTACTAAGCAATGCATACTTACATAACTGGTTTTGATTACATTCATCTAAGCATCAAAATATAGAAATTAGATCAAATCAGAATTCTACCTTGAAAAAAATATATATGAGCTAATAAACTGAATAAAACGGGAGCATGAAACAGAACAGTAATATCCATATATACACAATATACACATAAGAAATCATGTAGTAAAATTACAAGTGTTAAACAAACAAAAATATTATGTGAAGCATTTAGCTGGTCTCTTATCTGGAGTTCTGTTAACTTGCGGTTTCTGAAGCTGGTAACTCTTTTTGTCATTTTTTGCGAATACACTTTAGGATTCTTTCAACGGATACTTGACATTTGTCAAATTTACTGACTTTTATTTCTTAATGCATTTTTTTTTTCTTTACTTAGGTAACTGTTGACAAGTTCAGCACAGCTGTTAACTGAAAGCCATTTCAGGTGACTCTACCTCATAAAGCTGACTGAGAAAATCCAGCCAAGATCTGCAAAACTGTCATCTACGCAAGAGGTGCTACTTTGAAGAATCTAAAACATAATTCTGGTTTGTTTAATGTTTTTTTTTTTTGGTTACTAAATAATAAATAATTTGATATATTTCAAGTCACAGTTTGAATGACTTAAAAATTTAAAATTAATTGAGTGTGATGTTTGGGCTTATATAACATGATTGACATTATCTACTAAATGCTTTAAAAAGGTTCAATTTAAGATTTGCATACATTAAATTTACACATATAAAACAGCATAATAATATATATTAAAATAAATGCTAACATACTGTATATACTGTGCACTTAGTACTATACATGGTATGGTGTATTATTTATAAATACATATTTACACAGTACTTTTTGGTAGGTTTTAATATGTGTTAATGTAATGTAATGTAGTGTAGATTTCCTTGCATATGGGTGCAGAGCCTGTATCTTACATTTCTCCTCATATTCCACATTTCCATTTTGATTGGCTGTTTGTGTGGTGCCTCATACAACATGCAGTCTAGTCTGCATCACTTCTGAGAACTTCGAAGGGGAGGGGTTGGACCTAACCTAAGCTGCTAGAAGGACGATTGCTGTTGTTAAAAAAAAAGAATAATAATAAAAATTTAGAACAGACAATTTTTGTCACCTACTTTACATATATGACTGTATGAACTGGGGAGAGTACAGTATATTTTAAAAGTATAATATCTTTTTGTTATTAAATATAAATTACTTTTAAAGACAAGCAACATTTTCTGTATGATATGATCCCTTTAACATTCTGAAATCCATTTCTGAATCAGTATCCCAGTATACAAGTAATGGTGGTTGGTGTGGCGCAGTGGATAACACCACTTGTGAGCTTGTGAGCTACCACATCACTGGGGTTTAATTCCCAGTCTGAGTGACTATATTGCGATACACCAATAAGAGTCCTTGGGCAACACTTCTAACACTTCTAACATTGGCCAAAAGCTGTAAATGTAAATGTAATGTAAATCCTGCAGAAGAATATGGCTAATCTATGAGAACGTGTCTGGGTGTGCTGAATGTAGACACTACAAAATGAAATTCACTGAATTCTCTGTGAGCAGCATTAAAGGAGGAGAACATTGCTTGTCAGTTATATTTTGGTAATGGATTTGTTTAAAGGACTTTTCCTCTTCAACAGGCAGTCAGTTCTGTCTCTACAGTCCGGTGGAGGTGTAGGGCCTCCGTAGGTTATAAATCATTTTTTCCATCTGCAGTCTCTCTCTTTCTCTCTCCCTCTCTCTCTCTCTCTCTCTCTCTCTCTCACTGGCTTTATTTATGGTGTGCGTTCTCTCTCCTCTGTGAGATATGATGTAATTATGTTATCAAGATTACACTAGATATTAGAAAGGAGCCAGAGGCCATCCAATGGTTAATGTAGTTTGGAGTAAGATAGGGACTATGAACCAAGAACAATACATTCAGTCGACTTTAAATTAGATGACCAGCAAGTTGAAATGATACAAATATTAGATAGAGAAGTAATATAAAAACAAAAACAAAGCACCACTGGAATCAATATACAGTTCTGCCCAGTGTTTCGACTGCTGCAGAATTTAATGGGATGTGTCATAATGTTAATCACAGTAGAAATCTAATCAAAGTGAGCCCGGAGGCTTTCAAGGCAAACTGTAGGAGCATGAATGCAGGAAACTTGAACAAAGTATCTGTATGTACTGTACAGAATAGGATACAGTAAAAGTAAAATATTATGTCTGTAATAGATTTCATTCAAGTGGACTGAACAGATCAGCAGATAGCAAAAGTGCAAACAGACTGCTTTAATAATATTCAGACGCAAGCTTTCAACTAAATATTCAAATTAAACATACATTGTCTGAATTACATTAAAAAAAAATTATGTACATTTTTAGGTCCGCTCCCTGTTCCATTCCCGCTACCTAAAATATTTTTTAAAAATTCAGCGTTGACTTAAGTACTAATTTGTTATTTTGAAATTTTATCTGAATATTTAAAAAATAATAATTATTTTGAGATTCTATTTGATAATTTTGAGATCCAAAGTCATTATTTTGAGATACTTATTCATTATTTTGAGATGCTATCAGAATATTTTGAGATACACAATCCTTTTTTTGAGATCCAAAGTCATTATTTAAAAAAAACTGCATATTTTACTGCATATTTTGAAAAACACAGTCATTATTCTGATATTATCTAATTATTTTGAGATAATAAGTCGTTATTTTGAGATGCTAAGTCATTCTTGTGTAATAAATATAACACATTTAGCTGGCCATGCTGTTTTTTGTTGTTGTATTTTATCACTCAGTGACAAATTCCTAATGCATCTGTATGAAGTGGGAACCCATTGTGAAGGCATCTTAAAGCTGCAGGCTGTGAACTGCTGCAGTCTTGTCGATATATGGCTGAAGGTAGAGCCATATAGGAACTCCTCCACTGCGGAATATTCCAATCAAACCGAGAGGTGATGGTTTGTGGACCTAGACCACCCACTCTTTCCCTTTTTATGCTTCTTTCCATATTTCCTGCCACATTCTCTTCATTTTCTGCCATTTTGGGGCTTCTCCATGCAGCGATCCTGCGGCGCCATAATGAAGCGGCTCCCTCATTTCCCAACCTCATTCTGTCACACCCCCCACCAGAGTGAAATATACATCAAACCCCACAATAAAGAGTGTGTGCAGCCAGCATGGCCGCACTATTGGCAGAGCTATAATGGAGACAGAGATTTATAGCTGGGACCAGGTGTGTGTTTGAGGAATTGTACCTGATCTAATAGCCTTTTTTTTCCTCCAACGCTGAAAGGAAAGAAGTTCTGAAGGTGAGCGGTGCAACGGCATTGACCTGCCCCACAGCTTTCCCCACTACATCACCGGCATCGCGGAACATTCTATTCGTTCTTAATAAAACAAACACTCCCCCGTCCCGTCCACTTCCTGCCGCGGATGTCTTCTAGACACCTCTGGACAGTACAATGACAATTTCTCTGCATTTCTGAGGCGTCAGTGGTGACATGTGCTGTGGGCTGGCATTGTCATTCCCAGCCTCACTTCCTCTCCAGGGAGCTCAGCCGTCATTCCTCTATCAGCACCATTCAGGGAGCATTATGGCTTGACATTGAAGGGCTGATGCGACTGAACAGCCTTGAATACTGCACCATGCTGCACGTAACTCAATCCCATTTCAGATTAAATTCCTGCAGTTTTATTATTACTCACACCGCAAACAGATTCTGCATTCAGTTCAGTAGGTTACACACAGACCTGGATGGTTTCATGGAAATGAATTGAACTGTGAATGAATAAACTGTGAAGCTAGAAAACATTCCTTTTTTTATTTTGCTTCGTCTTTGTTGTGGTAGAATTTTGTATCCTTGAAATGGTAACATCATTTAACGAGTTATTATTATAGATCATTTAAAATTATGATTTAACATTTTATATATATTTTTTTCTCTATTTCATTATATGTTTTTGAGATTTTGCATGTAAAAGACCATGCAAACCATCCTCACGCATATCAGTGTATGCCACATAAATCAAGATAAAAAAAATAGGATCCAGGAAGGATTATAGAAGATTAACACTCACATGTTTACAACTTACAATTATAGTTTTTGTCTGCATGTTTAAAGTTTCTGTACCACTTTAAAATAAGGCTCCTTCATAAAGGGTTCAGAAAGAGTTCATAAAGGAGGTTAATAATGGCTATAAATTAAGTGGTTAATACTCTAAATGCAATAATAAGCACTTACAACACATAAATAGAAAGAACAACAGTGACAATAACTTTTTTACATATCTAATAAAATTATTTAGAAAGACAGTTTACTCGTTTAATATGTTATTATAGTTAAAAGAATAAAGTTATTAACAGAAATGTTAATGCTGACTGATGGATAAGACAAAGTAAGATAAGCATCTAGTAAGATCTGAGGTTTAGCAGTATAAACAAATTACTGTTTGGTATATGGCAGGCCATTGTTGCCCTTTCTATTTATGTATTGTAACTGCTTATTTATGTTTATAAAAAGGATTGAAAACTTTTAATAAAAAATATAAATAATAAGCAACAAAATAGTAAAAATTAAATAAGTAAAATAAATATGTATTTTAAATCAACATTTAATATAGATGAATGAAATATATACTGTATGTGAAAAGGAAAAAAGTGGAAAATTCTAAAAGACCATAAAAATAAATTGACACTAAACTGACATTAAAAAAGTATGTTTTGAGAAGGGACAACAAAGTGTTACAAACTTGTAAATGATTTACCCTCCCAATTTATTTTGGAATGTGTTGCAGGCCTGGAAAGCAGGAATGGATGCGATGTACAGTATATTAATAAATTAAATTAAGCAGATCACAAAAATTTAAATATATTAACTTAATACTGTCGCCACTCAAATAAAAGTCAAAAGAAATATAAGAAACAATGTTTTTGCATTTTCTATACCGTCTATACCAACTTTTTGCACTGTCAATACGCACTTTAATTCCACTTAATTAAACTGTGAACTTTAAGGACTTACGCACCCATACACTTTACCAGCCTTAAGCTATATACCATATACAGTATTTGCACTACTGTTATTTACTATTTTTACTGTCATTCCATCTCAATCACCATCAATATTGCACTATTGTCTTACGTATGTTTATTGTGTCTTGCTGTATTGAACATATAGTGTCTCCCACTCTTTTATATTATAATTATATATCTATTTTTACTTATTTACTTATATTTATATATATATTCCTCCCCCACACCACTGCACCTTGTTTTTGTCTCATGTATGTCTATTTGTGTCCCTGCTGTATTGTACACATAGTGTCTCCCATTCTCCTTTATTATATCTATTATCTGTACTTGCTGTAAAATTGGGAAGGAGAGTAACGTAATTTCAATTCTCTGTATGTCCTGTACATATGCAGTATTGACAATAAAACTACTTGACTTGACTTGACTTTTTCCAATTTGGGTTTAATTATATAATGCTCAGATACATTGTAAACATTGTAAATAAGGGTCACCCCCAATGTATTTTGAGTTTAAAGGAAGGCTTTTTGATTTAAAACTCTTCTACTGAAAAACGTGTTTTTGTAAGACAGAAGTCCCCTGAAGTTATAATGATTTAAATAACAATGACTTAAAAAGGGAGCCTCTAATAAGACATATTTGACATTTAACAGATCAAAATTTAGTATGACATTCATTATTTTGATGTCATAAAGACTAGACTGACCAACAGAGATTTGATAACAGACTTATAAAATATTTGACTCATCACTGAAAATATATTTTCATTAAATTTGACTGAAACTTTATTTCACAGTGTCTCATCATTTTATTCCTATTATGTCAGGATGCGTTGAGCGTAACCTCTCGAGGTATCTTAAGATGCGGTGTTTAAGTTGATGAACTCCCCGGTGACATAATTTGCGAGATACAAGGCCTGTCAGTCTGATGACATCAAAACCATCTGTGACCTTTGTGACAAAGTCTTAAAAGAGTCCCGAGTGGAAACTGGCCTTGAAAGATAGTTCGTAAGTCTGATCACACAATTGCTCACATCGCCTGAGGGCTTTTTGATGTGGCAGTTTTTTCAGTTTTGCGTCTCCCTTTTGGACGCAGTGGGGCGGCTGTCTGGCTGCTGATGTCGCTCAGCATGTCTTCCACTTTAATATACAGAATATGCGGAAAGAGAGAGAAAGAGAGAGAGAGAGAGAGAGAGAGAGAACCACAGAGAAATGAAAGAGTAACAGTACAGCATGTTTCACAAACCTCTTTCATTTGCTGTGCTTTTAAACCAATTAGAAATATCTATTTTAGGATAACACATTTTTGCTATTCAATACACTCACATGCCAAAAGTCATGGGATAGCAATATATAAACTGACCAGAAAGTGTTATTTTTTTGTGATGGTTCAGGAATGCCAAAATCTGTATAGATTGTGGTGTTATCTAGTGAAAGATTTGACAAGACAATGTGAATTATTTGAGATTGAGTGAGATCTGATAGTGGGTGTCAGATGGCAGTTGTGTGGGATTTAGAGGTAGGCAATATAGCCCTGAAATACTTTGACAATATTTAATAGTGTACTTTCGACAACAATGTTATTGCAGATAAAAAAAAAATATTTTATTTTATATTACTGCAACAAATAAATGTTACAGTTTTATTTAGTATAAAAGTTAATAAAATAAAAATATTGTACATTTAAAAAAAGTTAGTAAATAAAAAAAAATCTCTCAACATTTTGTCTATTTTGTATAGTAAATATCCAAATAATTACATTATAGCTTTCAAAACTAAATGTTATAATTTTTCATTGCTTCACAAATTACAACTATATTATTATTATACAATACAATACAACATGACATACTTCTAGTGGTCATTTAATATTACTCAATCCACAGTGTCACCTGTCTACTGAAATACATCATAGAAGGCATTACCACACACAGTGGACAGCACAGCTGGTTCCAATAATCGTGGCTGGCAGCATCTGGTTAGAATTGTCAATGGGAACAGTAAAAAAAAATCACATCCCGCAAATTAGTGCAGCAGACTTTAGCTTTTACTAGGATGTGGCAAAAGTATTGGGACGCGACACTAGTTTCTTTCACAGAACATGTATATGTGTATTTTTGTGCATTGTTTTTGTATTAAAAAAAGGTAATTTTAGATTTATTTCAGATTAACAAAACAAACATGAATTGTTTTGGCACATTTAAGCCTATTTTACACCATGCCACGTTTAGTGTAAAGTGTGCTTTGGGGGAATAGTGTGATATCTCCCAACACTTATAGACAGCTGAAACGCTATCAGACCCATGGCTGATGTACTGTATGCTGTAAATATGCAAATAATCAAATAATGATACACATGCTTGATACACAGTTAGCCTATTTTATATTTAAAAGGCAGTTCTTATCTGAGTTTTAGAAGAATTTAATTTTCTTGAGAATAGCTTATTAATGCAGAATTTAGTATTAAATAAATACATAAAAACAGCTATAGGCAGAGATATATTAAGGAGGTAGGCGGTACAATGTTGATTCATTAGTTGAGTCATTATGATTTAAAAGAAGAATTCAAGTCCTCAGCTTAAGTGCCAGGACTCTTTGTACGTCTGGCTGTTATTTTTTGATATACTACAATGAGATTTGTTTGTTTGCCAATTAATTTATTTATAGTATTTATTTATTTGCTCCATTTCATTAAAAGTGCTTCTGCTTTTTTATTAGAATTGGTAGCTCTGTGAGATTATGAAACTGTTGTTTTGTTGTTTTGGCACCCAAACAGGCCCTGGGCGTTGGTCATTAACTTATCAGCTCGTTAAAATGTTGATGTTGATTGGGCATGTGTAAAAATACCACAGTGGTAAGAAGATAATAGGGCACTGGCCATGGTCATGGAACTTTATAAATAGGACTACATTATCATGCCACAAATCTTTCATGGCCTTGCACAGTTTTCACTGAGTTTTATTAGTCTAACCCACTCTGTTATATTTTGTATATTTTTGTAATTTTATAATACCTTCTTTTTTTGGATAACACTGAAGGTATGAATGACACTTTGATACACTGTAAGATAGTCAGTGTAAAGCTTGTATAACAGGATATATACACCTGGATTTAACTAAGTAAATGATGCGGGGTTGATGCTGCATTTGGTCTGCAGGTTTAGGTTCAGCAACAGTATGTGCTAAAAGAATGAGGTCAGCTGACTACCTGAATATAGTGAATATAGACCAGGTTATTCCATCAATGGATTAGATTTTTTCTTCCCTGATGACACGACCATATTCCAAGATGACAATATCAGGATTTACCAGGATAGAATTGTGAAAGAGTGGTTCAGGGAGCATGAGATCATCATTTTCACACATTGATTGAGAGACTTCACCACAGAGTCCAGATCTTAACCCCATTGAAAATCTTTGGGATGTGATGGACAAGACTTTGTGCAGTGGTCAGACTCTACCATCACCAATGCTGCTGCAAGATCTTGGTGAAAACTTAATGCAACACTGGATTAAAAAAAATAAATCTTGTGACATTTCAGAAGCTTAATGAAACAATGCCACAATGAATGTGTGCTAAAAACAAAGCCAAAGGCAGTTCAACAAAATATTAGCGTGTTTGTGTTTTTTTTATATCTAAACTGCTGCCACCAAAAGTAAGGACACTCCTAAGTACAAAAATGGAAGTGCAACTTAAAGCTGTATCATGCTTTATTTAGGCACGGTATATTAACACAATACAGAAACGGCACAGTCTTCTCTGTGCCAAAACATGTTAAAAGTTGAATATTTTAATTTATCTGACTACACAAAGGTTTCCCATCTTTGGCTTAGTTCATTTTAACCACACTGTAAGCATTAAACAGAAGCACTGTCAGAAAAGTTCTAACACTCCTTAAAATAAAGATGCTACAACAGGTTCTTTAAGCATTTTTGGTTCCACAAAGAACCATTTTAAGCCTAAAAATCACACACAGGGTAGCTGAATAAATCAATCCTAGGTGTGAGTGTGAGGGAATGTGTCTGTGTGTGTGTGTGGTACCCTTTGATGGACTGATCAAATGTCCTGGTGGTATTCCCAGCATCCAGACAGTGATTCCAGGTAAGCCC
The DNA here is from genome assembly GCF_023375975.1 of Astyanax mexicanus. Classification (NCBI taxonomy): domain Eukaryota; kingdom Metazoa; phylum Chordata; class Actinopteri; order Characiformes; family Acestrorhamphidae; genus Astyanax; species Astyanax mexicanus. The sequence continues at coordinate 38,942,240 of NC_064417.1, read as the reverse complement.
CTTGACGCTTCACTATCCTGACCAGAAATAAGCAAATATGAATATAAATATGAATGGTGGTTCATTATATATCACTCTCATACTTCTCAGTTAAAGGAATGGCTCTTTAAAGAACAATAAGGCTCATTAAAACTTAAAACTTTTCCTTTTTTAAAGAGTGGATGGCAACCCTGTTTTCAATCACGCTGTGGCACATGTATTTTAATTAACACAGTCTCAGTCTCTGCAATTACTCCCTTTAAATCATCGTGATTAAGCGCCGTTTATCACTGCAGGACTTGTTTATTGTGTATACAAGCGATGCAATCAAATGAACAATAAACACTGCAAGGACAAAAAGAAGGTTGCCTGATCCTTTTGTTTGGTGTCTTTAACATGTCGGAGATTCACATTTAAGAAAACGATTGGATTGATAAATAGTTTTTCATCTTAAGAAGAAATAAATATTCTTTTTTTTTTGGGGGGGGTGGGTTGAGTTTTAGAAAAAATAAATAAATTATAATAGAATAAAATAAAATAACTCTTATGAAACCCAAAATTGTTCTAAAATGAAATTAGCTTTATTTTTAAGAGCACACACAGACCCCTGAAAGTTTAGTTGTCACTGTTTACTGTGTAGTAGGTCCATTACAGCATGGAGAAATATAATATTAATAACAAGTTTATACTCCACTGCATGGTCTATATAAATGTAATGTCTATGCAGTGAATGCACAGCTTACAGCCGACTGCAGAGCAGGGCTTTTTACGTGTGCTCCTGGTTTTTAAACTGTACAACTGTCCTTAAGTCTCTAAAGGAGGGGAAATGTAAGGAAAGGCTTTTTTTTAATACAGTCTTCCCAGCAGATATGACAAACTGCTTCAATTTCCTCTGAAACAGCAATGTTACCTCACACCACACAGCAAACAACAACAGCAAACAACAACAAAATCCATAAAGACAGCACCCTGGGTGCTCTTATCATGTATTTGCCATCTGTTCCCAGTAAACCGTGTGGATGTTTGCCGAGAACACGTATATTATTCATTCGTCAAATCTGTTTACACCACCTGTTTTACACCGTACAAAGAGGATAACACCACTGTTTGGAGGTTGCCAACATTAAAAAAAAAATGAAGTGGTGTGAAATAAATATACATATCCTTTTGGAACCGCGACTAAAGAGACTAATACAAGCTTAATGCGAAAATGCATTAATATAAAATCATAAATTAGTGACATGGAAGAGTGGAACACTGATGAAGGTTTTAAAATTACATTAAGGACTGAGCTCTTGTTAAGAATTCAGCTTGACACTCCATTTCACATGCATGTGTATGATAGAGAGAGCCTCAAATTCTTGACGAAAGGCACATCTGGAGAGGCCTTTTTGGGTTTTAATGTGATAAAATATGATCAATATGGTAGAGAATGTGTTTAAATTATGGAACTAATTGGCTAGATTGCTAATTCCCAAATATTAATTAAAACTACACAGAAATCCAGAGATGAGTTTTCATTATCGTGTGTATTATGCAGCTAAAGCTAATGGGATTTATATGAAAATGAATGTGCATGCATCATATCTTAATATATTAAGAAACAATTGTATATTAAAAAAATGTATTGTTGGAAACTGGAGAATGACTGTCAGACAGTTAACCAATCATAATTATTTTCACTGACAAACAATGAACGAACCATACTGATCATGCCAATTCAGACCAGAAGTGACAGAGCTACTGTATTTCTGTTCTGTATTCTGTGTGAATACAAGCTATAAATGAGCTAATTGCCCATGTTTTCCCTAAGCAAACTATATGTTGACTGAAATCCAGCAGAAAACATCTGTGTGTTTTGATTTTGTCAGCTCACTAGCTGCTTTTTCTAACAATATTAAGGGACAAACAACATATTAATGTGGAATATACATATAGAAATATATAGTACCATCAGCTCCAATAACTTAGGTTGTAGATATTATTGACTTTACTGCATCTTGCACTGTTTCTGCATAGAAACTTCGAGAACCATGTCAAAAAGCCCAAAGCCCTAATAAATATGTCTTTTCTGTGTGTTATTGCTGCAGTGATAAATTAAGAAAGTGTTAACAGTTTTATGAATTAATATAGGAGGCTGCTGGCTGCACTGCTGCAGTAATATATACAAAATATAGCTAGCTCTAGTTAACAAGGTCAAAACATTCAGGTAGACAAGAGCACATGTTAACAAGTATTTGGAAAAACCAAATTAAAAATCAATGCACAGACAATAAAGAGAAAACAGTTCTTCTCTTTACAGTGTATAAGTTAAAATAGGCCTACAAAAATACTAGATACACCAAAAGTCTCCTCTGAATTATTGTGTTCCGATCACTTGCTCTAGAAGGCCTTTAGATTAGCTAAAGAAAAGTATGTATACAGTTTATGTAACGGGTTTCCATGGCCATGCAGCTGCAATCAAGACTTACATCACCAAACGTAATCCAAAGTGTCAGATGCAGTGGTGTAAAGCATGCAACCACTAAAGTCTAAAACAGTGGAGACACAGTCTCAGGATTGTTTTTCAGTAGCTGAAGCTCGGACCCTTACTTCAAGTGAAAGGAATTCCTAAAGCTACAAAATACCACAAGATTCTGGGCAATTTTATCCTTCCAACATTGCGGTAACAATTTAGGGATAGCCTCTTTCTGTTCCGAAATTGCTGCGCACCAGTACACAAAGTAAACTTCATAAAGCTTCATAAGATTCATGAATGAGCGATTTTGTCGTGGAAGAACTTGACTGCCCTGAACAGAGTCCTAGAAGCAAAGACAACTTTAGTGTCTGATCTCTCAAACATGCTCCTAGAATAATGGTCAAAAATGTGCATAAACACACAACTAAACCTTGTGAAAAGCCTTTCCAGAAGAGTTAACGCTGTTATAGCTGCAAAGGGTGGGTCGACATCATATTAAACACTATGGATTAGGAATGGGATGTCACACAATTTCATAGGTGTGTGAAGAAAGGCAAGCAAATAGCTTTGCTGTGTCCGCAAATGTACAGGGAAACTAAAACAAGTTTGCCAGTGTTAAATCAACAGTGTTAAGGGTTAAATTAACACTGTGGGTTGTGGGCTGTTTCACAGACAGGGATTATTTAAAAAAAATTGTTTAAATTTTGTTATTCAAATTATTTATCTCTTTATTTGATTGCTTTACATTTTAGCCGGTCTGCACATTTTTTTATTCTAAGTAGTTTATTTTTCTTCTCAATTAAATCGTATTTTTTTTATTTAAACTTATTTTCCAGTCCCTTTTATTTTTGTAAATGCTCATTGAAAATGAGGGGTATCCTCAATGTATTTCGAGTGGAAATAAAGGTTGATTGATTGATTGATTGATTGATTGATTGATTGATTGATTGATTGATTGATTGATTGATTGATTGATTGATTGATTGATAAGTCTAGTACTGGACTGTACGGTACTATGAAAAGAGATTCTCTTCAGGACAAGGCTTAATCTATGTCTGGAAAACTAACCCTGTAAGTGTTAAATGTGAGTGTTACATTGTAACATACATTAGTGTTGAATTAACACTAAAACAGTGTTAAGAAAGAAACGGAAAAACAGTCTATAACAATGAAATTGTGTCTTGTCATTCGTCACAGTGAAAAGAGCGGCATGATCAAATCAGAAGATAAAAAGAGGATTTACTTCATGTGTCGTGATGAAAGGGAAGGAACCCAGACCATTTCTCATATTCCATAATGAGCTTCTTGTGTTTTGCCTCAAGCCAGTATAACCAATAAACATCCAAACATTGGAGTGGGCTGCTATTTGGAGATTACAGCGGCTGCGGCCTCCCAGGTCAGCTGCAGAAAATAGGGGAGGACATGACGCGGACTCTGTGGCAAAAAGCCAATATGAGTGTTCAGTCCTACTTAAGGCAATGACAGAACATAATCAAGCCTCAAGGCCAAAAAGGAGAGCAGTGACTTTGTCCATGGGACACAATAACAAGCCCTTCATGGATGATTTAGCAAACAAACAGCTCCAGCACTGGCTGTGAAACTTTTAAGAGGATGGGCTGATTACGAATTACCTTTTTGTCCATTTTTGTTCAGTCAGTTGGTCTGAAACAAAACAATTGTATTAAATGCCATCAGATATCCCAGTGGAATGAAGGCAGGCATCTCTGCTGCAGAGGGAGACATTGCTCTATAAAGCACTGGAATATGATTGTGGAGGGGTTTTTGTCTGCTTGCACATTGTTCACGCTAATCCCTTGAGGAGCCATTGAAAATATAATGCTTTCTTTAAAATAAATAAAGAAATAAAGATGCTGTCCTGCCTCCCTCTGGGATTTTGCTTCATCCCAGAAAGAGAACAGGTATCCAGGGAGTGAAATGTTGATATGAATCAGTGGTTGTACAAGCAGAAAGTCACGTGTTATTCCAGGTGTGTATGCAGCTCCTTTCCAGGTGAGGGGACATACGTGACATCTCAACCCTAGAGCTGAGAGACATTACAGTAAAGCCCTTTCTTTGGCCCACATTGTTCTGCTTCACACGAACATTTTACACACCTGTAAAATCCTGGCGTACAAAATCATCTTGTATCTATTACATCCAAAAATCTCTTTTCATATTTCTCATTATGAGGTTCCAGAACTTGTAGAAATTGTAGGCAACCAGTACCAACACACCCATTCACCTCACTCACACCTAGAAGCACTACACTCCATGTGTTTCTGGGAGGTGGGAGGATTCCCACACAGTGATCAGAGTTAGAATTGAACCCAAGGTTTCTGAAGCTTTTCAGAACACCCACTACACATACTGCTATAACTGTATTATTAATCATGTAATATTTCAACTTGTGTTTCTTAAATGTAATTTTTTACAATTGAATTTAACAATTTTAAAATAAACAGAAGTAAAATGCAACAATCCAAGAATAAATGATGTTTTTTTACAGTGTATCTATAGACCTATCCAACCAATTTGTTTTGTATTTGTGTGTTTGTGTTGAGAAACAGCATGTAATAATAGTAAAAAAAATCAAACAAACATGAATGCAGTAAAATGTAATATGAATTTGTGGATGGATTTCTTGTTTTTAAAAGCTAGTTAGAGGAACATTGGTGATAATGGACCAAAAACCATTATGTATTACCCATAAACATGTTGTTAGGTTGGACAAGCTTGTCAGAATGTTGACCAAAGTTATTTTCAAGTTCAAAATAAATTATAGCACATAATTTACATTTAAAGGATCCAAGAAAATTGATATTAAAACACACACACAGAAAATAATTAAATAAATACAAATAAAGTATATTGTGATAAATACAGCAGATCAGTGCCCCACATTAATGTAATTCCAGTAATACAATTCCTAATGAATCAATTCTTCAATAAATTGAGGTAATAGATTTGAATAAATGTTTGGACAATGTGGTATAACCTACAACTAAAGTGTATGTGGTTACTATGGCAACCCAATTGGCTGATAAGATGTTGATATGATATGTATTGTGGTTGATAGGGTGTTGCTATATAGTTTCTATGCTATTTCAGGTTGTTGCTAAGGCATTCCTATGTGGTTTATATGATATTTAAGATACGTTTAAGGTGATGGGTGGTTACTAGAGTATTCTAGGTTGTTGCTAAGACATTCCTCTGTGGTTTATATGATATGTAAGATGTGTTTACAGGTTGTTGTTACAATGACATTCTTAGGTGATTGCTACTGTATTTCAGGGGCTTGCTAAGGTGTTTTATGGAGGATGCTTAGGTGGTAGCTATGGTACTTTAAGAGGGATATATGGTAGTAGACTTATTCATTATACAGTATTTCATGCAGTAGAGAGCTCAGGTAAGGCCACTCTGGACTGTATAATAGTATAAAAGTTAAAGCAAAGTGCACCACTCACATGGATTTTGCAGAAGCTTATTCATCCATCTGTGGGCACTTTTTACTGCACGATTTAGCGTGTTTGCTAAATACATTCTTAAAACTTTGTGTTTATCTTATTCCCTGCAGTCATTTTACCACAGATTAACAACCTGACCGTCATCACAGCGGAGCCTCCTGCAGGTACGTTATGAAGAGTGAAAAGCTCGACAGTTCCAAAGCTGCACATGACCGGTGACAGCTCTCCTCCCGTCGGCTCGGCACAGGCCAGGCCTGGCAGCACAGCAGAGCGATGCCAGCAATGACTAAGCACAAAAAGCTGCCAGCAGCACCGAGCTGTGCTCTGAAGCATATGCTTAGTTTTCTAAAAGTCTGTGTCAAACTTTCCAAGCCTGCTTATGTAATCCACGCCATGTTAACAGCATGTTTCCACTAATCCGGTCTATCAATAAGTAAAACTTACAATATCTGCTACTCCGTTCTTAGCATGGAGTCTTAAGTGTGGGGTCTGCATTCCGCAGACGGCTGTAGCTAACTGATCAGAAGGACACGTAGGCTGCAGAAGACAGCTAGTAAGATATTACATCTTTTAGAAGAGTATTTTATTTATTTCTTAAAAGCTGCTGGAGGGAACAGACAGGGGCTGAAGGCATGTCTCTGGAGGGAGCACTGTCAGGCCAGGGTGTCAGCCATCTCAACATGTAGCAGAAGGCATGACGAGAAGTTACAGCTTCATCTGCTGGGCCTGTCCTCACAGAGAAGTCACATAACAACACAGTTGGGTTGTGCTTTTTATATGTGTTCATAGGACCACATATGGTAGCAGCATAGTAAACAGAAATTGCAAAGCAATGCACAACTATATTGTTTTATATTCTTTATTTTAATTTATATTTTTATTTTGATGCATAAATCATCCCACAGTTTTTCAAGATATCAACACAGACGCACAGTTTTTTTAATAAACTTCACCGAAATCTGTTTTTTTTCATTAAGAATGTAAAAACTACTACTCTACATCTGCTTTACCAATACACACCATTTAAGATATACAATCTCAGTGAAATTTACTGTCATTTTGACCTGAATTTGTTAATATTTCGCTTTGTCACATTTCTCGCTCTTCCCATTCACTCACATTCATTTTGAGCCTCCCCCAACAAAATTCCAGCCATCCCTTTGCCCAACGGTCACCAAACTTTATATACTCCACATACTCATACTGACATGAACTCATCTATTTGTTGTTTTTTCATCCATAATATCTCTCACTCACTTTTGTTCATTTTCACACACACATAAGCCATAGAGAGTTTCCTGACAGCAACCAAATATCTTGGCATTCATCATGGCAGGTAAAAGAGTCCACAGCTATACTAACCCACACTCATCTTTTTATCATTTGTCATTTCATCCATTGTTCCTCCAAATTTAGCTGTGCAACAATTTTGCCTGGCTGTCAGGAAATGCCTTGTTCTAGTTTATTCAATTCAATTCAATTAAAATGTATTTGTATAGCACTTTTTACAACAAAAACAGAGACAACAGGTCCACGCCTCTAATAAGCGAGCTCCACAATGATGCCAATAATTGTGGTACCAACAGTGGCAAGGAAAAACTCTCTTACATTAAGAGGAAGAAACCTTAGGAAGAAACCAAGACTCAGTCAGAAAAAACAATCCAGTACAAAAAAAAACAACTGTACAGAGAGATAATGTGGAGCTATAGATAATGTAAAAAACAGATTCTGAGTTATGAGTGTGAGAAGATGATGGGCATATATAGTAGATACTGGAGAGCTATAGCTAATGTAAAACAGGTAATATGCATTTAAAAGAGTGATGGGCACATAATGGATAATGGAGTTTATAATGTTACTGTATGATTTAAATGCTCCCTTAGTGTCTTCTTCAGTGTACTCCGAGTTTAAAGCAAGATAGATATTGATTGATAGAGATTGATTTATCAGCTTCTCAACAAACAGATGGCCACATTGCTTAGCTATTTGATAAAAAATTCACAAGCCAGACTTTGCATGTCATTAGGAAGTTCCACACACTGAAATAATAAAGGTCATGGAACAATACCTAGTTTAATGACTTTTGCCAGTTTAATGGAAGCTATAGAACACTGTACTGACCTGTGGGCTAGGCATGTTTGGCCTCCTGCACTGAATATGGATGTGATGTCTCCCAGAGTGGCTTTTCTAGTGGTTACACCATGAAATTAAATATTTGTAAAAGTTCACATATGAAATATATATATGATTTAACACAACCATGAAATATAAAAAGGTGTACTGAGTATGACTAGATCACACATTAGGAAAAACAAGTATGGAAGGATCTGCGTGGGCCCAGATGCGAGAAGATCTGGGCTGATGACAGTGCCTTTACCAAAACTTTTTTTTTTTTTTTTTTTTTTTTCCAGATTAGTGCTGTCAACATTAAAGTGTCAATGCACACAGTGAATCTGGAAACTGGAGGCAAATTAATCACATTATCAAATTTGGTCCCAACTTAATAATGTGATAATGATAATGTGAAATATTTGCAGTTTTATTTAGCAATATAAACAAAGCTTCACTACTGTTGGATCCAAATGGATAAACTCTCTCTCTCTCTCTCTCCTTCTCCTTCTCATGTTTGTCTTTCTCATTCACTCATTCAATCACACCACTACTTCTCCACTTCCCCTGCAATCATCTGCCTCTCAACTGTTATTGGTAGATTGGAAGATTGCGTCAATGTTTTGAGTGAAACTGGCCAATGAACACTCAGGAAATCACTAATAGCACACACATCACATCAGAAACCCATCAATCTTAATCAGACAGAGACGTGTGTAAATAGTCTGCAGCTGCTGCTGTTTCTGCAGTGCTTTTGGAAAGCAGCATAAGAGAGCCTAAGGGGTTTGATTTGTATGACGAAGAAAATATGAAAATATGAAAATAAAGGATCTGTTACACAATTATTACTGTCTCTCTCCCAAAAAAATAAGTGGGTATGAGTAAAAACATTCTTTAATCCTTATTTTTCTAATATTTTCCATGCCCTTAGACTGGAATAAAAATGTGGAGGATTTGGGCAGGAGTTTGGGGCAGCTTCGCTGGAAAGCGTGAAGCTGAAGCCCCCCCCCCCCCCCCCCCCCAACTAGAAGAGATGGAGGAAGAAAAAAAGGAAAAGGAAAGAAGGAAGATGGGTGCAAAGTTGTTGGACAAACAGGTAGAGAGGAGTGACGATTTAAATAGGGTGGAGAGTGGGCGGAGTAAGGGTGCGGTGCAATCTCCGAAAATTAAGTCATATTCATAACTCCACTTTAATTATCAGAAGTGCAATTAATTCAATTGTGACAAATCACAGAATACTGTTTTTTAAACATATAAAAGATTGACATATGTAGTTTTAATATCATACTGTTAAATTCTATTGAGACTGAACTATTTCTGCTTGCATTCGTGTCTCCAAAATAAAAGTTCTGTTGAGCAGGTTACATGGAGTAAATGTTCACATGCGTAAAAGAATAATGAAATATAAAGTAAATATAAAATATGTGTACTGAAAAAAATACGATGAGGTATAAATGTTAAAAAAAGATAGAGTTACAGCTTTAAAACAATGTGAATGTTCTGTTCTGTTCTGTCTCCACGTTGCATTGCATATGCAGATGTGTGCAAAGTAATGTGATGTTTTGCTACTTTTTTCTTATTCAGGCAAAGTCCACTTCCTCCCAGGGTGCCGGTGTTAATCTTGCAAGAACCTCAACAAACCTGCGGCCAGGACAGTCAGCCTTGCCACGCAACTCGCAGCCAATTCGGGTTTTAGGAGTGTCACTCCGCATTAGGCCCAATCTGTTGCTGTAGGGGGAAGCACAGCTTTTACATAAGCACCTCACAGACCTCCGCCTGCTGCAGCTCCCCTCGTGTGACTCACACTTTCAAAGTCTCCTCGTGTGACTCAAGGACAGCGTTAACCTTTCTCTCTTTGGTGGAGCAGCGAAGTCCCATGTGCCTCCACCAGCCTCGGATTCGCCAGGGCGGTCACGCCACTCGCTCTCTCCTCACACATGACCAGATGGAACGAACAGACAAGTCCATTTAACATATGAAATCACTGTATCTGGTATAAACTAATTTAAACAATTAGAAAATGTTCCCAAGGTTTGCTTCTACTCTGAACCAGAGTGCAAAGTTATAACAACTTAAATTAGCATTGTTCAAACGGCATACCTAACAACAGAGATTTATTATCTGTTACCTATGTTCATGTATATATTTGTATATACAGCTCTGGAAAAACAAACAAAAAAAACACTTAAAAATGATGAGTTTTTTTCAAGAGGAAGATGGATGATCACAAGCCATCAAACCAAGCTGAACTGCTTGAGGTTTTGCACCAGGAGTGGCATAAAGTTATCCAAAAGCAGTGTGTAAGAATGGTGGAGGAGAACATGCCAAGATGCACGAAAACTTTGATTAAAAAACAGGGTTATTCCACCAAAAAATTGATTTCAGAACTCTTAAAACTGTATGAATATGAACTTGTTTTCTTTGCATTGTTTGAGGTCTAAAAGCTCTGCATCTTTTTTTATTTTAGCCATTTCTCATTTTCTGCAAATAAATGCTTTAAATGACAATATTTTTTTTTTTGGAATTTGGAAGAAATTTTCTCTGTTGTGTATAGAATAAAACAATGATGTTCATTTTACTCAAACATATATCTATAAATAGCAAAATCAGAGAAACTGATTTAGAAACTGAAGTAGTCTCTTATTTTTTTCCAGAGCTATATATGGTTACTCCTCCTCAGAAATCATGGCAGTGCAGGCTCTAAGCAGCATCAAATTGGTGGAGGTCCACAATTACCATACATATCTGTAGGATGTGTCCTTTTTACTCCACAGTGATAAATATGTTCAGCAGAACAGCTGGCATATTATTTTAAAAGTCAATGAGGAAACCTGGTTAGTGTCCTCTTGTCCTCAGTAACACACGTAGCACATACAGTAAGCAAGTTCGTTTAAAATGCAGCCTGGTGTATACCAAACACATGAACTAACATACAGATCAAAAACATACAGAAATGTCTTTCTGGGAAATCTAATTACTGTCAGTTTAAGGTTTTTATGTTGTTTATGTAATGTTTATGGTGTCATGTATTGAATCTTTTATTTGACTTATGTCCCATGACTTTTGGCCACAGAAGCTAACTAACCCTGCAACGATCTGCATTGTGTTGTGGGGAGGTCACTATAAGGCTAAAAGCTAACCCTAAAAGCTAACCCAACTAAAAAATGCTACAATCTGTTCTACTGGCTATCTCAGCTGTTTAGCACGCCAAAATGGGACAGAAGTATGTATATTATTACCTCAAAAAAATAAGGTGTTATCTTGTGAGTGAAGCTCAACACTGGCCAGCCTCATTCAAGCAAGACATGCTAGTGGGTGCTAGATTGATGAAACATTCCATTTCTAGAGATGTGCTGGCATTTCACATTTCTCAATCCACTTAGTTACATAAGTACATGTAAAAACAACATAGACAGAATTAATCAAATTGCCCTCCAAAATGAACAGTGCTGTGGTTGGTTATAATTGTGACCATTGGCATCTGGCTTGAATTGTCCAAGCAAACAGAAAAGCAACTCTTGTCAAAATAACATCCACACTCAATACATAAGACCACACCATCAGATCCTGCAGATCAGTGCAGGGTTATTTAGCTTCCATGGCCAAAATCATGGGACATGGTAGAAATACTAGGTTCTGTCCCAAGACTTTTGGCAAGTCACTGTATACATTAAAAAAATATATAAAAAAAACTTAAACTGACAGTAATTAGATTTCCCAGAAAGACATTTCTGTATGTTTTTGATCTGTCTCCACTATCTTATCCATTACAACCTCAATCAGTCAGCCCATTTGGTTTGTTGTATCTGCTGCCACGGTTGCGTTATGTTTGTCCTAGCCAGGCAAATTTGTATTCCCCCTCCTGAGCTCTCTGATGCCCTTGACTTTTAAAGGGATGGATTCATTGAATGCAAATCAGCTCTGTACATCTGCTCCCAAGTCAGCGCCGTGTGCCTCGCCATGTGTTTACAGTCTACATGCATACGGGATCACTGTAAAGATCAAGTTTACAAATGAGAGGGTGCCTGCACTAATGGAAACAAAACCCCTCGGTAATTAATCAATACTTCAGCATCAGCTCATTTGCAGCTAATTACACTTCAGTAACATGATAGCATCAATACAGGGCTTAACCATGAGGAGCAGCCAGATTTCTAACGCTGTAAGCGCATTAGAACCACTGATTCTCTTTCTCTGTAATTGTCCATTTCACACACATGGAGAAATACTATTGTATGAGCAGTCTTATGGTTTAGTATTTATATACTGCACCTTTGTGGGTGTATAATAATGACAGTTAAAGTCTATAGTAATACGAGTCTAGACTAACTGGAGTGGCTGCAGTACGTATAGTGCATATAGGCCTACATGGAACTGAATATGTATCTGCTGCACATTGTTAACCAGTTGGAGCCAAAGAATTGAATTTGTTTTATCTGTTTAAAGCTTAATTTGAAAATCATTTAATTTCTTCTCTGTTCTTATTGCACTTATTGCAGTAAATATGAACGTAATTCGATTAAATCTGAGCAGAGTCCCATTTGAACAACATTTATAGGCTTTATTTGGAAAATTCTCAGTATTCCCAAACCCAGAGCCATTTAATTAAATGCTGATATGGTATAATATGAGTAAGTGAGAACCGTTTTATACCCTGACTGTCCATACATTAATCCATGCTTAGGTGCCTTTCTGAAAAAAAAAAAGTGTGGGTGGGTGGAGTACATTGAGTGGGCGGAGTAAATGCATTACATATTTTAAATCCTTAAAAAGGGCACATTATCACAATTTGTTGCAACAAGGTGTATCCTAGCAGTCATTTGATCACTGTAATTCTGATTTTCTTACAAGAAGGGCAGCCAATAGGGTGCTTGTGTTTTTTGCCACACCACAGTGCACTTTAGTGACGCATTTTTAACCATGGCCCATTTTTTACGATTGCCCCTATCCCCCCACATGAATATGAATAGGGGTTAAGATAATTGGGTGATATATATATATACATTAAAATAAAATAAATCAAGTCATTCATTTCATACAAACCTATAAATAAATATACAAAGAAATGTTGTGACAATGAAGCGTAAATATTATGTTCTGTGTCTGGGTAAATATTCAGATTTCCCCCAATTTGTGACATTTACTGTGTAGCGACCTTTGTACCAAAAGGTCAGGTTGTTTTTGGTCTTATCTCATCCACTGAAGCTCGTGTTTACTCCACTCTCTGGTGGATTTGGTCTGCTTCACAAGCTGGTGAGGTCTAGGTCAGCTTAAATGCACACTTGAAGCAAATACCAACAAATATAGGCAGAATACTCTGGAATTCAAGTGAAAATGCTAAAGATGTTGCTGTCCATTTAAATTGTCATGCTGATAATATAATATTCCATTGTATAAACCTTCTATATAACTCGTAAAAACTATATAAACAGTCACAGTCACAAGTTGCAGTTACTGAATAAGCAATAGCTGCTGTGTGAACTGCACAATACTGTCAAAATTAGCAGTTACTAAAAGCCTGGACTGTAGTTAAAGGGTTTAAACCAAGTCAGTGGTGTGATGAACAATCTTTAGCCTCAATTCACTCAGTTCACTTCCCCTCCGGACATGGAGCTTTCCTAATTTGATCCTTTCAGTGAACACGTGAACAATGAAATTCAATTTATCAAGCGTAATGTCCTTTTTTTTCTTTCTTAGATTTTCAAGTTAAAAGTCACTGCACAGATACCAGGGAATAATTCTAACTATGAGGAATAAGCTAGCTGTACACTATATATATTTTTTTATGGAAAATCTACATTAAAAAAGTTTCGTACTTTAAGACTAGGTGTCAGGTCTTTAGTCTGTCTGCTTCTTATGTCTGTGTTATTCTCAGGTCTGTGTTTCTTTCCCAGTGTTTTTCCACTCACCTGTGTTCATTCGTAGCTCCGCCCCTTCGTCCCAGGTGTTTCCTGTTCCCTGTGTGTGTGCACCTCTATTTAAGGTGTTAATATGTTTTCGTTAATAAATCCCATTTTGTTTGCATTTGCGTCCGCCTCCGCGTCCTCCCTGCACCCGCACCTGACACTAGGTTTAAGCCCTGTCTAAGAAACTGCCTCTATATCTATGGATACATTAATCTACACTTGGAATACACTCAGGTTATTTTGTATAGATAATCAATGTATTCAAATCAATACATTTAACTGCATATATGCTTAATGTACTGTGGTATTTGTTAAGACATCTGTGGAAATCAGAATAGCTGCTTAACTGGGCAGTAAGGGTTTATTTGCTCAGAGAAACCAAAATTAGAATGAATACAAATAGCCTTCCTACAAAAAGTTGTGCTTTAACATCACTGTATTCATTAAACATATACACAGCTCTATAGTATAGTATTATACAGTACCAGTCACAAGTTTGGAAACATATTACATTAAGTGTTTTTTCATTATGCATTAATTTCTTTTTAGAGCATCGGTTGTAAAGTTGTGAAGAGGTAGAGTTGGTATACTGTGAATAGCCCTATTAAGGTTATGTTCTAATTCATATTATGGCAAAAACTACTCAACTAAGCAAATAAAAAAATATGTTAAGAAATGTAGGTCAGTCAATCCGAAAAAATTCAAAGAAGTATCCTCAAGTTCTGGCGAAAAAAGCCCATCAAAAACTGTATGGTGAAACTGGCTCTCATCAGGACCGCCCCAGGAAAGGAAGATCAAGAGTTACCTCTGTTGCACAGGATAAGTTCATCAGAGTTACCAGCCTCAGAAACCACAAGTTAACAGCAGCTCAGATAAGAGCCAACCAAGTGTTTCTCAAAATATTTTGGTTTGTTTAACACATTTAAATTGTATACATGATTCTTTATGTGTTCATTAATAGTCTGAGTTTTTTCTATAATAGCTTCTCTGCGACAAATATTACTGTTCTGTTTTATAGTCTCATTTTATTCAGTTTATTATCTCATATTTTCCAAGGTAGAATTCTGATCTTATTTAATTTTTTATATTTTGATGCTTAGATGAATGTAATGCAAACCAGTTTAGGCTTGAATTGCTAAGTAATGAGTTTCAGAAATTTGTAGAAATTTTATGTGTGGTCATTTATAACATGTGTGCTATATGTGTACACACGTCTCCTTTTATATCTTCTCAGAATAAAACCATTTTCACCAATATTCCAAGCTGAAAGATATACCATACATTTGTCATTTTGGTTACAACATTTCATATCATAGTATTTGCTGGTGTTTTTCCATTAGTGCTGTAAGAGCAGGACAAAATTAAATATCTTACAAATGACGCTTTCAACAGATTGCGCTGTCACAATGAAATTCCTTGTAAAAGGGAAGGACTCGATTGCATTACACAGCAAATGAGTATTCAGTTCCATCTATGTGCACTTAGGGAGGTGAAGGGAGGACAGAGGAGGAGAGATTTATGGGAAATTTGCCCTCTCCATACTTCCTCTGAGGTGAAGGAACGGGTCAGGACTCTCACGGTCCGTGATATGAATCCATCGCAGGAGAGGAGAAGTCAGTGGTAATTTAAACAGGGAAAGGTTCAGCTTTAACCAGGGAGCTCCTCATAACAACCCAAAGCACAGACTGAGAGAAATATGCTGTACTCTTCTGCCCCCTACTGCAAGAAATGCAATACATAAATCTAAAACCATATTAGTATTCAGTACTGACTGCAGCTAAACAACATGTGCTAGTGGAACATTCATTACTGCTCAGGATCAGTTTTAAAAGAAGTACAATGCTAGCTTATGTGCTTTAAAGACAAAGCAACTACAATTTGCATTATTATTTTGGCTGGTTTAACACATGCATGACCATGAACAAAAAAAGCACACTGCTCTGTCTAAATCTATGAGCTACTGAATTATAAACAAACAATCAAATACTCCAAATTCCCTGTCCAGTCCAATCAAAAGAACACGTGGTGGCACCCAGGCCGTAGCCTAGGGCATAACATTGTGTGGCATATTGAGGATTTACCTGTTAGAGCTCCTGGGAGGCCCAAAACAATCTAGCTGCTCCCA
Organism: Astyanax mexicanus; assembly: GCF_023375975.1. Classification (NCBI taxonomy): domain Eukaryota; kingdom Metazoa; phylum Chordata; class Actinopteri; order Characiformes; family Acestrorhamphidae; genus Astyanax; species Astyanax mexicanus. Next base: position 38,926,199 of record NC_064417.1, on the reverse strand, counting down.
GGTTGAGAAGGGTTTGCCAAACTGAAGCATTCTCCAACAGAGAGATCATCTAAAAATAAAGTTAAGCTTTATAGGTAAAATGCCTGAAAACAAAGCACACATCTAACAGCACATAGCAGCTTCATTCTTAAAGCATAGGCTGATTTTTTTGTCGCAACATAATAAGTAGGCATAAATCCATTGTCAAAAACTCAATAAAACATATGTAAATTGAGACATATATGCTTATAAACAACATAATCTTACTTACTTACTTACAATGCTTAATAATACAAAAACATTTATAATAGAAAAATAAGCTTTATTGTCTTGAAATTAGATCATTTCACTTCAATTTCACTAGATTTTGTTTTCTGCAGTGTGCACATTACCATACATATAAAGCTTCCAATGAAGTATATGTTTTTCCCAGGATGATCAGCTTATCAACCACCATGATTATTACTGTATGTAGGTTTCCAAAACATCATTTAGTTTTATAAACTTACTAACATTTAAAAGACAATGATTAACTATTAATAAATATTTAAGATTTGCTAACTTGTGGGTTTACAGTGTCAGGATTGATCGAGCAAAATCTACAAAAACATGTATAATCAATCTTATACTTTACACTTCATACATGTCTCCTGCATAACGACTGGAAGGCACTGTTTTTTACCCATGTTAAGAAATATGAGCTGAGGACATGTCCTGATATGAATAGTGTAAATGGAATGTTTGTTCTGACTGAATTCTGACATGTATGTACTTAGATTGAGAACCAGAACCTTTTTTCCACAGGTTCTGTGTTGGCGCCGCATATGAATAGCGGTAATGGGCCCCATCGGGGTCAGTGATGGGACCTGGAGGGGTTAAACATAGGCCCTATTGGGGGCATAGACTGAACCCATGAGATATTAAAGTGGGATGAGACAGTGGGGCCCATTTGAATAGCCCAGCTGGATCTACCTGAAACCCACCTAACCCACATTTAACCCATATAAGACCCACATGAGCATGTTGGCTAAGTAGTTACTTTTACACATTGTAGCACTAGTGTTAGGAACATTATACCATGCTCCATCCAGTCCACCACTGTTCAAATCAGGGAACTGAAATGCACATTTTGTTGATTTTTGGAGTGTGTGGTGGCTCTAGATTTCTACTTGCAGCCACAACATAGTAGATGAAGGCAGCACTACTTAATGAAGCCATTAGTCTTTGCAAGGGCCTACAGGCATTTGGCAGTGAAACATCAATAAGCCACATCTATATTTCATGCTGGCAACCTATTTTTTTTTCTGTATTCATTGATACTGAAGTTTATCATGGGTCTACCTGTTCATATTGTACACTTTTAGTCTCTTCACATTTTGTTCAAAATTAGTTTGTTTGCTGTTCTGAACGCTAATTGGAATGATGTATAAAGTGGCTAAGTTAATTTAGATGCACTAAATAGCTTCAATTCAGCTAATTTTCTTTGCCCTTTTTGATCTTGATCTTTTTCCTCTGCTGTTTCTAAATCCCATTTTTGGTTAAGTGTGCCTTCTCTAGATAAGTGTGTAGGATGTTATTTGTCCATACACTCTGACTCTACTGCACTCAACCCTTTCTATATGCGTCTGTATGTCAGCAGTATTAATATGGCAGAAATAGGAACTTTAAGTGAGTCATAGATTTAAGAGAAATGAAAACCATGCAGTGTCACAATCTCAACCTTTATAAAAAAAAAAAGCTGACATGGAACATAGACTGCCCACATTCCTGAAAGACACATGACACTATCGATTAAGAAACTTTGAAAATGGAATCTCCCATCCGTCTGGCACCCACTATCAGACCTCGTTTGAACTCTGATAGTGTGCGTCGCCTTGCCATGAGCATGGTATCCAGTGTTCATCTTCACTCACAAGATAGCTGTCTTCTAAGGTAGAACCTCATGATCCATTTACATACTGCTATCCCATGACTTTTGGCATCTCAATGTACAGTACTAGTCAAAAGTTTGGACAAATCTTCTGATTCAATTTTATTTTATTTTGTCTACATTGGTAATTGATGCTGAAGTCATCCAGAATATGATGGAAGACATGAGGAATCATTTAGTAAACGTAAGTGTTTATTAAGTCCTATCTGAATGTGATTAGTTTCTCAGGGGGTCCTGGGGTAATTTTCTCTTTTATGGGGGGTCCTCTGTGATTTAATTCCCGTCCAGAATGACCATGTACGTGTTTTTTTTTTAGACATCCTCTGAGAAAATTAAAGGCTGAATTACCTACTGTTTTTCGCTGAACTCTGTGGTCCTTCGGAAATGTTATTCCCATCCGGATGCATATTTCTAAGTTTCATCTCCTTGCGTTAAATAAAATAGCTATTTGTACACTGCCATGCATCGTACAAATCCCATGCGCAATTCCACGGAGATCCATGTAAAAACACAACAGCGAGTGGAAATGAAGGAGCTACCGAACTCGATGTCATTTGATGAAGAAAGCCCAAAAACTCACTCACTGGTCCTCCTGTTTTTTCAATTGCAGTCTGGATGCAAGAGTTTTATCACTGAGTAGAAGTGTGAAATATTTTTTCCAGACGTCCCACTGAGAAACTAATCCCGTCTGCACAGGGCTTTAGTGTTGTACAAACCAAAATACTCTGTGAAGCATTTAGGTGGGCTCGTAATCATGGCTTGCGACTCACTGATAACATGGTACTAAACAGAGGCCATGCATGTAATATTCCATAAATAACAGGAACAGATCTATAATTGATTATATTTATATATTGTTTTTCAGAACTCAAAAATGTTAAAAGTGTGGTGTTGGACAAAGCTGGCAAATTTCATTCTAACATCCCAGTAGAAATTATGGACAAGGCCGTTATCCAATGAAGTAATACCACTGTAAAAATGTAGGATGAAACCTGTATAGCTGATACACTAATGTTGTGGTAGCAATGTTGGATGAGGCCAGTAGCCGTGGTAAATTAGGGTGTTTGCCAGTGTGCCAAAACCAAGAAAAAAAGGTTGTACTAGGCCAGTGTGCTAACACTGCAATAGCAATGTTGGTGACCATTATTAACTAGTTTTAGCTATTAATTTAGCTATTTAGCTTTCACACATTCTGTTTCACACAAGTCTGCTTTTCTGCACTGGTTTGTTCTTTCCCTGCTCAAACACACAAACTGCACCATAAAATGTACAGATGATGATACACTGGCTCTACAGGACTGATTTGAAGAATTTAAAAGTGCTTTAAGCATTTCAGAGTACAGCAGCTGAAGAGTAACTGTTTATTATACCTTAGGTGTATTGACAAATATCTTTCAATTATGATTACTTAACTTAGTATCTATAATTACATAATCATTGTGTGAAACCTTGTATTTTATATGCATTAACCAATACTCACAGTGTATTTTATACACATTTATATAGAAGATTAACCAATAATCACAATATATATTCTTTACATATATAGTAAAACATGGTTTGATCAGGCATGTGACTAACACAGACTTTATTATGACAAATTAACCCACATGATACATAAGGCATTTACTAACACATAGGATCTATTGTATGGCGGACTAACCACGCGCTACTAACACATTAACATATAACATATGAAATCTATTGTGTGAATTGTGTAGCTCATGCTTGAAGCATTTCGTTCACTGCATGTCTCTGACTAACGGCCATCAATCATCAGCTAGTGCACTCTGTATGAACAGAATTGATACAGAGGAGACTTCGGGACGAACAGTGCGGCCTTTCTCTCTCTGTGCGTGCAAAGTTCTTCACCTACCAAAGCGGGAGGAGGACGCGCGCCACACTGTCCGGCTGGATACAGTCAAGGCCAAACACTGATGGTCCGGTCAGACACGTGAAATGGATTACTAACACATGAAATTATGCATACTAACATGAAATGATTTTAGCAACGCCTCATAAGCAGGTTTCACGTCATTTGGGGTATAAACATGGAGTCAGATCAGAGGGGGGTCAGAACTTTTACTGGGACGGCTGATAACTGTCTTGTATGTATTGGTTCTCCTGAATTCAGTAATAAATACTTGGTTTGCTTCCAACTTCACTCCACCTGTCTGCGACTCTATCAAACGAACACGTAGGGGAGTTGTACCCCAGAGGAGGGGTGGGTGTGAACCCATCTTTCATTTTCTTTTTTACAACACAGCAAAGCTACTTTTTTAGCAAAGCTGCACATAAAATCCAAGTTGTTTTTGATAAGCAAAGAGGGCAACCTTGTCCATAAAAAATATTTACCAACTCAGGTAACTGCAGGACATGCGACAACAAACATTCAACGCAGACAGAACTGTTCATTCTAGACAGCGTTACCTGAACTTGGGGTGATTGGGTCATTGCTGAAATGCTTTGTATGGGTTCACCGCAGCCAATCAATGCTCAAGAACAGGAGGTGTGGTGAAACATTTGCTAATCAGCTGGACTGTCATCATTTATGTAGAAATCTGTGGACAAATTCCAAAACGTGAGGTCTAACTTTATACCTGCCTGCTCTGGCAACTGCTGAGAGAATTCAATTGCATCACAACCCTGTTATCTTCTTTAGTCCCGACACTGATTTAGCCAGACTGATGATAACGTTGATTATAGAGCAGTGAGTGTCATAATGTAATATAGATAAACTGATGTAACTCAGTGATGTAATGAATACATTTAATCTGATATTCAACCATGAACGTTCAGCATTCAACACTAAGTAATAAAATATGATCAGATATAAGATTTGCAGCCTTGCAAAGAACAAGAATGAGATTAAAACAAGTTAAATGACACATTCATTGGATATGGAGGAGTTTTTACTCTGGTTAGAACCCTTAAATATTCTCAACTTCTAAAATTCCAAATCTTAAAGTCATGCACATTTAAAGTGGTAGACAATAGCCTAAAGCTTAATGCTTATAAGCTTAATTTGAAATCTATATTTAAAGTTTTTACCCATACTCAAGTAAACTCTTTACTTTTTAAAAAAATGCCCAGGGAAGAAAAGATTCTACAAATGCAAAACACTGAGTAAATGAAACTACACTTTCTCTTAATACAGTTTAGCTGAATATTGTCCTAATTGCTTATCTCCCAATCTCTCTTATCTCTATATTATCTGAATCTCACTGAAACCTCACATGAGGACACGTGGATCAGTAGGAACAGGGATTCTGAATTTACTGCTGGAATAAAATGTTATTTCAGGGAATTTGGTCTCTGAATAACAACACACTCTATTCTTGATATTGACTGTTCATGAGGGGTCAACCAACAGCTAATGATTAAAGGAATTTCTATGACTGGAAAAACAATTGATGCAGGACAGATCATTCTAAGGGAAGTTAAAGAGTCATATGACATTTTGTGCCTTAGGTTTTTGGTCATAAAATGTGATGATGAGAGGAACACAATAAAAAGCATAAACCTACTGTTTCAATTACTAAACCTAATTTTACTATTAAACTAAAAAGAATATTAAACAAATTAAATGACTGCCTTATTCAGAGGCAGTATCTGAAACCAAACCAAAAAAAGTGTAATAAAAATGTGGATTGTAATTTTAAGGTGATTTTAGCCATCATGATTTAAACAGTGAAAATAATCTAAACAGTTTTTTTTTTATTGAGGACATCATCTAAACACTGAAAATCTCAGTTTGCAAGTTTTATTGGATTTGTATCTGCTACCGGTAGTGAAAAGGTAAACAGTGTTAATAGTGACACATTAATTATCTAAGCCTACAATCACAACACAATGTATGAAATGTCCTTACATGTGTAAATTTCCACTGAACCTCAACTTGACTGGACTTGACTTGACTTGAATAGAGTGCTTGGATAGGTACCTAATAAGAAATTATCCAAATAAAATTAGATGCATTTACATTTAAAGCCTGTTAATTAGAAATTATAGAAAAAAATGACAGAAAACTTACATAAAAAATAACCTTTACTCATGCTAAGTTATGCAGAGACATGACCAAACTGGTATGACTGGGGCTTATCCATACATAATGACAGTAATTACAAAAAATCAAGTTGCTCTCACTCCCTAGAAGAAATTCTAGGTGCTTTTGTGTCAGAATGACGCAATTCTTTTTTTCCTTTGTCATTCTTCCATTTGCTGTAATAACATTTTAAACAGGTAGTAGGGGTTAAGGTTAATGATTCTGACTGCTACTCTTTGCGTCTGCAGTCAATATATGCCACAAACGTAGATAAAAACATGTTTTGTTAGGTCATGACTATGTTGAGGTTTGTTTGAGGTCAAAGGAGGCATGCTGACAATTACAGGATTAATGCTTAGAAATGGGAGGTGTCTGTGATAAGCAAATCCTAAGAACTCTCACAACAAGACATTTTTTTAAGTACACTCACTGTGACATTGTGTTATTTAGACGACTCCCTCATTAACCCCCTGTTAATAAAGAATGTCTTTCAGCCATTATCACTTTCATTATCACATCAGACAACGACCTAGTAGAATGTGTGCATAAAGGTTTCGGTTTCAAACAGAATTCACTGGTTGGATAAATGGAATCCAGAAGTGACAAAGATAAATTCATTTACTTGTTTGATCAGGGATATGAACTAAGCTGAGAGTTTTAACATTCTTTAAATGGTCTTACTTACTTATGTTGAATCCATTTATCTCAGAAATTAGTTGTCATAGCTGGGAATAAGGTCACACCCAAGTTGACTAGGTTTCAGATATTTGCTCAGTTTAGGAAACTCATTGGGCTAAATTTTAGCAATCTATAGGCAAGCCATCAATCGCGCACAACGCAGCATGAATAAGGGTGTGTCGGTGTGTCTTTGGTATTGTGAGGATGCAAGAAATATGCCTTTGCGCATCTTAAAACACACAAAAGGCATGTGCTAATTCTCTTAATTTATCAAGTGTGTGTTTTGGGCGTAACGTAAAATAAACCAATCAGCGTGTCACTTGCCATTTCCTTTAAGAGCCAGGTGCTCTTATTGACTTTGGAGATTTGGTATTTTAACAGTGCAGCACTTTTGTGATTCTCAGCAGAGGATACTGACCTGCTTGTTCACAATTTGAAGGTTGCACCCACACTGCCAAGAAAGGAATGAACGTCTTATGGTTGACTGTTGTTGTCAGGGTTCTAATCAGTCAGTGGTGCACTTGTATCTTTGCCAAGAAAGCAATACAACAGAAATGTACCTGAACACATTTTACTTCACATCAGCATAGATATATTTGTAAGTGTCTTTAATAGTTCAATGGCAGAGGTGCAAGGTGTGAAAATAGACTGTTGGCATGGTGTAAGATAGTAATGAGCATCACAATGTGCCTTGTGCAGGGTGTAAGATAGAGCCCATTATATTTTGCATATAGAATTTGGGCAGTACTGTGTCTACAACCAACGTTGATAGATAGACGTTTTCATAACACTGTGTATTGCTACTGCTTTTACTACTGTTGGCGTGTAGTGCTGTGGCCATCTTGGATTCTGACCTCAGGGTTGGTGAGCCTCACTTGACTTTCCTAGAAGGAAATCTAACCTGTAGGAGCATCCCAGTTCAAATGTCCTACTTGGAACTAAACACAGCATTATTCCTCCTCCTTTAATCCACCTTCTTTGCTGTAAGATGAGGCCAAGCTCACGCTCAGAGCTAAATACACTTCCCTCAGAGTCAGGTCACATTTCTAAGCTCACACCCCTGCAACTTGAAACTGAAGCTACAGAAAAGATGTTCAGTTTTGCAGGCCGAAAGTAAGCAAGTGAGATTCACACATATATATCTACCAGTGTCTGCACTAACAATGCCAATGCTACATGATTATTCTTGTCCCCCTACCAGTAATACAGGAAATACCAGATTTTATTTTTTTTATTTTATTTTTAATAAGAGAAAACTGTTGTAACTAATAAAATATATTTTTTAAGATTTTGCACATATATAAATTTATTCCATTTAGCAAATAGTACATTCATTCTTTTATTTATATTTATATATCTACTATTAAACCCTTAAGTTGAACAAGGGTGATTAATCATGATTAATCACAGAATATTGTTGTAATTAATCTGATTATTTTTTTAAATGTTTGACACCACTATTTGTAAACTGGACTGAAAGTATGAAAAAAACAACATTGTCCCAAGTGTTATATTGACTAAAGTCAGTCAAGTCCAATAAAAAAGTCAATGTGTTGTTTCTGCTGAAAAGTAAATATATGGATGTAGTGTTCAATTGATTAGTGCAACACTTATTTGCATATTGGATGTGTCGTTAATCATTGTTTTACTAGTCTTTCCCTGTAGGTTATATACCTATGCATTGGCAGACTCCTGTGGTGGGTTTTGCTCTGGAATGTCAAAAGCAAGAAAAAATGACCTATTGTCCAACTTTTACATTGTCAAAAATGTTCATGGTGCCTGAAGGGGAAGACAAACCATGGTAAAAGACACATCCAATATGCAAATAAATGTTCTTACTAAATTGCCCTTTAGAGTGGTAAAAATCTGACAATCATGAAAAAAGCATCTTAATGGCCTTTTAGCCAACTCACAACATGAAGATGTGCCCTTACAGTGAAGTGAGGAAAAGCCACATTGAAAAATGAGATGAAAGGCCTACAGTGGCCACCACAATGTGCCCTCTTTGTTAATTTAACACTTAGGGCCCTAAACAAGTAGACATCTCAAAGCATGCAAAAGTCATGTACTCATTCCCTTAATCATAGGTGTGTTTTGGCCGTAACGTGAAATAAACCAATCAATGTGTCACTTGTCATTTCCTTTTAGAGCCAAGTGCACTGTGGCTTTGGCGGATTGGTATTTTAATGGCGCAGTGCTTCTGCTCTTCTCAGCAGAGGAAACTGACCTGCTCATTCACACTGTAAAAGTGCTAGAGCAGCTCAATTATGAGAATGGCAATGTTTTTGTTGATGTACAAGTTGGGTTTGTGCACTGCTGCATGTCCTTGTATGTCAAGAGTCAAGAGAGTCAAGAGGCTTTTATTGTCATTACATCTGAGTACAGGTACACAGTGTGATGAAATTACGTTCCTCCGGAACCATGGTGCAACATAGAACCACAAGCAATAGACAACATAAAGTGCAGGAGTGACGACAGTGCAACATAAAATTATAAAATTATAACACTAAATAACAATAAATACAATAAATACAAAAGACGAGACAATTTAAAGACAGGACAGTTGTGTAACAAGCGGAGGTTTACCCGCGGCCCACCTGTGTTTTTCGTGGCCGAGATAGCAATACGCCGAAAATATATCTGAACACACCTCACTTCCAGACAACCACACTCATCTCGTAGATATACTTCTAAGCTCCGTCGCTATATAAAAGTGCAAGGCGTAAAAATAGACTGTTGCCGGGGTGTAAGTTAACAATGAGCATCATGACGCACCTTGTGCATGGTGTAAGATAGGGCCCGAGCCTCTCTTGCACTGCAGATTAAAATTGGCATGGAGTTTGACCACAGTAAAACCGTAACCTTTACGTTAGTGAATGCTGCTCAGCATATTCATTCAAATATCCAGCCATAAAAGTGTGATACAGGGATTTATAGTATCTATGTAGGATTTTATGTCACTTGCAGCACAGAGAGCACAGCAAAAGCATCTGAATATGACATCATTTTCAAAATGGTCAAACTACATAGAACAAAATGCATGTTTCGCTTTCTTCTTCTGACCTCACCTGCCCTTGGTTAGAGGCTACAAAGTGAGAATGACTCATCTGAGTTCACTTTATAACTGCCCTTGTGTTAATCATAAGACAAAATTGCCTACAGCTTCCAGATAAAAAACTGTTTGTTCTGGATGTATGTAAGTGGGAGGTGCTTTGTGTTAAAAAATAAAGTCATTAAGAAACATTTTAACCAGGCAAAGGCTTATTTAAACCGTGCTGTGACCATGCTCATTAGCTGTGAGTTTAGCTGTAAGCGGTGGTCAAAATGAGACTCTGCTTTAAATCCTATGGGCTGCTCAGATTTAAAACATGGTATATGAAACCAGAGTCAAGGCTATATTTAGTGAGAGAGTCTACTGGTTTTCCAAATGTTAACAAGTTTACATTCCACTGATTCATCAAGAAGCTTACCTGATGGATTGACACAGCTAACCTGTTTTACATGCGAATTAAGTACACAGTATATTTTTCTCCTCTTCAAAAGTAAATCTGTATTTCTGCTGTATACTGAAAAAATTTAAAATACTGTTAAAATTTGAATAAAAGAAAAATCGTGGGTTCAGACGGTAGGTGATATCTTCTGAACTGTGTATAATATTCAGATATAAATACAAGTAAATAAATGCTGAAATGTTGAAGTTTTGTCCCATATTCACATGATAATTTCAAACCCAAATTCTCAGTTTTGAATGTACAGCAGATATAAAGCAATCGGTCAGACTGTTCCAATACTTTTGAAGTGCAGTGTATAAATATACAGGAATATACAGGGTATATTTTATAATACTTTTCAATAATAATTAGAACAAATTACATTAAATTGCAAATACATTTGCAAAAACAAAATGTTAAGTTTACAAATCATACAGTAAGCTTGTGATTCATGTTTTCAGACAAACTAATATTCCAAACAAACATAAACACAAAAAATGAGCTGTTTGTAAATTGTAAATAGGGTTCTGTGTAAAATATGGGTTATCTTTCGCACTATATTGGGGACTCGTGAAATAATGACATTGGTTCCATTAAAAAATGTTAGGACAATTTGGTTATATAAATAGAAAAAATGTGTTTTTTAAAGAATGCTGAATGCTTCTTTGCTTGAACTTATTGAACACGTTCGTATCATGTTGACATTTTTCAACTTTAAAATCGTACATAAAAATGGTTCTGTAAAGAAGTCATTTAAGTTCTCTTTGCTCCCGTTTTCTTTTCCATTGTTCCGTTTCCCCTTTATGGCACCTCCCATTTTTGGAGTGTAAAGTATAGCTTATCTGATCTAGCTGTGAGTTGCACTCTTGTCAATCTAAAAGGAGATAACCAAAAGAGAGCTAAAAGTGTCAACTGCTTGTGCACAGGGGGTTTATTTGGATAGAAGCTATGTTATCAGTCCCTCACAGTTGTGAGAACTCTGTAAACATCTGCGAAGGAGACCCACCCCTAGGGCCTTTCATAATTACTGTAGCAGCTGTGACGGTCCAGCAGTGACAGGAAAAACAGACGAGTTCTGATGTTTCAGAGCCCATGCTTTACATTTGCCTACTCATTTCCAGAAATAATCCTACGCCAGTAATTAGGAACAACTCACAGCCGAGAGAGTATGTGTGTGTGATAACAGCACAACTTTACTGAAGAGCGAAGCGGGGGAAGGGTACACACAGGAGAAGGGCAGACAGCGCGCATGCGCCAAAGTAGAATAACAACAACCAAGCAGTGGGCTGGCGTGACCACCTTTCTTCCCCACACCCGCCCCCAACCAGAGGAAACACAGCAAAGCAACCCAACAACACAAGGGCAACCAGCGCGCCAGCACGGGTCAAGGAACACTATCCGAACACATAAGACACATACACAGAACCCATCAACACAGTGAGAACTACACAGAACATTACTCAAAAAGAAAGGATACGTGAGTCCATCACAAGTCTAACACATAGTCACTGAGGTGGGACGGCTGCCGACGTAGCCTGGCACCACGCCTGGGCGAGGAGGGTGTGCAGCCAGGGTCAATGCAGGGGGGCCCTGGGCCCTCAGGCGGGTTACTGGGCACAGTACCGGCGGCAGGCAGTTGCCATCCCGGAACAAAGCAGGGCTCACAGGGCCCAGCATTGGAGGGGACCGATGCGATCTCCGGAGGAATAGCAGGTGCCAGAGGAAGCACCACCAGGGGTGCCTCCGGGGTTGGAAGGCAGTCTTCATCAGACGCGTCGCCATCCTCAGAGGGACGGGTGATGTCAGGGCCGGTAACCGGGACCTTATAGCAGTCCGACAACTTGACCCGATAAGTGAAGTCCCTAAGTTGCGATCCCGCGAACTTGCGCAGGCCACACCAGAGACCCTCAACAGCCACAACAAGGTATCGGTCACGGCTGCATGCCTTGTTGCGGTCAGCGTGGAGGTAGACAAGGTCACCGACCCCAATTGGAGATGGGACTAGGGTCTGACCACGAGGGGCCTTGGACTTTTCGCTGTGGACGTGATTCCTCATCCTCCCTTCGTGCTGCAAACGTATGAGTTCCTCGTCGGCGAGGGGCAGTTGGGCGGAGGTGAACTGGTCTCTCTGTGTCCACATCTCCCGGGCAGAGAGGCCGCGGGAACGCAGTCTGGAGTTTAGGCATGCAGTTGCGACTGCCAGGAGTCTGGGTGATACGGGGCCACCGCGAGGCTGCTGTCGCAGCAATTCCTCACCCAACTCCTGCACCGCCTTTTCTGCAACAGGATTTTTGTTTGGGTTCTTCGCTCGACCCAGCTCCAGCGAGAGTCTATGTTTTGTGAGGAGCGGGTCAGAAGCCAGGGCTTTGAAAGCAGGGGCCGGGTCAGTCCGTATCACAGCAAATGGACCGTCCAGGGGTCGTAGTTCCACACAAAGCCTGATGAGTCCATCCCGCAGGGTCTGACTACCCTCATCATCTACCAGCATCGACATTGTGTACGACGTCACACACTCTCGTACTACCAGCACAAGTTGGCGTGCGCGTTTCATGACATCAGCAGCAAAGGCGACACCAATCGCAGCGGGGGGGGCAGATGATGACTGTTCGATGATGGCCTGAGGCGTATGACGGAGGGCCGCACACGAATGACAGCCCTCTGTGGCCCGGAGGACAGCCTTGTCAAGATCGAGAGCGAAGAAGTATCTGCCCATCGTCTTTCTGAGCTGGTTGGCAGAGGGATGACTGAGCTGTAAATGCAACGCAGTCACAAGGCCGTCGAGGACCTGCCTGGGAACCACGATGCACTCCCGGCATGGGGAGAGGGGTTCTTCACGTCTAACGATGAGCAAGCCGTCACTCGCAATAGATGCCACGCTGAGGTACCTTTTGACATCTCTGATGTCCGTAAGCTTCTTAGATGGTCGGGTTCCTTGAGTAAGATGAGCATGGGTACGGCGTAAATCAGGGCATTCAGACTGGAGTGATCGCCACGCCGTCCTGCTTGTGAATGGCAGTCTTGCACGACCTGCCAGGATGTCATCGATGGACAGCAGCCTGACTACTGAGTTCTGGGTGCGTTGCACGAAGGTGCACACTTGGCACGTCACGTCTGTGCAGTCGGGAGGGTTACGGCTGGCGAAGTCAGATGGAAGGATAGCTGCGCCAGCCACATGTCGGATCGACACTTGGAATCTGCTCGCCGTGGAGAGGAACGTAGACACACGGGGACTTGCTGAAAACTCGCCTCGGCACAGCTTCTCGTAGGCCTGGACGCATGGCTTGCTGTCAGTGAGGACGCATGCTTTATTCGTCGACTGAATAATGTAGGGACCATAATGCTTGACGGCCGCAGCAATGGCGAGAGCCTCCACTTCACAGGGCAGCCATGTTAACTGATGGTCGCGTAACTTGGCACTAAAGAAACCAGCAAGCGCGAGCTTGTTGTCGCGCATCACATACAGTGTAGCAGCTATGCCAGGTCTCCTAACTGCGCCATCAGAAACGATCCATAGTTGATCATCTGGGCGGGGCAGGACGACTGAACGGTCAGAGGAGAGGCACTCCTTCACCTTACTAAAGGCACAGTGTAACTCATCAGTCCACACGACGGGATCTTGTGACGTTTTCCCTGCTATGGCATTGTCAAGGGGGGCAAGGAGGGCAGAGCAGTGTTTGATGACGCGGGCCATTACTTTAACTGCGCCAATGAAGGATCTCATGCCTCCCACTGATTTAGGTGGCTCGCACGCAGCCAGGGTAGATACACGGTGGGGGCTTGGCTTAAGCGTACCCTGGGTCCACACCCACCCAAGGATGTTAGTGGAGTGTGGGTTAATGACGGTCTTGGATGCAGAGAGACGCAGGTTGCAACGACTCAGAGCATGAAGGACACAGGACCAGTTGTTCAACAGCTCCTCAGGTGAGTTGCCACCGCAATATAAATCATCAGCAAGTTTCGCCACCACGCCAGCTTGCAGCAGATCACCCAACACGCGGCACATCAGTTCCTCAAGTGCAGTCTCCGAGCCGGGCATGCCCATGGCTGAGCGTGCATAGACACGAACTCCACGGAAGGGGGTGACCACGCCACAATACTTCATGGAGTCGCGTGACAGTGGTATCTGGTAGAATGCGTTTGTCAAATCTGTGGCAATGAGGTGTCTCCATTGAGCAACTTGACGTAGGGTGCTGTCAACATCGGGCATGAGGGATGGTTGTGGCTTTGAGTAGCGGCCGACGTCAGCAAAGGCGGTTACTAAACGATAACCACCACTCTGTTTCCTGATGAGGAAGGAGGGGTTGAGGTATTCCACCGAAACACCTACATCCTCAGGGCGACGAAAGACGCCCAGACGCTCCAGCTCGTCAAACTTCTGTTGTAGCTCAGCAAGTTTGTCTCTGCCGTACAGTGGTAAGCGACCTTTTCGTTGTGGAGGTTCGACTGGACCCATATTCACTTTGGCCTCGAACGTGCCCTCGGCGCCGTTGTAGCCAGAGATAGCAGGGTCGAAAACTTCATCGTATCGGTCCAGCAAGGAGTGAAACCTATCTCTGAAGCCAGGAGGGAGGAGGTTGTTTGGATCAACTTGGACGCCCCTGGAATGCTGGAGATTAGCGGGTCGAACTGGAAGGTGCCGGGCCATAGGCATGACGGTGTGTGTGTCAGCCGCATGACACGGAACAGTCAGTGTGGAGAGGGGGTCCACTTGGCAGACGTGTTGGTGGCGCTTCACGACGTGCGGTTCGCCCGACAGGTTTGGGATCCGGATCCTCCCTGCGACGCTGGATACTACCCCAGGGCAGGGCCAATCATGTATTGTGACGTCCTTGCCTGTGCGTGTCCCCAGGCGGGGTTCCATGGCATAGGCTGTATCCGATGGAGCGTGGGGTGGGAGCGGAATTTCAAGGAATTCACCAGGCCATATGGTGGTTGACACAGGAGGGGCACGCAACGTAATGGTGCGGCGAACCGCGTTCTCTGAGAGACCTGTGTCGGTGGAGCCATAAGGGAACACGGCGCCATCGGCTAAGGTAATCAGTCTCTTGGCGGGACGCACTGAAATGTCATTCGAAGACATGAAGGGGGTGCCTGCGAGTATGTCCACATCCAGGTTCTCCACAACCAGGCCGTCGAAGTGGAACTTATTGGCACCCCGGTTGAAAGTAAGACGGGTCTCGCCCACCACCTTCATGGGAGAGGAACCATCAGCCTGGTGAGCGGATTGGGAGCTTGGGGTCATGTGAACACCAAGGCGGTGCGCAGCAGACAGTCTGATCATGTTGCAAGTGGCGCCTGTGTCGAGGATGATGCGTGCATGGTGGTGTTTGTAAAAGGTGTCTATATACGGTGACTGTCTGACTTGAACAGCGCGGGCAGTGTGGGGCTGTGTGAGCTCAGGACACACAGGGGGAGGTGGCTCGTCATCAGAATATACGTGGTAAGTGGATGGGTCGGTGGATTCCTCACCGAGCACAGAGACAATCTGCCTGGCTTTGAGCATGAATTTACGGTCTTGTTCGGGTAAATATCTGCATGAACTGAGGAAGTGTGTGTTGTTTTGACGGCCTGCTTGTGTGCACAGGGGGCACGACTTTTCTCGTGGGCTTGATCGCATCTGTGTTTTGAGGGCACCGAAGAGGGGCTGACGGGGTACCGCGCCACTGTATGTGCGGTTAGAGGTGGCTGCTCGCATGATTTTGGCGTCGTCAGCTGAACGGATTTCAGAGAGCAGGGAGTCTAGAGCTTGGGAAATCTCGGGTTTAATAGACGCCAATGTACGAGTGCGCAATTCAGTGCCGTATCTCTGCTTGACAAGCTTAGGTAGGTCAGTATGAATCAAACGCAGCCATGACACGACTACAAAATTCTCAAGGGACGGGGACAGCTCTTCATCCTCAGTTAGAGTAACGCCATGGTGAGTTAACCCGGCTGCCTTAAGGAGACCATCCTCTGTGAAGGCCATAAGCCGCTGATATAAATCTTCAGCACGTTCGTCTGCTTCTAAATGAATGTCTACAAAGTCAATAAGCTGAGCCCCTGTGGTTTGGAAGCCATAATGTAAACGAATGGCTTGCCATATGCCCTCCACGGATGTGGAATTTTTGACAATAGTGTTACGAGAAATCACAGGGCAGTAATTGGCAATTTGGCCTAGCATGAGTTCTAACTGGCGAACTTTTTGTTGGGCAGTCCGCCTGTGTGCTGCAGCAAGTGACTCACCATCATCTTGAAATCCTCGGAGAGGAGTATCACGGCTCTTCTTACCCCATGACGTGCCATCGATGAGAAATGGAGCAAACACGGGATCCATCGAGAGTGTGTATAGTAGGTTTTGTTTCCAGTTTTCGAATGAATTCAGAGTCTCTTGTTTGGTCAGACACCATTGTTTCGGTGCACGGTTGATATTAGCTGCCATCACGTAAATTGTAGTTCACTCAAACTACCACCTCGGCTGCTGACACGTTCGTCGGAGTTGGAGAAAGTGGAGATGAAAGGCTGGGTTCGGTAACTTTGCGCTGCCACCACGCCAGTAATTAGGAACAACTCACAGCCGAGAGAGTATGTGTGTGTGATAACAGCACAACTTTACTGAAGAGCGAAGCGGGGGAAGGGTACACACAGGAGAAGGGCAGACAGCGCGCATGCGCCAAAGTAGAATAACAACAACCAAGCAGTGGGCTGGCGCTACGACACAATGCTTTTACTTTATGCTTGAGTCTGAAAGACTGGCTCTGTGTGTCAAAAAGTTTGTAGACACCTGCTTATCCAGTATTTCTTTAGAAATCAAAAGTATTTACAATATTTACTCATCTGGGAAGGCTTTATTCAAGGTGTTAGGACATTGCAGTGAGGATTTGATTACATTTAATCATTAGGGAGGTTAGGCGCTGATGTTGAATGATTAGTTCTGGATCACAACCTCCACTCCAACTCATCCCTAAGGAATCAGATAAAGCTCTATTACTGCATAGAAGGCGATTCTACAGCTCCACAGCCTAATGCTATGGAGAATAAATTTATTCTGATCTGGCCTGAAAATAACACACACAACCTTACACTGTGTGATGTGATCAGAGGGAGTTGCAAGAGGGTAAGCATTTAGAAAGTTTATCATGCAGTATTAACAGTTAGACAAACACAATAATTATGGTAATGTTTGAACATTGATACATAATATTTATTTCTAAGCTGGAAAATTTATTTAACCTCTTAACTCACTAGTGGTTCCTGTTTTTTCCCCAACTGGTAAAACTGGTCAGTTTGCATTGTTTTGCATCTTGTTACACGCTATAAGCTGCTATAAGATACATCGTAAGAACATACTATAAGCTACAAGAAAAGTATACAAACAAGATATACTTATTTAATGTCAGTAAAATGTATTAAAAACAACCAGAGATGTATAGTTGCTGTATCTGTATCTACTGAAGAATTATTATTTTTTCCTACTTCCACATTCACTTCACTGCATATTTTTCATGAGTTTAATACTTTTACTTTAATATATTTTATGTGCTGCATCGTTACTCGTTGCAATTACAAAAAAGTTACAAACAATTCCAAACCCTCATGATCACTTAAGCCAGAGCAGTAGATGATCTGCACTGTTACCGGTTTTGATGAAGCTCCTCATTAAGTAAATGAAGCAATCAAGCTGATCTCATAATAAGAGCACTTCTCTCATTCTGTCTTTCACTCTGAAAACTTTCCAGTACTTTCTGTAATAACTACACTAATAACAAAGTACTGTACTTTTACTTTCAGTACCTTAGTAGTACATTTAAGAATAAACTACACTCTAGTGTTTTAGTCAGAAGAACTAATATTATAAAGTTGAGTGAACTTACCGGCCAGTACAACTCAATAAAATGAGCTCAGAGAACTTCAACCTGAAAACTTAAAAATGTTTGTTAAGACAATTAAAAAATGTGACTTCAACCAACTTTTAGTGTACTACACGTGTCAATGCTCTTTTTACATTGTTGTTTCATACAGCTATATTTGCATATTGGGTGTGCCCTCTTCCTTACTTACCATCTATGTGTTGTCTGTTGCCCAAAGCTACCTTATCCAGGGCATGAATTAGAGTAATATATTTGTTGATTGTCAGCCCTCAGTGCTGTAGGCTGTAAGAGCAAGTTACCTTTATTCTGTGTTCCTAGTTGTCACAGTATGTTGACCTGGACCTACAGCTAAATTCCTTAAGCCCACAATACTTGGGAAAAAAACAGTTAAGTTAATTAAACTATTGTTGTGTGAACAAAACTCAGTTAAGTTAAATAAACTTAAATGATTTAAGTTATCATCTAGTTTTGACTCGAAATTGTATGTATTTACAAAATCTAAAAGATAACTTGACTCAGTTAACTTGAATGAACTTAAAATTCTAAATGTTTACAACCTAACTGAGTCAAGGCAAAATGATGACTTGACTAAGTTAAGTTGAGCCATTATTTTTTGTTCTGTGTACTCGCAATACTTAAATTCCAAAACTGTTGAATACTTTAGTACCTCCACTTAAGTGTGGTGCTTAAAAACACATCTACTTATATTCAAGTCACTTTTTTGATAAAGCACTTGTACTTGTAGTCTGGGTCTCTAGTACTTTATACACAATTATACACTACCATAACGATGAATCAATGTTGAATAAATCAGTTCTGACATCGGAGATCAGTGATGTTTTAAAGAAGAATTTTTATAATGTTGATTCTACATACTTTTGCTATCTGTGTGATTATAATTTTACAGTACGCATTTTATAATAATAAATAAATAAATACATTTTAGATCAGTATCGGTCAAATACTAAAGGTTTCAGTTTTAATATGGGTCAGTCAGTACTAGTTCTAAAACAGAAATTGGCTGCATCGGGCAACTTCTTAAAGAACTGCATAAAGTAAGCCAAACTAACAGGACAGTAAAGTGGCAGTGCCCCTTTCTATACATTTACAGCTTATAATCTATATGAAGGCTATGAGTTAGCTGGAAGTGTGCCACCATGGTATATGTTTTGATCCTGATAAGGAGAGCCAGCCTTCCTCGCAACGCTATTGGTGCTCAGACTTTGTATCTCAACAACGCCCCCAAAATGCACATATCAGAGGGAAAGTTGTGCTCTCAGCTTCAGGTCTGGCTTGTTTGGGTGCTGTGGGCTTTCAGAATCCGCCCATGAGCTTTAAAATGTACTCGGAAGTCTGAGGGGCGTCTGTGCTCAAACACATCAGTCAGTTTTACCTCAGAGCGAAGCGTCGAGCAGCTCGAGCAGGATGGCTTTTTTTCAGTTGGATGATTTTTTGGCTGGATGGATCGGAGGTGAGTGGCTTTTCTGTGTGTTCTCGCTTGTTGCTGTGTGTTTATGTGGCCACAGAGGCGGATAAACTGAAAAAAAAATAATAATAATAACAGACAGAAATAGTAATATTTCATCACAATTGCCTAGTTTAGTTACTAGTTTAGTTACATTGTGCACGTGCTTGTTTGTTTCAGTTGAAAAGTAACCAGATCGAGCCGCGTTTGCAACAGTTTGCCAGAACCGTTTGCTAGCTATTGTTAGATAACTTAAATGTGAGGAGCAGAGCTTTTTTCGTGATTTTCTGTGGACAGTTGTGGAGTTTTAAGAAAGAAATACCCAAGAAAATAAACACAGAAACCGTAAAATAGTTTTTTTTTGTTTGCTTGTTTGTTTTAGGGGGCGTTTCTGTCCTTAGTTTACCTCAGTTTCTGCAGGGTTTTTTTCGCATTTTTGTTCTTTTTGTTCGTTTTTTTCAGTGCAACTGAAATGCATATAGCTGCAATGGCACATAGCAAGCACGATATATGGATAGATAGAAAAAACATGATTGCACACCTAAAGACACTACAGAACCTCCCCAGTTTATATGAAATAAGCTCCATGCAAAAAAACAGCTCAAGACCAGCTAGCCAGAAAAAAAGATATAAAAAAATATAACTAGGTACTCTATGCTGGTAAGGAACAAACTAGCTGAATGAGGTAAACTACCAGCATATTGTTTGCTTGTTTTTTTTCAGCAGGGCTTCCACTAGTGAAAAAAAAGCTATCCCTGCTAAACGTAAAAAACTCCAGCACAAGAAAAGCAGGTGTTCTGTCGAGTTATGTTACCCATCGATACGTGTTTCCTATAGGTATTGCGCATGCGCTGACGTTCACTTTTTAATTATTTTTCTTATTTTCTTGTATTAAATCTGTTTTTTTTTTTGCATTAAACAACCTGGACCTACTGTCATTGCACAAAATTTTAAATGGAAATGAATAATAAATATATATATATATATATTTATTAAATTCAAAAGCAGTTTGTAATGACTCTCATTGCCATATCTTTACCATTATATAGTGGTTTATGCTATCCAAATATACTAACCTACTTCTACTGGGTACATGCCCTAATATAGTGGTTATTTTGTTTTTTTGTTTTTTAAGTTAAATATACACTAGGGAAGCACAGTTTGACAAGGTAGCACAACTAGACAGAACACCCCAGTCAACCAGAAAAAAACTCACCCTATGTTGGTTGGCAAGCTCATTAACAAGATTTTGACCAGCACAGGGTATGTTTTCTCTGAATTACCAGCTGTATTTTTTTAGCATGGATAGGTTTTCCCAGACTCCTAGTTTAGGAGTTTAAAGGGTTTCAAGTTTGTTTGCACCGCATATTGCTGTGGGGAGAGAGCTCGAGGCTCTGTGGGTTACCGGCCTGTGTGGCCACCCAGTGCTCAGATTTGCTTGCCGGCCGGCCTGCTGGCGTTGTGTCAGTCTTTTACTACTTGCTGTTTGTCTGTGTTCTGACACCCATAAAGCACAATGCTGTTGTATTCATCAAAAAGGACAAAGTGTTATTCATCAGTTTGCTGCTAGGACGTCCACCCACAGAAGCTGTCATAACAAGCTGCTCCTCATTCCCCGTGGCCTGTGGTGGCCTTTTAAAATAATTCACTTTTTTTGCCCACACACAATAATACTGCTTTATTTTCTTTCAGGTGCCTCCAGCGTGATTGTAGGACATCCACTCGATACAGTTAAGGTATATGAACCTGTTTTTCTGTCTGAAAGAACAGTGTGTAAATAAGAATTTACATTTTTACATCAACTCAAGCTTTTTACTTTTTTTTTTTACTAATAAAAGTGTAAAAATACTGGTTTTAAAACGACTTAACCCTTTCAGACCTGAATTATCTCCAGTGATGAAAAAAAAAAAAAATGCTGTTTTGTTTCTTTTTGTCTTTTGTAAACCATCCCTAAACACAGAACACACAAAAAACATGAATAAAAAGTGTTCTAAATCACATTAAATTAGTAAAAATGGTCTTTGGAACTGGTGCCTTTTTCTTTTGGGATCTTTGACTTTTGTGTTTCTCTTTTTGTTTTTGTATGGAAGTGGATATATGTATCTATATAAAAGATACTGAACAATGTCAGAATTTTCAGTACCGGGATGGGGTGGTGGAGTGGGAGGGGGGATTACGCTGGTATGGCCTAAACTTTTGTCTTTAATGCCATTTTTCCCCTTACATAAATTTAACTTTTACACTTTAAGGCCTTAGTGGCTCTAGTACTGCTGTTTTTCAGTGCAGTAGGCGGGGCCAAGCTACTGTTTTATTGGTTTATAAACATGTTCACTGGCTGGTTAATGGCCTATTCTGATGGACAACAGCTCTCAAATAGTGTTATGTGCAACAAAACACTGTCCATTGTAATGTATGCAGGGTCTGAAAGGGTTAAAGTGTAAAAGTTAAATTTATGTAAGGGGAAAAATGGCATTAAAGACAAAAGTTTAGGCCATACCAGCGTAATCCCCCCTCCCACTCCACCACCCCATCCCGGTACTGAAAATTCTGACATTGTTCAGTATCTTTTATATAGATACATATATCCACTTCCATACAAAAACAAAAAGAGAAACACAAAAGTCAAAGATCCCAAAAGAAAAAGGCACCAGTTCCAAATAGTTTCAAGTCCTTAATATTCCCAACAATAAAACACTAAATAATTCTCCCAAAAAGCACACATGAAAAATAGAGGGCCAAGCAAGACACAAAAACATTGATCCTACCCACCCTCATGACTTATTTTGCAAAGCTTCAGCAATAGTCCAGCAACATGAACAAAGGTGAGCAAAACAAATCTTGAAGGATTTATTCTGATTCTGATTGGTTGAGAAAGAGATGAGCAAACAGTTAGCTTTTCCCAACCTTCCTCAGCCTTTAGCGTTTTATGTCAGGGTCATTGTTATGGTACACAGACTTCCCTAATTGAGCAGTATACCAGGTTAAACAACACCTCCAGTATGCCATTTATTTCAAACCTGTCGATTACACCTGATAGTTGGGTCAGATTTGAGGTCTGATCACAGAGGTTCTCATCACAAACTGCTCCAGTTGGGACTTTTAGGTTTAACCACGCTATAAGGTATGGACAAACATGAAAATCTGATCTGAATCTGAGCTCACAAGAGCTCCCGCAAGAACTGTGTGACACTGTGTAACTTGAGCCATATCTGTGTACAGTTCTGTAATACTACTCTATTGCGTCAGCTGGCCATGTTTCTTTCACTTCACTGTCTTTCAGCTTGTCAACAAATGATGAAAGTGTGATTTGCATTTATTGCATTTTTGTAAAAGTGCATTAATTCCCATAAGAAGAATGGGAGCTTAATAGTAAAAATCCAATGCCACTTCTCCCATAATGTTAAGGATGACATAAATACCCAAATTAGCTCTGTTCTGGTGGCCTCATTTAAAAAGCAACCAGATCTCAAAAATACCTGTAACACAAAACAAAACAAAAAGCACTGTAAGCTTAGAGGGATAGAAATGGAAGTCCATTGCTTGTTTTCATCATAATAACATTGTATTTATAACAGGCTGTTTTGTAGCAAAGAAGCGTAATTGATACATTTTGTCAAATTAGTTTACACAGGGCAGCAAACTGTTAATTGTGCAATAAATTAAGTTGTCTTATGATCTATAAAACGCAGTGTTGTTTCATTTTGTGTATCGTACAGACACGTTTACAAGCAGGCAATAGCTACAAGAACACCTTCCACTGTGTTGTAACCATCTACAAAAAAGAAACCGTAAGTAGACACTTTTCCTCTAATGTTATGTGTGGATGTGTGGATGTATGAAAGCACCTTGGCTCTGGAATGTCCCTGGAGGGGATTGATTCTCATAAATAACTTACTTAGATATTTGATGCAAGAACTGCCTAAGGGACGAGCTCAGCTGACCAGCTCTGCCCTCGTCTCAGCAACACCTGTGATTTTCTGATTTATTCTCGCAGGTTGCTGGCTTTTTCAAAGGCCTTTCCTTCCCCCTGGCAAGCATCACTCTCTACAACTCGTTGGTGTTTGGCTTCTTCAGCAACTCTCAAAGACTTATTAGCAAACTTCGTTATGGTGACGGGAGGCACCCGTCTGGCCTGCTAGACCTGACTGTGGCTAGTATGATGACCGGCTTTGTATCAGTAGGCATCGGAGCCCCTGTGGACCTGGTCAAAATCAGGCTGCAGATGCAAACACAGACCATTCTCGCAGGTAAGTGTGAAATTCAGATGATCCAGAGAGGGTGTATTTTTAGAAAAGGTCATTGCCAAGACAAACATGAAGTGCTCTTCCTTTGGAGATGCTCTTGTTAAATGGGAACTCTGCTTATGACTTGAGTGATTTCTGATTACTTCAGTTTTGTTTTTACATCCAGTCAAATTACTTCTCTAATTTGTGAGAACTACTTGTCAGAATGCTTGTTCTTTTTCTCGTCACCAGTATATTGTGCTCCTACTGCTTTTAAATATAAAAAAAAAAATCTTTAGTCTACTAAATCTAATCTAATCTACTAAAAACATAAAACAACTAACAGACAAACCTGTTACTCAGTCCTTTTTGTTGACATAAAGGCATTCATAAAGGTATTCCAAGTATCTAAACTATGCAGATGTTTTAAGATGCCTTTGCACACTAAAATGAATGTATTAATTCATTGTTTTGGAAATAGTGCTGGGTGATGTGACTAAGAACTGGTATCTTAATACGATTAAAGAAAATTGGAGATATATGATACAAATTATGATGAGCCATGCACATTCTGTTTTGGAATTAAATCATACAATAGTATTGTTTATAGCTTGTATAAAATATAGAATATATTCATGTTGCAATATTGCAGACATATCAACTTTTTTATAGTTGAGAACCAAATATCAGGGTGTAGGGGGTTAAATGGAAAAGGTATTTTGAAAAATCAAATTTACTGAAATCACACATTGTATTTTTTTTAGTTTAAAGGCTGAAAGTTAAAAACATATGCAATAATATCACAAAACATTCTGACACAATATAATAATACTCTTATTTAATGTCTTTCTGATCTCTGTTTCCAGAAAACGTCACCCTTGCTGGCAATGGCAGCGTCCCTCTTCGCTCAGTAGGTCTGCAGTCCCAGCCCATTTATAGAGGCCCCATTCACTGCATTAGCAGCATTTTGCAGAATGAAGGAATCCAAGGGCTCTACAGAGGAGCAGGAGCCATGTTACTGAGAGATGTTCCTGGCTATGCCCTTTACTTTATCCCCTACACGCTGCTCTGTGGCTGGTTAAACCCGAATGGCAACACCTCTCCTCACCCCTGCACAATATGTCTTGCTGGAGGATTGGCAGGTATATAAGTTTGGTCACCAAATGTGAAATGTTGACCTCATTAGTCATTGGAATTGATTTAGTATGTTTGTTTAATCATAAGAACGGACACGCAAGTGGTCTGTCACAAGTGGTCTTGAGGAAACTCCAGGGACAGCCAGTACAATGTTAGCCCTGTGTGTATTTACTCAGGTGGCTCTTCTTTTCTTTTACCAGTTTAAATGAATCAAAAGGTCATAGGGTTATTAACACTCAGCATGACTGTTCATTTTCAGGGGTCATATTGTATTTGTTATCAGTTGGTTAATATTAGACTCTTATGTATTTATGGGACCTTGATATAATGCAAAATATCTGTGACTATGACTACTTGCACTTTATCAGAGTTTAGGACAGATGACAATTATTTTGCGGCATTTCGATACTCAGTACCTAGTTTGATTATATTAAAGCTGCAGTACCTGCAGTATGAGTTAATTAAACGTTTAAATTAAAATCAATAGTTTTTCTGATTTGGGAGGAGCCACATTATTGTAATTAATGGTCTCAGTGTCCTGCCATGACCATCCCTGCATTGTCTAATATATTCACTTTGAAAACAGAGTTGTCTGGTAGGTTAGTTGGATAAGATTGTGTTCTAAATGAACAACCACAGAAAACCACAGACTTGTACATCAGTTGTTTTACACGAACCAACAATAAAACTACTCTTCCACATGATGTAATTACATATTCTCACCAGAGAGGTCTCTAAATGCTTAAATTATACTATACCCACTACTCACCTATAAGGGTCTTATTCTTTAATAGCACCGTTTCTCAGTGCTGTTGTCTCCTGTTAAGCATATTTAAAACACCTGATTTAAAATCGTTTTTCGTGGTCTTGTGTTATATTCATTTCACTCGAGTGTAACATATGTGTTTGGTTTGTTTTTTTTTTGCAGGCTCCATATCCTGGGTCACCGCAACGCCAGCAGATGTGGTAAAGAGCCGATTGCAGGCAGATGCCATGCACGACCGGAAATATAAAGGAATTGTTCATTGCATTCTACAGAGTTACAAGACAGAGGGATTACATGTAAGTTCACTAAACTATATCGATAAAATTTTATGCTGCGTCATAATTGTGCTAGGCTGAAAGTGATTACCAGCTGAGCATGATTACCAGTGAAAGTTTTATGGTAGGGCCAGACAGGAAGTGACCTGTACCTGATACTGTTGCATAATAAAAAAAATTAGTACGAAAGGTTGACCTTGCATAGATTAGAAAGATACTGGGTTTTCTGTCTGTCTGTTTGAAAGCCAATCTGGAAGAGATCCATAGGGTCAAAGAGTACACCAGCTGAGAGCATTCAAGCTGACTGCAGTGTATTTGCATTCGGTTTTTGAAAAAAATAGTATTTTGTTTCTATCACACAAAACTTTTGTATCTTAATTGTTGCAGATGTTCATACATTTCATCATAAATGGGCCAGTTCCAAAATGACTTGGAATTAAATCTACATGTTAAAACATGAAAAAGTCCTAAATATTGTGATATAATATGTATACCATATTATCTAGCTCAGATCAGTGTGTGATTATGTACACCATCCAGCACTACTGGGTTTTTACTTTCAAAATTAAAAAAAAGCTTTTCTGTGAACTGTTGCATCAATAGCCTTCACTGATTTATTAATAACATATATGTATATATTTATGTATGTATGTATGTATGTATGTCAGAATATTTACACCCCTTCACCACAACTTCCAGAGGTGTTTTTGTGATACAGAACTAATCATCCACATCCCTCACTAGTGCTCTTGTGGCTTTATACATTCAGATCTGTACTTAATGTTCCAACCAACAATTAATGTAAACCCTTCCTAGAAAAGTAGAGGTTACTGCAGGATATACATTCATCATAAAACAAAAAAACAGTTTCATCCAGAAGGAAGTGTAGATTGTAATATGATTTGGAAGGTAGATAAGTGTTACCAGGAACAATATTAATAATTTAGACTGATATGGCAGCTCAATATCTATTAAGTTAAACATGCAGTGTGTGACAACAGTGTGTAACAACATGTAAGAGGTTGTTGTAGAGGTTTCTATGGTGTCATGCACTAATCCAGCCTATGCAGCTTGACTATTCATGTAGTTTGTACAGTATGGATTTGTGGGATTTGTGGGTTTGAATTGTGTCAAATAGCATTCGACACATTTTCTGAGATGATCAGCAAATCCGTTTGTGGAGGCACTGTGTTTAACACAGAGGTAAATGGTTTGTTGTTACACATCAAACATCCAGAAAGCCTGGTGTCAATGCTCATCTTCATACTGCTGCCATCTCTGTAACCTGCCTTAAAGACACAGCTTATATTCCATGACCAGCTGAATCACCAGGCAAACATGAAATTATAAGCTTCACAGAATAAATTTTCGCAGGACACATTTAGAAACAACAACAATTCCATGCCAAGATGTCTGGCATGTTGTGTTACTCATGTGTTATACTTTGGTGTAGCTCAATAAATATTGCCCATATCAGACTGCATTTTAATCATTTACTGTTTACTGTAGTCATTAAACTTCCTTCTGGGTGATGATGAGTGTATAATAATCATAATCAAGCTCTTAATAAAAACTGCATATTTTAATTTTTTCAAGTACTAACCATTTAGGATGGCATTGCAGATTGAGCTTTTTCTAACAAATTGCTATTTTGTTCCCAAATTCAGGTTTTCTTCCGTGGTGCTACAGTGAACGCTGTCAGAGGATTTCCCATGAGTGCTACAATGTTCCTGGTTTACGAACTTTCACTCAAGTTCTTTCGAGGAAACTAACCTTTCCAGAGCTCTCCCTAACACAGAGACTTATACGTTCTTAATATGGATAATATTCATCCAAGATTCTACTGTTTACCAGCATCTGCATGTAGGTTGGGTACAGTAGATGTTGATACTTTGCTACAGTGTCATTTGCACTTTTTATGTATTTTCTTATATTAAGAAATTACAGAGACAAGAATAAGATATAACCTATATGTGTTAAACTTGGTTTTACCAGAGAATTTTAATGTGTGTATGTGTATGTGAGTCAGCATACTAATTTTTATATTATGTCTAATGGTTACATGTCTTATAAATATACAAACTATAAACACTTATACTGCTATTGGAGAAATGATCAGTGTTGCTTAACAGTTAACCTGTCTTAAGATACTTGTTTTGCATGATTCTATCCTTTGTAGATACAAAATATCAGAAACATGAAATTTATATTTATATTGTGAATATGGTGCAAATATGTAAATACAAGAAATGGCATTCCATAAAGAGATGCAGTGCATCTGGAAAGTATTCACAGTCCTTCACTTTTTCCACATTCCAAGTTATGTTACAGCCTCATTCTAAAATGGATGACGTTATTTTTTTAGTCAAAATTCTCTACACACAATACCCCATAATTACAAAGTAAAAAGGTTGTCACTATGTGGTATTATCAGGGTTTATATGGTCATGAAAAACCTGTAAATGTCATGGAATTTTTTAAATAGCTATTTCCAGGCCTGGATGAGTTTTGAAAAAATTTAAATAGCCAGAAATGTTTTGAAAATCATGAAAATCTACAAATATTTGTGTTTTGTTATCTATTGACGGAGAAAAGCTTTTGTGCTAAAAACACATTTTATTATTGAATATTGTATTAACATTGCTTAAAGAAATGTTTATTTTATTAAAAAAAATAATTTTAGTCCTTTATAGTTTTAGTTTATTATTATCATTTTTTTTTAAATGTATGTCTGCACTGATGTTTTAACAATCATATGTTCATGACAATTTCTAGAAAAGTCATTAAATTTCTTGGTTTAAAACTGTATGAACCCTGTATTATTGTGTGTAAAAAAGGGAAAAATAAATTTAATCCATTTTGAAATAAGGCTGTAACATAACAAAATGTAGAAAAACTAAAGCACTGTACATACTTTCTGGATGCACTGTATATATTAAATAAAGTCTGGTGTATTTTTCCCTAATCTTTGGTGTTTGTGTGTATACATTTTTACTGATTCTCAGTTTGCTGAAAATTTCTGTTTCTCCAAAATAACAACACAACCCCCCCCCCCCCCCCCCCCCCTTGCAGTACAGCAAGAATACCAGTAATACTGTCATTAAAATTTAGCAAAGCAAATTTGCTTATCCAGTCCCACACAGCAATTAGAGGTAAACCAACCAGACTTGCATTTGACTATCAAATGCAAATGCATGTGACTAAAGTCTTATCAGGAGTGCAGAATCTAGTTACATCAAGTTACATGACCAGGTGGGAACAAGGTTTTAAAAAAACTTGTGTAGCGTTGTGTGGTAATGTAGTTACAACCTTGTGCATGTACACAAATCACTGACACAACCGACGCAAGCAGAAATCACATTTTATGAAGACTGAATGTTCCAAACTAACCTGAACCTAAACACATCAACCTAAATACATACTGTATACCCATAATTTTGGCAGTTTGAAACATGCCATCAGTTTGTAATTATTAGGAAAAGACTGAAGATAGAGGCGAGAACTGAAATTCATTGTTGTATGGAGCCAGTCCCCCTCTTTGATAAAAGGAGCCAGGAATAAGAGATGATGGAGTTAAAGACGGAGGAGATGGGGTGGTGGAGGGTTGCAAAAACTAGTCATTAACGTAAGAGATGTAATAATCATATTATATAAGATATGTAAAGACATGTTGCTCTTCAAAAAATGTTTTCTTCTGCATGAACTCAAATAAGTTATCTCTGTTTTACTTTAAATTATTTAAAGATATAACTAAATTATTTGATTTTTTTGTGGCCACAAATACATTCAAAATAGATCTAATTATATCTATTATATTACTCTAATCCTGACCAAATTACAATATCAAATTCCCACTGCTTAAGTCTCCATCATTTTATTCATTTAATGTTTCATAATGAAGAAAAGCAGGATGACTGTTGGCACTTTTAGTCATACAGCTCTGGAAAAAATTAAGACACCACTTCAGTTTCTGAATCAGTTTCTCTGATTTTGCTATTTATAGGTATATGTTTGGGTAAAATTAACATTGTTGTTTGATTCTATAAACTACAGGCAACATTTCCCCTAAATTCCAAATAAAAATATTGTTATTTAGAGCATTTATTTGCAGAAAATGAAAAATAGCTAAAATAAAAAAGATGCAGAGCTTTCAGACCTCGAATAATGCAAAGAAAACAAATTCATATTCATAAACATTTAAGAGGTCTAAAATCAATATTTAGGTAAACATCCCTGGTTTTTAATAATGGGTTTTCAGGCATCTTGGCATGGTCTCTTCCACCAGTCTTACACACTGCTTTTGGAGAACTTTATGCCACTCCTGGTGCAAAAATTAAAGCAGTTCAGCTTGGTTTGATGGCTTGTGATCATCCATCTTCCTCCTGATTATATTCCAGAGTTTTTTCAATTTGGTAAAATCAAAGAAACTCCTAATTTTTAAGTGCTCTCTTATGTTTTTCCAGAGCTGTATATGTGCAAATGTTATGAGATCTTATAGGGTTAATTACCATTTCTTAATTTTCATTACCAACTGATGGAACAGCTACCTAAAAACACTAATAATAAACTTCTGCTGCTTTGTGGGCATACAATATTTTAATATCCAGGATGCTATATAAAAAAGCAAATTGCTTAAAAAATAAAAAAAAATGTAAAGCTTTGAAATCTTTTTATGCCACTGTAAGAGCATGTAAACAGTTACTGCTTATTATTTGTTATGCAATAAGCAAACAGACACAGCTCTTTTTACTGGCAATAAATGTTTACTCCGTGGCTTCAGTGCAGCTTGTTTTGAAAAACATTAGTTTTATCAAAACAGGAATGGACATTGTAACATGAATTATAGATTGAAGCTACGCAGACTTTCAGTTAGTCCATTTTTTTTATACACGGAAACCTTCAAAACTGAGTTAATCATTGATTGTTATTTGCTAGCTATAGAGTTCAAAAGCTGCAATACATATAAAATCTGTAATAAAGAATCCAGGGTAATATTGTGTTAGAAACAGAGCTGCTGACACATCTCTTGTGTCTTGTCTTTTTGCATAATCTTTAGGATATCTTAAACATTCACTGATTTTTCTGCAAGGCTGCTGTGTTTGCTTTCTTAGCACCTTTTCATCATCTGATTCTGCCAACGTGTATGAACAAGTTCAGGACCTCTTTAAGACATCAGGTTTAAGAGCAACCCTGACAGAGGAATTCCTTTTAAAACGCTGAGGTCATGTGAATAGTGCTCTGTAGTGAAATTTACAAGCTAAAATGTCTATATTGTGTCTCAGAACTGTTGTAAAACAAATTCTGAGGTATGTAATATTGCTGTTGAGTAGATTCTAAAGGAGTTTAGCTTTTGGAATTAAAAATGGAGCATCCTGAATTGATTGTAGTTGTGATTTCTGCACAGACAATCTGCTGCATTGTCCATTGTGGGTGATAATTATGCTTTCTGCAAGAAATTCTTGGTACAGGTGAGAAACTGTGTAATGTTAAATACCTGCATAACTTCACTTAAACTCTGATCATCACTGGCCAATGTTCAGTCACACTTACAAGAAAACACCTCACAACTTAAACAGGCGTATGCATTCAAAAGTCATCCCGTGGGGTAACACGTCATGAAAAGTTTACACACTGCTATCCCATGACTTTTGCTAAAAGTGTACTTTGGCATAATACTCACTCACGAAATTTGAAAATAGTTTCAATTCTAATGCCAGAATTATTTGTACAAATTGTTGGCTGAATTGTTAAATAGTATTCATAATGGATGATACAACTTCATTTCTTTGTGGCTATAATCAGTGCCATTTCAACTTCACCCCACAATTGTTTGCAATCACATAAAATAAAAAGAAATGTTGCAAACATTAAAAATTAGATGTATTAAAATTTTATAGACATTATACAACCAATAGACATATTCCCAATGGACAGTCATATCAAAAAGTTGTCAAACTCTTTTAAAAATATGATTTTTTTTATTTTGTTGTAAACAATATAAAAATTTTCTGCTATTTTTTCCTTTCTGCAAAAAAATAAACAATGAATTTTCAGCCTGTTTTACATGTTTTGTTTACCAATATGTTCCATTATGCAAATAAGCAGTAATTTTACATACTTTTATGTATGACCTATCAGAGCTGACCTGTGATTATAAACTGAACTAAAAACAACACTTAAACCCTAAATAAGAACTAAGCCCTATCTTTTCAAATCCATTTACCAGAAATAATAAAGTCTTAAAAGCACATTGCAGATAAAATTACAAATATTCAGTGTTCTCTAAAATTAGTTTAAATCCACTCTCGTTTTAATACACTTTTCTTCTTTTACTGAACATTTAAAAACATAGCCTTGAATCATTTCTCTGCATCGTTCTTCACATATGTTGGCCATGACCACAAAACCAAAGGGAAATTCTTTCAGTTAATTGGAAACATTCACAATCACAAAGACTTGCGAAGGAAAAACAGACAAACAACTGTGGGAAAGAGAAGATCTTTGGGGAAAGATGGCCACGATCTTAACCAATTTTAAGGTCAAAGTATTCACAGGACCACTCTGTGTTCAGAGAGTGCAGGCACATGGGGTTTTACCCTGTGGGAGAAAATAAACTACAGTAAACGCTGTCTGAAGGATTCCTCCACTAGGTGGCTGCATTGCATCTAAAACAAAATTAAAGTTAAAATTCCTTTTATGATCTACCCAACATGTCATGCTTTAAACTGAACTCTAGGGGTCAGCACCGCTCTACTGAAGATAAGAGACAGGGTTCTTAAGAGAAAAGCCACGAAAAAAAAACGAATTTGAAATGACTACAGAACCTCTTTTGACATTGTTTCAAGAGCCATGTAAGTAACTGAGATTACTAATTTTACTCATTTAAACGTTTTAAAATTAGCCGTGAAGGTTTTTTTTTTTTTACCTAGAGCAAAGCTATAGTTTGTTTTAAGACGTTTTTCTTTTCATAGTAATACTTCTTACCATTTAGCACTTTGAGTATATATAAAATATATTAAATGTATATAATAAAATGTATTATTTATTTATTTATTTATTTATTTAATTTCTTAAGAAACATTTTAATTTCTGGTAAACACATTTTTCTTGCAAAAAAACATATAAATTTACAAAAATGTGAAAATACAAACTGTAAGCATGATGAACTATTTAGCAAACTTTAAACAATCTTCCTCAAAGTACTCAAAATACTGTGGCGTCTGTGTGTGTGTGTGCCAGCTTTTAGTGTGCCTGTGGGGGCGGGTCATGGTAATCCGGGGCCAATGAGTCTCACGAGTCCTCCTTCCTCTTCCACGCCACAATACATACAAAAAATAAAACTGAATAAAATAAAGTTTTACACAGAATTGGTAAACCTTGCTCCTGGCCTACACAAATATGACAACAGTACTATTCTCCCCTCATGACAACTCAGAGTTTGTGCATTGTTTACAAGATGTTATTATGAGGAAAAATGTTCAATGGTTTGTACGTTGGTAGAGGTTTCTTTATATCACAAAATCTAAGAAAGGTGACCAAAGAAAATGTAATAAATAACCAAATATTTAACATTAGAAGTTTTATTTTGATGGAAAATAAATTGCACTACATAACAGTGACAGTTTAGGGGCAGGGGCACCTGATCACATACAGTTTATCTCATTCTGAGGGCACCTATAGGGCACCATATCACATTTAATCCACTGGTGGGCACCTAATCAAGCACCTGGCATGCTGTTTAGTATGGGTGGAAAAGAAGTTCCTTCAAAATAGCATCCTTTTCTACTGGAAGGGCAGAAGGGGACCCATAGAAGGGCAAACAGTAAGCCAGTTTTCTCGATCTAGAGGGCACATCACCATTACAATTCACAATCAGAAGGGCTGCCAAAAGGGCACTTATTCTCATTTTTGCTACCATAGAGGGAACTATAGTGCTGCTTTTTCAATCATGGGGAACCTGGGGGAGGGCAGTTGTTTGCCCTGCCCTTCCCCCCTTTAGTCCCCCAGTGCTACCTAAACAACTGACTGTAAATCTAACCTCAACTATTTTGTACTAAATGAGCACAATTACACAAACTAACATATTTGAATCACTAATTTACTATAACCTTAATTTATTAATACAAGGTAAATGTATTCATTTTGAACGGCTAAACACATTTCCACCAACAAAAACACCTTCTAGATCCTGACGTTAAGAATAGTAGGTTCTTCAGCAAAAACTAAGAGCTGTTATGCAAATCTCTCTGTATTTTGTGACGTATCTTTGGTTTAAAAATAATAATAAACTAATGCAAATGTGGGTTGGTTTGCTGAAAAGCCTGAGTGGAACCAGTTTTAAGATCCAAATTTGGTTCTTTAGTTGTTATGGTCCTCTATACTGTAGGACCATTGCCTTAAAAGAAAATAAGCCTTTAGATACCTTTTATTTTAAGATTGCTGAAACCTTGGCTTTACCTTTTCACCTACTAAAACAGGCTGGTTCACATCAGCAAAGGAATTATTAGACCATGCTGTATACCACAACATGAAATTATAGTATAATAGGCAACACTGGATGAAGATTAAAGATTTAGAAGGATTTTGGTGGGGAACTCTCATTTACCTTCAGTATGCAAGAAAATCCGCTAACATTTATCATTGACAGTGAAAATATAGAGGTGGTGAAAAGCTTTCGGCTGCTTAGATCAATTATTAACAACAAATGATCTAACAGACAAGAAATATGACACGGCATGGCACTCAGCATCACAATGATGAAAGTGCTTGAAAAGACATTCAGATGAAATAATTATTTACACAAAGAAAGAACTGAATTGTCCAGGATGTGCTCTTTCCTGTGATTCTTTAAGAATGCGAAAGCTGTTGGTGTTGGTGGTCGCTCTCATGGATTATTTGATATTATGGATTATTTGATAGTTGTAATGAAGTAGAAGTTGAGACATGGAAGTTGGAAGACATGGAAAAAGGTTAAAGGTATTGTTTAATAAATAAATAAAAAAGTCAAAAACATTCTAATTTACTAAAAAAGGAGTGTTTTCATTGCACCTCTTTAGTGTTGCATCAGAAAAGCAACATTCACAGTTGACTCCATTTATCCATGGGCAGTGGAGTGGTAGATGAGTTTTAAGGGAAAACAGCTGAGACCATGGGCCACCAGCCTGCACGGCTTCTCTACTTCATTACAGCTGAAAGCTGACCACCAGCCCTTCCTCCACTCACTCATAGTCTTCTCCAAACGCCATTAACAGAATGACTTAAGGCCCTTAAGACTTAAAGTTAATCAAGCCATTACCATATAGCTGAATAACTGCATAGTCTATAGTGCATGCTTATCCTTATTATTATAATGTGTGACCTGCGTTTGCCTTATGTTTTAAAAACTAGCAGATATTAAAGTAGAATAAAATCTATACTAACTAAACCATATAAAACATCTGGTATAATAGTTTTATTGTGAACAGATACTAAAGATTATATTTGATTATAAATTGGAACTAGTCTAAAAAAAAAAAACCTTTATCAGATGTTAATAAACCTTATCAATCTTCTACCTTAGCTGGCCTACATATCTTATCATCATGAGGTCCAATTTCCACTGATTTAGCAGCCAACCCCGGTTGCTGATGTGTGTGATTAAAATGCACTAGTTAGATAGATAATTATGGAGGCCTATTCCTCCAAAAACAAAATGTGCCAAAACAAACATACACCACGCCGTTACACCTTCTCCTCCAGATTGGATTTGTGGATTTAGGTTGTTGGTGTCAAATTCTGATCTTACCATCTGTAGATCTGTATAAGAAATCAATATCCTTTAGGCCAGGATACTGTATGTTCTACCAGTCTTCATCTGTTTAGTTTTGGTAAGCTTATGCTCACTGCAGCCTCAGCTTTCTGTTCTTAACTGACAGAAATGTTTCCTGTCATAATTCTTGGCTGTTGAAGCTTATCTACTTCAAGGTTTCCTTTTTGTGCTTCTTGAGATTTTTTGAGATTTTTTGTTTTTTGCTCACTACAATTGTACAAAGTGGTCATCTGAGTTACTGCAGCTTTTCTGTCAGCTCCAACCAGTCCAGCCATTTTCACTTGACTTCTCTGCTTTCTAAACAATGCAGTTCTTTAAGCTCATTTGATGTTTATTTATTTATTGAACAATCCTGAGTGCTGTAGATTCGATCAGATCAGCAATTACAGAAATTCTTAAACCATATGACTGAGATTTCATGTTTGTTCCCTTTTCTGATAGTTAACAATGATATCATCTAAAGCCTCTGGCCCATATCTATTTGAGTTTATGTTTTATACTTTGCTCTGAAGTAAGCCCTTTCAATAAATAAACACACATCAATCATTTATCCCTTTTTTTTATTGTTGTTACGTTGTCTAATTTTACATTTATTAATAAATGAAAAAAATATGTTTAAATAAAGCACGTAAAAAATATGTAATATTGATATATGGTTATAGTTATGAATGGTTAGTCATTGAAATGGCTCAAATAATAATCTTAACTAAAAATTGTGTTTGTGATCGTTTATACGTTTTTACATACTGAACTATATTATGTAAAATTGCCTAATCTTGGGTGAAATTACTCAGTTTGTTACGTTAAATTAAATCATAATTTAGTTCCAATGAAGGCACCACTTGAGACATGAGTTTATTTTTTATTATAGCAACATGATGCTTTAGGGCTGTTTAACCCCCACCTCAAACTGCCCCAAAGTGGTGGTGGTGGTGGTGGTCAGTTAGGGGTTTTGAACATTTGGGCACCTTGGATTGGTTGGTTTCACCAGCAGATGTTTAGGAGATAACAATCTAGTCAGGATAAAGTCAACATCTCTGAGGAGTACAACTCAGAAAGAGAGAATCCCACGGGGCTAGGGGGAGGAGAGAGGATTGACCACCCAGACTTTCTCTTTCACTCACTTCATCTCTCTTTCTCTGTATCTCTCTGTGTTTCTTTTGCTATATATTTTTTTATACTCTACAGGTAGTACTGGTCATTAGGGGTGGGAATCATAGTGCATCATATTTTTATGATACATTGCCAACTATAACAATGATATGACAGTACTGTGATTTTGTGATACTCGATACTCTCCAAGACAATTCTACATGATGCTTCGTGGCATCTGTGTTACTGAAGAAGTTGAATACTCCTACATAAGCAATTGCCAGAAATGATAAATTTATTGGTGTCAATTTCACTGAATTACACAAATAATTTTCTTCACAGCACGTTTACCTAATTCATTTGTTTAGCGCCATTTCATGGAGTAATTATGTATTGATAATGTATTGAAAAAGAAACCGATATGATGTATTGTGATATTAAAATTGAGTCCCATCCCATTTTTGTTATTTATAGTGTTTTTATATGCTGCTGTCCAATGAAAAAAAAATTATCTACATTTTTGTTCCTTTTCAATTTTCTCTATTGTAACCCTGTAGCTGCTCTGTATACTGGGTGCATAATTCTAGATGAACAGACCAATGGAAATGCTCAAAAATAACTTGGAATAAACTCAGTTTTCCATATTAAATTTAACTTTATTAGAAATTAAGACAATTGTTGCATTTTCCTTTAAAGTAACCATATTTCGAGAAATATGTTTTTCATTGGACAGTGTCTTATTCATTATCCAACAGTATTATGTAACTCGGGTTATTGTCTAATATCAATATGTGACCTTAAACCTGCATGAAGTATTACATTTTTTATTATTTTAAACTCTAAGTAAGAGCATAATGCTATGAAACATTTTAATTCCTAGTTATATGTGTATGCATGTTTGAAGGTATTTCAATCTATTTGAATCAATCTATTTGGTGTGAAATTAAATAGGCAAATATGAATAGATTTTATATTTAACTTACCACTACCACTGATCGTGGTAGCTGTCATTGGGCCAGGCTTGTAGAGCAGGATACACAGAAATATAAACCCCACATTGCAAATTTACAGATACATATCATCACAAAACTATTCCTTTATCATACACATTCTGATGGAGAACAGACATTAAATAGCAGCAGCTTTATTTCTTTTAGAAAAAAAACTCTCTAATTGCGTATTGACATCTGCTCATAAATTATCCCAAAATGACATTGTTTGCAGGGGAGGTTCAAGAGGTGTCTCCTTTCCCAACCAATTTGATGCTAAACAAACACAATCCATTTAATTCCAGAGTGATTGATCACTTTAACAGCATATGATCAATACTCCAGTATAGACCTGCATCATTCCAAACGCTTGAATCTTCCCACCTGGAAGCAGATATTAGTTGTTTTTATGCTCTAGAATCTTGGGAGTATAATATCTATACAGTTTTTATATAGGTAGGGAAAGAATCATGGTCATATTGTTCATACTGAAGCTGTACAAATATATGCAGAAGTGTCCGTTGAAAGCCCCTTGGTGCAATATGAAAATGAAGGAAGCCACTTTGATCATTGATCCTTTCCAGGGGATTAAAATGGAGGGGAGAGGTTTACATCCTACTCAGGCGTAGCCTCAGAGCTCACATAAACTCTTAACAGAGATGGATGGGTGTCCTCCCCATCTCTGTCAGCCAGGCCACGGCTGCTTCACTGGACTGCTTCCTGGATGTCACATCGCAGATAGTAAAAGGAATCATAAGCCAAAATAAAGATAGTTCTTCATTGTTATTGCATGTATACAGAGGGTGAAAATATATATGTTGTAATGGTTTGAGGCTTGATATGCACTGAATTAAATAATGCATTGATTTGTCAACAGAGTGTGATGATCTAGAGAAGATACACATGTGCCAACATGCCTATTGCCAAGCTTTGAGTGTAGAAATACAAAGATCCAGAACTGGATTCTGAAAAGGGCTGTGCATTATATAATACTGTACAATATGATACAATAGGTTACGACACGTATTATGATACAGGGGTTATGATATAAGCAAGACAATTTATTGTGATGTTTTAAAGTCATATTTTAGAAAAAGCTTTCATGGTATGAAAAACACATCATCCAGCATTATATGCATGCAACTAGAATTAAATACTTTCACTGGGATCTGAATACAAAGTACAACACTTCTGGCTATGTTCACAAAGCAGTTACATGTGGCCCAAATCTGATATTTTACGTCATATGTGACACAGGTGTGTCATTTATGTGGCTATTCAAACAGCATATAGCACAAAAAGAGCATAAGAGAGTTTTAATAATGTTTTATATTCCAATTAGAACAGCCTAAAATGAATTTCAGATTTGGTCAGAAAATTGGATTTGGGCAACTATTACTTACTGTGTGAATGTATCCATGAAAAGTCTGCCGTAAATCGTAAATCTTTTACTATTAAAAAAAAATTAAAAATACTGTAAGAACTGATACAGTATTGTAAAGCATAATATTGCAATACTCTGGTATATTGGTATTTTCTTACACCCCTAATTTTTCTGGATGAATGCAGCATCTTAAAACCTTTGAGTTGTGGTGGAATGTCATTTTTGTTATCCAGAATAAATAATCAAATAACACTCTTAAAATTAAGGTGTTTCAAATTGTTAATTGTTTGATGCCATAGAACCTTTTTGGTTCCACAAAGAATTATGCTTTAATGGACATATGTGAGTGTGAAAAACCCTTTTGAAAGTCAAAGAACCAATTTACCAATTTACTAAGTTTTAATACTTATATACCCCTATTACAATCATGTTTTTTCGTGGAATTAGATGTTGTTCTTCCGTGGCATTGCTTAAAGAAGCATTTGAAGATTATTTTATTGAAGTCCTATATATTTATAAGTGCAATGTCTTAGTTTGATAATGTTGTGGCTGAAAGCCTCCAAATCCTAACAGCGATGTTTAAACACTAGTGTAAAGTCCTCCCAGGAAAGTAGGAGTAGTTGTTTGTTGTCATATAGAGCAAGCTTTCTATTAATAAAAGTTGAATAAAGACAACATTTTAGATAAATATTCAGTGCATTGTTCATGGTTGTACCATTACAACAATATTGTATTTGGTGTCTGAAAAATATATTTTATGGTTTTCTCAATTAAAATGTGTGCTGTGAGCTTAACCAGAGCACCCATAGTAACCCTATTGTTCACTAATGGTGAGCACATGTTGATCTCTGCTGCACTATAGAGTGCACACACTGTAATTCACCCTGCTTCAGTGACACTTTCTCTGGAGAGACGTTGTGATTGGGTTACCTCTGCTTGTCCGTGGCTGTCATGAATAAGGTTTTATTGCTCTTTTATTGTCGGGACAGGAAAGGTTCCGCATGCCAGCTGCTGTTCCTGGTTGGCAATATAACCCCCCCCCGAGAGTGCCTCACCACAGAAAGCAAACACAAGACCAGAATAACATAATAACCAACCTCTGGCCTCACTACGGCTTTCTCTTTACCAAAACCTGCTGCAGAATATAAAATACTGTGGATCACAAGGTAATATCATTTGGGACCTGGACCACAATTATGATGTGTCTTGTAGGTTATATATATATATATATATATATATATATATATATATATATATATATATATATATAAGAAAGTTTTAAAGGGCATATACAGTACCAGTCAAGGTCTGAACACACCTCATTCAATGTGTCATTCATAATTCAATGTGTTTTATTTCTTTATGATTTTTATTATATTTTAAATTTAATATTAAGGATATTACAGCTAGACAGGAACACATGTGGGAATCAGAATTTGTTTTATACTTTAGATTATTCTAAGTAGGTTGAGTCACCTGGAAGGCAGAGTCTGTCAATGAACATTAAGAGCAGATTGTAGGAAATATTCGTCTTCACTATGACAAATAAGCTTTAAATAATATAAAGTAAATACACAATTCAAAACAGCAAAATGAAATGTTAGTATCGTATATGTTTTTTTGGCTCCAAGCTCAACTTATTGTAAAGATAATAAGAGCAATGTAAGATGGTGAAGCTATCATCACTTTTAAAATACTATGTATGTCATTTTTGTAAATCCTAATAACAAGGTCAGTCCCCAGGTTGTAATAAATACAGCATCATGTTAATTTTGCACTTCCCTAAACTTGCCTACAGAGCCACTGGCTGTCAGGATGCAGCACTGGACAAGCAAGCAGACACAGATCTGTTGTGCACACAAGACACTAATCTACCCAAATGACACAGCTTTCCTCTGAGGACATTCAAATGCATCTTAGCCTGTCTAATTCAATTGCATTAAGGCGTGTTTGTGGCATTGCAGCATTCTTCTTCACACAAACAACATGATCTTACATGATCATTATATAGATATACATCCCCATATTTCTGAGAATTAAGCTAAATATTTTAGCATAAAACATGTATTAAAATGATTACAATACAAAGTGATGTATCTGCTAATGAAATCTCTTTGCTACATGTTTAAAGTTACTGGGTTGGATATATTGAGTTAAACAAGGCAGAGGGCTGTCTAAAACCACAGGGACTTCATAAGATCCTGACAGTATCTACAGCTAGCTCTGTATGGTAGGTGGAAACATACATTCATTCCCTATCGGAGAATAAAAAAGGATTTAATTTTCAGATACATTCACCTACTTTAGCCGGTTAATTAAGCTTTTTGTTCCAGATTCTGGGTAGTTATCTGCGCTAGTTTGCTCTACGTTAGCTTGCAAGCTACTTAATGCTACCATTGGAATCGCCATTATTAACTCTGAGGGGGTCATGTCACCTTCACATTTCATAATTATTTGACCACATTTGTGTAGTCTTGTTGAATTTTGTTGTAACTTAAATAAAGTTTAAGAGGAAATTCTAAGAAAGTTTATTCGTATAATAGTTTGTTTGTGCTCAGTCACTTTAATTCATTATTTTTAGTTGGTTCAAGGTGATCGGTTTAGCTGGCTGTCAGTCTAAAGCCTGAGTAGTGGGAGGGGTTAGGAGCTGCATTGGGAGAAGTGGGGACTTGTGCTAGACTTGTGCTCAGAAATGTCCAAAATGTGGCTAACGGACACTTTAAAGCATATCTGATATTGTAAATTGTGTTTATGTGCATATATGCTTGGTCAACGTTGTGAAACTTCAGATTATGTTGTTGGAAGCTAACCAAAATGGCTTGTATTCGGTTGCTAAGCTAGCTAACTCAATAGGGCTAAAGTATGGATGTGTAGCTGCTTGTATGATAAAATGTATTTAAAAGTTAGCTTAGCTAAGCTTAATTGTGGAAAAACATGGACACTGGAGATAGTGTGCTGCACAGAGCTAGATCTA
This sequence comes from Astyanax mexicanus, assembly GCF_023375975.1. NCBI lineage: Eukaryota > Metazoa > Chordata > Actinopteri > Characiformes > Acestrorhamphidae > Astyanax > Astyanax mexicanus. The sequence continues at coordinate 38,884,116 of NC_064417.1, read as the reverse complement.
GCCCTCTTATTGTGTTTATTGTGTTTATTGTATTTCAGTGTATGATTAGCACAATGATAGGTGAAAACATTTCAAAAGGTGCTTTATGAAATGCATAAATGAAACTAATTTCATATTTTCATATTTTCTGTGATTTTACATTTTGCTAATGCTAAGCAAACCCTCGTCTCTTACACTGTTAACAGTCTAGATATACTGCCATAGCATGAGTTCTGTCTCTGGAATATTACCTTGTTATACGGATGACCTTGACTTCGACCTTAGCTAAATCCTCCATCACATGGATTTGCAGTGCTAAGTCTGGGCTGATGGTCTTCCACGCCCATTAACTGACATCTCTCCTATGACTGCACTGCGTCTGGAGCTTCATGACCTCATTGTTCCCTTTCTCCAGACGTAATGTCATTCCACACCATCTCATTTTTCACTTTTAGATAGCACAGCAGAATACTGTTCATTTTTATTTGGCCAATAAAAATGATATAGCATAGTGGATTTTATGTAAAAGGTGTCTAAGGTGTATGAACATTGATCCAGAAAATGGTTGCTGACGTATACACCTTCAGTTTTGCCCATATCCAATATCATAATGATACCAACCCTGCTATTTAAGCAATTATGAAGTGCGTTTACATACCTATTATACATTTGTAATGTGCCACACATATAATGCATATATTCATATATATATATATATATATATATATATATATATATATATATATATATATATATATATATGTATTAACGTGCACCTGTATTTTACCATAATATACAGTATGTATGATGTATTTTTTAAAGAAATTATATTTAGCTTTTTTAAAGGCTGTTTGTTTTAACCTTGTGGAACACTGTGTACAGCGCAGGCTGAACAGCTGTCAGTATTGTTTGCATGGATCTGATGAATGGGGCAGGTAATGACAGGTGAGCAGGGCTTCTTCACAACCCCTCTAAGTACAGGCTGAACTACAGAACATGTGTAATGCTAAGCTGTTGATTGATGGTGCCACTGGCTGAAAGGCCCTGACTGTAGTTATGGCTGTGCTATATTTCAACACTTTCCACAAAGGCCTGTCGATGTAACTGCGACAGATAACTCTTACACTGTGAAAAGCTGTTAGTGGCCACAGTACTGTATTTATACACTCATCAAACACTTTATTTGGAACACCTAAACACCTTTTTATTAACATAATTTATTATAACATAATTTTAATTGACCATTTATGTGGATTCACTTTTGTCAGCGAAGAACTAAAAGCTGAGGCTGCCATGGCCATAGGCTAATCAGAACTGTACAGAATTTGGAAAAAATATAGGCTGGTGTGATGAATATCAATTTCTGCTGAGGAAAACAAATGATGCTAACAGCAATCACTCATTGCTTAATTGCCAGAGTCTATTTCTGTATTGGCCTTAAATGATCTATTTTCTAAAGAATACTACCAGCATAACCACCAAGCAAAAATCTCAAACTGATTTCAGTTTTTCTGATTTCAGTTTTAATGGCCTTCAGTGGTAGAACAGGAGATCAACAACATAATTTTACTTGAATAAATGCAAAATTATGTGATGCAATATTTTCACCATGGGCCTGGTCGAATACATACTATGATTAACTAAAGCTTTTAAACAGTGTTTATGTGTGTTGTCTTTTGGATCCTTTTGGGATTCCCAAATGTGCCCCATCACACTCTCATAATGTTGCATATTGTCTGTTCTCCATAAATCCAGTAAAAAAAAAAAAAAACAATTTTTTCAGTCAAAACTAAAGCCATCTTTCTGTCTTCATCTAAATTATTGACTGCCCACTCTTCGGCCTGATTTGAATGGATGTTTGACCCTCAGATTCTCCTGTCACCTCTCCGGCCTATAATGTAAGCCTCATGAAATCAGGCTTTCCCATTACCCACCACAGATCAGCTGCCCACCAGGTTTTTTTTTTTTTTAAATATTAGTTTAGGTATAATGATTGGCTGCAATAAGTGGTTCACATTGTGGTGTGTTTAATCCAACCACTAGATAGCAGTATTTTGATTTGTCTCCAGATCCTATTGTTATGACTGCATAAAAAAAAAACTACTTAAAAACTTTTACCCAGATTTTATAAATATTGTAGTGTGTTTTTATACTCACTATATACTATACACTTTTATACTACACAGATTTCGGTATACTGATATTTTGAATTGAAACCCCTGAATCATGGTGCATATATGTATCTAACAGCAACAGCTGGTCCTGAGCAGTAATTTCCAGCAAAATTATGTGGAAATGATATGAAATATGAATACTGTTTGCTTTGTTTGTTTTTGCATACATTAAAAGAAACAGTCTTTACATATGGTGACCCCACACAGTCCACAGTCTGTATCTATAGCAGCTTTTTCACTCCACTGAGTGAAGTGCAAGAGTGCTGCTGATGAGAGGAGGTGGGGGGGGGGGATGTAGTGAGGAAACAGCCCGGAGGGAGGGAGGGAAGAAAGGAGGGAGGGATGGATGGAGAGGGAGAGGGAGGGAGTGGGAGGAGGGGAGGAGTGGATGGGAGGAGAGGAGGGGATGCTGGAGACCGTGCGGGAGGAGCAGTCTCTCGAGCCGCACACGAGTGAGGAGCCTGGAGCCGCGCGCGCAGGTTTGTGCATCATCTATCTTTCTTGCATGTTCTTTTCTTTTCCTCCACAGCTGGAATTGCCACTATCATCAGACAGCGCGCGAACAGCAAGCAGGTCTCGAGCTCGAGACTCACGGCAGCCACCCGTCAGCGCGTGCTCGCTCGCTGCCTGAACGCTTCTGCTGCTGCTGCTGGTGGTGCTGGTGGTGGTGATGGTGCTGCAGTGGTGCCTGCAACTCGCGCGCGGATGGTGGATGCGGGATGAGGGAGGGCTGAGCATGCTGGGTAAGGCGTGATCTGGCAGCTTCAGCTCCATGTTGCAAAAGATGTGGAAGAAAAGAAAAGAACAAAACAAGTGCAAGTGCAGCGCGAGCTCTACGGGGCTTAATTCTGTCCCTCGTGCTCGGAAGTGTTGTCCTCGCGGGGAGAAAAGAGGACGGAACGTGCAGGTACAGCCCGTGCTGGAGGGTCTGTGCACGAGGGGGTGTTGATTGTATTGTACACAGCCTCAGAGGCTGCTGTTGATGTGCTGAAGCTATAGAAAGCTTATAGCTGGCTGCAGCAGAGGCTGTATGTATGTGTGTGTGTGTGTGTGTGTGGTGGGCTACACTGGGGGTCCACAGGCAGGCAGGCTAATGTTCTCGTTTCCTCAGGGCTCAGAGCTGGCTGGGCTGGTGTCAAGCCTTTATGTATTATGTCTTTAATAATTGATTGGGCGCTCTATTGATCTTTCTTGATGCTTCACTGCTTCACATTCATCTCTTTCTCTCTTTATTTATGTGTGTATAGTGTGTATATTGTGTGTAGTAACATATATGAATTAATAATTGTCACTGTCACCTGTGTTTTTATACAAGTTATTGACATTGTGTCAGGCCCTCTACTGTTGTTTATTGTGCTATTTTAATTTGTTAGAAAAAATACAGGTTTTATTAATAGAATGAAAACCAGACATAATTAAACTGGTCATGCTCAACCAGCATGGTCGCTAAATTAGCTTAGTCTAAACTTACTTGGTCAAACACACTAAAACACACTAAGCATACTGATGCAATGGTGAAAAAAGTGATAAAAAGGTGGCAAAATTAATGAAGAAACACAGAAATGGAAAAACATTAATTTTCCAGTTTTTACGCCTGTGCATAAATTAAACAGCATAATAAACTGCAAAGAGATTACAAAACTAAAATTTAAATTTATTTATTGAAGTCTAAATAATATCCTCACTGATCAGTAGTAATTATTAGGTCTTGTGGAATTTTTGTCTGAATAATTTTAGTTGGTAAATTTCAGTCCATGCAAAAATAATGTAATCATTTGTTTGTTGCTCTGTCTCTGTTATTTGTTCCACCGGCTCTATATTTGTAGCATAAGCAGATTTATATTGTGCTTGATAGTTTAGCTGATATAGCAGTATAAAAAATTTACCAAGCCAAGCTAGACAACCATGACCAGCCCAACACTGCTGATTTATTAATATGATCAGCTTGACAACCACCAACTCAATCATGCCGGTCATGCTGATTGACCAACTGGGTGATTCTCACGAAAAACAGATTTAAAAGGGTTCACACTTGAAAAATTTCAAAAGGCATTTAAATATAAAATTTCTTTTTGTTATGCAAGACTAGGGTCTGAACTTTTTAGAAATACTTTTTTTTTTTAATTTTATAATTTTTTTCTGTATATTTTGCACCATTTTAGTCAGTCAGAGCACACACATTCTCAGTACCGCAACATGATAACACAGAACAGATATGGTTTAAAAGTTACACATTTGTTACTTTTTAAATAGATATTATTAACAGTTGTGCTCATATGTGTATATAACCCAGAAAATATTATATTTATAAGTTTCCCATTTTTTTTTATTTTATGATTTGTCTCATTACCGCAACAGATTTCATGATTCATGTCCTGTCTTTTCAGGATATTTAACTGAAAAATTACATGTATAATTTCTTATTTAGTACAGATGACCTATGAAGAAATACAATTTATCCAAATACCATTATAAACTAGAATTTGTTTTATAACAGTAAAATAATTAGTAAATAAATATGTGTTGCGGTAAAGAGAATGGTGTTTCGGTAAAGAGAGTCAATGTTTCGGTAAAGAGAGTCATTACAAGGATTCCTACTTAATTAACAATAACACTTTACACAACAAACACAGAGTGTGAATGCTGTGAATAAATAACAAACTCTAATGATGTACTTCTTGAGTTTTGTATGGAGTAGTAATATTGAACAAAATGTGGTATTTGCTGTTGAAAATTATTCTCAGTAAGACTCAAGCTGTGAAAATATCCTATTTTGAACTGTGTATTTTAATAAAACAAATTTCAACATACCTCATTAGACATAAATTCCTTAAAACTTTAAACATCACTGTATAACTAAATTGAAATGGAATGTTTAAATACAAAATAAGTAATTCAACATCTCATAAAACAACTTTTTTATTAAGTATTAATTTCATGACAGATATAAACATCAATGTACAACTAAATTGAAATTAAATATTTAAGTATGAAACAAGCAATTCAACATCTCATTAAACATCTTTGTATTAAGCATTAATCTCATGAAAAATGTAAACATCAATGTGCAACTAAATTAAAATTAAAGATAAAATTAAAGAAAGTTGTTTAATGAAATGTATATATGTGTGTATATATATAAATTTCATATATATAATATATACATTTCATGAAACAACTTTTATTGTTATAAACTGTTAATAAAGGTTGTTTCATAAAATGTGTGTATATATATATATATATATATATACATATAAACAGTTTATAACAATAAAAGTTTATAAAAATAAATTTCATGAAACAACCTTTATTAACAGTTTATAACAATAAAAGTTGTTTCATGAAATGTATATATTATATATATGAAAATTATATATATATATATATATATATATATATATATATATATATATATATATATATTATTATTATTATTTTTATATATTATTTTTATATCTTATGCGGAAGTTATATGGGTGTCACTGCCCTGCTACATAAATCTGTTTTTTATCTGAAATTGCATCATGTATTGTTTTATATATTGTTTATTATAAGTAAATAAAGGCTTTTTTATGAAAAAAAAAAAAATATATATATATATATATATATATATAAGTTCATGTCACTTAAAACATTAATTTCTCTTTACCGCAACAGTGAATCTCTCTACCGCAACAGGCCTTAAATTGTTGCGGTGTATGAGAAGGCTGTTGCGGAGTATGAGGGACCTTAACCTTCTTTGATCTCTGTGGGGCCACCATGATGCCTGGCTAAACTTTTGCTAGCTTTTTGTATTTAGACTTTAAAAACCTTAAAAATTCCCAAAACACAATAACATTTTCATTTTTTTAAACATTAAAAACTAGCTGTTTCGGTAATGAGAAACAAAAAGTTGTGTATGCTCGCTGACAACCAAGTTTTTAACATTTATCTGGAGAGGTATAAAATTAGGTGCTTACCTGGTAGCCATCTTGGGTGTCATACTAAAAGGTGTCCCCCCTCTCAAAATGGCTGTTTTTTTTCTGTTCCTTGTGGTCTTAAATGGTGCTTGAAAATTGTTGCGGAGGCTGAGAACATTGGTTCTGACCAAAGTTATTTTTCTAAATATTTTCTTTTCTTTTACCAATGAATTCCAAGTAATACATTTTTATTGACTGTAACAATTTACTTTATGAGATACATTTAAGTTTTTTATTATTTATTTATTTTAAATATTAAAATTGTGTAATTGAAGAGCCGAGATTCAGCAATGGACGCGTTGCGGTACTGAGAATTTCACACTAAATTATAAAAAATACATAATTTAAAATATCACAATGTCTACTTTTAATCACTTCCAATATAGCCTTTGATGAGATGTTTATAAACCAGTGTTTCCCAAATTGATAGCATTTACCTGTTCATCACACTCCTTAATGCCACCTCATTAGTCTGATTTCGTGAGAATCACCCAACTAATCCACCACATGCATCTGAAAACGTACACGTCGCTAGTCAAGAGCTAAATTGGTCAACCAGCTTAACCCTCTGGCTTACTAGTTTGTGCTTGGGTGACCAGCTGTTCAGTTGTTCTGTCACCTTGACCAAAACAGACCAGCTTTGACCTCAGGGTATAGTGTGTAATAGCACCTATGAATTATTAATTCGTCCCATATGTGGTTTTGCACATGTTGATGACATTGTGACAGGCACTGTAGTGTTGTGTAATTTTTTTTTTTGCCACCTCTCATTCTGTAAATGGTTGGGCGATATGGATAAAATATAATCATATTTAAATACATTTAGAGTCACAAGCACAGTACCTGTATCATATGGGTGATTACCACAGACAACAACTTACACATTTACAATATCATGTTGCATAAAAACGCGATTTTTGTTTGTATGTGATATATATTGCAATATTCAAAATGCAGACAAAGTCCATGATCCAACATGATACTAATAATGCGCTCTGTGTGTCCAAGATTGGAGTAAAATAAATTATATTAGGTGTATATAATCTGAAAGTCTGAAAAAACAAAGTAATGAGAACTGTTAACTAGCTAAATTTACACAATTTAATTTTGCGCAACCTCTTTTTGACTCTTCGACATAACCACATTGTGATATTGATGCTAAAAACAATACATTGTGCAGCATTACCATATACGTCTATTTTAAATGTAATTTCAGTCAGTTCGTTTTTGAATCAGTTGAATCAAAATTATGCTTTATGATGATAAACTCCTTGTTACAGTCACAACAGATAGAGAGTAGATTAAAAACAAAGGCAGTGTGTACTTTTTAATACCCACCTGCTGAATACACATGGTTAAATCTACAGTAGCAGAAACCTCACATCGTTTTAGTGCAGGAGACGGTAAAGCAGACTTCCTGTTCAGCAGCAGCAGTGCTAGTTTTCAGTGGGCTGCTGCACACTGGATGTTCCAAATGCACATTACTGTTCTACACCACTGACTCCTGAGGCCAAGCAAGAATCATACGTAGCCCCTGACCATCCTTCATTTGCTTTCTCAGAAAGGGCGAGCATGCTGTCATGGCTGTAACTGTGTCAGGAAAAAAAAAACATGCTGAAGCTGTGATTAATGTGGGCTACACTGCAGCGTACACTTAAGTGTACTGTTCCCTCCATGAAGGTTAGCGAGGAGGACATACAGTACATTCACATACATCAAAGCCTGAATGGCCGTACAGTGATTAGCACTCAGATCGTAAAAAGCTTATCCAGCAGATTAGCTCAGATTAAAAAAAGAAAATGTTACAAATAAATAATGCAGTGTGTCAGCCTGCATCTCATAAATAGGTAAATGTTGTGAAGAGGGCTTTGATCAGCCATTTAAAAGCACCAGCCCAAAACAATCCTGTGTTGTATAAAAATAGCTAAAGAATGCCCTTATTGAGTATTTTCTTTTTATTGAGTTGTTTTTTGATGTATACATTGACATGTCAAAAGTCATGGGAGATAATGTAGTGTCACAGTTAAAGAACACTTCATTGACCTGTGGGATATACGTGTAAAGCCTCTTGAATTAAATATAGATGTGCCTCCAATGGCTTATTGATTCAGTTTAAAAATTAAAATTCGAAACTCTCATTTATCTTGCTGCCACTATCAGTCCTTAAACTCGATAATTCAGGTCTCATTGCCATGATTAAGCTTGCAAGTGTCCAGCCTCTCTTACAAAATAACACCTTACAACTTATAGCTTCAGATGTGGGCATTCATAAGCCCAGAGGAAACATGATCTTGTGACGTTTGTTATCTTACCTTCAATTGAAAAACACTTTATACTTTTATAAAAAGGCTAGTGGTAAAAAAAAAACATTTTTGATTAAATTCAGTTTTAGCAATGAAAAAACACTGTAATTATTCCCTGATTTTATCAGTTTTACTCCTCTTAGAGTAATGTGCTGCAATTTCAAGCTGAATAGACTGTAACTGAGTTAATTTTTAGCCTTGCCTCCACTCAGTTCCCTGTATTTGGATTTCTCAGATCTTACTTGAAAAAATGAGCCAGTTCTTTGACTTCTAACCTTGCGCTAACACTGGCAGGTGACATATCGCTTGTGTGGCCCCACGTTTATCTTTGTGGATGTTCACGCTGTCGCGAGTGGGCTAGTATTAGTGTGGCAGTTAGCATGCTAACTAGCTACCTACTGAGCTATCCACTTTCTTTGAAGCTTTATTTTTTTTTTTACAATTTGTCTTGTATTTGTGCAAAAAGGCATCATATAAAACGGAAAGAGCAGAAACAGCAGTTATGAACCTTTCTGTTGTGTTCAGAACCGTTTACACTGCTGGGGAAATGAATGAAGTACTGTAAAATCAAAAGTTTATAGAGCAGAAGCTACAGACCTCAGACCCCCTGTCTGTGATTGGCCCACAGAATGTATTTGTCCGAACAGTGTAGAATGTTGCTTCATTGTGTCATAATTCATTTGCATAAAGTTCAAGCAATGTTTTTTTGCTTTGTCCATTGTTGCTTGCCGCCATGTCGCGGCCACACATCACTTTTTTCATAGGAAATAAATGGTCACCTGTCGCTCTGTGACCTGCCAGCATGAAAACAGGTTCATGTGTGTTTAGCTCTAGTTTTATAATTGTTGTTATTTTTAAGATAGTGGTTGGTGTAGAAAAGCGATGATGAAACGCTAGCATTACTGGAACTTTTAGTGTAGAGTTCAACACTGCTTGCAACAGTGGCTTTTCCCAGTTTGAGTGCCTATTCTGCAGACACTGGCGCCTTAAACGCAAAGTCTATTACCAACATCACAATATTATCCTTAAACCACCACTGCTTATCATTGGTTAACTCTTTAACCAGAGTCTTAGCTACTGGGCTGTAAATGTACTGGGCATTTACTGAATCAAGCTTGTCATAAAAAGGTTTGTGTTTTGTAAATTGGCCCGTTTCCCAGCTCTGTTTATATACCGGTTGTATCAGATTGTTTTTGAGGTTCACAGTATGTCAGTTTTGTGTGCAGTACTTTCATTATTCAACAGTGGCAAGGAAAATACAGTGTACCATTCTAGGGTACCTTTAAAAATAGGCAGAGAGGGAAGAAAGAACACATGCCAACAGAGCAGTGATATTTTACACAGCCTTTTTTTAAGTGCACAAGAATTGAACAACAAGACAGATCAGTGGAGAAGACAGAAAGTGTCTGAGAAGCTCTGGAAGGCTTTATATACACTAAGACCTGTGCATTTAGTGAGATACTAGAGGTGTGCCAAAAAATCGATTCACATAAGAATCTTGATTCTCATTTACTACGATTCAGAATCGATTTAAAATGTCCCAAAATCGATTCTAAGGTCCAATCCCATTTCTTCCCTTGGCCCTACCCCTCACTGTAAGTTCACACTGCAGCGGCACGAAGCGTTTTTCGCTCCGCCTCCCACTGCCCAAAGCGACAAGTGGCCGCTGCAGTTTGAACTTACCGTCAGACCCACACAGAGCGTAGGTGTATGAGAATCACCGGTAAGATGGCAGAACAAGCACTATATTACCTTAGATTAACGTGTAGTTTTAATGTTTTATGGCAGAATGCTTCATAACAAGCATAAAAAAGATCGCTAGTAGTTAGTTTCCGTTTCTGTTAGCTAGCTAACTAGCTAACTTTCCAGTTCCACCTTAAATAATGCAACAGGTGGCAGCGGGCTGCAGCATTTAAGGCGGAACGGAAAAATAACAATAAGCTAATCAGAGCTAATTTCAGCTCCTCATCACAGAGGAATTAAGGAATGGACAATATGAATTAATTTCTCCACCTCCTGCCCCCTTTCTGAAGAAATACAACGGCCTAAAATTAACTAGTTAATCAGCAGCTGCTCCTGAACTTTAGCGCTCCACTGCTATCATCACATCAGCCCAGCAGCGTCACCTACACACCACCGCTAGTAGCCTGGTAATAAAGCAGTGTTATTTATTATTTATTTATTGTTCATTAACGTCATTGTGATATCCCAGTGATTCCTCTGTCACTGAAGACCCACATTCCTGCACATTTTATTGTTTTTGTAACACATTACCTTCTCCAGGACCAGTGTATATTATGGAGGCTTTTTTTCAATAAGATTCATAAGCCAGAAGCAGAAATTTTTATAAATCAAATCGTTTTGAATCAAAAATCGATTTTGAATCGAATCGTGGCCCCCAAAATCGGAATCGAATCGAATCGTGAGATAGTAAAAGATTCCCACCCCTATGAGATACTATATCTTAAAGTATGTGAACTTTTTGGAATTTCATGATTTTCTGCATAGATTTGTCATAAAATTTAAAATGATCTTCATTCAAGGTAAATGTGTAAATGAACAAGTTAAAAAGAAAATGAACCTTTGGAATCAATATCTGGTTACATGATTGTAAGCTGGCCAGGCCCTAATGCCGCAATATATGCCCAAATCATGATGTTCACTCCACCATACTTTACGGCTGGGATGATGTGTTCATGATGATGTGCAGCTCCTTTTTATGCCAGATATAGTGCAGTAATAGTTCAATCTTAGCCTCATTTGTCCACAAAATTGTATCAGTACTATTGTGGGGGTGTCAGTGTGCTCTTTCTCAAACTTCAGGCTTCAGGCATGCAGCAGTGTTCTTTCAGTAAGCAGCAGCTTCCTTCATGGTGTCTGCTTGTACAAGATTTTATGGATTGTAGACTCATAAACACAGATGTTAGCTTGTACCAGTTAGGCCTTTAAATCTTTGTCTGTCACTCTGGGTTGTGTCTCCATTTTGCTCTTAGGATCATTTTGACAAAAACTTAGTCGTATTTTTTATTAGTAAAATTAGCTCTAGTACACACACCTCCAAACTAGCAGGACTTCATCATGTATGGTAACAGTTGACTCTACTTAAAATTTATAGGCCATTAAAACACAGGTTTTTGCACTAGCACTTTGAGGTTTTTATAGTTCTTCTTAATGAAGACATGAATGATCATAATTTGTTTTGTACATGTATTTTAGGCACATTATATTTGTCAGTACCCTTGACTTGGGTGAATATCAGATCACATGTTATGATTTTATGACATTTATGTAGAAAACCATGAAATCCCAAAGGGTTCACATACTTTTTCTTGCCACTGTAGATCATAGGTTTAGGTTTATGTAAGTCACTAAGACATGGTTATACATGCAGCAAAATACACGCAGCTATTGTGGACAATGTGTTGTACAGAGCAGGTGAGGGAGCTGCAGGTTGTGAAACCTTCTCTCTGCTGTGTTTACGTCTGAAAATGCCTCAGCACAGACCTACCAGCTGGGATAGAAATGCTACTTGCTAAATTATTCACATTTGTACGAAAAAAAACAAGCCCTGTCAAGATGTGGTGTGATTTTTTTTGTTTTAGATTTACATTTTTTGGTAGACTATGTTGACCTTAATTCCTCACGAAATGCCTCAAACATGTCAGTCTGGCAAAAAAAAACGGTCAGAAAGCTAAGGAGCTTAAAGGAACTCAACAGGTGTGGCAGTGACAGGTCGGCAGGAGCACTTTTATAAAAGTCTTTTGTGTCGTGTTCAATTCTCCTCCTCGCTGCTGGCCCGCTGCAGATTAGAGTTGGCGACGGAGAGTTTGATGTCTTTTTGAAGGCTTCCACTGTAGTTCATTAGCTTGGCTACTTGAGATAATCCTGTAGCTGTGAAATTGGCAGCAAACACCCTTTTTTGATTGGAGTTCAATACAAGAGAGAAATAAACTGGCAGTGCTGCAGCTGTCAACAAGTAGTACAGTAGTATGTTTATTGCCTTTGATTGCTCCTCTGTATTATTTGTGTGGACAGGGAGTGGACTTGATTCTCCAAAGATTTTTTTTTAAGCAGACGCCAGTGACACCATCTCTGGCTGTGGTGAGATGTTAGGGAAGTTGGCTGTAATTGAAAAGACCTTTAATCTAGCAAAATGCTGTGGAGATAATGCTCTTTTGGACTGGCTGCTCGCGGCAAGCATTTCAAATGAGAGCTTATCTCCCTTCCCCAGATTCTCCCTCCTTCTAAGTGGTTAGCTCCTGGGCAGACGCAAATGGACACTGAGCACTCTTCAAACACACAAAAGATGCTCAAGCTAGCTAAAAGTTTAAAAAATAGAGGTAATCAGATATGAGTTGTGGAGTTTTGGAGGTCAAATATATTGTTTACATGAGCTATTCAATAATTATTTAATCTCCACTACTACTTTTTTATATAATTTTATTTAGATTATTTTATCCCACTTTTTCCCCAGCTTACAAGACCAATTACCCAACCCACTCATTAAGACTCCCCCTATCACTAGTGATGCCCCAACACCAGGAGGGTGAAGATTATCACATGCCTCCTCCGATACATGTGAACATGTGACTCTGCCTCTTTTCCAACTGCTGATGATGCAGCATTGGCGAGTAGCATCGGAAAGTTTGGAGGAAAGTGCAGCGACTCGGTTCTGATACATCAGCTTACAGACGTCTTGTGCTGATTGACATCACCCTAGGAGTGATAAGGAAAGAGAGAGCGCCATCTATGCGCCCAGAGAGAGCAGGGCCCATTTTTTAAAAAGATTTATAGTGTGTTTTAATTTCATAATCCAGTCTGACTGACCTGCCTTTAGCTCATTGAGTTCCTTGTAAACGCCACAGTCAAGTCTATGTGTGCGTGTGTAATGGTACACTCTCTGCACTGATATCTGTTGTTGTTTGTCGACTGCTGATGTGAATAACTCTTTCACAGTGAAGTGAATGTGTTATGGTTTGCGTTTCTAAAGTGTGTGTGTGTATTAGCATTAGCAACAGCCTTCACTGGGTTTCAAAAAGTAAAATATGTGCAGTTCTCCCACTGGTAAAACAGAGCGATAGTTTTAAACAATGTCAGATATTTTGTTTCATGCTCCACTGTAAAATACATCCACACTATAGACTCTAACTAAACTTTTTTATTTACTTTTTGAGAGCTCTCCTGCTGGATGTACACAAATGTACATTAATATGGGCTTGTGGACCCCAGATGAAGCTCCGAACACTGTGGGTAACAGAAAGTCTCAGAACTGGATTGAGGTTAAAATAATTAAAATAGCAGATTGCAAATGCATTAAAATTTGCCTGGATCAGGTCTGATACCAAGTCACTGGATTTGATCAGGACATCCCTAGTTACAGTGTTAATTTACTCTGACAAACAAGAAGCTTACGCCAAATAATTAGCACAATGCTATACACCTCAACCTAGCAATGAATCAAAATCCATTAATCCATTATACAATTTCTATTAAACACTGTTTTATCCTTTAAGCAAAATGGGTAACATTTAAAAATGATCTATAATGCACTTCATTTAAAGTCTTACTCTTAACAGACAGATGGGCAAACATCTTTTACCTGCTTTAAAAACTGCATGTGGAGCGTGCAAAACTGACAGACGTGTTTGCATGACAGATGTAGCAAACCTGTTTATTCATGTGGGTTTATTTTGTAGGATCTCTATTAACTGCCTGCTACTATTCCCGAGGTTCGTGCTTAAAAGATGACAAAACAACAGACGTTAATTAGGCTTCTTCTACGAGCCTGATAGGCAAAGCAGGGCTTACACACAGACTGGAGAAAAAGAAAGAAAAACATTAAGAAAAAAGAAAGAAAAACATTAAGAAAAAAGAAAGAAAAACATTAAGAAAAAAGAAAGAAAAACATTAAGAAAAAGGAAAGAAAAACATTAAGAAAAAAAGAAAGAAAAACATTAAGAAAAAGGAAAGAAAAACATTAAGAAAAAGGAAAGAAAAACATTATGAAAAAGGAAAGAAAAACATTAAGAAAAAAAGAAAGAAAAACATTAAGAAAAAGGAAAGAAAAACATTAAGAAAAAGGAAAGAAAAACATTAAGAAAAAAGAAAGAAAAACATTAAGAAAAAGGAAAGAAAAACATTAAGAAAAAGGAAAGAAAAACATTAAGAAAAAAGAAAGAAAAACATTAAGAAAAAAGAAAGAAAAATGAGCGATACTCAGTGATAAGTGATACTTAATGGTAAAAAAAATTAAACAGAGATGTAACAGCTCAACCAGTCATCCAAACTATGAAGAAAAACATATGGAATTATTGACTAAACAAAAAGTGTTAAACAAACCAGAATATATTTAATTTAGATTATTCAAAGTAGCACATATTTGCTTAGATGACAGCTTTGCACATCTTTTGGCATTAGGTCAGTCAGCTTTATGAGGTAAAGTCACCTGGAATGGCTTTCGGGTAACAGCTGTGCTGAACTTATCAAGAGTTAATCACTTGAATACAGTTGTGCTGTGAAGAGGTATAGTTGGTATACAGTGAATAACCTATTTGAGTATACTCTAATCCATGTAATGGCAAGAACTACTCAACTTAAGAACTAAAGAAAGAAAAAATACTTTAAGTTTCTTTAATGTTAAAGTTTGAAAGTATTTTCAAATGCAGTTGAAAAAAACATCAAAAATGTTAGGATGAAACTGGCTCTCATCAGGAATGCCCTAGGAAAGGAAGAGCAAGAGTTCCCTCTGTTGCACAGGATAGGTTCATCAGAGTTATCAGCCTCAGAAACCGCAAGTTAACAGCTGCTCAGATGAAAACACCTAAATGCTTCACAGGGTATTTTGGTTTGTATGTCTGTATGTCCCTGTGTAAGACAGGAAATAAACAAATCATGGAACAAAAATGTAATTGGAGGATTTTGATCCAGTATTTTACATTGTGAAATGAATTGTAAATAAGTAATGATAATCTTAAAACACATATTAACATATTTGATTATTGAAATTATAAATAGCTTGTTTGTTCTTTGTGGATCTTTATTCTCAGTTTCTTTTTGCACAAATCTAATAACACTGATTAAACTGAAGTCAGTGAACGCTGCACCAGCATTGTGTATATACTGCAGTGTGACAGAGGCTAATTGGCCCCCATTGGAGAAGGGGTTTCCCGTGACCTCTCACGCTACTGATATACTTTGACACTCACTTAGCAGGAGGTCAGTAGCAATGAATGCAGACCCCCTCCCGGATAGCAAGTGTCCCCAACTGCTTTTACTCTGCAGTGGGTGGAACATTCATATGCTGACTCGAGTGGGTCAATACTGAGTCATTATATACTACAGTAAAATGTCAAGAAGGTGTTGCACAGACAGATAATACAGCTGCACTGCTCGCTGTGTGGACAGGCTCAGGGTGCAGTGAAGGAGTGATGGGTAATGAAGAAGTGATGTGCGAAGTTCTTGCAGCCCTCCTGCACTCCTCCAGGCTTCATCATCCTCTCCTGGCAGCTGATGTTTTACACAAGAAGCCGTTGCCCTGGTAACAACACTTCACACCTGATTCTGTAATGCCACTTCATTTGCCCCAGCCAATTTATGAGACCCGCTCAGGAGGGACCTGAGACAATGCATAAATATACGCTTAGTGTGAAGATATCTAAGAGGCCCTCTCCTCTCTATTAGCCGTTGCATCATTCTAATATAGATTATAGTCACTCTCTGAATGCTCCAAACCATGGGGGAACTGCTACCTACTTCACTATCTCCCCACGTGTGAGTTTAAAATTTAAAGGGAATTTGGTTTGGAATAATAGTGTGTGTGTGTGTGTGAAAAGCCAGAGAAAGGTCATCCACACACACAGCAGCTTCAGGAACACCGTCACTCATCATAAAACACGTGAATTATTGTTCAGCCAAGCATGTCATGAAGCAGACAAAGGAGAGGCCAAAGTTAATTAGTGACACAGCAGGCATGAACGAAGAGTCAAATAAAGTCGAACCTCACACAGCTCTGTAATGTTTTTGATAAGAGAAAAGACCACCCGAGAGACTCGCAAGCTACGCACTTGAAAATTTCCCAAAAGCAGAAGCCCATGCTAGGTTTACTTGTGGCTTTAGGGCTACACAAAGTCACTGGCATTTTTTATGGTAGCACAAATCATGCACTTGACATGATTTAAAGGTGTTACTACATTTACCGTGCATTAATTGAGTGTTTTAAGTTGTTCTTTGATACATAAACAGTAAGGTATGCAACATTGTTTGGGGTGAAAATTGCCAAACATTTCAAATCATCCTGCCTAAGAAAGAAGTGTGTTAACATCCACTTCATAATCCAGTTCTAAACAGATTTCTGCAGTTGTCTGATTGTCCAAATAGTCATGTAAACAGCATAATTTAATTTCTATGGTTGGAATAAAATCCAATAATCCAATTAAGAAATCAGATAAAGTATTTCCCAGTCCATGCATTCTCTTAAACTTTATTAACCGGTATTCTCAGAATTCTCAGTCTTGTGCATGCATGCAAGTGATGCTGAAACAACATGACAGCAGATGTACAGCAAGGTTTGGGGAATTATTGTTATGTACCCATATTGTAAAGAAACACAGTGGAGAAAACTGCAAAACATAGAAATAGATTATTATTAAATATATACTAATTTAGGTGAAAAAGGCTGAAATATGACAGCTGAGCAGGCCTGTCTTTTCTTATCAAAACACCCAGCCTGAAGTGTGTGAGAAATGTGTGAATCAAACTCTTTTGCATTTGTACTTAAAAGAGTACAAAGCTTGTCGCTGGGGCTGTACCTTATATTGAGGTACAATAAAGTACCTTTCAGTTTAAGTCCTTTTTTGTACCAATGTTTTTTGTGCCAATAAAGATTATAAAGATTACAAACATTATCAACTAAATATGTGTCAAGAACTTGATGATCCAAAATTGTCTGGCTTTCAAATGGAAAATGTGCAATTAAAATATATATTGTTTATTAGTACAGTGATACAAAGAACACAGAATGTACCTTTTGTCTGGTTAAATGGTAGAAATATGTACTTCCTGCTGTTAGGAAAGACTTTGTACTTCAGAGGGAACAAATTTGACCCTGTAAAGACCAATATTGTACTTTTAAGGGTACAATTATGAAGAGTGTACCCTTAAATACAAGAAAGTACTTCTATCGTACCTGTTTTTTAGAGTTTACTATAGATCTGCTGTGTTCATTAAAAACATTATCCCATTTTTACGTGGTGTTGCATTTAGGCAATGCACCCATACTGTGCTGTGATGGATGGAGAGATGATTAAATGAATGGACAAACAAATAAACAAATGACAAGCTGTCAAAGAGACATACATATAAGCTAGAATGCTAGGTTTGGATTATGCTGATTGAAATAGCTTTAGCTGGTTAGCTATCAGGTGCTTTTTATTTTCTGTTCGCTTAATATTTCCACTGCATTTCTTTACTCTGGGCAATTCAGACTCTTGATTCGTTTTTACCCTTGGTGTGATTCATTCGGACAGGTCTGATCATTTATCACAATTAGATGCAACTGCATCAGGGCCAATGATAGGTCCATGTACAACTGTTATCCATATATGAAAAGCAAATTCCAAAAAAAGGAATGTATACATCTACTTAGTCTCACCTATTCACACTATTCACAGTTATACACAGTGTCTTAGTCTGGATTGCTATTTAAATGACAACCAGTCAGAGCAGACATACCACTCTCAGAGTTAGCATATTAAAAACAGTCTGGTTTCTTCTAAGTCTTAAAGAAACTTCAGAAAGAAAATGATTCCTATTTGTGATGCATAAACCCAAATATCATAATCAGTCCTCAGTGCAAACATAAAACCCAGGAGAAATGCAGGATATGGCCCCAGGATGTATGCTTGCATCAAGCTAAGTAAAAACAGGCTCATTTTCCTCCCATGTGCAGTGCATTCTGTCCTGGCTGCATGCCCCATATTTAATCTTATCATCAATGGTGCTTTGCTGTCAGAATCACTTTGTAAACCAGGCAGAGCAACACAGAGTTTAACCTAATTACCCTTCATGCCCTGACTTCCAGTATCCCTCTGTGCGACTCCCACTCCTTTCCTCGTGTGGGAAGGATCTCAGTCTTTTTTATCTTTCGAGCCAGTGAACATTTTCACCCCAATGGAACAGTTCATAGCATTTTTGTTTTCTTTACATGAAAAAAATGGAGTAATGATAAAGACTGTACTGAAGAACAAGACTGGATTCAGTGACATTAACCTACGTATTTCTGTAATGCATCTTATTCATGTGGAAATAATATCAATACCAAAAAAACAGTGCTGAATCACACATATAGATTATATAGTATTATTTTAAACTGCTAAACTAAATTAATATTTTAAAATTCATAGTAGCAGTACAAACTATATATATATATATACTTCCTGTCATGCAAAAACATTTTTTTACATTGTTTTCATTTAGCAGTCAGTTTTTACACTGTGTTAAAAAAAACATGAAAAATAGACCAAAATAAATATTCTGAAATGAAACAAAGTCTTTAAAATGTATTATATTCAAAATATGTCATTTTCTTCTATACTAATCTGGTTAATAGGTGTAGATATTAAGTTTTTTATATTTTATATATACTGAGAGGTACACACTTTTTTTAAACCCAACAAAACATCATTGTTCTTTTGTGTTCCACAATTAGTGACATTTACAGTGTGATTGAAATCGTTTGTAAGTGTAGCTGCTCCCTTTAGAGACAGAATACTCATTTTCAGTTCCAATGCATTTAAGAGAACTCTCATTTAAGACTAAATGCCATCCATTATTGTCATTTTCTCCCACGTAAAATTAGGTCCTTGTAGGCTTCTCTAATGCCTTTTATATTCCCTAATTCATGATAATTGTCAAGAAAAAAGAAGCCAGATGTGACACTGAATGAGCTGTGAGTTTAATTTGACAATTTAATTCCAAATGAAAAAATGCACTGATCCTATTGAGTGCTCAAACTTTACACCGTCAAAGCCCTAGTGTTGAATTTACTCATTGTTAAAGTGCAGCTGGAAGCAAATAAACACAGATAATAGAACAGCGCTCGGTACATTTTAGGCCAATGCTTTTAGGCCAGTATCTACATAACTGCTGCATAATTGCTACATTGATACATAAACATTTGTACATTTATGTAGAAAATCTACATTATATATTATATATAACCAATCATATATAACTACAAATAAATGCTACTTTAATTGGATTAATATTACATTTATTAATTATTATAGAAGCTGGTGCGGTAATTAATAAATGAACATTTTATAGCACAAAATTCCTTTCTTTTACAGCAGGAATACAAATATATATATATACTAATCAAATTTTAAAAGCTGCCCTAGGGTGCAGTAATTCAGTATTTTAAATGTCTCACTGATTTTAGCTGGCAGAAAAGATAGCTAACAAATGTAGCCAACAAACTTGTTTTTAGCCAAGCTCAGAAACTGTTTGGCCATCATTATTCTGAGTTTAATTTTGTCACCTGGTTTGAAGGTCAGTGTGTTAGTTATCTTAAATAACTGGTTAGATTAATTTCTAACTTGCCTTATCATTTTTCACTGCCTTGCTACAAAACACTTTTTAACACTCTAGACCAAACATATTTTACATCACTGATGAACAGTTTATAACATTTGGTTTAAAAATGCCCAACAAAAAAAATATTTTTCGGCTTGTCATGGCTGCTGCACCTGCACAGATCTCCACAGATAGAGAGGCGGGCATCCCCTCCTGCCCACTGACTCTCCACCACTCTCTGCACAAGCAGCAAACTGATTGGTTCTTTTTGTTTAAGGTCGGGACTTTATCCATAAACAGCTGCCATGTTAAGCGTTAGAAGAAATACCATTAATGCAGCCATCAGTGGCCTGTCTCCTCATTAATACTCTCTGTCTCTGCTTGTAAGATAGTGAGGTTAAATAAAGCTGTGCTATCAAATGCTGCACGATAACATATGGGGTTCCAGATGGTGAACGCTAATATATGAGGTAAATTATGATGTTATGCTATTATGATAATAAAGATCGCATCTTCTTGTAGACATCAACTGCTGCTGTAAGGAAATTGACAATAGCATAAATTGGGAAGATTTCCTAAACTGATGCTGGGATGTTGTACAGTATATGAGCTGATTTGTAGTCTAAGTAACTTTAGATAAATATACAACAAATTTAAATGCAGTAAGTGACTAATATCTTGTGAAATTGTTTTGTAACAAATGACCAGGGTGGAAATACAGTGATTTTTCCAGAATGCTCCTACATGGTTCAAAGTCACACAAGCCAAAATGTGCCCAGTTTCTACAAATCCGATGCTCTCAGCTCAAATTAAGAGTTATGGAAGAGCAGCAGAAATTAGGGCAGAGGTTTGGTGATTAACCACAATCTTCTCCGCCAATCCGATTACTCACCTCAAGCCTTTTTCCAGCTGCACATCGCTCAATGCCTGCACATGCAAAGGGCCCAGTCAATGCAGAGTTTCACTAATGAGGAGAGAAGAGTTCTCCCTCTCTCTCTGCACCTCCTTCTGCTGGCTGTAATGTATTCCATTGCGCTGTACTCTGTGCAGTACGTCAGATCAGGTGGAGACAGACTAAAATTAGAAGTTAAAATTGAGCAGGGAAATTGACTGTGGAAATAGCCCATCTATTTTACACTGTATTTCACAGTTGTAGAAATGCTGTAGAGTTATTGGGTTTGTAACATTAGGTAAGGGTGGGGTTTGTGTAATTAAGACCCTTTCCAGTTTTGTCAGTTTTTGGAAATTAAAATAGTGTAACGGTTATAACTGCACTGTATCCATTTACTGCTGTACAGTGTCATGATTATGTTTGTTGAAGCCTTTTTATGTGAATCACTGAGGCTGACTCATCCAGGCTCCACCCACTGATGTCTCTAGTTTAGCCAACATTGCAAAGTTAAACAAGCAGCATCCATTGCTGGAAAAAAAATACTTCTAAACGCTTGTTTAAGACATGCTACATAACATTGCATACAATTACAGCTATCTAAACAATGTACCTGAAGAAGATATGAATAATGCATAAGATATGAATTAAATGTATTTGTTTATTAGTGTAACTTTTAATTGATTGGTTGAATGATAACCTAATGCATAACTCACTCTCCAAAACACCTACTTTTAAGCCTTGAACCCTTAAAATGTCTCATCCTTTATTTGTCCACATTTTGTTGATACTACCTACTTCAAATGTCCTGATATGCCTGAGATCAGCAGACTGAGAGAAAATATAGAATTAGCTGCATTGCTAACTTCACCTTGATTGAACTGCAAAAACCTACATTTTACATATTTAACATAACAGTCTAAATTTAGACATTTTGACAAAAACTGAGCTGTGTGGATGCCTCACATTTTCTACAAAGGATGTGTGGGCAGAGCCTGAACTGCCATGCAATTACAGTGGTGATCGGCACCAGACATCTAAAGCGTTTCCTTAAAGCTCCCTACTAAACTAGTTATTGCATGAAATGATTATGTACATGTTGTCTGATATTATTTTATGATAGTTTTGAAGATGATCAAGAGGATTTTGAACTAAATACAGTAATCGTGGAGACTGGAGAGATAACAGAGTCCTTAAAGATAATATTTTCAGATTAATCACTATTTTACTATCAGAACACACATGAAGATTCAGAAGTTAAATTGGGTAGTATGTAAACTGGCTATATTTTATCATGGTTAAGCAAAAAACATGATTCCCCATTTTTGTTGTTTGTTGTCACTAGTGCATCAACTAGTTGTCCTTTATATTGTGTCAAAATGTCATAATGAATGGACCAGTAGAAATGCTCCAGAATGACTTCCATTGAATGTTAAGAAAGTTTTCTCTTCTCATATTCTATTTTGGAGATCCAGATTTTGATCAAACAGCAGGGATTTGAGCTGTAGACCTTTGGTTAGCCACCAAAGGCCTTAAAAAAGTTTAATTCTATTTGCTAGGAATCATTTCACCTGAACTAACCACTCTGAATTTTCTCTTAAGGTATCTCTCACTTTTTAGAACTGTGCTGACAGTGCTGCAAATCTACAACAATAATCAAAAAGTAGTAAAAATAAATCTGTTGGAATAACCTATTGTACATTATGACTACAGGATATTACCAGCCATCTACTGTATTCCATGACACTTAAAGAATCTCCCACTAGAATGTGTCTGGTATTAAGCTGACAAAGGATCATTTGCTGTGAGATATCTATTTTGTAATGACTTTGTCCTTCAAGCAGCGGGAAATGAGATGGCTTTTTTTAGAAGCTATTCACAGGCTATAGGGTAAAAATGATTTGAGTCATACCAATTTGTTATAGGCCTCTAAGATCTTGCGCTTGCGTGTATCATTCTGTTATAAAAAAAATTAATAGAACCAGGCCACCTTACCCTCCAGCAAGACCTGCTACTATAATTGATCACCATCCAGCTACAGGAATAAAGTAGCTTGGCCTGTGAACTGGCTAGCTGTGGATGGAGTCTGTGAGATGTTTATGTTGTAAAAGGTTCATTTAGTAACAGTGTTAGTATGTAACAAACATTTTGAGACCTGGAACCTTTCTTAAAGATCTTTCTATATAAGCACCTGCTGGGCCAAACGGCAATTTGTATTAACATGTCGCTCTGACAGCTGCAAGATGTCCTTCCTTATCCACTGATTTGTTCAACCACCTGGCCCTGATTACCAAAGTCATTAATGTGACTGAAAACAGAAGACCCTTGATTGCAGTAGGATTACAGAAAGTATCTAGTGACTGTGCAGGCGTATCCCTCTTAAACAGCTACACCTGTAAGATTCCCTCATTTTAAGAACATTGTTAGCACACGAGGAACATGCAGAGAGGTGCCTTCAACAGATATAACAAATACAAAGCACCTACTTCGTGTTGCAGTCAGTTTATTCTAGTAGAACCTCTGTGTTCTGATCAGCATGTCTGGAAAATACATTTGAGGGATGTATGAGAGGAAAATCCTTGATTCTTTTCATAATAGAATGATTGTGTCATATTGTTGTGGGGATGCAGGATCACACTCGTTTTGCTGGAAAGTCATTCAGTTTCTGTTGAAGCACTGATTTACTAGGATTACAGAACATATGAAGTAGCAGGGTGGTAGAAATACCTGTTTTCTCTTTGCCATCAAGCTGCCGGCACTCAGAGGGAGCAAAACTGGCCCTGCTTCCTCTGGGTGGGTAGATGGCACTCTCTCCCCACATCACTCCTAGGGTGATGTCCTCAGCACAGGGCGTCTGTGAGCTGATGTACTGGAACCGAGCCGCTGCGCTTTCCTCCAAGCGCGCTGGCTGCTCGGTAATACTGCATCAGCAGCAGTTCAAAAGAAAGCGGTGGCTGGCTTCACATGTATCGGAGGAAGCATATGTGAGTCTTCACCCTCCTGGTGTGTTGGGGCATTACTAGTGATAGGGGGAGTCCTAATGAGTGGGTTGGTTAATTGGCTGTGTAAATTGGGGAGAAAATAGGAAAATTAGAAATAAAATTATAAAAACAAAAATAAAAAAAAGAAATACATGTTTTCTGTCTTAAAAAAACAGGACATAGACATAGTAGAAGTATTATAATACATGTTTTAGTCATACTAACCAAAATAGCAAAAAGTTTCTGTATAGAACTGTAAAAAACATCTGGTGCAATTTATAGATCTACTTTAAATGTTCCATTAAATTATCTACATAGGTTTTTCCATCATAGAGAAGAACCATTTCAGGAACCATTTCAGCAGCTGAACAGTAAAAAATAATAAGCAATGATTATGGGCCCAGTAAGGACTTGTTAATTATTTGATTTTTTAGGTCAAGATTGCTAAGAAATAGTTTTTTTCTTATTCCTACATTGTTTGCTATAGACGTTCTGACTTCTCAGTTTGGACGGTCACAAAAGATTATGCTTACAACTCTTGTAGCACTTGAAGGGAATGTGATTCTGCCATGGGTGCAGAAACTGGCAAAACACCTAGAAAGGCAACTCCCTGTATCGACAACATTCTACAAAATAATCTGTGTAAACAATAGGGAGAATTCACACACGTTCTTTAAGCCGCTCACTAAACTGCAGAGTGAAACCAAAACTAACCTGACCAAATGCATAAAGTGTATCAAGCACACACAGCCTGGTTCAGATGCTTTCAGGTGTAAAAACACTCTAAATGTGCTGGACATTGGGCGTCCAAAACCATGTTTTTAAAGGCACAGAGCCAATTTAGATATAGCTCTTCTTAATAGACAAATCTAACCAACCCACAGGCATCTAAAGCTCTTAGGACATTTTAGAAAGATATTTACATTTTATATTGCAGTTTTACAGTGACTCAGTTACTCAGTTACTCAGTTCAATGCCTAACACTGACTATGCTATGAATTGAGGAGCAGTTTAAAACCAACCAACCAACCAACTACCCACACAACTGGACTATGTTAATTAAAATTAGGTCCCCACATGTAACCCCGTAACTGTTCTGATATTACACTGTGCCCTAAGCTAACAGTATAATATTTTGCAATAAAAAAAATACATTTACAATATCTATACAAAATTATATTGTAGCATCCCTGTTAATGTGGTAACAGTTTTCAGTTCATAAAGAAATAACACAAACTTCAGATCAGCTTCTGGCTTATTCCACTTTTGTCCAGTTAAGAGATTGACACATGCTTTATTTAATGTTGTGTTGATTGTAGGTCTTCTAAATCGCAGCATAATCTTAGTGCACTAAGCACAGGAACAGGAAATGGATGGCTGAAATGAACTGATTGCAACGTATTTGCCATTAGTAGTTCCATATATCTGTTGATTTATGTTGTGAAATTGGATTCCACTGTGTTCCACTGCGGTAGGGCAGTGTGCCGCTGAAATGGAAGTTATGTAAGGATCATAGTTTGCTAATAGCTGCAGGAAGAAAAGTGCTGCTTCTGTTCTTCAGTAAGACATCATGTACAGTTCAGCAAACCAAACTTTCATAGGATTATACTCCTCCACAGTTCTGCATGAAAAATGTGCTAAAGGTTTCCAGGAAAAGCACAACGTACAGCTGACTGCTTTTCATAACTGCTGACTGCTTCATTCTTTCATAACTGTATTTGAGCATATGCTTTTCATTTCAGAATTAATTTTAGAATTAACCCATTAACACCCATGAGACTTAGCCTTATGCATACTTGTTAACTTGATGATATAGATGTCTATATATATATATATATATATATATATATATATATATATACAGCTCTGGAAAAATTAAGAGACCACTTAAAAATAATGAGTTTCTTTGATTTTACCAAATTGAAAACCTCTGGAATATAATCAAGAGGAAGATGGATGATCACAAGCCATCAGACCAAGCTGAACTGCTTGAATTTTTGCACCAGGAGTGCAGGCATAAAGTTATCCAAAAGCAGTGTGTAAGACTGGTGGAGGAGGACATACTAAGATGCATGAAAACTGTGTTTAAAAAACAGGGTTATTCCACCAAATATTGATTTCTGAACTAAACGAATATGAATTGGGAATATGAATATATGTATATGAACTTGTTTTCTTTGCATTATTTGAGGTCTGAAAGCTCTGCATCTTTTTTGATATTTCAGCCATTTCTCATTTTTTTTGCAAATAAATGCTCTAAATGACAGTATTTTTATTTGGAATTTAGGAAATTTAGTTCATTTTACTCAAACATATACCTATAAATAGAAAAATCTGAGAAACTGATACAAAAACTTTTGTGGTTTCTTATTTTTTTCTAGAGCTGTATATTTTTAAAAAACAGTATCTTAAAATATTAAATGGTTAAAAAAACCTGTGGGTTTGAATCATTCAGGGTCATACCGTTAATAAGTAATTTGAATGTTCTTTTAGCTCAAGAAAGACAGATAAAATAAATATGGTATTTTACGAGTTCAATAATGTGTTTTCATTGATGTTATACTTAAGTGCTCAGGAGTGGAACCAGGATGAGGTACACGATGATGTATTTCCAACATAAAACAGAAACCTGCTGGGATACCAGTTTCAACAAGTCCCAGCAGTGCCATACGCTCTCCACACGAGTACCATTTGGTCACGCTCTGTTTGGCAGGGTTTCCCTTTGCGCCATTGAAATAAGTAATGTTCCAGCCAAGATTGAATTGGAGCCTTATGCATGCTTCATTTACAAATACAATAGGATATTTGGAAATAGAGCTTCTAAGAAGTGAAGGATTAATCTTTCATCAGCTGCAAAAATATAGCAAAGCTTTAATGGTAGTGCAGGGCAATATGATCTCAAATCACTATAATGATTATTTGAACATTTTATCTTGATTCTGACATAGTCTGCTGGAGTTGCGCTGTTGGCTCAGTGTTTGAGGCCAGTCACGATAAATAAACTATCGATTTATCGTACAGTACATGCACATAACCTCAATAATTTTGATAATTGTGATGTTTTTGCTCACAAACAAATTAACTTACAAAAATATGAACAGTGAACAGTATTTTAGCCAATCACACAAGGACCAATGCTCAAATATCTACAACTACATACACACCATGTGGACTGCTGTAGGTAAAAAAGGTTGTCTTTAGACATATGTAATTGATTGGGTGGGCTACTTTATTAAGATTATAACAGTAGAACTATATATTAATAAATAAATAGAATATAATTTTTCGCAATAATTTCTGTGACAATAGATTGTCCACAAAAATAAATGTTACATGGCCTCGTTGCAGGCCCACATGTGACAATACAAACAGTACGTCTTAAAGGAATAGAGCCTGCCCACCTCCTATTTCTCCTGTTATTTTAGAAAATGAGTGTAAAGTAGAAGGGGAAGCCTGTGAGTGAGTACACAGTTATTGTGGGTAAATGGAGCTGAATGGCTAAAAACTCTCATTTAAAATAGTGTACTTAACTGGAAAAGTACTATACTTTTGTAGAAAAGTAGACTTAAGTATTTTGCTAATAAAGCTAAGAAAGCTTACCTATATATGTCCATGCTTTTACAGCAATCTGCATTGTTTGGGGCAATAGTGACATTAGCATTACTACTTTTGATTGCTGCCTGGATGGTGAGCTGATGCTGGATTCACAGTCAGAGCATGATTTAAAGACTTATAGCTGAAGTTAAAAGCTTTTCAAATTATGTCTGCAATACTGAAACATTTTGTTTGTTTTTTTAGGGGTGAAATTAGTACATTTAACAGTATAAACATTCTCCATAAAAGCCCATTCACGTTAAACTCACTCAAGTGTATATTTTACTCTCTAGAAATCTCTGGAAACACAGTTTTGAATGTTGGTTTTGATTATTTTTTATTTAAGGCCCAGCCCTGTTCAAAAGTCTATAACTAAGAAACATCTTTACTATATTGTGGCGGCTCTGGGTTGTGTGTGTGGCTGCCTGTAGGCATGTTTCTATTCTTCTGTGTGTGGGGCCTCTTGTGTTTTGTTGTGCTGTGTTGCTCCAGCCTACGTAATTGGTACCTCCCCCGTAACCTAGGGTATGGGGAGGGGCCATGCAGATGGGTGCTGGTTAGGGCACTCACCGTAAAGTAGGTGGATAGTGAGTTCAGTCACTTGGCTCTGTTGGTAGCCTATAGAATAGGATGGTTTTAGCTCTCCTAGTCTTGTTAAAGACTGTAAGTGAGTGGCAAGCCTGTGTAATAAAGGAGCTATTGAGCATTCAGCATTAGTCTCACGGGTCTTCCTTCTTCTTCCACGCCACAATATTTACAGTAGCACCTTAGGTCAATGATTGACAAGGTTTGTGCTCCATATAGGATCTACTGAAGTTTGTATACACATGTAGGATTTAATGTGTTCAGCTTCTTCAATATTACCGAAGCAAGTAAATAATTCATATATTACAAAGTACTAACAGTTTCTTTCATCATAGATTTCAGAGATGCCTCACTTCCTGCAATTCCCCTTTTTCCAAAACATGCCAAGCTGCTAGGGCAACCAAGGTGCTGAGGCAGTGATTCTTCAGGACTAGCCTGAGGATCCAGGGTTTGCTTAACAAGCATAATGATAATGGTGCACTAAACACACTACTAAAAACCATAATGGGTTTGATTCTCGCCAACATGCTCCACATAAAAGCTTAGCAATTCTCCACCTGTTTG
This sequence comes from Astyanax mexicanus, assembly GCF_023375975.1. Lineage (NCBI taxonomy): Eukaryota > Metazoa > Chordata > Actinopteri > Characiformes > Acestrorhamphidae > Astyanax > Astyanax mexicanus. The sequence goes on along the minus strand of NC_064417.1, from coordinate 38,855,517 downwards.
CTTTTGGGTCCATTACCCTTATCTAACTCTGAAAGGTCATGCAAAGCATAGTTACCAGTGGATGGGTATGTTTTCATATTTTATTTGCCAGGTCAACCTCAAGTAGAATTCAGATGACCTGATATACTATATTTTTTAAATATCAAGTATCTTAAGTTATTAATCTCCACATGTCATATCTTACTGTCATGCCTAGACTAAGCATTTCAATCTAATGTTTAATTTTAATCAAGTAAAGTATACATGTCTCTACCAGCTTTTCATAGTTTCTGTCTCTTGTTCTTTTTTTCCCCCCTGCAGACGTGAAAGTGTGATCGTAAAGTAAAGGATACTACACACACTGTGGAGGACTAACAGTCAGAACTACAGATCGACTACATGCACCATTCTCTCTAGCTGTAAGAAAACCAGACACTGAAGTTCACCATGGATTTTGTAATGAAGCAAGCATTGGGAGGTAAGAGTAATTTTTTAACTATTACAGACATTTATATTTTTATCATATCTCTTCAAGATATATTAAAATTAAACAGACAGTTTGTTAGGCATTCATGTGTGTACCTGTAATATATGCAGAATTTGTAGTAACAGCATTACTAGAAATTAAATCATTACATGATTCATGTCGATGATTATTTTATATAAACTTATTTTTACAATTGTTATCTTAATATATGTTTGTATGATACATTATTTTTCAAACTAGCATGATTGATGTAGCCAATGTCTATATAAAAAACTTCCCTTATTAGTGAAGACATGTATAATATATTATAATATAATAATATAATATAATATAATATAATATATATTTGTAAGAAAATGGAACATTTTGTTTTTCATAAAAAACTACAAATCTATGGGTGAAATTTAATTTCAGTACATTAAAATGTACACAATTTTTTTTTTGTTTTTTAAATAAAATGTAACATTAAACTAAGATCACTTTACCAACATGTTATGGTCCATATAAATCTGCATTTATTTGGTAGCTTAATAAAAAAATCCCATCCAAATCTTTTTGTTCTCCTTGTTGAAAAATATTGTGTATATATATATATATATATATATATATATATATATATATATATATATATATATATATATATATATATATATATTTAAGGCAAATATGCAATAACAGATCAAATCAGGCATGGCACAGGGTTAAGACAATTATTAGAAATATACTCCCAATACAAATTCATCAAGCAAAAGTCCCACCAACAAGACAAGCACCCACAATCACAGCATTACTCAATTACTCGTCTCTGAGAAGGATGTTGACTGTTATATCGACTGGCGTTAAACATGTTGTGATTACAGCCTTGTGTATGGATGAACTATAGATTTTCTGATTTCAGAGGACACATTGTGTTCAAAGGTCAACGAGTCCTCAAATCAATTTCCCTGTTTGGTTTCATCAGCTGAATGACTATAGATAATATATTCATTGCCTGCCACTTCCCCCAAATGGGCCAGATGTGACCGGCGCTTCTGTTATTGTGACCGTGTGATGACCTTTCATGTACTGTGTCTGGCAGTGTACAGATGCGTTGGTTGTATAAACACTGTACAATTATTTATGTCGTAGTTCTGGTTGTGTAGTTATCTAAAAGCCTTTTTTATGCTGCAGATAGCAGTTTCTGCTGCAGAATGGAAGTTCTGTGCTTTTCAGCTTCAGCTGGATTCAGGTCAGAGCACCAGCCCTGTGCTGCTATGCTGGCATGAACAGGGTCATTATTATGTTGAAAGGTAAACTCCTACCCTAGTTTCAGGTCTATGGTAGAGGGCAGCTTGTTTTCTTTGGGAAAATTACCCTTTCTGTCCTCAGTAGTGGTCTGTTTACTCTGAAGAGAAAGGCTTTATAAAACGCTGCCTCAGTCGTGCTTTAGTGTAGCGAGTGTTATTTTTGAAAGTCAGCTGAAACATTCACAGTAGCTTCGCACCACAGTGATTTTTAAATATTTAAAATGGCTTTGTTGCATTTGCATTTTTATAAATGTGCACTTGCATTATATTCAAAATGTTTTTTTGTGTCACCAAAGAAATAATGTACAGAACCGGACACACCTAAATATATTTTTATAGTTATAGTACAGTAAAAATGTTAAACCAGAATATGTTTTTATTTTAGATTTTTCTAAGTAGGCACCTCTTGTTTTGCACATCTTGGCTGGATTTTCTCAGTCAGCTTTATTAGGAAATCAGGAGTCACCTAAAATAGTTAACAGCTGTGCTGAACTTGTCAGGAGTTTCTTGCCCCCTTAATGTTCTTTAAAAGCATCATTTGTAAAGTTGTGAAGAGGTAGAGTTGGTAAACAGTGAATAGCTCTATTTGAGTACTATTCTATTCCATTTTATAGCAAAAACTACTCAACTAAGTAAAGAAAAAAATAGTTTAAGAAATGGAGGTCAGTCGGTTCAAGAGTTACCTCTTTTGCACAGGATAAGTTCATCAGTTTTTCCAGCCTCAGAAACCACAAATTAACAGCATCCCAGTCTAGATGACATTTTCTTTGTATTAATTTACATTAATTGAGAAAGTACTGTATATGTAAAAGTACTGAGCACCTTAATCAGAAGGTCTGTACACATTATTCAGATTATTCACTCATTTATCAAAACAGCCAATCAGCCAGTCTAAAAGATAGTCAATGTTATTGTATGGTCAGAAAATCATCTTATATGAATTAAATTAATATATTAATTAATTAAATACATTTTTACAAAAAAACATTATCAGTGGATTTTTGGAAAAGCTAAAGAATGGAAAGAAAAATATCTGAATATCTGGCCTCTTAAAATATCTGAAATTGAAACCCAGTTAAAATATCACTAAAGTAAAAGATTATTTATTTCTAAAGGTCTTGTATTACAGCATTGAGTCGACTCCACCCTAATAGATCAATGCAGAGTAAATCTGACCTCAGCATTCACACTGGACACGAGGATCTTATCAAATCTGTAGCCTTTGTGTCACTGTGTGTGATGTGTTTCTTAGAGCAAATGTGTCTGCACTTCTCTTCACCTTAATGGTAGAGGGCCATGATTTATCCATGAAGGTCATTCATTATTCAAAACACTTCTTCTCATCAAATTTCCACATCCGCTGCAAATTATTCAGGAGAATATAACATTTCAGCAGCTCCTTCCGAGGCTCCAGCCCAGCCTCCTGCCCTCCTACTTGTTCAGTAGACTGTAAAAATAAAGCTACGCATGTGTGTAATCATTTATTATGAAGAGTAGACCAAAAATAATAGTTTATAGGCCAGTGATCCACAAATATGTACATTGGGGGTGGGCGATATGACCCTAAAATAATATCACAATATTTCATATTTCATTTAATTTTGTGATACTGATACTCTTGGGGATACGATACGAAATTAAGGTTTTTTCAAGAAAACATTACTGCAACAAAATGAAAATGTAATTTTAGTATTGCATGCAATATGATATGGCACACCATTAACTAAGATATTAAAAAATACAAGTATTTTATCAGATTTGTAACAGTGAGTCAATGATCCAGAATGCCATGATACTAATAATGCACTCCAAATATCTCAAAATATCCAGAATTAAAGTAAAATGAATAATACTGGACAGATATAATCTGTCTCTAGTAGATATATAATGGAAAATGGGAACAGTGTGAATTTTTCTTTTGCTAAAAACAGCAAAAATGTACTCTGACGTGATAACCCTAATGTGATAATTAGGGGTGGGTTATATGGCACGATATTCAAAAATGTTGGCGATATTATTGCATTTGATACAATATAGCACACCACAAAACACACACATATATATATATATATATATATATATATTTTTTTTTTTTTATAGATTAAACCAGAATATGTTTGCATATTAGTATTCATTCTGCTGTTTTGAAGATATTGATACTTTAATATTCTTTAATATTTTAGTAATAGTGTGTATCATTTGAAGGTAACACTTAACCAAGATTTCAGCACTGATGCAGTACATTTGTCTCCATAAATGCTTTAAAGAGACTTTAAAGCAAAATGATTAAGAAAAAAGACGTTTTATAACTCTTACCTTATGTTTTAAACTTTTGTACAGATACTTGCAGGGGTGGTGGTGGTAATAAGTGACCTATTTTATTACTCTTTTATCAAAGAATACTAAGAACCTAATTAACATGTTAATTTAAGGAGCCCTGATGATTTGCATATCAACAAGAATTAGTTTTTTTTTTTTTTTCTCCCATATGTGAATATAGCTCAGACCACGAGTGCTGGATGATAAATCATGGGATTTTGTCTCACATCCATCAGCACTGTCTGTATTCCTGCAGTGCCTTTGATGTAAAGCCATGCAGAATCTGATAGAGGAGGAAAAGCTCTTCTTTTGTTATGGTGGTTAATCTTCAGTATGGCTTAAAAAATTACTGGAATGAATGAAATGGCCTACATAGTTTCTGTATGCTGACTAGACGTGCCATTAGAAGCAAATTATATATAGCAAATTAAATATATTATATAGATAAAAGAATAAGAACAAATTACAAAATGATTTACTGGAAATGCATACGTTTTATTAGAACATTTTAAGAGCAAATGAAAAGAGACTATATTAAATTTAGTTCTGAGACACATTGGACCGTATAATACTGTACTGTAGCACTCAGTTGAGAATGAAAAGCAAAGATTAATGACCTTGAGTTCGTGGGGAATGTCATAAAAGCTCAGGCATACAAATCCAGTTAACAGAGAGGGGACCGCCAAACTGGCTAGTTAATTATCTATTAGGACGCTGGTAGAAATGGCCCAGTCCCAAGATTCTGAACGACCTTCCACTGCTGATCCTCTGCAGCCTGTGGGGGTAGTAGGGTACCTGCCGCTAGACCTCAGCTGAGTACTAATCTGTTAGCCCAAGGTGTCCTACACACACATTTGCCAATTAAAGCGTCCACTGGCAGTCCTTTGGCCCGAATGCCCTGCGAGGCATATGGAAGTAATTAAACTCAGGTGAAGTCAGAGCTTTAACATTCGGGATAGATTTCAGATGGGCAGTGGTTTGTAATATATGCTTGTGATTAATAATATCCTGATTTCAAAGAGAACACACCTCTCAGTTGCTTAAAGCAATATGAAACAATTATGATGCAATGATGTAAAAACCAAAGGCAATAACTGCACCTTTGCTCCTCGCAAGAACCCAAAGAACCCAAAGTTTGCTCAGACCAAAACAAGAGGATCTCGGTCTGGACCAGTTTAACTATGGTCTCATTCATTTGCAGTTTAATAACACTTTTCTAGATGGTTTCTATATATACTTTCCTACCAAAAATAAAAAGAAATGGAAAAAATAAGAGACCACTTGATGAGTTTCTTTGATTTTACCAAATGGAAAACCTCTGGAATATAATCAAGAGGAAGATGGACGATCACAAGTCATCAAACCAAGTTGAACTGCTTGAATTGTTGCACCAGAAGCGGCATAAAGTTTTCCAAAAGCAGTGTGTAAGACTGGTGGAGGAGAACATGATGTCAAGATGCATGAAAACTGTGATTAAAAATCAGGGTTATTCCACCAAATGTTGATTTCTGAACTCTATATATACCGGTGTATATAGTATAGTATGATTTAAAAATGTATACACGAATGCAATACAAAATATTACACTACACTATTAATATTATCTTACTTCTCCTATTAATTAATGAGAAAACACATTTAATAAGATCAAATTGTTTCAATATTTATTTGTATATTTTTCTTACCAGTCATAAATAAGTTCCTGTAAATATTTCAAAGTAACTGTACCGACTTCACTGAAGCACAGTGCCGACCTACGTCTTAGAAAACAGAAATATAAGAAATGCACACTGACTTGGAGGTCTGCGTATAAAGGTGTGCATGGACATGTGAAACAGATGGCAGCGAGAGGATAAGCGTTAAAAAAGAGCCAGTTAACTGGCATGTCACACTGAGAACATCACAGCTTCCAACAGAGTGAACCATGGTAGTGATACAGCCTTTTCACAAGCAGCCACAGGTCGCTTAAAGACAGCCTGCAACAGCCCTGGTGAACTTCATATCATATAGTACGCAACATAATGTTGGATTTAAAAATCCTTATTGTGATTTATATATTTTTTTCTATTTTGAACACACCCTATTTTCACTTTGAAGCTTTGGCTAATTTTTGTGTAATTGTATTTGCAAATTATATGCATCTATAAATATACTGCACTTTTGCATTTTGGTAGATTGTTGTACATGTACATGAACATACATTCTAATCTATTATGGTACATTATTTAATTTGTTACATTATTATTAATATACCACATCAGTGTATTGGTAAGTTAGGTTTTTGTTTCTACTGAATGTTTAAAGCTGTGTATATATATATTATATAAAACTATGAAATGTATTTTTTACAGTTGTATATTCTTAAAATTATATAATATTTTTATTGTATATGCTTTTGTCTTTGCCAAAAATACCATTATTGCAAAAATACCCAGAAATATTTTGATATTATGTAGGGCCTTATTTCCCAGTCCTGGTGCTTAGTTTAATAAATGTGGGAGTTTCATCTGGAAACACTGGAGCTGTGCTGTATGTTAGTGCAGTCACTATTAAATAATGTTCAGGCTCACAAGTGTTGCACAAAATATAGTGTTTTTAGATGAAACTGTAAGGTTAAGAGAATACTTACTGTATGTTAGGCTGGAATATTATATATCACATTTCACATATACCATAACACTGACACACTGTAGTATAACTGTCTACAGTTACACGTCTGAGAGATAATGTGCACTGTATCTAAAATACATTGTGGATTAAATAGCACTGGCCTTGTTGCCAAGTGGTTTGTTTTTCAGTTCTGTTTCATGGGCTTCACTTTTGGTATCCAGGCCTTGACAGTTAACTGCAGTGTGTGTCATTTGCTGGGTGCTTCAGATTGTTCTAAATTAGGCTAAAAATATAGTAAGTATTTTTTCCTGAAATGTGATATCTCTCTGGATAACGTTTGCAATATTGGGTAATGTTTTCTTTGGTGTTGTTGTATAAGAAGAAAAAAAGAAGAAAAAAGAAAATCACTACCATAGTGTAAGTGATACATTGCAATATACTCTCTGCTAAAAAAAAAAGCATAGCCTCAATGCTAATTTAAATATAATCTGACTTTGCAATATACATCTTTGGAAAAAAAATAAGAGACTAAGAGATTAAGAGTTTCTCTGATTTTGCTATTTATAGGTATATGTTTGAGTAAAATTAACATCGTTGTTTTATTCTATAAACTACAGACAACATTTCGCCCAAATTTTTTCCAGAGCTGTATATGCATGCAGAGCATTGCATTAATAATTTGATTCTTACAAAAAAATATTTCTCGCAAATTTAGCAAATAGCACAGTATAGTGGAGAGCATATTGTCACTGTTGTATCATCACCTCTTTTATATAACATTTTTTTTTGCATTGTAGTAATTAGGAACCACATTTATCAGTCTATTTGCCATGAATTGTTCACACCATGTTAAAAGCCAGCTGGCGTTTTCAGAAGCTGTAAGAAAAAAGGAAAAAAGTAACCAGTGAAGATAATTTCCTTGCAGATGGCTGTACAGCTTTTCTTAACACCATTATCAGTGATTTTTTGTCGATTTTCCAACACAAAAATAGTAAATGTGAGGCAAACACTGTATCAAGTTGCTGACTGCGAGTAACACACCACCAACCCTTCCCCTCCCCCTTCAGCTCTCAAGCAATCAAGCGGCAGGTCACTGTCACCATCTTACAGACACAGTCAACCTTAATAATAACCGTCTGATTATAAGCTGACTTCTGGCTGTCTCCTACAGGGGCCACCAAAGACATGGGGAAGATGTTGGGTGGCGAGGAGGAGAAAGATCCAGATGCTCAGAAGAAGGAAGAGGAGAGACAGGAGGCTCTGAGGCAACAGGAGGAGGAGAGGAAGGCTAAACACGCTCGCATGGAGGCTGAGAGGGAAAAGGTCAGACAGACCATCCGAGATAAGGTGAGCTTCTCCTGTTACCCACAAACCGTGTAAACTAATCACACTCGGTGTTTATCCTACTACTGTAATTATAGTCAATGCTTAACCTCAAACTGAACACACCATTATAGCACTTATATCAGATTTCAACAATCTAGATACATACAGTATATGCTTATAGTTCACATATTCACAATCACCTCCCCTACATTTCTGTTAAAATTACGAATTACACATTAAATAAAACATTTTTTCCAAAATGAACAAAATACATCTCTGGAAAAAAAATAAGAGACCACTAAAAAAATTATGAGTTTCTTAGAAAATATAAGAAACTTGAAAGTGAAAGTGAATATAATCAAGAGAAAGATGGATGATCACAAGCCATCAAACCAAGCTGAACTGCTTGACTTTTGGACCAGTAGTGGCATAAAGTTATCCAAAAACAGTGTGTAAAACTGGTGGAAGAGAAAATGCCAAGATGCATGAAAACTGTAATTAAAAACCAGGGTTATTCCACCAAATATTATTTCCTAAACTCTTAAAAGTTATAAATATGAACTTGTTTTCTTTCCATTTCTTATTTTCAGCATATAAATGCTCTTTATTGCAATATTTTATTTGGAACTTGAGAGAAATGTTATTCATTGTTTATAGAATAAAACAACAATGTTCATTTTACTTAAACAGCTACCTATAAGGAGCAAAATCAGAGAAACTGAAGTGGTCTCTTAATGTTTTCCAGAGCTATATATCAAATACAAAACATGCCTTTTTTGCAGGTTTTATTTTGCCACGTTTTACCACCATTACATTAATTAGCTTTCAAAGAAAAAGCATCTATAAAAATACTATTTAAAAATATTATAGGGTATGTTTTTATTTGAGTGTTGTATTTGGTGTTCTTTGACAGACAAGACTAAACTAGTCAAACACCATGATCACAACTAGCGTTCCAATCCAATCCAGTGGATCAGGATTTGTGCCAGTCCACACATATTTTAACGTATCAGAGATCAGACAAAATTTCAGAAAAAAATTCAAACAATCAGACAAAACACTCTAAAGGTTTGCAGTGTGGATCTGTTTCGAAGTGGTCAATGAACAGTTTATATTTAGAAAATTAAAGGGTAAAAAATGCACATAGAGTGGTGCTTAAAAGTTTGTGAACCCTTCAGAATTTTCTATATGTGGAGTTATGTATAATAACTAAATTTTGGGAGTGAACCACGCCCTCACTCCTCCCAATTCCTTCCCTATTTAAACTGTCACTTCCTCTCTACCTGCTCATTGAACAAACCTCGCACCCACCTCCTCCCCATCTTCCTCCTTCTTTAATTTTATTCTCTTCTCATGTTTCTCTTCATGAGAGGGGGGGCTTCGGCTTCACGCTTTACAGCGAAGCTGCCCCGAACTCCATCCCAAATACTCTGAGTTCGCTCCCCCTCTTTTCTTCTTCTCTGCCCAGTGAAGGGCGTGGGTCAATACTAGCAAATTCTGCATAAATATGAACTAAAACACCATCATCCATTTTAAAACAGCTTGTGGGTTTTTTTTTCTGATGATACTGAATTAGTAAGAAACTATCAGTAAAATTATATTTCACTTATTATTGTAACATGACGAAACAGTTTCTCTTTGAAAAGCTATTTTATGCTTGTGGTGTGTTGTGTAGTACGGACTGAAGAAGAAAGAGGAGAAGGAGGCTGAGGAGAAAGCAGCGATGGAGCAGGCATGCGAGGGCTCACTGACCCGCCCTAAAAAGGCCATCCCTGCAGGATGCGGGGACGAGGACGACGAGGACGAGGAGAGCATTTTAGATACCGTTCTGAAATTCCTGCCTGGACCTCTGCAGGACATGTTTAAAAAGTAATGGACACAAGACTCTGTCCTCGGGATTGGTGGGTGTTTTTTTTCTTTTGTGGGGTGGAGGGGGGGAGAAAAGAAGATGTGTAGTTTGGGATTGGAGCATCGTGGGTATGTTGCCAAACTGTGGAAGGCTTTTCACTGCCTTGAAGAAGTCTTAGTTTTTCTTTCTACTGTTGTAAACAATTAATTCCCCTACAAGGTTTTCAAGTAAGGTTTTCACTGCCATACAGGTTCAAATTGTTTACACTTTAAAGGTCTTTCTATTAGTTGACTTATATGCACAACCACGGCCTCATACATTCGGTGGGCCAATTGTGGGCCATCAGTATTTAGGTGGTCAAGCCTAAATAGTAAAGGGAACAATGTCAAGGTACACATTCCATACAGATGACACTGCTGAACTGGGATGGCACTGGGATGCACTTAGCTTGGTTCTTTATCCCCCCTTGTGTGACACTTTGAGGGCAATTTACAACAGCAATTTAAGCATGTTGCCTTCCATTGACTTCCTATGCATGGAAGTATAACTGATTTTATTTTTTGTTTGTTTTTTTTTTTTTTTCTGGGAAAAAAGACTGCAGACATCTCTGTTGTGAAATGCAAGACGTCAGGTTGTGATATGTTTTGAATGGAGTGGAAAAAAACTGCAACCTCCCAACAAAACAGTTGTTTACTTGGTTTATGTCTTAGGTTTGGAGCGCTTCTCGTAACATGCCTGAGAGGTGAGATGATTGATTGTCTCAGTAATGCCATTCCAGACCACCTGAATGCTAAACTTGTATGCAGTCTGGAAGTTCTCACTTCTTCTTTTTTAATATTATATTATTAATATTTTGTTATTGTGTGTGTGAGAGAGATTTTAATCCTGTTTGCATCAGTCCTGCCAACTTAAGATTTAAGGAGAGGAAAATGTCTACATTTGCACTGGGTTAAAACACTGCCACATTCTACTTAATGAATGATTTATAGGGCCAAATCCTTTCTGCAAAGGATTTTTTCTTAAAACATGAGAACATCTATCACACATGCATTAGTAGTCATCTAAATCAATGCATTGGAGGGAGCTAGATTTTGTTCAGACAAAAAAGCAAGCAGATTTGTTTGAAGCTGTTAAACCTGCCCCAGAGACAATCAACAGTAATCACTGCTAGTGGAGAAACTCCTCCATCCTGCCACATAATTTATATAAATATATATAAATCATATATTAAGACCAATGGGACCAAATGCAGGCCTTGCAGTTTACTTCAGCCGAACTAGACTATTGTAAAATACGTCTTATATAACATATGATACAATACTGTATATGATCTCCAAAAGGATCTCTAATTGGCTAATTTTAAAACCACCAATTTGCAGACGCCTCTTCTTTTCTGTACAATACTTTTTCCTTCTCTTCATTGTTCCTGACCACCATCATTAGACCAAAGAAGTTCTCATTTTGTTTGAACCTGACTGGCGTTCAGGGCAAATTTTGCTATCTGCCACGAACTGATAACTGATCAGATAACTGCCAGGGCTTTCAGAATTTCTGCAGTTTACATTTAGCCCTTAAATAAAAACTTACAAATTCAATTAAATCTGATGAGATTTCACAGTCTAGCTCCTAGCTGTCTAACATTATCAAAACCACATGTTCTTAATTATTTACTTTTTTGTCTATTTTTTTTTTTTTTTTAGATTTAATTAAATCAGAGGTGTTTCCAGATTTTTTAGGATCTGCCACGATTAATCTATCCGATAATCAACTCATTCATTTCAAACATAACAAAACAGTATGTGCAGCTATTGGACCTCTTCATCTCTTTCTAGTCTTTAAACCACCATGTAATTTCTAACATTACAAAAATAACTAAAAAACAACAGAGTCTTTGGTTAAAAAGCTGGTTTAGTTGGATGAATGTGGCTGGAAGCCTTTCAGTGTCTAAAGCCTTTTTTCTGTATTCCTTTTCATTTTAAATCCATTAAATTTAGAGAAAAATCAATAATTAACATTGAATTAACAACACTTTTTGGGAGGGGAGGTATTTATGTGTTAAGTGATCTCATTTAAAAAGTCAGGTAAAGAAAATGTCCTGGGTTTAGTACTGCATGATGGACTCTATATTCCCTTTATCTATAGTGAACAAGACAAAGATAGTAGTTATCATTAGTAACTATGTAGAAAATAAAAAAGAAAGAAAGAAAAAAATGAATTTGTACATTTTAAATGTGGTGCAACCCAATTTAGAGAAATTGAGTAAATTGGCTTTTAATGCATCAAATTACATTACGAGTCAATAAAAAAGGTTAGGAATAGTTTTAGGTCGATACACCAGGTGAGTTTTCTATTTCTCATAGAAAGTAAACAAGTACAATGTAAACTTTTTTTCTAGTGCTGAAAGTTTTTTCACTAGTTGAAGCCATATTGTTTAGACTGCAATAATTAATGAAGAATAATAACTAGGTAATTCACCTTTAGTCATGCATTTGTTTGCTGTAAAGATGTAAAGGTTTGTGGATCCTATCTACCTAGCTTATGTGTCTTTATTCTCTTCCATCGAAAAACACGTTTAAAAAAACCATTGTTAATGTCCTCTGTATGTACCTCGAGTTCTGTGTGTAAGTGTGTCTACGTCTGTGCTTGGTCGTACTGTAAAACCCGTTGTTGGTTCATGTACTATGTGGATGCTGTGGCTGTCATAATGTTCTAATGTGCACCAATCAAACCGTCTCATTGTCTCGGGGTCAGCGCAGGCTAATGTCCAACATGCATGCAGTCTGATGCCAAAACACAAGGTCCTGTGCTGTGTCTGTGTCCCTGTCCCTGCAACAGAAGCTGCTCACTAGACTGAAGGGTCCATTTTCTATTATGAACGAATGAATAAATGAATGAATGAATTAATGATTGAATTAGTCCCTGAATTAAGACCACTGCCTAGAAATACGTTTATAGCTAACAACAAGCAGGCCCTGTGGACTTCTGCTTTTCAACATTCATGGTCGAGGATTAACATGTTTGTAAGTATGTAGTTTTAACTCTCATGTTATGATTGGGGTCCTGAAGACCACAGACTCTTTTTAAAGTATATATTAAAAAAAACTTCACACTGTTTTATCTGCTTGATACTTGATTTATTTTATGAATAAATATTATTGTGACCTGGTGGCATGTTTCTGAAGTTCTGTACATCTTCTGTTTGGGGTCTCAGGGGGGTTTCCAAAAGCTTTGATTAGTATCAAGGGCCTATCTCTGTGTTGATTTGTACATCTATATATTGTAGAAGTCAGTGTAAGATTGTAATTAGACCATTTCTCTTGGTGCATCCATCAAGAAATGTTTCCAGGTTGTAGAAAATACGGAAAATGACAAAAATATGCATAGAAGATTTGTTCTAAAAACAAGATCTCTGTTGTTATTTTTTTAAATATTGACATAATTTGAATCTAGCACTGGATAAAATGAAGAGACCAATTCAGTTTGGTCTAAACATGAGTTTAGAAATCAATATTTGGTGAAATAACCCTGGTTTTTAATTACAGATTTCATGCATCTTGGCATGTTCTCCTTCACCAGTCTTACACACTGCTTTTGGATTAACTTTATGCCACTCCTGGTGCACAAATTCAAGCAGTTCAACTTATTGTAACGGCTTGTGATTATTCATCTTCCTCTTGATTATATTCCAGAGGTTTTCAATATGGTAAAATTGGTCTCTTATTTTTTTTCCAGACCTATATATAATTTTGTCACTGTCAGAAAAAAACATTGTATCTCAATGTTTGCCATTAAATCTAAATCTGGCAGATTTTCTTGTTAACATTTGGCCAGAATATAATGATGAATAGACCAATAGAAAGTTTGGTCCAAGTTGCCCTTTTGGAGATATACAGTTTCTACCTGGCAGTGACTATATAAAATATGATATAAAAATAATTTTGGTGTATATGTAATATGAATCTTGACATTATTGGCATTATTTAGTCTAATAATATCTTATTTGGGAATTTCTGGATTTACATACAAATCCATTTAATTATATTGCACTATTCTTAATTTCTCTATTTCTTAATTTTCCATTTGCAACATTGAGATCTCTAGGCCCATACACAATGATAGCATGAAGCTAGTCTCAACATAACATGAGGGTTAAAGTTAAGGTCATTTTTTTTACAGTCTTTGATGACAAAATATTACAGCTTAGATTTCTACATTCCAGCTGATATGACAGAACACTGCAGCACACTAAATATTTCATACACCTCACACTCTCTGATCTAACACATTTCTGACGTCTTTTCACACTAATCTTATTTGCTAAATGGCATTTATATTCTGTGTGAAGCTACATTACATACTCATCAACTGGGGAAAAGGGCTGAATGTGTTGATCAATCTTTACTCCTGAAAGACCCTGAATTTACTGAATCTGAAAATCTGAAGACTAATATTTGAAAAAATGTTCTTATATTAATATGATAATATGGAATATGTCTTGGTGGGCATGTTCATGGTTCTTCCTCTTTTACTCTATTAACTAAAAACTGGTTGATTTGCTGCTATAGCTGTAATAGCTTTGGCATTACTTTGCATGAATAAATACTGCCACTTTGACACACTGGTATCATACCCATACACATGATATTGTGATATGTATAATTACATACTGTAATCCCTCTGTTTCTCTGCTTATTTTATTATCATCCTTTCATTCCTGTTCTTTAATGGTCAGGACCATCACAGATCAGGTATTATTTGGGTGGTGGGTCGTTATTCTCAGCACTGCAGTAAATAACACTGGCATGGTGGTGGTGTATGAGGTGTTAGTGTGTGTTGTGCCGGTGGTACAAGTGGTTTAGACACAGCAGTGCTGCTGGAGTTTTTAAACACTGTGTCCAATCACTGCTCACTCTAATAGACACAGCTACCTTACAGCTCCACCTTGTAGATGTAAATGCAATTTGCTAGATATTTCTTGTTGGTGGATTCTCAGTTCAGTAGTGACAGTGAACAGCAGCACTGTTGTGTCTGATTCACTTGAACCAGCATAACACACACACACACACACTTTAACACACTACCACCATGACTCACTACGCAAATAATAGCTGCTCTCTGGGGTCCTGACCACTGAAAAATAGTGAAATTAGCATATTAAATTGTGCAGAGAAACAAAAGCTGGTTATTAAAGCAAGTCATGTCAGGTCATGATGTTAATCATGATTAATGTATAAAATCACTTTAACATCAGTCTGTCCACATTACAAATATCTAGTAGTTACCATGTATACGCAACATGTGTGTGGCATCGATGGCTGGATTTTCTTTTTATTATTTTATTACTAGACTGTTCAACCTCAAAAAACATTCATACATCCCATATATCCCATATATTTGTCCACATTCAAATGCTATAAGTGTGTGTTGGCCTTCATCTGTGTCTTTCTGAGGCAAACACTGTAGATCTTCCTGTGCTAAGGGCTATTATCAGCACATTTCCACAGGGGACAGCGTTCCATTTCCATGGCTCCGTGATGTTTTGTTGTTTCTTTCGAAAAACAGCTTAATTTTGCTGGAAGGGGGATTGAAACATTTGTCTCAATTTCCTGAATGTGCGCTTTCTCCTCAGCTGAAAAATACAGATTTAATTCCTGAATTCATTTGCGCGTTGTGTAAACTAGGTACACGGAAATATTCAGCGCCTCAGTCAATCAGCTGTTTTCACCCATTTACCTCAAACTAGCATTGTTAGCATCTGCACACAGGAGCTAGGACTTGTAGCCCAACGGACCAACAAATTACGAGTGAAAGAAATGTCAATTGAGATGGATTAAGGAGACTTTAACTTCAGGCCATGGCTGGTCTTTTTCTAACTGCTTTTCTCTGTATGTACACAAAGGGACGGGCTGCACACTACACCATGTTTCTGACATTTAAGCAGTGCTCTGTATACCCCTCTCAACAAACATAAACAAGACACAATTACACAACCTCAGCAGCATGCTACTCTTCAGGTCAGCCAAATACTTTCAGAACTCTTTTTTTTTCTTGTGACTGTTCTCTGTGCTCTTAGAAAAGAAGCTGCTATGAAGGAAGCCAAGCTCTTCAGCGATGCCAAGAAAAAACTATTTTGATTCTGGAAAGATATATGTTTACAATCCTTGATCTCTTTTACAAAGATGGTTCTTTATGGAAAAAAGTGGTTCTTCTCAGACAGTTTTAGTGTGTGGGCTGTGGTTTTAGCATGTACATTTTATATGTTTTAGATTTCTTTAAGGAGCCACATTAAGACAGATCTGCACACTCTTGGTATTTTAATCTCAGTGTCTTTGTGAGGTAAAGTCACCTGGAATAGTTTTCTCAGGGCACTTTTCCACCGGCATGGTGCCGGTGCTGGTGCCAGGTTCAAAAACAGTTCTTTGTGTTTCCACCACAAAATCACAGATTCTGGGCCAGAAAAGCCGTTTCCATTCTGGCCCCACAATCTTTCTGGTCTGGAACCAGCGAACCTGTGACTCGTGCGGCTAAATGAATGAAAATGAATCAACAGTGGTCCACAGAGGACAGCAGCACAAGTTTCAAGAGGAGCTCTGGTTCCGCCATGTCGTTTCCAAATCGCCCCCCGGCTTCTGCCTACACCCACATTCACATACGTAGTGAGTGACTCCTTAGAGCAGTGGAAAGACGGGCCGGTTCTTAAAATGTTCGCCGGTTCGCAGGAACCGGCTCCGGCACCAGCATTTTGTCGGTGGAAAAGAGGTATCAGTGTCTTGAAGGAGTTCCTGGAGGTGCTGAACAATAGTTGCAGCTTTTCCTTCAAGCTGTGAAGTTCCAGCTCATTCCAAATCACCTCAAATCACAATCTCAGTTGAATCTGGGGATTGTGGAGGCCAAAAACATCAAACATTTACATCAAGCTCAAGTTTGATGGGTTGGGAACCCTTGTTCTATGGCATTCTTCAAAAAAGAACCTTTCATAGCAGCTTCATTTCTAATAGTGGCTAATAATACACTATAAAAAGCATGTCTTTGGGAAGTAACAGATCAATATACAATGATCATTGATTTTTTACACATCTGTTTTGTAAAAAATATGATTAAAAACATCCAATTTATTCCCAAGCAAAATAATAGGGACTGACAATTTATAACTTCCCTAGATAAAGTTAAATGTCTAAACTGGCTTAATTGGTTGAATATCATCCATGCATAAATCATATTAGATACCTCAGATCATAGATATAAATATAAATATATTTTTCTTCTTCTTATGATAGGGTTTGCACAGTGGATGCAGAGAATGCTAATAACGCTAATGCTAATAAATGCCTATTTATCTTTGTGAGTATATTTCTATTGCTGGGAATGATTTCTGGCAGGACAACAGAACTTTCGTAAAACTTAAATGTTGCTCAATCAGTTTCTGTTGACAGGGATCTGTTAGGTTAAGTTGAATCAGGGAAATACTGTTATTTCTCAAACTCAGTCAGTTCATACTGCATTTCTGATCAAGAGTCAAACAGCTTTTACACACTAAACTGTATTTAAAGCTCAGACTTTTGAATCACGTTGGAATGTTCTTTCTTGAAAAGCAATTATACAGATGTAACTGGACATGTGATGTGTGAGTAGAACCAGTGTGTTAACGTTTACTGCTTAATGTTTATGTTATGTTAGTTATTTGGTCATGCACTTATGGGTATTATAACTGGTGAGAATAGTAAAGTAATAATAATAATGACATGGCTAACCTTTCAACTTTATCATGTCAAAATAGAGGGTTTAATTTTCTCTAAAAATGGAATGTAATTAAATGAAATGGTTTAGTGTTGTGAGACGTATGCATGTATTAATACCCTTTAACATATGTGTTGATCTTATTCTGATAATCTTCTTTCATTTAACTTACTCTCTTGATTTTTGAATGCTGACATTTGAAGTTGTGCATCAGCATCCTGTTCAATTAAGGAACTGGTTGCAGGTGGTTTCCCTCTGTGTGCATTTTAATATTAGCTATTAATTTATTTACTTATTTTGGATTTTTTTTCATGTATGTGGTAAATGAAAATGATCAGAGCTACCTTGCTGCAGCACTGTTTTCTCAATTCTTCTTTGAGTGCATGGCAGACTAGATTGTGAGTATTTAGAATATTAAAAACAGATCTTTTGGACTAATGTATGTAAAAGTAACAGTTTTAGCTGGTAAATGTAAGTGCTGTTAAATAGCAACACTTAAACTGTAGACTATTACAATCAAAGCAACAACATCAAACTACTATATTTGTTGAATCTTGTTTGAGGCCTCTTGGGGGACACTAAAATTGGTAATTTTATGAGAATGATGAGAATTGATTAGGAAAAATAATTTAAGCATGACCCACAATCTAAAACAGCCTGAGGCAGTATCTGAGACTGTAAGAGTACTTCTAAAATTCTTACAATTCTGCAAATATTACTAAAGGAAACTAGAGATTATGCATACAATATTGCACTCTGCAAGTGAACACTGAAAGTAGTCATGCACAAAATGGGATTGAGGAAAAGCTTTCTTTTCCAGTTTAATAAAACAAATAATACCTATGCTATGACAACCAGTACTTTCCTTTATTTTGCCTGAATGCTGTGGTGTATTTTTCGGACTCTTCATTCTTTATTGTGTCTAAAAATGATAAAGTTGAAAGGTTTTAATCTATGATAAAAAAAAAAAAAATAAATAAAATAAAAGAATGCATTAAACCATTTTTTTTTTATCAGGGTGTGCGTGTAGAGAACGTACAGTGTGAGCTCAAATGGGATTTTTCTTTTATTGCATGTCACATAGAACACTATCTGTCAAACCAAATCACTGTAAAATTGTCATTTTAATAAAAGTTCAACTTTTTTGGAAAAGATCATACACAAATAAAAACTGTTTGTAAAAATATTTCTGTGTAGTTTGCTGTTTAATTGCATTGTTACAGGGACAGATCAGCTTTTGTTCTCCTTATTTTTCGGTATTTTAAGATGAATCGACCAATAGAGATGCTCGAAAATTTATTGGAAAAAACCCTTAACCCTTATCAAAGGCTAAAAAGAAAAGCCTATGATTTTGGAGATGTGTCACAGTGTATACAGATAATTAATAATTAACAATAGTTTACATTATCATAAATGACATACATTTTAACATATCTAATGCTTAAATTCGTTATTATTCACCACATTCTTAAGCATAAAAAATTAAATAATGCATTAACAAATGTCAATTAATAATCTGAGACATTACTTAATTGTGTAACAATTTCTATTACTGTCTAAGTGTTGTTGTGTGTGACCCTTATTGTAAAGTGTTACTATATATATATATATATATATTTTTTTTTTTTATATATATAATACTTTCTTCAGACAACATATAGACCAAAGTAAATGCATTTTTTGTGCATTATTAGACATTAATGAGTCAACATAGATTTAGGCTCCACGTGAATCAACTAAAATGCACAAGGAGAATACAAACACAAAAACTGTTTATACGGCATATATTCATCTCAAAGGCTCAGACTGTTTCCTTTGTGCACTCCAGCCTCTTTAGTGTGCAATTTCTAAGATACACTTTTGAGATTTGTAGTAATTAAATATGTTAAAAGCAAATACATTTCTTTTAGGGGCTTCCTTTTAGAAGCTTTTCTCTTGTTTTGTAGGACAGCAGTGATTCATTACATCCACCTGCGAAAGACAAATGCAATTAAGCTATACTTAAGGCTTCAGGAGAAAAAAGACCAGCATGCATTCTTCACAAATCAAATGCTTTCTAGAGAGATATGGAAGGACAAAAAGGTTACTAGATGGGATTATTAATAAATTGCATGTCAAAAGTGGTTTGTTTCAAAGGAAGCACCATCATTTATATGAATAAAGAACTAAAGGCTAAGAGGCAGGACGGCGGGAGCTGAGGGTGAGAGAGAGAAATGAACGGATAAACACCTGAGGGACTGAGAGAGACTTGACATTCACTAACCAACATTGTCCCCCTTCATGAGAAGAGGAGGTGACAGGCTCGTTGGAGAAGAACCACAAATGGGAAGTGAGGTGGAAAAGACTGGGAGTGAGAGGCAGCAGATGGTAATGCTGTTTTTGGCAAAATCTGGATTGATTAATTTATTTTCATTATAATCTGTGTTGCTTTACCGTATGTTTTTCTTCAGGGGAACTGTACTTTTATGTTTTCAACATCCTACAACATGTTTCTAAATGAACTCTGATGCTGGAGGCACCCTGCCCTGCACATTCAGATACTGTAGGTTGTGTTCAGACTACAGGTAGATTAGATTTATTTCCCAAATCAGATCTGTTGAGATGTTCAGACTGTCTGCACTGTTATATGAAGTGATTAGATCGGATCAAACAGGACATCACAAATCTATCAACCTAAGTTGCTTTGGTAAGGAGGGCAATGTGTCTGTAACTTTATTTTTTTGGCAGTATTCTTAGGCCTCGCCCTGCTATCGCTCTGGACATAATGAGGTTGTTCTTTGTTGCATGAAGAGTGATGCAAAAGATGCAAATAAAATCCCATTGAAGCTTCCAAGGTATCTAGATTAAGTGTGTTCAAACTGCTAGCCTAAATCAGATTTTTGGAATATCAAGCCACATATTTAATCCAGATTGATTTTTGTGGACAAACAATCCACAAATCAGTTTTTTGCAAATCAGATCCATACACTATAGACGCTTAATTCAGATTTTAACCTGTTTTTGTGTGCGTGTGTTTTTTTCAACACGACAAACAACCATCTGATCAAATCCAGAGTGATGGAGGAATGGAGGTCCAAGAGCACCAAAGGTTAGTTAATCACGCCAACCTTCATTACCACAGCAACCCACACAGATACCTATATGATGTCCAAGCCAATCTGATCACAGGCAAATAAAAGCTAGGACAGTCATCTCAACAGATCAGATTTCAGAATCACATCCGATCCAGTTTGCCCGTTTTTGTTTTTTCAAAGAAAGAAATAACCATTAAATAAGGCTTTCTTGTCTGAAACCAATACTGGACCTTGTTGCAAATGCATCTCCATTTTCATCTTCATCCTCATCTTGTACTGTATCTCTCCGACTGGTGCCTAGACAGCAGGCTGATGTAAGACGGCCCACTATTTGTTTTCCTCAAGCCAGAGATTCCATTTAGATTAGCAGCAGAAGACCTTTATGAGAAAGATGAGTTGTGTTATAGAAGAACAGGCAGAGCTATTCTTGGTTATATGACTTATATGAGATCATTGCTTATCTCCCCAGTCAGATCAGATTTAATACACTCATAAAGAAAGGCTGGGGTTTGGCTTTACAGACGATGTGAAGAGGGGGGAAACACACTCGGCAGGAAAAAAGGCAGAACCCTTTTTAGGCTTTGTTTAACCATTGCAAAAGATTTAAATATTTACAACAGGATTTCTATAATGATAACAATAACTGTAATTATTATTACAGCACTATAAAGTATTTCTATTATATTTTATTATTTATTTATTATTATTTATTTAGAAATGTTACACAGATAAATTTGAGGAAAAAGCTGATGAGTGCAGGTCAGTATGGTTGTGGATTAGAGCTTGAGGACTTGCATGAAACAATACACTCAGTTTGGTGGCTGTTGGGTAAAGGAAATTCTATACCCTGGCCACTTAAGAACATTAATATGAGTAAATGAAAGGAATGAGAATTCAGATTATAGAAACTTGTCTCCAATCAAAAAGAAAAACAGCTGTATGCAAGCCCACATCACACTATCCAACCAAATAATCTTTAAATAAAGACCTTTATTAGAATCTCCAAATAAAAAGTTGGAACTTTGTCCATATCTTAAAAACTTTGTGGTGAGTTACACAGCAAGAATCCAACAGACAACAACACAAAAGAGATCGAGGAGAACATTGATTGTGTACCAAGTTCACCCTTTTGAAGAGCCTGGCCAGATAAAGCTTGTTAAGCATGGGTTGGCTAACCAGCTAGATTACTAGCATAATATGATATGTTTTTGCCAGGATTTTAACCATCTTGACCAGCAAAGGCCTTCCAAGACCACTTACCAGCAAAAGCCTAGAGTTTTCTAGGATTTTTAGCAAGGTAATATAATTCTGGTATTTGGCATTTCTATGAAGATATTTCTGTGCTGTGTGATTCTTGCTGCAAATGTGGTTTTGGAATGATGCTCTATATTTAGCCACTGCCTGCACTAAAAAACTCTTGAAGAACCTCTTTTATTAAGTGCATAAATAATGTTTCTGCTATATCAAAGTTTCAGTAAGACATTCTCCCTGTTGTTCTTTTTTTCATTGGTATTTGGCATCCATTTCCTTCTGTAATAGAAGCACTGACAAAAAGCACTGTATCCTTCAGAGCTCGAGTTACAGAACAAAAATTGAAACCTCCAAATCAATCAAAGTGCCTTTTGCAGTCGTGGTGCCATCATTTTCTAGAAATGGTCTTTTAAAGATACAGAAATAGCTTCATTTCCTTTTCAGAAAATGAAAGTGTTTGGATCTAATTACTGAACACACACATCCATACACCCACACGCACACACACACTGCACCTTCTCCAAACAGGCAGATCAGAATGCACTGGCTTTTTCGGCACCTGGACTGAGTTGGACATTGTGCCCTTCCTGCTGACCCTGACAGAAGCCTTTTATCAGATATGGAATAACCCCTGTGAATGGTTTGAAATTGTATTAGAACCAGAATGACATAGCCTTCTGACTGATCTCACATCACAGAGCTACCAGCCTCCAACCCACTACAGGAGCACCTGGAGTCAAATGGAGAACATTTTGTATTACAGAGTGTACAGTTTCCCCTCATACGTCCTTAAATATCTCCAAGATGATTTTTTTTTTTTTTTCCTTACAGCATGCACACAAGCAGTGTCCAAGCGCTGGCCTATATTACAGCATTATATAACTCAAGCAATCCTCCAAATTTAGTATAGCTCCAGTTTCTATACAGACATACAGACTTTAGTTCCTTAAACAAACAGGTCTAAGCATATAATCCCTGCTTTGGCACCCAAATGTAACAATACAGAACATTTGTGGGGGTAGATCAATTATCTTATCATTGAAAACAGATTGAGAAATGTTCCTTTCATTGGACAGAAACTACTAAATACAGGAGTAGGAGAACCGAAATTTAATTTTCACATACACTGTAGCAGACATTATCTTATCCAACGCAACATTAAAAAGTGCTTAGGCATTTACTCAGAACATAGCAGAGTCTACAAGCCACCACAGTTGAACAATATATTTAAAGTGTAGGGTAGCTGAGACTGCTGGGGATGCTTACATCAGCAATGGATGTGAAATGTACTCACAGGGACTGACAAGCACATACTGTGTACAAGAGCTTTTGTAACCAAACATATCTTAGATTAATTAATCCACTGTTTACTAAAACTCCCCCTATCACTTCCAAATCTTCAGCACTAGGAGGGTGACAACAAGCCAATTCCTGTATGACCAACTCCTATATGAATCTGAACCCCATTGAAAACCGTTGGAACGTAATCAGGAGGAAAATGGATGGTCACAAGCCATCAAACATAGTTGCACTGCTTGAATCTTTCATTGCTCCAGGTCAACCAAAAGAAGCGTGAAAGACTGGTGGAGGGCATGCCAACATGTGTTAAAGCTGTGATTAAAAAACAGGGTTATTCCATCAAAATTTAGATTTCTAAAAAAAATTAGTATGGTTCTTATTTCTAAATGAATATGAACTTTTCTTTGCATTATTTGAGCTCTGACATCACTGCATCTTTTTCATTATTTTTTCATTATAAATGCTCTAAATTACTTTTCTATTTGGAATTTGTGAGAAATGCTGTGTTTCATTTCAATTTCACTCATTCATGTTCACTGACAATTGTCCTTTGAAGTGGTCTCATTTGTTTTTCAGAGCTGTATGTGAAGTCCAAGTCTCATTTTTGTCCACAGGTTCCATGTTTGCCCCACAAATATCAGTCAGTTATGGGTCCCCCTCAGGGCCAGTGAAGGAACCAGTAGGGGTTATAAATAGGCCTTCTGTGAAAGTGTGGTGTAGGGTGGTGCTTTTGCCTGGATGACCAGCTTTTCAATCACATTGACCATCAAAAAGCAATTTAGACTGCTTTTTAGTCTGAATCCAGCTACAACTGTTCTTTGCCTAGGGTTATTTTCTTAACAGGAAGATTTATACACATTACAACTCCTCATGCTCCTCATATACTGTAAACTGGACCAATAAAGTCTGACTAAGATAATCTGAGCAGCAGCAAACTATGCTGAATGAATAGGAGAGCAACAACAATACAGAGACTATAGCGTGGAGAACCTGCCAACCCCCCTGCCAGCAGCCGGGCAGAGTAAGAGATATAGCTCCTGTTAAATTAAACGTAATTAAGGGGAATTCAGAGGGTGCTTGTAGCTCCCCGTCGGTGTGTAGGAAGTGGCGAAGTGAGACATCCTGGAGCCTGCAGGGCTGAGTCACTAGAGAGTGGGGCGAGGACAGCTGCCACCAGCCAGCCTCTCAGCTCCTCATGTGGACACGGTACGCTCACGCCGGCAAAGTCTGTCACCACTGAGGAAGATTAACAGCCCGGCCGTGTCTAATCTCTCTCACCGATCATTCCCCAGTGACCGGGGGCTGCTCCAAGTCCACAGGCAACGCTGTTGTTTACCGCCTCCACGGTGGCCCTGTGCCGCTCTGTTGTTTAATCCATGGCACGACTCAAACCCCGGCAACTGTTGACCTCAGCATGTAATAACAGGCGATGGCTAGAAGAGAGAAGACATTGCAATACCAGCACTTCCCAGTGCCAAAGCAGCTCCACGCCTGCCAAAAATGTCTATTTCCCCTCAGCCCAACAGAACAGACAAACAGAAGCACAAATCCACACGAAATAACAGTGTCAAATAGCCAGGCCGAGCACTCTTATAGCTAATACTACTAATATTTCTGACTGCATGTGCCTCTGAATAAACCTTTACAGGGTAAACATTGAGATATAGCCTACACACTCTTAAAATAGCCCTTGTTTTCATGTGTCACTACGATTTTCTAATGCATTAATTAGGCCTCACCAGGAGATCTAGTAGTCCTGAGTAGTATAATTAAAGCCTTACTCTATACTGATATGTACAAGGCACATATGAGTAGCCTGTAAATTGTCTGTGTCTCAGGCATTTAACAATAACAAATAGATAGTTAATAAATAGATTTATCAATAAATATAGAATAGGGTACACTGTAAATGTTGCAAGTACCAAATGTACTCCTAAGAATAAGAGCTGCCAATTTTATCTTTTTTATTATTTACACACCAATGAAAAGACAAAGTCGTGAGATAAGGTCTCCATGGATGACTTCAATAAGCCCCATGATGCTTGTTTACACGTTACACTTCTGATAAATACTAATAAACAATAACGTACTTTCGAAGAGTGGTAGTAACTGTGATACATGTAATTGATTAAACTATTAGAGTATTGTGGAAAACTTCAGTTAAACACCGAACAAAGGTTGACATCTAGCATAAAAAAATAGGATGAGATATGGTTGTGCATGGAGGCATGCCTGTTCTTAAGGTCTCCTGCAGCACATTTGCTCAAAAATGTTGCAGCTGGGACAGTAGATCCTGCAAACAATTAGGTTCCTGAAGCTGACTTTCCAACTAGTCACTTTTAGCGTTTTCTCCTACTTTACCAGTATTAATATCCATTATTAATTTAAAGTGGGTGTGCTGAAGCAAACAAGCACTAAATGTGAAGAAGATGATAACTGGTGGACCAGGTTTAAGAAGCACTGCAAATGTAGCTGATTTTATCATTACTCTCATTTTTAAAAGCAGCCAGAACAAAAAGACAATGGGGAGAGAATCCCTCTCAGTGTGTTTGTGTGAAAAAGACTACAGGTCTGTTTATGATACCTGATTCACAAAACAGCCAGATAATCTTATGATAAATAAACTACTGATCTTACAAAACATTGTTTATTTAATATAATAAAACGCCATACAAAAAATGGGTTCAATGGAAAAAAATATGGGAATGCCTGCATTACAGAATACCAGCAAACAGTGCTGAAGTGTAAAATTGTCCACTGGCGTCATCTGGTGGTCAAACTCATAGACTCCAAATCATATAACCTGTAATGTGATATCCATACTTAAGTCTGTGATCGCAAGACTGAAGAAACTTTTAAAGAACATCTACAAACACTAACTGTATCGGCTTTCATAGTTGGAAATAAGCTTTGTATAAATACAACAATGCTTCTCTTTTGAACTCAGTTGAACTCATGTTTACAGCTTTTGCAGGAACATAAAAATGAGGCGTCACGAAGCTGTGATACTAAAATGTTCCAACGGTTTGTTTCTGCATGTACAAATGTGTAGACAATCGTACATTTTACCTGAAGAACAGACTGTTGCTCTATTGAAACAATAATGGAATTACCCAGGAACTAAAAATATATATACAAATAGTGAACACTTCTAGCATATAGCTGAATTTGAGGGGCTGATCTGTTCCAGCAAAAGAACAAAGCCAGTGTAGAGACAGATGTAGGCTAACTACCGCTGGTGCAGGTGGTACTGGCCAGGTCTGTGTGTGTGACATCATTCCTCAAGAGTCATTAGGAAGGCCAAAAAGCTTGACAGTCCCTGCCTCACGGTTACTGTCATACTTTCCTTCCTTGTCATCACAGGCATAAGCCAACAGCGGCCTCTTCGGATGCCAGGCTACAGTGAAGGTTGGAGACTCACACTGGACCTCCCAAAGCTTCTCTCCTACAAAAAAAGGGGGATAAGCCTAATATACCTCATGTATATGAACACATCAATGCAAGAAGAGGCCCTTACACATTTATCCCACTGAACAGTGCATGTAAAAAAATCTTACCTGTCTCCACCTCAGCAATATCAATGAAGTGATCTTCAGAGGCTGATGCCAACATTTTTCCATCATGACTAAAGCTCAGGGTTCGAACTGGCCAGTCTAACCTATAGAACATAAAAATACATTGAAGCACAATTAACATTACATACCCAATATAAGGCGCACTTACAATTTTTCCAAAAATCACCAGTGCCTTTAAATCAGGTGCATCTTATGTATGAATTTTACCAGTCAGGTTGTAAGGAGCAGTAAAGCCTCTCTGCTAAAGTACAGCACTATACAGGATTTTCAGTGAAGTTTCTTCAGTACCGAGGTTGGAACAGTATTAGCATTATCCACTAAACGCGCTAAGTGCTAGTTAACCTCGCTAAGTGCTAGTTAACCTCGCTAAGTGCTAGTTAACCTCGCTAAGTGCTAGTTAGCTCTTTGGCTGTTCAGAAATGAGAATTATCGGCCTGTACCATACTGCTAACGCTCTGCTGGAGCAGCGCTAGCATTAATAGCTAGCCGTTAGCTGCTAATGCTCCAGCTTTAGTGGAAATCTGGAAATGTAAGCTTACTATAAATAAATGGAAGCACTTTACTCACCCAAATAAACAGTTTTCACAAGAGAAATCTGTGTACATTAACATCCAGTGCTAATCGGACTAATCTAAAATGCTAAAATGTGTTGTTTTTTTTTTTTTTTTATATAATCCGCTGCACCCTATGTATAAAAATAGACCAGAAAAAAGATGTTTATTAAAAGTGCGCCTTATAGTGCGAAAAATATGGACAATGTGGACAAACTTACTGCGACAGATGCTGTTTAAGTTCTTTCTGAAACCAAGAGTTTCATTGCACACTATGATAAGCATGTTATCAATAGACGCAACTTGAAGCAGACTACATGTGGTAATATTATTTTAGCTGAAAGGAGAAACAAATTAATATTAATGTCAATTGTTTGCCATAAAGAAACTTACCTTGAGAAACAGCGAACACACACCAACTCGTCAACATCCCACAGACTGACCAGAGCATCTGCACTTCCAGTAGCAAAATACTTGCCAGTGGGATCAAATTTGATGCAGATGCAGTTGGACGGATGAGCATTTATTGACTGAATGAGCTTTAGTTCAGGGTAACTGTAAAAGAAAAATGAATCAATAATATTCATTCCCAACCTGGACATGTATACACAGAAATATAAAAGCAAACTGTTTTAACTCCCACTTAACTATGTTCAATTAAATTAAATTAAGGCGGTGCTGCTGAGTTGTTAGGGTTGAGGGTTATAGTACATCAGGGACAGAAATTAAGTAATTCATGCAAATACCACAAAAGAAACAATGCTTACCTCAAAATGTTGATGCAGCCATTACCATTAGTCAAAAAGAACATATCATTATCGTTGTTCCAGGAAATTTCGTTGACCTCAAACTTGAACTGTTCTTCAGCACGTGGGCGGTGAGTTTTAGCATCAATAAAAGTAACCACATCATCCTTATTCCCCACAGCTATGGTCTGACCATCAGGACTCCAACATATGTTAATGTTCTCTCCTAAAACCATAAAAACATACGTTTTTGCACAACTGAATGTATTTGTGCATTTATGCTAACAGCAAAGTTTCAGGTAGCTGTTTTCAGAGCTTGTAATAGTTTTAATAATAATTTTCATAATGTTGTGGCGAGTATGAAAGCGCTGGAATTCCTTAAAAAGAACATGCATGGGGTTATTTTTGTGTGCATGGTTTTATTACTGGAGGGGTGTCTCAGCACAGTTTAAGTCTTTGGCAAATTATGTGGTAGTATTGTCATATTTAAACAACCTTATTTCACCATGTTAAACATAATTCAGTGCAGTTTGTTGAGTCAGTGAAACACTGTGCAACCAGTGCAACTTTATGTATATATGTATACAGCAGTATTTTAAATACACAACATAATGCATTTACAGAAATACACTAATACATTTAACATACACTGTACATGAGGGTTTTATTATATTCAACTGTATACTGATATTACTTCTGAGCATATGAAGAGATGAGTTTTTTCAGACACCTCACCCAGCCATAATTCACAGTGTTTGGACACACCTTTCTTCCTATTCAATGTTTTTCTTTATATAATTAATTTTCTATATTGCAAATTAATAAAAAGACATGAAATCGATTAAAGGACAATTTACAGAATTATGTAGTAAACAAAAAAAAGGATTTGACCTCCACAATCCACTGATCTAAACCTGATTAACTGAGATGGTGATTTGAGGTGATTTGGGATGAGCTGGAGCCTCACAGTGTGAACGAAAAGCAACAACTATTGTTCAGCACCTCCAGAAACTCATTCAAGATGCTGCGAAAACTATACCAGGTGACTCTCCATCATGAAGACACGAAGATTAAAATACCAAGAGTGTGCAGATCTGTCATCAACTCTAAATGTGCTGCTTAGAAGAATCTAAAGTATAAAACCATATTCTGGTTTGTTTAACACTTTTTGTTTACAAAATATATCACCATGCATTCCTGTACAGCTTTAATATAGTCTTTGACATATTACATTTACAATGTAAAACATCGTAAAGAGAAAGAAAACACACTGAATGAGAAGACATGTGTATAACAAAGCTGGTATAGTTGTGAACCTAAGTCAAAATGTTTGTTTTGAGTCTCACCTTTGGTGCTGACCGTGGCCATGCATTTAGTAGTGCGGACATCCCAGATCCGAATGGTCTTGTCCCCAGAAGCAGTGACAAACAGATCCGGGTTGGTTGGGTGCCAACACAGCTGGTCAACACTGTCTCCATGACCTCTGTAGTTATTCTCCTTCACCTGTGAGGTGGTTAGAAATATACATTTACATATCTGGCCTGTAGCAGATGCTCTTCTTTAGAGAGACTTTTTATAAAAAGTGCTTTAGCTACTCTTCACTGTATCCAAATACAACTGTCAGATATCCAGTAATTGACTATATTTTTTACCTTTAATGGAAAATCTCTATTCTAAATGCTGTGTAGTCCAGAAATAGGGTTAATCTCTGAGGAGGAAACTTTCCAAAAATACAAAAACTAATCCCGTCCGGATAAGGCTTAATACTTAATAAAACACCTACATTTGTAGCTGCAGAATACAGGAAGCCCTATCTGGATGGGCTAAGTTTATCACGGGGACGTCTGTAAAAATATTTCACACTTCTACTCTATCGGGTTAACTATTTATCATTAGTACTAATGATAAATAATAGAGCATCACAGTCACACTGCTGCAGGTAATGAATAAACCGATTAATGAATCTGTATGACTGAATCAGAGACAGTAAAGCTCAGGGAAGCGCTGCAGCTCTATCAGATCTCTGAGTGGACTGAGTGCAGGATCTCACCAGCCGGTCTTTCTCCAGCACAAACACACTCGCTGTTTTATCAAACGAGCCCGAGGCCAGCCGCCTCCCGTCGCAGCTCCAGGCGACGGAGTGGACTTTAGCGCTGTGAGCGGGAAACTCGCGGCTCTTGTTGTTATTCCTGAAATTCTCCTGCATCTCATGAAAGTAGGAGGACGCCATTTTCACCGCTGCTTCCTTTAAACTGGCCCGGTGTTTTTTTACCCGGAACTGAAGACCAGCGCCGCCTGGCGACTCGGAGAAACACACTGAAATACACGCTTTCCCTGTGAAAGACCATAACCGCCACTTCAAATAATATCTCAATTATTTAGAGAGAGTCATTATTTTGACATACTAATTCGTTATTTTTAAGATACTATCTTATTATTTTGAAATACTAGCTCATTATTTTGAGATAATCTCATTATTTGTTTTTATTATTTTGAGATAGTAAGTCGTTATTTTAAGATACTAAGTTGCTATTTTGAGATACTATCTAATTATTTTAAGATAGTAAGTCGTTATTTTGAGATACTAAGTTGCTATTTTGAGATACTATCTCATTATTTTTTATTGTTTTCAGATAGTAAGTCATTATTTTGAGATACTATCTCATTATTTTTTATTGTTTTCAGATAGTTATTATTTTGAGATACTATAGCAAATTTGAGATAGAAAATCGTTATTTTGAGATACTAAGTTGCTTTTTTGAGATACTATCTAATTATTTTGAGATAGTAAGTCGTTATTTTGAGATACTAAGTTGCTTTTTTGAGATACTATCTAATTATTTTGAGATAGTAAGTCGTTATATTAAAATACTAAGTTGCTATTTTGAGATACTATCTAATTATTTTGAGATAGTAAGTCCTTATCTCATTATTTATTATTTTCAAATAGTAAGTCGTTATTTTGAGATACTATAGC
Source organism: Astyanax mexicanus (assembly GCF_023375975.1). NCBI lineage: Eukaryota > Metazoa > Chordata > Actinopteri > Characiformes > Acestrorhamphidae > Astyanax > Astyanax mexicanus. The sequence goes on along the minus strand of NC_064417.1, from coordinate 38,824,451 downwards.
TAATTTGAGATAGTAAATCTTTATTTTGAGATACTAAGTTGCTATTTTGAGATACTATCTAATTGTTTTGAGATAGAAAGTCATTATTTTCAGATACTATCTCTTTTTGAGATAGTAAGTCCTTATTATGAAATGCTATCCTAGTATTTTGAGATGCTAAGTCATTGTTTTGAGATGAAAACAAGTTTTTTTCTTTCTCTAATGAGAACCTGCAAATGTATCTTAACACGTCTTACGTTGTTTTTTTCCACCGGACAGTTAAACACAGGGCGATACAGGCATATAATGGATATTATATACCCTGCATTCCAACCCTCTGCCCTGCAGAACTACACTAAACACTGTTAAAGAGAGAGCAGACAAGTGTGATTCCCACCAACAGAGAATACTCATAGGTCTACTGAGTGCAAGAAGAGACCAATCCAAATGGTTTCAAGACACAAGAATTCAGTATTTTTTGGCCTGCTTTTTAATTAATTGTTTTGAGATGTCACAAAAGAGTTGTTGAGACCTCTTTTGAATATGTTTTTGTAATGTCACTAAAGATCAATTGTAATTTTTTTAATTCGTTGTTTTTGTGATGTCACAAAATATTTAATGTTGGCCTGTTTTAAATGGTGGCTTTTATGATGTAAAAGGTTGTGGAAATATCACACTTCAAAACACCTGGGTAGTTCTTCATGTTTATTCAGTCCAGTTTAAAAGGTACGGTGCAGGAGAATAACATGATTTTTAAATTAAAAGGTGCACTCATTTTTTGTAGCTTCAAAACACACACACGCAAACATACACACGTTTTAAGATCACAACAGTCAGATAGCATCCCGAGTGAATCCTTAACTTCTTACAGCCTGGACGGCATGCAGGCGGAGCAGAACCATATGGTGTTGCAGTAAGGCCAGTAAACATCCCACAGTTACTGACTTGGGTCAGTTCATTGCTGGACAAGAACAGTCTCTTAAAATTGTCAAGTTTAATATGAAACAGTTTTAATGTGCCATGTACAGTATATCAGAATTCAGATCTCAGTGGGTGATGTAATAAACCCTAGTAGAGCACAACAGTTCAATTCTTTACAGGCTGATACAGTATCGCTCTGTGAAAGCAGTGACAATCTCCTCTATCTCCTGGCTGTTGCACATCATAAAAAGAATGATCAGATGATATTGCATTGTTTGGAGAGGTTATAAAAACCCCTTACAGCCCACCTACCTCTACCTTAACATTACACAACATTACATGTGAAACCAAGCAAATGTCATACAATCCCCAAGCAGTGAATTCACTGCAGTGCAAAAACTCGGGAAAACAGGTGGAAGACATTGGAGAATAGCATGTCAATCCTTAAGAACGTTCACTTTATTGTCACAATGTAAAGAACCGGTACAATTACAGATAGCTAGGAGGTGAGTTGGTCTAGGAGGAGGTAGATTGTATATATCCTAATCTACAGTATCTCCTACATGCTTATCTATGTCTTTCAGAGCACTTGCATGACTTGTATTTGCATCTAATGAGGAAGGTTCAGAAACTGAACCACAGAGCCTCAGATATAACAGCAGAAGTGCCTTGGTGTGCTGTACTGTTTTCAGTCTGATTCAGGATTGAGTTTTTGCATTGTAAACAATGGTCTTTGATTACATTTTACTTTTTGAACATGGAAATCAAGCTGATGATGAGCTTAGCAGTGTAGTAACGTACAGCCTTTTGTTATTGCGATAGGTAATTAGCTGTTGTTTGTTGTTAGATTTATGGTGTGCATGTGGTATTTTTGGCATGTATGATGCCAAATTGCATCATGTTGACCTAAATTCTACAAGCAAGGTCTTAATGCCTTAACTGAGGTTTTAAGGCCTTAATGCCCTCTAGGCACTTTATAGCTAGATGAGCTGATGACCAACTTGAGGTGTTGTGTTAATTAGGCTAAATACAAAGATGTTTTTCTCTAGATTAGAGAATTGCCTCTCAACTGCAACATCATGTTTTATGTGAATTCTTTCCTTATTAATGTTTAGTGCACATCATGATTAAGATTGATACAGGTTTATTACAGTCAAACTCTTGTGATATCAATTTTAGACCTAATAATCCTCACTACACAAAATCATGGACAAATTTAAAGGTTGTGTTTGAACAACATAAAATTATGGTAAATTACTGTATTCAAGAGTAGGAACTGTCAGGTCCGGACAATCTGGAGCTGCTCTTGCACACGTGACATACTGATGGAGATTTTCTGACTACCGGAAAGTTCTGTGGTTTAGGCAAGGGGTAGCACCTGCATTGCATGTGCAGGAGGCACGAAACGACCTGCTGTGAAAAATCTGGAAAATGACTTGCTTAATTCACATCTGACCTAACTCAGACATTACCTAAGCTTTGTACTAGGCAAAATAAACTTTGGATAATGTCCCATACAAGTTGCCGTGCAGGATTGCTTCTATAAGTCTCTGGCAAATCCTGCTAATGGCTGATGCAAACAGAAAAGGGGTCACTTTGTGTGTTTGAATATTTCCTTTGGAAAGGCTTTGTAGCAATGCATTTCATATGTTGCATTTTCTTGCAAGTGCATGGTACACGTTCTGGCAAAACCCACTTTCCAAAAGATACTTTACAGAGGAGCAAATGATCATTTCCCAACAGGAATAAAGTAGGTTTCCTTTAAGTTCCCAAAATGCAGGATAGATCTATATAAAGGGTGTTCATTAGTGGATACAAACCCACACAATCAGACAGTTTGTGCTCTGAATACCTAAAACTGAACCTGTGCATAATTTGGAATAATAAATAGAAATTAAAAAACAAGATTTCTGTGCAAATGCTGCAGCTGTCCTGCTAGTGCTTGCCTTCCGTTAACACTCAGCGTCCACGCTGCCATTTGCATCGTTAGGGCCATCTGCTGAGGAGCTGAGAGAGGCCTGCAGGTCCTCATTGTGTGTGGGGTGGCTGATCCCATTGGGTTGCTCACTCTTCTCTTCCTCTTCATTCTTCTGCACCCTGTGACACACCAAGAGACATTATGTAAATACATTAGAAGACATACAGTGTAATCTGTCCTTTATTTGTATTATTTCTAAATTGTAGATTAATATTAAATACTTAAAATACTTACAATGAAGGAACACATATGTAATTAAATTAGTAGACAAAAAGTGTTTGACCTTTACAAACACCTGACAAACCCAGGTGGTTTGGGATGAGTTGGAGTGCAGAGTGAAGGAAAAGCAGATAAAACAAGAGCTGAGCACATATAGAACTCCTTTAAGAGAGAACCATTCCAGGTTCTATCTCATAAAGCCAACTGAGATAATAATGTCAAGAGTAAGCAAAGTTGGCATCAAAACAAAAGGAATTTAAAGTGTAAAACATGACATCTTTTTGTTTATTAAATAATTTTGTATGTCTTCCTTCGTAGTTTTGATGTCTTTAATAAGAATCTACAATGCAGATAATAATAAGAATAAAGTGTTCTGAAAAAAATCAGACATACAAATACCAATTAAATAAAGAAAAAAATATTATTTTCCACTATGTAATGACAACTGCAGAAGTAGCTTTACCGGTTGCAGGGGCTTTTGTTGTTGACCAGTTCTGCAGGTCTTTTCTCAGAAAGGGATCTCTGGACGGAAGCTCTCGGTTTGGTTCCGCTTGGCTCTGTGCCGAAGTCTGAGCTCCTGCGGGCTGTGGGTGGTTCTTTGCCGGAGTCTGTGCTGCTTCTGGAGCCAGTGTCGCTGGTGGAGAGAGAGCTACTCCCTGGCCCGTCCGTGTCTTTACCTGAGTCAGAACTGTGTCGACCATTTAGGCTATCGTTCGAGGAAACCTTGCTGATCTGACCATCCATCTCATCTGCGGAGAAAAGTGAGAGAACTGCATGTGAGAATAGCTCAGTGAGGTTTTTAAAATGGGTATAATATCTGCAGATCTGTGTGAGGGTTGAAATAAAATGCAATGGCTAATGAAAGACCTTGGCTATGCATGGTTAGAAATGCTGTTGCTATGGTATTGGTACAAATACTGATCTCATTAAATTGACTGGATATCGGACAGAAATTATTTATAGTTAGAAATATATTGTTTCTCTGTCATGTTCAATATTAAAATAAAAAAAACATTCTCACTCCAAGAAAGAATCGTGTGTGAGTCTATTTTTTGTTTTATTTCGCTACTATAAATCAGATTTTTTTTGTCACTAGTCTGACCTGCTGCAGCTGGATCACAGGCCTGCTTGCGTCTCCTCCTCAGAATCACTTCAAGTTCACTGTCTTTTTTAACAGGCAATGTTTCCTGGAATCCACGGCTGGGACTCTTTTTAACTGTATCCTAAGTGGGCAAACAGAAATATAAGTGCATTAACATAAACATACTTCCCTCAGCACTTTCACATTAATTTAATGAACAGCAATACTCCATCACTACACAATGTAAATAGTGCTAGGGGTTAATAACGATCTCCATAAAGAGGAGAAAACGGGTAGAATAAAAGCTTGTATAAGTGGAGAATAATCAGGTGAAGTACCAGAATGCCTTTCAGCTCCTCCATCGCACTCTCCTGGTGTTTCTCCTCAGAGGCTGGACTTGGCTGCTAAACAGAAGGACAGTACAGATAATGCTGAGTTGAGCTTTTAAGCCATTTTGGGCAACTACAGTATGCAAGACTGGGTCATCAAGCTTTACTGACCTGATCTAACATCTAACATTAATTTCCTGTGGATTTATTTTATATTGTTATACTTGGATTACAGAGATGAACAGAGTGGAGAAGAATCTGGCACTTAAACAGAGCACAGATGGTACCTATTAAAATCCTGTCCACTGGTCCGAGCTATTGATCAGAACCTACAGCCCCACTGAGTCTGTGTAGTCATGGTGGCTCAGTCAATCAATGGCTTTAACACAGACAATTTACTCACTCTCCAAATGAGATATCTACATACAACAGCGCCCTAATAACCAGACTATTCCTCAGGGGACAGGGACCAACTGCAATAAGCCTTTTTCACCATGCGGTTTCTTCATTAGTATTTTCTCATTAAAAAAAAGCCCACAGACATTTTTCAAATGTATTAGCATACACTTAATTATTCATCTTAAATCTGATGCTTTTTATTTACCTTTGTTCCAAATCTCTGCATGTGTCCATATCAGGTCAGCAAGTCACATGTAATCAAAAACATAACATTAGAAAATAGAAAGAAAAACAGACCATATCTCCAACACACACATCATTTACACCTTTACATGATGATGAGAATAAAAATAATAATGGTAATAATAATAATAATAATACATTTTAAATCACATAATTCAAGAAACAAAAAAATAAAGTGATGAATGAAAGAAATAATATAGAGGAACAGAATACAGAGAATAAAGTGTATTAATTAATATTAATTATTTGTATTATGCACTGTTGGACAAAAACGTGTATCTTCAGAAAGCCATCTTTAAAAAAAAAAGGGCCTAACCTTTATGACTTTCCATGTAAGACTTATTGTACTGATTGTATTTCAAGTCATTTTGGATCATTTCTGTCAGTCCATTCATTATGACACAATATAAAGAAAAATGGGCAGATTTAAAATTCTGGTAGTAGAGAACTTTAATTAACAACAATGCCATTATTTTTTAGAAGTTGGGGAGAAATATTGGGGAGAACATTTAAAATGAGATTAAATTATATTATGTGCCTTTTTTTTATTTACAAAAAAAGAAGCTAAATAAAACTGACAAATGGCAGAATATTACACTACAGGATGTAAACCCTAAAGCAGATGTAATTACATAAAAAACTCTAAGTTTACCTTGGTGTCCTGTCCTTTCACAGGCCTGAGCACAACTCCATGCTTGATCCTTTCCATCATTTCATTGACAGCCTTCGATTTGACATCATCCACACCTTCATTCGCTGCAGAAAGGGAGGAGCCAGCATTAGTCAGGTAAGGTCAGAAGCAGGCAGAGATAACAAAGTGAGGCTATTCGGGCTGCAAGAAGTCAAAGATAAAGTCACCTGGAGCCTGCTCTAATTTCGGAGAGCCTTTTCCACCCTTGGAAGACTTCCTCATGATTGCGATGAGGGAGCTGTTTACATAAATGAAGAAGATAATATTAAGAAGATGTTATGTGATGTTAGCATCATGGCAATATTTAATTATTAAAACTACATCTTACACAAATCAAAAAGCATTGGGATCATAAACATCTGTATCAGTTTGTATCAGCTGACTTATTGAAAACATTTGTTTTGTTTAATAGAGGCTAATAGTACAGACAAACAGTCTGTGTCTGATGCAGGTTTAGTGTAGTAAGTGGAGCAGTACCTGAGGGGGTTGCAGCGAGAGGGAGGGGGTGGGGGTGGAGGGGGAGGAGGGGGTGGAGGAGGAGGAGGAGGGGGCGTTGGAGGAGGTGCAGGGGGAGGTGCGGTCCCAGGAGATGGACCCGAGGCTGAAACACAGGTCCTCTGAGACTCCTGCAGCTCGTTCACTGCGGAAACACAGAGACAGATACTGCAGTTATAGCGTGCCTGGCTTGCTGCAGGCTCTGGGCAGTGATTGAGACTGTACTGAACTCACCCATCACTCCACACACACACACTCACACACACACACACAATGGTACATAGACTTTACATGTGCTGCAGTGTGACTGTTGGGCATCTGAGTATTATGATAGTGATGCTGAAAAAATTAACTGTGCTACTTAATGCATAACCACACCTATATATCTGCAGTGATACTGAGACTGAAACACCATGATGTAAGCTCACCTCTACACTCCAAATCACTGCACTTCTTCATCTCCTCCTGCAGCCTCTCCTCTGTGTCCTTTTTCTCTTCCTCCAGCAACTCCAGCTGTTTCTGCAGCTGTGCTAGCTGCTTCCGCAAGGCACACTGATCCAGCTCAGCCTCCAGAGCCTTTACCTACAGGGAGAGGAAGAGGGTGTGAGCGCTGAGCAATTGTAAAGAGGCTAAGAGGCTCAGCAGTTATAAAGCAAAGTGACTGTAATTTGTCGAACAAAAACCTTGAAACTACAAGTTGTTCTTTAAACTGGGTAATGTCTTGATGAATGGATTAATAGTAATATTGCTGATGGCTGCATATTTCTGTTGGTCCATTGACACTGAGGTTTGTAATTTGTTTTGTGTGAAAAAATATCAGCTTTACTTTACTTTACTCATCATACTTGCTTTTAAATGTAAAAAAATATCAGCTTTACTTTATTTAATGCAATATAAAAAAATATAAGAATTTTCGCAAAAAAGTTCAATTACTTATACTGGTCAGAAATAATCTGAGGGAATGAGAATTGTACAGACTTTGCTTTTATATCAAACCGCAAAAAGAATAACATTTAAATAAAACCAAACTTCGGTTTGGTAGTTAGCTATTCAGGGACAAACAGTGTCTCTCTTGTAAAAAATCTTTTGCCTTCTAAATGCAAAATATGTTACATTTTCATACTCAAAACAGAAGGATACATTATGCTTTTGTTTTTAAAGTTATGCACTGAAAACAGAATCTCATTAATGCAGAATAAAGACTAAATCATGCCCAAAACCTTGCATTCAACTCCTGTACAGTGTCTGCTGATCTATTCCTTGATTGCTGACCCACCAGTACTGCTCCAAACAGTTGTGTGTGCAGGTTTACAGCCTCATCAGCACTCTGACAGAGTAAATACTTCCATCTATACTGTACTACACTCTGAGAACTGCTGAACCTTTTCTCATTCTGCTTGATTATCTGCCCTAGATTAGGTCTCTGAGTGATCTGAATAGAAAGAAAATGTGTAAGCAAATCTGCTTCTGATCTGCACATAAAAGATCTAGAGCGTGGCTAAGACTTCTTGATATGTTTCTGCTCCTTAATCCTTGATCTCAGCTGAAAGCGGTCAAGCCTCTGAGTGTCTCCTCTGATGTGCTGGGGTTTGTAATTAATAGGCAAGACTAGCCTCTTATTCTATCCACATCCTGTTGTTTGTTGTGGCTCTTCAATGAAAAATGAACTGCTGAGGTTGCAAATGCAGAGTGGTCAGCATCCAGTAACAGAACAACACTGCTGTACTGTTGGCCAACACATCTAAACACACCCCTGACAGATGCACACACAAGGCTTCCTGTGTTCTTTACCAGAAACATCCGGTTAATCTTTAATCTATCTCAAGAAGATATTATGTTACCTAATTACCTATTGTCTTAATAGTAACACAAATAAATAATAATTCAGGATAATTAATTCATTTTGCTGATAAACAGAGGTTGAGTGTTTACCTTTTCTTGATGCTGCAGCCGTTCCTGTTCCAGTGTTTTGGTTACATTGGCGACATCCTCCAGAGCTTTGAGCAGCTGAATAGTGGGATCTGCCTGCTGCAGGAGAATCATGCTCTGTCTGTTTGCCTCTTTTTGCTTCACCAACATCTAAAAGAGAAAACAAGACCATTACTTATCTTCTCTGAACATGATCCAACCCCAGATATAAGAAATAAACAACTACATTAATAGAAAAACACTCTTTATTTGGTTTCATTTCTATAATTCAAAGCTTTTTAGGAAAGTGGACTAATGACATCAATTAAGTTTGCCTGGTTAAACAGCTTAAATTATTATTCGGCCTGTATTGAGACTTTTTAATATGTTTTTCAGGCTGAATCTACCCTGGTTTGTGGCCCTTCGCTTAGCATTTATCACCTTAGTATCTAGTGGTGTAATCATGTAACCATCGATACTGTATTATTAAAACATTCACATGTTAAGACTGGCGGTGGCGGCAGGTCTAACTTTCCGTGGGTGCCAGAACCACCCCCAAACTCTACCCCCAAACTCCAGCCCTCTTAAGGTCATTCATAACTAGGTTTTCACTGTGGAGTCACTGAAATTCCTGAGCACCAGTATATCAAGGGACATGAAGTATCCAATGCCAAAGGTGCATAGCATGTCACACAGAATGTTCTTCTTTAGGTACCTGAAGAAATTGAATCTGCTGCATTTTTCTTTCACTTTTTTCCAGTATGTTCAGTTATTGTAAACTCTGTTCTGTGATGATTATATCTGGTGTAACAAGTTGCACACTCACATCTTGTACAGACCATGTTTCAGTCCTTTGTTTCATGTTTCAGTGTTTCACTGATGCCCTAACATTACAAGAGCATTCACAGGGGTGGCAGGCACACAACTAAAGTGGTTTAAAGTCTGTCAAGTTCAGTCTGCTCTAACACAGAGCAATACCATTTACTTCTGATTATCCAGATCCATATCATCTGCATCCATATCAGCAACAATAAGCCAAAATCTTACACATAATCAGCACAGCACGGAAACACATCTCCACAGCTCCATGCTGGGGGGATTTTTACCCCTCTAGCTCATGTGTGGCATTAATAATTTAGCAAATACATTCAAGTTTAACTGATCCTGAGACTCTTATTTTATTGGCAATACTTCTTTACGGGAATTAAACATGCTGCTGTGTTTGTGCATGTGCATATCTACAAAGTGTCAACAATGGGTGTAATGTGAAATATAGCTGAATGCATTCACTGCAATTATGAAAAAGGGTGTCCAGAAATATTTGGACATTTTATTGTGAGGTGAGAGGATTTACATCTGACTTTGAGGTCTCTATTTTCAATCTGGACTCGTGCCATACCTCATGTGCATAGGTTTCTGCTTTCTGCCTCAGGCTCTGCTCCAGATCCAGCTGCTCCTTCATCCCCTCATATTCATGTGCAGCCATCATGGACACTAAAAAGAGACATGTTTTTAGTGAGACAATCAGCTTTATTAAACTGACATCTATACATGTTAATTGGATGCTTGTGGTGGGTAACTTTCATGCATAACACCCAGTATTTGAGAATTGTACAGTTTACAGAAACAGTCACTGTGAACACTGCTATAGGGGAGGGAGTCAAACAGAGAGCAAATTAAAGCGCATCTCCCCAGACTCTCCAGCTGAGGGAATTCCTGCTCCATCTCCGACAGTTAATTTCATTAGGGTGTTTAATGGTGGTCAGCAGTGAGTGGGTGGGTTGAGAGGAAATGATTCTCTTCCCGGGCAGATGCCAGATGTAATGCACCTCAGACAGGATGATGTCATACACAAACAGATGCACGAACATGACTCCACATAATAGAAAGACAGACCACACAGCTGCTTAAACCTTTAAACCTTATGAAAGCCTGTCAGATTCAAGCAGTAATTATAGTAATGCATAATCAAAAATGGACAGAAAGGCTCCCTCACCTCTGTTAAATCTCTTGATGGTCTTGGTTTGCTGCTCAATGGTTTTGTGAAGTTCCTTCATCTCTGCTTGCTCTTTTTCAGTCTATAAAACAATACAGAACAGTATTTTAATCCTTTTTTTCACAAAGAAAAGGCAATGGGATGATTTTTATTTTGTGGTAATAATTGAATTCATAATATGAAGAATTTGAGATGACATTTTGTTATAAAATAAGACCACAAACCACATAAATATAAAATATAGAATAAAAAATTAAGTGAATGTAGTCTAAAGCTATAATATGCTGATTGCTGTGAAAGACACAATGACCTATGGTGGATTATATTAGCCTAAGAAGGTTTAATCAGGTTAAGTTCAGTTTAACAGTTTATGGTGACTCAAACATGCTTTACCAAATGATTGTGCAGAAGTTAAAAAAGGTTAAACACTCTGTATTAAATATGACAGAACAGGTTTGGGTAAAGCTGAAAACTAAAAACATACCTACTATAAGTCTGCTATCTCTCTTATAACACTCAACGATATTACACACTGTAGGTTATTATGAAGATCCCTTATCATCTCATTCATAATTAAAAAGAATGCAGAATGCAGCACATATCCAAACTCAGATCCACAGCTCTGCCAAACACAAGTGTGTTCATTCTCCTACAGTGACAAAAGCAATTGTTACGCCACTTACAAGTGCTGTCAGCTCCTCGATCTGTCTCTTCTGCTCCTGTAGCTGACAGGCTAACTGCTTCTTTTCCTCCAGTAAAGTGTTCACCGTTTCCTGAAGATCTGTGGAAAACAAAAACAGTGCTTTGAATTAGGGTTGTTTCAATCAAATACTCATTATTGGTATCAGCCTAACACTGACCCAAATCACTGTATCAGATATTGAAACATAAAAACAAACAAAAAAGCATAAGCCATTATTTGCCTAAACTATTCTGAAAACGCTTAAAAGTACAAGGTTAAGTGTGCTTGACAATACAACTTTCACAACTCATGAAGCTTTAAGGATCAGTGTAATCTGTAGAGATAAACCAAAATTATTTTTGGGGGCTGAAACCGAAACTGAACAAAAATAAAACATACATTTTTACATTAATAAATTAAATAGGCTAAATGCATTATGTCTTGCTTCTTAAAGAAAATGTATTAATTGAACTTAAGGTGTTTTTATATCCCAGCAGACACAACAACAAGGCAAATAAATTTACTTCAGCAGTGCTACTATTTTAATCATACATTTACTTTAGCAATGCTACATTAGTCACACATTTAGCTACCTATATATTTACCTCAACAAAGCAATCTTAATAAATCATTTACCACAACAGCACTATTCTAATTATTAATATAACCCAGCGATGCTATTCGAGTCACGTTGTGAGTGGAATTTTCACAGAGAAAGCAGAGTCTTTTTGTAACCAGAGGCTAAGGCTCAGTTAGCTAGGTACCTTAGCAAGATAAATTTATTATCATACCAGAAACCATTCTAATATGATCCAATAGCCTAAAATATAATGTAAATACTAAACCCCTAGAACCCAAGCATACATGTTTAAAACCTACAGGTTGGTATTCTAGGGTTTATAACTCAGTAGAACTAACAGACATAATGCACATATAACAACAAACAAGACTTACCCAGTTTAAAAAACAGCATGTATCATCAATGTGTCAATGATAACTGCTAATGTCCATGTAATTCCAGAAGTTAAACCCCAGTTATAAATCCCATAGCAGTCCCACAGTGGGCGTGGCCTGCTCTCTAATTGGCTCTTCTAGACTTCACCTTAGTGCCTAATACATATGAATTGTTCATGTTTACTTTCTGAACAATGAGTACAAAGGGGATGGGCAGCAGGGAATTTGGGAATATTATCAGGTAAAAAAAACAACAACTCTGGGCTCTCTTCTATGTCTCAAACTATTTTTTAAAAAGAAAAGGAAAAAAAAACACAAAATAGAACCTATAATCCTAAAAGTGCGAGTAACACTAAAATAAGTTATGTTTCTAGTTTTTAAACACTAAAATATGAAAAAAACAAGTTTTTCATAACTAAGTCCATTGTGGGCTTTATATGTCAGGAAGCAGAATATTTGATTCACATTACGTTATTTATATTTGACAATGTTATTTATATATTTAGGCATGCTTGTATTTAGATAGCTATATTATGCTATTAGGCAAAGTGCATCTAGATAATTATATTATTAATAGCTTAGTTTAGGAGAGAGAAAATAATGGCACCAGATTGGTATCGGCAGATACTCTGAATGGAGTGTCAGTATCGGTATCAGTATTGGACATGAGTAATAGGTATTGTGCTACCCCTACTTCACATGTAAATCAGTGCTTGTCAGTCCTTTTATATGCAATGTACAGATCTTTTAGAAACTTCACCAGCTTATTGAAATTATGCCTAATGGTATTATAGATTGAAATGATAACAATGATAAACAATTTATAGCTAATATTTTTCAGTGTTTAAGATACTAGTTAGCCATTAAATGTAGCTGAGAATAATGTTCTACAGATGTAATACTATTAGCTAAAATTGGCATGGCATTTTTTTTCAAATTTGTAATATATTACAATGAATAATTAAATAATACTCGTATATTCCATTTTGAAGCTAATTACTTAATTGCAGCAAATAACACAGAATTGTGTCACAAACATTTGTAAAACAAGTTAAAAACATGGGGCAGTTTCCAAGACAGGTGTTAAAATTAAAATAAATAAAATAAATATAAGAAAACATAGCCTACAGTTAGGCTTAATCACTGTCTGGGAAACTGTCTGCCCCCTAAATCTATATCTGTGGCTTTTAACAAAGTTGTAATTCTCAATATATGAAATAGGAAATATAAAATATGATGTAAAAAAATTCAATTATAAAACATATTAAACTGTGTTTAATTTTGTTGTCATGATCGAAACCAGATATTGCAGATTCCTATATGGTTACCTGTGGAAAAGATATTTTTTACAAAAAGAAAAACTTAGAATTGGCTATAATCTATAAGGCTCCTTATCTCCTTGTCTATATAATTATTTTAGTCTTTCAAAAAAAACTCGATAAAAATACTTTTATTTTGGTGAATCTCATCCTTTGTTTTAGCATAGTAAGATCTGGAACTGTTCTATCTTACTGAATGGGTTTCATCCATCATGATATGATTAAAAACAGAGTCTTTCAGAGTGAAAGATCCTGATGCTATTTAGCCTATTTAAACAGACAGTTTAAATTAATTATTTTGCATTGGCCATGGTAAGTTTTGTAGTGGGTTAGGTGGGCCGCAAGTTGAACGATTTAGTACCTTTCTTTTGCAATGTGACACGACTACATCTTGCAAGCATTCCAAGTAAGACTGTGTGGGTGTACCTTTGACCTGCTGTTGGTACTGGGCATAAGGGTCTGGGCTGTGATCCTGTGGCTCTGCCTCCTCCTCCAGGGAGATGCAGTCAGAGATACTGGGCAGCAGCTCATCGAGACACGGCCGAGACGACAGGCTCAGATACTTCAGCTTCCTGTTCTCACAGTTGAGCTGAGGGCGTGCAAAATAACATTTCACAGTCAACAAATCCAGAAACATCTGCTGTGTGGCAGCTATAATTCAGTTCTCAAGTGCAGCTTGAATTCAATGTACTGCATTATTCTGTTATACTGTTAAAGTGTTTTTCTGGCTATGTTGTGATGTATGTGCATGTATTAAGCTTTGTAAACATAGCTCCTATATTATGTTTTAGCACCAAATTGAACATTTTTGTCTGAAAACGAAACCAAAAAAATTTTAACATTTGTTGAGTATTGGATACCTCAGCACTGTCATTCTAAGCATGAATTTACTAGCTACATTAGTAGTGCTATTCTAACCATAAATTTACTTCAGCAGTGCAATCCTAGTCACACATTTATATAGCCACCTCAGCAGAGCTCGTTTAACTACTAATTTACTTCAACTGAGCCGTTCTATTCATACATTTACTTCAGCAGTGCTATCCTAGTCACACATTTATATGGCCACCTCAGCAGTGCTAGTTTAACTATAAATTCACTTCACTATAAATTCGTTGAAAATGCTCAAGCTAAGTGTTGGCTTAGTGATGGAGGAAACACAACAATATGAATTGTGACAAATAAATTACCGTTTGTAGTTTTACAGAATGAATTACTTGTTGATAATTAAAAAGTTGTTTTTTTTCCATTATTTGGTTGCTAAATATTTAGTTTATCTCTATTATATTTACCTATTAATAAAATATTAATTAAAAGTTATTTTTGGTGCCATATGGTCTTTTTTTCAACATACATGTTTTAGACACAGAACACACTAAACTCTTTCTGCTTTACCTTGGTAGCGAGTGCCTCAGCATTTTCCCGACACGACTTCTCAATCTCCAGCTGCGTCTGCAGCACGCTCACCTCCTCAATCACCATTTGGGAAACTTGATAAGACAACAAAGACAAAAATTTGTGATTATGGCACTGTTGCATTCAATTACATTTTGTGTGCTCATATAAAGTGTAGAATAAACAAGCATTTATAGAAAGTAGCCTAAAAAAACGCTGTGCAAAAGGAAACCACCAATATGGTTATCTGTTACAACTTCACAATAGCTGGCCTCTCAACAATTTTGACAGCACTAATACTGTTGCTGTCACTGAACCCCACTAGAGTAATTCTACACCCAGTGGAGGCCTCGTAATGGGGGATCAGATGTCATAGCAATGCCAAGCCAGGTCATGTACAAGTGCCTGCTCAGCAGGGTTCCACTCTTGCTCCAGTCTACCGTACAACACTGAGCTTATTGTTCGTGCATCTGAAATAACTGCTTTCACCATCACGGTACACGCCTCCATGTTTATCCTTAGAGGTCTAGAGTTTGTGTTGGTCATCCTCTATCCCTAAACAGTGGTCAAAGAACACTGCCAACAGGACACTGCCCAAAGGATGTAGTTGTTCACTCCAGCAGGGACACTGAGGTGTAAATCTCTCCGTGCCTGATCCAGTCATGACAGCAAAACACACACTACTAACACATCACCACAATGTCAGTGTCACTGCACTGCTGAGAAGGACCCACCATCCAAATATGCATGCTCTGTGGTCGTCTGGTGAGGTCCTGATTACTGAAGAACTGTAGGAAATGAGTATAACAATGTATGATATGCAGAGAAACAGAAGGACTACCATCATTAAGTGATACAAATATAAAGTGAACCTAAAAATAGCTAGTAATGGGTGTGGAAAAAGGAGATGGTCATGTATGTAATGACTGATCTGTGTATTTCATTTATGGACTGTCGTTGGAATATGTGTATGTGCAATGATAACACTGCATTTTTCATATGTAATTGACATAAATAGGTCCTGTCCCACACACTTTGGATCCAACCCTAATTCATCCCACCTCAGTCAATTGATGACTGCCTTCATAAGGGTTAAATTGACAATGAATGTTTAATTGAGCATTTTGGCTGAACTGGGAACCTATAGGAAAGTAACTCTCCAGAAGCTAGAGTGGTAGAAAAACTGGTGCAAGGAAACAGGATGACATAAAAGTGCTGTGTCAGCAAAGGTCATAAACCTAAACAGAAAATCACAAATTCAACCAAATTCCATAGAAACATTCTCCCATATGGCTTAAGATGTTTTCCAGTGTGAAAGTGTGTGACAGCACACTCGCTCTGGTCACTGAGCAGATTCTCTGGTCAGTAAGTGGTCCAGGCTTCGCTTTCCGCGGGACTGAATGAAGATGAAAGGAGCTCTAAGTCATCAGTTCCTTCACAAAGCAGCTGCTGAATAATGCATGAAGGACGCTCTTCTCAGCATGCAGCCAGACTGGAATACATCATCACCCGGCTTTGGAGACCCAGCCTCTGAATATATCTGCTCATACATTTGCTGATTTCATCTCTCTATAATGCACTTTTCACTCTTCTTTTGATACAGCAAATTTTGTGCATTATGAGTGCATATGGTTGATTTAAACAATTGTAGAGTAAAAGGGTTCCAGATAAAAATTCCAGATTAACTAGATGATCAGCAAAAACTGAATAAAAATCATTGAACTATCCATAAAAAATATTTGAACACAATTTTTTGTATCTGCTACTGATGATCTGTGTCAATTATGATTTCAATAATATAAAGTACTTAATAAAAATTGTAGGCCCTGTTTACACATTCATACATTAACAATAGGGGTGAGAAAATTATAATTTTCATTATATATTGTATCATTTTTGTTTGCAATACATTATCGATATTTGGCATCAAATATCAATATTTTTTTATTGAAACATAGATGTTCTAAACTTTAGAACCCCCTAATTTGACTTACTAAAATTTCTTAGTTTCTCGACGTGGTGATGCTAATCAAATGAATATGTTAAATATGCAGTAAAGAATACTGGTTGTCAATTTTCCTAAAACTGTCAATATATAGTTGGATACAATATATAGAGTATAGCAGGATTAAAGCATCATGATATAGTTATCATGGGCAACATATCATTGTATCATGAGATGCCCTGTGATTCCCACTATTAATTAACATGCATGCTGAGTGATCCAATCTTAAGTGGGCAACACAAAGTACAGGTGTGAATGCTACAATTGCAAGGTAATGGATAAAGATGATACTCGTGGTGCAATTGAAACTAGGTGTCTCCTCTTGATTTGGGCTGAGGATTCTGTGTAAAAAACTCTGGAAGACTCTTATTGTAACTGGCTCTCCCTCCAGCAGCAATGATGTGTGAAATCTGATCTCACGTTGTCAAAGGAGAGGCATTTAAAACACTAAGTGTGAACGGCTATGCATTTTGGCAGTCATTTGTGATCGGATCACCCAGGATGCATATTAATGCCTGGTGTAAACTGGGTCACAAATAGATGGCAAAGAGTGGCAACCAACCTAGTGTCCCATGCTTCAGTGCAGCATAAAGATTTCCAAAGATGTGCTCCTGCAACTTCATTATTCCCTATGAAATATGCAGACTGGACAGCTGCACTGCAGCATTCAGAGTGACTGCACTGCTCATCTGAGAGGAGTTCAGCAGAGAGAGGAAAATGCCAGCTTTCTTATGAAGTGAAAACTAAAGCTCACTTCAGCCCAGCTGAACATCTTTCTCTCTTTACTGTTCTCTCTACAAAACAAATGCAAACAAATGATCAACCCCCACAATAGTTCTGATGAGATACTGTGCTCGAAATCTGAGAACAGACATTCAGAAAGCCATTAGTATACAGAGTAGCATCTCTCTCTTAGGAAAATGCATTGGCTACAGACCCTCTGGCCTCGTCCATTTGCCGTAACTCATCTGTTTGTTTGCTGTCAGCGTTCAAGAATGTAGGTAAACATACACAAGCTGACAGACTGAGGAGTTCCCTTTCCTCAGTTGCCCCCTCCAAACCAACAAAATACATTATGCATTAGCATGAAACATTAAACGTATATACAAAACATGACACTCTGTGATACTTATCTTTTCGTATACCTTGAACATGAGCTGAAGCTAATACTAATTTTTTTTTTATCTTATTAAAACCAACTTTGTTTATTTACTTTTTTTGTTCCTGTAATGTAAAGTATGTCCACAGCGCTGACAAACTCAGGAGTCAATTCTGTTGAGTTGATTATATTATATTCAGGAGATATAGGAATATTGTGTGGATCTGTGTAAGGCTCACTATAGGCTTCTTCAATCAAAGGATGCTGCAGTTTCTTAATTAACCACAAGTTGTAACTACAGAGATTTTAAACCAGCGTTATTTACAGTATCTGCTTTAAACTCACATATTTGTAGAATGTGTCTAACTAATGTTTCTCATGGAGGAAGCAGAGTAAAGAAATTTAACATCCCTATCCAGTTACCCATCTTAAGAGTGCACCACTTAGTCTAGTAAAGTGAGTATCAGAACACAGCAAATGCATAAAGAGTGCAGACCATATTTACCCATGACCAAAAGGGCAGCAGCAAATGTTGTAAAGCTAAGGAAATCACATACATTTTACTATTTTGTGAATGTGATTGCTTCAAAAAAAGCAATGTAGCCCTGCATCATGATATGTTACCAAGTTTGCCCTTGATTGCTATTAACCATTGACCAATTATACTGAATTTGTGATCCATATCAGGTCCAAGAAAGCCCTTATCAGTTAATTAATAATTAAATATATTTTTAACTAAACTGAAACTTTAAGTGCATATTATATACATCTAAACTTTCCATGTGCAGTATTCTTTAAGTGTATTCTTTAAGAGTGTAAAGATGGTTGATGGTTTATGTACTATGTTTAATGAAAGGCAGAATAATTGCTCACTATTTTAGCAGCTCACTGAACCATGTAAGCCAGCCTGACCATAGGTCAAGTTATGAGATGAGTAAGATGAGTCAGAGGGATGCACCTGCTGCATACAGATTCAGCTGGACTGTGGTTTCAACCAATAAAAAGGCTAGCGTTCTGTGCACTGAAAGAGCCTCCATGGACATCCCTGGTTCTGCTCATTACCTCCCGAATGACTGACCGGGGCAGCTCAGCTCCAGGCCCAGCTACTGTGAGGAGATTCTAGGTCAGCAGCTGCTTTGTGCTGCATGAGGAAAATGCAAAAGGCTCCAGAAAAATGGCAAAACTGAGATTAAAGGGTCACAGCATGGCCGTGCTCTTTTGAGGTACGATTCACACAGTCATTTGACACAGAGTTGACACTGTGTCTATGTAAGCTAGCGTTACTTTAAGGTATTATCTGGACCCTCTTTGATTACAGTGATTACAGCCTGCTGATAGAACAATAGTGTCTTGTTAATCACTGTGCAGTTTTATCTGCAAGTGGAATAAATTTAATTATAAACGTTTACATATTTAATCATTCTCAGTAGATAGTGTGGCAGTGATTTTCAAATTTTGCACGTTTCCTAAAATATAAAAAGGTAATTTTTGTACCTTCAATATAAAATGTGCTATTTTTTTAAACTGCTAAATAAAACTTTTATTTTTATATTGGTTTCATATGTTTTGTTGTGCTTGCAATAGGAGGGTTTGACTCCCTTAAAGTAAAAAATATATAAATTGAAGAAAATTTGTATATGTGATAGCTCTAAATGGTGCTGTTTTTTCCTATTTTGGCAAATCTAAAAAAAAAAAAACTTTAAAATCTATTTTCAGTTGTTATGTAAATCATAATCAAACTCACATATATATTTAAAGAATATTGAGATTAGACGTAGGCGATATTGCCCTAAATATATATTATAGGGTAATTTTGGAATAAAAATATTCTTGGTGACACTAGTAGAAACAAAAAAAAATCTGTTAAATGTCTTTTTTGTAAACAACAGTAATACGATTTTAAAATAGAATAAAATAGTAATAATGACAAAATAAATAATGTAAGATAAAACAAACATTTCTACAAAAAAAATATCTTAAAGCTTTAGAGTAAACAAAACAAATACAAAACGTGTACAGAACAAAACTGTGAACAAAAAGTGCTACTATCAGAATATTTTTTTTATTTTAAAAATAAAAAACTACTATATTGTGAAAGATCCAATATGCCACACCACAAGGTAAGGGACAGAAATGTTGTGGCTGTAACTGTAACTGCATGACTGGGAAAAGAACTAAAACTAAGGCTCACTGAAGCACCAAAGCATCCCAAGGAGTGAGGTGGGAAGCAGCTGTTTGCCAGACGCAGATTTAGTGCCTCCCAGATACTCAGCAGCAGTTTCCCCACGGCAGCCAATCATCAAATAGCACTCCGACCAATCACACGCAACCAGCATGGGACCATTGTCCTGTATGTCTGCAAGTAGGCCAAACTGCACTGACATTTGCAGAGTCATGTAAGGCACTGCAGAGAACTGTGCCAACTGTTAGCGATCTAATGAACTGACCTACTGCGTACACTGTTTGAGGTATCAATACGGATATCAGCTGTGTAAAACTATAAACCTGAAATCAGTTAATTCTGTGCACATATATATTTATTTACCTCACCAACCATGAGCCATTCCCGTTAGAAAAGTTGCATATGAATGAACAAAGCCAGTCGGAATGACAATAGACACACAAACCTCTGTATATTTTCAACTGCTGAATAATTAATATAGGAGATTTCAATAATTCAAAGAAAAAACATGGCATGGATGAGTACAGTATGCGCCACAGTCTATTAATCCTCCCCTGGGGCACACGATGACAAGGAGGGAGCTTTGATTGTTTCAGATAGAGTCTGGGGCTTCACATGACTGAGACCTGAGAGCTACTAATCCATACAGCACATCCTGGTGAGACATTG
This sequence comes from Astyanax mexicanus, assembly GCF_023375975.1. NCBI lineage: Eukaryota > Metazoa > Chordata > Actinopteri > Characiformes > Acestrorhamphidae > Astyanax > Astyanax mexicanus. The sequence goes on along the minus strand of NC_064417.1, from coordinate 38,803,907 downwards.
CACTATACTGTATGTACTGAGCTGTAACAAATGTTCAATTAAGAACATAAAAAGCTAGATAAAAAATAAGACAGAAGGCTTAAACAATATACTATGCATCTTTCCAATAGTATTTATAGATGGACCCTTGTATAGATTTATGGTCTTAATGGTCCACCAACACTAACCAATAAGTACACGGTTGACCAATGTGGTTGCCTTAAATTCCATTAATGATTCAAAAACATGCTCATTATTTAAGTAGAAAATACAAAATGTCTTTTTACTATTTTTTTTTGGACAATATGTCCAATATATCCCAGACATTATTGCGATTTTTTTGGACAATATGTCCAAAATGTCCCAGACATTATTGCGATAAACAATATTATTGTCATCTTTGATTAAGTATAACTAACTTTTAATTTATAAGACTATTCAGATATTCTTTTATATCCTAAATAAATAAAGCATACTTTTTAAATAGCCAACATACTATTTCACATTAGTGGGCTCTTCTTGCTAAGTAAAACAATCGGCAATATCTAGGTCTGCTAAAATTATTGCGGTAATATATAGTATATACTGTATATTGTACAATAACCCAATTATGTACTAACAGTGACAGGCCAAACATCTATGATAATACTAAGACATTAGCATCTAGGCTAAATACCATACATCAAATCTGATATCTGATAGCACAGATAAAAGATTATGGAGCACCACTGCTAGTCAAATATGACCTGAACTCAAATTAAACACTTTCAAATTAAACATAATTTCTATGTGCACCCAGATTCCCTGTCGTACAATACAATAATTAAATTATACTTCACACAATATATAGCAATAAACATTACAATAAAAGAAAATACTACATAACATAAGAACAATAACTTTTCAATTCCTCACCTGAGACCAGAACCAATTCCAACACTGCGTTCTAACAGCATTTAGTGATATAGTGTTAGCAGGACGCTTCCTAATGGACCCTCTGCATCCCTACACTGGCTCTAAGAAGAATGTAGCAGAAGCGTCACCCTAACAAAGTCCATGTCTAGGATTGGCTCCAAGTAGTCAAGGGGACTGGGATACACCTGGGAATAAGGGCTCATTCAGAAGGCAGCTTGGAGGCAGGGTGTTAATGAGATGGGTTAGGCCGGAGGTGACATAGCACAAGGAAGCTAGACGCAAAGTGTCAGATTAGAGGATGAGTCTCATAAGGTGATTGTCTCTAACAGCTTCCTCAAGGGGACATATGGATGTCAGGAACAGAAGATATCTAAATACCTGCAGTAAATTTTTAAAGATGCGTTTGTCCATGATGTTGGTACTGCACCACCTGAAACCTCTTGAAGATGCTGAGTAATGACTGTACAGAAAAATAGCTTCTCTGTAGATAAGTGCTTAATATAGAATTTATTTCTTATTTTATCCCATTTTTGCATTCCTTCCCTGTTACCCCACACACTCATTAGGACTCCTCCTTTATAGTAATAACTAAGGTAAGCACAATAAATAAATATTCCTTTTGTTGTTGTTGTTCCTTAAATTTAAAAATAAATGTAACAACTGAATTTAGTCTGAGAACCCTGGGAATATTTAATGTGGAAATAAGTTAATAATTATATTTAATAGATATGTTAACCCCTAATACAGGTTTGCAATATCCTGTGGAAATATCGCAATTAGATATTTAGCCAAAATCGTGCAGCCCTCTCAGCCACTGCTTTTGACCGATCACTGGGTAGCACTGCCGTTAATGAGAAAACACAATAGGAGTGATGTGGTCAAGTATGCTCACTCAGACTCTGGCTGCTGATGGCAAGCAGTATGATCTGGGATTAGAACTGGTGATCCTATGATCACAGTGGCAGTGCCACTTTGCAAATGCAAAAGGTCACTGTAATTATTGGATAAAGATGAGTAAATGGAGACGAAAAAAGCAAACATCAGGTCTTATTTAGATTTTATTTATTTAGCTCACCAATCACATTATGTGAAAATTGGTTATTCTTGCTTTGATGCTCTACCTACAGCCAGAAAGTGTCATGTTTTAAGTCAACCCTTAAAGGACATGCTTTACACATGTATTACTTGACAAGCTGAGATATACACAGAGATCTCCATTCTCTGCAGGACTCACGGGTTTCATCACAATATCTTGCAACGCGGGGCAAAATGTTTATGTAATGGGCAGAAACAAACAATTACCGATGCACTGAGTGCTGGGGCTAGACAAAGTATACATCTAAAACAATAAAAAATCTATATAACATGATAATAATCACTCAATTATTACCATGCATTATTAACATGACGGAAAACGCTAAGTAATAGGGATGCACTGATGTGGAAATTCTGGAAATGTAATAATCTATTGATGCAGATATACAGACTTATAACTTATAGAGAGACCCCGATGTAACTTTAAAAGTAATAAAAATAACTAAATAATTAGGCTAAAATCGTGGAAACTTAAAGTAGCGCTGCCAGTGACGGCCAATTGTAGTACTGCGGACAGCGCTGCTTGGCCCTTTTCCATCATGCAATAAATGCGTCAGCAAGTATTTTTTTTTAAATCAGCTGATACTGATATAATTGTGCATCTCTAATGAATAATAAATAATTGTAACAGTTTTGCAGCAAACAAATTAGGTTGTGTGAAAATACATTTTCAGATTTCACAATGTCTGAAAAGTTCTATCAACTGTACCTTCCATAGGACCCGTTGCCATCCGTGCCAACTAATGAGATTTGCCACTGCTTTACACAAGCCTGACATTAGTGCAAAACTAGTGAGCAAAACATTTGCCCTATACATAACAACAGTTCATCATCGTTGTGTATACATTGTATTACAAGCAATTCGAATAAAGTTAATAAAGTAATACATTCTACCAGACATGCCAAATAATGGCATAAACTAATGAATTCATCTTAATGACAAATAAACCCACACAAACATCATATGTAGACTGCAGGGAAAAAAACTAAATCCATTAAGTAAACTAAAGAATATCAGCTCCTACTGGATCCCTTTCATCCAGTGCCAGTCCTAACAGCTGGGCCAGCTTTCAGGAATAAACCACTGAATTTTATCAAATACCTACTAGATGAACTTACCTCTCTTAATGTGCTTCAGTTGCCTTTCAGCCTCATCTCTCTCTTCAGTAAGTCTCAAGCACTAAGGAATAAACAAAAACGATGCTGAATAGACATTTCATCATATCATATCACAAAGAGGCTAAGATGGACTGCAATTTCCAGGTCCAAAAAACTAGTCAGGCAAATTATGCATCAAAATTAGTATGAAAACAAGGGCAATATTTTACAATAGCAGAGTAAATAATGTGCGGACATTTCTAAAATCTCTCTAAAGAATTATAAAGATACAAGCCATATTCTTATAATGTGTAGAATAATTTCCATTTCAAGGCCAGATAACATTTAACATGGGTATGATTATCAACTAATATCAGCAAAACAATGCTGGACTGAACTTCAGGGAGGAAAAAAATGAATGCATAACCCTTATCTGATCCTGTAAAAACCTAGTCCAAAATAGCACACACTCAAAATGTATGTCTGTTGATAGCTGTGTTTCTTCCTGTGGGCTAATGGAGTGTTTGAGTAGTTTCAGGATAGAGGCTCATCTTAAGCAAAGCACTTCAGGTTAGAAGCAACAAATTTTAAATATGAAATCACCTGACTGGTTGATACTCAAGATCTCAATATCAGTGTTATCATGTCATTGTTGTCATTACAGCATCACAGTATTGTGAAGTCTACAATGAATCATATTTTTATCGTTATTGAGAATACTATATCAAAAAAGATGTGAAAGTGCCTTGAATAACAGCAAACTTAAACTCCATTACCCACGTATAGCAACAGGGGAAGGTCTCCACACGGCAAACATGACAAACTAGGCTGGAGGCAGAGTGAAGCTATGGACTATGCCGGAATGTGATGTAAGCTATAGGCTACGCTACATCAAGTTATGCCAGCAACCAGCAGCAGCTGAAAAAAAAAAACAGCTGCTGGATAATTATCTATGTTTTTTTCTAGTTAATATGGTGGTGCTCAACGATAAATGTTTTTTTAGGAAGTATTTTTACAATATACTTTAAAATAAACTAATATTTTTGTTTGTAATACTATTATTAGTTTTCTTCAGTTTTTTTATTCATATGTTTTTGTACACTGGATTTTGTACCATTTCCGGTTACTAACTGGACCTTAAATGAGAGCCCACTTAATGATGATGTTTTTCCTTGATTTGACCAAATTGAAAGCCTCTGGAATATAATTAACAGGAAGATGGATGATCACAGACCATCAAACCAAACTGAACTGCTTTATTTTTTGCACCAGTGGAGGAGAACGTGCCAAGATGCATGAAAACTGTGATTAAAACAAGGGTTATTCCACCAAATGTTGGATTTTGACTTTATGAATATGAACTTGTTTTCTTTGCATTATTTGAGGTCTGAAAGCTCTGCATGTGTATTGTTATTTCTGCAAATAAATGGTCTAAATGACAATATATGTTTATTTGAAAATTGGAAGAAATTGTATCAGTAGTTTATAGAATAAAACAGCAATGTTCATTTTACTCAAACCTATACCTATAAACAGCACAAAAATGTAATTAAGGTAGCCAACCTGACAGTTTATTAGAGTTATCCTTTAGTGGGTAAGGTTTCCTGCTATTGAATATCAGTAACACATTAGCACAAATGCTAACTAAAATATATAGATCTACTGAATTAGTAAAATATGGTGATATTTAACAGTATCGCGATGTCCTGCTTTTAAAGAGATGCAGGAAATCACATATTTGGTTTTGGCAGGTTCACAGAAAGGACAAACAAGGAAAATAATACTGACAATAGCTGCTTTTAAAATTAAGATGATGATTTAAAGTGTAGATATTGAATATATGGGAGAGAAACGCATCTGCATGTGTGCACTGAACCTATGATGCACTAAACGCTGCTCAGCTGCAGAAGGGTGTCACCGTGCCCTCCTCACTAAACCAAAATGCCGGTTAGCTCCCTCACTCAGCGAGGGGCCTGCAGCCAAGAAACTCGACAATATGCCTAAAAACGAGCTCTGCAGTCCGACAGCCCGAGCAGAATAAACCCAGCTCGAGGTGTGGCTGTATATAAATCCCAGCCTGAGCATCCCTTACCTCAGTCTTCACTCTCTGAGCCTCTCCCTCCTCCTCAGCCCCGCCGGCCTCCATCACCACTGTATAGGATGGAGAAGATAAAGGAGCACAATAGAGTGAGTCTCTCAGCAGAGCACCGCGCGCTTCTGTACGCATGTCTCCACTCATACAGTCCAAACACACAATTTATAAAGCATGTTAACATCATTACCGATAGGCAGAGGACTCGCATCCATGTTCCTGTGCAGACAGCGGCAGCAGGACCGGCGAGAACGGGAGACCCTCCTCCCTCAAAGCCCCCCGTCTGGATCACACGCACCCTTTAGTCCGCTCCCATTCATTCTCGCGTTATTCTCCTCCACCCGTACTTCGGCAGGCCACGCCCCCTCCGCACTGATTGGGCAGCCAGAAGTCTACGCTAAGAATTATGGCAACATCCAGGATTGGCTGTGAAATATCAACCAATTAAGATGCAGGAGGCGGGGCTTATTAAAACATAGATATTGATAATTAAATGGCTATTACATACACAAAATCTTGCATAGGTGCTACCCAGTAAATGCAATTTTGAGTAAATGTTTTGATATGTATTAAAAATTACGCATGTATTTTCTGTAAAGAAGCTACTGAATCCACTAAAAGCTGAACATTTTGTTTATTGTGTATTTTTATACAACCAGGGTGTATTTTTACTTTTAACAAGTGTAACCAAAACTGTTCTAAAATACACCTACCTACCATTGCAGAATTATACTTCAGAATTAGACAAATTCTAACCATTTGCTCTTTAGCTCTGAATTACTGGGCAGTGTAAATCTGGGACTTAAATTTAAGGAGTAGCTCCAGTAATTCAAACAAAGTTGGCAACAAAAGAAGCTTACAAGAAAAAAATACAAAAAAAAAAAAGTTTTATTTTATTACAAAAAGACACCATACAAACCACATTTATCTGTACAAAAAAGAAAGTGTACACTAAATAAATGCAACGACTTAAAGTCATAAAGTCAAAGGTCATTATATAACCAATATTTAACAGCAGTTAAGGAGCAGTGTGCAGAGTCGTGCAGATCCAAGTGCTGTACTCTGTATGTACTGTATGTAGTGATGATACATTGGCACACCGAAAATCCGCTAACACCCAAGGAACGCACAAAACTGTTCTTCATCAGCACCTGCAGGTCTAGTAAACAACAGCCCTGAAAGAAAAAACATAAAGATAATCATTTAAAAAAATTATGAGAATTAGCATTACACATGGTCTAAGTGCTGTAAAAATATTAGCCAAAAACAATTATTTAAGGGCTGAATTTGAAACAGTTCAGTATAATTAAGTCATTGCTAAAGCACAGTTCATGTCATACAAAATCATAGTTATACCTGGCAAAAGCTGAGATGGTTATAAGACCCAGAATCAGCTCCAGACCATAGAAGCACAGCAATACAGCGTTGAGGATAAACTCGAGGCGAAGAACAAAAGTCTGTAGTAGCAGATAATAGACACTCAGCACAGTACAAGGCACCAGGACACCAATGCTAATGGATAGCGTCAGAGTGCGCTCACACAGGTTTCCCTTCCAGCCTACAAAAACAGAAACATCAGAAGTCCTACAGTCATTAAAAATGCTACAGGTCTGAAATACACTCACAGACAAAAACAAAACAAGAAAAATTTGTGTGAATGTAATGTAAATATATGTAGTAAAATTAGATATTAGAGTGAAAGCATACTTTTAGTAGTAAAAACAGTACATAGAAATAGAAATAATGTGCACACTTAAGTGCATCAGAGGCAAGTCTATCAGTTAATGATCTCTCTGTGAGAAGTACACTACCCAAAAGTAGCCTCTGAGACCAATCTTATAGGGAAGCACTTTTCATCTTTAATAATTTAACTGCCTGCCTGAGACATACCAGCATGCTGAGTCTACAGCAGTTTTTTTTTATTAGTGTGTGTTAAAATATAGAAATAAAATTCTGCGTCGTACACTGACCGTAAAACAGTCTGAGGGTTTCAAGGCCAAGGTAGAGAAGAAGCAGCACAATGTCAAGTATGAGATTTGATTGCGGGTATGGGAGCAACACTCCTAAAAACAATTAAAAACAGTATGTTTGATGGTATTATTGTTAATATAAAATACACATATCAGAGCAGAATACTTCTTGTGATACTTTACCTTTATAAATAAACATTAAGATCTCAGCGATGAAGAACACAGCAAAATACCAGCTGTTTAAATAAAAGAGGACCTGCAGGGGTGTGGAGGACAACTGAGATCTTCTGTTAAGAAGACTAATAATAGACTGTTATATTACTCATTTCCCTGAGACAACACAGGAGTAAAGAAAGACAAGCAGGAAAGAGATAATATTGCACTAAAAGGATACAATGGGGTGCTTTCCTGGAAGAGAAAAAATAACAAAATGTAAAAATCTAGTGCATTACAAAAATTTAAATAAAAATCAGTTTTACAGAATACTGATAATAAATTAATCTCAAATTAAGCACCACAAACTATTAGCAGAGGATGGAACTATACTGCAGCATTGTCATT